>NW_026517288.1:0-1480977 GCF_026319265.1 Colletotrichum chrysophilum | reverse complement strand
ATTATTATTATTATTATTATTATTATTATTATTATTATTATTATTATTATTATTATTATTATTATTATTATTATTATTATTATTATTATTATTAGAAATAAAGAGAGAACTATTAATAATAATAATAGTAATAATAATATTAATAGTAGTTTTTTTTATATTTATATACTTTATATATATAAGTAATAGCTTTTTTTGTTAATAAGTATTATGAATTTTAATTTATAAAATAGTTAGTAAAGCTTTTGATAATTATTTTAATGCTATATAAATACTATAATAGATAATTTAGGATTTTTAAAAACTAATTTTTATAAAATGTAAATAATTTAAAAAAAGAAAAGTTTGATTATAAAAAAATAAAAGGTTTTATTTATTTTTATTATTTATGTTTAATAATTTATACTAACTATATTAAGAAAAGTTATCAATTTTAAATATATTTATAACTTATTTTAATAAGTAAATAACCATTAAGTATTTTTATATTCTACAAATATAACTATAAATATTAATTTTACTTATCTATTTAATTTACTTTTTTAAAAACTATTTTAATATATTTTTATATAACAAATTTAAATAGATTTTAAGTATATAATAATAAGAAATGGGTTTCTCAGCAATTTATAATATTTAAAGAGGTGTATTATAATATTTTTAACTTAAGCTATAACTTTATTACTTATTACTTGTTATATAGTATATAGTATTATATAAGCTATATATATAGATATTAACTTATAATATAAACTACTTTTCTAAGTAGTTACTCTTATAATATATCTTTATTCTTGATAACTTATATATTTATAACTTATAAGAATAATCTTAATACTTATAAATACTTTATAAACCTTTTTAAAATAACTAAAAGAGCTTAAAAACTTGAATATTAATAAGTTAAAAAGGATAAGTCTAATATTAAGAGTATAGTTAATAGTTATAAAGCTTTTTATTAAAACTATATAACAAAGTAGAAGATATTATAACTAAATAATAATATAAAAGCTTTAAAGCCTCTATATTTAATAAAACTAATAATATAGACGTTTAAATAATAAAAGAAACTTTAATAGAAGATAAGTATAAATTAAATATAGCGTAAAGAGTAAGTATAGGTTAAAAAAGCCTTAAAAATAGAGGAAACTAATAGAAATAGAAGTAGCTAGAGGAAAATAGTTAATTTAGCTTATTATAATAATTAAACTTTAATAGAGAAGTATAAAAGTAAAAATAATATTTAAGTTTCAACTATAATTATGTAACCTAAAAGTTATTAATAGAAAGTAAGGAGATTAATTTAGCTTTTATAATTAATATTAGTTAAATCTTATAATATAAAGCTAGTAGCTTTTAATATAGTTAGTTATATATAAGTTAATATAATTTTAAAAACTTCTTAAATATATTTAACACGTAAGATAAATATATTAAATAAGTTATTAATTTTTAAATATTAAATAATTATTTGTAAAAAGAATTTTATTATTAATAGAATATATAATAAAAAAATATAATAAAAAAATTAGTAGAAAATAAAGAACAAGTTTCTTATATATAACTTATAGTAAGAAAGTAATTTAAGTTATTAATAAAACTAAGTTATAACTTTTATAAATTATAAATATATAAGTTATTAAAAATAAAAGTGTATTATAAGAGTAATTATTTAGAAAAGTAGTTTATATTATAAGCTAATATCTTCACGCGCGGCTTATATAATACTATGTATCACGTGATAGGTAGTAAGGCTGCAGCTTAGATTGAGGGTATCGCAACATCAGTAGTATATAAATTTTCATCAGCCTCATCTCACTTCAGCTAAAATGACGTTGTCCACAATGCAGCGCTTCATTCGCCGGGGTACTCTGGCTGGATCAGCACAGCTGAGGCCTTTATCGACTCAGAATAGGCTGACGCTGTCCTACGACTTGCATGAGCCAAGCAAAGCAGCCGCTGGGTTGGTTGCCCCTATCATTTTCCTTCATGGCCTCTTTGGGTCCAAGAAGAACAACAGAAGCATCAGCAAGTGAGTCAACCCGCCATGGACGGATTCCGTTTTTCTGACACACTTCCAGAGTACTCGCACGTGATCTTGGAAGACCCGTCTATGCATTGGTAAAGGAACTACTCGCAAGACTTGGCCGCGGTATTGATGATGGTGCCAGGACCTGCGCAACCATGGAGAGTCGCCTCATGACTGGCACCACGACTACGTACACATGGCAGATGATGTCGCGGGTTTCATAGACCAGCATGACCTCCGTCAACCGACCATCATTGGGCACTCGATGTGAGTAAAAGATCACTAGGTTTCAAAGAGATGTCGCGTACTGAGCCATGTCTTCTGAAGGGGTGCTAAGGCTGCCATGACACTTGCGTTGGAATCGCCTGACCTCGTCAAGGACATCGTCGCGGTCGACAATGCGCCGGTGGATGCAGTACTGGAAAGTGGTTTTGGGAAGTATATCCAAGGCATGAGAAGGATCGAATCTGCCAATGTCACCAGGCAGGCAGAGGCGGACCAGATTCTCAAAGAGTATGAAAGTGTAAGACTCTCCGTGCCCAAACGCAGCGCACATTTCATTGACTCGGTGACATAAGTCTCTGCCTATTCGTCAATTCCTGCTTGGCAATCTACGTCGGCCCCAAGCAGGGAAGCCGGAGCAAAAGTTTCGAGTTCCACTGGACATCATTGGTCGTTCTTTGAACCACATGGGGGACTTCCCATACAAAGATCCGAGCAAGGTTCGTTTCGAGAAGCCTGCTCTTTTTGTCCGCGGAACCAAAAGCAAGTATGTACCGGATGATGTTTTGCCCATCATCGGACAATTCTTCCCCAAGTTTCGGTTGGCAGACATCGACGCCGGTCACTGGGTGATATCAGAGAAGCCGGAAGACTTCCGCCAGGGTAAGTTCCCCTTAGTACCGGTCGCGTAGCAAGAACTCACGCATGAGTCGTAGCGGTCGTCGAGTTTCTAAGAGGACCCGAATAGCGGAAGGCGTCATAGAGCGCATGTGCGTGGCAGAGGAGGATAGGGCAGGGTTGTATTCATTCGTAGACAGGCATGGAATAGACAAATATCTAGACACACACTAGGTCCAATTTGACATGCCCCGAATCATGGGATGCAAACTACGTCACCACAAAGACGCTCCTTGTGAACCGAGCTCTCCAGTCACGAGAACCCGCAATGGGCCATGCTTGTTCCAGGAACGAAGTCGCATTGGTGGTACTGCGAGAGTCTGCCCTTGGTCGAAAACGGACTGCAACAAAAAACGTGTCCGTCCATTCCACATACACACATGACGCCTTTTTCTTTTATATCCTCCAGTCGGATCCCGAAACCCAAGTCTTGCAGTCATGATTCGGAAGCGAGGCTGCGCACACCCGGCACAGTGTCTTGAAGAATTGACCATTTACCATTTTGAGGTAACCTAGACCCGCAGCCGCCTTAATGCTACGCCATGTGCAACGACCTAAACAATGCCGAATTTGTTTTCCGGCCGATAGAGCCAGAGTTCCCTGCTGCCGAACCTTCCTCCGTCTAAGTTCTTGCTCCTTAGACTTCTTCAAGAACGCGCTCCTTGAACTCACGCTCAACCTTCTGTCCCTGGTCGTCGGTGCCAGACTCGCCGTGGAGACCCATCAGGGCACCAAGGTCGAACTTAGGCTGCTTGAGGAGCTTGACCTTGCGGATGTGGACCTGAGGACATCGAGTCAGCTCTGAAATTTGCGCGCACCACCACATATGGATCTGAAACGTACGTTCTGGAGGGGGTAGATGCCCTGGGTGGACTTCTCAATCTCACGGCCGATAACCTCGGGGATGAGCTTGGAGGTAAGCTGGGTGAGGGTGCAGGTGGAAGCCTCACGCTGGATGATCTCGGTCATCTTGCGGCGAATGGCACGGATTTGCGAAGAAGCAGCGTATGTCGTCTTCTTGATCTGGTTGGGGCGGCGCTTGGTGAAAGCGATGGCGAAGAGTCTGAGGAGGTAGTCGTCGGTGGTCTTGACAGTGACGTTGGCCTCAATGAGGGTCTGCCACTTGCGGACGAGGGAGCGGAGCTTATCGGAGGTGAAGTCGAGGCCGTGGAAGTTGGTCAGGCAGTTCTTGCCCTGGACCTCGTCGACGCGGAGCTTAACCTTGCGGAAAGCGTGGTCCTCGTCCTTCTGGAGATCCGCCAGAGAGACCTCCAAGATACGGCCCTTGAGGGCATCGTTGGCGTTCTTCAGACCGGTGGTTCTGTTGACCAGGGTCTTGCCGACACTGCAGAAGGAGTCAGCAATCCGCTTGCGAAGTCATCTCCAACCCTGTCTGCGCCCCCTCCATCGACCTCTTCTCGATCGTGTCCTCCGAGTTCGCTGTCGGTCTTCTGTCGCTGCGGGCTATCCGGTTGTTGGAACATCGGGCTGGCAGAACTCACTCTCTGACGTTGAAGGGGGCCGGGGCCTGTCGCGGTATTGTCAGCTACATGTCGCCGAAATTGTGGCTGCGCCGACCCTTACCTTGATCTGGTACCAATCCTTGCGGGAGAAGGGGTCCACGGTCTTCTTCTTGAGACCCTTCTTGCCCTTGGACAATCTCTTGTTCCTAGAGAAAGCAGAATGGTTAGCAACTGACGGCGAGAATGCGTACGGCAGCGACACTCGACGGCGCGCGCATCGTTATTTGTCTGCAGGAGTGATGTCGCTTACTTTCCAACAGCCATTTTGGGCGGCTGCTATTTGTCTGGCGGATGAACGTTGAGTAGTTGAAAGATTGGAGGGGTGGTGTTTTCGCTGGTGATAAAATTGAGAGCGCAGGTTGTGTGGCCGAAATTCTTAGCGAGTGTGCCCCGTTCGAATTATGTAATCCAGGCGGCCTGCAACCCCGGGACAGCACTGTGCTTGCCCCTGCCCCAAAGTCAGCACCAAGAGACACCATACTGGATGAGACCACGCACGGTCCTTCCCGCACTGTAATCACGTGATGCACAAAATCATGAAAAAAATTTGTTCAGTCAGCCCCAAAGACCCACTCCCGGTACAGAGAAAGTACCTACCTACCTTGCGGGGACAGTGCCTCCTTCGGTAGGTAGGTACGTAGTGTGGTGTGGGTGAATGTCACAGCTCAGCCAGGTGTGGCTGCGGCCGCATGAAGAGTGTGGCTGGACGTGGACGATCGGTCGATTGGGCGCCTCCGCGTTGAGCACAACGTTCAGATGAACATGGTACAATTTGCCTATCACGATCCAACTTCACAATGAAGAATCTCGACTCCCACAATGGCGCCAACAGAAGGCATTGATTATCTGACGCCATCCTTCACCTGGGTATCCAGCAGAAAAGTACAATTCTCAAGGCTTCCGCAATTATTTGCTAGCCGCCATCCATCCATCCCTCTTGCAGAAGGTGTGATGCCCATGATCCCTCCTTCACTCTACCCAAGTGGTGTTGTCCGTCCTGTTATGACCGGTGAAGTTGACCTATGGTGTTTCTGTCCTTACTTCCCCACCCAGACCATACAACCACCTAAGAGGAGCCCCGGTGGCGATTGTCATCTCGCCATCATTCACCTCGTGCCCGTCTTCGTTGCGCATTCGCCGATGCAGCATAAAACCACGATAAAACCCCCTACCTTGTCTTCAGGCTCGTTTTCTTCGGTCGAGAAGACAGTTCGCCATTGACATGTAACCACCCTCCGAGGCCATGACATTCCTCGCTAGGTCGTACGGCTCATGCAGAATCGTGGACAGCCCGTAGGGCCCCGTCATCATCGTCATCATATGCCTTTCGTGAGGCATCCAGAAACGTCTCATTCCTGGGACGGGCGGACATTTTTTAACTCTGCCTGCCGTTGTCGCCTTCTTCATCGAGTTGCTCAAACATCTTCCTCTTTGCCGTCACTGCGCCGCTCTCCGTCCCAGGCATCGAAATTGGGAAAGCTGAAATAGCCGTTCGAATCTGGACAACGCATGTCGTCAGCAAAGTTAACTCGTTGCTGTCCAACGTCCTGGGACTTCACGGACAAGGATGGTGCTCCCTGTGACCCTGTAAGCGGTTGGCGGACGCCACGGTCACGTCCTCGGCGCTCAACGATGCCATGGGAGGTGCCGCACCCGACGTGGGTGAGTACTCGGGGGCTGGACCGGAATATACTGCGACGCGATTGAGCAACTCGGTAGCTCTCTGAGTTGACTGCGGACTTGATATGGCACCACGACTGGCATTCGACGTTGTTGTGATGGAAGGCTCAGTTGCACTGGCTCGTAGTAGCCTCGGTCGGCGTCGACGATCTGCTCGAGGCGATGATTCCCTTCTCCTCATGTTGTCATCGTCTCGCAAATCCCGGGCGACGGCCGCCATAGTTGCCAGGTGGATTGTCGTATGATTGAATGGATAAAGAAGGATGCTACCCCAGCTAGGCGTGAATGCTCACGGTTGATTGATCGGTTTTAGCAAAACTACAGTAAGCATGAGCCGGATGGAAATCATGTTTGCCTTTGACCCCATCCTCACGCGGATATCATGCACATTATCAACAGCCATCAAGCCCGGCTACCTGGCGGGAGCATCGGTCCACGAGGGGCCGAGCCTGGTCGATGGTTTTCCGCTGACGGGCTAAGCGTGCATTCATTGGGCCACATGGCCGGTGCCTGATGGGACCGGCTCCCAACTATGTGTCTAGAGTTGTATGGGTCGGTGAGCGTCTGTTTGGGCACTTACACGCAAAGGCCATGCATGGCCGGCATCACACATGCAGCTACTGTGGGGTGGCTAACCGTTTGGCTGACCAGTTCCCGCCATTTCCCGCCCATTCCCGGGAAGTCGAGTCCAATCCCGGCTGAACACCGCCATTGCACCGCACCGGTCAACGACATGGAACTGGAGAAGCTGGGAGCGGTACATGCGTCGCTGCTCCTTGGCAAGTCTTTTCATACACAATTAACCCCACACACACACACACACACACACGCACACGCACACATACACATACACATACAGCACATGCGGATCGGGCCAGGCCAGGCCTAGTTTCCTCACGCGCGTTGGTGGTGCGACGACCATGTTACGTGGTTGTAGTGACGTCTCGTGTCAATTAGCTCACCGGGAGATATCTAACCCAATGGCGTCCGTTACTATATATGGGGCCTTCCCGTCCCTAAACCGCCAGCTTGCCAGTACATGCGACGATGCCGCAGCAACATTCCTACCCGACTTCCGCTGCACCCCTCTTCTTCATGCCGCCGACACAACCAGGGGAAAGGGAATGATTTATCACCCGCAGGTCCAACATTTACTCGCCCCATCCATCCGGAGACCGGCGATGATGCGGTAGTTACATGGGGAGGGTCAATAACACAGCTGGTCTTTGCTCAGCATTGAGGCACCTTTGTTTCCACGCTGCTCCCTTACTCGTTCAACGCACCACCGGCCCAAGTTTCTGGATGTGGTGCCTAGTGGTTTCTGGATGTGGTGCCTAGTGGTCAATACTGCGGGCATGTCAGCGGTCGATGAATTGTCTCCAACCTGGGGGAACATACTCTTCCCAGAGCCGACCCTGCACAGCCCTCAGCTCTTCTTCCGTCATACGCTTTCCAGCGGTGAAGTACCCTAGACTCTGATGTCAGCACTCAGAATGGTTCGCAGTTTACTTGTGTTGGCTTGCCTGCGGTGATTTTCGCGTCTATCTCGACTCGGGAATCTGCCGGTATCAATTCCTCTGGGAGTTCTACCCGCTCATGGATGGGAATCCTGCAGATACTGTCAGCGCAATCCCATCGACGTTTCTGGACGTGAAACTCATCGCTCACCCTTGTCCCACGATGGCGTCGTGCTTCATGCTGTTGGAAATGACCTGTTAGCGGTACGACGGCTTCGCTGGGAGAAGCCTCTACTCACTTGCTCATGCTGAGCATGCGATCGATCTTGCGGATTCCAAGCCAGTGGAGGATATCCGGCATCAGGGCTTGGAAACGCATGTCCTTGACACCTGCAATGTTCTCGGTTCTCTTGAAGTAGTCTGAAGCCCGGTCTTCACCCCGCTTACGAGCGTTGTACACGACTGTGTTCCCCGTCAGCATCTATCTTACAAACGTTCTGCGACAGGTCGGCAGCTGCGCTTAGTTCAATCAGGCACGGGCGCGCAACTCAGGGTACACTCACGGTACTATAGCTCTGTGTCAGCTTTGTTCACATTGAATGAAGGCACGCTAGTTACTCACCTTGGTGACTTCACCGAGAGCTCTGCCTTCTTTCCTGAAGTATATCACAACGCCGCTACCACCATTCTGCGCTTCCTTGACCGCCTCTTCAATGCCAAAGATGAGATAAGGACGACAGGTGCAGATGTCAGATCCAAAGACATCACTGCCGTTGCACTAGGGTACTGTAAGCGGGGAAGTCATTGCCGGAGTCCATGTTGCAAACCTCATCGTGGATGCGCAATGCCAACCGCACCGACTCGTCTGACATCTTGGCGGGATCACCGAAACAGTACACAGTCAGCCCACCTATCCGGGTCAATAGGTCAGCTCGAAGTCGAAATCTGCTTCAGACCTGCTCACCGATGGGGGGAAGGAAAACTTTGATGTCTCCGCGGGTGATCAACTGACAATTCAGTCAGCCAAGAGCCCGATTTCTGATGAGCCCACGTTACTTACCTCAGGGTAGCTACCCCCAGTGTGCTCGAACAATGATCGCCTCAAGGCCCCCTCGTCTAGAGGCTAAGTTAGATACTCAATGGTCATTGAGATGGAACTATGACGAACCGATGCCAAATCTCTCGGCAACCCCAGGCAGATACCACACCTAGGTCAATGTTAGCTGCGTCATTTTCGGTCTTAGTGGCGTCGACATACAGGCTCAACGGCAAACTTGGTCACAGCAAGCTCTCCGAGGTTGTTAATACAGACCTTGCCGTCAGGAACGCTAACATCCCAGGTCAGTCAAAGCAAGTTCCATTTCTTGCGTCAAGAAAACTCACAGCCTTCCCGTCCTGACGCTTTCTTCCAGCTCCGGCAGCTGCAGACGTTAGCACATCGATATCATATGCACGTGTGATCGCGAACCTTCATGTGTGCCTTAGTGATGGCGATAGTCGGGCGGATATCAACTTCAACCTCGTATTAGTGCGTGACTGTCTGTGCAGACGATGTTCTCGAGGTTCTCGTACCATTGTCTCTTTCAATCGTATCTTTGAAGAGCCACGGCGCCAAATGTCCCCAAGGATCCATCGCCACAATCTTCTGAGGGTCTCCCCACTGAGGAAAGGGTCCAATTTTGGCAGCCGGCTCCGTGTTGGTGAAATCGGGTCTGGAATGTGAGCCTTTTGCGAAACGTGCGTGATCCAACAGGGTCTTACCTATGCTCCAGGTTAAGCTGTTTGCTAGCAACAGCCAAAGCATAGTAAATTGAATACGACCCGCCACTGGCAAGAGCTGTGTTAGATACGAAGCATTTGCTGTTCTGCCTGCTGTACTGTATTCTCAGAGGCGTCAGGTATGTTTGACTTACTGAGCTAAATTCAATAGGTCAGTCCCTACAAAATCAGAAGCTCACCCAAGCACAAACGGTACTCACCTCCGATGGCTACGGTAATGAAACCTGATTAGCCGCAACTGCGTGAATAGTATAATGTGGTGTCAAAGATACGAACCGTTACGTCTTCCAATGGTGGATGAAGATCGGGAAACGACAACTGGACCTCGGCGATGAGGCTCTCCCTCGCCCCAAATCAGGGGCAGAGGCTTGATGCCAATCTGCTTTGGGTATGTTCTGTGTGTTACTTTAGTAGGGGAGCTGGGATGACTTCGAATGCCGCTAGCGGATGGGAGGAAATGAACGGATCAGGAAAAACGGTTCTGCAACGTGGACATACGTTAAGATGATACGGGATGTGAGGCCGGATCGCTGGCTTGGAGACGAAGGAACTGCCGGGGCCTGGAGGGTCAGATCGGATGACTGCTGGTCCGAGCCACCGGCAGCATCGGAGGTGCGGAGTGCTTCGGGGGCTACGCCGATAGCCGGGCTCGGGGCAAGTGCGGCGGCGACATTGGCATCACCAGACAGCTGATGGTATCGCTGGGTCAATGAATCGACGGCAGCCACAAGGTCCGACTGGGTTTGCTGGATGGAGCGCAGGGAGCCGAGCACCTGGGCCAAGACCTCCTCGGGGGGGCTTCCAGTGCTCATCACTGCCTAAGTTTGAAGATGAGGTTCACGGCACAATACAGGTCGGAAGTGAAAGCAGCTGGGGCTTGACGTGGTCAGTAGCAGGTGGGTGGTGATGCGAGGGTTACAGGAGGGAGGCCACAAGGATTGTGAAGCTGGCGAAAAAAGAGGGCGAGGAGGCGGTAGAAAAGAGGATGAAAGGAAGAAAGGAGGAGGATAGGGACAAAACCCGCGAAAGTAAGACAAGATGAAGCAAGTCTGGGGCCAGGGGTAAGTTCAGACGGCGGAGTTTAGACGACAAGTAGTTGCCGGAAGCTGGGAGGTTGGAGCCTCTTAAGAAGGACGAGACAAGACGGTGACCACCGATGGCTGGTCCACAGTCGTCTAGGGTGGCAGTTCAACAGATGACTAAATCGGATGAAGAGAGGATTAACTATGTAGCAAACAGATGTAAGGGATGGCAGAATGCGAGGGGCTAAGGCGTTACTGCGATACGCATCTGAATCTAAGGTGACCCTAGGTACCTCGAGCATAGGATCACTGCCTGAGCGAGGCCTTGTGACCTCTCGGAAGGCGCCGCGCATGCACCTCGACCTCCCGCTACTGGTGGTGCAGTACAGACGCGATTGGAACTTGCACATGCACCTCCTGGCTTTCCTTCTGGGGCTTGAGCGTGCGGCCATCATCTTACTTCATGCACTTCGCAGGTCCCAGGCTCAGGCTTCGGCCTCTTTTGAGTACCTCCAAAGGCTGTGCATGCCCGTATCCAGCTCTCACTTACCCATAGCAGGATAATGTAGCTGGCTGACAAATGATGTCGTACCCAACATGCCTTACGACGTGGTCAATCGCACGGCTGGGAGCACCAGTGTCTATCTTAGGATGGAATGGTTGACAACAGATGCGGGGCCGTCCGTACCTCATGTAACGTGGAGGAAGAGATAGGTAGGATATGTGTTAGGTATGCGGCGGCTAGCGCCAAAGATAAGGGTGCACCCGACGAGATCCCCGGCAGGTGCCTTCAGATGTCTAGTGGGCTGTCTCTGCCCCTGCGTTTCCCCGCAGTAGCGGGCGTGGAGCTGACCTAACCTTGGGTACCTAGCACCCTCCCTAGGTAGGTAGACACACCAACGGCTATCTGTCTTCGATACTACAATTAATAGGTATATACGAATAGATGGATAGCAGATCTGCGGATGAGACTGGCTACCCTACCTAGTGAATGAGATCAAGATATACAATCAACACGCCTTCCGCAGTATGTGGTGTGAACTGCTACCTGCTGCCGGACTCCGACCTCCGAGGCTAACTGGACCTTGTTTTCGGCTGGGCGCCGCGGGGCTCAATGAGGGCCATTACGCCACCCCCCCCCAATCAAAGATGTGAACTCAACACCTACACTACCTGCGTTGTAGTACGAGGGAAATGCCAAGGGCATCTTCTTTACGCTTCCAATCCTCCAAGGATGCTGAGCAGCCTACTCAGACTGTAGGCTTGCTCAAGGCTTTGTGCCGTTGGGTAGGTAACTGGTTCGATCTAGGTAGAGACGTAGACTACCTTAGGTAGATACCTAGGTAGGCATCGTGATGAAATGTCACTTGCCTTAATAAGCCTGGCAGCACCAGCACCAGCCAGCGCCCATGCAGCTGCCTCTGGCTTTCCTCGAGGTAAGGTTCCTACGTTACGTAAAACGGGTACACCGGCTACTTATTAGGTAAGCTGCTTTCAGTTCATCGTCCCCTGCCGTGGATACCCCGCTTCCCCGATAAGCCACGGGGTTGATTCTTTCTGCCGTGTGATAAGAGCTTTCAAGCTGACCGCAATTGCTAAAACGGGTCCACTACGTCTGCCCGCCTTGCGCCGCGCATCCTTCGAAATCCTAGCATTGATCGCGTTCACACGCTGCACCTCCGTCCTCGCATGCCACCCTTCCCCAAGACCCTGCTTTGCTGCTGATCGCTGTTCCGTCTGGCAACCGCGCAGCTCTCATTTTTCACCGCCTCCTCCGTCAGGCTTATAGCACATCCAACGACTGTCATCCAACGCGCTGGGCGCGCTCTTATTGGCCATACAAGACTTTCGGCACCATGGGAAAGCGCAAGAGTTCGTCGAAGCCTCAGGGCCCCAAGAAGGTTCGTCCACATGGCCTTGAATGCGAATTGCCAAATGCTGACCCCCAAACACAGAAGGATCCCCTCCCAACCAAATTCACATGTCTTTTCTGCAACCACGAGGACTCCGTAGCTGTTAAGCTGGATAAGAAGGCGGGTGTCGGTTCGCTGGACTGCAGAGTGTGCGGTCAGATGTTTCAATGCAGCATCAACTGTAAGCTCTCTTGTTCAAACATGTCTCTCGCTCGCTTGTGCTAAATCATATTCAGACCTCTCGGCTGCCGTCGATGTATACGGTGAATGGGTAGACGCCGCAGGTGGGCCCCCCCTTGTTGGAGAGCAGATTCACAAGTACGATGGTCGTTATTGACACACGAATAGATGCGGTTGCCAAAGAAGCACCAGCCGGTGGAAGTGGCCTGAACAAGACTTCTGGTACCCGGCGCGCACCTCCGAGCCGACCGGTGAACGACGACGACGATGATGACAGAAGATACGGAGGCGAGGGCATTGATGCAGATGACGATGATTACTAGAGGAGGCAAAGATACCGTGAGACACGCGTTGAGTGTCGCATACCATCCACACCTTCAGCCCAGGCACACCCATACTGACTACGGTCTGGAGGGCTATTGGTTAGAGCGGCCCAGAGCATCGAAGCTCCGAAGACGCACGATAACCCTGTTTGTCCGAACCGCGCACCTTTAGACGGTGTAAAAGCGGTCGCCGAAGTCGCCAAGGCCGGGAATGATGTAGCTGTGATAGCGAGTTAGCAATCGCAATGATGGCATCGTGAGATACACAGGTACCGACTTTTTTTCATCCAAACCCTGTAAAGAATAATGTTAGATGCCAGTACCTAAGGACATAGAATGTAGGGCAATGGGCATCTTACCTGGTCCACGAATGCAGTGACCACTCTGAGCTTTGGGAATTTTGATGTGAAGTTCTTAATGCCTTCAGGACTCGCGATCAGATTAAGGAAAAGGATCCGGTCTTCTGGGACACCTCTAGCTTTGAGAACCTGAACAGCCATGATGGCCGATCCACCTGTTTAGCGTGGACGTTATTAGCGATTCCACGCGCTCATGATGATACGATTGAGTAAAAGTGCGGGATTGCTCAAGTATTGAACATCGAAGTCTCCTTCATACGTACCTGTGGCAAACATGGGGTCCAGCAACAAAACCCAGCGCTGGGCAATGTCTTCCGGAAGCTTGTCGTAGAACAGTTTCGGCTGAGCCGTCTCCTCATCTCGTTGAATCAGGATCTTGCCAATTCTTACGGACCTACAACAGTCCCGCAAGCCTTGCTCCATGGCCTCGCCAGCACGCATGATGGACACGCCACAGATCTTGCCCTGAAACATGAGACCCGAGTAGGTCCGGCCGACAGGCGTCGTCACATCATGTTCAACTGTGGGCAAGTGATTTAAGCCCTCCTCAACCAGCAGTCGAATTATGCGATTGGAGTAGAAAATGAAGTCACCACGCTCGGTGTTCTTATCCCGAATGATACTACAAGAAGTGTTAATAGGTGGTTCGTGAAACTTGGGCAAACCTGTCTGGTGGGGGGCCCTATGCGCCTCGCCTAATCACAGCGGCGTTCAGCTAGATTATCGGGCAAGACATTCGACTCACGTTAGAAGTGCAATTAGCTGAGGTGTCTGGGGGAGGATGATGACATTGTCCAAGTTCATCTCAGTTGAGACGGTCGCCGAAGGCTTTTGGCTCTCGGAGCGATACAACGGTCCGACGCACTGGGTCGGGCCACTGACGCCGGTGACCTTCGAATCTTGGCTGGCCATTTCGAAAAGCAGCTGTCGCTGGGTTGGTTTGACCTTATTTTCCTTTTTTTTGGTTAAAAGAAAAAAAAAAAAGGGCAGGCAGGAAAGCGATGATTGCTGAGCCAGGTGACCAGGCAAAAATGGGTGAATGAGGGGTTGATGGGTATGGTTGGGAGTTCGTCCAAAGCTTGGACGGTTCGATTTAGAGACGTGAGCTAAAGCCAGTCTCTAATCAAGGAGCTGCAATCGTCTGCTAGACTGGAATGCGAACTGCAGAGCCCCGACGTAATATTGGCACGGAAGCCGAAAGAGTTGGAATGAGAAGTGTCACGAGACACAATGGAGCTCGCCGTCCGCCGCCGCCAGAATTCTGCTGAGAGGCGCTCAGCTTAGGGTAAAGAGGCGGAAACAGACTTACAGGGACACTAACGCAACGCGAATTGCGGATACCTTAATGCAGGGCCGGGGAGGGGCAGTCAAGGGATCAATCACTGCCAGTTCTCGCCTTGGGTTTTTAGGTAAGGTGATAAACGAGGCACTGTGAAGAGATAAGGGACGTGGGGTTGTTGGATGGATCAAGCAGTTAAGTACCATTTTCGTTTCCCAAGCACCGCGTTATCGGGCTGTTTTTCTTTATATGCCTATCTGTACAAAGGTACATGCCCTTCCTGTCTCTTTAGATATTACCCTCTTCTTTCTGTCTTCCTCTATCTCTTTTGCTTCTTATTTTCACCTGTGTAAACGAGACACTCATCATGTAGGGAACTCGAGAACACTATGGAGCATGATGTACATACTTCTTATTAAGTGGTCGCAGCTTCAGTAATTAACTTAATGGATATCGCACAACCGGGGCATTGATGCAGTGGATGCAAATGGCAGAGGAGAAGGCGGTACGTACCCTCATCGGTAAGGTGCCATGCGCCTGCGCAAGGCGTAGAAGGTCAGACCAGGAGAGAAAAGCATCTGCCGTCCCCCTTGCGCGCGATCTGTGATCAAGGAACAAAACAGTAAAAGGTAACCTTGCTTTCGAAAACAACTGTGTCTCTTGCAAGGTGCCAAAATAACTGCAGAACCTCGCCACCAATCACCAACTGTCGCGATCAATCACTTCCATCGCACCGCTATCGCCATCACCTTTAGCCGCAGGCGCGCTCTTGAGTGTTCCTTTCCCAAGGCCCCGGCTAGACATATTCGCGCCTCTTCACGCCTCGACCGTTCTACCACAACGTGCCCTGTAGCATCTGTTGTGCATTTCAGAGCACTTGACGCCGGCTTTGCTTTTCCTTCGGCTCAGAGCTCTTCGCCAGCTACGATTCACACTAGCTTGCGTTTGACGGCGCATTATTTTGACAGCAGCCGACCGCGAAAGCACGATACCCACGCCCGTTCGAACTTGAGTCGCCGTCGCACCAATCGGCAGTTAACCTTCCCCTCCATTCCTACTCCTCTGCCGCCCTCTCTCTCCTGCATGGAGCGTGTTGCTCACCAAAAGGTGCAACGGGATTGTTAGCCCTTCCATAACGCGTCGCAGCGTCGCATACTCTTTGTTGGTATAGATTTCCACACAATATGGCTACTCAAGATGGGCCCAGCGTTCCTCGGAAGAAGACCACGACTTACGGCAAGACCTCGCGCAAACGACCTATACACGCGTTTCTTGAACTGTCGAATAGCTCGCAACGTGCCAGCAGTGATGGAAAAGACACCCCCACGCAGCGTATTCCCACAGACCCGAACCGAGACCCCTATGATATGTCCGATGACGAGCCTACGCACCTGCCACCATCCCTCTCTCGACGCGCCGCAACGCAGTTGGACCAGTTAACCAACATAACTCCGGATGCTCCCGCAAACTTCAAGAAGAGGAAAGTACCAACAGCCGTTACTACCAAGGCCGACCGCAGGCCCGGTAGTCAACCCGTTCCGCATGCTGCGCAATCAACACTGCCCTCTCATCCACGCCGTATCAAGTCGCCTTTCGACCCGAGAAGCGCAACATCCCTCCCCCTCGCGAAGCATGAATCGAAGCCGTCATCGTCTAAGCCTGCGCCTAAGGCGAGATCCATACCCATACCGGGACCTACGCCGAACCTTGAGCCAGAGAAGTCTGTACGTCACCAGCAGGGTGAGGCGTCTCTTCTCGATGCTCAGGCCGCAGTCGAAAGCAACATCCGGCAGAAGAGCGAAGTTAGTTCGCAGATACGGCACAAAACACCAGCGCGCTCCCCTCTGATAGAACCCAGATTCATACTGGCGGCTTCGATGGCAGTCGAGTCTTCTATCCCAAAGCAGAAA
This sequence comes from Colletotrichum chrysophilum, assembly GCF_026319265.1. NCBI lineage: Eukaryota > Fungi > Ascomycota > Sordariomycetes > Glomerellales > Glomerellaceae > Colletotrichum > Colletotrichum chrysophilum. The sequence goes on along the minus strand of NW_026517288.1, from coordinate 1,464,623 downwards.
CGCCTAAACGTGGCAAGGCGCGTACGCTTGATCGACCAACTGGCAGCACAGAATGATGAAGATAGTTCTGACTGCGAGTCTGACGCGTCTGATATGACGGAGGGGGGCATTGCAGAGATAGCCAAGAGCCAAAGTTCGCTTTCTACGCCGATGAGGCCCACAGACGCAGCGATGACACCAAGGCCGTCGACGCGACCAAAACCGCTTTCGAGTCAAAGAAAATTCCGGTCGACGTACGGAGAGCAGAGGACACTCAAGGCAGATGAGTCCGGCGGAGACGGTCTTGGAAGCCAAATGAGTCTGGGTATTGATAGTCAGCTTGACGTGTCGCCTCCTCCAATGTCTAAGCTGGCTTCATTCTCCTTTGAGGATGAGGAAATGGAGGAGGTTCCGTCATCCAAAGGCGGCGGCATTATTGACATCCATGCTCTCAGGCAGGCCGGTGCCAATCATCGGTTCGCAGACAGTATGGCTGATCTCCTGGATAGAGTAGGAACTCCTCAGCCGCCAAAGTCGCAGTCTTCTCGCTCAAGACGTACGGCGCTACTAGAGCTGGCCACCAACCTCCGGGACAAGACGTTCGTACGCCAATTCCGAGACCAAGGTGCCAAGGATGCCTTATTCCGGGCAATTGGTACTGAGGAGGATGTTATCAGTGGATTTATCCTCTTGTCCGTCCTTCTGGTGCTCTTCACGTCATATTCGGTTCCTCATCTAGTTCCACAGCTCCAGTCTGAAGGCATCGCGCAACTGGCGTCTACGATGTTTGACGAGGACGAGGACATCATTAGCCTTGCTAGTCAGCGGAAGTCAAATCTCTCCAAGAACGGGCAAGGTTCTTTGGCCATGCTGCGATTGACTTTGGAAAGGTTGGAGGTTTGGAAAGGCTCGCCCCCGAGGAACTTGTCGCCAAGAATATTGGCTCTCAAAGTCCTGTCCTTGTTATGCAAAGACAATGATGGTCTGGCTACGAGGGCCATCATCGCAAGCTTGACGGATCGTTTGTTTGGGTTTGTCAAGAAAGGCTGGGAACACAGTCGTGCTCAGGGAATGGGAACTACCGAAGGTGGGATCGCGCTGTCCCTTTTGGAGGGGTGCTCGATTATGGCCATGCAGTCCGAGGCTGGCCCCCAATGGACCAAACGCTACTTGCCCATCCTCGCAGACATCCTCACGGCAGCCATGTCTCGGCCAATGGCAGAGTTCGGTGAATTCGAGTCCACAACGCTGAAACTAGCTCTGAACACAACGAACAACAACCCGACCGCAGCTGGCGCATTTAGCAGGGGTGAACTCTTTCGAGAGCTGGCTGCCACCAGTCTCGCAGCGTTTGAGTTGCTAGAGCAGTCCATCCGCAACGGGGCCTTTTCTAAAGATATTTACGAGATTCTCATGCTAATGCTTGGGGTCATGATTAATACCTCTGAGCATTGCCCCTCGACCCGCCAGTCCGTTGATGCTTGGCAAGGTGATGATGGATCACCCCTGGAAAAGCTAATGGAGGTTTATCTAGATAACCGAGAATCAGCTGTCATGGTGAGTTAACTGCCCAATGAAGACTAAGGGTTCAATGAGACTGACAATAAAATAATAGGCCGACTCTGTGGAAAAGACATCAGTGGCCGTAGCCCATGGCTATTTGGCCGTTCTTCTGGGCTACCTTTGTCTGGGATCTCAGGTTCGGCGACGGTTGGAAGAGAAAAGCCAAGGGAGGGGCATCAAGTATCTACTTGATTCGATCCAAGAGTTTATGGCCTTGCACGCAAAGGTTGACACAGACGAGCTGACGACGAGCCTACAAAACCTAGTCAACGAGCTGAGGCAGAAGGGCAGGGTACCCGCATGACAAACTCGACCGCGTGGCACTCGTTACGACGACATGAGGGGGCATATAGTACCCGGCATTTTACAAGACGATGAGATGACTTACATTATATGAATGTCCACTGACACCTGCGTACCACGTCCCCGAAGATAGGTGACAGCTAATGACACTGGCCCTGTTCGCGTGGGTGGCCTATTTGTTTTTTTGGGCCAAATGTTTCTATCTGAGCTTTGCTCATCTGGGAGACCTTGCTGTCCCGTAGAGGAGGTTAAGAATGCGGAGAGGTCGGGCTTCTCACGCGAACTGATAGTAGGAGGGATTTCCGGTTGAAATCTGCTTGCTACCTAGCTAGCTAGGCACAGGTTATGTAACATCTGCTGTTATCGTGTATGAGTATGGAAGTCGACCAGAAAATTTTCGACTTTGGATTTGGATGCATTGGAAATAATACTCTAATGCGTCCAAAAAAGCAATGGGAAGTGAAAGCCCCGAGAATAGGCCAAATGCGAGCGGGAACTCCTCTCTAACCGACTGGTGAGGCCGTCTTACCTAAGGCAGCTGGCTTCTTTCATCTTGGGCCCGCAGGGAAGCCTTACCTTAGGTAGGTTAGGTAAGGTAGGTAGGTACCTTACACTCACCGACCCCACAATACGCAGCCCGGGGGTGTGTGACAGTGGCCGGCAGCCCAATGCAGCTGCTTGGGCGTGCTGCTCATTCCACCAAGGTCCCTGCCGACACCTCTAATTTAGTGGGACATGGTCATTTGTTAGTGGGAGGGTCTGTCACCGGGTACGGGGAGTTTGGCACATGTATGGTCCCCGCGACTGCAAGAGGTATCTATCGCCTTCACACACCTCTCACATCTGCAACTCCATCCCGATACCGCCTTATCCCCCACCAAAGCGCCCCGTTGAACCTCAACTGGTGCATCGCCCGTCTTCCGTATGTGATTGAAACCAGTCACCTTCCTATTCTTTGACACCCACTGATCATCATTCAAGCCAAATTCGCACGAGAAGCCGAGCCGAAATACGCTCGTTTGAGTACCAGATAAATGCCAGCGCCAAAGAACAGGAAGGTGGCCATTGTTGGCAGTCGGTCCGTCGGTAGGTCAAACAGTCGCTGCTTTCCTAAAGTCGAACTGGGTTGGGGCCTCGCTGCTTTTGTTGTGACTGTGGTTTGCGTCGAGATGAACCATCCGACAGTCTATGACGTCCTTTTTGCTGATGGCGGATCACCCGACGCATAGGCAAATCTTCGCTTGCCGTTCAGTTTGTCGACGGCCATTTTGTTGACAGCTACTATCCGACCATCGAGAATACCTTTAGCAAAACCATACGTTATAAGGGGCAGGAGTTTGCTACAGAGATAGTTGACACTGCTGGCCAAGTACGTCGCCGGCCAACACACCCCTCGCGTTACCGACAACTCGATCGATACGGGGCAAACGCGGTCGAAATGTAGACTGCCGCTGACAGCCAGTTCTACTAGGATGAATACAGCATTCTGAACTCGAAGCACTTCATTGGCATCCACGGGTATATGCTAGTGTACTCCGTCTCTTCGTTGCCATCATTTGAGATGGTGCAGGTTATTCGAGAGAAGATATTGAACCACCTGGTACGTCTGGAGTCCTTGATCCTCTGGGAAAGCGAGCAAAGCTAACGATCCGACTGGTCGCTTCCAGGGCACTGAGTCGGTGCCGATTGTCATCGTCGGCAACAAGAGCGATCTGCGTCCCGAGCAACGCCAGGTCAGCGCCGAAGAGGGAAAGAAGCTATCCGAAAGGATCCAGTGTGGATGGACCGAGGCGAGCGCGCGTTATAACGAGAACGTCTCCAAGGCGTTTGAAATACTGATCGCACAGATCGAGAAGGCACAAAATCCAAACGAGGCCGCGGAAGGCGGCAAATGCACACTCATGTAACGATTCATAGATTATCTGTAACAATACCAACGACGTTCTTGTTTTCCTCCAGCGGACGTGCCCAATTGTAAGCGTTGTTGCTGTTGAAATGAACCAGCGACTCGAACCAGTTGGGCATAGGCATGCAGATGTCTCATGGCTTTCGCCATATGCAACCCTCCAAAAAAACCAAGGTTCAATCTCCCGCGCCGGCTAGATATGGCATGATGTTCCTTTTTGACTTCCTACGAACTCACTGCAAAATGATGCGAAGACCATGCACTTTCTTGGTAAAGTCAGCATAATTACATGCATGTGTGACATACCTTGAACTGGTGAATCTGGACAGGTTTGGCTCTATGATAAGATAAGGTAGTGGCTGCATGATACACTGCCTAATCGGCAGAGAGTTGCAGCTTGAGCCGGCCTGCATAACCGCTCCTCAGACTGGGCACATCACTTCATGCTCTAACGCCGATGGGGCTGACCCCTAACTGGTTCTACGTTTCTGGGAAGCCTCTATGCGAACCCTGCGTAAGGTAGGAACTTCCTCCCAATGCCTGGGCGACATCCAATAATCAGAGACCTTTAGACCTCTTCCACTAACCCCTTTCCTTTCGCGTCGTGTTAGAGAAGCCAACTGAGTTGTTGCCCCCGTCTCGACGGCGAGTTTCCGAAGATATTGCTGCGCGCCACACTGGTGAACTTGCGGCACATTTCAACGATTTATCTTCCTTTCAAAACCACGTGTTCTTGCGCGCCCAGGACTCAGGCGACTTCGAGTACTCTTGGACGTCACGACTTAGCCACCTCTCTTTGTGTCTTCTTCCACCGTGAGCGAGTTCTTTGCAGTTACTTTTGCAAAGGCAATGCACAGTACTGATTCAATCTAAGACAATCATCGAGCCAAGCTCAATTGCTTGGAGAAACATTAAGTCGATAAACCTGGCCTCGTTTCTTCGATTCTCCTTCGACCCCTTCATCTCATTGTTAGTTGCATCAAATTCGCTTCACCGAAGTTCTGAACCAATCTTATTCGCCTCACCGAAGTTCTGAATTCGACAGCATGACGAACACCATGATCTGTCCCTTCTGCGGAATCGCCGGCGGCGGTGAATATGAGATGCTGACGGTGTGTCCACGAACCAGATGCGAGTCACTGAAACTTGACACTGATCGGCTTCCCAGCATATGGAATCTTTTCATCCAGAAGAAGACCAGGCCTCATCATCACAGGCAGCTCAGGAGCAGTATGCTGAGTGCCCCATCGAAGGATGCGGCGAAGTGCTCTCTATAGCTGAGATGGACTACCACGTTGACCTCCACGTCGAAGAACAGCGGCAAGGGGTCGGCGATCCGTCTGAGAACCAGACGGCCGACGGTACCGCGAGCTCCAGAATGACCACCGAAGTCGGGGCCGTGAGCAGCAGCAGTCATGCTGGTAGCGGATCTGCAGGTGACACGCAGAGGGCTGTCATCCAGCAATGGGGCCAGCTCTTGTCAATGCCCCAGCCCAAAGAAAAAGTCGCGACAGGGGACAAGCGTTTGGGAGTATGTCCGCTTAGAGGACGTGTCGGTGTCCTCACATATGCTGACAGGTACCAGAAAGCCGAGCTGGGCAAATACGCGCATGAACAAACCATGCCTGACTGGCTGGTTTCGCTACTTCATAAAGGCGGGGAGGTAACAAGCGACGGTTCGTACATCTTTCAGGCCGTGATGGACCGCAGACTAAGTTTCAGGGGTGATCAACGTTCTCGAACAGCTTCTTCGGCAGAGCAGGTCTACAGAATATGCGTATCTCTGCCACCCCGCCGTGCAACACGTGTCTAAGCTGAAGAAAGAAGGTAGTCAAACCCCACTTCCCTCCGTCCCGGCACATATTGACATAAGGCGAGGTGGTTTCTGCGGCTATCGCAACATACAGATGATGGTTTCTTACATCAACGGTGCGAACGCCTACGGCAGAGATCAGTTCAGGGGACGTTTGCCCACCATATTCGAGATACAAGAGTACATCGAAAATGCGTGGGATATGGGCATTAACGCCCAAGGCCGCGTTGAAACGGGGGGTATCAAGGGCACTCGTAAATATATTGGAACGCCGGAGGTGAGACTTTCCTTTTCGAGGAATGCATACATCGACTAAGTGCAAATTACAGGCTCAAGCGCTCTTTGTCAGCCTTCAGATACCGTGAGTCTGCAGACTTGAAATCTCTTCTCAGCACGCCGTTGACAGGACCGTAGGTGCACTGCTCAGGGGTTCAAAGATGCGGAGCCAGGGAGATCCGAAGCCAAGTTGATGTATGCTGTTGAGCAGTACTTCAAGCATGGAATGCAAAGCCCACCCGCCAAAGTTACATGCACGGAGCTTCCGCCCATATATTTCCAGCATGCCGGTACATAGAAGTGCTCTATCAGACCTGTCGACACTAACTGTTTGCAGGGCACTCGTTGACAATCGTGGGTTTCGAGAGACAAAAGAATGGCCCTTCGAATCTGCTGGTTTTCGACCCCATGTTCCGCGATGCGCCTGCACTCGCCCGACTCATAGGCCAGACTTTCAAGCATAGGTCTGCCGATGAATCGCTAAAGCCCTATCGTCGCGGTTCGAAATACCTTCGCCGATATCGCGAGTTCGAAATTCTCAGGTAAGCGACCACAAGCGTGATGCGTACACTATCGCCCCAAGTTGACACTGCGTCGCAGACTCGACGGGTCGCAGCTCAGCCCTCCACAGAGCAGCAGATAGCGATCCCGCGAACTTCATGTCATGTGGAGAGACAAGCGCCAATTGCCCCTCGACGCGCTACTAAGAGACTTAGTCTGCCTTCTGGGCAAACCACTCCTGCAGCTTCTTGAGCGCGAGGCCGCGGTGAGAGATCCTATTCTTCGCGGTCTTATCCATCTCGGCGTAGCTGCGTTCATTTACTAAGAGGTTTCTTGGAGACGAGGACCAGAGTGGGACTTACGTTTGACCATCGTACTCGAAGATAGCGTCCCAGCCTCAACCTCGTCAGAATCAAATGAGACCGAAGCCTTTACAACTACTCACCGAAATCCGTGGGACCCCGGGGTGGCACAATCTTGCCCTGCATGTAGCATGAGCCTTTGAGCGCAAACGGCGTTCTGATGATCATCGTCCACTTCTTACCCTGGTGCGACCTTGAAAAAGGACTGGCTCATGGCCAGGGCCAGGAGAATAAGCAAAAGTACAGACAGCGTCGGCAGACTTATCCGAGTAAGCGGCAAGGAGGTTGTTCAAACCTTGATGCCCAATAGACTGCATAAACCACTTGCTGGAAACCATCAGTGTCTCGCAGCGGTGCCCAAAAAAAAAAAAAAACCGACAGGCAGGGAAGATAGAGAGCCGAAGGGTGGACAAGTAGTCGCGCACACCTACATGTAGGGACCAGGGAGGTCGTTGAGAGCCTTGAAACAAAGACATGTGTCCTCGACTAGAACAGGACCCTGAACCTGTTGAGGTAAAATTCAGCGTTTAGTAAAACCGTATCGCTCACAAGCATCTCACCGTGTCTGCAGCCTTACGGCACTTCGCGATCGTGACCTCTTCAACAGTGCCTTGGACTTCATCCAAATCTATCGCTTGACTTTGCACGACGATGGCCGGTTCGAGGATGGCCTTGACCTCGCGCAACTTATTGGCGTTGCCAGTGATAAAGTTAACAACCGGTGGCGTCGCCATGGTGAGAACCGTGTGCGTACGATACAGCCGCGATTTGGACGAGACTTGTGGGGAGGAGAAGGGAGCAGTAGAGGAAGCCAACTGTTCTTGCAGTGACAACTCTTAATTTTCGCTTCGACTGGATATGTTTCACAGCCCAAGGTGCGTAAGATGCTCTGGGTTGCAGGTGGTTCTGTGAAGACCGGGGCGAATTTCCATACTATGCTTTATCGGGGCGATGCACGTCTTGGTGCATATTGCGGCTATCTACAGGCCAGCTAAATGGCAATTCGGGAGGAGGCAATCTAGCACAACAGACACAAGGCGTCCCGGGCTAGCAGCTTTAAGATTGCGGTTCTCCATTTTCCATCCCTCAGGAGTGCGTTTTCATAATATCGACTCGTAAGCCGGAGCGAAACTTCGCGCGTATGACGACTCACTGGCATACCAGTCTCCAGCTCAAAGTAAAGCTTGCCGGCTCGTCGACATTGTCCAAATCAAGTCCGACCGAAATCAGTGAGATGGACTTGAGCCTTGTTCTAGAACAATAACTTTCTTCATGGAGAATGGTCCTTCTTCCACTGCTCTAACCACTCCTCAACCCGTGAGACGTTGGTCTCCATCTCATCGGAGGTGTTGCTTGTGAGCTCAACCACGATCTCCTCGTCGAAAGCATCCCTCGCTTCCTGCAAAAGAACTTCCATGATCTCCGAATCAAGATTCTCCTGCAGCTTTGCCTCGGGGTATTTTCTATGTCGCAATCCGGTAAGCCGAAGCCCGTTGTTATCGCCGTCGCCCACGCCAAAGTGGAATACTCGCAGAGAAAATGCACAGCGGATATTTGATGGTTCTTGTTTCTTACCTCGCTGTCAAACGATCATAGAGTGTAGTCGAGTCCACGCGAAGGACCACCACAAGGTCGATCCAGCTCTTGGGAAAGAGGTCACAGGCGTGCCAATCGATGATATACCCACCATTCGCAACCTCAGCCTCGATGGCGTCCAGCAGCTATATAATGTATCGTTAGCTTAGTCTATCAGGAAGGTTTCAGTCTAGGTTTTCGAATCGGGAATTGGAAGAGGGTCTAAGAGTGAAAAGCAACCTAGGGAGAGAAAGGGCGAGGGAGTGAGAAAAGGCGGGAGCAGGGGTGTAGAATGCTAACCTTATCCTCGTCAACGATCCAACTTTGAAATTCATCATCCCAACCCTCACGACATTCTCGGTCCTTGACAACCTGATTCACGGAGAGATGTGTCAGGCCTGACCTCCTTGCGAGCTCTTCACAATGGGTTGTCTTGCCAACACCCGGTGTGCCAGTGATAATAATGTTGGGTGAAGCCCTCATTTTGACTTGCTTATCGGTTCCTTCAAACAAAAAGGGTTGCAAATTATAAAGCAGCACAGAAAGGAAGCCGACTTTGCATGTGATAGTCAGTGAGACCCAACATTGATATGTGGATGAGTGGCCGACGAAGGAGAAAAAGATGGTGGGGTGCTACTTCGTCTATTGCATTAAAGGGCAGAGAGGGACAGTTCCACATGCATCTATACGATAGGGCTTCGGAATTTTTCAGTATCACGTGATGATAACAATCGTTAATCATGAAAGATCGACGGAGATCGGGTCATATCCCCGTCCTACCTTTATCTTACACTAATCCTCACTCAACAATGCTAATAAGGTGTAGGAAGCGACATACTGTGTGTAGACTGCGTCTATAGGGCAAGTAGTCGAAACCCCATTCTCATACTTGTCGTGGTCCTAGTGTGACTGTATCTACCTTTGTATGAGTGTAAATACACGTGTTTCCCGATTCAATCAATTGGCGATATCCTTAGCACACGACGCCAGAAAAACTGCTTCTTCTACATTACCCATGCAAAATCTGCCGCTGTAAATACCCAGCTCTAGTTCATAACACGGAGGTAAAGGCATTTCGCCGCCCACACCAGGTCATCACACACTTGACAGCTTCATTATGCCAGTGCCCGACTCGGACCAGACGGCAGCGAGCGACGCCCCGCCATCAGCGGCTGGCTTTCTCGCCCGCTGCCTCCCCCCCTAAAAACACAAGGCGACTCCTCATACGCTCCCTCTGAGCATCAACTCACGCCGCCACCTCGTTCTCGTCAACTTCGGCAAGGTCGCCATTGGGCTCGAAGCCGTCCTCAGGGTCGTAGTCCAACTTCTCCTGCTGAGCAATCGCCTGCGCTGAGACGATCTCAGCAAGTCGCTTCAGTCGCGGTGTTTGAAGCCCTGTTCATCAGATCGTTAGCAAGCAACTCCACGACATATTCATGTACCATTGGCTGCTCACATGAGGGAGTGTAAGTTTCCAAAGCAGTGATGACTCTGGGCTCCGCAATCTCGTATGGGCCACTATCGTCCATGTCGACAGCCTGCAGAAGCAAGACATCGCTCTTCTCCGTCACGCGAGAGGCTACAGCCTTCATGATTTCGCCATTGATAGGCTGCTCGTAGTCTGCCACGAGGTACTGGTTCAAGAGCTTCTGAATTTGATTGGGCGACAGCCTAGAGAGATTACTATGTTAGCATTCTGGCACCATCTACGTCGGCTTTTGGTTCTTGCTTACATCCAGCAAATGTCCTGAATGATCTCGATGTCATTCAAGGTGGCCTTCTTTAGCTGCAGGAGCTTCGTTGCTTGCTGTGTGACAGTTAGTCGGCTGATATCTTTGTATTCGGAATTGAGCTCAGGTCATACCATCAAGTGCTCCAGCTGAAGAGTTCCCTCGGGCATGTCATGACTCTTGCACCACTCCTCAATACGAGTGATATTGTAATTGATCTGAAGACCGCGCTTCCAGGAGAGGAAGTTTCGTCTCATCAACAGGTCGTTGAAGGCAGTGACGCCGACCAGGCGGAGCAACTCAGTGATCGTTTGGGTGATAATTGAGTCTTCCAAGTAATAGGCCTTCATGGCGCGGAAAACGCTGTTCAGCAGGCTGAGGAGGTTGTCCATACTGTAAGCGGGCGTCGAGTTGGACTGCAGAAGCTTGCCGAGGAAGCGACTGCTCTCGTTGGTGACAAATCCTGGAAGGGACTGAGACTCGATGATGGCGGGAATAATCATCTTATGGAGCTTCTTCTTCAGCACCTTCATCCAAGTGTGGTAAATGTTGAATTCCAAGCTCTCAAGGTCGTGCTTGACGATTTCCAAAAGACGGTCGTACTCATAGTTATCCGTCTTCTGGGCCTCGTACCAGTCTTCCGCGAGGAAGACAAAGGACAGCATCTCGTGGACATTGGATAACCAGAAGGCACCCGGGTTAATGGCCTCGTCGCCGTCATGTTGCATGACCTCCTGCTGTATAGACTGCATGACGTTGGCTAGGAAACGCTCAGATTCTTTCACAAAGCCATTATTCCACATTTCCGAAGTGACGAGGTTGATGAGGTACGAAGGGAAAAGAACCTCCTTGTCGGATGGCGGGGGGTTTGTGTTGGGGGAAGGGATTTTGAGATTGCGGATGAGACCCATGGTGACCTCCTCGTTCAGACCATCCTCGTCGGCTAGGAGAGTCTCCAGCTCTAGCTCGATGTTGTCCACATTGGGTGTGAAGCCACCAGCGCCTTGGAGATTCTGCCTCAAGGCGGTACTGGTAACGGCCATGGAGACGGGTCGAGGGTTGTACGCAGCGCTGAAGCGATCCATCTCTCGCGGCTCGGCACCGGCGCTGCGGCGCTTGGGCTTCTTAGAGGAAACGAGGTTGATGAGACCGCTGGCAGCCGAGGCCTGCGCTTGAGCGGCGCCGTTGGTTAGCTCGCCGTTGGCAGGAGCAAGTCTCCTCGCCAGCTCCAACTGATCTTGAAGCTCGGCTAACTGTTGGCGTAAGGACAGCTTTTCGCTTTCGATTTGGGCGCTCTGCTGTCGGACAGTCTCCAGCTCGGTGCTTGTGGAGCGCAGGGACTCTCTCAGCTCCCGCTCCTCCTCTTGCATTCTCTTGATGTTGGAAGTTGACTCTTCGAAGCTCTGCTGGAGCTTCTTCATCTCGTCCTCCATTGCCTGCAGCCTGGCGACTGCAATGCTTCCCTGGTTGGCTTCCGTTTGAAGCTCTTTCGTGCGAGCCTCGAGAGCGTTGTGGCGGTTCTTCCATGCCTTGATCTGGCCCTCGTAATTTTCAACTTGAGATACCAAGTTCTTGTTCTGAGTCTTCATGGAACCCAAAGATTGTGTCAGCTCGACGACCTTGTTTTCCAGCTTGTAGGAAATCTGCTTCAGATCACGAGCCTCCTCGCGGACCTTCTTGTAGTCACGCCTAGCCATTCTTCCACGCCACAAGCTCTGAATAAGAGTGACCTTCTTCCGGTACTGCCTCCAAGCAAGCACCTGTCGACGAGACCGCCACACTCGCTGAATGAGGATAGCAGCGTTGCCTACGCGGGTCTCCATGATTTCTTTTCTTCGAAGGTAACCTTTGGCCGCCGCTTGCGCCAGGACGACATCGTTCCTGATGCGTAAGTACTCTTTTCTTTGCCTGTGGCCACGCCAAACCCGCTGAATTGTTGTTGCTGCCTTGACAGTGCGGAGTTCCTGGGCTTGCTTTCGGGCAATGTACGCTCGCACGGCGGACTGAAAAGTCACGATAGCGTTGCGAGCCTCGAGGTAGCGGTTGCGATAGAACTTGGCGCGAAGATTCTTCTGAATGAGGATTGCGCAGTCGTTCAGGCGGCTAGTGCGCAAGTTTTCAAGGAAAGCAAGCATGCCAGCACGGAAGAAGATCTTGGTGAGGCCCAGCTGATACTTATCCGTACCTTTTCCAGAGCTAGAACCTAGGGCCTTGGACAGGATAGCGTTGGCCATCTCTCGAATCTCTGATGTCCACTGGTCGGAATGGACAAGCATGTAGTACCGAAGAGCGAATTCCTCGTAAGTCCATCTTGTGGGGTAACCAGCGCAACTTATACGCACAGTCTCGAGAACACCGCAAGCTCGCAGCTGGCTAAGAACCATTGGGCCCTCGAACTTCCACGACTCTTTGGCCTCGTTGGGCTTGATACAACGAATGTAGTGCACATCCGTGTTGTTAATGGTATTCATGAGCTCAATCAGCGAGGAGCGGAAAATGCCTCCTAGAGTCGGCTTCCTGTTGACAGCCACGCCAATTTTCCTACCAGCAGCGGGCTTCACGGAGCTGGACGAGGCAGATGCCACATCCTTCTCTCTAACGGCAGCGGCAGCATCGAGAACGTTGCGGAGGAAGTCGTTTGTGCTGGCGCGGAGGACAGCCATGTGCTCGTCCGGAACAGTATCACGATTCTTCTCAATGAATCCCTCCGACTCGTAGGTGACGTCCACCGCATAGTGGCAAACTGTGAAGGCAGACTTTCCAAACCTCGGCTTCTTATAAAATTTGTGCTTGTCGGTTCCGTACTGATTGTGCAGCTTCATGACGAATTGTTCATCTGAGCCCATCGGCAGACGGGACTCTTCGTCCAGTAAAGACAGGATACCGAGTTTACCCTCGATCAAGTCAATGGCGGGCTGGTTGTCTGAGAACTCGATGAATGTCCAGTCGATTTGCTCTCTGAGGTATTCTTCCTGCTCCAGCTTGAAGACATGCTGGTTGAATTCCTGTTGCAGCTTTTCATTGGCGTAGTTGATGCAAAATTGCTCGAACGAGTTCTTCGCAAAGTGTTCGAAGCCGTAGATATCGAGCACACCAATGAAAGAGGTAACGCGGTTCAGGACATCCTCAGTCGCCAAACTCATGTTGATGATCTCGACGAGCCAGTCAAACAGGCTGGAATAGATAAACTTGGCAACGGAATCTCGAACGACAATAGCTTGAGCTTGCGTAAGGTTGGACGTGATCTTCTCGCCCCTCGTGACCAGCTGTTTTTTGACAATCCATTTGGCGAATTCAGCCCCATTGACGCCCAGAATCGAGCAGGCTAGCTCCAGGGACGGTTCCGTCGGCGCAAGAACGCTATCGTTACGCGACGCTCCGATCTTGACATTTCCCAGGTGGAGCAAACCAGCCAAGAGCTTGAAGATTTCGGACTGCTGAGCCTCCGTCACACCAATGGTCTTCAGAGAACTCTTGGTTGCCTCGAATTCAGCCTGGTCATCGACTCCATCAATTGTGGGGCAGTTGCCCTGGTTCAAATACTCGTACTGCTCGATTGGAAGAATGTTCAGCTGTTGACGCTCGGTCTCCGAAGCACCTGCTACCAATTGGTAGAAGATGTGATAGTTGCGCTCTTTGAGAGGTTGAAAAACCAGCCTGGATCGCTCCAGAAGGTAAGTGCGAATCTTGGCGCCAATGATGTTGGTCTTTTCGTCAAACATGATCTCGATGTACTTGCCGAAACGTGAGGAGTTGTCGTTACGCGTCGTCTTTGCGTTGCCGAAGGCTTCCATGATTGGGTTCGTAGCCAAAATCTGCTCTTCCGTCTCGCTCATAGCCTCGGCTCCCTTCTTGGATCGCGTTCCCGGGTTGTCAGGGGATTCTCTGGTCGCGAAGTAGCGCATGATGTACTTTGCGCTGACTGTCTTACCAGCACCAGACTCGCCCGACACAACAACGGTCTGGTTTTTGCCGCTCCGCACCATGTCACTGCGCCACGTCAGCAAAGGCGAGGTCTATTGAACAACTGCAGGGTCGCTCACATGAAAGCCTCCTCAGCAATAGCGAACAGATGCGGTGCTTGTGTCGCCCTCTGTTTGCCCGCATACACCTGGACCATGCCGGGCACGTAAAGAGAGTCTACTCTAGCGAACGGGTTCGCAGCAATCAGGACGATACCACTGTATGTATAAATCTCTTTCTGTGCATATCGAAGACGAATGGCCTGCAGGACTGGTCGAAAGGAGTGGGGTTAGCACAGCGGCCAGGCCAAGGCGTGGATTGTGAAGACAGTACCGGCAGGCTCGTTGAGATGGGACAAATTCGTCAAATCGTCGCTCGCTTCTAGCATGGTCGGGTTCATGAGCGGGGGTAAGGAAGAATCGCCATTCTGAAGGGCCTCGACGGTGACGTCTATCGTCTTTTCCTACAGGCAAGTCAGCAACGGGCATAGAGTGACAGCATCTGTGGCAGAGTTCAAGTCAGAGATGTGGAAGAAGAAAACTTACCTCGCCGCTGTCAAGCTTAAAGACCAGCTTGACCTTATTACCGTCGACAGTCTTGTTGACAACCTCGGACGCGACCCAGCCCTCGGTGGCATCGGGCTGCCATGCCCTCGTACCGACATCGTAGTTCTGAGACATTGGGGCGGAGTGAGTAGATGAGAATGAATTCGAGAGGATTGTTGACGGCAGAACTAGTATTTCCCAGAGGAGTGGCGGATGGGGCGAGACAAGTCTAGGGGTGAAAGCTCGAAGGGGCTGGAGAGATTCATGGGCGACCGGGGGGAAGGAGCAACTGGGTGTTGTGGGCGAGCTGCTAGACTCTGGACGCAATGGTCGTCTGGAGATAGATGGTTGTCGCAGAAATCAGGTCGAGACTCGGACGATGGAGGCTAGGAGACGGTGTCGATGGGAAGAAAAGGGCCAGGAGGGCGAGCAAGGCGGAGAGGAGAGTGTATGCCGGCCGAGGTAGCAATTGATAGCTGAGGAACGACGCGAAGTAGATCACGACGTGTGGTCTGGACGAGTCGGGTATATGTCCAGATTTGTGGCCAGTTGGGCGTAGATTGCACGCAGATGCCAGACGTAGGTGAGGGTTGGTAGATTAATGGCGGTAGGGAAAGGAGGATAGCCGGCCTGATGAACTGGACAACTTTTTGAGGTTCCAACAGACAGGGGCTCCAAGTAAAAAACGCCAGGTGAGAACGGCCGGGGGTTGAGAGGAGCGAGCGCACTGATACTAAGGATGCGTGAGAGAAAGAGACGAGACTGGGAGCCTCCACACGCGTCCCCATCAGCCAGGCTGCTGCAAGAGTGATGTCTTCAGGGGATGGAAGCAACAGTACTGCGGTGAGGTACCTTTCGACAGCAAGAATACCAACCTACCTTACCTAGGTAAGGTAGGTACCTAAGGTACCTTGAAAGTAGGTAGGTAGGCAACAAATGCCACAGCCAATGCTTTGTGTGATAAAAGTTGGGTCAGTGTTAGCGTGGCAGGCACTATGGCAGCATGGGAACTGAGCGTGCCCGCGGTGTGGTCCAGTGACTGTGGTCCCCTATCCTGATGAGTGAACGTGTCAGAGGTGCACCTCGTTGCAGGGGGGTCGGTCACATTACGGGCAATAGTAGGGGAACAGAGGAAGCTAGCAGCAGCAGTCCAGTATCTTACAGCAATGTTGCGTCTGATCAACACTACCTAGGTACCCTTTGTTGCTGCGACACCTACCCTTAGACAAGTAGGTATCTTAGGTATGGATGGAGTAGTTCTCCTGTAAGCCAATACCTAAGTCCTAGGTGGATATGACTAGCCTTTGTTTTGCTCAAAGTACCTTTCCCTCACCTTCTACTACCTAGACTTGCCTCATATAAGGTGAGGTGAAATCCGCAGCTAAGACGCACCCTATGCCCGCAGTACGGATACGCCTTTGAGCGCTCTCAAGGGCGGGAAAGGAGACAGATGGGATTGCTTAGAAGCAGACAGTGCGGCGGCATGTGAAGGGCACGGCCGCTGGATGGGCTTCTTCTGCTGTGTCTTTACTCTTCCACGTTTCTCCAAGATTCCTTTGGCCCTTTGACCAACTGTCTCTAGCTCTGCTGTCTACCAGATGGGCTTACAATCATAATATTTTGGCTCCTGTTTGACGGATTTTGTCCCTAAAATGGTCTTCTTTGGCGTCTTTGTCGTTTTCTTTGATGTGAAGACGGATGGGCTAATGAAAGGTTGGTGGTTGTCAGGCTTGAAAGGACCCGACTCAAGGCCTCGGAATTGTCTCTTGACGAGCTTGACTCGACACCGGTTCTTCGGCTTGGTGTCCTTTGATTCTTCTGAATTACAGGATTTGGCTCGTTGCCAGTTTATAGAGAAGCTCTGTTATGGCCGATTATATCCATCCACTTATTCTCCATTAGTGGCCATCGCTGACAGGAGAAGGCTCTGAAGCCCAAAGATCACCCGAGGCGTAGTTAGAGTCAAAAATTCAGATATTTCGACGGGAAAACTTGAGGCTCAGAGGTCATTTAGCTGGCTGCTAAGCCAGACGAAACAATCGACGCTCTTAAGCTTCTCGCACTAGCGCAAGATGCCCTGCATCAGGTTTGTTCTTCGTGGCGTAATGATTTCTGCTTCGTCGCTCGTTACCTCACCTCTTTCCTATTATCCGATTTCTCTCATTGTGTCTATGGTGAAAATTTGGGGATTGGGCTTTGTGTGTCTGAGCGAGGCAAGCTTCATCTCATCTCTTCATCGAGCCACAAACAGAGTCTGTGACTTCGTCGCCAGTTAGTCAGGGCCAACAGCAGGCAGGTTGTACATGACTGTTGCTGGGGGGCCCAAATACAGCGTTGGAACGCACAGTGTTTCTCTACTGTCCGCATGGCTGCTGGCTTCTCCCCCCTTTTGTCTCCGCTCTTTGCTCTTCAACCCCAGCGGCCGGTGAAGGTGGATGGCGGCCCCCTACCCGCTTTGCTCCCAGTGTAACTGCAAATTTCATCCCCCTCTCCAGCAAGGTTGGGGCAGGGTCTTTGTCCGTTGTTCCCGATATTTATCATCATGCCATTGCAATCTTGGACATACGTATCTGCTGTTGCTGCTCAACTAGCCAACGGAGATGTGACTTGCTTCCTACGCGATTGACTGGTATCGGGCCAAGGGCCATCCGCCGGTCCCCATTTATCGGACGTGCACTCCATTTCCCTGTCCGGTGTTCTGGTCGCCTGGCGAAGGCTAAGCCAAAGACGGCATTGGTTCAGGCACCTGAAGATGCTTTTGAGTATGAAGAATTCATGCTCTCTCGTGGCTACTGGGTCCGGCGCCGGCCACTGGACCGCTGCACACCACAATTTCCGAGGCATAGACACGCCCCGCGTACCGCATGTCCTTCACTCACCGCCTTACTGGCCCGCCGTATACAGCCGCGTCCAGTGTGCAAGGCTCAAGCAGAAGCACAGCATGCCATGCCACTCCAAAACAGCGTATAACCTGGAGACTTGACTCTGACCTGATCCTTGACCAAGTAGCACCATTAATGTCGCTCGCAAATTTGCTTCACAGAGTGCGTAACTACTTCTTGACGTCGATCTCGTTTCAAGTATCCTATTCTTACTGCAGACGCAGCCATGCTTCTACCCTTTTTCTATGCCTTCAAGTTGATGTGAACCCGATACTCCATAATCGAAAGCGCTTAGGCGCCTCCTGCCGACATGTTGAAATGCTGTCGCAAATGGCAGCAGACGTCAGCTGCCACTATGATGTCCCAAAGTCAAATTCTCCATTCATAAACGCCTCCAAATGCGATGCGCTAGACTAGCTCTAGTACAAGACACGGGTCAAGATACGAGCTGTAACAAAGTCAGCATGGATCATGTCGAACAACTCGGGGGAAGAGGGGAGAACACTCACAGCTTAGAGCGTCGAGACTGTCTGAGATATCCTTGATGTCCTCCCCCTTCACATCGCTGACGTCAGCCATAAGGTAGGCGATATCACCCTTACTGTCAGTAATTTGCTTGTCGACGTTGTGGTTGCCCAGAATCTCATTGACTCTGCGCAGAACACCGGGGATGTTGCGATGAATATAGATGACACGAGCGTGGTCGGGTTCGTCAAGAGTCAAGGATCTCAGGTTCACTTCAGGCAAGTTCACGCTGTTCAATGTGATGCCCTGGTTGATGTAGCGCACAAGAGCCTCGGCAACTGTTCACTTGTGAGCCCGGCAAGGAGTAATAATGACAGTCTTGACAACTTACCTTCCACACCAATTGCGCGCTGTGCCTCCTCAGTGCTTCCACCGATGTGCGGAGTAAGAATGATGTTGTTCAAGTTGCGCAGATCCTCTCCCCAGACATTAAGAGAGCTGTTAAAGTAGTCGCCATTGGCGGCGGGCTCATTGGGATAGACGTCAAGAGCAGCGCCAGCAATCTTGCCAGAGCGCATGGCGTTGATTAGAGCCTGAATGTCGACAACAGTGCCACGACTGGCGTTGATTAAATAGGCACCGGTCTTCATCTTCTCCAGTTGAACAGCTCCAATCATGTTCTTGGTTTCGGGCAGTTCTGGCACGTGGAGGGTCACGAAGTCCGCCTCTTCTAGCAGGCTGTCCAAAGTCGGCACCTGTCTCGCAGTACCCATGGCCATCAGATTGACAACGTCGTAGTAGACAACATTCATTCCCATTGCTTCGGCCAAGACGGACAATTGGGAGCCAATGTGGCCGTAGCCGACGATCCCTGGGAGGGAGTTAGAGTTTACGTTGCTGCCAGACCTGAAATGGGATTGATATACCAAGTGTCTTGCCGCGGATCTCCCAGCACTTCGCGCTGACCTTATTCCAGGTGCCGCGGTGCATTTCGTTCGAGCGGTCGCCAAGCTGGCGGGCCAAAGTTATAATTTCGGCAATGACGAGCTCAGCCACACTGCGAGAGTTGGCGAAGGGAGAGTTGAACACGGCGATACCATGGGCAGCGGCGTACTCAAGGTCGACCTGGTTGGTGCCGATGCAGAAGCAGCCGATGACAAGTAGGTTCTTGGCCTCACGAAGTACTTTCTCGGTCAATTTCGTCTTGGAGCGAATACCAATGACATGGACGTCCCTATTGTTTAATGGTATGAGTCGCTCATGTTTTACTCTCGAATTCACAATCGTCTATCGTAAAAGGCATTGCCTACCGAATTTTCTCAATGAGCTGATCCTCGGGCAAAGACGTCTTCAGAGCTTCAACCTGGTAGCCCTGTTCAGTAAGGATGTCTTTGCCGGTTTGGTTGACGTTCTCGAGGAGCAGAATCTTGATGTCCTGGGTGTCGAAAGGCTTCAGGAGCTTGGGGGCGGGCCTCCTGGCGAGAGCAGGTCCGCCAAAGCTGGAGGGAGGAGAATGAAAAGTAGCAGTAGGGGAAGTCGAGAGACCAAGGCTCGCAGAGACTTCGAGCTGCTTTCCGAACGCTGAGGCGCCGGTAATATCCTGTGCTGAGGCCATGTCTACGTATGGCTGCTGAAGTCCTAATGGCTGAGGCGCGTGTGACGATGGAGGGGTGATTGGGAATTTTTGATGCGGGGCAGAATAGGCCGATATGCAGCTCGGTTGAGGGTGGTGTCGTGAGGGCCGAGGGGGAGACAGACGACGACAGGTAATGTATTCAGCTCGGAAAGACAAGTGCTAAAGCTGGTGGCGCGGCATTTAAAGATGGCACAACGCTTCGTGATGTGGTCCGGGGAAGAGAAGTTTTATATTCATGGAACGTTCTCAAAATGACGCGGGATGGCCCAGTGGTGACCGAGGCGGGGAAAAAAAAAAAAAGAGTACGTAGTGCGTCTACTCCTACCTTACCTTACCTCAGCGCTGCAAGTTGCAGCATTTTACTGGCTGCACACGATGACTGAGAGCATTCCATGGCCATAGAGGTACCTACGTGCGCTATGTAATGAGCACGGTACCCGACAGCACATCCATGGATGTGTTTTACGTACTATGACTGGACAGGCGCATCCGCAATCGCAGCCGCAGCCAGCTGAGATGATGCTCGGTGCGGGCTAGCAGATGCGTATTGCGGAAGGTACAGTAAAGGGCAGACCCCGAAGAGTGGATTTCGTCTCCGGGATCCTACCGCCACGTGTGGACACGGATCTGATACGGTGCGGATGTGGAAACTGAACGCGCCATGTGCATGCATACGCGGCGTCAGGAGCCATGAATCAAGTACCGGGAGTTACTCATACAGTGCTATGCCGACTACTGTGACAGCGGAGTTCTACCGGCAGTCGGTCCATCGCAAGCACGCCATGGGAACGGCACCGAGTCCAGTACGCCGGCGCCTCACCGCGGCCCTTGTCCCATTTCCCGCTGTTTGACACGACTTGTGCTTGAGTCACTGAGACGAAAAAAACCTAGAGAGGGGAGGAAGAGGGAAAAAATCTTGCACCCCTCCAACGCCGGCACGGAAGCGTCATAACGGCCCAGAGCCGCTCTGCGTGGGTCACTGGAAATAGAACAGTCAACGCATTACGGATACATGTCGTGTATTAATGCTTGTTGGGCCCGACGTGCCGGTTACGGACAATTTTGTCGTTCCACTTTGCTGAGGCGATTCAAGGCCCAATCGCCATGCATAGCCGCAAATTCGTCACCCGACTTCCAGCATACTGGGTAAGGTAGGCTTGTGTTGTCTTGTCAGCCCGATCCAACCTCCCGCAACGCAAGTTCCGCTCCCGACAACTCACGGAGGTTCCTTCTTAGTCGCAGCCGACAGCAACTTCAAATGACCCAGCCTTTCTTAAGCATGGCGTAGATCCCTTGCTCAACTCCATGGCCTTCTCCTCACCGTACTCTATCTGGCCGTCCAGTGACCATTCAGTTTGGAGCACTATGGGGGCTGGGTGAACCCCTCCGATTGACAGTCACACGGGATAAAACTTTGGGGACCCTCGATTGACCCATGCTTACTTGTGTGTCTCTACTACCTCCAATGCCAGCCCCCTATCCGTTACATAACAAAGAAGAAGAACAAACTCAGAAAACACCCGTTCTACGATCCCCGTTTCAGCAGCAACATACAGCATCATTCATGGCCAGGACGTAAATAGCCGTGTCTCTCGGAAGAAAAAGAAAATCGGCGACCGAAATGTCAATTACCATCTATCAAGCAGAACCCTTCTGTGGTTTGCTGCTTGGCCCAAACCTCGTAATGCTGAGGTGGCGCGCAGTATAGACATCGCCACCTCTGTGGGTGCGGAAAGCACTCGTTGGAATAACACATTTTCCTCAAGTCCCGATCAGCATGGATGCCAAGAACCTATCAACAAAAAGTGACTTATGCCTGCATCGCTCAGCTCTGCTTGCACTCAGCCGCCTCCTGCTTAGGTTTGCCGGTATCGTCCTGTACGCGATAGTCAGCTCTGTTACGCAGGCCAGACATGGGCTCGGCTATCAAAGTCGCGGTAGCACTCACCTCGTCCTCAGACTCTTCGTCTTCGTCACGGTCCTCGCTAAGATCGTCGTCGTCGTCCTCGTCCTCGTCGTCGAAGTCGCCCTCCAAGTCATCATCGTCCAACTCCTCAAAGGCCAGAGCTTCGCCGGTAAACCAGTCGATGGCACGGGGGATGAGCTTCTCCTTGATGTCCTCTCCAAGCTGGTAGTCAAGCTCAAGGCGCTCCTCGATGTCAGAAGCGGCGTCATCGTCCTCCTCCGTGGGGGCCTGAGGAGGCGAGAAGAAGTTGAAGAAGGACTCGGTGGGAACCGTCTTCTTAACGATACGAGTCTGCTTCGTGTCTGTTACAATGGTCAGCGGCCGATTCTTGTATTCCGGATACGCGCCTTCCAAACTCACTCTTGTTCCTCTGCTTCTTGCTCTCGATCCGAACAGTGAGATCCTTGCCTTCCTTCCAATCGATTTTGTCACCTTCGGCATGATCATAGATGAAGTCACCGCCGTAGCCGCTCTCGCTCTGGTAGAAGTAGGTTTTGGTGATGGTCTTGTTCGTGAAAAATTCGTTCTCGGCAAACTCGAAGATGAGGCGGAAACCAGGTTTGTCGAGGTACTCCATGCGAATATCAACGAGGTGCTTCAGGGCGGCCTCATCACGGTCGGTAATCATCTCGGCAAGAGAAATTTGGTTCTTCATGGCAGACAGCCAGAACTCGGGGATACCAGAGACGTCGGATGATTCGGTAGACTTATCCGTCTTCTCGGCGTCCTCGGGCTCCTCGTCATCATCCTCCTCCTCGCCGGCCTTGATCTCTTCCTCGGAAGGCTCAGAGCCTCCGTTCACAATTTTGGCACGCTTCTCGTAGAGAGGAGTGAACTTGGCGAAGTACTTCTTCTCCAGCTGGAGAACCTCCTCCTGGAATTCGGCCTCGAGCTTGGAGTGCTCCTTCTGAATGCCCTTGAGGCCAGCGACACGGCGGCGCACCTGAGGAGGGAGGGACTCGATGTAACCGGAGGAACGGCCGACGAGGGAGCCAAGTCTTCCCTGGATCATTTGAACGAGCTTTGGGTTTTGGGCGAAGATGGAGGCAGCGGCGGCGCGATCAAGATCCTCTATGACGGAGAATTGCAAGTTAGTTATCATCCGATGGAGGGGTATGGGCGAAGCCAAATGGCAGAAGAGGGGCACATACCCTCCTTGATGCTGTCAACGCCGGGCTGCTGGGCGTGCGAGGAAATGGGCGCATTCTGAAGGGGGGTATTCTGCGGCGTACTGAGGGCAGATGGTGATCGTTAGCCATCACGAGGACACAACTTTTTGTCGTCGAACACTGCGAGCGAGAAGCGAGGGGTCGCCACCCAGAACAAAGTGCAGCCGTGGGGGAGGTCAGATACTTACGGCGCAGTGGCCGGGTCGAGGCGCTTGTTGCGAATAGGCTCAGCCATGATGTGCGATCGACTCTGAAGCCTGTGGAAAGAGACGATGGAGTGAGGGTTGTCGAGACCGAAGGGGATTGGGATTGGGATTGACGGGGCAAAAACAGGAAGACGCCGAGGGTGGGAAGTTGTAGATGCCCAGTCAAGTCTTATTTTGGTGGGTTTGGTGGGGGGCGGCAACTGGCAAAAAAATTCTAGGAGCCAGACTTTGTCCTTCGTTCGTTGGGGCGGGTACCGCTGCTAGGCGCCTTCCACGAGTAGAGAGTAAGGTAGTGACTAGTGGACGGGGTAGTCGACAGCGGGCGGGCTCCAATGGACATCACATGGCGGCCTGTTCTACTGATGACCATCCTCCACTTAGGTAAGGCAAGGTACCTTACCTACCTACCTTGTAAGGTGGGCAAGTATCCGTACCCAAGGCACCTAAGGTAGGTGCAGTACAGTGAGGTAAGGTGGTTTGTATGGCAGGGTGAAAACATTGGCGGGTAGGGTACCAGGCGCTGGGCAGGCATTTGCTGAAGCCTCAGGCCAGGCACCCGTTGCCTTTCCTCAGTAGGTTCCAGGTAAACACAACTACCTGGCAGCGCAAGCCATCATCTGAACCTCATCCTTCGAGGTTACCCCTTTCCCTGCGGGGGCAAGACGTTGATACCTACTCAGGGCTCAGAAAGCGGTAAAGACTACGAATGCACACCCCGGCCCAGCCGTGTCGGTGAAGCAAAAAGACTCTTGAGACTCAGTCCTGGTGGACATGGGGGCCAGTTCTTATAGGCCAGCTGCCAGGCTGTCTCGACATGGTAAGGTGTCGTGTATCTTGAAGTCGGCCCTTACCCTGGTGATTTGGATATTGCCGTGACACTGTCAGACAACTAAGAGCGAAATGTGTGCACCTCTTGGGAACATTTGGAGCGCCCGGATACTATGTTGACAAAGCCAAACGGCAGCAATCCCTCTTGGTAAAGTAGGCATGTAAAGCTCCCAATGTAGGTAGGTAGATACGTAAGTCATCAAGGTACAGTGAGAGACAGGACGCCGACGTAATGAACACTGGACTGAGCTGGACCTAATTACCTTGGAGGTAAGGTGGTTTGGCGTCGGGTGGAGATACTGAGGCGGACGTTCACATCCACGTCCACGCTTGCCTCCAGCCCAGGTGTAGTGCAAACAATCTGTTTGAACGATAGGCACCGTGCCTGAAGTGCCTAGGTGGACATAGTAGCCACGCTCAAGGGATTTGTTTCCTGGTCTCCCGTCGTCTGCACTGGATTGAGGGGTCCAGCCCAGGTTGTGGAGGTAGGTAGCTTCCAGTTCCCTCCCTTGTAGGACTTATTTTGTGGTTTCCGAACGTCTTATCAGTGATGAGGACCTAAGGCAGGTAATGGAAGACACCCTAGGGTACCTACCTTTAAGTACCTGCCTACCTGCTAAGGTACCTGTCCCATTCGCTGGCGGCTGCCCAGGTGCCTCGCCTTGTGCAACCACAGTACGGACACTGCGGCGATGTACCTTGCCTTGCCGGACCATCATCGCACGGAGTCAGCTCGGAATGCGCTAACCAGCAAAACATTCTTTATTTTCAGTTTCCAAGTGCAACTCAGGCTTTCACCCCAATTCAATAGGCGCTGCTCGTCCACGGCCGCAACAACTGCGTTGCGCCGCCTCTACGGACATCCACCGTTCGACATCCATATCGCGATTCGCTCAAAGCCGAACATCCGGGTCCTTCGCGACACCTCACATCCATCTGCACTTGGCTAAGCTTCGCCGAGTCGACCACCGCATAGCTACCGTTTTCTCGTTCCGCTGCCATGTGCCTCTTCCACTCGGCCTACAGTATCGTCTCTTCTCACTCGGTGTCCGGGTAGCTCGACGGATTCCTGTCTATTCTATTTTCGAAGTGCAAACACCAAAACCTGGCAGCGTGACGCTGAGCCTGAACCCGCATCAAACGTCATCATGGATCAAGATCCGGATCAAGGGCACCATCGTGCCTCCTCGACATCGAGAGCGAATGGCCATGCCCCCCTATACCGTCTCAACTCCAACCAGAGCAGCACGAGCATATTTGAGGAGGTTGAAATGGCCCACGATGAGGTAGGCTCCCTGGCAGCATCGCCACCAAACAGAAACTAAACTTCTTGCCTTTGCAGCTCTTCTCCGGACCAATGGCCGAGAGTCTCCCGACCAGCGTTTCTGCTTTCTCGCACCGCAGACCACGCGCCGATTCTACCACGAGCTTTGCTTACTACCAAGACGAAGATGATTTGGAGCCCTCCCCCACATTCGATGAAGAACGCCGAAGCATGTCCGACGTCGGTGATTTTACCTTCGGCGAGGATGACGAGAGCAATCTTGATATAGAAAGTGGCGATGCAGGTGATGATGACTACATGGCCCATCGCCGAAGGTCATCGACACATTCGCGGTCCTCCGTTCATGCTAGGCTGTTGCGCCGAGACAGTGCGACCACAAGCAAGAGCTTGGGTGGAGACGGTCGAATCAGTCAAAAGGTCTACATGGTCAACGAGGACCTCACGATCGTCATCGCAGGCTTTCGGACTAGTCGTTTGGGCTTTGTCGCTTATGGTCTCCTCTGCGTTTGTACTCTCGGCCTCTCATGGCTTTTGCTGAGATGGTTTCCTCGATGGCAAGTCAGGTTGTTGGGGCGTCCATCTCCATTGGCTGAATGCGACTGGGTGGTTGTCGAAGTAAGTCGTCCCAGGTCACTGATGGGCTCTATATCTAACTCGACTAGAACCAATGGGGTGAGTTCGCTCTTATGGACGTGGATAAGAAACTCTACGGGAGACCAATGTCAACAATTTTCGGCTCTAGCGAGAAGGGCTATATGATGGACGATGATTACGATCCCATCATTACCGAGCTTCGCATGCTCAACTACCGCTATGTTCGCCTATATTTCAATCAGCAAACAGACAAGTTCATCATGTTCAACGGATGGGTCGACCCCAATTGGACCGACCCTCGAGCTGTCAGGGTTGGCATAGATAGCGACGAAAAAGGACTCCGGGAGGTTGTATTCGGTAACAACCTCATCGACATCGAGCAGAAGTCCATACCACGCCTTCTTGTGGACGAGGTGCGTAATGTCGGCTTTGACGTGCCATGATACTGACACGCTTAGGTGTTCCATCCGTTCTATGTCTTTCAGATAGCCAGCTTGATTCTTTGGTCACTGGACGAGTACTACTACTACGCTGTCGCCATATTCTTGATGTCATTTGGTAGTATCACGACAACTCTCATCGAGACCCGGGCGGTAAGCTCCCCATACCATGCATTGATGCGTTCCATGGCTCACTGGCACAGACCATGAAGCGCCTTCGGGAGATTTCGCGCTTTGAATGTGACGTCAGAGTGCTTCGGAACGGATTCTGTGAGTGCTGTGCCAGAATATTTAACTTTAGCTAGACTGACGATCCACGAGGGCGCTTCGTGCCTTCAAGCGAACTTGTGCCCGGTGATGTCTATGAGGTCAGCGATCCGAACCTGACCCAGTTTCCCAGTGACGGCTTGTTGTTGAGCGGTGACTGCATTGTCAATGAGAGCATGCTTACCGGTAAGTCCATTACGCATTCTTTAGCCTGCTAAATGACTGACAATGTTTGCCAGGCGAGTCTGTCCCTGTGTCGAAAACGCCTGCCACGGATGACACTATGCATAAGTTGGATTTGGCTGCGCCGACAGTCTCGCCAGAGATCGCGAAACACTTTTTATTCTGCGGGACCAAGATTGTCCGCGCTCGTCGACCACAAGAGGATCGAGATGGCGACGCTGTGGCCCTTGCCCTGGTTGTCAGAACAGGATTCAGTACCACGAAGGGCTCTCTGGTCCGATCCATGCTATTCCCCAAACCATCAGGCTTCAAGTTCTATCGGGATTCCTTCCGGTATATAAGCGTTATGGCTGTGGTGGCTATGCTCGGCTTTATTGCATCGCTTGTCAACTTCCTGCGGTTGCAGTTGGCTTGGCATCTAATCATCGTGCGCGCCCTTGATTTGATAACGATCGTGGTGCCCCCTGCTTTGCCGGCCACTCTTACAATTGGCACCAATTTTGCACTTAACAGACTCAAGAAGAAACAGATATTCTGTATCAGTCCGCAGCGAGTCAATGTGGGGGGGAAGTTGGATATCATGTGTTTCGACAAAACCGGAACCTTGACAGAAGACGGGCTGGACATTCTCGGTGTGCGTGTTGCATCGCCTGCGACCGGCAAGTTTACAGACGTGTTATCGGACCCATCGACTCTTGTGCCAAGTCGCAACCACCGAAGTAGAGATGCTGCCCAAGATTCGAAGCTTAAGGCCGCTCTTTTCACAATGGCGACCTGTCACTCTCTAAGGGTCGTAGATGACGAATTGGTTGGGGATCCACTTGATCTGAAGATGTTCGAATTTACTCGGTGGTCTTTTGAAGAGGGCAAGCAAAGCCTGAACGAAGCGGACGATCAGGACCAGGGAAGCCTCGCACCATCTGTCGCTAGACCGCCTGAGGAGTACTCTGATACTCTACGAGATCAAAACGGAAATAACCACTCGGTATGTTATCATGGGTGTCGTTTGAGCAAAGCGGGGCTGACCTCCACAAACAGCCACCTCTTGAACTTGGAGTCCTCAGATCTTTTGAATTTGTTTCGCAGCTTCGAAGAGCGAGCGTGATTGTCAGGCAGTTCGGAAAGCCAAGTGGAGACATCTACGTCAAAGGCGCCCCTGAGTGCATGCGGGAGATTTGCCGAGAGGATAGCTGTAAGTGGATTACCGATGACAATTGCAATTATTGACCGTCTGGTTACTAATGCGTGATGCAACAGTTCCTGTCGACTACGACGAACAACTTGCAAACTACACGCATAAGGGATATCGTGTCATCGGGTGTGCAACCCGCCACATCCCCAAAATGAGTTGGGTCAAGGCACAGAAAATGAAGAGACACGAGGCAGAGTCAGACTTGGAGTTTACCGGCTTCATCATTTTCGAAAACAAGCTGAAACCGACCACTGCGTCGGTGTTGACGGAACTTTTCGACTCCAACATCAGCGCAACAATGGTGACTGGTGACAACATCCTTACCGCCATCAGCGTTGCCCGTGAGTGCAACTTGGTCAACAAAACTGCTCACTGCTTCGTCCCGAGATTCATTGAGGGTGAGTAAAGCACCCGTATCATGGTGAATTCTAGTTAACAGATGGAAGGGCATGCTGGCGATCCCAAGGCAAGGTTGCAATGGGAGAGCATCGACAATAGCGACTTCCACTTAAGTGACCAGACTCTACTTGTAAGTCTCACGGAGCGACCTTCACCATGTTCCCCCTACTTACTGTGGCGAAGCCCATGGCCCCACCAGCAGATGTCGACGCATCGCTGGCGTACAACATCAACGACATTCGCAACTACTCACTGGCTGTCACTGGCGAGGTTTTCCGTTGGATCGTAGACTTTGCACCTCCAATAATTCTTCAAAGGGTGGGTGATTACGATAGACGTTCTTACCAAATAACTTGCTGACAGTCACAGATGCTCGTTCGCGGCAGAGTTTTTGCGCGCATGTCGCCTGATGAGAAGCACGAACTGGTTGAGAAACTACAGGGCATTGGGTACTGCTGTGGGTTTTGCGGCGACGGCGCAAATGATTGCGGCGCTCTGAAGGCTGCCGATGTGGGCATTTCGCTCTCAGAAGCGGAAGCTTCCGTTGCAGCTCCATTCACATCTCGTATCTTTGACATCGGATGTGTACCGACGGTCATCCGGTATGCGCAAGACCCTTCTCGCTGGAAGGACACTGCTGACGCATCGGTGTAGTGAAGGGCGTGCTGCGCTCGTAACGAGCTTCAGCTGCTTCAAGTATATGAGTCTCTACTCGGCGATTCAGTTCACATCGGTCAGCTTTCTCTACGCGAAAGCGTCAAACCTCGGCGATTTCCAGGTGAGTCAATGATGATCCCTTCTCTTATATTCAAGACTAAGACAGCCATAGTTTCTTTTCATCGATCTGCTTCTTATCCTACCAATTGCTGTCTTCAGTAAGTTCATCGCGATGGCGATGGATCCAGCTTGGTGCGTGCTAATGTTGGCAACAATAGTGAGCTGGGCTGGGCCCTTTCCCACTTTGTCACAGAAACGACCGACGGCGGATCTTGTATCCCGCAAGGTTCTCATACCCTTGTTGGGACAAATGGCCATTTGCATCGCCGTGCAAGCCATGGTCTATGTAGCCGTGCGAGAGCAACCGTGGTAAGTTCATGGAAGCCACTGATGTCTAGTTGTACCACTAATCACGCTGATAGGTACATCCCACCACGTATCAACCATGAGAAGTCAAACATCAAAAACTCGGAAAACACCGTATTATTTCTCGTGTCATGCTTTGAGTACATCTTAGCTGGCGTGGTCCTCAATGCAGGGCCTCCCTTCAGAGAGAGCGCATTGAAGAATTGTATGTTTGATACCTCTCACATACTAGAATTTTGCTGATCTTTCTGGCAAGGGCCCTTCTTGGCGACTGTTGGGGTGACTCTCCTGATCACTCTTTACATGATTCTTTTTCCGGCGCATTCGGTCAAGCGTTTGATGCAACTGACGAATACCAATTTGGACTTTGAGCTTTTCATGATCTTGCTTGGTGCCGTTTACTTGGCTGCAGCTTTGACCTCGGAAAAGTACGTTTTCCAAAAATTGGCTAGGGCTGCTGGGGTTTTCAAGGAACACATACTGAAGACGCCGAAGCAGAGGAAACAGTATAAGATTATCTTGGAGAACATGGAGGTGTAGGATAGCATTCATCAAGGCTTCGCATGACCCACCATGGTTAGCGCAAATACACGCTACCAGCCTCATTGATATGTCAGTAAATTAGTACCATGAGATGAAGGCTATTTTCGCGATGTGCGTCCTCGTAGACAAGAACAACATGATGAACACAGCTTAGTTGAGGGAGAAATGGACGTGTCATTGATGCTCCACTCGACCCGCATTCCGGTGCCGACACTGGAGCTAGCCTAAGCGGATCACCCCGGCTCCGAGGGGCCGGGGTTTTCGCTACGACGGCCTGAGACAGGAAAGTCAGCCACGCTGCATCTCCCAACCCCCCCAACAATTGGTAGCTGGTGAAAATCACACTCGCCGATATTCAATTAAGTCCTGTGCCACCCACCTTGTCCTGCAAACGATCGCGCTACTAGTGGTCGACATCGTGAAGTTGCGTTTGTAAAATACAAAAGCTGCCAGATGCCACGATAACAGACGCACACCCTTTTGTGCTCGGACTCGAATCTGGTTTCGAAGTGCAACATCTCCCAAGCCAAAAAAAAAAAGTTGAGGACACGGAATCTTTTGCTCGGCGGAAAACAGCTACTATCTCAGTTTTGGCTTCAAACCATCTTGCGAGCTATTGACGATTTCCTCCTAGTGAAATCACGATGAACATGGGTAAGTCGACCATGGTGCTTTCTCCACCATTGATAGAGGAGGAAGCTTCTGCTGCTTTCATCGCAATGGAGCTACGTCTCTGACGAGATTCAACAGACTGGATTCTCGACAGCGGCTACCTGCCCCATGCAGTTATCAGAGTTGGCATCCGACGACAGCTCCAAGAGCGTCTCGATTCTATCGCAAGCACCTCTCTCAGCCTGGATTACGAGCGTAAGATGACCTTTATCGAGAAGTTACGCACGCAGCCCATAGCCATCGAGACTGCTGCTGCCAACAAGCAGCACTATGAAGTCGGCACCGGCGTGTTGGCCGCATGCTTGGGCCCTCGTATGAAGTACTCATGCTGTCTATACCCCAAGGGCGGGGAGACGCTGGCACAGGCTGAAGTTGCCATGCTGCAGACTTATGTGGAGAAGGCGGAGTTGAAGGACGGCATGAGCATTCTAGATCTCGGGTGAGCCTTCACTCCTTCCCCTTTCTTGACGGAACAGTCATGCCGAGGTAACTTGGGCTAACTCACTCTGCGTAGCTGCGGCTGGGGGTCGGGCGCGCTTTATTTTGCAGAGGTCCTTCCTAACTCCAAGGTCACTGCGTTCTCTAACTCTAAGACGCAAAAGGAATACATTGATGGAAAGGCCAAGGAGAAGGGTCTGGCCAATCTCACAGTGATCACAGGCAACGTTGTCGACTATGAATTTGAGCCTGAGTCCTTCGACAGAGTCGTGTCCATCGAGGTGCGTAGCGTCCCAAACGCGCACAGTTGAATCGCTACTGATGAGCACAAGCTTTTTGAGCACATGAAAAACTATGAGTTGTTGATGGCCAAGGTCAGCAGGGCTTTGAAAGGAGGCGGCAAGCTTTTCGTGCATATTTTTGCACATAAGACCACGCCGTATGACTAGTAAGTTGAGTATTTTCCTGGTGAGGAATACCATTACTGACATAGGCAACGCAGCGAGGAGGGTTGGATGACAACGCATTTCTTCACCGGAGGGACCATGCCGTCTGTTGATCTGCTTCTGTACTTCCAGCATGATCTCAAAATCCAGAGGCAGTGGTGGGTGAACGGCCAGCATTACTCCAAAACGTGTGAGGTACGTCAATTTCCCCTTTTCAATGCTTGTCCCTGAACGCACCGAGCGACCTGACGTCTTTGCAATAGGATTGGCTGAGCAAGATGCTTGCACACAAGAAGGAGATCTGGCCGCACTTGGTGGAGACCTACGGAGAGCAGGATGCCAGTGTATGGTATAACCGGTGGCAGATATTTTACATGGCGTGTTCCGAGCTGTTTGCCTATCACGGCGGCGACATCTGGGGCATTGCGCACTATCTGTTCGAGAAACCAAACTGATCATTCCACTGGACACGCACGGGTAAACCTGTCATATTCATAGAATAGCCATATCTTCTTTGTTGGCTTCGGTCCGGCAAATCTTGATCAACCCATGGCTGGTGATGCTTATTTTGCTCCAACGTCGATTCCCTCCACGGCACCGGGTCAAAACGTGAGGATCAGTGATCCCAGGGATGCTTCCAGCCCAGCAAAACGGGACCTGCACACGATTGTCAGCTACAATGGATAACTGCACGCATCACCAAGGGCATGAACACACCATCCTTCTTCGCGCGATACATCAGCTACCAATGGCAAATAGTCAGCATGTCTGTTTCTCGAGCGTCATATCGTGGCGAGACAACGCACAAAGAACCACATGCCAGCACCCAGAGCAGTCGCTGTATAGCGGTAAATGCCCGGGACGTGAGGCGTGGGAGGCTTGGGGCCGGGATACATCGTGAGAATGCGGCAAGGCGCGTCGGTCGGGGTAGACGGGATCTTCTGAGGAGTTCAATTAGAAGCTGTCATAGAACCAATTGACGAAAACGACATGAACATACCAACCTCGAATATGGCCGGTTCCTCTTCGCACGCGGAGTTGGGGAAGGGACGGGGTAGAGCAGCTGGAGGTGACTGAAAATACTGATAGGACGAACGACGTTGGAGCATCACCATACAAGACCGGGAGCGCTGTGTGGAGCTCTGCCTTGGCTGTTTAGGTAATTGGGGCGGAGCTGGGAGACGACGAATCAATCTGTATCGATTAGGTGTCTCCCTTAATTGCAGGTTGGTGCCTCATGTGCCTGCCTGGAAATCTAGGTACCTATCTAAACACCGCTGATACGCAGCCCCCGCCTTTGTGCCCGGTGGGGCTTCTCCGGGCCGGGACACTGGCCCGGATGTTGGCTGGCCCCTACCGTCTCAAACCATTGACAGCCCCTGGAGCAGAGTGGACACAGAACTCTTTGAGTGCTGCACAATGGCACAAAGAGACGGCCCCGTAGCACCATTTCTAGCGGGACGTTGATCCGATAAGTCCCCGTATCGCAACATCAACGCACCTTACCTACCTTGCCTACGTAGACTTCATACGTAATTCGAGCCACCTATCCTCCAGCACCATTCCCAATAAACCTCTACATTGACCAGAAGGCAGCAGCCAATCCACCTATATCCTTCTCCTGATCGAATTTGCGGATTACCCTATCAGACACACTTTTCTGGGACCCTGCTGTCGCTCAAACGATTGAACACAGCACTGGTCACCTCGAAGTGTCAATCCAACTAGATAGCCGACATGGCAACTCCCAAATTTAACTCCAAGTCGCCCACGATACGGCGCATACGTAAGAGTTTTCTGCCCTTCTGCTCGTCTACCAGTCATTATCTGATCTGTTCGCGTCCAGTTCGCGAAGCACAGGAACTTTCAAACTCGCCGTCGCCAGATTACACGGCAACCCCGCTAGAATCAGATCTATTCGAATGGCACTTTACCTTCCGCGGGCCCCCGAATTCTTCCTATAGCGATGGAATCTACCACGGTCGAATCGTCCTGCCACCCACATATCCGCTCCGTCCGCCCAGCTTTCGATTTCTTACTCCGAGCGGCCGTTTCGAGACGAACCGCGAGATCTGCCTCAGCATCAGCGGTCATCACGAGGAAACATGGCAGCCCGCCTGGGGCGTAAGGACGGCGTTGGTTGCGTACGTCGCTCGTCATAATGGCCTTGACTTGGCCGCCTTTACTAACTACCAACCAGGTTGCGCAGCTTTATGGAGACAGATCCTCGAGGCCAACTAGGTGGTCTCGAAACAAGCGACGCTGTGCGAAGGCGTCACGCGACGGCATCCCAGACATTCAAGTGCCCAACATGCGCTAAAACCAATCTCGAGATTATACAGGAATGCGAGGAGAGTGCCAAATCCATCGCCGTCACATCAGAATCCTCTGATGTCGAAATACCCTCAGAGTTGAAGATGGGATGGAAAGATGAAATGGGCAAGCTGGCCGAAAGACAACACCACGCGCAGGAAACCCCACGGCACGACGATGGTGATGCTGAGAGTGCGGAGCTCGCCGAGGGTTTCGTCCGCACTGCACCCAAAGTGGGTGGGCCGGAAACAAGTCCAGTGCCCATATCACAAGTACCAGCGACCGACATCGCAGCGGGATCAAACGGGCCCTCCCCATCGATATTGAACCCAACAAGAACAGTGTCCCTGCCTCCGGCACCGAACGTTCGGCAAGCTCACCAACGCCCGCACGACGAAGGGGTACCGCTGTGGGTGGACCGGGCCATCGTTGCACTTGTTGTGTTGCTTCTAGCGATGATTCTCAAAGTAATCCTGGACTTTTAGCCAGTCAGTTCTGTACAAACAGATGGTAATTTTCAGTGGGTGTCAGCTCATCCGTTACCTACTTAGACGTGCGGAGGCTGTGATGGGCAACTTATTGACACTGATGCTCTTCCAGGGACATTTGGGTCGGATGTTCATATGCTGATGGATGGGTCTACGACACAGAGACACGGTGGCAGAAAGGCACATGCGAAGTGCTTGGATTGAATACAGAGGCAGATAAATGTCTATTAGCGTGTTTTCCACTTGCTCTACGAATGCAGGTTGCATCGATTTTCATACGCGAATGAATACGGCGAGTATCTGTGCCAGGATTCTTAACCACAGTTTCAATTTCTCAGCAGTCCTGGACTTGAATTCTGTGGTCCCCAAGTGTCTTGCCCTTTGCTTCATTGTAGTTCGATGCATAGGCACCCTGTCCCCAAAGTGACTGAGAAATTGTTGTAAAACAAGTCTTCATAACGCAATGCCTCGCTGCCTCCCGACAAGCAGCCACCACCACTCGTCCACTGTGCAGCTCGTCCCGTGTGCCATGTGCTTTAACACCCCGTTGTGTCGGCCCCAATCGAAGACCATTTCAACCTCAAATTCTTGAAGGTAGGGTTTCAAAACTGCGCAAACAGACGGGACGTCCAGCGGGCCGCGCGTGGCTATGACGAAAGCGACTGCACCGAGGACCTGTGACCAGCGTTCT
This sequence comes from Colletotrichum chrysophilum, assembly GCF_026319265.1. Taxonomy (NCBI): domain Eukaryota; kingdom Fungi; phylum Ascomycota; class Sordariomycetes; order Glomerellales; family Glomerellaceae; genus Colletotrichum; species Colletotrichum chrysophilum. The sequence continues at coordinate 1,429,921 of NW_026517288.1, read as the reverse complement.
ATATTGAGCTCCCCAAAAAAGTCAGACCACAATGGTATGGCTCGGTTCTGGTTTTCTCGTGGGGGCCTGTTGCTTCTTGCCCGTTCGATAACCTCTAAATCATCATCGTACAGATAATCTTGTGTGGGAGCGATCTCAAGGCCGAAGTTATAATACGACTTCGGGTACTTTCTGCTTTCATAGTTGCCGGGATCAAATCCCAGAGGAATGCTCGGGACATCGACTGTCGTAACGGCCACTCTCCCATTCGCCTGCAGGTTCATCATCGCCATAACTTCACCGTCTCTGAGAACATAAGGAATACGAATCTTTTCGCCTCGTCGAAAGCTGACATCAAGTCGCGACTTGAAGCGGGTGGCGTCAACGAACTTGTGCTGATGCGTCCATTTTATCAACCGAGGAAGAAAGGTCTCAGTAAGGCGGTATGGCCTTCCCTCGAGTGCCTTCAGCTTGCTGTCCGTAATGATGCCCTGGCCTTGGAGGGTCTCAACCGCTTGCTCAAGCAAATTCTGAATGCGCTCCTCGTCCCCGCCTCCTATGCTGGCCATTTTCTTCCTTATATCTTGTGGTGCGTATCTATCGCGCGGCGTGTAGCAGAGAGAGCGAAGCCAGGACATGGCTGTAACCAGGTCTTTCGCTTTCGTATTTGGGGCAGATCCGCTGCCTTCATCGATGAGGGAAGTAGCCGGGCGCGAGGTAGCGGCTTCAAATCTGTTGAAGACAGACATCTGAAAATTGTAGTAATCTTCACGCCAATTATCAATGTCCGCCCAGGCTGGTGCGAGAGAATATCCTTGAACCAGGGCATTTTTGCTCGCAGGAAGCTCCACGGAGTCCTCGATGAGCCCAGCGGTCCATCTGATCAGACGGACCCAATCGTAGTTGACGTAGTTATCAAAGTCAATCGCGGGGAACTCATTGTTCTCGTAGGCGGGAATGAATCGAATCTGGAATCGTTCTGTGAGTTGACTAATGAACGTCCGTCGGTCCTTCCGAGCTTTGGACCAGAATCGCCGCATAGCACTGAGAGCCATGTCCGGGAACAACGTCATCATCAAGCCCCATTCGATGACCCTGTCGGCGCCGCCTAGTAATGTCCTAGTCACAACGAACGCCGCTATCAATATGGTTTCGTTGGTCTCATCCAGTCCGTTGTTCCGCTTGGATGCCTCTCGCAGGTCCGCATCCTTTGGCAGTGTTATGAGCGACCTGATCTTCAGATCTATACCCACTACAAGGTCCTTTGTGTCGGTGATGGGTTGCTTTTGTCGTCGCTTGCGTCGCCGCTGACGGCCAAGGTCGCCGCCCCATAGATGATCAGCCGCAGTGGTAGTGAAGTCCGACAAGCGCACGTCGAATAATAGAGACGCACTCAATTGATTAGCGGAATTCCAGTCAAGAGGAGGATTCACCCATTTGCCTGGCAGGTCGCTAACGCCAAGATTGATGAAGATGTGCTCCGGCACGATTGACTCGGCCAACATGAGCTTCATACCCTCGGTCGATAACTCCCAGTCGAAGCAGGCATCGACTTGCTCAGAAAACTCCTGATACTGGCTGCTGCTTGGAAACTTGGACCGCGGGCGGCCGCGCCATTTTACCATCTCAGCCAAGTTTTGCGGTAGATTCTGCTTCAGGAACCATCGAGAATCCGGCATCCAACCTAGTGTTGTTAAGCTGCAGTCTTCGTCGAATAAACTGTCGTCAATCGCCGGCCAGACGCCCCTTTGGCCTACGATAACGGTGGCGTCAGTGAAACTGACGCTGAAGTTGTTGGCTACATCGTCCTTGGCTGGTGCCGACGGGTATGTTGGCTCGGTAGTTGGGCCGTCGGGTGGTAACAGGGAATGTCTGACTTCCTCTGGCACATCTTCGCCGAGATAAGCGTTGGGTTTAAGGAACACCAAAGGGGTTACGAAGCCGCTTCTTCCAGCTTCCATCGAGTTTGACCGCGTTAGTCCGTTGTGAGCTCCGTCGTTGCCGTCCATAAAAAATCGGAAAATATCCCGACGTCGTGTACCATCAGGGCCGTCATCCTCGGCGTGTGTAATTTGCTCCTTCGTCACCATTCTCCTCTTCCGTTTCCGTGGGGTCAAATTGGTACCCTCAGGAGGGGTGAGTGGCCGTTCATTTGCGGCTTTCTTAGCATAAAAAGGCGCATCAAGAACCTCGATTCCCTGGACAAGTTTTCGCCGGCTCGAGAAAACTGGCTGGACGTTGTTGCTGTCTTCATCATGGAGCCCGGTCTTGGGAGTGAACGCCAGGGGTGTATAGGCCTTGGGGTGCGCTGCAGTTATCTTTGCTTTCATGGCCGCGCCAGCTGGTGAAGATGCCTCAACCCCGGGGACCCTCAGTAATTGGTAATTTGCCATCATACCTCTAGAATCCTTGAAGGCATGTGTACTGACAACGATCTGTTTTCTTTTGGCCAATCGGGCCAAGGCATCTTTGTAGCTCTGGTGAGCCGGTGTGGGTTCGCCCGGGAAAGCTACTTCCCACGTTGCGAGAACGGCATACCAAACGGAGCAACCGCCAGGGAAGACTCCACCGTTGGCATGCAGGATGTGCATGAGAATTTTCTCCATGAGATCCTGCCCGGAGACTGCCAACGCACCTTTGATGCCGATACTAGTTCGCACTGCCTCTGCGTTTGATAAGCCGAGTGTAACACTGGATGATGTTTCTGCCCTTGATGTATTCGACTTAGAGTTGATTTGCCCTCCGCTGCCGCGCTCTTGTGCACATGTTGGTAAAAAGGCTTCACCAGCCTCGACAAAACTGGTTGATGGACTGCCGCGACGGTCAGCAGCGCTCGTTGTTGTTGTCGTTGTTGTTGTTGTTTCCTCAACTCGCAGGCGCTTGAAGGACGGCTGGATTGGGGCGTGTTCTGCAGGCATGTCTCTGACGGTACCGTCTGTGTCGTCGATAAGGCCACTCATCGAAGATCTGACAACAGAAATCGGTGGCCGAAGCGAGGATGATTTGCACGGTTGGCGTTGGCCGCCGATGCGGTTTCTGACCCCAAATCTCGCCTCAGAAGATGCATGAGACCATCTAGGCCGTGAGGTCCTCGTATTCCTTCTTCGAGTAGCAGTGTTGCCATCGGAGATCAGGATATCCATATCGTTTAAGTCATCCAGGCCGGCTGCTGCCGCATCAGGGGCAGCAGCGCCCAGTGTAAGACCGCCCGTTGGCGAGGGCACTATTTCGTCCGCTTCATCGATGGCGGGCGTTGTGACTTGGCGATGTCTAGTCGGACGAGGTGTCACTAGCTTTGCGGAAGTAGATATTCTGTCCACCAATTCTGGCGGAGCTGTCGCTGGTGGAACGTAATTCGGATTGCATGTCGTTTTTGACTTCTCGAGATGGTACTTGATGCCAACGTCATTCTTCCAAGTTCCTCCACACTTTTCGCATTTAAAGACGCTCCGTGTCTTCTTTTCTGCTCCTTTCTTCTTTCCACGTCGCCCTCCGCGTCTTGTTGTTTCTTCAGCAGCGGTTTTGTTGACGAGCTGCAAGGAGTTTTCCTCAGCGTTTCGATCCTGGTCCTCATGGGCGACCATAATCGATTCTTGTGTGTCGTCGGGAGCTACGGTGTCCTCGGCCGATTTTAGATATCCAGATGCATCATGTCTTGATTTAAGACGTGAACCAGCATCTCTCCTCTGCGAACTGCGAGCCTCCACTTTGTCTTGGAAACCGATCTCAGCCGGTGCTGGATCGACTCTGTTTTCGCCCTTTGCGCCTCCTGCCAGAGCCTGCATAACGTCCGACAACGCTTCCGGCCTGACCTTGAGTTTGACAATCATAGAGTCAAGCTCTGTGCTGACTGCCTTTCTTCTTCCCGTGCTTCCACGAGTGGACATCCTCAAAGACGATTCAGGGTTGGAATCATGGCTGATCGCTGGCGGAACGTTGTGCTCTTCGTCTAGGCCTTCTTGATACGCCAGCGATGCCAGCCTCGCCTGCTTTCCCCGACGAGATCCGAGATCTCGAGGTTCGCTTCCATGGGAGATATCCAGAACCTCGGCTTTCCGTTTTGAACCACTCACCGTCGCTCCCTTGCCAGGGCCTTGCGCAAGTGCTGTCAGACCACCGACAGCGCGAACAGTATCCGGCGGGATAGAAGGAGCCGGGAAAAGACTGATCGATTCTGCATGCGAATCGCCCCTGTAGACTGCATCTTTTACACCATTGTCGTTATCCCCGACTGCTTCAGCAGAAGAAGGTTCCGAAGGCCCTGGCAGTTGCGGGGCGAAGTAGCGATATTGTTGTGACTTGCCCTTTCGATGCATTTCACTCAGTACTTGGAAATGCTTGAGGTGATTCGGCTGCAGCGCAGGAATAGCCAACGTTGATGAGATGGACGACAAGTATCTCCTGAATGACGGTCCAAGTGTCGAGTCACCTATTTGTTTGTTTGAGAGACCAGCGGGGCCGGCAGCTTGGATATTGTCGAACACAGTTGTGGTCAGGGGCTTGTCAGCAACCCAGAGAGCAGCACGCGTCTTTTTACTGCGCTGGGGGCCCAATACTGGGCGCGAGGCGGTATCGAGAGTTGGGCCTTGCGCATCCATTCCATCAGCGGGGAAAAGTCCGGCATCGAAGCCGGAGGATGAGAACGAAGGGCTTTTTTGTTTTCCGGTCGCCAGATAGGCAGCCCAGTCCTCATGAGTAAGGTCATGGTCGAACTTGAGACAGTCCTTGAATAGCTTGCCTGACAAGGTGGCGCCCACGTATTGAATGGCACCTGTTCGAACGAAAAAGCGACAGGTCTTTGCGGCAACTTTCATCTGCCACCTGAGGCCTAGGATCCCCAGCTTACACCGCAAGTCGTGATATCTGATGATTCGATAGGCTTTCACCACAGCCATAATTGTTTGAGCCAGAGAAATATAATCGACCGAGTCTCCTGTCCATCTTCCACGCCAGGAAACAGGTTCGAGATCACTTGCCAATGCTTCCCGAGACATGTCGACATTGGCGGGCATACCAGCGGCGACTTTCGTGGGGTCCGTAGGAAGCGCAGGAGCAAAGCGTGTAAGCCACAGCTTGCTTGTTTTTGTGCCTCTGACAAGAGTTGTGCGCTTGGAAATGTATCCCTTTTCTGCAAGAGCGTCGGTTCTTTTTGGTAGTGAACGTTTGTCCTGGCCGACAAGTCGGCCAAGATCTCCCTGCAGAATTCCTTGCTGCTTCGTCGATGCTATTCCAACCAAGGCCATCCACTCCAGTCTTGGAACTCTTCGGTAGTCTGGAGCGTGCCCAGCGATCGATTCCCACATCCGATCTTCAGATACGTAGATGCGAGGCCTTTTGCGCGGCAGGTCCTTCCGCGGTGGCACCGCACCTGGTTGAGGCTGAGCTTCGTTTGTATATGCAACATCGCCCCTTCCAATGGATGCATTGGGTGACTTCATTGCGATACCATCTTGGGCGTCTGCATCTGGTATGGTCAGGATATCCGACAAGGGTAAGTGATTCCATTTTCGATTGGCTCCAACAGAAAGATCCTTCCTGATCCTGAGCCAGTCCCATGCTGTGGACCAGAGGAGTTGGTTAGTCCTCGTCGAATCCGATGAATCGGCCTGAGATAGCTTATCGCTTCTCAAATGCGCATCTTGGTAGAATGCGTCTAGTGCTTCCAAGACGTGGGAAACGGTACATCCTGTTCACTGGTCAGTGACAGACCGAAAAGGCACCCGCTCGTCGCTCATGCCCTTCTCGGCTCGAAAGGCGATGTATACATAGCCGACTGCCTCGCGCATCATCCTGATTGAAATTTGACGCGAGGTTGTAAAGGATGCAAAAGCAAAGAACAGGCTCGTTTCAGTAGATAGATTCACTCACCTAGGTCACCATAGCAGGAGACATCAGTGATGAGTGACTCGATCAATCGCTCCAGGTCGCGGGACATGATGAATGTTCGTGTCGATTGCACATTATCAAGGGGGGCGTCTTGAATAGGGAAAAAAACCCGATGTCTTGCTGAGTGGTTGTGGTCGACGATGGAAGATCGAACCTAGGCGCCTTGCGATTGGCGTTTGTCAGGTCGTTGGTCAAAATCCCAGTTTTTGCGTTTGCATGGAGTCGAGAACCCCGCTAGCATGCAGCCCAGACCGAGCCACATGCGCAGCAGCGCAAGTGCATCCAGTTTCTCAGCTGTCATCATATTCGGTAGCTGTGGCTGGTGCAAAGAGTGGGCCACGACATGCGTTGCAGCCACCTACCTGCGAGCACCTACCCACGTTGCACTTCACAGCACCTCAGTGCAGGTAGGTACCTTACATTACCCAGGTAGTAATGGTTACCTAGGTAATACTCATGTTCTCAGTGAACTTGTTTCTCTGAATAGGTATCGCATGAAATTCAAGAGCGAAACCCCCACCTCTCTGGCGGGTTTGATAACGGAGATGATAGGAATCCTTTCATTCTCTGATTCACTCTTTCACCCCTGGCTGCTTAACTGAGACGAAGACCTACATTTTCAGATATTTATCAATGCGTTACAACATGAAATAATGCGAATCTACCAGGGGTATACTATAATGAAGCAGCAGCAGCTTGACGAGCCAGCTTCTCTTCTTTCTTCCTCCTGAAGGTAGCGACAACCTGCTCACGGATCTGCTGGAGCTCCTCCCGCTGTCGCAAACTTCCCGCAGACTTTGGAACGTTAGAAACATCCACGGCGGCACCGCGTACAAGAAGCTTCTCGCGGGAAATCTTGGGGAGTTCTGGAGGCGCTTGAACGACATCATGCAGACCTGTCTTTACCTCTCCCCGTGTTTTCTTCAGAACCGCCCACGGGTCCTCTTCACGGTCAGCTCCTTTGCCCCTCTTTCCCTTCTTCTTCTTCTTCTTTCCACCCTGGCTTGGCTCCTGCATACTAGCCCGTGTGATGCCGAATGTTCCAAATGTCCCTCCGTTGATCTCCTCATCCAGCTCACGTTCAGCAGCCTCCTCGGCCTCCTCTTCCCGTTGCTCCTGAATTTTGCGTTCTTCCTCCCGCCAGAGATCGTATAACTTATGCATCTGGCGCTCCTTACGTGTTCTCTGTACCTTGAGACCAACTGGGTCCTTCCCGTCTTTAGCAGTCTTGTTGACGAGACCCGATAGGGGCAGGGCCGCGTTGACGCGGGCAGCAAAATCAGACATGCTCTCTCCAGGGCGAATTTTCGGCATTCCTTCTTTGACAACGGCATCGACAGCACCTGTGTTCGGTTCATCCGGCTTCTCTTTTCCCGCCTGCTTGTTCTTCTTCCTCTTTTGTTTCGTTGGCTGACCATCATCCAGACCGGATCGGAGCTTCTTGCCTTGAGAGAGGGCCATCAGGCGCTTAAAAGCGCGAGGAGTATCATCGTTCTTGTTTTTCCTTTTCTTCGTGACACCGTCGTTCTGAGTTTTGGGATTTGCCTGCTGGGCATTGCGGCCCTTGTTGACGGGCAATGGCCTCGCAATCTGACTGGGCGGAAGATCGAATCTATTGACACTTTGTTAGGCATCGATGCATAGGTAGAACGCGAGTCAATGGGCTGCTTAACATACGACGATGGATCTTGCTCCCGCCTGGTATGTTTGTGGGGCATTGTGGGTGATGTCACTTGCTGGTGATGAGGCTTTCGAAGGCTGCATCGAACGCCTTGTCTGCAAAACTCAATAGGTCGCGATGAAAATTTTGTATTAGGTCAGCATAGGGTCGGCGGGGAATCAAAAGCTTATCTGATAAGCACACTACGTATTGCCTTAGTGTACGCAGTACTGCGGAGTGCAGACGGGGGGTCCATGAAACCGCCTCGTTTCTGTCTCCAGCAAAAGACAGGGGTCTTTCAGCAGGGACCCTGGGGGCGATCCACAGTCGAGAGATCACACGCGGGATTGCGGGATTGCACGCGCTGGCAGCTTGGCACCTGATGTTCCTAGATGACAAGTCCGCAGCAAGATGGGGTGCCTTCATCCCGACGAGCAGTCAAAAACTCTCGGTGTGCAACTAAGGCGAGAGACTCATCTGGTTCCGATGTCTCCCGTTTCTTTTGCCAGGTTTTAATATACCTTCCTGATAACTCTACACGCTGACGCCGTAATCTCACTACACATCTTACCTAGGTACCTGGACACTGGACTAGCTAATCTGATACGTACCGCAATTCGCAACAGCACAGCGAGGGGAACCGGGTGGTGTGAACCGGCATATTACTATGTACCCGCGGCATGTCGGGGCTTTTGGACGAGAAGCTTGTTTGAATGACTAGGTAAAGAAAAGTGTCTCAAACTACAGCATACTGCTTCAAGCATGTACATGCTGCGCGGCAATTTGCGGTGTAGTTGAAAACAGGGTGTGACGGAGGCATGCTGAGGCAAGCAGAGGCACGTTTTCTGTTTCTTGTCTGAGGGGCACGGCATGCAGGCGTGGGCAAGTGAATAATGACCAGTCACGGAAACATCGCCATCGTCGTCGCCGTCGTATTGAGGGTCGCAAGGCGGGCGCCTTGGGGTTTGTGCGTGGGATCTCAGATGGCTACTTGGCACAACGGGGCGATTGGGGTTGCCTGAGGGTTGACCAGGTCTTGAGGCGATGCAGACACAGACAATGGAACATCACATAGTTCCCGACAGAGCCCTAGCAGGGTTCCTGGGCCGATGCATCACACACACGCAGTCGGTCAACCAAGCTCAAGTCCGGTCTCTGTTTCGCGTGTCAGGCTGCTGGAGGGCCATGTTGGAGGAGACAGACGATGATGAAGGACGTCGTACAAAGTCAATTGCGACCGTCTGAATATATGACACCGGGCGATGTTTTCGGACGTGTCTCAGTGCCGACGCCTGACGATGAGCGTACGTACTCGTCCGCCCTGGCGCTTGGTGCTGAGGTGCTGATGAAAGCGAGGCTTCTGATCAACTGTGGTTCAAGTCTGGCTTCTTGGAATTTGCGCGCTCAAGACATGCCGATGCTGGGGTTCCGGACGAGAGCCAGTCACGAATTAAGGTAAGCACACGTCGACGTCGACGAGGCAGGTGGTTGGCCATTTGCGGAGGTCTTTGGGGTCAGTCACCCATGCGGAGCTGGCAGGCAGGCAGATCGGTGAGGTTGGTCTGGTCTTGCTTGGCAGGCTGGGCAGGCGGGCTTGGTCGGGTGGACGGCGCAAGCTAACCATCCTCAGTTCGGTCACGCATCAGCGGAAAACACCGCACTTGGGCAGGAAGAAAGAGGACATACCTAAGGTACCTTAAGGTAGGTCGGGTAGGCACTGGCACAGTTTGGCAGGGCCGGCTGGTTTTATCCGCCTATCGGCTGCGCCACGTGCCTAAAACAACTTGGCTTGGAGTGCGCTGGAACGCAGAGTCATAGGCAGGCTGCACAGACCAAGATCCGCCGCCGGGGGATGCTGCAAGATGCAGTGAGTGTTGGGAATTGGTAACCGAGGAGAAATCACCGACACCGACACCGACCACTGAGGAGCGGCTTAGGGCCAGCCAGGGCGCTGGGATGGATTGGATTGGATTGAATTGGAGGCGAAGAGAGGGATTTCCTTGAGACCCTGACTGCTCAGACAGGGATCCCATGCTGGCCAGACCTTGAAGGACGCTGGTTCGCCATTCGACTCAGGCATTCCGACACGACGCGATGGGTTTGAGGGGCATGCCGAACAACCTTAGTTTGGCAGCAACAACGAACGATGCTAACGACAATGGGAACCCGCCCGGCGTGCACCCATGTACTTTTCGTGTGCTTGTTTGCCCCGAGTCGCTGTCCGGCGGCAGCGAGCGATGCTAACCATGCAGCTATCATGGCACGAATTTGGCGACACGGCAGCAAACAGAAACAGAAACACCCGTAGAAACGCTCTTTCGGGTCCCGCGCCCACCCTGTTCCTTGCTTAAGGTATGTACCTTAGGGACCCTCTGCTCTCCAACGCCCTCCCTCCTGCTCTCTTTTGACCTTGACCTCCACTGCCGTTCCTCTCTTCTATTTTCTGTCGGGCAACAAGCTGGACGACTAGAAAATGCTTGAATGCGCCAACCAGTAGCTAGCCCGCGCCCTATCGCAGTAGCCGATGCCGCTGGTGAACCGCCAACATGAAAACGAGCAAGCCACTGTGCCCCTCACCTCTACCTAGGTATCCAAGGTACTCCGAGCACTCGAGATGCGGCGCGTAGCTGGTCTGGAATCTGGAGTCTGGAGTCTGGAGTCTGGAGTCTCGAGTCTCGAGACCGGGGTCTGGTGCTCGGTTCTCGTTTCCTTCCACGGGGGCGTTAGTGTTCGGTCAAGCACTAGGTAAGGAAAGGTAGCTAGCTGGTATGTCTCCTCGCTCTTCGTCCTCGTGCCTCATCCCCCGTCCCCCGTTCTTCTGTCCGCCTTCCCTCGTCCCAGCCCGTTGCCCTGAGTCCCGGTCCCTGTTCGCGTCCCAGCTCCTCGTGTGTGTCTCGTCTCCCAAGCCCCCCTTCCTCACCATCAACTTTAGCAAGCCCGCCCGCGCTACTTGTACTCAAAATACGCCGTCAGGCACCTTTACCTTGCATCGACAGGTCTACCTTGCCCACGCTTCCCTAGTTCTATCCAGCGCCGCCCCTCTCAGCTCCAAAGTCTGTTCTCGACCGTCCATTTTGATCTTCACCATGCTCGGATCCGCTTGCCGTTTTGTCATTTATAATTCCTGCCCCCTTCTTGCACTACCATCATCCTCCCTGCCGCCATTGCTTGTCTCGACCTCCATTGTACGCTACCCTGTCTTAGCTGACTTTGCGTTGATCAAAAGCTCTGCTTGTTGCTCCTGGCACCAAGGCTAAGCTATCTCAAGGTAAACGCTCGTCTATATTTGGAGTGTCTTGCTGCCTCTCCCGTTCATTATTTACTTCGTCGGCCCCTCCGCAACCGTTCGCATCTCTTGGCTTCTGCCCTTTGGGGCTGTTCTCTTTGTGTGCCTTCTCTCGACTTTAAACCCGACCCCTGCTCGGCCTCCATCGCCAAGTACTCTTATGGTTCCAGGCCTGTTCGACTTCGAGGCACGCTGAACACATTTCGTCGCCGCCTTGACATCAGCAGGCTTCAAAAAGAGACACCCATCCAAACTTACACGACATGCTCTGCTGACCAGTCAACCGTCACGGTCACAACTTCACGAGAGCGGGTCATCGAGCAACCCAACACGACCCTGGATTATTTGAGAATTACTTCTTTAAATTCATTCAGGTCTCTACGGGCTTCAAACACAGCTTCGATTTTCCCTTCTGTGAAAGATTCCGTAACCCACCGTCAACATGACATCGTCAAGCAATGCCAGCCTGGACGCGATAAGTGATCGCTTCCGCCAACTGTGGTCCCGAAGTAACACCACAATGCCCCGGTACAGAGACTCTCCCGAGGACGAAGACAGCGTCGATAGAAACGTCGAGGCGCCACCAACTCCAACAGAAAGCTGTACCTCCGAGGACCATTTGCTCACCCCCGCCTACATGACCCCGAAGCCATGGACCAGGAAGAGGTCCTTCTTCATGTGCGGTGCTGTGTGGCTTGCCATGCTGTAAGTGACGCAAACTCGGTCTTCCAGGCTCGACTGATTAACCTCTGTAGTCTTATTTTTGTTCTCCTCAACCTGGTTCTATTTGCAGCGCGAGAGGTCTGGGACAGCGCTCCCGAGGAATTTGAAGAAGCAAGCGTTGTCGTTCCCATTCCGTGCCACTCACATAACGACTACTGGAGAAGAAGACCAGTGTTCTCTGCCCTTCAGGTGGGCTGCGTAGGGATCGAGGCCGACGTCTGGCTCTATGGCACTGAGTTGTTTGTCGGACACGACAGGTGGTCCCTTCGCGAGGAAAACACATTTACCAGCCTCTACGTCGATCCCTTGGCTCGGCTTCTTGAGGAACGAAACTTAGGTCACGAGAACTCCACGGACCAACGTCCCCGCGGTATCTACGAGGCAAACCCGAACCAAACCCTCATTTTACTTGTAGACCTCAAGACAAACGGTGCAGAAACATGGCCAGAGGTGGTGCGCCAGCTCCAACCCCTGCGCGACAGAGGGTGGCTGAGCACCGTCATTGATGGCCAGGTCAACTATGGCCCCATCACAGTTGTAGGAACCGGTAACACTCCGTTCGATATGCTGGTCCAGAATACCATCTATCGGGACTATTTCTTTGACGCCCCCCTCACCAAACTCGATACGAAAGACTTCAACCCGACAAACTCGTACTATACCAGTGTCTCGTTCAAAAAAGCTGTCGGTATCGTGTGGTTCGGCGACCTGTCGAAGAGCCAGATCACGAAGTTGAGGGAACAGGTCAAGCAAGCCCATGCCCGGGGCTTGAAAGTGCGGTACTGGGATCTCCCTGCCTGGCCAATCAGCATCAGAAACCATATTTGGGGCATCCTTATTCGAGAAGGTGTGGATATATTGAACGTTGATGACCTCAAGGGCGCCAGAAGAGAGTGGGATCTAAGAGGTTGGCCTACCCTCGGCGCGAACTCTTCGACGCCAGCTTGAGCGAATTATCGAGAACCACAATCTACCTCTCTGACCACCAAGGCTCTGAAAGCTCCAACGGCCACAACGGTTGTCAACCATCGGCGAACTCCCACCGCCTGGCACAGCGGCTGCTCGGTCATCCGCAATATGAGCGATCTGCGACTCTGTCTGCAGCTTCACGGGCGTTGCAATGTCTTCTGCTTCGGCGCAGGCAGGTAGCGTCACAACTGCCAACTGGAAACGTCTGCGTGTGCGGCACGCATCTTGGTGGTTTGCCAATAAATACCAGTGCCGCCTGATCTGCACGGGTAGAGATATAGCGTGCCAGCTGCATTAGTTCAATGCCCAGTCCCAGCCAGAGGAGCACCACGATGACTGGATGCAAGATCATTTCAATCCTTGCGAGGTACAAGGACGGACGCATCAGTTGAAGATACAAACGTTTCCCGATCTCGACAGAGATGCGCGAGTGCCCAGCAGAGGACTTATACTCGGAGGCATTCGAGATGGCGGCCATTGCCGATTTTGTTGGTGCAGGTGTTTCAAATCAAGAAGATAAACTGTGTCGGCGGCACTAAACCGGAACTCCTGGAGGCGAGGTCGACCGGGGCGAAATCGCCGAATCTACCGAGCCCGGTCTGCCCGACCTAACTGCTTCTTCCGCCCTGCGCTCAGCTTCAGGGCGGATTTCGGAGCCGATTGTCATATAGAAACAAGCCGCTATACAAAGAATTAGTCATTATAATAACCGGGATTTGAAATTCGACGGCACGAAATGCAATTGTGGCGGGCCGATTCAAACGAAGCCGAAAAGCCGTGTTTTCTCCGGCGCGGATGGAGCCTCGGCAACGATGAGCAGCAAGTAGTTGCATCTCAGACTGATGTTTCTCTTAGCTCACGACCCCGCATTGCCCATGGACGTTCTGGATGAATGACGTCCAAATTGAGGGAAATATCCGTATAACCGGTAATTCGTGCTTTCAAAAACAAGTCAGTCGGCTTGGGATGTTCGACAGTGGTTTCTTTTCCCAGTAAATTAACTCCTTTTGCCAATATTGCTTGCTCACACTTCACACCGATAAGATCAATCCCGGCCGGCATCCCAAAGCTAAACAATCAGGAACATGTCCGGACAACTTGCCTCACTCGATGTAAGCAGAAGCGACGGCGACTCAGACACTGAGACGTCATTTTCCTGTACCACCCCCAAAAAAACATTCTCAACTAACCCTACGACCTCCCGTAGACCTCTATGGCGGATCGCCTCCCCGCCCACTCCAAGGTCCTTTTCGAGGCCAAATCGAACAAGGGCCTCAACTTTGAGTCCATTGCTCAGCACCTGGGGCGCAGCGAGGTGGCCGTGGCCGGCATCTTCTATGGCCAGGTCCAAGCATCCGATGAGGATGTCGAGAGACTATCCGGGCTCCTCGGCGTTGACCCCGCGACCTTGAGCTCCCTCACCAACTTTCCTGATAGGGGCCGCGCTGGCCCAATGCCCCCCACTGAGCCTCTCATCTACCGCCTCTACGAAATCGTCCAGAACTACGGATACGCTTATAAGGCTGTCCTCAACGAAAAGTTCGGCGACGGCATTATGAGCGCCATTTGCTTTAATACCAAAGTGGAGAAGGAGATCGACGAGGCCGGCGCCCCTTGGGTTGTCATTACACTCAAGGGCAAGTGGTAGGTTTTCCGCAGAATTGTAGCCGCCGACCTGCGCGTGGTGGTTACAGCCAAGAGATGTTGTGAAGCTAATGCATTAAAGGCTCCCCTTCACCCGCTTTTAAGCAAGGGACGTCCAAGCTCTGCAGAAACTTCATTCGGACCATGTTTGTTGCAGTCTTTTCGTCGGCCGTTGATTGTTATTGGCCGGATCGGGAAGCGTGGAGTTAATTGGGTTGAGATTACGAGGCAAAGCACTTCAACTCCAGGACGGCTTCAACTAGAATTCCTTTCCGTAGGACACTAGCGGTCGCAGGATCGGAGAATGCTTGAAAAGCCAATACAACTGGAGTTACAATTGAACTTTGCATACTGTGTCGAATGAAGAAGGACGGAAACCAAAGAATTTCAACATCATATGCAACAGCCACACCGTGGGTCGGCCTGGGTTTAATCCATATCTCACCTCGATAAATCTGGTTCGAGTCGCGCCGATGCTTGGCGAGGGAAACAGCGTTTGGTCTTGATAACTTGGGAGAGAGGTCTTCCTGGGACGAGTCCAACATGTTGCTCGGTCGTCTTGTGGCCTTGAAGAGGAACAATTGAACAAGGCTCTTGTGTCGCTGAAGGGGAATTGTGAAATCTTCAAAGAGCTAACCGCACTCGTAGAAGACCAGTCACGGCAATTGGCTCAAAGGACGTGTTCCAAAGCGAAATCCGGGGCGTTGGCTTTCTTCCTCCTCCCTGCGTGGACACCATACAGCAGCTGCCGTTTCCTCTGCCGCAGCAGTACACACTGAGTACAGGCGAACATTCCAGGTAACCTGGGACAAGTTTCAAGAGACACAACACCTTTTCAGCCATACATGATGTTTCCGACCAAAGAGTCTTTCTGGCATAGAAGCCCTTGCTTCATCCTGCACAACCTTGGTAGGTTGCCGTAGTATTAGCGCACGATGTCGTGCAATGTTCCGTATGCCGTGAATGATCTGCAAAGTGGAATATGCACTGTTCAGGAAAGACTATAAGAACGAGAAGATGTCTCAAGATACCCAATCCAAATCTTACTCACTGTCCGTAGAACATTACCAACCTTACCTCTTTCAATATCATCGTCATTATCACTATAACACTCACTCCAACTCTTCGCGTCGAATCACTCACACACAGAGGAGGCATATCACTTCTCAAACTTCGACAGAAGACCGCGACAGCAAAATGATTCCCTGCTCCGAGCTTAAGATCGATCTTTACACCGCCACAGACCCCAGCTCATCAACACAATCCAACTTCGGTCACAGCTCACATACGTCAAGCGCGACTATCAGCGCCTGCGTTGTCATGTAAGCGCTGAGCTTCCAACCTTTTGGTCCCCCATGGCTTCCCGGTGGACTATGAAGCGAGTCATATTGACGGGCCTGGCCCAGGGAAAACATGACGTTTCAAGCAATGTACTTCTTAGTGGCTAGCCTGGCCACTTACACCAAGAATAGGATGCGATCTTGCCAAAGGTATAGATTTATTGGGCGACACTTCCTTCGCCGAGTTCCTCATTCACA
Source organism: Colletotrichum chrysophilum (assembly GCF_026319265.1). Lineage (NCBI taxonomy): Eukaryota > Fungi > Ascomycota > Sordariomycetes > Glomerellales > Glomerellaceae > Colletotrichum > Colletotrichum chrysophilum. Next base: position 1,414,236 of record NW_026517288.1, on the reverse strand, counting down.
TACATGGCTCTAGACATATCTTGTAGATCAACTTATAGAGCCACGCTTCCGTCCACGAAGACGGGCAGGCGCGAGGACAGGAAATGTGTATGAACGGCGCATCCGTACCCTCGGTCGCGTTAGCAGATATAAGGACCAAAATATAAGAATTATCTCATCTTAACGATTCTTATAATTACTATCTAGCTTCAGCTAGCTCTATTGTGAAGTTGCTACACCACGTAATTAATACCAGCTGCTTTAATACAGTGTATAATATTATTCATAAACATAAGGATGGGTTTGTTGCTAGGGCTTGTAACAGAAGACAAAAAACAGACATACGTATACATACAGCACCGGGCATTCGCCGGTCGTCACCGAACCGACTACTACTCCAGCCCTCATTAGCTTATCTATGGGAGAGCGGACGGGATCCCGAGTTTTCCAATGGGTATGGCCGTATGTAAGGTTTGGCGGTTCCAAAGCAGTCTGTCAAGGTGCGTCTGATGTTAAGCAGTCTTCAGTCCATTGGTGACGCTTTAGTGGCATAAATGTCTTGTGCAACACCATTTGCTTCAAGGCATCCCGAGTGATCAAAATGTTTGACTATTTGGAGGCAATAACATAATTCAAAAAAGCACGATCCCCTCACTTTTCATGTTATTAAGAACCGCAGCAGATCCGTACATTGTTTGTTCGCAAACCCCACCATCGCTGTTCTGATCAATCGTTGCCGACAGACACTAGTGTCTGTGCAGCATTATGTGACCCATAAAGCGCTGACCGCCCTCCGTAAGTGGGCCACCAGAGGCGGCAGAATTTTCATCGCATCGACTTTTTTTTTCCTCCTTTGCCAGGACCCTCCCCACATTGTCCGCGTCGCCTGTCGAGCGAAAGGTGCAACTCCAAACAGCAACCTTTAAACGATTGCGCCGAAATCAGACAGAAAAAATGGTCACGAAATCCAAGCTCAAGCTTGCCCTTGCGGCCGACAAGGGGGTCGATTTCCAAAAGAAGAAGCTGGACCGCAAGATCAAGGCGAAGCACCGCGAGGCCGAGAAGGAGAAGGCCAAGAAGGCCAAGAAGGCCAAGCTCAACGGCCAGGAGGCTGAAGATGGTTCCGACGAGGAGATGGAGGACGAGGAGGACGAAGACGACGCCATCTCTATCGAGGGTGGGATCGCGCTGAACGCCGAGTTTGAGGACGCCGACTCAGACGAGGAGGAAGACGAGGAGGAAGACGAGGAAGAGGACAGAGTGAGTTCTTGCTAGTCAAGGCGACCCCCTTCATTTCGTCCGCCCCTTTTTTTTGTGTGTGTGTGTTTGAGTATTTAACAGGTGGCTAATGTTCTGGAAGTTGGATATTGAAGCGCTGGACGACACAGACAGCGAATCCGACTCCGAGGTCGAGATGGAGAAGGTTGAACGCCCTGCAAAGAAGACCAAGACCAACAAGAAGACGCCAACAGAGGTTGAAGAGAAGGACGAGGACGAAGAAGATGAAGAAGACGAGGAGGATCTGGAGGAGGACGACGTGCCTCTCTCCGATATCGAAGGCGACGATGAAGACCTCGAGGACATCGTCCCCCACACCAAGCTGACCATCAACAACAAGGCCGCTCTTCTTGCCTCCCTCAACCGCATTCGCATCGACACCTCGGCCGCCGCACCTTTCGCAACCCACCAGTCCATAACATCGTCCAAGCCTACCGCCGAGTCCGTCCCGGACGTCCAGGACGACCTGCAGCGCGAACTCGCCATGCTTTCCCAAGCCCTCGAGGCCGCGCGCAAGGGTCGCACCCTTCTTCTCAAAGAGGGCGTTCCATTCTCGCGCCCGAGTGACTACTTTGCCGAAATGGCGAAGGACGATGGCCAGATGCAGAAGATCAAGGACAAGCTTATCGAGGAAGCTAGCAACAAGAAGGCTGCCGCCGAGGCCAGGAAGCTCAGGGATCTGAAAAAGTTCGGCAAGCAGGTGCAAGTTGCCAAGTTGCAGGAGCGTCAAAAAGCTAAGAGGGACACGCTTGAGAAGATCAAGACTCTTAAGAGGAGTAAGCCCATTCCCCCATTCCATCCAACCCCCAATCGCTACCACCATCATCGCCACATGCCCATGCAAACACGTTACTTACCGGTCTCTCTTATCTAGAACGTCAGGAAGGCGGTGGTAACCAAGATACCCACGAGGGCGACCTCTTCGACGTGGCTGTCGACAATGAACTCAAGGGCCACCGAAACTCGAAGACGGACGGACCCCGGGGTAGCGGAAGCGGCGTCAATGCCAAGCGGCAAAAGAAGAACGACAAGTATGGCTTTGGTGGCAAGAAGCGCCACTCTAAGTCAGGGGATGCCATGAGCTCTGGCGACCTCAGCGGGTTTAATGCCAAGCGTATGAAGGGCGGAGTTGCCAAGGGCAGGGTCACCAAGACGCGGCCTGGAAAGAACAGGAGAAAGTCCATGTCCAATAAGTAGGCAGTGGATAAGACTAGATGGCTAGTGTGACGCAAAGTTGGTTGAAGAGGCGCTGGGCGGAGGAGCAAATACCCGTCGGGACTGAAGGAGGTCAAAACCAAAAGCTATGTATTGTTGGCTGTAGATAGACGTCTAATGGAACATATGGAGTTGTCTGACGCCACCGATCAAAAAGTTCAACCCGTGACTACCCACCTAGTGGTTGAATGCCAACAAAATCGCACCCGGTTGCGCGCCTTGCCAGTAACTTTGGATGATTTCCAGTCGAATATCCGGATTATAGTTTATATACGCACAGCCAGGCATCAAGCTTAGTCGCTCAGCCTCCAGAGTTATGTTTTGGTACGTCATCGCCATTCACCTGCACTGCGATGCTGTCGACAATAGCTGAAGACCGTAAATCCTTAACATTATAGTTGATAACTCTCATAACGATACGTACATCATCCGCCACGGCTCGGAATATGTGCTCTTGAGCTTACCCGTAACGCCTTCCCACCCACGCTATCCAAGTCCTAAGGAACTGATTCAGAAGACCGCACCACTAGTGGTTATTGTGTTGCCATATTTCTGGAAGGTGGTTTGATCCTCCATCATCCAAAGAGGTTGCCGGGGCTATCCATTGACCCCCCTGATAAACTACCTGACAACGCCAATCTGGTAGGCATTTGATAGAAATACCTCCAAGGGCTGGCGCTGCTTGCGGCTTCTGCCGCAGAAACATATCCTGCTCACCAGACCGAAACAGCAACGGATGGATGTTGTGCCGGTAGTGGCCAGCAGGGAAAGACTGAGTATGAATCGGAGGATGCAGTACAGGCAGTCAAGATGCCGGGCTGTTGCCTTTGACTGTCGTCCCGTGACAAAATGTGAAGCGAGGAAGGAGGCCGATATATCGTCCTGGAAAAAGGGAAGTCATGCCGTCGCCATAAATAGCAAGGACCCAATGCCGAACCTTGAATATGCTGTTTGAAAGACCAGTGGTATCGAGGGAAACGCCATGCCATTCGGAAAAAACGCTGTGCTGTGCAATGCAGTGCCACCCGTGGGGGCGAAGAATCCGTAGTATAAACATTACGCCTGAACGGGCGTGATCGGGTACAGTCGAACGTGCTGCCGTGTCGTATATCACTGGGTCGCTGCAACGCACCAGTGTCGATGGAAAGCCCACGCACTCTTTTGGCATTCCTTACTGCAGTATTTGGTGCGTCGGCAGCGACGGCACTTGGCAAACTGGCGGGTAAATTCTTCCCACTTGCCACACTGGTAGTAGGCGCACTGTCGGATGCCTCCTCGGGTATCGTCCTTGCGGCAGAGGTTTCTCATGACGACGCCAGCCCAGTATTGCATATCTGTGCTGTGGTGTCGCACGGTAAACTTCTCGACAAGAGGGAAAATGTTGAAGTCGTTCGGCAGAAGATACTCTTCTTCCAGCTCTTCTTCTTCTCCTTGGTCGAGAGCAACATTGTCGCCGTCCAAGTAGCGGAGCTCCTTTCCGATCTTGAGCCTCGGAACCAAGTGGCTCTTCTGGAAGTAGGATCGTAAGCCACAGTACTTTGACACGTACGCAAGCAGCTGGAGAGACATCAGGACGTCCTCTTCACGAGGCATGGCAGCAAGCATCTGAGCGTTAGGGACAAATTGCCGGTCGAGCAAATAGCGAGGGAAGCTAGCATTGGGGATAGCCGGCTGTGGAGGCGTGACCATAGCAGGACGATTTGGGGACAGGCCGATAGGAGGCACTGGAGCAGGGGTTGTGGCGGCGACATTGCTAGTATCGACAGGGCCACGATGTGTGATGTTGAAGGCTCCAGTGTCCTGAGTCTCCGAGACTGTAGGCGTATTCAAGTCCATCGTAGTGGACGCGGCGAGCATGCTGTCGCCCTCTTCCATGGTGATATCCTGGATATTGACAGCGGATTGCATGTCATTGCCAGTGCCCGACATCTCTGCATCGGGAGACTCGTCAGAAGGAGCGTCATCACCAACCAAATCATCCGAATCCACAGTCGAATTTTGGTGTCGGATGGAAGGACGGCGACGAGACCGGCTGGTTGGGGCAAGCATCGAAGTGGGCCGCACTGTAGGAGAGCGCATCTGAGGAGGTGGGAGAGGAGTAGTGGGAGAAGACGGTTGCGACGTTAAGTTGGGGTTTCCAAGGGACATCATAGACGCGAGGCGGTCGACGTCCCGAACGGGTCGGACGAGCCCATCAGAAGCCTCGCCGGTAGGAACAGCCGGCGCCAGAGGCTGCACAACCTGGCGAGAAGGAGAAGCAACAGCATGGCGGGCCTCGGCAGCACGATAGTGATGGTGGTGGTGATGGTGATGGTGGTGTCGGTGAGCCGAGAACGCAGGTCTATCGGTGGAAGCACCTGCAGGGTACTGAGGCGGAGTAGGAGTGGTTTCGGTGGTCTGTTGCGGGTCGACAGCGGAACTCGATGAAGAGGAGCCGGCATAGGTCGCAGAGACGTCGATGGAAGGCGGAGGCGCCTGACGTCTTGAGGATCTTTGATCTACCTCGACACGGCTGGACCTATTGGTGAAAGACGGGGCCTTGTGTACGCTGCGGTGCTCATGGCTTCTGTGACGATGATGATGGTCTTTGCTCTTGTCGTCCGATTTGTCTCTACACTTCTCAGTGACCTTGATGTAATTGTCGAGAATGGTAGCAATGACTGGGACCATGTCGGCCTCGACGACTCGAGTGCGGACGTTTTCCGTGCCTCTAACGCCAATATTGACGACACACTGGAAAGCCAAGTTCCATTTCCACATGTCCATCATATCCTTGCTGCGGCCGCGTTTCAAGATACAGACCAGACGCTCGATGCCGCCATCGACAGTGAGAATGTCGCGAATGCGAGCGGACGAGGTAGTGAGGTAGGCGAGATGATTGAGGGAGTTAATGAGAGGTAAGGTGGATGTGCAGTCGAGGGCTCGCCGGTCGTATAGGGCGGTCGTGATGCCGACCGACGCCTTATTGACGTTGGGGATGCTGAAGTTGACTTCTCTCATCTTGAATTGCGGTCAAGATGAGGCAGTATAGAGGTAGAAGTCGACGGGGGCCAGGCAGTGCAGCCGTGGGAGGGTGCGAGAATGAGATATCCCTTCCAGTTTGGATGGCCCCTTTGTCGGGGTGTTTTAGATGATGTCGTATCGGACTCGACGTGTCGAGGGTTGCACCTGATGCGTGCAGGTGGAATGTGGAAAGAGAGAGGGAGGTATGGTCGAGATTTTGCAGAAGGGTTGCTCGACGGTGGCGATATTGTATGTATGTGTGTGTGTGTGTGAGAATTGGTTCGGATTGGATCGGATCGTGCGTGAGCGGACTCGTCTCGATTCGATGCTAGTTTCGTACCGCGCGAGGGGTTGGGAGAGTGGCCAGGGAAGCTGCGAGGCTCTTGTTTTTCACCTTCTCTTGCCGTAGCGTTCAAAGGGTCCGTTGGTTGATGGTTCGTTTGCAGAAATCAAGGGAGAGATGCTATGGGTGTTGAATCTTTTTTTCTTCTCTGTGTCTCGAGAGAGAGGGAAAGGTGGATGTGTAGAAGGGGAAAGGGTGTGGTCAGGCAGATGGAAGAAGAGGAGGGTGAAGGGTGATGGAATGGTTTGGTTGTGTTTCAGGACCGACACCCGGAAGCGTGACTCGGAGTGCGGTGAAATGGCAACAGCGTCAGCCAGACCCGACCTGAGAGACAATGCAGATGGAAGCAGGCGCCGTTAAGCATACGCAACTGATCTGGCACGCAATGATATCAAGTTGTGCGGGCGGAACGGAGGCGCACTGATTAGAAGAAATTGGATGGGAAAGACGGGGGAAAAAATGACGGGGAGGTTGGGAGGAAAGGAGGAGAAGTACGGAGACGAGGAAGAAGCAGACGATGAAGATGGATGCATCCGCACGCACTGCAGCAGTGACCTGGGCGTTTCTCAAGCGGCCCAGCGGTAGTACCTACCTACTTGGGTACCCCCGTGGACCTGCCTAGGGGCAAAGGCAGAGCCAGGAGCAGCCCACAGCGTCTGCTCAGCGTTCCGTTCCATACCTTACCTAGCAGCGCGCGACGAGAGGAACCTCAGCGCGCCCCAGGGGATTTACCTACGGATACAGAGCCTGAGGTGTACCTGAGAGGGCCCTCCCGCCACGTTCAGTCTCTAGGTACCTTAAGGTAGGATAAGGTAATTAAGATACACACAGGGACACTACATATACGTTGCACGTCGGGGTGCCCAAGGAGGTCGGGTGCCTCCCAATACACCTACCTAGGTACCTTTCGTAGGTGCCTTAGGAACGTAGTCGCCTAGGTGAGTCCCTAGCACGCCTTCACGGAGAGGACCTAGGTAGGTACGTGACAGGTATCCATCATCGTTTTACAGTCGGCACATAATACAGGGCATTGTAGCGCGTCACAGCACCCGCGAGACAAGATAACAGGCAAATAGGCTCAGCCAGATGAGGCAGAATACGGATATATCAAGTTCCTTGCGTACCTACCTACCTGAGGTACCTTACCTAAGTCATGGTGCGTAAAATGACGGGGGCTATTAACGACGGCGAAAGACGAGAAATCCTAAGGACGGTGGGAAGGACCGGGCAGCGGAATATCTAAACCACTCCACACCCGGCAGATATTGACTGACACTGAATTGCATTGCACCTCTAGGTACCTTAGGTATTTAGACACCTATCTAGCAGGACCTTGGTGTAGGCTAGCCCACGATTGAGGGGAGCCCTGAGACTCACATGAGCGCCCCCTGGTCGGGTAGGAATAACTACAGGCTCCACGGGCAGCGAGGGCCCGGAGCCCGGGCGGGCGTGGACGGCGGACGGGGCGGGACCACTGAAAGGGAAAGACTGACGAATGATCCAATGGAACGTCGTCTTTTCCATGAAGGCTGGCATCCTCCGCCCCTACTCATTAAATTCATCAGCAACCAAGGAAGGTACTCTTGTCTATTTTTCCTCAGGGCAAGCGCGGCGAGCATCACGATAAATGGAACCAACCATGCCCGACCGAGCGGCCATCTTTGAATTGCTCACATAATTAATTCATTGGCTGGTTCTCCGAATCTCCCCTTATCACCTACCATCTTGCTGGTTGGACAACCCGAGAATGTACCTAATCCTCGGGCAGGCTGTGAGGTACTGTGACCTTCAGCTGTGAGCGACACCGGCATGCGGGGCGAGTTGCCTCATGGCCGAGATTGTCTACCTTATGGAGAGATGCAGTCCCCGTAAGAAGCAACGATGCAATTGAGGATCAGATATAGTAGCTCGCGACCGGCGTCGTAATACATCGTCGTCGTCGACATCACCTACATCATCAAACAAGCTCCTTAGCACGGTGCTTTATCGACTCAGGGCTCCTGAGATAACAAATACGTGCTTAGGTTTGGGGGTGTAACACATCGGGGAAAGCCTCCAGGTACCGACCGGCCACGCCGCCAGCTTCGCACCCGCCACCGGCCGCATGCGGCGGGCAGATACAGTTTTCTGGAAATCGCATGTCCATCTCCTGTTCCAGCCACGGCATAGCTCCCGCTCCCTCACCGTCTTTTTTGGCACTCTTGTTGTTCTCTACCCGGGTGCCTAGAACGGCAGAAGTCCTTGTCTATTCAGTTTTCTTTGTGGGCAAACCATGGCGCCTGTAAGGTATGAACCAACTCGGCTTTTGCTGCACAAGCCCAAGGCCTTGCCTGCCGAGTCCTGGTTGACGTGCCGCCAGCTCGGGTCACAATCGTCTACCATTTCCCGGGCACTCCAGGGCATGTTGTCAGCAGTCTGTGCCTGCGAACATGCATGATGTAAAGGCAGCGGCACGTTACGGTAGGGTCGCGTTACGGCCAGGTCGTTGCATGTAAAACGAGACAGGACAGACCGAGGAGGAGGCAAAGTCGATCCAGCCAGATTACGACGGCAAATGATAGGCCCGACGTGTGCGATGCGCAATTGACGCAGCGAACGCTGTGAAGTTGCCGTTTCGTCGTTCCTAGCGGCCCTTGACCCAGATCCCGTGCTCTTGTTAGACTTGCTTGTTTGCGATGCTAAAGTAACGCTAACAGGCAACAAAATAAGAAGGCCCCGGACTTGTGGCACCTCAGGCAAGTCAACAAACTTCCGAGCGACCCTCGTCAATATCACCAGCTGCTTAGCCGTTACGTCAACCCGGCAGCATGGCAAAAGCTTCTCGAGGCTGTTTGGTTCTCAATCGGGCACGCGATGGCCGTTCGCGCTGCTTCGTTGCTGGTCCGGTTTGATGTTGGCTGCCTACTCTATCCTTATCCTTAAATTATTGGATTGGTCAAGGCGTCGTGCTGTCGACGGCCCGGGTCTCGTGGTGGTGGTGGTGGTGGTGGTGGTGGTGGTCCGATTGCAATTTGCGCCTCATCGGCGGGATGCAAGGATGCTTCCGTCTCCGCCTTCTCACATGGAGCAAGGCACGAAGGGAGAAAAAAAAAAGGTAGGTATTCTACGGTGCACTTTGTCCCCTACACCGCTGCTACAGCTGAAGCCAGGAGGGTCTGTTGTCCTGTCACTGCCGAGTACGTGAAGCTACTAGATATCTCCCTCGTCAGCAAAACAAGCGTCAGGGGCCAAATCAGCATCAGGGCAGCGTCAGGGACCCCGTCATTCTCATTGCTGCTCCCTCACTCCGGCGTCGCCATGATAATAAGCCCGGATGGGAATGTGCGAGACGGAATGGAACTTGGTGGAATGAAGAGGGGTCTTCAGCAATCGTCAGCAGCGGCACTTGTCCCAGATCCGATGTGCAACGGTCCTTTTCCATTCCTCAGCGAGCGCCGTCTCCGTAGAAGGCGTCGAGAGCGAGGCTTGTCTCTGCGAACCCTGGAGAGCCAAATGGAGTAGTGAGGTCACAGGCTGAGAGATGCATAGACATCAGATACAGGCACAGACTGTAACAATCCACTCTGGCCACATCAGGCTAGCGCGTAGACATTCTCTTTCGCAGTTGAGGATGGGAAGGTCCAAGTGTCTTGCTCTTCTCCTCGTCAGACTGTGACTTTCCCTCCAGGGTCACAATGCCGATTGTCGAACCCCATTGCGACTCTTCGCTTCGGTCTTTGTCTCCCCGTGCCCACTGCCGACACAACCCAACCCGACCCAGCCCAACCCAACACAACACAACACAACCTGCCAACCAACCAACCACAGGACAATGCCATAGGTCAAGGACAAGAGTCCATGGACAAGGGGGGACAAAGAAGAGAAGAATAAGAGAATAAGAACCACACTTTTCCATTACCATTCATTGCTTGCTTGCCTGGCATACTGCATCCCAGACCCGCAGGGTCCTGCCCGACGCAGGCGATTAACGAAAGACGTTGTTGATATGCTTTGCCGCCGGCGCTAGCCTTTTTGTCCTGCAGGCTGCAGCAAGAACCACAAATCTGTTTTTACTTCGTCTTCTGGCTGCGTGCCACGAGGTGAAGACCCTGAGTTTTCATACTTTTGGCGGCTGACCAGGCCACTGGGAGCCTTCGAGAAGCAACACTCTGCGAGAACACTAATTGACGGCGCTCCATTACCTTCGAACTGTGTGCAAGGCCTTCCTACCAGACCCCGGAACAATAGTGGAAGTACCTACCTCGCGATGAGATATGGCGGTACTGGCCGGATGGCTCAGTCAACCAGCCCGGTCAGAATCCTACCACGATTACCTAGTAGGTACCTACCTTAAGGTACGAATACCTTACCTAGGTAAAGTACTCTGAACCTTACGTAACAGAAGCAAGTGGCGCACGGCCTCTGCTCCTCTCCTCTCCTCTGGGACTCCAAACCCGTCCAACAGCGACGAGGGGCTGGCGCTTTACTGATTGGCCGTGCGGGCGCGCCTTCCCTTGCCGCCTCTGCCATCTCAATTTTTAACAGCGCTTAAAGAAAATGACGGGGGAAAAAAAAACACGGGTAATGGTCCATGGATAGTGGAGAGGGGAAAAGGAACAAGAGATCCAAGCACCTCCCTCCACCCGTCCCGTCCGTCTGCTTCAACCCTCCCCCCAAGGCCCCTTTGGCTTTTGTGCCGCCATCCACTGCCAAGCCTCGCCGACCATGTATTGCATCTCTCTCTCTCAAGGGTCTGAGTCCTGATGGGCCCCCTCCTTTCCAATACGCCCCCTTGTTTCTCAGCTCGTGCCCTCCTGATCCCCCACGTCGAACAGGTGTGTGGCAGTGTGTATGAGATGAGCAGATGGAACCGCGAGAACGGTGAGAGTAGAGGGAGACGGTCGGTTGTCGCTGAAGTTTCTGGGTACCTTGCTTGCCTAAGGTAATCAGGGTCGCCAGTTCGCATCCCAAGACTGGCCATCCAGGTGCGTGTTGTTGCGTCTGACACTTTTACAGGACGAAAATGGAGCCCGCTTGCTGCCTCCCAGGTACGAATAGTTACCTTCAGCTGAGTCAACTGCCAACGCACCGAGAGTTCGAGGACCACTAAGTGGCGGCAGCAGCAGCAGCAGAATCACGCACATCACATCTCATGCACACCACTAGGACAAACGCGTCCCCCACCTCACAACACGCCGCCCAGCAAGCTCCCGTAGAATCGCCTTCATCGACCCAGCTTGGTTTCTGGCAGCGAAGGCATGAGCGAAGCAATGCCATCTGGTCGCTGTGCCTGGGAGCGTGCGTGCTGCTGACATGATTGTTTGAGATAACCATCCTCCTGAGCTTCTCTTCTCGTTGTTCCCTACCTCAGCGTGTGGTCGCGTGAGTTGTGAGCGAGTTCTGCACCGGTTCGACACGTGTGCTGCCAACTGTATCCAATAAGGCTGAGCTGAAGCTCCGTCTACCTCCCCGAACGTCAGTGTGGACGCATACACCAGTCCCTGATACCACGTCTGACAGCTCTTCGTTCTCGCAACAAGCTGGCCCGGTGTTCGGTGTTCCAGAGAGATCCCCAAAACCAACCACCCCCACCACCGAGATCTGAGGAGATGCGGTCCGTTGATCCCTGTTCTCCGCTCAGAGGCTGGCAAGCTCATTCTTTTCATTACGCGCAGACAGTGGGGCCTCTCGCTTCCAGCCTTTCCATCCGCTGAACAACCCAACAGCCCAACAGCCCAACAGCCTGGCAATCGCAACGTTTGAATCGTCAACCTTGGTTAGCCGCGTCTGTTCCTTCAAAGGCACCTGTTTTTTCGCGTCATGATATGGGCAAACGAGCTGGCGGGCTGAATAACCAGTCTCGGCAGCTCTAGACCACCTGAGTGGCATCGTCGCCTTCGAATGGGCCACCGCAAGCTTGGGGCTTTTTTTCGTGACGTCCATTCCTCTGTGATGACATGCTTTAACGTCCTTTGAGCTTCCCGGTACAGAGCGGAGGATAGCTCCTGATCGATATGTGGACACTACTGCCCTTGAGGCTGCTTAGAAGGATAATTGCAATGAGCATGACTTACTGACAACGCTTGCTGGGTTATGAATTTTCTGGTTTCGTACCAGAACGTGTGCTTTTTAATGATACGCTTCTTCAGATTTGAGCCTCCATCCCTATTCGATGCTTGCTACACCAATCATCAATGCTGTCAAGATGCTGGTAGGCAATGCGCGGCTGTTTAATCGCCGCTAATCTTGGCATGTCTGAAATATTTCATACCGACCCAGGCCACAACAACCCACACCCATGCCATGATACAGGTCAGGATGATGAGGGCTGGATAGTAGCCCACGACGGGCAGCGTTGGATCATCTTCAAGCTCCGGAGGGGCATACGGCGTCGTCCCAACATCCCACGCCCAACTCCACATGCCCAGAACCGAGCCCATTCCCACCACAAAGACAACCCACGTGACCATCAGGACGACCCATCCCCACCATTCCGTGTCTGAATAGTCCCAATCCGCATCAGCAGGCGGCAGTGGTGTACTTGACAAACCACTGTACGAGAGTGGTGATTTGGCTTGTAAGATGGAGCGACGCCTCCGACTCGCAAAGTACGATTCGGCGCCCGACGACAGCGACAGGTCTGGCCGTAAAGGTGACGGTATATGGTTTGGGATATGTAGAACGTCGTCTTCGTCCGTGGTAGATGTGTATGATATCGTCGGACTTGTTATGCTCGACTCGTTCTCGTTTGGCTGAGGAGGGCTTGTCGAGGAAACGGAAGACTCGGCCAGACTCGACCTGCTCGCGTAGCCGTCCATGGAAGGACGAGGGGTGAGGTCCGAAATATTGAGCCCAAGAGGATCGTGCCCGGCTGTCGTTGCAGTTGTGGCAGTCGTACTTGTGGGTGGTGATTGGGATCGATGCTCCGTGTTTTCCACCCCACGAGAGATACTATGCGATGTGTCGATGGTGAGCTGCTTCGCCTCCTTACGCTCCCTCTGCGCACCTCTTCCTAGAAGGGCAACCTTCCTAAGGGAACCTTTCCGTCTTCTCGACTTCTGTTGAGTAGTGGTTGACATGGATGCCGACGCCGAGTGCGCTGCGTCTTGCTCGGCTTCGTGAGGTGGCTTCCCGTCTGAGAGGGAGCGCATAAAGGGGAGCTTGGAAAGTATACTGGCGCCAGACACCGTACGTCGATGTGGATTATTCGGGAGCTGGGTTTGCGACTGGGGATGGACAGGCAGACCAGCCGTTGGTGATGTTGACTTTGTCACATCTACAGAAATGACTTCGCCGTCGCCGTCGTCGTCGTAATCATCGGCGGCGGCAGCAGCGGACGCAGTTCGCTCCATTGTGTGTTGCATCCAACTGCGATAATCCCTTATCGCACAAGGCTGGCCCCGGTAGAGAGAGTGGAGAGTATTGGTCGGAATTGGGGGCGGAAGACAAAGATGGGACGGACGGGAGGCTGAGACTGTTTTCGAGTCGGAGTTCAGTTCGCTGCCAAGCTACATGCTTCTCTTTTCACTGTTGTGCGGTCAACGAAAGACCGGCGAGAAAGACAAGAGAGAGAGAGAAAAAGGCCTTCTGGCTGTACAGAGCCTAGCTGCATCTTGAACTGAAGCGAGGTGGTTTGTTGGATCGCCAAGTTACCTAGCCAGGTCCCTGCCTAGACAAGGGCCGCGAATACGCGGTCCAGTGACCCGTCTGCCCATGGCGGAAAGTGGGTGTTGGAGCAGCCACGATCTCTCAAATCTCCCATGTATCTAAGGGAAATAACTCTAATACGCATCACATGCAATCAGCGGAGTACTAATCTGAAGAGAGTGCCATGTCCCTGGCAGAGTGGCCCCAAAAACGGCTGAAGCTGAAGTGTGGGGGAAGCTGTCTGGGTCGTCCCTCATGTGTATAAGGTAGATAGGTTGAAGCCTTTTCCCCCTTCCGTAAGGTACAGTAAAATCCATCACAGTCCCCCTAATGTTGAGGCGCTGGGCGGTTCTATGTAAATGATTGCTCGTCTCGTCCCATCTCATCCTTGTGTCTCTTGCCTGACAGACTTCGCACGACACACGACACACGACACACGACACCCACCCACCCACGCACACTCAGTCTCTTTCGTCTCCCTTCCCGCCTCCCCATACCATAAATGCTGGCGACTATCGGAAGCCGCCGCCATTGACCCTGTTTATGCTCCCACTGTTCCTGGCTGCCATCCTTCGCTATTGAACAGCCAAGCGCCGGGCGACACCGCCGGCAAGACGGGCCCATGGCTTCCAGCCCTGCATCTGCACGCTTGTCCACCCCTCCAAGACGACCTGCCACCCCACCGAGTCCCGAAAACGGCAACGTCAACAGCGATAGCAGTGCACCCCATCTCGTCCTTCCACCTTCCCAAATCGCCTGTCCATCTATAAACATCGCTGGTGACGACGCCCGTCGGACGGTCGACTTTGACAACGACGCGGCCTCCGACCGTAGCAGCCTCCCTCACGTAGCAACGACATCGAAATCCGGTCTTTTGGCTCCCTCGCCGAACCTGAAACTCGGTTTGCTTCGTCCGGACGCTGCAGCAATGGCCGAAGACGACCCTCCTTCCGCTGGGGGCTCTACCGTCCCGAGCCCCTTCAACTTTCAGACGCAGGTCATCTCGACCTCGCCTGTCAAGTCGGTATGTTCAGCTTCGCGCGGAGAGATATCGCTCATCATGATGCGCGCCTCGTCATCTTCGCATCTTTACTCGACCACTGACACCGGCCTCTCGCAGAATATCGGCCAGCGCCGCGGCCATCGATACAAGCACAGTTCGATATCGACACAACACCAGATCTTCCAAGAGCCTCCTCAACGTCCGCCCCCCGTTCTACCTGCGTCCCTTCCCGTCCCGACCGTTCGCGAAGCATGGAAGAGCATGTCTCGCGACCAGCGCGCCCGGCTCTATTGGAGCCTGTGCCACTTGGCCGTCGCGTCCTGGCTGTTCTTCATCTCTGAAGGCTCGCTGGCCATGATGGCTCTATCCCACTTGGTCTTCTTCGACGCCGGGAGTGCTGCCGTGTGTGTCGCCGTTGAGGTACTCGGTAACTTCGAAGTCTGGCGCCGTAGCAGCATCCGCCACCCCTTCGGTCTTGAAAGGGCCGAGGTTCTCGCCGGTTTTGCAATGTCGATTTTCCTGCTGTTTGGCGGCTTCGATCTCGTATCACACAATCTTAAGCACTGGCTCGAAACAAAGGGCGGACACGAGCCGCATCATGAACATGCTCATGAACGTGTGTCAGCCGGCGAGGTAGACTGGGCCGCCTTCGCCGCGATTGCTAGCACGGCCATCTCCGCGTATGGTCTAAAGAATCACGCGCGCATTGCTAGAATCATGCGAGTATCATGGCTCGCCGGACTTCCTACCCACTTTTCGAACATCTTTCACTTCCTTACCGTCTTCTTTTCCAGCTTGCTGCTTCTGCTTCCCCTCCTGTCCATCAAGACATATATTTGGCTCGACCGGACGCTGTGTGCGGCCATTGCGGCATCCATGTTCCTGTTCGGCGCCAAACTGGCCATGGCCCAGGCTATGATGCTGCTGATGTCGTACGGCGGTAATGGAGGCAATGAGGGCGTGACCTCAGTGGTGCGGGAGATTGAGGCAGAACCTGGCGTCACACGCATCGAAGACGCGCAGTTCTGGCAGGTGCACTACGGATTGTGCATGGCTAACCTCAAGATTTGCGTGGCCAAGGGTTGTGATGAGGGTACGATTAGCAAGCTACGCAGCCGGATATCAACTCTGATACAGAACAGGCTAGGCGAAGGATACGGTCGGGGCACGAGTCTGAGATGGGAGGTTACTCTGCAGACGAGCATTGACGCAACTGGATGAAGTTTGGACAGTGACGGGCGTGTTTAGTTCATCGGGCGTTCTATTGGATGGGCATCTCAATGCGTAGACATTCGTCAGGTTGCGGGAAAAGAGTCGAGAGTGAAAATCTATTTCTTTCAGGAGGTCGAGTCGAGGAGGGTATCCGTCCTTCTTGCTATATACCGTTGTGTACAAAATACCAAAGACTTGTGAATAGAACAGGCCTGGAACACGACGGACCAGTTCGTCCCAGAAGGCTATCTTTCAACACCGCAACTCCTTTTTGCGTCCAAGTCATAACACGTTACAGACCTGAGGGAATTGTCCTCAAAATAGCCCCCAGCGTCCCCTCTGCTTGTCGTCTTTGCTGGGTCTGCCGCCCTGCTGCCGCTCTCGCTCACGGCCCTCGAGCTGCCGCAAACTTTCCATCTTCTCAAGAACCAACTCGAGGAGCTCTTTGCGACGGATGACCTCGAGGTGTCTCCTGATCTTGGGATCCTCCTTGGCAAACTTCTCAATCTCGGCGTCTGAAAGGTGTCTGCCAAGGCGAAGGTCAAGCTCCCGGGGAAAGTTGTAGTAAAACTCTGAGAGGAGCTCCACGTTAAGGAAGAGCACTGCGGTCGAAGCCAGCTTGGTAGCTGCCGCATCAAGGAACACCTCGGGGCAGTAGTACTTGTTCTTCAGGTTTGCGCATTGTTTAGACTTGACGGCCAGCAGGCGCATCTTGATGATGTCTGCGCGGTCCCTGAGGAACACAGCCTCGCGTCCTGGTCGATGTTAACAGTGTTTTCCGATGATTTTTTACATATGGAACTCACCTCTTGCAAGAAGAGCCGCACTGAAGCCTCCAGCACCGCTTCGTCCATCCCCTTCAACAACAACATCGCCTTTTCGGGCACGGTCCACGAAGTTCATAACCTCTCTAAGCTTCCTTCGGCCGCCGACAGTGTCTTCGATGCCCTTTAGAGCGCCTTCACAATCTTGAAGCTCCTTCTTCAGCACCACAGCCGAGTGGTCCCGACCCTGGGTCCACTCTCTCTCATCAATGTCGATTTCGAACTTGTAAGGTTTGATACAGTTCTCGACCTGGTCGCTGGTACTGTAGAACCTCTCGTTAAGAATGGTCGACGCAGCATCCATGATAGCCTCCCGGGCAAAGGGGTGGCTGCTGAACGTCGAGCTCTTGATCAAAGCGTCAATTTGAGACTGAATAGATGAAGCAACCACAGTGGTTGCCAACCTTCCCACTCCAAGCTTTGTCAGGGAGGACGTAGACGCATCGAGCTGCCTGTGCCAGTACAGTGAATTTGGGTCGGCCTTGGGAAGATCTGCAAGGTTGTCTAGGTCGGGTCGGGCAGGAGATAAGTCCTGGATGGGCTTGTTCCAGTATCTGGCTGCGAGTAGGTCAAGAACCTTCTGATCCAACTCCTGCTTCAGCAACTCATGCATTTCAGGGCGGCCAAACTCCTCTGTGAATTTCTTGAAAGAATGCTTGAACCCATCGAGGCTTTCCGCCAAGTAGGACTCGGCCGAAAGTGGGCGATCATTGTACTGAACCTTGAACTCATAAGTTGCCTCTTCGAGCTCTTGCCTGATGGCGTCGCTCGTGGTCTGAAGGCTGGCGGACATTGTTTGTTCAAGGACAGTCATGAGCTTCTTGCGCAAATTGATCGTTCCAACGTTGACTCCGGATCCTTCGCCGAACTCAAGCGGGTGGTTAGAAAAGAATGCGCTCTCATTCTTGGCAATGGCCGATTGGATGCTGCCGGATCGCTTGAACAAACCACCCGTTTGGGGAACTCTTGAGACGACACCAACATAGCCAAGCCTGAGGGGGTACTGTTTGTCACTAAGGATAGCAGAGCCTCGAGTAGCATCAACTAGGTCCATCTTGGTGACTACTCCAATCGTCCTCTCGCCCCTAGGATCCACACGACGGCTTGCACGCAGGGCTGTTGAGTTTGCGAGATCCACATCTGCGGCAGAAATGGCCAGGATAACATTTGGAGGCTGAATATACTTATCGCAAAGCTCCGAGATTTTCTGCTTGAGCTCAAGCGGCTGACCTTGCCCCGCGACTTGGATGTAGCCCGGCAGGTCGATGAGAGAGAGGTCTGGAACATTCGGAGAATAGATTGTGAGGTGAATGGGGTCATCCGACACGCACTGGCTGTCTGGGACGGCCAGATTGAGTTCGGTCAACGTTCTCTGAATAGAAGAGAAGTCTGTGATGCGTCTGAGGCCTAAGTCCGGAAACTCGCCGTATTCTGCCTTTGAATCAGGGGTGTTGACCAAAGTCAGCTCAATCGGCCGACGGGTAACCATGTTGGATCCCTTCGGCAAAAATTCGTGACCGACAAGTGCTTCCAGAACCGAACTCTTGCCCGAGGACTGGGAGCCGATGACCACAATAGAGGGCAGAGTTAGAGTGCTTGACTGTCCAACTTGCTGAAGCATGCCCCGAATCTCGATCATCTTCTTCGTCAAGACCATCATCTGATCGTCCTTGGCTATCTCGTCGGGGTCTCGGGGGTCGTCGTCGGACTGTTCGTAGCCATATGCCGCGGCCGAAGCTCCAACAACCGCAGCAGCGCCAGCTCTGCTCTGTTTGGGAGGCTCCCCACCCGGTCCTTCATGTCCGCCTTTTCCTGTCCCAATCTCCTCGTGGAGTCTCAACACCTTTTGCAGCCATTCTGGCGTTTCGAACTGTTCTTTGGTGCTTTCCCATCCGCGCCTTGTTTGATCCGCTATGTCCTTTGCGCCACCGAAGATGGTTATTGCAGTATCCGACACCCCATCTGCCGTCTTGGCGACGAAGTCCCACGCGTTGGTGGTGAGCTCTGATAACGGCAACGTCAGTTGATAGTTGGGAACATGAAGGGGAGGTTAATCTTACGGTTGGCTTGGTACTGTACCCAGGCGAGTGTTCCAACAGCCAGCCCTCCGAACATGGCAGGAATCCTGGCAAATTTGACCACCAACTTTGGCAAGAATCGGGCAAAGGAGGCATTTCGGACGATTACAGCATTGTGGAAAGCGTTTCCCGGGAACCACATGCGGCGTCGAGTCGCCCGGACAGCAGCGTCGGCCCGTTGAAGGCCACCCACAGGAAGCCGATGAAAATGGCGAACGGCTTGAGCAGGGGCGCGTTGCGTCGTGGGCAAAAGCCCTGCAGAAAGAAGGCGTCCGCTCATGCTGCCGGCAAAGCACGAGGCCCGATAATGGAAAGTCGGTGACGGATTGTTCGCATGCGATAATGATTGAAATGAAGGGTTGGTGAAGGCAAAGCCGGGTTCTTCAGGATTGAGTGGTTGTGATCTCGTCTCCGGTGGGGGAGTTGTGCGTCGTCGAGGAGACGAGGGGAACTAGAAACCCGTTGACTTGTCACGAAAGAGTGGCGTGTATTCACAGAGCGGGTTCTCGCGGGTTGCAATTGCACTCAACACCGAGTTGCATGAAGAGCCCATTTGCAATGGTGGGGAACACATTGACAAAGGTACCTTGCCTACTAAATTCGCCATGTATCTACTTGAGCGGGCTTGACCTCTCCTCGACCTTTGTAGCTGGCTATCTATTTTAGTGTCTGTCCCCCTTTGATGCATGCTGGAGGGGCTGTTAGCACTCCTTTAAAGGCTTATCGCATCATCACGTACCTCAGACAGGCATGCCCACGGTGTACTTTCCATGCTTGTAGACGGGGACGCACCCGCCCCGAAGCTCCTCCGATCACCAGCTGAGTAGGTTTCCGTAGGTCGCCGTTGGACGTTAGATTAAAGAGCCCCGTGGCGCCGTGGCCATCCCGACTGCTCGACTCTGGCTTTTCGGACCCAGACCAAATGACTCACTGTAACAACGTACTTTCTCCATCTGCAAGCCCGACTGACGAGGATGAGACCACCCTGAAGATCAGGAACGCTTGAGCCAAGCCGAAGGCGCCATCGGCATTGTCCATTCCCCCAAATTGCTGTTTCTTTTCCCCCATCAGCACGGACGCTCAGCTGCCGCCCGCCCAGATCAGCTGGCCAGGACAATCCCCTACGCTGTGTTCCCAACAAGAAGCCCGACTCTCTACCAAGACTTGGGAGAGTATCCTGAGGGCTACAGATCATATCCCTATCAACTTGCGTCACTGCCCTGGGGTTTCTGATCGCGCCATAGCTCATCAGACAGAATATATTTGACTGGGTCTTCCCTCCGCTTATCTTCCATTCCGCTGCCACACTTCGTTCTCTACTTATTTGCTTCCTCGTCGTCGTTTCACGACGGTCCGCATCCCTCCCGCCACCATTGCGCGTCCTGGCCGTATCGATCTCTCCGAACATCTCTGAGCTCAGGCATCGCACCTAAGTTTGCACGCCAGCCACCATGTGCCGATTCTTGGTACTTCTTCGCATAGCTTTCTAGGGTCTGCATAATGCTAATTGTGCCTAGGTGTACCGTGGAAGCGATGAGATTCTTCTCTCCAAGCTTATTCTCGATCCCACCCATTCCATTTTGAAGCAGTCCTTCGATTCGAGGCTAAGACTGGTGAGTTTGACTCCGTTCGTACCAAAGCGTCTGTAGCGAACATATCTAATCTCATTATCCGATCTAATAGGACACAAGACGGGGCCAGAACAACGCCGATGGGTTCGGAATTGGCTTCTACACCGACCCAAAACTTGGACATGCGCCGTGTCTCTTCACCTCCACGATACCCGCCTGGAACTGCACCAATCTTCACCGTATTGCCTCGAAGACTGCTTCACAGCTAATATTTGCCCACGTCCGAGCAACCACCGAAGGATCCTTGAGCGAAGACAACTGCCACCCGTTTTGTCACGGAAGCTTGATGTGGATGCATAATGGGGGACTCGGGGGCTGGAAGTACATCAAGAGAAGGTTGGGTCAAAGATTGGCCGATAAATGGTATTTGGGGGTTCAGGGTGGTACAGACAGCGAATGGGCCTTCGCCCTATTCCTCGACACCCTCGAGAGGATGGGTCACGACCCCAGCTCCCAACCTCCGAATGGATTCGGTCCTACAGTGCTCCGAAAGGCTCTACTGAAGACTATTGCGCTGATCAACGAGCTCATTGACGAAATTCCGGAGAGCACAATCCAGTCGGAGAATGTGGACACCCGAAGTTTGCTCAACTTTGCCGTTACCGACGGCAAGAGCATCATCTGCACTCGATATATAAGCAGTGCAACAGATGAGGCAGCCAGTCTGTACTACTCATCAGGCACCGAATGGGGAACGCGAACCTCGGCTGTTAATGATCGAAACTACCAGATGGAGCGCCGAGACAAAGGTGCCGACATCGTTCTGGTTGCGAGTGAGCCGTTGACGTTCGAGAGAGGTATACTTCAGACTACTAGAAGCTCAAAGGAATCAACTGACATTGCAGCAGAAAATTGGGTGAACGTTCCGACCAACTCCATTCTGACTATCCACAACCAAACTGTCATGGTTCATCCGATCATTGACAAGTACTACGACCGAAGCCCATACCACGTCAGGTCCAGCGCGTTTGTTCAGACGAAGGGTTTGATTGCGAATGAGAAGATTTCGTCTCTTCTTAGCCCAGCCGCGACCCCCCTGCCAACTCCCGAGGCTTCCAAGAAGACTTTGGGACCAATAATTCCATTCGGTGTTTCTCGTAGCCACACACCCGATCAATCCTTCGCCGTTAAGTCGAGGCCACCCAGTACACTTCACGAAGTGTCAACACCAGCCGATTCAAGATCAATTGTGACCATATCGAGCGGGCAGACCAGCACATCCCGCCCCCTTGTGCAAGGCAACATAAAGGTCAAGAGAGCTGCACCAGAAGTACAGCCCAATATTGACAGCGACACGGATTCGTTAGCACCCGACGACCAGAACCACAGCAGGACTGAGTTCGGCCATCCTAACAAGTTGTCGAGATTCTTTCCCGAATTGACTATGAGCTAAAGGGCCGGCTAAGCGTTAAGGTCAAGACACTTTTTTGGTGGTCTTGGACATTTTGCCCCCTCGGCAAGCACAACTGAGGAAGCTCGTTGATTGCGCATGTGTACAAAACAATATTCATGGATTACAAGTGGGCGTTCTTGTCTTACTGGGAAAAGAAAAATGAAAATACAACCGGTGTCATAGAAAGGGCGTTGAATCTGCATGTCCCATACGTCTCGGCACCTTAGCCCTGTAACTGAATAACAGAAAAGTCGAGCTGCCTACCGAGTGATTCTCCATGCAATAGCTCGCTGTCGTCTGGATTGGCATTGAACGCCGGGCTGTTGTCCGTCAGATCAAGCAACTGAATGGGGTGGCACTATGCGGGTGCAAAAAAAGAGCGCATACTTTTTATTACTATGCTACTACTACCACTACTACTACTACTTTCGCATCATTATAACTAGTATACTATATATTTGCTGTTTAATCTAACTACATCTTATAAATGCTGGGGTATTAATCTATACTAATAATTAATTATATAGGGTTTAAGGTTATTTTAGGTATCTTCTATAATCTTTTTTATAGTCTTTAGGTCTTAATAGGCTTATTAGTAAAGCTACTCCTTTAGCTTTAGCTATATGTTTTTAATAGGTGAGAGATTAAGGCTTTAGGTATAGTTAAAAAAGTGATCTAAGCCTATTTTTTGCTTTTATACCTATATAAGGTTATAAGTACTAAGGCTGTAGCTATTATTATTATCCTCCTTAAGAATTAAGTGCTTACCTTTATTATAAGCCTCTTTAATCTACTACTTAATATATAGTTTAAAGATCCTATTAATATATATAGCTTAAGTTATCTTGTTATTATTATTTATAAGTATCTTATATTAATATAGCTTTAACTTAAAGCTATACCTTTTAGTACCTTAATAGTAGAGAAGCTTCTTTTTAGATTTATTTAGTTTATATTATTCTTAGAGATTAGAAGGATTATTATAAGTACCTTCTTTATAAGCTATATAAACCCTACCCTAGGTAGAGAAGCTAAAATAGTACTTATTAGACTAAACTACTTTATTTTATAACTTAGGCTCTAGCTGTTTTATAAAAGCCTTCTTTATATACTTAAAATAGTATTTAATAAGGTTATTATTAATATAATTTACTATCTAAGTAACCTCTTTATATATCTTATATTTCTTTAAAGCTTTTTATACTATTTAGCCTTAAGGTTATTACTTAGTATCTACTTTAATAGGTATATAGTTAAATAGGATAGCTTTTACCTTAAAGCTTTTATTATTATATAAAGCCTTAATAAAGTTAAGGTTATTATTATTAATTTTATACTTATAGCTCTAGGTTTCTTTAATATTTAGGTTGTTATAGAATATATAGTTATAGTTAGTAGTACCTATTAGTACTTTATAACTAGTGCATTTAGAGACCTTGAAAAACCTAAAAAGATTAAGGTTTTTATATAGAAGGCCCTCATATTTAAGAAATTCATATATGCTGTAAAGGCAGGCTTTTTTTAGCGTATCTAACTTTAGGTGGCCTATTAGTAGTGGTATGGATGGGGGAAAAAATGGCTGGGTAGGTGGTGTGGGTGGTGGAGGTGGGAAGAGCATGCGCTCTTTTTTTGCACCCACTTGGGCACCTCCGAATTCGCCCCACAAACTTGCCGGCCCCCCCTAATGGCCAATCCTCAAAAGGAAGAGGCCAAGCATATCGCTGTCCAAATTCCCTTGTGCCAGTAGACGCCTTCTTTCGGTGCTTGTTCGCTGGCTCGGACATCCAGCTATGCAGTGACAGGTTCACCTGAACGGATGCATGATTGGCAAAGCCAGGTCAAAACTTTGGACAAATTAGCACCCTTATCGGCGGATTGTCGATCTGCCACTGCTCCTGTCACCCGGTATCTTATCTACGCCTGGAACCAGCGTCTTTCATTTTGTGACCCTAACCTGGCATATTCCGCAGGTTGATTTTCTGGTTCCTGTTGTTTATTTGAACCAGGCATCGCACAGCACTACGGTTTCCCCTCCGCAAATCATCAACGATGCCTCCATCATGCACATTCTTAGATCTTCCTCTTGAGATTCGTCTTGAAATATACAGCCAACTTCTTATCCACCCTCCGCCTGATAGACTCGCGCCGAATACCAGACCCGCCGAAAGGCTACATCCTGCCATCCTTGCCGTCAGCCGGCAAACACACGCCGAAGCCTCGCCTATTCTCTACACCAAGAACATCTTCCTTGCCCACGGTGCCCTGCTCGCTTCTTTCCCACGGCTCCGACCATGGTATCCACCGGTCAAGGAACGAGGGGTGCTTCCTCGTATCCGGCGGTTCCACATTCAGGTTCGCCTTGACTGTGACCCGGCCTACGACGCCGAGGCAGTCACGGCTGCTTTCAGCGGTGCAGACGAGCTTGTTGTGGAGGTCCGGCAGTCAATGTTCCTCGGAGCAGATCACGGCACACTACAGCTGTTCGAAGGAGTTCGGAGTGTCAAGGCCGTGAGAATTTACGGGAGCACGTTCGGCTTCGAGGACTACGCACGTTGGCTGGAACAGCTGATGAGCTCCGAGGCCGACAGACAGTCTGAAGATTGAGTTTGTTGGGAGGCAATGACCGAGTCTAATGTGACTTGTTCAACGTCCTCGTGTTTTCAATGAGCAGACTACATTCGAGGCCTATTCTCGGTGCGAAACGACAAATTCTTCAGGCAATTGAGGCATTGCTCGAGCTCTGAGCTACAAGACTTGACGTTCCCGGCTCCTCTACTTCAAAATCTCATCGCATCCAACAACCTGACGATGCAAATCACAAAGAAAGGAGGAAAAGGATAAAGGCAGGAGAGGCTCCGACAAGGGGTGAGGGCGCGTTACAATGGCGACATCACACCCCGCGGTGACAACACAGAAATCTGCTCCACCTTGATCCCCGAATTCAGGCGCCCCTCAGTGGAGTATACGCCCCGGGAAGACACTGGAGCTTGTCTGGGCGCGATCGGCCTATCAAGGCGACCTCGTTACCGGCCTCCTGGTCATGAGAGCCGCTGCTCTAACGGGCAGCGGCCAGGAACGGCCACTGAGTTTTCCATGCACAATAAGCTCGGGTCCCTGCTCGGACCTGCGGTCGATGAAGCAGCGACGAAGCTAATCCCTATCGAGACTCTAGGTCCCATGTCGCAATTGTTCGCGCAACACATCCCATTTGCTTTTTGGCCGTTCATTCCTTTTGATCACCACCCATCCCGTTCTTTCACACACCCCTTCGATTTCAGGACTTGCAGGTTGGCTGGCTGACTTGAAGGGCTTGGGAAACGCATCGCGACTCTACTTCGAATGATCAGGTGAACTGGAAAGCCCACAGCCAATTATCACGCGACCCTGAGAATGGCGTTCGAATTCCTCCCTTTCCTGTCTGCCGTATTTGGCTGGATCTACTTCCTCTGCTGGTCCGGGTCCTTTTATCCGCAGCCTCTTCTTAACTTCACAAGAAAAACCACGGCTGGCACGACAGTCGACTTTCCTCTCATCAATTGCCTCGGTACGTTGCAGGCTCCTCAAGAGCTCTGGCGCAACGCGACAGGGTGGCTAATCCGTGATCTTCAGGCTTTCTGGCATACCTCGTCTCTAACTCCTGCCTCTACTATTCTCCCGTCGTCCGCTCCCAGTACGCCGCACGCAACCATGGCCTTACCCCGACCGTCGCCTTCAACGATATCACCTTCGCCGCTCACGCCCTTCTCCTCTCCTGCATCACAACCAGCCAGTATCTTCCAAGTCTCTGGGGGTTCTCCCCTGCCGCGGGCACCAAGCCCAGCCGCTTCATCACGGGCATCGCATTTGGTTGCGTCGTGGGCGTTATCCTCGTCGCATTCATCGTCGCCGGGGCCCCTAGCGACGGTGACCCGCGGACGAGCTGGTGTGCTCTCGATGTGGTGTATGCCATCTCTTACGTCAAGCTGGTTATCACGTTGATCAAGTATACCCCGCAAGTCATCACCAACTACAGAAACAAGTCGACCAAGGGTTGGTCGATTTGGCAGATTCTGCTTGACTTCTCTGGTGGCCTGTTGTCCTGCGCCCAGCAGGCCATCGACTCGTATTTGCAGGGCGACTGGTCCGGCATCACTGGTAACCCCGTCAAGTTCGCCCTGGGCAACGTGTCCATGGTTTACGACCTAGTTTTCATGACTCAACACTATATACTGTACCGCGGCTCAGATGGTAAGGCCGAGGAGAGGGATTCCCTTCTTCGTGCAGACGATGAAGAACACCAACGACTAGACTAGACACTTGCTTTTGGTACGACTTTATACTGACTGCTATTCGGCATATCTTGATTACTTAAGAGAATAGAACGATACCTATTTCTGAGTACAAACCCCTGCGTTCTTGCTGAATGTGCCGGACAGCCTGCGAAGCTTGGAGCATGCATATTGTGCTACCGGCACACATCTGTGAGCAGTAGTAAATATTTCATACATATCTAGACAAAATACGAAACAGTCTAAACACGCTCCTCTGGAAGAAGTCTAGAAGTCTACCTCTACTGTAGCCTTGTCTCCAACCACGGTATGCCAGGCGCAGCGAAGCTCAACAAGAAACGCGAGTATACCAACCACTTGCAAACAACGTCCAGAAGGACTGCACAGGACAGGAAGGAAAGGAAGAAAGAAAAACAAATGCCGATGTCCCTTTGTATGCCTGCCCCTGAACGCCGTCGGGGGAATATGCAGTCTCGCAAGGTGCCTCCCAACTTTTCTCCGCTCTAGAGTCGTCTCTGTTCTGGTCTTGCTTTATGCTCTAGAACTTTTTTCCCCGGCCGTATATGCGATATGTGACTAATCCTTCCTTTCAGCCAGACACACCTGCCTGCTCTTTCTTAGGCCGTGCACTGTCTGATCATTTGAATTTTAGGTCCAGAATTTCGGTCGAGGCCGCTCATGAAGAGCCGTTTTCGTTGGTCTGCATGAACGCAGGAAGCTTCTTCCAAGACTCCTGGCTGGGCACCTTAACCTTACCAAAGTCCTCGTCGATATCGAGGATAATCTTCAGGGCGTTGCGGCTGCGCGCAAAGGGGCTGGTGTCAATCTTCTCCCTCAACGTGGACACAGCTTCCCCAACACCAGTGTGAACCTTCATAGAGTCTGACGAGCCGGGGTAAGGGATGACGCTCTGCAGAACCTCGTACGCGGCCAAGGTGAAACCAAACTGGGGAGATGAGCGGAAGATTCTGGCGGGACCACCCTTGAAGAAAGCACGGAAGCCTTCTTCCTTCCAGATGGTCTTGGCTGCGTGACGGAGACCGGTGTATGTGGCCTCACCCTTGCGAGCTTCGACCTGGAGACGGGTCTTGATGACGTCGCAAGGCGTGGTGAGGTAGGCGGCCGGCATGCCGGCAATGGCGCCGGCAGTAAGCAGCTGAACGACGCCCAGCTTCTTGGTAGGCGACTCTCCAAACATGTCCTTCTTCAGGTGACTGTAGGTTGGGAAGTAGATGGCGGAGAAGGGAACGTCACGCAGAAGACATGCAGAAGCGCCCTTGTAAAGACCAACGAGACCCAAGTTGCGGACAATCCACATCGCGGATCTCTTCGGGGCTCCTTCAACAGTCTTGGCGACCTCGCCCTGAACCTGGAGTCGAATCTTGACGATCTCCAGAGGGTTGGTAAAGACCTAAAAGGAATCATGTCAGGACCGATGCGAACCCAGATGTGTGCGTTTATGGGGGAGACTTACAACTTGGCAACCTCCAGCAGCGCCACCGGCAAGAATCTCATGGCCGTACCAAATCTTGCCCTCCTTGTTGGTAAAGTGGCCACGAACAAGGTCGTTCACCGTCAGCTTGATGGCCTTCTCGGGTGCTACACCAACAAGCTGAGGCAGAACACCGGAGTACAGACCGCGCAAACCCTCGTTTCTCCATACCTTCTGGAAGCAATCGATTGAGTTCTTGTACAGCCTCTCGCCTGGTCTGGCACCTCGCTGGTTTTGCAGGCGCGTCTTCACGAGATCGATGGGATACACCATGAAGGCACCGAAGGCGCCGGCCAAACTGCCAAGGCCGAAGTTGTAGCCGGATTCGAGGACCCGACCAAGAAGCGCCTTGCTTGCTGAGGCGCCCTTGGCAATTGCTTTCTGAGCCGCATCGTCGACCTCGGATAGGGCGTTTCTCCATGAGGGATCAAGTACCTTGGCGAAATCGGCAAGTCCGAGACGACCCGAGGGCTCGTCGAGGCTGGCGAAGTGGAAAAGAATGTCGGCCTCCATGGGAGTGAAGAGGGAGAACCGAGTGATCTTGGCGGCTTGGTTCAGGAACTCTGTCCTGGTAATCTTGCCATCCGGGCTCTTAGCACAAGCACGGCGCACAATGAGCTCGACGAGATCAATCTCCTTAATCATGTTCTGGAAAGCGCGCACATTGGCATACGAGACCTTGCTGCCGAGGGAAATGTTGCACAGGGTCGATAGGTTCTCGAGCAAGTGGTCAGACAGCTTGTGCTTAGAGGTTTCGCGGATGATGCGCTCAAAATCTTCGGGGTCGATGAAGCCATCGCCGTCCTGGTCGAATTGCTGGAAGGCCTGGCGAATTCTCTCGCCCTGGAGACCGCGCAGCATTTGGGAGAATTGGGGGTAGTCCATGTGGTGACGCTTCTTCTTGCTGCCAATGTACAGTTTGGCCCACTCGCACTCCCAGTCAAAGGGAATACTGTCGGGTCCCTTGTTCAGCTCGTAGAGCTTTCGAAAGTCTTCGTACTTGACGTTGCCGGTTCTGTCGACGTCGAAAAGGCGAAAAGCGATCTCGTACTCGGCGTCGGGCTTCATCAACAGGTTCTCGAAGGCGGCCCATTCGGAAAGAGTTATTTTGCCTGCACCCTTGCGGTCGGCGACGCCAAAGAGAATGCCGTACTGTTCACGCTTGATTTTGTGCTATGCGGTGGGCGATGGAGTTAGCGAACGATCGCGTGGTGTATCGGAGGAATATCGGAGACAGCTTCTCGTCCAACTTCATGACATGGAATTCCGCGAAGGGACAGCATTCAAGGTGGAGAAGATCAGGAGAAGGGGAAAGCTCACATAGTCCTCGTCAGTAGGCGCAACAGCGTTAATAAACTTCTCAGGGCCCATTAAGAGCTCCCCTGATGCCTCGTCCTTGACAGCATTGGCGACGAATCTGGCTTTGGTCTGGGCGGACAACTGGACGGGCTCTTCAGCGCCAAGGAGACTCTCCTTGACGGCCTCCTTGACGGCCGCTGCTTTGCTCATCTTGGACAGATTGGATTCGCAAGAAGAAGGTGATGCAGTAGGCACGAGGAAAATCGTCTGAGAACTGAGGACCCTGCCTTAACCTGGGTAAGAGAAGAGGAGGTAAGGTGGGTGTGGGTTGTGGGTTGAGCAGATGTTATCGCGCGAGGTAAGGTAGGGTGGTGCGGCGCGATAAGATTTGGTCTCTACCAGTCACTGGAGCCGACGTGGGCCTCTGGGGAGAGGTTGCGCTCCAGGATCGGTCGTTTCTATTACGAACTCAATGGACACAAAGAGGGACAGGTTGGTCAGTCAGGGTAAGGAAAGTGGGCAAGAAGTCAAGTTGAGATCTAGGAGGCAAGGTAGGTAGAGGGCGGATAGGGGAGATGCAGTGGGAAAAAATTTGGGGAGGCTCGTCCGGGGAAGTTGGTCACACAACTTGAGAAGCTTCCTATTGCAGCCGGTCACTTTGGTCTTTGGTCGCACGCAGCAGGGACTCCGAAAGGAAACATGGAAGCTACAGAATGGTCAGGCGGTCTCGGTTTAGAGGACGCATTAGACGGATTCAGAGTATTGACATGTACCGAGCCTAGCACGAACGGTATGCCAGGTACATCTGAAGAACAATCAGAGACACTGGGCAGAGACACAGAACACGCTGTAGAAGGCGCAAGAGACAAGAGACAGACACAATGGACAAAACCAGCGGGATGACGGCGGGGCCTGAGTCAATTCCTCAGATGCGGGTGCCCGTTTTTCGGAATCGCCAGCCTCTGGCGTAATTTTTTTTCCCCCTACCTCCACGCGGGAGTCAGGAACAGGCTTCGGATCACAGTTGATGCCCGCCTAGCGTGCCGCGATACCCACGATAAGGATTCATCGGCTGGCGGTGACCTAGGCATTCGTGGACCAGCTGGCCTGGCACGCTTGGCAGGAGTGCCACATGCACAAACCCACAGACGCCGCCGCCGACATGTGCGCACACATACCACTTCCTACTGCATAGTACAGCGTTCGCGCGCTTCTAAAGTACTGCCACCAGATAGAGTAGTTAGGAAGGAATCGGGAACCACAAAAGAAAGTACTGCCACCAACCCTGTATTGGCGGGCTGACCGCCTCGGACAAGGCCGGTCTTGCTTCCGCCCTCGACGGCGCGCGCGTGCAGAACTGCAGCTTCACTCTGCCGTTCTTTTCTCCTTCCCGCCGCCGTTTTCTTTTCTTCTCCCCCCCAATAATCAATACTCCTTCAGGTCCTGATTTTGACCTTACTTACCTCAAGTAGCCTCGAGATCGGTTTACACGTACTTGTTAAGTGCCTCGACATATGTCACGACCGGAAGCAAGCCATCTACCTTGTCAGAAGGAACATGCACAACGGACAGAAAGCCGCAGACTCCTGCGCAACAAACAGTCACTGGCATAGCTTGCTTTCTGTGTACATGCTCCACGGAGGAAGCCCGACCTGGTAGGTACCAAACATCGGTCTCTACCAGGATTTTCACACACAGGTCGACAGCTTTCAGGTTGACGGGGATCAGGGCATGGCGCTCCACTCCGTTCCTCCGATGGTCCACGGGTGCCATCAGATTCGTGCGCATAAACTTCGGACAAGTGGATCCCGGTCCCGCCCCGAACATGCCGAGGGTGCCCATGGGGAAGCGGGTGAATCGAACCTAGGCTTGTCTGGGCACGCGGGAATTCTAGCCGCCTCGGATAAGGCACAGCTACAGCTGGACGCATGGTCTGCAAGACCCCCAAAATATTTGGGATTACGCAGTATTACGACAACCTTCTACGGAATTCAACGGCCGCGGGAGCTGCTGGGCTGAAATGTTGGTTCTTGTTTCCTGTAGAACCGGCGGTCACGCACACTAAGAACCCCATGCTCTCCTCTCCCACTGCGTCAAACCCAATGCCGCACTTTCACTGCGACACATCCGCACCAACGGAGGTGCAGGTGCCTAGGCCTGCCACTTTCGGAAACCGAGACCAGTTCGACCGACGTGAGAAGGGCCAGCTGGGGCTCAGGGATCGGCTCGGAGCACCTGGCCTCGACTCGAGGACCGGCGCTCCCGCCTGCGCATCCGGCTTCCAAGTTCCAGTCAATCTTCTTTGCCGCCTCGCGAATCGACTTCCCTGTCGGTTCAAAATGGCCGAGCGGGAGAGATGAATCCGATGCACTCGCCGAACCCCACGCCGTCGCCAGCATAGCCGCTCATGCGCACTCCGTCGCCGTCTTGCAGATATGTTCTTTCTTGACCGTCAGATGTCTTCCAACTCACCGTGCCACCCTTGGTCATCTCAAGCAGACAGCCGTGCTCGTCGTCGCCAGCACCCGACACCGTACCCGTAGCCAAAACGTCACCCGTGTTGAGATTGCAACCGTTGATCGTCTGCTGCGCTACAAGATCTCGAAACGTCCAATACATCCAGCTGAGCTGCGCCATGCATACCGTCGTGGTCTGCCCGTCCGCCAATACCTCGGCTTTGAGGGCAATGTTGTAGCTTGACTTTTCTTTGTGGTCGAGCAGGTAAGGCTGCGCTGGTACGTCCTTTGTGGGCGGCCGTGTCGCAAAAGGCTCAAGGGCTTCAAGGGTTATCACTGAAACCAATTGCATTGTCAGTACTGCAATCAGGAACAATTCGGCGTGCGGATGTAAGACTTACCCCAAGGGCTGATTGAAGTTCCAAAAGACTTGCCGTTCATTGGGCCGAGAGGGTTCATCTCGAACCCTTGGATGTCACGAGCTGCTTGCTGTCAGCGACGCGGCTCTCTCCTTCCTTCGCAACGATGCTCTACTTACCACTCCAGTCATTCAACAGAACAAGGCCGAAGACATGCTCGTCGGCATCAGAAATCGCAACCCGGTCGCCAAGTTCCGTCGCCTTTCCAATGATGCAAGCTACCTCCAGCTCGTAGTCAAGAGCTCTGCATGGTCCGAACCCAATCTTGTCTCCATCACGAAACTGACCGTATGGGCGAGTGATTTTCGTTCCCGAGACCACGATGCTGGACGGCCGACCGCTGTACCCGATCGGAAGATATGGTGCTGCGGGCGGCATCGACGCCTGTCCCATAACGGCCGCTGATGCATTCAACAAGTGTTCCTTGGAGCAAGAGAAGTCGGTGAAACCGCCAATCTGCACCGGCAAATGCAGATGAACATTTTCAATTGGGACGCCGTGTTTTGAAACCACCGACTGATCGGACAAGGTGGTTTGAATATTCTTTCTGAGCATACGGAGTTCGTCCTTCCCTATGGCGGCTAGAGCGTTGAGAGTTGGCTAGTTCATGGTCAATATCACGTTCCTCTTTCGAAGGCTGTGGCATATACCTGGGACAGCGCGTCTTGGACCTGCTTGGAAGCATCGAGGCCCAAATCCGCAAGAAATACAACCAAATCGCCAATTCTCGTGGCTACGCCCTTAGGATGTTTGGCAGTGCTGGCAATGCCGTACGGAACGTTGGCCAGGGAGAAATGCTCAGAGAAGCTCATCTTCGCGTGCTGGGCGTTCAAATTCAATGATGAAAGGAGTAACGGCGACAAAATTCAGAGTATCAGCTACACATCATTCTACGACAGCGGCTACTTGTTTTTTACGTCTCACAGCAACAAGCTTCATAGGGTGGTCCAACATCAGCTGCCCCCTCTTCCCCCGCCCCCGCCCCCGCCGCCGGCCCCGGATTCACTGGCTCGGTTTAATTTCCCGAACCTAGCATCTGGTTTAAAGAGCAGTTCGGCAAACTTTGCGGCATACGCGCCCTCCCACGCATCAGGTACTTCCAAATTCGTCTCCAAGTTTTCATTTGGACGGGATTACGGGCAACGTCACATAATTCTCCAGGCCCTGCCCGAAATGAATGTTGTTGAGCCCTGCAAACTTGACGGCAGGCCTAGGGATTGGAAGTTAGTCATGGTGTTGAAAAGGATGTGCGGGAAGAGGAGCTCACCTATCGACATCGGAGGAGTGCTGGAAAATGCCACTGCCTTGTGTGTCGCCACTCGCAACTTCAAATACGATTTTGCCGCCCTTGTCGACAACTACGTTCGTAGGCCAGAGCTCGACATCTACCGCGTAAATCTCGCCGGTCTTGACAGGCTGGACGTCTGTTGAAAGATACTCTCTGTGAGGCAGCCAAGACTTGTGTCTAGGGTTCTCGACATGCACTTTACGGTTGCTCACACGAAGCCAGCCCTTCACAAGTGGCACAGGGTCTCCGGCTGTTCCTGTGTAGAACACTTCCTGGCCTGTCGGGTCGATGTGGCGCAGAGTGACGAATAGGTCAATATCGGTGTCGTGTCCGGTATTGTCGGGCGTTACAGAGACGTTGAGGTGGGCCACGACGTGACCTGTGATTTCGGTTTCCTGCTCAAAGGGCGCAGTGGCAAAGGAGACGAATTGCTGGTTTTCCAAGGACCCAAGAGCCTTATACGACACAGTCTTTGACTCCGAACTGGGACCAGCTGCTGTCAATCCCAGGTCCGAGGTCAGGAAAAACTTTGTGTACTCCGTACGTGGAATGGGCCAGGCACTCTCCTCTCTTTTCTCGTAAGCCTTCTCCCTCTGCGCATCGTTGAAACCGACGTTGCCCTTGCGCAGTGTGAGCGTTACAGGAGACACCTTACCAGGAACACTCCAGCCCACGCGATCATCACCCTTCAGAAAAGCGTCGAGGAAGCTTTTCTGGAGTTCAACCTCCTCGGGGTAGTAGAAGGGTAAATCATGCCGCCCGGTGATGAAGCGGAGGTACTTCAGCTTGGAGCCGGCCGCGAGATATCCCTGGACGTTGCCTCTCAAATGAAGGAGAATACCACCCCAGTTGGCAACGCTCAACACGGGAACTTCAATGTCTTCCAGCTTATACTCCTTGCTGGCGTAATAGTCGTCGTCGCGGAAACGATTGGCTTCGTTATCCTTGGTTTGATCCTGACGGTTGGCGATCAGGACGTCGTCAGGCAGATCACCCTCGATGGTGTCCTCCTGACCCCTGGCTCCGGGCCCATCTGGAGGAAAGTCCAGTTTCGACCTGTCTTTGCGGCCATACTGGTTCACAAGGACCTGTCGATTCCACCACACGCCGATGAACTTATTGGAGTAAATGCCACCGTGCCGACAACGGTCACGGTAGTAGTCAGACATACCCTCCCACGGGATGATGGCTGCGAGACCTTTGGGGCGGCGAGCCGCAACTCGCCACTGAGAGCCTGTGACATGTATAAGCAACCGGCGATGATTGGCGTCTAGACAGGAGACACATACCAGCATAGTAGGATATACCTAGTAGGCCAACTTTTCCATTAGACCAAGGCTGCTCAGCGGCCCATTCGACAACATCGAAGAAACACTCGCTCGTGCCGCGGCTCATGGTATCTAGAAAACCAGGGCTCTGGCCCAGGCCGCGCTCGTCGGCTCTAATGATGGCATAGCCCTGGCTGGTCCAGTAGACAGGGTCCGGCGTCTCCCAGGCTGAGTACTTTGACTTCTGCTCGGGGTTCACTTCACTGAACGACTTAGGGTAGAACTTGGCGTACGGAATGTCCTTGCCATAGGGGCCGTAGGTTACCAGCACCGGATAGCGACCGGTCTTTTCCGACGTGAGCGGGAGGTAGACATTGGCTCTGATGGGAAGTGGTGAATCCTTCAGGGGAATGGAGACGTTCTTCATAAAAGTAAGGCGATTCTCCTTGTCCTCCGTGACCTCGAGGAGGTCCTTGATGGGCGGAGTCTTGACAGACATGGCGATTAAATAGATTGGTGGTGAGATTACGAAGACGGTGGTATTGTTGTCACTAAGAATCAACTGTGTTTGTTTCAGAAGGGTCCTGATTGGGTTTTATTGCGAGAGACGGGGAGATTTCGGAATCGCAGTCACGTTCTTCACGGCAAGAGCTCTTGACGTTGGAGTGGACAGCGGAGGTGATGAAGATGGACCCCTCATGGCGTTCCGTCGGCGGCGGAAGGGTGGGGGAGGGGCTGACCCAAGCAGCTGCCCTGCACCGGACCTCAACTTACGGTTACCTAGGTTAGGTACCTACCTTGGGTACTGCGTAGGTAGGCAGCTGAGCGTACCTACCTAGCGAGGCACAGCACGCCCCGTACTGTCCTCGAACTGTTTCGTGTATGACGGGCTGACGGGCTGCCGCTGTGGCTGTGGCTGGTTTTGGTTTTTGGTTGGTTAGGAGACGACGAGGTGTGAGCTCCCTTCTTGTGAAGCAAATGTGACGTGCTCCGGCGAGCCTCGGAGCTCCAACGCGAAGGGGCAGGGGTCAATGCCAATGCATCCTTTCCTTTTCTTTCTTCTCTTGTATCAGCTTAACTCAGGCGAGCCGAGTCACCTACACAGGTACGCTGCGAATGAAAACTCAGTATACTGCATTTCTATTGCCGAGCCGATAGTGGCTTCCGACATGCTGGCGAAGTTTACGGTGGTTTCGCCAACCAACGTCAATATTGCCTCTCATGCACACACATGCGCTCCTTCTCATATGGCGATTCTCAACCACTTTCGGTCAAAATAGATGAAGCTATTCGTGCCTAGTGTGGTGTCGCGGAATTCCCGATCCGGTAGTGTACAATTGCAATCGCAATGCCATGATATCTCCCTCCGTCTCCAAATCCACCGCTGCTAGCAGTCAGATTTCGCCGCCAACCTTGGCCCTCCAATATGTCTGGTTTACCTTCCCCCCCGTGCTTCTCCAAAGCCAGTTGGTAACCTGTCAGACGCACGTCAGCAACCAGCCGGCATGGTTTGCCTAGCCATGGGCGCATTCTTACCCCTTGAATCCAACATCCGTTCAACATCACAAAAACGAAGCCGTTCTCAATCCTGTTGGATCCCCAAGGTCTGTCTGCAACATCGAGCTCTCGGTTGATGGGTCTGTACGGAGGCACTTGGCGATGCTGGTCATACCAATCGGGAGGGTTCTCAACCGCTGGCAGAGGCGCATCTCTGGACGGCCTCGCGTACGCTTCCTCGACGCCTCCAGTGAGTCGGATGCTGTAGTCGTGGAGGTAGTCCTGGCGGACTGCCGTTGTGATCGGGTTGTCTGTTGTGGTGGCCGACATACTGATGCGCGTGGCTGTACGTTCTTGTCTGTGGAGTGGGTTTTGCAAAGGATGAGTTGTGTAAACGACTTCAATCTTAGTTCTGGACTCAATTACGCCTGTCTGGAAAATGAACCACAAGGGGGGAGCAGGCCGCTTCAATATGCCGACCGTCGACCCGTCCATCTCCGCGAACCCGCTCCCCGTTTGAACGAGTCCTGCGTCGGAAATGCGGGGAGAAGTGAACTGCGTCTGCCCTATCCTGGTAAGCTTGACTGTGATCGACCAGCACCCCTGTCCTCCACTTTCCGCCCCTCTCAGCCCCGGACGTCCAGGTTGAGGTACCGCCAAGCCGTTCGAGCTATCGGGTCATTGAAGGGTGTCACTGTCGGAATATGTCACAGCTCCCTCGGGGCATCTAGATAGAATAGCTTCAACTTCACCCAGGGCAGATCAGAATTGCGCCCATCTCACTTACCCTCCTATTCACACCTCTTTGCCCTTCTCATTGGAGACCAACCGACCGCCGCAATGGAACCTGCCATCGAGAAACTGCTCGTGACCCTTGTTGATGGGCGCGCGGAGGGCATTCGGTTCCGCCAAGACAACCTCATCAGTCTTCATGAGGAATTACGCAAGGAGTCCGCAGCGCTGTGCGCTGCCGAAGAAAAGGACTCGGGCGCGTCAAAGACGGAAGTCGAGGTTGAGCATTTTCTATCAATGGAGGCCGTTCGCCACTTCTATGAGTCTCTTGACTTTGGGAAGGAGCTCGATACCGAGTATCTAGTAGCTCATGGCAAGGACAACACCACTAGACGAACCGGTGCTGGGCTGGTCATCATTAGGCCAACAACTTACACTCGGCTGTTCTCTATTCTGAGCCCTCTTGCTGCGGCTATAGCTGCAGGCTCTGTGGTTGCGCTTGAGGTTTGTAGGATTCCGAACCACGGTCATCTCATGGTTTTGAACGAAGCTGACCCAAGAGCGAGCAGCTCGAAGATACTCTGCTGCAGCTTGACTCGATTCTCCGCAGCGTTCTCCCTCGAGCTCTGAATCAGAATGCTTTCTGCATTACAAAGAAAATTACGGATCAATCGCTTCTCGACTCAGCAATCCTCGTGGATCAAACAGGCGTTGCACCCAGCGCAAGCCATGTTAATCACTTTGTTTCCTCCAACACTGCCCGTGCCATTGCCATCGTCGACCGTACCGCCGACATTGAAGCCGCAGCAGGGGCCATCACAGCCGCACGTTTCGGCTTTGGGGGACAGTCACCGTATGCGCCAGATCTCGTTCTAGTCAATGAGTACGTGAAGAAGGAGTTCTTCGAAGCATGCTCAAAGCACGCTTCCCTTGCCTTCGCGCGGGAGACGACCGTTCGACGCGCAAGTGACAACAAAAGCGACGAGACGAGGGCGGCCGTACAGGAGGCTGAGGAGAAGCGGCTGGTCTCCAGCTTTGGATCGAAGGACTTCAAGTTGGTTGACATCAAGGACAAGTGAGTTTTTCCTGGTGCTCAGTGATAGCGACAGGCTGTTGACGACTGCAGGAACACTTCTCTCTTGAATGCTAAGGTTAGTGGGCGTTTCTTGCCGATTGCGACTTCATCTGGCCTCGTGGATTCCATATACACTTATGAGTTTGAGTAAGTCATTCCATCTCATTCCCTCTCACGAAACGCTGTCTCAATACTGTTCATAGAAAGCCTCTCTTGGCGGGCTACTTCTTCGCCAGTCCTGACGCGGCAAAGTACCTCTCACAACACCTTCCCTCGCACATTTCTTTTGTCAACCAGATCCCCTCCAGCCTTCTCCTGGGGCCTGCGGCATCCACCTCGCACGATGCGGCCTTCGAGTTCCGTTACAGCAAGGAAATGTTTTCCGTGTCCCGGCCACAATTCATTGAGCAGCCTTCCGGCGCACTGGCAAAGGTCGACCAGCTCCTCTCTGGCGCCGGCGGCATCACGACACAAAGCCTGCGAGCTTTGGCGACTGCCCCCCTGAAGCCCACGAACCAGCCTGGAAACAGCAGGTTGGGATTCTTCGAGCAAGGGTTCGTAGTTGGTGCCAGCCTGATCATGAGCATTGTGCTCCCCAGTCTGGCGTATGGAACATGGATCGGTGGACGTAGAGTGTTTGACTACGCATTGAAGCTCAGGTCTTAGTTTCCTCATTTTCATATTTAGGTTTGTGCGTCTGTATAATAGTCTGCAAATGCAACCCACTTACTGTATTCATCACAATCTGGCAACTTCAACAATGCTTCAGGCAGATCACCAATGGTTCCCAAGATACGAGGCCTTCGCAAAATGCCCCGGGGAAGT
This sequence comes from Colletotrichum chrysophilum, assembly GCF_026319265.1. Taxonomy (NCBI): domain Eukaryota; kingdom Fungi; phylum Ascomycota; class Sordariomycetes; order Glomerellales; family Glomerellaceae; genus Colletotrichum; species Colletotrichum chrysophilum. Next base: position 1,376,032 of record NW_026517288.1, on the reverse strand, counting down.
TTGCTGGCCGCTGACTAACTCATCAACACATGCAGAAATGAAACCACACGAATCAGGCGTGTTCAGGTCGCATTCCATGGTAGTTGCAGTGATTCGGCACTTGGGTTGTTGAGGGCGGGCTGGCCTACCGGCTCGGTCTCGGCTCGGGAAGTGGAGGAAAGAGCCCAGTCTTTTGCACCGGCCCCGCCGGCCCCGTATTTCCCCAGGCGAACCCCAGACCATTCACGCTCCTACCTTCCGGGGGCATGGCGAAGCAGTAATTGCCGCCATGTCGGGCCTCTCAAGTTTGCCGGACGATCTGATATAGCGTCTCGAGTGAGCATTCCGTCCGCCGATGGGGCCGTCCTGGGCTGAGATGTGGCAATGACAATCGGCATAGCTATCGAGAACAGCCAACTACCACTAACATCAATGCCCACGACGTGAGATAACCTTCCCAGAAGTCTTCGCCATCGAGCCATCCATCAGTTTTTTACGACAAACTCCAGTTGAGCATTTAAAGTGCTCCAAAGATCGACGTTAGCTTCGATCGTATATATCCTAAGTATACAGCTACTACAGCGACATCCCGCAAGAAGGACGACGCCTCTCAAACATGGCCATTGGAAGCAATGAAGAGGGTCCCATGACCCCAGTTCACCTCTTTTCTCATGGTTCGACAATGATGCTAGGCGAGGAGAGCCACTCGGCCACGTATTGGAAGAAGTGTGGCGATGAAGCTCTCGCTCAGGGCATAGAGCATATCATTATGATGGTAAGCATACAGCTTCGTCGTTGCTCGTTTCACCATCCCCCGCTTCTTTTCTGATCAGCCAACTCACAACGGACAGGGCGCACACTGGGCAACGAATGCTCCCGGAGAGGTGCTCATCTCCGCGCATCCCAAGCCCGGAAAATCACCTGTAGCCTACGTGAACCCCCAAAAATACCACCCCTACAAGCTCAACCCCGACCTGGATTACATTCCCACGATCCAAGCCCACCTGGAGGCAGCAGGCATCTCTTCCAAAACCGACCCGACCTTCGACTGGATCCACGACACTTACCTCGTCCTGATTCGCATGTTTCCAAAAGCCTGTCCACCCACAACCCTAATCTCCATGAACGACTTCTATGACCCTCACTTCCACGTAGCCGTCGGCGCTGCGCTTCGTCCCCTGAGGGCGGCCAAGCACAAGACGTTGTTCATCGGGTCGGGGGGCTCTGTTCACAACCTTTACCGCAACGTCTGGGGCCCAATGCTCCGTTTCCGCGACAACTTCGCCCAGCCCACCCCGCCGGAGCCGTGGGCGCTTGATTTCCGCCAGGAAGTCATCGACACCTTTTGCCCAGCCTACGAGGAAGACGTGCCTACGGACCAGGCAGTCTATGGTTGTGCCATCCGTGGCAAGAAGCCATGCGGCGGACCTATGCTGAGGCGCAAGGTGACGAGTTTAATGAAGCATCCCAAGTTCCGCGAAGCCCACGCGACGGACGACCATTTTATGGCCACCATGTTCGTGGGGGGATTGTGCGGCGGCCGGGGAGATGCCAACATGAAGGCCGAGATGGGCGCCGAAGACTGGGAACTCACCAACATGTGCAACTCGCAGTTCACAATTGGAAGCTGGGTTGATGCAAAGTGAAGGACAGGCAGAGTGCGATTTCTTGGTATCAGATGTAACGTAGCATGCTATCTATCTCTCTATCCCTAGTGAAAAGGCCCTGATGTAAAGACCCGTTTTCCCCTCCCTTCCAGTCCTTTTGCGCCTATGCGTCCATGTAAACCACACACGATGCAAACCAGTAGGGACACCATCGCACCCGATACTGAAAAGTCGTGTTCCATTACGAGAGATCCATATTGTCCCACTGAAAGTCATCGCCAGTATCGAGACCACTGAAGAGGTCATTGTCCCCAAGGTCAAGACCACCCCCAGCGTTGGAAGGTCCACCCAAGCCCATATCGCCAGCCATACTCAAGTCGAGGCTGACGTTATCTACGGACATGCCATCTCCGGCAACAACATTCGCAGTTGCAGCTGCCATGGCATCGTCGAGAGAGCCCGTGCCTCCATCTAAGCCCAGGCCAAGATCGTTTTGCAGCATGGTATCTGCCTGAATGGCTGCGGCCTGAGCGACGACCATCTGGGACTCCACCTTGCGATGTAGTCTCACCACGATCTCGGCCAGATTCATATCTGTCTTCTGCAGTCTTTTGCAGTTCTCGGCATCCGATTTCAGAACTTCCCGCATCGTCAGCTTCTTCTGGATAGGCGCCGGCATGTTTCCCGAGTTATCCATGAAGTTGAGGGCGTTTGCCCAAGGACTGTCGTTCGCGTCAGGGGCGCAAACCAGGTTCGCAGCCACGTCGTAAACGATGCTGCCACTCCCAGCTTCGCTATGTTGTCTAATGTCTTCGTAAATGAGTTGTAGTAGTCGCTTCGCGCCGAGGATGATGAGAGCTACGAGTATTTGACGGTGGGTATACGTGGGAGGCGGCCTATCCATGGCCGGATGTATGCTCCATTGCACGAGACTTTGCAAAGTTTGTCGGAGTGTATTTGCAAAGCCTACGTTTTGATGGTTGTGCTGGTGTTGTTGAACACCTGACCAAGCTTCTAGTTCGACGTGGTCCGCCGCCCCTGTCCTTCGGGACAATGGGATGCTGTCCTTTATTGCCCTTAAAAGTGGCTCAATTTCTTGACTTTTCGGGTCTGATCGCTGATATGTCCTCAACGAATGCTCCAAAGGCTTTGCGACGATGTTCATGACAGAGGACAGCATGTCCGATGCCTCCTTTGAAATCGAAGTTGGCTCGAGGACAGACTTCAACACTCTGACGATGGCCTTCTGGCATTCGGACCGTTCAATAAGCAGAGAATTGGAGAGATACGTGATGGCTACAACCAGAGATGGTAGAAGAAATGTGTCGACAAGATCTGACAGTTCAGTTAGCCACAGCAAAGGGGGACCAGCCAGAGTCAATCTTACATTCGACTCCCCCTCTCAAGCTTTCCTCGGACAGATGACCAGTGCTGAAGGCAAGCACAATGTTTTGGAAAAGGGTTGAAACAAGGAGGTAAAAGTCTTGCGGTGGGCACGACGACATGAGCTCGTCTCCTAGCCCACCAGCTTCCGAGTCGAAAAGCCCATGAATCCAGCCGTCGAGATGACCCTTTTGCTGTTCTGATAATTCATCAAACACTCGGCTCTGGTGACCTTGGCCGAGCAGTTTCGAGACGAAGGAGTCAGGAGACACGATCCCAAGATCAGATACAGATAAGTTATAGCGATATGCAAAGGCCATGACCAGAAGAAGAATGGACCCAAACTCCTCGTATACGGGCTGATACTCGCCTTGATCCTCATCATACTTCCAGTTGTCTAGAAGATCGCAGAGTGGATGAAGAATTGTGGCCGGTTTCTCAAAAAGCAGCATGACGTCTAGAGACAGGGGTTTTTGGGCCAGTTGACTGCAAAGGAGCTTGAGAGACATTGTCTCCTTATTTCTGCAAAGTTGTCCCAGAACCTGCGTGTGTCAGGAAGATATGATACAATCCACTGCTGACTAGCAAAAACATACCTCAGTCAATGCCTGGCAGACTGCGCCAGCGTTTCCATCTTTCCCATCGAGCTCTCCAATGAGGGCCTGCATGCGCTCAGGATCCGCGAGGCACTCTGCAACCAGATTGTCCTTCACGTACCTTCCACCTGCCGGAAGGTTTTGATAAGGTGTCTCACCCAGAAGGCCCTCAATACTGCTCTCTCGCACTAGACCATGGAGACAGCACGCCCAGCAGAACTCTTCTCGAACGGAGTTGGTGAAAGGGTTGTTGCTCCTGGACTCATCAAACATAGATGAAAGTGTGGGAAAGGTATTTGTGTCTACGCGGCCCAGCGCTTCTGTGATGCAAAACTCCGCCGTCAGAGGAGGGTACATATGTTTGCTCAAGTTTTCAATAAGAAGAGGCAGCTTGTTCATGAGAAATGAACGAAGGAGAGGAGCAGCCGAGTTGCCTTCATTTCGAGAAACAGCATTGGCCAACACATCGAACGAGGCTAATATGAGGTCAATAGTGGTTGTCTGTACGTCTCCCTAAGACTCGCAGCGTCAGCACTTGCGCATGACATAGTGCCATTTGGCATTACCTGATATCTGTTGTTCAGATAGTTGAAGATGGACATATCGTCGATCAGTGGCCGTCCAACGAGCTACAATAAAGATGATTGTCAGCATCTTCACTGTTAACAACGACCATGTACTAACCGCAGCATTCAGATATATATATAGGCCCGCTCTCGAGTTAACGATTGGCAGTTCGGAAATGACGAAGTTTTCAAGTGCTACAGAGGAATCAAAGAGGTCTTCTATCTCGACATTTGATGTGTTCTTCTGCTCATCAACAGGCTCAAACGCTGCTAGCGTGCTTGTACGAAACATGTCCAGACGAGTTGCTATAGGTCCGGCGTTCTGCATGATCGTAGGCACGAAGTTTGCTAGACTCTCGGACAGGGCCTTCCTGGTGTCTTTATACCAGTCAGTCGAATTCCTAGGGGCACAGATTCCGGCTATGCTTACTTTTTGCCTCGGGGCTTCCAAAAGCCTTCATTACTGTGTGATTTTCGCATACTCCAAGGAGCAAGGCTACAAAGGCAGCTCGCGCCGACTCCATTTCTTCCCTCGCCTGGCTGTTTTGCAGCTGGCCCATGACGTCGACCGTGAAGGCCGTGGCGGCGTCGGTGAACAGAGCAATCCAACTGGCCATAATCTTGGCGATTGCAAGGCCAGTCTCGGTATTCGGTATCGCTGTACCTTGAGCTACAGACTTCGTAAGTCTATAGAACATGACTTCCTCTGCCGAGTACGAGCTCGCCCATCGCAGGGTCTGAGATGTAGGATTGCCGCCATTCGAAGCTTGCGCAGCTTCTCTAGAGTGCGCACGCGAAGTAGAGTACTTATATAGAGCCTCTAAGATAGAAGGCGTGTCGATGTAGTTGAGGTCAGACAGTACTTGGAGGAAGCGTGGAACTCGAGGATCGAGGCTCTCATGGTTGTGAGGCTGGGGCCGCAGGAACAGATCGGCAACGACGGAGGGAGAAAGCGGGTGTTTCGCCTGAAGGAAAGGGACGTATGATTCGAATTTGTCGGGATCCAGACGAGTTGCAAGACTCTTGGCAATGAACTCGTTCCACTGCTTCAGCGCGGCGCGCTGGACGCCTCGGATTACGCGACCGTCCATCGTGCAACTCGGCTGTCGCTAGGTGTCGGGCGCATCAAGTGCTGCTGGTTGGCGTCGCCTCGAATGCGCGATTACGCATGCTACGGAGCTCGCGTTGAGTACTGTCGTGGGTGGGAGAAGAATTAGAACCGAGTTTGGCGATGAGGCAGGGCTGAGCGCAAATGTACCTTGGGATTGCCAATGTTGGTGTACCTGTAACGCATAGGCAGTAAGAGTAGCAGCCGTGCACCTTTTTGCGGGATCCCGAGGTAGGTTGGGTTCAATGAGGACGGCGCTTCAGTGGCGGGGCGTTCGCAAGCCCACCCCTGCACCTCAAATCGCAGCACATTCCTACAGGTAGGTTTATGCATAGTACGACAACGGCAATCATCCTACGTTCATCGCATTTCAGGATGCATCTATCGCCGTTTCACGCAAAGTTGTGTATCTAATCACTATGCGCCGCCTAGCAGATTTCCCTGTCAAAGTCACAAAAGGGGTCACTAGGAACGCATATAACGTGCACAGTAATACTTTCACTGTCGATTGAATTGACATTGATTCCGCTGTGCGGATTGCTTGCTACGAACGCTATGAGCCAGATGCCACTTGGCCCCGGCAGCAAGTCGTGCAGCCCGAACTCCTCGTCCCGAGTTGAGATGCACTAGCACCATTCAACCCGTTTCTTGTACCGCCGTCCATCCGCGTTCGTCGCCGCTGGCGTCGTGGCCAACTCCCGCGTGGTGTACAAGTCCGCCTCAATGGCCACATGTGGCGTTGTGGGCCAGTCAGACTCCGGCCTGGAGCTTTAAGCTATCAGGTCTGTCACCCGTGTCTGCTGGGCCTCGTCCTTCGGCCCATATCCGCGTTCTTCTCTCTTCCTCTCGCCTTCTTCCTCTTTCTCAGGCTGGAGCTTTGAAGCTACCAAAGGGCCTGTCATCTCTCAACTGGGAACGTCTTCCAATCATTTCCATCAAGCCATATTAGAGAACGCCGATTGCAGGTGTGTTGTGTGTAGGTGGGGGAAAAGGTGTTTGACTGCCAGTCCAGCAATAAATGTAATGCGCCGCTGGCAGAAAGGGGTGTGGGTGAGTGACAGATAGTGCTGGGGGCTGGGGGGTGTGGGTGCTGATTTGGGTCGAATCCAAAGGCAAGTTGCTGAAGCAGCAAAAGCACATCGGGTTGCGCTAACAATCTGGAGTTTTACATGTCCATCGAATCGCCGCCGTTAGCGAAGCTGAAGCCGCCTTGTTGGGGAGCAGCGTTGGCGCCGAAACCGAACGTGCCGTTAGGACCGGCCGTCTGAGCCATGCCCTCGTCCGCATTCTCCTCCTCGTCCGAGAAGTACTTCTCAATAATGTTGTAGGCCTTCATGTAGATTTCCTCGTTGGCGTTGGTCTGGCACTCGTGAATCTTCTCCATGCCACCGCACTCTTCGATGAACAAGGCGTAACGATTAATCGAGTCAGGACCTTCACCAGCAGCCTGCTTGTCGAGGTCGCCGACCTTAAGGATGTTCTCCAATCCATCCAAAGCGACTTGAATGATCTTGTTGTCAGGGCAGGCAAGAAGGTCGCACAACGGCTTGATGCAGCCCTGAGAAACCAAGTATCTGATCTGCTCCGGCTTCTGCAGACCACCCGATGTCGCGTTGCTGATCGCCCAGCATGCTTCCTTGCGGGTCTTCAAGTCACCGTTAGACAATAGGTGAATAAGAGGCGGAATGATATTGGCATCGATGACCGACTGAATCTGAGCGGAGTTACCGGCGGTGATGTTGGAAATCGTCCAGCAGGCCTCCTTGCGAATACCATCCTTGTTGGAGCTAAGCAACGAAAGGAGGCACGGCAGGGCACCGCAGTTAATGATCACTTGCGTCTGGACGTCGTCACCGGTGACAATGTTGCCCACGGAACGGAGAGCGGGCGTCTGTACGGAGGTAGAAGCGTGCATCAGAAGCTCAACGAGTCGACGGGGAATGCCTGCTTCGATCACAGCCTGAATCTTGTCGTTGGACCCATCGGAGAGGTAAGAAATAGCCCAGCAGGCGTCGATGAGAACCTCGTCGTCAAGGGAGTAGACGAGCTTGGAGAGAACGGGCAGGGCGGGAGCAATCTGGGAATTACGTCAGCAAAGCAACGGGACGGGAGGATTAGTGCCAGGCTACGTACGGTGTTCCAGTCGGGCTGAGGAGTCTTGCCACGGCAAAAGTTGCTCAGAGTCCAAGTTGCGTTGCGCAACATGCTAAGCTTACGGCTATCGCCGAGCAGGGCCAGCAGAGGCTTCAAAGCGCCACAGCTAAGGACATAGTCGCGGCAGTGAGGACTATCGCCGGCAATGTTGCCGAGAGCCCAAACGGCCTGTTCCCGTACATCCGGCTCGGGGCTGGCCAACAACTCAACGAAGATGGGGACCGCACCGGCCTCAATAACGACCTGGGTTTGCGTGGCAGAGCCGGAAGCAATGTTGGTCAAGGCCCAGGCAGCCTCGAACTGAACCAGGGTATGGGGGGAGCGCAGGAACTCGACGAAACGGCTGACGACACCAGTCTTGATAACTTCCTCGATTGGGGGGTTGCGCTCCTTGGATAGCAACTTTCGGAACTTTGTCGTTGCTTGGATCTGGAGATCGATCTGGTCGGAGAAGACACCGTTGACCATCTGAGGAAGGTCCTCGTTCAACTGTAAATAGTTAGCATCTTGTGCTTGGTGACTAGTAGCAATGTTTCTGATCTGTGCGAGTTGATGAACGCCAGTCGTCGTGAACCTCACGCAAGGCGTTTGGCGCGGGGCTTCAGGTCTAGTGGGAGAGGACCGTCCCGACTCGCGCAAAGGTCAAGTGGGGCAGAGGCAAGGCGCCCTGGCAACAGAGGGGGAAAATAAGACGAAGGGTGCGGCAGTATTGGTGGGGTTCAAACAAAGAGGACGACGACAGCGACGATGCCATCGCAAAAACGCGAGAAAGATATCAAGACTGACCTGGGACTCTGTGGGAGCGGTATCATCGTCGCTGTCTGGAGCAGCTCCGAGGGAAGCGCCGGGTCTGTTCTCGCCCGTTCCGATACCACGGCGCTTGGCCAAGTTCTCCTCTCTCTTGGCCTTGCGAATCTCGACCTGCTGCTCCTCTCTGCGGCGACGGAGCTCCTCAGGCTTGAAGGTGCTCTTCGCCTTGAAATTGGTGCGGCGATGCTCGGGGATGTACCGATCAGCCATGGTGGTTGTTGAGATGGATGCTGATTCTGGTAGTGATTGTTTTTGGGCCGCCCGTCAGGAGGGGGGAAGGTAGCGGTTGACTGCTTTGAGCAGGCGAAAGGAAGAAACCGTCTCTATTGACAGATGCTGACTTGGTCGTCTGGCGCAGGAATGTGGGAAGGCTCTCTCGTGTGTAAAAACTGGAAATGCCGAGTTCGGTGTCAGAACGCGGGAAGAAAAGATGTTGCAGATGGAGGGGTGGGAAATTTATGCCACTGATGATGGGGGGAAGGAGAAGTCGGGGAGGATGAAGCGAGAGAGCGGGTCGACGAAAGAAAAGTGCAGGGCCTTTCGCCAAATCCAGGCAAGCCCGCTAAGGCTGTGTACGTACACTTGACATGTGGCATGCTTGAGGGTGAGAGCTTACCTAAGGTACCCGGTACGGCTTATGAGGCCGCAAGCGAACACTGAAGTCTTTTTTCCTTCTTTTTCTCCTTCTCCTGTTAGGTGGGGAGGCACACTGTACAATGGCGGGCTTTGGCTCTCCAGATGCTTCTCATTAGCTGAGTCAGGGGAGGCAGTTCAATTGGATAGGTAGTAAGACGAGTAGCTCTGTAAGAGATTGTGACCCCACAATGGCGCTGCCTCTCTTTGCTTAGCCTGGTTTCCTAGGGGATTATGTCATGAAATGCTAGGCAGGTACTTCTTTCCACATCACCTCTGGAGGTCGATGACGGACTTACCTTCCCAGACTGAGTAAGACGCTGAGGACGGTTGGCTTCCAGGCCTCAAAGGTGCCCGGTGTCTACATCTATGCACCACTTGTTTCTCAAGATAATGATTGAAAGCTTTGCCCTTCAAGGTTCCGCGTGCCTTGATGCGTCTGCTTCATCTTTGCATTTGACGCATTATCTGTTGTTCTATATCTGTTCTGGAAGAGAGACCTACTTGAAGGCGGAGGAAAAGACATCAGCGTACCTGCAGCCCTAATCTTTGCTGCTTCCAGATGTTCTGCTGCCTGGAATACGTTGGGCGTGGAGATGGAAACACTACCAAGAGCGCAAGTCGAACTTTTGGGTAATTCCATTGCTTCCATTACACGCACAGGCCAGGCTGGGTGGCTGTGGCAAGAGCAAGTAACTGCACCTTCCACCAGCGAAGCACATGGTCTCGCGAAGTGACATCCAATTTGGTGGGGTACCTCAGCGCGTCTCACAGGCCCTCAAGCCACCGACACGCGTTTGGAGGAAGTCAACGACCGAACCACTACACAAAACACCATCCTGGTCCTTACAACAGGCGTTCGTCGTCGTCGGCGATGACGATACTGGGCCACCACCAATAATCAACTAATCTTGTTCGAACGATTCTATCTCCTTTGTGTTTCCTACCTCTCCTCTCTAGAACAGCCAACATGGCCGAGACAAATGCCGACATGGACCTTCCTAAGGGCTTCACTGCGCTGGCAAAGTTCATGAAGGAAGGACAGATCACGCCTTGGACTTTCGTCGACGTGATCGGTGTAGTCAAAGACTTCCGGGCCCCAATGAAAACAAGAAATGAGGGTATGTTTTCGACCTATTTCCCAGTCAAACTGCTTTGGGCAGCCTGACACAAAATCAGATATGAAGTGCGTGCTTCGCCTGATTGATATTTCGATCCAGGACCAGGTGACTTGGGATGTTGAGTTGAACATTTTCCGCGTACAAGAAAAAGACATACCTATATGCGGTCCTGGAGATATTGTTGTTGTCCACCAAGCCAAGGTGCGTGCGTCCACCTGAGGTTCTTTATTCGTGGTGGCTGACATTGATTCCCAGGTTCAAAAGCACTCCGGATCGCTCTCTCTTTTGACGAACAGGGCAACGACTGCCATTCATGTATATCCCGCGTCCAAGATTCCCCCGTATCCTCAGCCGGCCTCTCAACCCCTGACGCCATCTATGAAGGATGCTGGTCAGAAGTCGAAGCCTGGCGCCGAGAAGTATGTGTCCTGGCTGCATCAGAATATCAAGGCAGAATGCATTCCGGATGCTGAAGTCTTCGCAACTCGTGTGGCGCAATCAATCAAGGGGGAAAAGCAAAAGCTTTGCGAGCTTCAAGAAGTCAGGGATGGCACTTTCCGTGACCTGATCGTCCAAGTTGTTAAAGAACCATTTGATTCTGGTGACAAGGTCACGCTGTATGTGTCTGACTACACCGAGAATACGTCCTTCTATAATCACGCTTGGAAGGGTCAGACGCAGGACGGAGGGAGAGACGGAGATCCCTACGGCTACACTTCGGGAAAGGCAGGCAATCCTAATGCGCAGGTCGATTGGGCAGGTCCCTTTGGCAAAAGGTGCATACAGATAACGTGCTACGAGCCACACGCATCGCTTATCCGCTCTCAAGTCAAGTGCGGCGATTGGGTTCATCTTTTGAACATCCAGATCAAATTTGGGAACAACGGACTGAACTTGGAAGGCTTCCTCCGTCAAGACCGCACCGACTTCGCCAGAAAAATGTCCATAGAGGTTCTTGATCCACAAGAGGACCCGGAAAATGTCCATCCTGCCCTCAAGAACGCGATACGGAGAAAACGCAATTACGAAAAAGAGTTCAAGGCTCAAAAAAAGGAGATCGATTCGGTCATTGGGAGGACGAGTAAAAAGCGGTCTGCACCTGATCAAGCAGAGAAACCTTTGAACTCAAAGCAGAGACGAGCGCTTCAACGAGCGCAGTTGGCCGAGAAGGCAAAGGGGGACGAGAAACCTGCATTGCCAGCTGCAGCTCCTCTCCCTGACCTTAACCCCTTAGGTAACCGAGCTCAACTTTTTCTTATGTGTTTATTGCAAGCTAACAGAAATCAAGTGACCTGCGAGCATCACGACAAACCGACGAGTCTCATACCTGACATCCTGGAGCCGGCGACCTATGAAGCCACAGTGCAAGGCTCCACCGTTGTTGTCAAACTGCCTTTCACCGTTGTCCAATACCGTGCCAATGTGCGCGTGATTGACTTCCACCCTCCAAGACTCGAAGACTTTGCTTCCGGCCGCAAAAGAACAGAATACGACATATTGTCTGATAATTCAGACTCCGAGTCCGACTCGAATTCAGAAGAGGAAGATGGAGGGACTCTAGACAACTTCGTCGGCGAGCGCGTCTGGGAGTGGCGCTTTGCTCTACGCCTCCAAGAAGCGACATTGACGACGGCTGGCAAGAAACACAGCCCAGGCACAAAGAACAACACCTTCTGGGTTCTGGTCGACAACCTCGAAGCTCAGCTTCTAACGGGCCTTGACGCCTGCAATCTTCGCACTGACCCTGATGAGCTATCCAAGCTGCGCGAGAAGATGTTCATTCTCTGGGGTGATCTTGAAGAGAAGAAATCCAAGGCGCTCATTGATGCCGGTAATAAGAAAAAGACCAAGGCAAGCAACAAGACCCCCAGCGATCGACCACCGTTGGATAGCTCCGACGCTGAGATGATCGACAAGCCGTCTGGAAAGGGGGCTAGCGACAAAACTGTTTCCAACCGGCCCTTTACTTGCTGCGTGCGTCAGTATGGTGTGCAGGTAAAGGAGCCCAACGAAACGAAAGCAGACGCGGGATTTGGCAAGCGATGGGAACGGGTGTTTGGACTTTTTGGGACCAAGATATGTGGTGGATAATGGAACGGAACGGGAATCAAACGGGACCATGGATACTCACTCAAGGATATATGGCGTAGGGATAAATTGGGCAGATTGAGACTACGAGCAATGACTGTTGGCATCGTATTGGAGCACATCGAGAGGGCACGAGGGATGATGTCTTGTTTACAATGAAATCGTGTCGTATTAGCTACTAGGAGAGCTAACCATCTTTTCATCCTTCCAACGCCGCAAAGCCAGTAGAGTGAGCCATCCCAGTGGGCGCCTTAGTTCGCCGTCGCAGCCTAAACATTATCTTCCCCCCATAGGAGCGATACTAAGACTGCCCACAACATCGTCAACCGAGGCACGAAGTCCGCATCAACAGGACACGGGAGACGGCTGGTAGAAGTCCCAGACACCGTACGTGGGCAGAGCACAGAAACAAAATGATAAACAGGCTGAAAGCCCGGCTAGTCACCCAATACATCGTCGTCATCGGCATCATTATTAGCTGGAGCTTCCTCTGGCTCCGGCTCTTCTTCTTCCTCTTCCTCCTCCAGTAGTTCGCGCCGGCGTAGGTCTTCTCTTGAACCCTCTTCCGGCTCCGGCTCGGGCTCCTCAAGCCCGTCCTCTTCTTCTTCATCTTCGACGACAACTTCCTCACTCCGCGCTGGCTTCTTGGATGCTGGCTTCGCCGCGGCAGTCTTTGCCCGTTGAGCCTGCTTCTTGCCGTAAAGATGTTCTCGGACTTTGTTCTCGTCGAGGAAAGCAACGACTTCGCTAAAATTTTTCCCCAGCCGGGTCTGATTTCGAAGGAGCCGCTTGCGAAGTTTTCCGGCATGGGGACCTGACTGGTCCAGGACCTTTTGCACGACAGCCAAGACGTACTTGGCTGCCAGCTCGCAAAGAGCCTTCTCGGACTTGAGTTCCAGAGCGAGACGCTCTTCAAAGCTAAGAGTCTCATCGTCGTCTTCCTCATCGTCAGAATCATCATCATCCATGGGCTCCTCGTCATCCGCCGGCTCGTTGAGCGTCTTCTTCGTTCTCTTCGCGTAGCTCTTCTCGATACCGTCGTAGATGGAAATGAGCTCCGGTAAGAGCCTCGGCTCAAGTTCACGCATGAGGCCCGCAAGCTTCCTATACGTCGCGGTGCCGCGAGTGGGCTCAACAAAGTTGCGCAGAGTGCCGAAAAGAACGTGAACGTCGCATAGGGCGCCAGCGGCAAAAAGACGAGTGTCATCAATGACGGCTCGCGACGAAAGAGTCTTGATCAAGTTGGTATCGTACTTTTTGCGCAAGACGGATAACTCATCCACAACAGTATCGGAGATCTCGGCACCGCTGTGAATGACTTTTTCGAGGCTCTTTACCTTCCACATGAAGTAGAACTGGGTGGCTTTAATCGCAAAGGACGCAACCTCGTCTTCCAAGTCGTCCAATTCCTCGTTGGGGTCATCGAACGTGCCGCGGTTGGCGATGTTGATCAGGATCTCGATCGACGACGACATTGAATCGGCCGCCCGACCTTCGGCCTCCAGGATCTCGACAGGGTCAGAGATGCGAGCTAGCTCACTAATTTTCATAAGAACAGTAGACAGCGCTGTGAGATGCTCTGCCTCAAGATTGCCTCTGATGGAAAGCTCACATGTCTTGTCGAAGCCACGTAAAGTTGTAATGACATTCTCCCATAGCACAGCAAGCTTTCCATCAGTGAGTTCCTCAAGCTCTTCATATTGTCGAGAATGAAGAAGAGCAGCAGCCGCTTCGGCAATGACTCTCTTATCATCGTGTCTGTTGAATTGAGTGCTGATCTCATCCAGCAGCTTCTCGTATTTTGTCGAATCCTGCCGCAATGTTTGGAAAACCTCAAGGTCAAGAAAGTGCTCCATTCTGAGAACAATAGTCGCCGTGGCAGGATCAGCCCCGAACTTGTTGAGAAGTTGAGGGATGGCCGTCGCGAGATCCAGAGCAGTGTCTTCTTGTGCCTCGGCGACTTCGGAGCGTCCGCCCCTCTTCCTAGCCTTTTCAGCTTCTGCCGACTGTAACAAGGACATTTTTACTGCAGAAGCGAGAACCTCCAGAAGAATGGCCTCCTCAGAACCCACAGGACCAACAGCTTTCTTAAAGGCCGTTTCCGTAGAGGCACTCTTGGATCTTGACTTGGAACTGACGGTATGATCGTAAAGCAGATAGCCGGACAGGACTTCCCACTCCTTGACGAACGGAACCTTGTCGAAGAGCACCTGAGCAGCGAGTGATATCCTAGTATCAGGCACGCTTGCTTGAAGAACGTCGGCGGCTACGGCTAGACCTTGAGGGTTCGCGTCTTGTTGTTCACCCTCAAGCTGTTCGTCGTATGCCGCAAGTGTCTCTGCCAAGCACTTGATGTTGACCCACGTGCTGCGAGGCGAGTCGTAGTCGTCCTCTTCAATCTCGCCGAAAACTTCATCTAGCGCATCCTGGCCGCCGAGTTCCTCCATTTTGGTAGTGATGAAGTCTTCAACGCAAGACACGAAGAAGCTCACGACTGATTTACGAATTCGGATATCGCTGTCGTATATCAACTTGCCAATGGTATCCATTTCTTCCGGTTCGAGCATTCCGGCATCCCGGAGAACATTAATGACGCTCACGGCTGCCACGCGCACGGAAACCTCAGCGTCCTTCGTCGCGATTTCAATGAGGCGAGGGCGGAATCGGTCAATGAAGTGGCCAAGTTGTGAGATACCACGTCTGAAAATACGTGCAAGTTGTCTCAAGACTTCCTGTCGCGTGGAAGCAACCGTGTCAGAAAGCATCCATCCCAGGTAACGAAGGTATTCCGGCTGCATAAAGACTGTGGGAAGACCCAGGATCCAGGATCCCAGTGCTTCGACACATTCTGTCCGGATACGTGGATCAATATCTCGGTATCTGTGGATAAACGTGGTATCGAAGAAGTCCTTGATATGGTGGCCGCACAGCTCTCTGTTGTTGTTGGCCTCGTCAAGGCTGTGCTGCATTTCTGCAAGCTTTGCCTTGTTCTTGCCTCTCTTGGCTTGAGCAACCTGCTGTTCAATTGCCGTGATGCGCGCATCAAGGGTTGTAGCGACCTCGATCAGCCCGTACACCAGGGAGAGAATGACTGTAGTAGCTGTGTGACGGTAGGGACGAAGCGACGAAGTTGACATGGATGCTATCCAGCGCACAAGGTTCTCCATCAGAGTCTGGTCGTTGTAGAGGACATCTGTATCGTGAACACTGCGGACGACAGATTTGAAAAAGCCTGTGAGAAGGTCACGGAAGGCTTTGGTATTCTTTGCCCTGGAGATGAGGGGATATTCTGTGACTTGTTCCTTCACGATGTCAGCAAAAGAGTTGACCAACAAGACAAATCGGACAGGGTGATAGCAGCTTACCTCCTGGAAAAGATCTTGAAGCTCAGTAAGACGAGCTTGACAGTTGTCAGGGTCACGAACATCGTCCTCAGTGATCTCGAGGTCGCAGCCAGATGCTTGCAGGACGAGGTTGACTAGTTCGACAATGGCGAGGGCATCATTCCTTTGATACCTCTCTTGCCATTTATCCGCAACGTGTTCAGAGGGCAAACCAGAGCCAAAGACCTCCGCTACAGAGGCATGTCAGTGTCAGGTGATGGAAAGCAGAGCTACATTCCAGGGATGCTGCATACCATATAGGCCACTGCCTTCCTTGTCGACGGCAGCGATTCTGACCGTCTTCTTGGGACGTGATGGCAGGCTCGCGGGGTGACCAGATGGGCCTACACCATTGGTCTTTGGCTTCTTAGTGGCGGGTTTCTTTACGCGGTTTCCTTGTGCAGCAGCAGATCGCTTCTTGGGCCTAGGGCGGGGACGTTCGTCGGCGCTGTCGCCATCGGTCATCGTGGCATCGGACAGGGGCTCGTTATCGTCATTTTCTTCGTCGTCCTCATCGTGATCGGGGCCTCTCTTGCGCTTTGGTGCGGTCACAGGCTCCGGGCTGAACTTCTCGGGGGCTCGCACGACGCGTCCGGACCGGCGACGCGACGAGGACTCGGGCTCGGGAGATGCTGTCGCGCTTTCCATGTTGTCGCGTGTTTGCGAAATGATTGCTGGAGCGTGTAAATGATCGCAGCAGTCGCGACAATTATTTCGCGCCGATGAGCGAAGGTTCGGGGAGGTGGCGCATACGAGGGAAAATGTCGCGTTCAGGCAGTGCGTGTCGGTTGAAGATGTTTAGGCAATAGTTCTCCAAATTCGCGTGGGAGAACTGTGGATCGAGCAGCTGCGGTACTGTGCGTGTCGTGTCAAGTGGGAGCATGGACACTGTGACAGCCCCTGGGGAACATTGCCTCAGAGGTGCCATTAGGTACGTACTCACCCTAACCCTGCTGTCACGTCTTGGATGCGCCTGCGACTCTGTTTCCGCAATTAAAACCGAATGTGCCATGAGTGCGGCTGGATGCAAGAGAACATCATGGAACTCGTTTAGATGCCATGAGTATGGTGACTCTAATGCTCAATGGTTGGGGAGGCAATGGCTTGCAGCAGATGCACAGTACAGAGAAACAAAAGTATGAGACTCGACTCACGGCATTTTAACAAGACGCAGGGGTCAGGGTGACGGCAACTGTGCGTGCTCCGCAACTTGACTTTTCAATGCCACTAAGGTAGATAGATACCAGGCAAAGTCTACCAAGTGCTAAATGCAAGTCAGCGCAATCTAAAGGCCGGCATCGCAACCTTAGAACCTCGGCGTTTTATATTAGACCTAATAACGGACACTTCAGGTGAGCAACATACTCATTCTTGCCATTGACCAGGTCGATCAATGCTGCTCTGCTGCTTGTTCCGTCGGCTTCTTCTGATGATCTTTTGGTAGCCGAAATCGCGTGTGCCTCTTGCATCAACAATGACCTGACGGACTCTTCCTGACAAGCCCCTATAGCGATCAACGACTTCTACGCCGCAACAACAGCAACCATGGGCTCGCCATTCCCGAAGTCCTCGTCGGCTGCTGGGGAGGGCGAAATCGTTGCTCAGTTATTGCCAAACGGGCTCTCGGGCTTGCAGGCCATGTCATACCAGTATCCACTGAAACTCATCTCCCCCTCCCCAGCGGCCAACCAGAAATGTGTCCTGGTGTTCCTATTGTCTTATGGCGGCGGACTCGTTGGAGGCGACAGCGTGAACCTGTCTATGCGTGTGCTGCCACATGCGAAGCTCGGTGTTGTCACCCAGGGTCACACCAAGATCTTCAAATCACCGTCTCCTGACGTCGTCACGCGCCAGAAGCTCGAGGTCAACATTGGCGAAGAGGCCGGTCTCTGCCTCCTGCCGGATCCTGTGCAGCCCTTTGACGGAAGCGTATACGAACAAACCCAAATCTTTACAACAGCACCGACTGCCTCTCTGTGTCTGCTGGATTGGGTGACACAAGGCAGAACGGCGCGAGGCGAGGATTGGAGTTTCGTCAAATGGTCTGGGCGCAACGAGATTTGGTCCTCTTCAGAGACCCCAGGAAGCAAGAAGCGTCTGCTCGTGAGAGACACAGTCATTTTGGACAGGAACAGCCAGGGCATGGTCGGGAGATCATTGCGAGAATCGATGCATGGCAACGGGTTGTTTGGTACTCTCATCCTTCGCGGCCCGCAAATGCAATCTGTTGGCAACTTTTTCCTCGACGAGTTTTCAGCACTACCCCGCTTGGGCGCAAGAGATTTCAGGTCTGCAGAGGCGCGCGCGGAAGAGGAAAGCAATCTGAGCGAGGCTGAGTTGTGGCGACTGAAGCGCATAGAAATGGAAACGAAGCAGAGCATCTTGTGGTCAGCGGCCAGAGTACGGGGTTGTGTCATTGTCAAGTTTGGAGCGAGCACTGTCGAGGCCGGCCGCTTGTGGATTGGAAGCATGTTATCCCGGGAAGGCAACATTACCAGAATCTTCGGAGAGCAAGCGTTGATGTGTGTGAAGTGAAGGTGTGTTTGTTCAAATATTTAAAACCATCCAGAAAACAATCCAAGATCATTGTTTCGAGCTGATCGAGAATAGGTGACGTTGGTTGAATGTCCGTCCTCACGAGCTTCACTACCCCTCCATACCTACATACCTTGGAACCTGGTAAGCCCACTGTTGTCTTCACTGCGACTGCGACCCGCGCGGGGTGGTTGACTCACCCCACCATGCGTGCAGGACCTCGACTGGAACTTCCCTTAAAAATTACGAGGCGCCCGACGTTTACTTACCTAGTCCCCCACCGCGCTAAGTAATCAACCATCTTTTTTTTTTTTTTTTTTTTTTTTTTTGCTGGAGACATACAGACTTCATTCATGACTTCGACGACCCTACCAGAAGACTCGAGGCCGACAATTTCTCTTGTACCATACTTATTCATCCACTCATTGTTCTTCTGAGCCACAATCAGCACATAGAGCAGCCGATCACAATGCCCGAGGGTACTACCCCGGCTCGGGGCGCCAGCAGAGCCCGCGGACGAGGAGCCGCCAGAGGCAGAGGAGGCCGCCAAGCTTCTAGTTCTACACCCAGCGGCGACACTCCTGCGCCGCCTTCGAGACCTTCTTCGGCCCTTGAAACCGCTTCAGCAACCGTCACACCCTCCAGATCCGAGCCCGCAACGCGGCAACCCACACGAGGTACCTCGGCAGGCAGATTTCGACCCAGAGTCGTCCGCAGAGATGAGGCGTCGCGAGACGTCCTCGCTCGACAAGAGCAGGACAAAGATAATGCGAGGGCCAAGGCAGAGGCTCGCGCTCAAGCTCGTTCCCGCGGTCGCAGTCGGAGAGCTCGAGGAGATGCCATGGGCAGAGGCGGAATGATGGGCCGAACTGCCGTTGCAAGTGGCCCTTTCTCGCAAATACACTTTGAAGGTATGGTTGCATATGGAAATTTCATGGGTCAACGTACTGACTCGGTCGTAGGAGGCTCAAGATCCTCTGGCGGATGGGGAGGTGGCGGCGGCGGTGGTGGTTCTGGCGGTGGATTCTTCGGCGGAGGCGGCCGTGCTAAGAGCGAACGGGGTGCCTTTGGGGAGGCAACTGGTCATCGCGAAGCTAGAATCAATGCCGATAGACTCGCCGGACACCTGGTTGACCGAGAACCCGATTCCGATGACGAAGCGACGGCAGCCCTGGTGAACTCAAAGCCCGATAACATCTGGCCCATGGGCATCGCGCGAATCGACAAAAAGGAAGAAAAGAAGGTTATTGCGACAACAGCTGAGCTCGAGGCTGCTGAAGACGGCAAGGCGGAAGAAAGTCTCTGGGTCGAAGATGGCCCATGGTCTGGCCCTACGCCCCAGGTCGGCGAGGAGACGAAGGTCTGGCATGCAGCACCCAAAGGTGCGGTTCAGGTCAAGGCAGAGCCGGGAGCCGAGTCAGGTGCTATGGAGGTCGATCTCAGCATCGTCAAGTCAGCAGACACCGAGGCTGAGGAGAAGCCTACACCTGAACCGAAGGTCAAGAAGGCATTGGCTGATCCTGAGGTGGACATGATCGCACAGGACATGCAGCTCCTGCTGAGCGAGTTGGGCACCGTCTCGGACGAGAACTCAAAAGCACCTGAGAATGGCGCTGTGCAAGACAAGGATGGCCGACTCTACCTATTCCAATTCCCCCCTCTCCTTCCGCCACTGCATCCTTCTGCCGCTCCAAAGGTCAAGCCCGAGCCAGACGATGTTGTCATGCTCGATCAGCCGAACGGAGGATCGGTCGATCTCACCAAATCGGATGAAAACATCAAGCCAAAGACGGAAGAAGTCGACAAGAATATTGATCTTACAGATGTTTCTCAGCTCGTCTCGCAAGCTGGCATGATGGGCAAACTCAAGGTCCGCAAATCAGGCAAAGTCGAGTTGGATTGGGGTGGCCGCACTTTGGAGCTCAGTCCTGCCGCAGGTATGAACTTCTTGACGACGGCGGTGATTGTGGAGGAGTCGGACGAGAAAACGAGGCAGGGAGTTGTTGGCGGTGATAGTATTGGTATGGGCAAGATCATGGGCAGATTCGTTCTCGCTCCGACCTGGGGCGATGAGGAAGAATGGGTTGTCGATCCGGAGGATCTTGTTATTCCCGAAGATTCGGGCTGAGGAACATCCAGATGAGGATTACACTGCACGCACCGTCATTGGATGCGGCTAGTTCCGCAAGACATACCTGGTGAAAAGGAAAAGCACGTTGCGTTGATCAGATGTACAGATGTACCGGGGCTACGGGGTGAAAGCGGATAGACACCCAAAAAGGACAGAAAGATACCCTACCCTACTTTAGTTCGGACTGTAGCTAATGGGACGAACACGAGGGACGGCGTCGTCCCGTCGGCCTTCCCCACAACCCGCGTATACTCCGTGACCCAAGCCACAACGACAGCGCTTACTGCGGCGTACGATTCATCCCTATTGTCGAAATGGTCTGTTTTCCTTCCTTCTACCACCACTTGCTCCTTGCGGTGGTGTTGGAAAGAGGAGACGAACCCAAAGAGAAGAAGATCAGTCTAAGCGCTGTGCGACCCTTAAGCCCCCAAGCTTTACGACCGCAATTCAATTCACGACAAGAAGTCGCGAATGCCCTCAACTGTCCGAGATGAGTAGAGAATCGGGGTCCGCTGCGTCGAGACCTCTGCATGTCGTCATCATTGGCGCCGGTCTGGCGGGTCTTGCGACAGCTCTCGCGACCAAGATTGCGAAGCCATCCCACCGAGTGACAATACTCGAGACGGTCAAAGAGCTTCAAGAAGTCGGGGTGCGCATTTTTCAAACCCCACGAGACACTCTGTTGCTTACACTTCCCAGGCTGGCTTACAACTCACGCCCAACGCAACCCGCTTGCTCGAAGCTTGGGGCCTTTACCCGGCTCTGGCACCTCTCGCGACCCTCCCTTCAACTCTTTCCGTCTACCGCTATGACGGCAGCCGCCTCCTTGCCCACGAACCCGAACTTCAACAAACAATCGAAGCTCGCTACGGCCATCCCTTCTGGGGCCTTCACCGCGTCGAGCTACAGCGCGCCCTCGTCGATCGCTGCGAGGCGCTCGGGGTCGAGATTCGTTTGGACTCCCGAGCAGTCTCTGTCGACTTCGACCGCGCTGAAGTCACGATAGAGGACGACTCAAAGTCCGGCCCTGGCATCATCGTGTCAGGCGATGTTATCGTCTGCGCAGATGGCATGTGGAGCACCACCCGGGCTCAGTTCCTCGGCCGTCCCAGCCCGCCCGCGCTGACCGGCGACCTGGCATTTCGCATTGCGATACCTATCGACTCGCTCAAAGGCCCCCACAAAGAGGAGCTCGAGGCGTTCATCAAGTCTGAGACGGTTAACTTCTGGATCGGTCCGCAGGGCCATGGGGTCTCGTATACCGTCAAGCAAGGCCGCATGCTCAACCTCGGTCTTTTGTCGCCCGACAACCTCCCCGAAGGGTCAACCAAGGTCGTGGGCGACGTTGAGGAGATGCGCTCGCTCTTCTCGAAATGGGATCCACTCTTGCGCAAGCTTCTGGACCAGGTCGAGAGTGTACACAAATGGAAGCTCTGCTGGATCGAGCCGCTGGAGGAATGGGCGAGTCCCGAAGGCAAATTCTTCATGGCTGGAGACTGCTGTCACCCGATGCTTCCTTACCTCGCACAAGGCGCAAACTCGTCCCTGGAAGATGGAGCTGTTCTGGGATATCTCCTTGGAAAAGTGAGCAGCCGAGAGACGAAGGCCGCGCAACTTCCTGCGGCGGCGGCGATGTATCAAAGCCTCCGCATAGGCCGTGGCCAGCGCATCGTCATGGAATCCTTCCGCCAGCGTGATGACTTTCATATGATGGATGGCCCAGAGCAAGAACATCGCGACGAGGTCATGGTGGCGTCGCTAGAGCCCGGAAAGGGACCCGAACCTGGCTTCCCTTCGCGGTGGACCTGTCCTGAGATACAGAGGTTCTTGTATGCCTATGACGCATACGCGGAATCTGAGAAGGCGTACAAACAGGATCCATTCTGAGTTTTGAACCAGCCTGGTATTGCCTGCTATTCAGTTCACAGCGTCTGGTATCGTTGTTTGGCCAAATTGATCTTGGCCGGAGGTGGTCGCGTAGAAATCATGTAATACAAAACACATCTACACTCTCTATTTTTGAAGTCCCTGGCCTACTAATACCCAAGATTTTGTGCGATTCCTCCGCCTTTCGCGGCCGTAACCACTTTCCCCCAGATGAAGCGGGATGTCCCCTTTAGCCGTGAGTCCCGTATAAATATAGCATAAGTTTGATAATGTCGACATCGTCGTGGATTATTCTCTCCAATTCGTTTTAATTACTCCTCCCAAGACCAACCCGGCCGCTATGCTGGCTCTGCGCGTCAAGGCCGTCGAGTTCCACCGAAGATGCGCTCGGAGAACCGCTCCCTCCTCTCCAGGTATTCCCAGACTTATTCGTTCCTTCTATAATGTACATCTCGCTCTTGACGACGTCCGCCCTTCTCCGGTCCGGCGGTGCCATGAAATCGGGTGTGAGCTGTCCTCCATCCACCTCTTTTGATACAGCCGCGAATGTGGGCTCCCGAGGCATCGAGCCGATCTCGCCGTCATGTTTTCCGAAGCCACCCATTTCCATGTTATCGATGTCGTCGAGATCATACCCAGGCGGGCGGCGCACCGACCTTGTTGTTCCCGATCTCATGGGCCCTGATCTCATGCCCCCGCTCATGTTGCTCATTCCCGGCGTTCGGTCGGTAGATGTGAATCCACTGAGTCGCCAGGCTCGGAGGAGAGGTCGGATGGTAACAAGACTCGATGCGACGATTGCGACGCCCGGTTCGACAAGAGTCCACACCATGGCGTCGGTTCCCATGACTATAAGCGAGGTCAGCATAATCTATGCGTGGGCGACTTATACTGGCTCCTCGGATCCATGTCCGAGGCTGGATGGACAGCCTACATAAAATGTCACTCAAGTCGCTCAGGTCAGCGAGGAACTTGAGTCTGATCAACGTGGCGATGCTAGCGCTGTTGACCTGTTAGCTCAGCGTCTATGTTACGGAGGCTCGGTCAACCTACAAGATACCCAGGCCAAGAATCACAATCACGGTAGCTTTGGCCTGCTTCGACATCTTGACATTCCAGATAAGAGGGATAGGAATCAGAGCCTGCAAAGTCAGCAATTGCTTTTGTACATATAAACGCCATTAAATCATAGACTGAACTCACGTAAAGCCAGTCGCTCAGGATAGTCATGACGCTGATTGAGTAGGCTGCTGCAACAACCGCGTTTGGCGACACGCACTGGGAGTTCAAGATTGTGTAGTCCCATTGCGCCTCTACCGGAGAGCATTGGAATATATTCCAGAAGAAGATAACAGTGCTCCAGACAGTAATAATCGCCAAACTGACGTAGATTATCCAGTTGTAAACCATGGAAGTCGACAGTCGCAACAGGAAGAACCCGATGCTCAGCTTGATGAAGAGCATGTTAAGGACATATGTTGCCGTGGCGAGAGCTTGGTACTGCACATAAATGTTAGACTGGATGCTTACTGAAGCGCCAAGAGTAGCATACCATTAAAGCCGATATCTCTTCCTTCTGCTGGAGTGCTACGTTGTGATGGCCTAGCCCATCACGCACGCCCACGAGAATGAAAGCGCAAGAAAGGGTAAAGATTGCCTTCGTCCATCTGGTTAGGGTAAATCACTGCACGCACTGGGGCAGGCGAGACTTGCCTGGGCAACAAGCATGAGCCAGTCATCTGCTTGGAAACCCTTGGTCATGAAAGCACGAACATAGACGCGGAGAACGACAGAGAACCAAGAGAGAATAAGGAATGTAACGGCGGTGGCTACAAGAGCACCACCATTGCTCTCTGACAAGTCTACCTCAGCCATAGGGCTGTGGCACTGCGATGCTCTAAGGAATGACAATGGGAGAAGAGCATGGCCAAACGAGAGGAAAGAGAAGGGAAGCAGACTGGGGTGGTAACATATGCGGCCCGATGGGATTTAAGCTGATCAACTACGATAGACGGTGCTGGACTGCCAGGGGTCGTCCTGGTTCGGACTGAAAGGGTTCATGGGCTAGAATCCTAACTTGCTCAAGGCGGACGAGAGAGGGTCGCCGAGTCTGAGACCCCCGGAGATGGGCCCCGGTAGGACAGGGTCGACATGTGGAGAGCGACGGGGGTACAGACGTGCGCCAGTCTGGTCCGGCTGCATGGTGATGGTGGTGAAGGAGGGAAGAGAGTCAGTGGGACTTCAGAGACCTGGCCAGGCGGGAATTTTGGCTTCTTTGACTCGTAGTTTCTGTACTTTTTTTTTTTTTTGTGCATGTAGTGGTACGCAGAGGGTGTGAAGGCTTGTAGGCGATTGCAAGGCTCCCTACGTTGGAGCAGACGACTGATTTTGGTCGATGTGGGTAGAGGAAGCTCATGACCGGTAGCGATGACTACAGCTTGCGTTTCCGGCGTGATGGAAGACGAAGAAACGCGTTGTAATCGCTGACACTACTCATGCCGGGCCACAGTCTGCGGCTGTAATTTGCAACTGCGTCCGTCTCACGTACCTACACATAGTACGTGATGAGGGCTGCAGGAACGACGCACAGCGATGGAGACCCCGGGCCCAGGCATGATCGGGTAGACAGAAGTACCCTCCCGACGACACAGAGAAACGAACTAGCCTTGTCTGCAGGTTGTCTCGTTGGTTCGAGCACCTCGCACCCTTTCTGGGATGTGCACATCGGTGCCAATGACTGAAGGAAGAGATTGTCATGGTCAACAATAACAGGCAACCCAGTGTGGGGTGGCGTGTTGCTGTGCCTCTTCTCTGCTGAGACATCTGCAGCAAACCTGTTCCAACAACAGGAAGGATAACAGTCGTTAGCCGAGATCTCATTCACTCTAGAGATAAAATCTTCATCAAGGCAACCCGGTGCTGCCCCGCGAGACATTGACGGACCAACGCCGCAAGCTACTAAGCTTGACCGATGTTGTTCATCTCTCACTTACCTTAAGTTGGCGTCGACCGGGCCTCATCCCCGTCACGATGGGCCTAGCAATCAAGCTAGAAGTCAAGGATCGATTCTGGACCGACGGCTCTGGGTCAAAACATGGAAAATGGCCCGCTAGACATGACAGACGAATCTTTGGTCGGACCCAGCGATTTGGATCATCCCTGGACACCAGCCGTGCAATATAATGCGCGCTAGTGAACCGCACGAATTGCTGAAGTGTAGTAAAGGCACGCCGACGAGGGTAAACTGCACTAGAGGTTGGCGCGGCATCATGAGGGGGAGGACATCTGGCAAGCCAGTCGAGTTGCGTGAAGCAGTCGGCTACGACGACCCGAACGATGTAGTTGGCGGAAGCAAGAAGCAACGAAGCGGCAACGTCTAGTTGGACAATTCAAGCTTGGGTAGCAAACCGGTCGGCGTTCGCATGCAATCCAACTCAACCATGGAGGGAGGGGGGTTGGCTTCCTTGCCCTTCCCGCGTTGTAAGCTGGCCAGTGGAAGATCAAAAAGCAACTTGGACGTAACACAAGTTTGGTCGCGGGAGCATTGAAGATGGAGACAGCGGACGGGAGAGCTGCAATAAAGCCAAGAAACCGAGAAGGCAAAAGCAAAAAGACGCGCCTACCCCTGTCTGGGCTGTGTGTGTTGCGACTTGTTGGTGTCCATCCCGAGCTGGGCGGGGATGGACCCGGATCGTCAGAGAACCGAGGAACCATTGCATCTCATCCATTCGACGGCTGATTCGTATTACCTCAAAGGCGACAGCACTTTTGCATGTGTCGATGAATCGCAGATGAGCAGGGCCGCCGGTAGATGAAGAGAACCGCGCTTTCGATTCGGGGTAATTCGAGAACGGAGACATTCTGGAGCCTGCTAGGTGATCCACCATCATGTCCTAGGGTCTGTGAAGGTTGTGCTGGTGCCAACAAAAGGTCCTTGCTGCATCTTGACAAAACAACGCCGCTCCGCTCTCGGTTAATAGCGTGCTGGCAAGTATTGATTTTGATTGATGAGTCTTGGGGAAAGGAGATTTCGCTACTGCCCGTCAGCTACGAATGCTGGAGATGGGAGATTGCCAAAAGCTTGCCGTCAGTGACAGGTGGTCCGGCGGGGGTGGAGGGTGGCCAGGACTCGGAGAAGGAGGGCATCTAATACCCGGTTGCCCTCATTCTCGGTGATGGATCATGGGCGATGCTGTCTGGTATGTGGCCTGGTGTGAGAGTCGGGTCCCGCGTCCTCCGCCACCATTAACGATGGACTTGTGCCTTGCAGGAAAAGTTGCGCGTACGAGTGAATTTGCACGCCCGAAGGATCGAATGTGGAACTCATCAATATTGCAGGGCGAGTGCTATCGCTGTGTTAAGTAGTGGTTCGCATCTGTCGATTGACAAAAAAAGGACAACGGGGTCAAGGCACGGACTTGGCTCTAGAAGCGGAATGGAAGGAAGAAGACGATGACGAAGGTCGAATGATTCTTCAAACCAAGGCCCTACTTCATCTTCTTCACCGTCTGTGTCCAGCGCCGGTTATGTTGTCTTGCTTCTCGTCTGCGAGAGCGGCCGCAGGAGTGACTTGGTTTTCTCTGGAGCTCTCAGCACGTGAGCAAGTACCACAATACTTCAGTTGCGTCCAGACCGCGGCCAGCACCACCTACCCCGGCAGCTTGGGGTCAGAGGAGCCGATGGTGCCAGAGAGCCCGACGCGAGCCATCTGCGGCGGTGGACAGACAGAAGGAATAGGCAGGAGGAGTCGCTACCCATGAGCAGTCGTGTCAGCCTCCAAGGGCCTCTGTTTCCGAAAAAGAATGTGCATGTCGCCTGTTCAAGGTATGTGGGCTGGCGGCTGGCCCTGCGGATACCTATCCGATTCCCACATCTCGAAACCTCTCGCGGCTCCTCACTGTGAAATCTGGAAGGTCTCGGCCGAGGCCTGTTCAACATTCGCTGGTCCGGTTCCACAGTGACTGAGCTGCGCGAAGCCCGAGAGTTTTGCTGTGGCCTCGGCAGAAGTAAGGGACTCGTTGAAGTTTGGTTCAGATCATCACCCGGATATTAAAACATCAAACTCTGCCCTCCACCATGTTCCTCCTTATGCCGGTCTCATGTCTTTCCCCCCTGAATAAAACTCGGGACGTTGGTGTACGCAGTATGGCATGCGCGAGCTTTGCCGTGCATAGTCGGGACGAAAAGCCGGCGCCGGTCTGCCGCTCTGCGTGTTAAGGCTTGTGGTAGAATCGATGGTGTCACCCGTGGACGACTGAACGAGGGTTGTCTGATGCTTGAATGTAACGCTGCACCAACGGCCAACATGCCCTAACCGAGCCCGGCATCCTTTCGCCATCAGGCCATCGCAAATCCAACAAACGGGACTGCTGTCCGAATGGCATGAATGCTGACGTTCCAGGTTGGTAAAGGCGTTTTGCGGCTCTCTGCTACCCGTAGAGTAGCCAAAGCGACGTTGATGTGATGGCGTCGCCAGACTGTGCCACTTTGGGTGTAACCCAGCGGCTGGCCGCGACTTATTTACGTAGTATGCGCTTGAGCCTCACGTTCTCTGCAGATTCAGATCCACGCCAGTCCAGAGTCACGATTGATCTGCGTGGACGATTTGGCGAATCTTGTGGAGCGAGTGTACGAGGCGGCTTGTCGAGTGATGGGGTTGGGACGAAGCAAATACCGATTGGCGAGCGAGGAATACTGACAACTGACGTGATAAGATGCCCCTTTATCCGAGGACTGGCACAACGGGAGTCAACACACCCAGGTTGATATCTGGGTTTGAAAGGTCGAGGAAAGATGAACCAAAAGGCAAGGTAAGGTGCCCGCCCACCTAAGGTGCCTATAGCTAAGGTACCTAGGTATAGGAACTGTGGGCAGGTGCCGTACCTTACGGAAACTTGGACGGGGAAGTGCTCCGTGCGCCGGCTGCCACTCCCCAGTTGGGATGACCTGAAACGGTTCCTTTCAGACGCCGATGCAGGGACGGGAGCACGGAGACTGGACGGCCAGAGCAAGACGGAACCCCACCCATACTTTCCATTCTTTGAGGTTCGCTATCGCTGAACTCCAATCAGCAACCACCGCCAAACCGTGAAGAAAGTCGCGCGCAACAAAACAACCGGTCGCACTGACGCCTGACGCAGCGTCTCACCATCCCGAAGCCTCGACGACCATTGCCAAGCATTCATCCCGGAGAATTCCAGACTCTCGGAACCGTTCCCCCCTCAGGTCTGCTTTGTGGCTTGCGTTGCGGCTTATCGCTCTCTCGCTTTCTCTCTCCAGGTGCTCTACCTGGTTGCACCCAGCGTTGATCTCACAGCAACTGCGACAAGACGCCCGCCCATCGACAATAATTCGACCTCAACTGGAACTCATCATGCCGGTCTCGTTGAAGTATAGTGAGCATCATTATGCTCCCGACAATGAGCTTCAGAAGCTAGGCGTCTGGGAGTACCCTGTTGCCACTGACGATGTGTCCAAATACTGGGTCGTGTGAGTGCCACTCGTTCTTGTCACGACAGCTTCGCTAGCTCACATATTCGACTAGTTGGATCCATGGTGGTGCTTGGCGAGACCCCCGGAAGACCTTCCAGGACTTCACACCTTCCATCCGAGAAATCGTCAAGGCCTCCTCTGTTCCCAAGAATGAGATCCGCGGCTTCATCAGCATTGACTACCGTCTCTCCCCGCACCCCCTCTTCCCGCAAGACCCCGCTGTCACTGCGCCGGCGGAGCTCCGCTGCGCTCAACATCCGGACCACCTCCGTGACATCTGGTCGGCCCTCGCCTTCCTCCAGCGCCGATACAATATTCAGGACCGCTACATTCTCATGGGCCATTCGGCCGGTGCTACACTCGCCCTTCAGCTCCCCATGGGATCTTCCTCCCTCGGCGCCGCTCCTCTACCCGACGTACAAATGCCAAGGGCCATTGTGGGAATTTCTGGCATCTATGAGCTGAATGCCTTCAATGGCCGTCACGACGAAAACTACACGCAGTTCATTGCTGGTGCTTTTGGCAACGATCAGTCAGCCTGGAACAAGGTTGTGCCCGCTACTTTTCCCGGAAGCTTCAAGGAAGCATTGCCCAAAAAGCCGTTGATCATGCTGGCTTGGTCCCCCGATGACACGCTGGTCGACGAGCCCGAGATTGATGGAATGGCCTCCAAGCTGAGGAATGACGGTGTCGAGTGCACAGTCATTAAGAACCTTACCCACGATCATGACTTTGTCTGGGAAGATGGCAAGCAGATTGCGAGGTTGCTTTCCGAAGCGCTCGAGTTATTGAGATAGAGCTAAGACTCGTGGCTCATGTCGCAATCAACCATGTTCATTCTACCTTACGCATATCCCACATGTGCTTGGGTTTCCCCCGAGTCGCTCTATGACCCGCTTCTATCAAGATACCATTCCCCATGACCATCCATATGATTTGCAGTCCGCCTGCCTCTGTCTTTCAACTGGCATTACAACTTGGCACCCCAAGCTTTCCCCGCCTTGGCTACCCTCGCCGCTCCTACTGTCAGCGAGCCTGCGATGATCACCACTCCGCCCCAGATCTGAGCTCCGAGATACTGCCCTCCCGATCTGTCGATGATGGCACCGGCCGTTGGAGGTCCAGCTAAAGACGCGAAACCGGACAACGTCGCAATCATACCAAACCGCGTCCCCATCTTCTGCGGGTCAGCCGTCAGGCTTGCCAAAGCGCCTACGAAGACGCCCTGTGCTGCTCCGTTGGACAGGCCGAAGAAAACGCTGAAAATATACATGCCATTCCTCGTCTTCACCCCTATCCAGACAAATTCCATGCAGCCCAGAATAAACGTCGTCAGCATGAAGGTGTTGATTGGGCCGAGGTAGCGGTCGGCAACGTATCCAACTACTGGCCGACTAGGGATGCCCAAACCATTGGTGATCAGAAGCAAAGAGACAGACTCCGTCGTTGAGA
Source organism: Colletotrichum chrysophilum (assembly GCF_026319265.1). Lineage (NCBI taxonomy): Eukaryota > Fungi > Ascomycota > Sordariomycetes > Glomerellales > Glomerellaceae > Colletotrichum > Colletotrichum chrysophilum. Next base: position 1,346,107 of record NW_026517288.1, on the reverse strand, counting down.
AGCCCACGACTTTTCGGGCGTACGTGTTGATCTACCGCAACGATTAACGCTTGACGCCTGGAATAAGTGCCACACAGTTCAGAAGACTCACATAAAAGAAACCAAAGTACAGCGCCATGAAATAGAGGAAGACACCCAGCGCGAACAATATATAGGGCGCTTCTCGAAACGCTCCCCACTCGACAAATGGGCCAGATCTTCGGGGCGGAAGTCTGGGACGCAGCAAAACGTTTGCTATGATGGAAACAGCGAGTGCGACGAAGGCAGAGCAGCGCACAGCCCATGGGAATCCGACCTGGGGGATAAGGTACTGTAGTGTAGAGGGAAAGATCAAGCTGCCGACGCCAGTGCCTGTGGCTGAGATGGCCAGCGCGAGAGATCGTCTCTCTTTGAAGTATGATCCGATGATGGCGACGCTTGGCATGAACAACACCCCCAAACCCATACCGGTACATATTCCCTGGGCGAGCATGATCTGCCAGTATGTGGTGCACAAACTCGTCATGAAGGTGCCAAAGACGACAACAGTGCAGCCCACGAGAACCGCTTGCCGTGCGTATCCCGCATCCGTCAGGCGGCCAGAGATTGTACAAATGGCAAACGTCAGGAAGATTTGAATCGAGCCAATCCACGATATTTGGGCTGACGGCAAGTGCAGCTTCTCAGTATAGTACAGTTGGTAGACGCCGAACGTTGCCGGATAGCCCCATGCCAGCGCGTTCAGCATGTTGCCAGCTAGGACCTGGGACCATGCTGTCCATCCTCCTTCCGGGTACACCAGGTCATGCTCGGCGGACCATTCTCGGACGTCGTCAGGCGCGCCCGCAGTTGTGGTTGTCGCTCCATTCTGGCACTTGTCCGAGTTGCTGGCCGGTCCGGGGCCGTCAACGGTGCTCCGGACGATGTCTGTCGTTTCGGTCATTGTCAAACGACAGCAAGCTGCTGATTACTTGGAGCTGCTGAAATGATTACACGTCTGTTTCGAAAAGTTCATGGAGTCCATCGAAGGAATTTATCCCAATAATATGTGGCCCAGAAAGCGGTTCAACAATGTCCAAAAAAAAGATCGGAAAAGTTATATAATCGTCGTGGCCAAAGATGCTGGAAGCGGTGGGAGTCTAGCTTTGTATTAGTAAAAACAGACGGCCGAGATCGCCCCTCCCGTCAACCGAAAGGTACCGGAGAGACTGAGAAACGGACGCGGTAGTAGGGCCCGGGCTTATTCCCGCTGCGGCGGTCGGAAGCGGACCCCACGAAAAAAACTTCGACATTTTTCCTCTTCTGCGACTGGGCGCACGTCTTGTACGCCTTGCGCCTTTGCGCCTTACATTAGCAGACAAGCTATGCGCCATCCGGCGCTCGGCAAGATAGCGGGTGGCCGACGGAAAGCGCCCGCCATTATCGTCGGCGTGAGGATCCCGGGGTGACTTTCCCAGGTCGTGAAACCACACCGGTGAATAAAAGGCCTGCTATTCCCCGGTAGTCTGTAGGCTGCCTTGGATGTCGGACTGGCGGGTTTATTTGCTCCCGTCCTCACCGTCAGTCCTGCGAGCTGCTCGACGGGCCTTATCAGTCGCTGAATCGTCTCCGCAGCTGTCGTGTAGGCCATTTCATGCTTACCGTCAAGCAACCACTCATATCTTAGAAAACCAACTGGTCTAGGCTAGGACTATCTGCATTGACACTCGGTGTAAATTGTCCATCAACTTTGCTGGGCAAGCTTAAATGCATCGTGAAGAACACCGCCGAGATGCACAGGAAGTGCCCGACTCTTGTAGTGTCCGTAAAATAGTAGCTCCGATATTACAACAGAACAAAACCGACAACCGTCATTGCTTGCATAAGCAGGTATCTAACCATAGTAGTTTTACGGCGCAGGATTCCGACACTCACGGAAACCACCAGCGAGAGCGGAGGACAAACGGATTCCCGCCCCACAAAACATCCAACACCGTCGGCGCCGAATCGGATGCGAAGCGCATTCACATTCCCCATCGCACAGCAAGACAACTCTGTCGCATCGCATCGCATCGCATCGCATCGCATCGCGGCACGGCGCAAGCGCACACGCGCGTTATTATCACGTCGCATCAGAGACAACGCACACCACTTGTCCCTTCTCAGCCGATACGGGCCCGACGACAATAATAATAACAACGATGAGACTCGCTCCATGCACCTGGGCCAATTGCGCCTCTGCCAGCCCCATGGCCTGCTCACCTCCGTCATCCCACGACTCCGCGCTCGCCGTGCCGCGCGACGAGCGCATCAGCTTATCGTGCCGTCCAACCCGGAGGAGCCGTCGCTGGCAATCTGTCTCAAACAAAATACTCCTCTCGCAAAGCAAGCTTCCACGCACTGTGAAATGATCCTCCAGGTATGAGCGAAACGGCTGCTCTCCCCCTTCCCTTCCCTTCCATTTCCCCCCGCTCGTTGGGATAACAATGGGGACCTGACGTTTTTTTTTCGTGTTTCGCCACCGCCTGTCTACCAGCGCAATCTGTCAAGCAAAAAAACAAGGGGCGGGAAGAGGGGAGGAGGGGGGACGCAATCGCAGTTGGGATTCGCGCATCAAGCCCAGTGAAACAGAAGCGCAGAGCGCAGCACTCTAAACACTAAAAAAAGGGCGCAAGGCCATGCCCGCCGACCAACCAGCATACCGTACTGTGCTCCGAAACGAGTAAAAGTAAACAAACATGACAACAACAACAACAAAAACAACGCGCAGCCCATACGCACCGAACTCACCCAATTGCGCAGCGCAGAAAAATCCCAACTCACCGCTCAATCCAAAACCCAATCCGTAACTCGCTCGCCTCCATCGCTAGTAGCGGGCTCGGGAGCAAATCAACTGCGCAAATCAAGCATCCATAATCTGTTGCAGCTCCAATTGCTTGGTGTGCATACACCGGCACAGCGTAACTGTTCTGGGCTGCTCGAAATCCCGCACAAGAATCGCAGTTCTTCAGCAATCGTGGTCGAAAGTCCCTAAACACTCAACACTGTCAAGGTCAATGCGGGGAGCTATCCATGAGTGCGGGGTTCTCTCGACAAATGACGTAATAATCCGAACCACATGCGCCGAACCACCGTGCACCCCGCCAGCGGAAGTACCTCGTCGAGGCGCCTTAACATTTCACGCGAAGCCCCCCTTCCCCCAGCGGGCCAGTCAGGGCGCAAGGAGCTGGTGCCAGCCCGCGCCAGCTCGAGCTGCGCACGGACCACACACTGTGCAGAGGAACCGCCGTCTTGCGCGCCCGCCACAAAAAAAGGACCACCGCCACCAACCTCCTACCCCTCCCCTCCCTGGCCGAGCCGGAACGGGATGCAACGGCGAGAACCGCGCGCTAGTGTCGGATTGGGCTTAGCCCCGCAGCCATCTTTCAACGACTTCCGTTGTGACGCTCCCCCGCTCCGCCCCGGGGACGGTGCGACAGCGCATTCCGTTTTGCGCCGTCGCCAACTTCAACCGATGGTCGCATCACGCCGGAACATGTTTTGATGATCAATGTCTTTTTTGTTTACTTGGCCTTTCTTTGTAGTAAGCTTTGCCACTAAGAAAAACAGTCGTATCGTAGCCGCATCGCCTCTCCCTTTCCCCCACACTTTCCTTCCAACGGGAAAATCCAGAGAGGAAAAAGCTCAACAGAAATAGGAGTGGTGAAGCTCGGTGTGCGCAAGCTCCCACCTCCTCACCAATATAGGAAACAACGTAGCACGAAACTGCAGGCGAGCGATTCTTCCCATCATCCTCATCCGCGGACAATTTGAACCATGCGCGAGCCCCGTAACAGTCTCTCGCCTGCAAGTCGCAGAAAACCGCCTTATTTTTGTTTGTCCTTCCCCCTTCCGGCCTATCCCACATCCCTCTCCCGACTTATCCCTTGACCACCACAGACGCAGGCGCAGGCGCACATGGATATGCGCGCGTGTTCATGCCTGTGTACCAACACGTCCGCTTGCTTTTTCAACTTTCCGTCGCCCTTCACATCGTACAGTTGCACAACTTCGCCGAAAACTGTAGCTCTCTGTCGCCACGACTTCGCCAGCATTGAAGAAAATAGAGCAAGACAGAAAAACATGATGCGCGCAACAAAACAGAAAGAAACAGTAAACGGCAAAAAAACACCGCTTCCCATAAAACAGATCCGAAACGCCAAAAGGAGTGTGACTGACAGTCCTCACCCGGCAAACCCCGATTAACCCCCCGCCGAGTCTTTATCCCCCGCCCTTTGCCAGGTGGTCTTATGTGACCAGACCGTAGAGAAAAGAAATCAAGAATCCCTCCACCTCATACTGCAGCCGTAGATAGCACTCAGTGGCGTGCTAGTCCAAGCTTCCCCAATCATTGTTAAACATTGCTGTTACCAAACACCGGCAGGCCAATATCCTCATCCTGGTAGAGACAGTGTTGAACCTCTGTGGTACCGGCGCTACGCCGAGTGACCGAGGGTGGAAAATCGTTTGCGAGACACGGTTGCTTTACCGTTTCCTCTTCTTGTTCTTGTCGGCGACAGCGGCCGTCGTGGAGATGGGCGCAGCTGGAAGGAGAATGGGTTGCATGGGGTTGGTGATGTCCTCCTTCTTAATGGGGACACCCATGTGTCGGCCATAGCGACCCTTGCGACCATTGCCCTCGTCCTCGCTGATACACTGATCGGCACTGAGGCCGGCGTCGCGGCATCGTCCGCAGGGCCGCTGTCTGTCGCAGCCCTTCTTGCTCTTGCGGCATCGCTGGCAACGAGGCTTGGCAGAGAGATCCAGCTGCTCCTCTTCGCCAGGAGCACCGGGGACGGTGGGAGCAGAAGCAATTGACGGCTTGCGCGACGGAGGCAGGGAAGCAGGTGACATGGGGCCATTGCTCGCGGTGGCGGAAGCTTTCTTGGGCTTGGCAATGGTGGGACGGGGAACCTTGCTGACCTTGGGCTTGGGCTTGGACCCGGGCAGTTGGGTCTTGGGCCTGGCGTCCGGGAGATTGGTCTTGTTCTTCAAAGCCTCGGGCTTGCGCTCCGTGTTGGCCGGGACGTCGGGAGCGTCCTCCATGTCGGCATCATCACCGCTCGTCTCGATGCTCGGCTGAGGGATGAAGTGGCTTTCCGTGGTCTGGTACATCTTGCGCATGATGCCTGCAGCATCCAGCTGCTGGCGCTGGGAAGCCGAGCACTCTTCCTCGCTCTCGCTGTCGCCGTCACTAGTGGCTCCAGTGGACGAGGCGGCATCGGCGCGACCGCTGAAGGTATCGTCGAGGGTAGAAGCGGAAGTGCGACCGTGTGAAATGTTGGACATTTCACCCAGACGCATAAGCTGGATAGCCACATCCTTGTCCTCCTCCGACATGCAACTGCCAACAGTGGGGTCCGGAGTCGGCAGGATTCCACCCATGCCACCATAGTTACTGCCCTGTCCGGGGTACCCAATGCTGCCACGAGCATGGCGCTCCGAAGATGGCGTCGCATAGTACCCACCATGACCGTATCCGTTATTGTGGCTCTGCGGAGACTGCAGAGGGATGGGATTCGTGAAGGGGTTCTGGCCCGGCTGCACGAAGGGGAAAGAAGCTCGCTGAGGTTCGCTGCGACGAGCAGGGGACACGGAGGGGTTCGACGTGGCCGCCGGCATCTGCGGAGGCGCAAACAATGGAAGCTCCTGTGATGAGGGAGATGAGTATGAAGAGATTACGGCTTGATAAGGAAGCACAAGTAGCGGTCGGCGAACTTACAGAGCTCTCGAATTTGGCTCGCTTGCGTCGGCCACCCTCTACAATGTTTTCGACACTGATTTCGGTGTTGCCAATCTGCTCCTTGACCCTGCTAGAGCTAGAACCAGGGGCTCCGTCACCGCTGCTGTAACCATTGACACTGTCACTGTAAATGTCGGCGTGGCCATTGGCGCCAGTATCTCTGTTCTTGGAGGAGCGAGATCGACCCTTCTTGGAGGTTGTATTGGCAGAGCCGCTGCGTCGGCCGCGGCCGACATTGGGCGACGGACTGCGCTTCCGAGAGGTCCTAGATGAGGGTCTGGAGACTTCATGGCCAAAGCGATGCGGAGGCTGAAGTGTCGGGTAGCCGTCCGCCCCATAATGTGGCGGAGCGCCGACAGGAGCATGTTGGTAAGTAGAGGGCGGGACAAAAGGGCTAGTGGAAGAAGGGGGTTCCTCAATGACTCTGACATAGACAACCATGTTGTCGCGGAAGTTCTCGTATCTGGCGATGAGAGTTATGCCTTGGTCATCCTCGAAGCTGACGCCCTTTGAGCCGGTCGGCCCCGAGTACAGACCGTAAAAGTTCTTGACGGTGGTGACAATGGAGTCAGTGGTGTCGTGAGGGTAAATTTGAACTCGCATAGGGAGTCGCGCACGGTATTGTGGTGACTCTGTGAAGAGGAGTTCAAATGCGACGTTCTTGGGTGACACCGTCTGCCGGGGCGAAACGCTGCCCTGGTTGGAGTTGGGCCCCGAGTGGCCGTTGACGGCACTTGTGGGTGACATGCTCGTCATTTTGATGTATGTTATTGAGTCGATGGATTTGAATGGAGGATGGTCGGATGAAGGGGGGTTGATGGAGGATGCGGTGGTGCAATGGAGGGTGGTCGTGAACTTGGCACAGGATGGTTGAGGTCCTGAGCTGAGCTGGTGGGCGGTCGACTAGAATGGTGGCCGACTGCCGACGAGCCCAAATTCGAGTCGGATCGACAGGGGAAACGAGCTGTCTTGCTCCAAATGATCTATCAGAGGCGTTGCAACGAGCGCTTTGTGTCGTCGTGTGGTCAGCGCCAGACGGGGCGATCTAACCAAGACGCTGCCGGAGCGAACGGTCGGGGGATGGGGGGAGAGGAGGAGTCGTGAAGAATCTAGATCATGGACTGGAGGGGATTAGCCATGGAATGCCGACGAAGGCAGAGACGGATCGGTTGGACGGTTATGATGACCTGTCGGCGGGTTGGGAGGAGGAGGAGAAGATGTGTGTAGGAAGGAGAGGTGAGGTGAGGTGAGGAGAGGAGTAGAGGAGGAGGTTGAACTGGGGAGTGCGTCGGGGAGCGGATGTAGCGAAGCAGCGAGGGGACCGATAGAGCAACGAGAGAAGCACGAGGAAGGGAATGCGACGAGGACGGGTGCTCAGGGACATGAAGCCTTGATCGCAAAGACCAAAAGGACGGATAAGACTCACTCTCGACGAAGGCCGTGGTGTTGAATGATGGGAATCCGGTGGGCAATTCGCAGGTTTGTGTGCATGAGAGGGAAAAAGAGGAGCCCGGCGAGGATATGATTTTGTCTGCGGTGAGTTGCTGCTGTTCCAGTTTCCCAAGCCAGACCAGCCAGACCAGTCCAGTCCAGTCCAGTCCTGTTGCAGCTCAGTTCAATCTTGCTGGGTCTGCGCTCACTAACATGGAGCGCAAGGCAAGTCCAGCGGCCCAAGGTGCACGTCTTTTCTGCAGCCACTGTGGAGGACCCAGGTCTCCAGACTGCCGGCCACCGGTTGGGGACGACAGTGCGCCAGACTGTGTGCAAATGTTTCTCGTCCGGTTCAGGCGCCTTCAGGGCGTGGTGCGCTGTAGTGAGGTGATAGTGCCCGCTGAAGCTTTGGAGCAGCTGAGGCGTGTTCCGACGCTTCAGGGGCGGACAGCCTGGAGCAGGCGCGGTAGCAGCCTACCTTACCTACGCAGTACGGAGGTAGGTAGGTAAGGTAAGGTAGGTACCTGCCACGTCCTGTCCTCGCACGACGGGAACAGGAGGCGCTGAGGGTGAGGTGGGCAGTCTGGCTGGGGCCCAACCTGCCTACCGACCCTGCCGACCCTACAGCAGCTCGTTAGCTCGCCCCAGATACAGGGCCCTTGGCCAGTAATTCCCTTGAAAAACAGGGTACCTGCCGCACTTCACCGCAGAGTGGGTGGCACCTGGACCCGCCCGTCCCGTCCACGCCCGGCGCTCTCCTGGCCAGCTCACGCCTGCCCTGAGGGAGGTGCCCAGAGGTACCTTAGGTACCTTACCTACCTTACCTTCCCTACCTACCTAAGTGAGGTACCACCCACCTCAGAGGTAGATGACCTTCACTGGTGAATCAGATACCTCATTGCCGCAGGCGCATTTGCGCTGGCGCTCTCTGGGCCTCTTGTCGACTTGATTTTGCGCTTCCGTATCATGCTTTCAGTCTGTCTGCGTCTTTGCAGAGGAAATCAGGTGTTGCCAGGGCCTCAGGGGCGACCGGAGGAGGGGGCGCCGGACGGGGGCGGAAGTCGTCTATGCTTGCGCAACTTAGGGCGCTTCGCATCACCGCCGCCGCACATCAGCGTCAGCGACCATCGCCCATCGACCAGCCAGCCAGCAGCAAGCAAGCAAGCAGGCAAAGCGGACAGCGAACAACGAACAACGAACAGCGCGCAAGTCGCAATGGAGCCGTCGACCGGCCATACAGAGCACGGCAGCGCAGCGCAGCAGAGCGGACACTACTATGTAAGGTAGGTACCTGCTGGACCGGACAGGGTCTGAGGTGGCCAAAGACGACTGGACGGCGCAAAGCAAAGGCAATGGAGTTATGGAAAGGCGAAGGCGGTCAAACAAGTCAAGATCTGGCCTGGCCTGCCTGCCTGCCTTGCCTGGGCTGGCGTTGATCCATCAAATCTCGCGAGTGCCTATTTGCGGATATGATGGCCTCTCGCCGCACCGGAAGGTAATTACAGCCTTCTAGAAGCCTCAATCTCTGTCCACGAGGTCTAGGGAGGACAGGGGCCAGACAATTGACTGACTTTTGCCCGTTAAGGACCGTCCTGCTCCATCTTGGATGTCTCGTTTAACATTATCTCGACACAAGACACACTCTCTCTACCCTGCGCTCGTGGCATAGCATACCTACATCCAAAGCCTGCCGTTCAAGGATGCCCACTGGTCGACTTGTCGGAACAATTTCAGACGTCCGTGGGTGTGTGTTTGTGTGCGCGCGTGTGTCCGTCCAGCTGTGTGTCCGTCCAGCTGTGTGTCCATGTATTGCGTACACTTTCGCCTGGCCTCGAGTAAGGTACATACATATATGGACGCTCACACAGGCAATAGAAAACATCGGCTACATTATGTACACACACATGCGAACTTTTGTTTCGTCTCCCTCTTTACCTACCCATCTGTCTTCCTTACCCTACTACCAGCTACTAACCAGTTACTTTCCTGATGACGGTTATGTAACGGCGCACCGGAACGACCAGATACGTGCGCACCGGTATCCGAACTGATGACGAGCAAGCGCCCCATGATGTGCAAGGAATATATGGCCCTTTGGCCCTCTTGTCTCGCTCCTCACCACACCCCATGTCTCTTCACCAATCGCACTCTGCCCTGCTTCCATGCCTCGTGTCGGTTCGGCTCAGCCCAGCCCAGCCCAGCCAGCAGAACAACGCAACGGACGACCTGAAGGAACAACAACTGACCGGGGCAGGCTGGCCACCGACAAACGAATGACGGCCTACAGGGCTAAAGTGAAGGAAGTGACAGAACGGTAAAGCCATATGCTTCACGGGTCTCCGGCGCCCCAGTAAGACCGCAGCGTCATGTCTCCGCGAGCAAACAAGACACGCAAAAAACCTTCCTGCTCCTCACCTTATTTATCACGGGTACCATCCATGGACCGCCAGACCAGTTCCTCCTCGCTTCCTCCAATTCGCCCAGCCATCCCTGTCCGGTCTGAGCCATCGAAACCTCGTCAATCCTGGCCATGCCCGCAGGCCTTCAGGCCATCCATGATCCCAACCAATCCCATCGAGTCCAGCTCACCTTTAATCCAATGCGATGCGATGCGATATACATTGCGCCTGGGAGTACTTCTCACTCTCTTTCCTGAAAAGTTGCCAACATCTCGTATGTACGGATACACACTCACACACTCCGCTAGATGGGCGCGGCGACAGCAGTTCAACTGATTGACATTATGCCTTGCCGTTTCTGCTTCCAGCCCTCCAATACCCGGACCCTCCGAGGGGCCAAGGACGCCAGATCGGACCCGATTGCGACTCGACTGCCGTGCCTTGGGGCCAAGACCCAGAGACTGCGAGGGATATGTACATACTTATCCCACCTCCCTCCCTCCCGCCTGCGCTGCAAGATTCGGATTGATAACTGCGGCGCTTCGCAGCGCGCCATCCCACCCTACCCGAACCAAGAAAGCATTCATGTTTGCGCACACACGAAGAGGAGGAAATCGGAGCGCCATGGTCGATCTGTGTCGGGGCATCTCGCGTGAGCCATCCCTCATGTTCACCCCTCGCCATTCCATTCGTATGGAGGTTGGCCCGTATCAGCTCCGTCATCTGCGCTTTGCGACTGGTGCCGGATCGCCCGCCAGTCACAAGGTCCCATATGCCATATGCCCCGTTATGTGTGTGTGACTTGAAGATGGATGTTGGATGTCGTCCTGACCTGTGCTTCCGTGGCCGGCTAGCACCCCTCTTCTGACTTGACAATTGAGGACCGCGATGGCACAATTTCGCGACGGCCGACTTGGTCTTGTCATTTCTATGTTACACCAGCCCCAGACATCCATCGGCCGACCCTGTTCCCATTCCCATCCTCTCCATCATGACTGGCCTACCCGGATGGCACACTGGCAACTTAAGTACATGTTCCGCTCTACCACCGCCACTGTTACCACGCATACATACACATGAACACCCGTCGGCGACGACGCCAGAACTGCAGGTCCGGCATGGCGTCTGCTAGCGTTTTGGCGCCAACCCCAACCCAATCCTGGAGCCGTTTATCTGACCTAGCCGTCCATCCAATGCCTCCAAGTTCCAGAGGGCGAGCTTCTAACCACGGCTCCTAGCCCATGTCGCAAACGCCATGAGCGCATTAGGCGGCGCTGGGCGGTGCCATGATATCCGCGACCGAACAGCGCGGGCAGCCTGTCAGGCGGAGAATGTAGTCTTATTAGGTGAAATGATCTGCGAGCTATTTGGGGGCCCTCCCCAAGAGCCAGCCCGTTCGTGAGCTCCAGTGTTTGCCTTCCTCCGCGGTAGCAGCTGTTTCGCCCGTGTGAGACAACCCCCAACGCAGGCCCACCGACACCTTCAACTCGCAGCGATCAAGGTGCCTGGTGGTTCGCAGTAGCAATCAAGACGCAGGCCGGCTGGCGGTAATGATAACGATACAGGCACGCGCATACTTTGGAATATACATATAGCAGGCACACGGAGCGCGGGACAAGGACGACACAAACCTGTCGCGAGCCACATGGCCCAGCGAGCCAATGGCATCGCCGTTTCGGCCAAGCTCGAGGCGCCGTGAGTCTCGCGGAGCAGGGGGGTCGAAAGGTCAAGAACGATGGCGGCCGGAGAAGGGTGGTCGAAGCGCAGGCCGGGCCTGATGCGTACAAGACAAGGCGGAACACATTGGCAAATAAACGGATGCTCAACATGATAATACCCAGAGCCGCTCGCTCAGCTCGGTCTGGTCTGGTTTCAACCGTCAACCCTCTCGATCGCTCGCCTGCTTGGAGGGAAGAGTTCGTGCGCAATGTAACTGGCATCAACATAAGCTTCAATGCCGTCGGATCATGAACCCCAGGCTCTCGTTTCATGCTGCCGCGTCTCGGCTACTTCTGCTAGTATATGAGCGCGGCGGAGGGAAATACAAAGCCACAGAGAACGTCGCAACAGTTTGGCCAAATATTGAACATCTGTCAAGCTGGAGCTGTAGTCCGTCCGGTATAGCCATATTCAAACACACATAACACCTAGAGAAGGGATCGTTCAACTGTCCGGACCCCCTCTGCGCAGCTTCGGTGCGTCGCTCGCACGGTAGTTGGTTTGCGCACGAGGATTCCCGCCTGCGCCTAGCAGCAGCAGCAGCAAGGCACACGCGGTAAGGTGCTCGCTGCGATCCGCGGGCGGAGAGCTTATTAGATAGGGTGGCCGGGGATGTTTTGCGCCGCAGGTCACTACGAGGCAAGATTGGGCCAGGCCGTCATGTTACGGTTGTATGCGCTGGTCGGGGTTTCAAATGCGAAGCTGTTGCCGAATCATCTTCAAGAGAGAGACACGACATGGCAAGGAAGACGGCAGTCGTGGCCATCGTCCAAGGTGTGTGTGTGTGTATGTGTGTTTTTCTGCCGCATGCTGTGCGGATACATGGCAGCTGGCACTCCAGAATCTGATTTAACCAGCCCCTCCAACTGCTGCTCGTTACGTTTGTTCAGATGTCGCCGTCGCCGCCTTTGCTTGGCTCGAGGAATCCCCACCTCATGTAGACGCAAAGGTAACACTAACAGGAGTGGCAGCTCTCGTCTCGCGCTTTGCGACAGGATGGGATGGCATGGGCAACGACCGATGATGGGTGGTGGGTTGTGGATCGCGCTCGCATCTTGTTGGTCTGCGGTTCGTCTTTGGGCTGTCTTCATTCTTTCTCTCTGCGTCTGCGGTGCGGAGAAGGGCAGCGGGTTGATGAACTGGCACTGGATAATGCAGGCCCCAACAATTCGCTTCGCCAATCGGGGAGTTCAGAGGCATGCCGCACTCAAAGTACGGTGTGCAACACCTGGCGAGACTTTGCGCCCAGGCTCCAGATTCCCTCGCAGGGGTGAGCTATCTTTCCTGAACGCAGCCATCGCTCTTTGTTTTGCGTTACCTCGCAGGTTGGGGCTCCACTGCCACGTCGAGGTTTGGGAGGCTTGCTATCGGGAACTGAACATGGCTTCATCGAGGACCCTTTTTCTTGCTAGTCTTCTGGTGGGATTGGGGAGGCGAAAAGGGCTTGATTCGAGTCGCATTCTGCGTGTCTGCCCAGTCGTTGCGGCCAGTCGACCCGATTAGCTCGTGGGCCCCGTCAATATGCCATGCCATGCCATGCCATGCCATGCTCTGTTCATCCCACCACCAACGCGGCGGCGACACATTGAAGCAAGCACTGCAGTTGAGACCGGTCTTGCAGAGATGGACTCGACGTCGATTCGTTCTCGGCTCCCGCCAGCGAGCTGCGAGGATCTCATCGCTTGACGGGCAGAGATGGACGGGTATGACCAAGCTAGCAGATGGAGCCGTGGTGCGCTGGATTCTGCCGGGAAGATCGGCGCCTGCCCGCGCATTTTGGCTTCAACGCATTTGGCGCAGAGTGAGTGAGTGAGCAAGTGAGCGGAGGCGGCATCAGTCAAATTCTGCAACCCTTGTGCGTCACACTCGACTTATTCTGTCTTTTGCGCATGGTTGGGCTACTTTCGCCACGCCACTTAGGCCCTCTCTCTGTGGACTCTCAAATCGATCCATAGCTTCTCCTACGAAGCGCGCATACAGGATGGGGGGCGCTCGCGCAAACATACTCTCTCACACACACACACTCTCTCTCTCTCTCTCTCTCATGTTCGATGCGCAGTGGAAGACGAAGCTATTGGCGGCGCGGCAAGTATGGAAAGAAAGTTGCGACGACGTAGGGTCTTCCAGGGCAGCGGGCGTACCGTGCGCGAATTCTGGCTTTGCACTGCCGATTCTCCAGTTTTTGTGTGCTGCGACATGTTGCAGGGGGTACGTTCGAAGTCGTCGCATAGGTACTGCTGAGGACAGGGGGGGGGAGCTTTCCTTCAAACTGCGCAGTGCGCTGCGCCCATCCCCAGACTGGCTGGCTGACTGTGACAGTTGATGATTGACGGCGGTGGGATGGGACGATGCCCTATGATATAAAGCCAGCTGAGCCGTGGCCAATTCCAAAACATGGTCGCATGCTGGGTGAGGGTGTGCGACTGAACGGAATGGACACATGTGTGTGTGCGATCGAGCAAGAGAATGCGCCGAAGCCAGTCTGATGGCGGCGCCCCTCCGTCCGGTCGCCGCCGGTTTTGCGCTTTTGGCCTTTTGCCTGGGAGCAGAAGGTCATCCTAGCGCAGAGAAGCGAAGCGCAGGGCAGCGCAGCGTCGTGCGGGATTGTGGTGGTCGTATCCTGCCATGTCCAGCTTGCGTGGCGGCGGGCGGATGATTGCCATTGAGGGGTGAAAAGGGAGCTGGTATGCCCATCATGCAGACATATTAATTGCCCGCGCACATCCCGGCTGGTCCCTGACGACATGTCGCTTCCGTCATGCATTTGGCGAGAGGCATCGCCAACGTCGGACGAGTCGCAATCCTTCCTAGAATCAACCCGATCAAAATAAACAAAGCAGAGTGAATGCTTTAGGCGCATCGCGTTGCGCCAATGCGACTGGCCAGATGCGACGGCCTGCAAGACGGGTCTCTCGCTGCCTCTACCAATACCAATGCCGGTCGCAGGTTATTGGGCCAGGCGCGTACGTCCAATTCCGTCGCAATTGTCGCCATATGCGCCAGGCGAGTGAGAAGGGGCGCCGGTCGTGAAAGAGGATCCAGCGCACAAAAAAAAAACGCGCCGGGGGTACGAGAGTTTTGGCGATGAGTCGCAACACTGATGATTCGCGGTGGATTCCCTTTGGTGCTGCGCAATGCTGTTGCCGCGACCTGGACCTTGACCTTGACCTCCTAGCTATATCTGCGCCCGACACCCTCCACGTGACCAGGTGGCAGGTTCGCGTTCGCCGCCCAGCGCGCTAAGGGCTTTGGACCCTGACGACTGTAATGATCGAAAGGACGATGGAATGGGGTCGAATCCAGCTCAAAAGTCACTGAAGGCTTTCAAAACCTATAGCAATGAGTTTTTAAAGTCGATTGAAGGTAAGTATTGAGCTTTACGGCTGCTATCGACCGAAGCTTCAAATTGACTGTCATCCAGGAGACGCGACGAGGGAGGAAATTCAACATCATCTTCCATATTTAGACTAGCGTTATTTCAGTAGGTGTGGACTCCACTCATGACGACAGGGGTCGGAAGAGCTGCCGAGACTTTACCGAGCTTGCAGCACGCACCTGCACCTGCACCTCACCATCAACGCCTCACCAGTCTGGCTTTCTGGGTTCGATTCACCTCGATACAATCCCTGTCCCTATCTCACAAAAGCTTTTGAATCTTGCGTTCCCAATCTCCCGACATCTGTATGACTCTGTCCCTTTTCCCTTTGCGCCCTACACAGAGTATTGCTCAAACAGCGCCCTGCAATCACCGAGATGGTTCCTGTTCTCACGAATGCCCATGTCGCAAACGCGGAAACGAGTCTCGTCCTTAAAGGCCAGCGTCGGCTTTTGACCGCGTGGTCGATGGAATGTAGAACTTACGATCAGTACGGCATTCTCAACAAGATGGTTCGTGGGATTGCCCATGATCGGGTCGAGAAAATGGCCCGATGCGTGTCCCTCTCTACCATATCCTTAGTGCAAGCCCCTGTTCTATGGTACCTTGACATTGCTGTCATCGCTCGTGTGTTCGTCATTGTAACTAGAAACAGCACTGTTGCCGTCGTTCGTATCTCCGTCACCTCAGACATAGTCCCTACCTTTACACAATTCTGCCATCCTCATCTCTACCACAGTCTCTCCAATTCTTCATCGTCTTCCCTCTCTCAAGCACGTCTTTTCCGTGCAATCCATAATCCCATCTGCGATGGCTCAGGTCTTCTCTGCCAATGACCTCCGTCACGCCCAGTAGCGTGTTTCCGCTCAGCTTTATCTTCGCCTATTGCCTGCGACTGTCATTAGCAGGCATTGTCTTTGCGCCCGACTCGTTCAGAAACCAAAGCCAACTTTGCTGACAATAACGAGACTTGAGTGGGTCATTTCCATTTTGTCGCCATTGTCTCATCAGCTCTGATGCTCTACGCTCTTAATATCTTTATTGTTGAATGCGACATCGTTCTGCCCTTGTGGACGCCAAATGGAAACGAAAAAGTTGACGACAGACGCCGTGGGCCAGGGGCGAACGATTCCGTACGGGGACTTCTACTACGCTCCCGCTCGCTTTTCCCGTAGCTGGATTCTGGCCTCTTGGTGGCGGCTGCTGATATACCGTCGAGAATGTCGTTCTTTGTCCTTGATCTTGACTCGCAACGTTGACGCGTTTCGGAGGCGACCCGAGAACCTCGAATCGTTTGTTCGACGCCACGCGGCACGATAACCACGTTCCCCAGGCTTGGATGGGCTCCTCCTCCTCTGTGACCTTCCTTTTGATTGATACTCGCCATCAAGAATCTAATATTGCATATTCTGGAATTATTCACCGTTTGCGCCGTAGAGAATCACCCTCGCATCTCTTGTGTCCGACGCGGCGCCAGGTTTCGGATATCTTCTGCCCACTCCAGTATGAAATCCTGCCGCGTCAACTGGAGCTTTCCTCAGTGAGCCCAAGGATCGTGTCGTCAAGTTGTGTGAAAGACAGACGATGCAGCCGACAACTCCAGCCCGGAAGCTATCTCGTAGCGTCTATTCCCATGTGCCAGCCGCTGAAGACTAACGTGGGGCTGGGCCTTTGTCCTCGTCCTCGGACAGCCGATAAATCCAACGTTCCTCGTTTCATAGGCTCGATCAACAAAGAAAGGCGTTGGAGGCTCTTTGAAGGTAAGAAGGGGTATTCTCATTCATTGTGCCTGCCAAGCGGCTTGTCATCCGCGGGCGTGGGCTCGGGGGATGTCGAGCATTAGGGCAAACAGAATGGCCGTGCAAGCAAGAGCAAGCAAGCATCAACAAGTCGCAATCACAACAACGGTTGGCCGGGGTTGGATGCAGGCAGGTCGGATGATATCACCGAAACGTCGTCTGAATACCAGTGTCTTGGGTCCGCATCGTGTTGCTCATTGACTCTTCCCCGGATTCGTTCATGCGCGTGTGTTGTGCGGTTGCGCAGAGACACCGGGGATGGGGGGCGCAAAACATTGAATTCACTGCGACTCTGCAGCCCCTCCGCCTGGAGATGAGCCCAGAGGTCTCCGCCCAGTGGCCGGCCAACGGCTAGTCCCACCTTAGCGAGCCAATCGTAAGACGCGCTTTGGGTGACGGGCTTCGCGTCGGTGGTGGGCAGCTGCGAAATATTTACAAAACAAGTAAACAGTCTGCATTCTGTCCCAAGGGTCGCTCCAACCTTACCTGGCTAGCAAGGCGGCTTTTTTTTTTGGTCTTAATCCGCCCCGTCGCGGCAGTCACCACCAAACAGTCTTTGGCTTAAGACCTTTTCTTCTCCTCCAGAGCTGTTTCCAAGCCTTCATATCTCCGTCCCTTCCACATCCCTCCCTCCCCCAACAGCCGGTCATTGTCGAGGCAGTCCGCTACCTCTGTTAAAGGTACCTCATAAACCTGACCGGCCCTCGCCCCTTCGTTACATCCCTATCTGTCGCAATATCCCTCATCCATCCCTTCACTCAATCCCACCCAGCCGTCTTTTACTCTGCCGGCCGAAAATCGAGGACCGGACCTGCAGCAGCATAGGCAAAAGGAGCCGTTGGTTTTTACATGCTATCGGACGCAATTGTTCCCACGACATCCTCACCGGCAGCAGCTTCATAATACTTCCCACTGCCCCTCCCGGTTTCCGTCGCAAACAGAATAAAAAAACAAGCAGTGCTAGCCATCTCAAGCCAAGCAGCCGCAATGGACGCTAGAGTAAGTCACTACCTCCCTTGCGACTCTCCCTCGTAGCCAGCGACCATCTTGCGAGGGACAACTTCCTTGATTTGGTTGTTCTATTGACTGACGTTCCTCAAAACAGCCTCAGCGCATCCGAGTCCACCCGGGTGGAAACGAAAACATCATCCCCTCGAAACAAGATTCCATACATCAGCGACACAAATCCACCGGCAACCTCCAGGCAATGCCTCGTAATGGCGCTCTCCAGGTCGCTGCGAAGCGCACCGCCTTCGGAGACGTCAGTAACACGGCCAAGAACCTCGCTGCTCTACCCAATGACAAGCTCCCGGGCAAGAGCAAGGTGGTCGACATCAACTACAACAAGCAGAATCCCACTAACGGCAAGGATGGACTCACCCGCCCTGCTCAGCGATCCACTGCTTTGGGCAACAAAGCTGCTGCTCCCCCTGTAGCGCAATGGAAGCAACCCAAGCTTGACGTGCGCAATGATGCGCAGCCAAAGCAGGTTGCGAAGCGGGCCTCTGTAGCCCATTTGGACGCCAGACCCTCAAAGAGCAAGCACATGGCACAAGACGCCACAGCAGAGTCAAGCAGACAGCCTCGACAGTACAAGTCCCAGCCTCAGCTTAAGAATGAGCCTGCAATGCACTTGCTGAGGCGCACCAAGAGCAAGCTGTCCACAACCTCAACACAGCCAGGAGCCACAACAGAATCTTGGAAGCCAATGGATGATGTGACCGAAGCTGCTTACGAGGATGCTGTCGAACATATTGGCGATGAACAATACCACGGCCCATACAACAGGCGCTCCTTGGAGGTCGCTGAAAATGCCCGCCCCCTTGAGGTTGACTTCCAGGACGACAATGTCCCCGTCGACTCGGCCCTTGCTGCCCCCGTGCTGTCGGAGCCGGAGGAATACTGGGACGAGGAAGAGGAGGAGGAGCTCTACGACGACCAGGGATACACGACTGCCCACTCGTACAAATCCCGGGGTGATCTCACCACTGGCGGCGCTACCACAGTGTTGGCTCCCAAGGTTACTGACAAGGTGCAACAAGAGTTGGAGACGGCCCGGGCCATTGTTGAGAGTACCCGTACCCAAGAGGAGGTCGACGACGAGATCTGGGATGTCTGTATGGTGGCAGAGTACGGCGACGACATTTTTGAGTACATGAGGGAGCTTGAGGTGCGTTCGGCGGCGGCTATTTGCAATTGACGTTCAATGCTGACTGACTGTTGCGCAGATGAAGATGCTGCCCGACCCTCACTACATGGACCACCAAGCCGAGATCCAGTGGTCCATGCGCTCAGTCCTGATGGACTGGCTGATCCAAGTCCACCACCGATTCAGTCTCTTGCCGGAGACTCTTTTCCTCACGGTCAACTACATCGACCGCTTCCTTTCATACAAGGTTGTCTCTATTGGCAAGCTTCAACTAGTGGGCGCTACCGCTCTGCTTGTTGCCTCCAAATACGAGGAGATCAACTGTCCATCTTTGCAGGAGATTGTCTTCATGGTTGACAACGGCTACAAAATTGACGAGATTCTCAAGGCCGAGCGTTTCATGCTCAGCATGCTGAGCTTCGAGCTTGGCTTCCCTGGTCCGATGAGCTTTCTGCGAAGGGTTAGTAAGGCGGATGACTATGACCTCGAGACGCGCACGCTGGCAAAGTATTTCCTCGAAGTCACCATCATGGATGAGCGCTTCGTCGCCAGTCCTCCCAGCTTCCTCGCTGCCGCTGCGCACTGCTTGTCTCGACTGATCTTGAAGAAGGGCGACTGGGTAAGTTGACCGGTATAACTTCTGGAAATGAGCGCTGCTAACACAAGCCAGACCCCGGCACACGTTCACTACTCTGGATACACTTGGGCCCAGCTTAAGAATCTGGTCTCTATGGTTTTGGAATGCTGTTATAATCCTCGCAAGCACCACCTTGCCGTCTTTGAAAAGTACTCTGACAAGAGATACAAGCGTGCCGCTGAGTACGTTCAGGCGGAACTGGCCAAGGGCTTCACGCTGCCATTCCGCTACTCCGTCGGCCGCGCATCGGCCTTCGACTTTGGCGACCTTGACAGCAACGCTGCCCATGCAAAGGCTGTCGAGTTCTCGGGCTAGTAGGACAATGGTACTCGATCAGCAACCGCGCATCGTGCGAGAGGGTTCTATTGGGGACACCAACGAGGCCCATGGCCCGACTCGACAAACTTTTTTTCTTCTGAACGATGTTGAATGCGACAACTGCCGCTGCTACTATTTTAATATCACGAACGGGTACGCGCACCCGACTCGACACGCAACGACTACCCCGGCAATGACGCGCAACTTTACTCAAAGCAATGTTTACGACCGGCGAGACGGTCTGTTGATGACTTTGGACGATGTGACGATATCCACGACTGGTTTTCGGCTTGATAGCCTTTCATTTCTTTCGGTTGGCCCTCGTCGATTTGCGTTTCATCCGAGTCCAGCATGTTTACGGCGTTAGGTGGGATGATTCCCCTAGAAGGCAAGGCATACAGAGGCAATGGGCGTGGCTTTCAGGAGCCAACCAGAACCACCAAAAGCAACCGAGAAAGGCAGCAGGGAGTGGCATAGATGATGGAGAAACAAAGATTATGGGATTAGCTGCCTCAGGGGGCTTTTGGAACGAGGCACCACTAACTTGTGTATGAGTTATAATTCTTTTGCAAAGGGAATTTGCATTTTCTATGTACTGTTACAGTTGAGCCAGAGCTTAGCTGAAAAAGGCCAAGCAGGCGGCGTCTCGGTAGTTGGTTCAGTATTGAGGCAATGACTATGGTATCTTGAGAAAGACTCTGGGTTTTGCGATGCCCATTGCTATGTTTTGCTGTCTCGTGTCTTGTGTGTGTGTCTTCTCCTGAGAAGCGTACCATACCTAAGCAGAACGATGATGCCTCAAAGTAGGAGCTCCCTTGTTCCGAGCTACCTAGATGAGATGTGCTGAAGCTAAGGTCCCCGAGCTCCGCATTCCTGGTTCGGGCCCGGGCAGGTGGCTGGGGGGTTCTCCAAGTGGCACCTGCGCCTCCAGAGCTCCGCATGTCAATTGATGTGATGATTGGCCAATAGCACGAAGCTCCATCTAATGGAACACTTCCAGGCTAGGCCGCAGCCCAGGTATCTCTCGTGCTTTGCCTTCTCCAGTGGATCAAGTCGTGTGAGGCCACATTGCTGATTCAACCGTGGGCGCACACTCTATTTTTTCCGTCCCGTCGCCTGCCAAAGTGACACATCAGCACCCGCAGCGACACGGTCTGTATCGGGTTGGTTCTTCCCCCTTTGGCTCGCATCTAATTCTTCTCCTCCATCCTTCTTTCCCTTTCCCTCCCCCCACCCTTCATCATTGATTGCGATTGTTGACTTGGTCAAGTCGCATTCAATTGTTGCTTGTTGTCGCTGCCGCTACCCGTCATCCACCATGGTCTACTTCAAGTCGTCTCTTCTGGCCCTCCTGGCCCTGCCCATCCTTGGCGCGTTCGCTGCCGAGGAGGCGCCTCCTGTGAGTTCACGACTCAAGAGTCGCGCCGCCATTGCCTTTTGTCTCTAATCGTGTGCAGGTCGACACCGATGCCACCGCTCCGGTTCTGAAGGCCGACATTGCCGCTACCTTCCCCGAGGCTGATATCTTTGGCGTCAAGCTCGTCAACGGTCGTCCCACCAAGGCCGTTATCGAGTTCACCAACCATGAGGACTCCCCAATTCAGGTCGCCATGGTCGGTGGTCTTCTGACTACAACCCAGGAGTTGGCTGAGAATGCTCATCCCAGCGATGCCATCCTCCGCAACCTCACGTCTGCGCGCTACGACCTGACCGTCGAGGCGGGTGACAAGAAGGCTGTTCCCTACTCCTTCGCTCTCGACATGCAGCCCCAGGATGTTCTTCTTCAGCTCGTTGCTGTCGTCAGCAACTCCAAGGGCGATATCTTCCAGGTCCAGGCATACAACGCAACCGCTGCCGTTGTTGAGCCTCCCACCAGCATCTTCGATCCCCAGATGTAGGTTGGCCCCTAGGCTGCGCATCAATTGTTATATGCTGACACTTGCAACAGCATCTTCCTCTACCTCTTCCTGACCGGTGCCTTTGCTGGTACCCTTTACTTCGTTTACAAGACCTGGATCGAGGCCCTCTTCCCACAGGCCAAGAAGGCGAAGACCGCTAAGAAGGTTCGCCAGGTGAACGTCACCGTCCCCTTGGCTGAGGCCGACACCACCGCTGTTGCCTCCTCTACCGGCAAGGACTTTGACGAGAGCTGGATTCCCGAGCACCACCTCAACCGACCCGTCGCCAAGCGCGTCAAGAGCGGTGCCAGCGGCAAGGTCAAGACCAAGGTTGCCGAGTAGGATAACAGCAAACCTGCGCGCACCATTCGCCGTACTAGGCGGGCATGAGCAAGATCACATATCGTGTGTTCATGAACGACTAGCGGAGATGTCTAGACGGGACGAAACGAAGCCCAGAAGATACTCCTTGTATGAGACTAGGAAGGACGAAACAAAAGCATTGTATCATAATTGCACACTGGGCCTGACGCCAACGTTCAGTGCGGTGTAAAATTACCAAAAAAGCTTGTCGTTACCTGGAACCATGAGAACCAAGTTCTTGCCCAAAATTGTGACCGATATATTGCCACACTGTCTATTTTTCCTAGCTATAGACGCCAAATTGGCCATGCTCGCTGCTTCTATGAAGAGCACTACCTTTTCCCGGTTCTCAGTCGCTGCATACGTGAAATACCACAAGCGGCATTGCTCAAGAGAAGTATCGTACTGACACAAAAAGCAAGCATGCGACCGTGCCCAGATCGCACGATTCTGTACGAATCCCTGTTTCAAACTATGCTTTTCGCGTACGCATCGTTGTTGCTAAATTACTGCGTTCGCGATCGGCGCATCCACCTGGGATCCTTGATTGAGGTGGCCAGTTCAGTCGGAGTCGAGACAGGCAATTAGCGAAGTGTGTCGCGGGAACACAGCTCTTTTCTTCTGTCCTTTATGTGTAGACGAAGGTTTGCAGCATGTAAGAAGGCGAGCTGCAGATGGCGGCAGGGGACCTTCCAAAGGCGCCCAAAGCACGTCCGGGGTACTACCCGGCGTTTAGCCAAAGAGCTCTCCACAAGCTGGGGCCTTTTGAACTAGCGGCTCTCTACCCCGGAGCGTGTCCCCTAGCTCCAGCGACGCCAACACGCGCTGCAGCGCGCTTTTTCCCGCGCTGGTCTAACAGCTGCAAGGTAAGGCACCTACCTGAGCTGCTGCACACAATTGGAGATGCCAAACCATCAGTCCTCCTTCCCCGTTCTGTCTTTCTCTTCCCTTTTTTTTCTTTCCTCAACACAACTAACTCACCAATTCCCTCTTACTCACCACGGAAGAAAGGCTGCACGACGAATTGAACAAGCGTCGCACTTGTCTCGTCTTTCGTATTATTAATTTTGGCATTTTTTTAGTCAATTTTCTTCCATTGAGTTCCCAACCGTTTACACATACCAAAACACGCGATGGCGCCCACGACTGAGGAGCCCGTCAAGCGCGGCCGCGGCAGACCCCCCAAGGTCCCTGGCGAGAAGAAGGTGTACGTTCCCACAGGCCGTCCTCGCGGTCGCCCCAAGGGAAGCGGAGGCGTCAAGAAGGCCACGACGCCCAAGAAGCCCGCTGCTTCGACCGGCAGAGGCCGTGGCAGGCCCAAGAAGGACGCCGTCGAAGCTGCCGTCGCCGAGGCCTCTGAGACCCCCGCGAAGAGCGGCACCCCTGGCCGTCGCGGTCGCCCTCGCAAGTCCGACGCGTCCGCCGCCGCCCCGACCCCTAAGAAGGAGACCAAGAAGAAGGGCCGCAAGAGCGACGCCTCCACGAAAGACAAGGAGGAATCCCCTGCGGCGGAGTCGTCTTCATCCGAAGAGGAAGGTTAGCTCGACCTCTGCTTTTTTCGCAAAAACGCGCATACATACACACGTCTGCCCCCTTTTTGTTCCGCCGACTGGCCAAAGTGGAAAGGCATTGGCTCACTAATGCGCAGCCAAGGACCTTGAAGATGCCGGCGTAAAGTCGCCCTCGAACGCCGAGGACTCTGCCGAGGAGGTGCGTCGCTCCCCCTGGTCGAGGATGATGGGAGGAATTTTCGGCTGACCGCTATTACCACACAGTAAACGGATGAACGGGGCAATGTACTTCTACACAAGGGTCTAGGGATTTGGTCTAATGGGTTTCCAAAAGAAACGAAAGGCGTTGGGGTATCGCTTCCGAGTTTGCTCAGACATGGTGTCGAGGTCTTTTTCTTCCGCTCGCGGACCGCTAAGCACATGAGAGTTCGACCATTACCGAGATACCATTACTTGCTGAATACAAGACTATTCTATCTGTAATTCTCTTCTAAAGCTGGGTCTCGCCATGCTTGCGAGCTGGGGAACCGATATAGCTTCTCATGCATGATGCTGCTTGCTCTATGCTCCTTTGATACTGCCTCTAGTGAATTCATTCCTTTTTCCATTCGGCAAACTCGACGGCGAGATGCTCCTTGAGTCTTGCGAATTGGTTCCCAAAGTTTTGACCGCACCTCCAGCACGTAAAGTCCCTCTTCAAGAGGTCTCCCGCGCGACCAGGGTGGTCGGGTGGTAGCGGGAAATCGGTAACGTCGATTAGGAAGGGAGTGTTGAAGGAATTGTAGTGCTTGCGGTGCTTCAAGCAATCCGAGTACATGTCGCGTGAGAGGACATGGACGTGGAGATGGTTCATGCTGGGATGTGCGTGCACTCCCGTGATGACCTCAGCTTGCCAGTCACGGCCTTGAGGCAACTCATCGCCCTCAGGCTCGACGACGCCATTCAGGACGGCCTCACGCGCCGCCTCGGCTTTGCTGTCTTTCCCGAATCGCCGCTGCAGCTCCTTGGCCACCAGCTCCTTCAGCTTGAGGACTTCTGCTTGTACAGACGCGAGAAATTCGACGTCGTCAAACGCTTCGAAGGGGTGGAGGAGATTGTGCGCCGGTGATCGGGGAAGCAGGAGGGTGTGAACGCTGGCCTTGGGATAGAGATCGTTGATCGCGACGAAGTCGTCATTGTGATATATCACGCGTGAGGGCGGGTGAGAGGCTGAATTGTCGATGTAGACGCCGAGACCGTCTCGGGCTTTGTACGATCTCCCGCGCGACGCTTTTGGGTTCTCGACTGCGGGTTCGGGTTTGCGCTTTCGGGTCATAAGCTCCGTGACTGTGCGGGATCATGTCAGTACGGCGAGCTAGAGTTCGGAGCATGTCAAGACGCACAGGCGTTCCTCGGGGCCTTTGGGACCGGAGCTGTCCCTTGGATCTCGTCCTGGGTGATGGCATCCTCTGGATCAGAGGAGGCCCCGGCCATGATTGCAGGTATGAAAGTAGGAGTTTAGGTTCAAGACCACAGAAAGACTGGCTTCGCTCCTCGCCAAAGCTGTCGCTTCAGCCTGCCATCCTCAACAGAGTCAAGGCCGGTGCTGGTGACTCACGCGTGTATCAAGGCTGAGGATATCAGTTATGACTGCGCGAATGCGCCACGGAGCACGCTGCCTGTTACCAGCATCGACAGGTTGAATGAGGTAAGGAACAGAAGGCGGAGGGGGATTTGGGGAAGTCGGCAGGAGGTTTACCCACAGCGGGGTAGCTGCAGGAGCAGCCGTGCTCCGCCCTACGGCGCTCGCCATCATTCTCTCGGGGCGCCAAGGTCACTGAGCGCTCATTGCATGCCGTCTCTGCAACCGCCGCTGATGCAGCTTCACCAATCAGCGACACCTCTGGGCGAATCAAAAATTCCCGACATCTCTTCACTCGGCGCTGCCAATCGCGTCAGTCACTCGGTTGCATTCTCGACCCTTCATCGGAACGCCGCCTTGCGTGGCTGACAACGCCTCAGCCGAACACTGAGCGACTGACCGACGACAATGGTCAAGAAAGGCAAAGGAAAGGACAAGGCCACCGCGCCGGCCCCAGCAGCACAACCTGCTGCTTCATCGGCCAAAGACGGTGCCAAAGGCAACAAAAATGGCGGCCCGTCTCCTATGGAGCAGGCTGCTGGGCCTGTGGCTGGAAAACCGACTGTGAAGCAGATCATTGGCGGATCGTCCTGGACTGGAAAGCTGCCAGTAAACCTTTTCAACGAGTTCTGCCAGAAGCAACAGTGGGAGAAGCCGGTCTACGATGTCCGGAAAACCCCTGAAGGTTACGCATGCTTCGTGACTATTGCTGCGAAGGACCTGAAGACTCGGGAGTTGACGACCTTGGACCCTTTCAAGATCCATCCCGACTTCAAGCATTTGGTCACCAGACCTACCGCGCTGGAGGCGAGGCACTGCGCCGCCACCTATGCTCTCTTCAGAGTGTGTAGCATGCAGAACAAGCACACCGTGCTTCCCCCTGACTACAAATCTCTGTGGAAAGATTTTCAAGAAATCAAGAAGCAAGACGTAAAGGACGGCAAGGCTTGGATGTACGATGCAGACCCATTCAAGACACTCAAGGACCGACAAGATGCCAAAGCCGCCGCGGAGAAGAAACGAAAGGAAGCTGAAGCAGCCAGGGAGAGGGCAAAAACCAGGCCGGGCGCATCAAGCCTGGTTATTGGCAATGGTCCTGGCGGGGCGAATTTGATGAAGGGATGGACCGAAGCTCCCAAGATTGAAATGGGCAAGCGCTCGAGGACACAGATCGAAGCTCTCATTCAGAAATACGTGGTCTGGAATCCCAACAAGGTCCAAATGTCTGCTGCTATGCGGAAGAGCATCATTGATGAGCTAAGCAAGCTGGCATTCAGACGGAGCCATGTGGAAGAAGCAACGGAAATCTGTAAAGACCGCGAAGAGACCCTCGAGTGGCTGTTGATTCATGTTCCCGAGGATGATTTGCCACCGTGGGCACTGCCTGAGAGTTACGCGGCAGGCATCTCGGTCGCTTCGATGGATCTCAAGAAGGAAGCCGCGATCAAACGTTTATCGGAGTCAGGTTACGCCCTCGACTTGTGTGCGCGGGTTTTCGAGGAGGCCGGCAACAGCGAGGCTAGAGCGGCTGAAATGCTGCAACAACGCCTCATCGGACAAGTCTCGGCAGACGCGCCTATGAAGGCAGACGATCTGCTGTATCCAGGTATGACGGCTGAGGAGCTTTGGGAAGACGAAGTGACTGCCATGGAGTCGTCTTTTGGCGACCACTTCAAAAAGATTGATCCCGACATCATCCAGGTCAAGTTGGAGTCAGTCAAAAACGGGAGCAAGTCCGTTGATGCTGCTATCAGAGTGCGAAAGTCACCTAATTACCCTGCCCAACTAGTCTTTTCCGTCGTTGCCCAGCTGCCAGCGCAGATCAAGCTGTCCATCATCAAGCAAACCATTGCGTATCTGGACGAGTCGTATCGCGAGGAGCCTATGAAGATCTTCGTGGCCATCGACCGGATCCAACAAAACATCAACGACATCATAGAACGACCTGGAAAGTTGCTCGATATTGCTGCTGTTGCCTCTACTGCTTCAGAGGTCCCGAGTGACTCCCGGCCTCGCAGAACTGGGCCTCGATCCCAGCGGCCCCCAAAGCCGATTATGTGGAAGCCTGATCCTCGAACCCGCGAAGAGTGGCTCAAGAGACAGGAGGATCCGTCATGGCAGAAGATGATATCCAAGCGAAAGACACTTCCAGCCTGGCAAGTTCAAGAAGACATCGTGCGTATCGTAGATGAGAACCACGTTACGATCATCAGTGGTGAAACTGGTTCAGGAAAGTCAACGCAGTCAATGCAATTCATCCTGGACGAACTATACAGCAGAGGCCTGGGAAACTGTGCCAACATGCTCGTCACACAGCCCAGAAGAATCTCTGCACTTGGCTTGGCCGACCGTGTAGCAGAGGAGCGGTGCACCAGAGTCGGAGATGAAGTTGGATACGCCATTCGTGGAGAGAATCGCAGAAGCAACCAGACTCGCATAACGTTTGTGACGACTGGTGTGCTTCTCAGGAGACTGCAAACATCCGGTGGCCGGATTGAAGACGTCATTGCCTCTCTTGCAGATGTCAGTCACATTGTTATTGACGAAGTCCACGAACGCAGCCTGGATACAGATTTCCTTCTGACCATTGTGAGAGAGGTCCTGAAGACGCGAAAGAACCTCCTGAAGTTGGTGCTCATGAGTGCTACGTTAGACGCCGCCTCTTTCAAGAGCTACTTCACGTCACAGGGTCTCAGCGTCGGCTTGGTAGAAATCTCTGGCAGGACGTATCCCGTCGAAGATTACTACCTGGACGATATCATCGGTTTAACGGGTCTCGGCGGCGATGTTGGCGACTTTGACGACGCGCGAGGCGACTCGATGGGAAAGACCATTCAAAAGCTGGGCGCTCGTATCAACTACAGTCTCCTCAACGAGACAGTGAGAGCCATTGACTCGGAACTTTCCTACGCTCAGAAGTCGGGCGGCATTCTCGTGTTTCTGCCTGGTGTCGCGGAAATCAACCAGACATGCAGAGCGCTCCAGTCGAACTCCTCACTGCATGTGCTCCCCCTCCATGCGTCTTTGGAGACGAAAGAGCAGAAACGCGTATTTGCTGCACCACCAGGAGGGAAGAGAAAGGTTGTGGTCGCTACAAACGTTGCCGAGACATCTATCACCATCGACGACATCGTTGCTGTGATCGATAGTGGCAAGGTGAAGGAGACCACCTATGATCCTGTTAACAACATGCGGAAGCTCGAGGAGAATTGGGCCTCCCAGGCAGCATGCAAACAGCGCCGTGGTCGTGCAGGCAGAGTTCAAGCTGGCAAATGCTACAAGCTCTACACACGAAACCTTGAGCAACAAATGGCAGAACGACCAGAGCCTGAGATCAGGCGAGTGCCTCTGGAGCAGATGTGTCTCTCGGTTCGTGCCATGGGTATGAGGGACGTGGCTGCATTCCTTGCCCGGTCACCCACTCCCCCTGAAGGCACTGCTGTTGAAGGAGCAATCAAGCTTCTGCAAAGAATAGGCGCTATGGATGGGGAAGAAATGACCGCCTTGGGCCAGCAGCTCGCCATGATTCCTGCAGACCTTCGATGCGCGAAACTTATGGTTTATGGCGCCATTTTTGGATGTTTGGATGATTGTGTAACTATCGCGGCTATACTCAGCACCCGCAGTCCGTTCTTGTCACCTTCCGAAAGGAGGAATGAAGCGAAGGAGGCGCGAATGCGGTTTTCGAAGGGCGACGGTGATCTTCTCACCGACCTCGAGGCTTTCCGGCATTGGGAACAGATGAGATACGACGGTGTAGGCCAGCGGCAACTGCGGTCTTTCTGCGACGAGAACTTTCTCTCGTATCTGACGCTCAATGATATCTCGGCTACGCGGATGCAGTACTACTCGGCCCTTCGAGAGATTGGCATTGTCGGATCAAAGGATGTCAACTCTTTGCAAAGCCAGAGTAGATCCGGAATGACGCTACTCCGCGCGCTCACGGCTTCAGCGTTCAGCCCGCAAATCGCGCGTATCCAGTATCCTGACAAGAAATTCACTAGCACGGTTTCAGGCGCCAAGGAGTTGGATCCCGAGGCACGAATGATCAAATACTTTTCGCAAGAGACTGGACGGGTGTTTGTGCACCCAAGCAGTACGCTATTTGACAGCCAGGGATTCTCCGGTAACGCGACATTCATGTCTTACTTCACCATGATTTCTACAAGCAAGACGTTCATTCGAGACCTCACACGTAAGCAACCTGCGGCTCGGGCGCTTCCAATACATCTTTACTAACCTCCCTCAGCTTTCAACTCCTATACCCTGCTCTTGTTCTCGGGAGCAATCACACTGGATACCCTAGGAAGAGGCTTGATAGTGGATGAATGGGTGCGGCTCCGAGGCTGGGCGCGACTAGGGGTCCTGGTATCGAGGCTTCGTGGTATGGTTGATGACGTTATTGCGCTGAAGATTGAGAATCCAGGACTGGACCTCACAGACAACGAAGTTATTCAAATGGTTGGAAAGCTGATAGAGTTGGATGGGCTAGACGCATGATAGATGACGGCGCAACGGCTTGACAAGTAATCATATACGGACATGATATAGAATAGAAATGATCTCTGGGGAGCTCACTGAGAAAATAAAAAGCAAGGGTCCATTTACTGCTCTCTAACGATTGCATTTCGACACACCTTCGACGTGAGCCTCGACGTCAGTTGTCAAGCTTTCTCATCTATAAGATCCACTATATCATTTCCGTGATACCAATTGTCGTCACCTAGCCCACTCTTATGAAAATTTCTGCCTCCCGCGGTACGCGTCCGCTGGCGCATACGAATAAGTGAAAAGCCTGCCTGTCATGTTTCCAAAGTACACTGATACGTCTCGGGTCTCTGGGTCGAACAAACGGACGTTGGGTGGGTCCCTTCGGATGGTGCATTAAGTTCCTGGTGATCAGCGACCGGGGTGCAGGCGGGGGGACGCGGGGTAGCTCGGCATCCAATGGCTACTGCCCTCCCTGCTGCAGTGAGGGAGGTGGTGGTGGGTGGTGACCAAACCATAGCACCTCCCCCGATTCTGCAACGGACTTAGCACACGCAACACACGCACATCAACAGAGCTCGTGCGTCTTCCTCTCAACAGGACCGTCCGCATCTGTCTTCTCCCAACCGCACCTGACAACGGCGCCAAATATAACTGTCCGGATGGCCTCAACGAGCCGATCGCAATTCCGACGCTTCTGATTCCTCTTCCTTCTTTCTTGTCGACATCTAACTTTAACTTTGGCGACTTCCCGGCTGAGCCATGAAGCTTACCACGCCACATGCGCAATGGGCCTCGTTCGTCATTCTTGCGCCGCCGACCGTCCTGGCGGCAGTGCGCCCGCCCTTCATCAATCCGGATTCCCTCCCCAAAGAGCCCGTCTTTAGAGGTCCTTGGGAGCGATATGTGAAGGCACCAGAAGATAAGACTTACATCGTCCCGTCCCGCATCTGGGATGTCGAGGGCAACATCACGACATCCCACCGGCCAGTGGAAGTTGGGGCGGCCGCGGCGCATATCTTGGAACACGGCGTCACAATCGGTCCCGGCGGCTTGCTGACGCTGGAATTCGAGGAAAACATCTCTGGACGGTATCCACTCCTCACGCCTCTCCCACCATTGAAGTCTTCCGGCTAATTTCTGTCGCCCTACAGCGTCTGTTTCGATGTTTCCTCTACCGGCAACGACCCCGAGATCTTCCTAGCATACTCCGAGTCCTCCCTGTTCGCCGGACCGCTCCCGGACACCACGACTGAGCAACGGGAACGAGACCTGCCCCTACATTTCGAGTTCGACGGGAATACCGGCACCGTATGCGTGGGGAAAGACTTTATAAGGGGTGCCTTCAAGTACCTCACTTTGCAAATGCCGGAATATCCAGTTCTGCCAGATGAAGTAATTGTAAGGCAAGCTAGAGATGAACAGGCCGTACTGGGAGGCGATCAGGCGCCTTTGGACCCTGCCGAAAGGAACCCGTATGACAAGCCGTGGGTGACGCTTAAGGGTCTCTGGGTGAACTGCACCGCATTTCCTTCCCAGTCCAACGGTCGGGCCTACTCAGGATACTTCCACAGCTCTAGCAACATGCTTAATCGGATCTGGTACGCTGGTGCATACACACTTCAGCTGTCTACCATCGACCCCAAGGAAGGATCAGCAATCATCGACTACAACCGTAACGTTGACCACAACGAATCTCCGACTGGGTCTTGGTACTCCAATTTCACCGTCGCGAACGGGACAGCGGTAACGACGGACGGTGCAAAGCGCGACCGCATCGTCTGGCCAGGCGACATGTACATTGCCGTGCCGGGAATCGCCATGAGTACATACGACATGGTTGCGGTGCGCAATGCTCTCGATGTGATCTATGATCACCAGTATCAAGACGGCTCACTGCCGTGGGCGGGTCCCCCCCTGGGGTTTCGCGGAGAGTTTAGTGACACTTACCACTTACACACTCTGCTGGGCACGTACAACTATGTCAAATTTTCTGGAGATGTGGAGTGGCTTGCAAAGCGCTGGCCAAATTACCTTAAGGCTCTCAATGTAAGCATCGACAAGGTCGACCATACCGGTCTTATGCACGTCACTAGCGGCGCCGACTGGCTGCGCCCCGGCATGACAGGCCATAATCTCGAAGCCAGCGCCATCCTTAGCACGGTCTTGGGTAAGAGCGTCAAATTGGCCAAATGGCTCGGAGACGACAGCCCAGCGGCGCGGCCTCATGGAGTATGGACAGGACTGCGTATCGTCATGAACGCCGGACTCCAACAGCTGTTCTGCAAAGACACGGGCCTTTACTCGGACAACATCGGCAGACGAAGCTGTAGGGGTCCAGAGCATACCGACCCCCAGGACGGCAATAGCTGGGCCCTCATCTCAGGTGCAACACACTACTCTCGGGGGTTGGAAGTCTCTCGAAACCTACAGGCGCGGTGGACCAAGCATGGCGCCCCTGCCGTCGAGTTTCCCAACGTCATTTCGCCATTTGTATCTTCATTCGAGCTCCTCGCACACTCCGCCGCCGACAACCACGATGCGGCCGTGGAGCTGATGCTACTTGAGTGGTCCTACTTGCTCGAAGGACCCGGATTCACAAACTCGACGCTTGCTGAGGGATTCCGCGTTGACGGCGGCATACAGTACCCTGCGTATTGGTCTGCTGCTCGCAATTCTCACTGCCATGGCTGGTCTTCGGGTCCTACGTCGGTGCTTACTAGCGAGATTCTGGGTATTCAACTCCTGGCTCCAGCAGGGACGGAATGGACTGTTCGGCCGCATCTAACGAAGTGGCTCGGCTTTGCCAGAGGCGGTTTCGCAACAACTCAAGGGGTTTTTGAAGTTAAGTTGAGCCGTGTGGTGACGTCCACATCTTCATCGGCCAGCTACCAACAAAAGAGGCGCCGCGGGCAGATCATTGAGATCACCGCACCAGAGCGCACTACCGGTACATTCGAGTGGGTTCCGTCTTCCACAAAGATAGACGTCGAAGGAGGTCGGACGACGGCGTGGGTTGCCTGGGAGGACGACGGGCAGACACCCGGTTCGAAGGGCGTTGTAGAGCAACTCGACGTTGCCCTGGCCCGCGTCGATCCCCCGAGCGAGGAGGAGTGGCACAGGCAGAGCTTCATCTACCGCGACGACACACGGTTAGTCTACGACGAGTCGTTCCGTGAACCCGAGGTCGCCGATCGGGAGGCCGGTGTGGTAGACTGGGATGCGCTGGAAGCAAACTACGTCAAACCCCTGACGGAGATGTTTTAGGCTTAGGGGACCTTCGTGCCCTCTTGTGTATGAGTACCGAGTGTCCCCTTGTTTTCGGTTTGGGCAAGTATTTGCAAACTTTTCGGAAGGTATTTATGAAGTGTTTCAAAGCGGGAAAAAGGTTTACGGTGGGACTATAATGTGTGTACGGCTAGTATGACTATGGGAAATTGGGAGAGGCGTAAATGTACATTATCTGATGGTTTGGGTTTGTTTACTCAGTCCGGGTAACCTTTGACGACGTATTCAATGGAACGATAGATGTCAGAGAAAGCAATTCATATTCTATATGAGACCACTACTCGGCGTAGTGATGCACGGCGCATGAATTCCCAGACTATTTGGATTCCCGCCTCTTTCCGAACTCCCAAAATACAGCGCTCAAACGAAGGGTATCGATGTACAATTCCCGCGTCTCCCAGAGACTCCCAAATACATCGCACGCGTAAAAAGTACAATTTCCTATGTCGGTAACCACCGTCACCTTTTAGTACAGTAGCTCGCCGCTTTCCACCATCTTAGTGAACTTGTCGTCTGGGTCGACGAAGTGGTAGTCCTCCCCGCGCACCACGCGGTCCACCTCTTCGCGAACGAAGGGGTACACATCCTTCCATGCGTTGCGACCCATCCAGCAGTCCAAATGTCCGTAGCCCGGAACGACACGGCGGCGGTACTGGATTCCAGCCGGAGCACCGGCGTCGAGCTGTCTACCATGAGAACCAAAAGTGTCGCAGAGGATCTCGTACGTCCTCTCCGTCGCCTCTGGCGTGAGAACAGCATTGTCGCGGCCGACAAAGAGCATGATTGGGATGCCCCGCAGCCTGCGGATGTTCTGCGGCGTCGTGAGCGGCTGGAAAAGGGGCCCGTTGGTCATGACATGCCCGTCGAAGCCCTGCTTCATGAGGAGGTGCAGCTGCGTCATGTTGACGCCGCCAAAGAAGCGGTCCATCTGTCTATGGGTAGCCTCGTTGAGGTTGGCGTGGTTCCAGCAACGGCCGAAAACGAGCGTACAGCGGTGGCAGCAGGCGTTGTTGCAGATCTCCTTGCGCTCTTCCGGGTATAGCCGGAGGAGCTCGTTGAGGGCACGCTGGAGGATGCTGTCATCCTTGGCGGTGCTGCAAGAAAACCAGTTGCCAAGGACCATCTTGTACATTTTGTCGAGCGGTATCGGACCAGCCATGACCTTGGCCATGTTGAGCGTGCTCCAAATAGGATTCATGAATACCTGGCTGCAAGTGATGCCCTGGATCCAGGATCCCGGGATGGTACCGTCAAGGAGGCCGCAGGAGAATGCAACACTACCCATGCAGTGCGCGATGGTGTAGATTTTGTTGTCCTTGGAATTGCCGTCCGAGTAGTCCTGACGGATGTGCTCGATGCAGGCTTGGAGGTCTAACCTGGCGTCGTAGGTTGTCCAGTTGTTCTGGGCGACCATGAGCTGACCGATGCGGTGTACCGTGATGAAAACTCGGTAGCCGGCGCGAGTGAAGTAGTTGACCGCGTTGTATTTGATCGTGGGTAAGGCGTAAATCTGATGATCGACGGCGGCGCCGGGAATCAAAAAGAGGTTCTTCGTCTCGATGTTTGGGTTGGTCGACTCCCACATGTGCATCCGTGTCTTGACATTGTCCCGAGCAACAATGACGAACGAGGCCGTTGGAGGAGTGTCGTTGACGTAGCCGTTATAGTTGACGCTCGGGTATTGCAATGGGGTGAATGGGGCCAGGAAGAGAGACAGTGACTTGCGGGTGAAGTAAGTCAGGAAACTCGCCGCGCTGTAGGCTTTCTTGACCAGGCCGCTTCCCGTTGGTGTCATGGTCATGATCTGAGAGACGAAGTCGGCGGGCTGGATGTGCATGATGCCTTTGGCGACCACTTTTCCGAGCCGCCAATGCTCGTCGCAGTTATCGCCAGCCTCCAGTCCACGTCTGGGCTCAGAAATGGTGACATAAAGTGTACTTGTGGCCTTCCAGAACTGGAAAGGGGCCAGAGCAACCGATGAATCGACCACCTTATATCCATGGAAATGATACTTCTCTCCATTGACACCACGCAGGTCAAAGTCGTACGTCATGTTGCGCGTTCCGGGAGCTTTCTGGTCCAAAATGAAGAGGTTGAAGTCTCCACGTTGGACCATGAACGGGGATCCACGGATGGTAGGGCAGACGAACGTGCCAGTGAGCATGGCTGAGTGGTCCGGCTCCTTGATCATAGACTTGGTGTTGAAGGCCTGAACGCTGAGGAAGAACCTGGCACTCTCGCAGAGACTCTTTGCAGTTCGGTATGCCAGCTCGTAGGTGTCTCGCTTGTCGGTAATCAACCCATCGTCGCGATGAACGAATCCTGACATGACCTCGGTGAATCCAAAGCCACCCGCCTTTGCCCTGTTGGCATGATGGATCAGGGACTTGGCCTTGTCAATCCTTTCGTTCTCTTGTTTGAGCTCTACCGTGTCCTTCTCCTCCTTCGGCGCGAACTTGGGTTCGCCGAAAAGATCGAGAATGCCGTTGGGGTTGGGGTGGATCATAAGATCCCTCTTGTGAATATACGCATCGACGGAGCGCTCGGCAAGAGCAGTGATGGTAGCGAAGGGGTTTACGCCAATAGCACCAGGTATGACAGAGGCATCCGTCACAATCAAGCCATCATGTGTCTCATCGTCATCTCCAACAAAAACTTCACCAACATCGTTCGTAACGCCAGTTGCGCCAGTATCGTCGCGAGCCATACACGCTCCCCTATTAGATATTAGCATTATTCATTTACGAGAAAAGGGAGCATCTCACCCGATGGGGTGGACAGTGACTTGTTGATCTCCCATCAACGCAGCGAACGGGTTGTTGACAAAGGTACCGCCCATGGCCTGGGTTGCCTTGGCCAGCAAGTCGTTCAACTTCCGGACATGGTCGCTCCGTCCTACACCAAGGAATTCGAGAACAGGCTTGTCGTCCTTGAGAGTGAGCATGGCCTGGCTGCTATCATGAGACATGACGAGGTAGACCTGAGTATTATCCATGGAGCCGCCCTGACGATATGCGCCAAAGATGTGACTTCGGTATCTGGCGAAATTGGAGCGAACCTTCTCGGCAAAGGACTCGCCAGTGGCTTCGACAGATCCAGGCATCATCTCCAACAAGGTCTGGAGGAAGGGCGTCAGAGAACGAGGGATTGCACCCTCTTGAATTACGTATCCATCGAGGGGGTTCTCGTGGCCTTCGCGGTCATCAATGACGGAGTTAATAGTAGGACCAATTGGGTTATAGGGGTTGGGAAACGGCTTTCCGATGGCATTTGCCTCCTCGTCCATGTTGTAACTGGTTAGATGTTAGCACGCAAGTAATAGGCATGGCTGTAAGTGGCGTGCTTACCCAAAGGCGAGCATATCACCATTGCCACTCATGTTCTCGCCAACACGAGAGCTCATGGAAAGGCCCATCTCTCTGCTTCTCAAAAGGATTTCTGTGGTGCCAATAGCACCGGCGCCGAGAAAAACGCACTCTTTGGCGTGCACCCACATCAAGTCTCCGTGGAGGTTTGCCTTGAAGTGGCCTCTGTTGCGACCATGCCAGGCGAAGAAGATGAGGTAGCCTCCAATGTGCTCCTCGGCCTTCTTAATGTATCGGACTTCACACTCGCAAAACATTTCGGCACCCCAGTTCCATGCGTCGGCAAGATAAGTTACCAACGTCGTTGTTTTGGACCCGTCGTTTACACCAGTGCAGTCCTGTCCGGTCAACGCGGACGGGCACATCTCCACGCCGGTACTGTTAGGGCCGTTGCGGAATCTAGTTGTTTGTGGGACCATTTTAAATTTGCTGGAAAGGCCAAGAGCAGCAGCTTGTTTCTTCAAGACGTTGACCTTGGGGAGTTCGGGCCAGTCGTCTGGATACTGGGTCGGCTCGAGAACATCTCTAGCTCTTTGGTAGTCTAAAGATTGAGGATGTCAGTGTTAATAGGACGTAGTGTGATCACTTAGTGACGAGTTGCTTACACTGTTCCAAGCAGCTGGGATCTTCCCTAATAGCCTTGGGCCAGATAGGCATGGATAAGGTAGCCTCGTCTGCTTCAAGGAAGACGTTGGCGTTCATCAAGCTAGTTCCACCGAGGCCTAAAGGAAAAGTTAGTCTAGGCCATCACCCACCACAGGGCGGCGGCTGCAAATCCTTACCATTGCCAACAACAGCATTTAAACCCTTTCCAAAGATCAAATGGTACATGCCAGTCGGATCACCCCTCTCGATGGTAGTGCTAGGGAGCCATCCGGGGGCAAACTCTCCAGAAACATGGACTTGATCAAATGCGTCGAGGACACCACTAGGGTACTCTCCAGGCCATTTCTCCTGTCCACGCTCAAGTACACAAACAGACTGGCGTTTGCCGCTTGCATCCTTTGTTCTTGCTATGCGGGATGCGGCCACGGCACCGCCATATCCGGAACCAATAACCACACAGTCGTAGCTGTTGCGCATCAACTCAACGGGCTTCGATATCCGAGGGTATTGCCTCCGGGCCTCGTCGTCGTACGTGCGGACGTTGGCATACGCCCGTGACCTTGGGGCATTGTCTTCCTCATGTAGTCCAAATGTGGGAATACGATGAGATTTGCTGTATCTGATGCCGTTGGACGGAGGCTCCTCTCTGTAAGAACGGGACGAAGACGATGTCGGGCGAGAACCCGAAGCTGGCGAGAAGAGTCTGGACGTGGAACTGTTGGCGCTGTTGGTGCCATTTGTTGAAGAGCCGTTATAATCCATGCGGTATCCGTTGGCCTTAGCCACATTGATATTGGTCGGCTTAGGGTCGACGCCGTTGAGCGGACCTTCGGGAGTTGCCATTGGTGCCATTTGGGAGGCGTCTCAGCCCTAGCAGCAACTGCGCCGTTGACGGCACTAAGGAACTCGAGTGTAAGGGTTACTTTCTGTTGATCGCAAATGTGATGGTCCGTAGTGTTTGAGTGCCTCTGAGGGTGACCAATGCTTGTTGGAGGAATCCAAGAACAGTATTGAAATGATAAGAAGCTGTGACTGAGAAGGATCCTGCGGAGGAATACACAAGAGTCTATATAGTCACTACAACCAAGGCAACTAAATAGCCAGATATCATGGAACGAATGCGGGCGGCGAGGACATGGAGGGGACGAAGGGAAGGAAACGGGCTCCTGGTACGAGGAGCAAGTATATCAATGGGGGTCCATGGCGGGCTAAGCAGACAGGTGTGCCGCGCGAACTATTCCTAGTCAGAAATCCCACACTAGCATATGAGATAGACAAACCCACCGCAGAACGACATGCTGGGTGACCGGGGTACTAGGAGGATCCTTGCCAGCACCTGCATGGGTGCATACGGCATGCGTACCGCCGTACGCTGGGCTACGAGGTGGACAATTCGGTGAGGGACAGTGCCGGATCCGTCATCTTTCGCAAATCGGGGGCGGAAGGTACGGGATGGAGGCGAAGAAGCAACACTGATTTGGCGGTTCCTGTGAGGAATTGGCCAAGTCTCATAGAGTATCGATAGGGCCGTGCTCAGTTTCTCCACCGAACCCAAGGTAGGCAATGATTCAAGTCTAGTTTTGTGGTGACGGCAACCTGACGGTTGGTCCATGTCTCAATCCCACGGGGTCCATCTCGCTTGGGGGAGCGAGTCGACGAGTCGTTCTGGTGAACGAGGGCAGTAATCGAGCAGGCCGAGGCAAGTTCTCCCTTGGAGTTGACGGGATGACGAGGCTGGCTGGGAGTGGTGCTGACGGGGGACGAGACCGGGGCGGTGGACTCGGGGCTGAGGTGTCGAAGCCGGGGATTGTCGTTGGAGATGGAGATGGAGATGGAGTAAGAGTGAGACTCTGAGGGTTCAGCGCCATGTGTCTCTGTCTCTTGACGTGTGGGTGGGTGGGTTGGTGGTGGTGGACAGATGTGCAGATGTGCAGAAGGCGTTGCCGAAAATAATGGGAGCGTCCATTGTCCGTCTAGTGTCCCGTCCGTAGTTGCATACCTACCTACGCTACTACTGCGCGAGGTATGTACTCTGGAATGAGAGGTGAGAGGTACGCAGTTGGAAGGACGATGTACACGGCGGCTTCCCAGCGGGTGTTAGTGTGCAGGGACTACTGCGGAAGGGCTGTCTATTGGTTCGTCGCGACCAGTCATGATTCGAGAGAAAACAGCACCTGCCTCATATTAGGCCAATGACCGGTGCCGAGGCCAGTCCAATGGCGGAAGGGTGGGCTGAGGGGAAAGGGAGCTGAATGTCGGGTCAGGCCAGGCGTTGAGTGCTGCGACTCTGCTCAGTGAGGTACGGCGTATTGCTGGACTCGGACTCTGCCTCTGCTGGTTTGAGAAAAAAAAAGATTCTGCCTGCGCTGCGCGCAAATGGGCCAATGACAGCACTCCTATCGATCTCGGGTCGGGTTTTGCCAATCCTAGACAGTGGAGATCTCTCCACCCCGACGGCCTGGTTACCCGTTTTGATTTGTTTTAGCGTCCCTGGCGACCTTCAACTCGACTTGTCAATCTCATCAGCCAAACCAACTGAAAAAGCAAATGCCCAGCGCGGCTGGTTCTTGGTTCGGTGGTGGGTGCGCGCAATCGCGCAAGGGAGAACGCGGGCGGTGGATCGTCTTCAAAGTGAGTGCCTGAACCATCCTTGCGTCTGGGACGGATACGACAAGGTTAATTAAATTACAATTGGACCCCTACAACACCGTAAAGGCCATGGCATCACCATCGATACCGTGACTACGGCACGGGGGCTTGAACCGAGATAACCGTTAAAGGTTTTGACGCTACCTAGCTGAATGCTTCTGGCAGCGCATATGCTTCGACTTTTGGGGAACGATGGACTGGCCTTGGTCGGTTCCAGGGCCTCGGTGAAGGGAGAGTAGCGAGACACGCAGCCGGATCGCCGACGCATTCCGAGCTGAAGCTGTGAGCCTCACGGAATGCGTCCGTCCAAGACGAGTCTCGGATGAGTTTCCTCTTGGGACGTCAAAATAACGTCCGCATACACCTGAGTCTTGGCCCAGGCCAACATGAAGTGTTTTCCTCGCCTTTTGCAACGATTGAATAGAGAACAGTTACCTGACTGAGACGATTCACTGGCGTAAGGCAGCCAACAAGGAGGCGCAGATAGCTGCGGTTCTGCGACGGCCAATCCCTGTGAAGATGCTGCGTCTATTGGCCCGTAACCGACCGAAAACGGCATCGCTCTGCCTGATCTCCCGTCAATATCACCGCTAAGGCATCGCCGGTGCACATGTGCGGCACGTGAATAGAACCGCCATGCGTTGCAGTGCATGTTGGTAAGCTCACCTCAGTCAATGACTATTCACCGCGCGAGGTACTTTGGTATAGACAACCTGCAATGTCGTGGTACCTCAAGCACCACGCGGTAAGGACCCGCAGCGGGGCCTTCGTCCGTCATCCGGGGCAGCGGCCGCCCGCTGCGCTGCGCCATACGCTACTGCCATGCCGACTCGCCGGCCCCCACTGATATCCCGGCGGTAGGCAGGCAGGTACGAGCCTCCTAATACGCACTTGCGCTCTTGTACTGCCCAAGGCAACAGTCAAGGCTGTGTTCTGTGCCTCACGTAGCGTACCTACCTATCTGCAACACCGCAGCATCCATCCTCGGCAAACGTTGCATCATTCGCCCTCGGTCATCTCCAGCCCTTTCTTGTCCCTCCTCGATTCACCTCCGTCATTGGCAGCAATCTTGAGAACCCCTTTCCCTAACCGTCAGCAATCGTCCGACGAGCAATGCAGCTAAGACCTGCCTCCGTCAACCTCATCCAATCTGACTGGCACAATCATCAACTCCACGAGCCTTTGCTGCAAACTTCTGGGTAGGGCTGAGTTGCTTTCCTGGGAGTCTGGGACCCGTCCGGATAGGCTACTCCAGATAGCCCTTCTGCAGGGGTCAACCACGAGCATATGGCATGGGGGCTGAGGGCTCGAATTCAGATGGATGGCCCGCACTGACCCAACCACCGCCGTCACCGGATGCCCATCCCGGGGTTTGCGGACGACATTCATCAGGGGTTATGGTCCTTTTGCTCGTGCCATTGACATCATGTCATTGGCATCTTGGAGAGGCTTCTCGCCGAGCACAGAACGCCATCTACTGTGCCTCGATCCTCCAGACGTACAAGCAGTGTCGATCGCGAAATGTCAGAGGTCGATCCGTCTGCACCCAATGGCATCGACCTAGAAACGGACCGAAAGAAAACGACCGTCTCGACTTAATTCGCCTGTACGTCAAGTGCTCCCACACTCGCCTGGACGTTTGCCAGCGTCCACGGAAAATCGAGAAATCTCGCACACGATGCGCTTTCGCTACCAGAGGCACCCGTTACGTCCGTTGGGAGCGCCACGACCCAAAGATTCCACCACTCTAATCCCAGATATTAATACCATGACGTTAAATAAAACGTACCCGAGCTGCCGTGTCGCTGTGGCCACCCGTCGAGGCCGGCCGGCCTTATCGTCGAAGCGTTCCACAAGTAACACGAATAATCCCCGGATTCTTCCCCTTGCGGACGTTGCACACGACCTCTTTGGGCAGCACACGCGGCTATTACGATAATGGCTGCCCAGATTTAGAGCTTCGGCTGGCCAAAGTCAGCTTAATGGCGGCATGTAGAGCGACCATCCTCTTGTGGCATTGCCACCCACCCAAGCGCTACAGTAGGGGGAGTGTCTTCGTCTCAGATTCGCTCTCCAACAACCTCTTACCGCGCAGTCAGCCTGAGGGTTGACATATCTGCTCATGATTTGATGCACTGCCACAGCCACTCCGGATAGCCGCTTCCTATGGCTACAGGCGTTGCACGTTTCATCGATCCAACTTCATCTTGCAAGACAGTCCGTCGAGGGTCATGGCCGTTATTTTTGTGAAAACTTCTTCACTTTAGATGTTATTGCTATTCGTTAATCTGGCCTACAATTTAATATCAGAAATCGTCCATCCGCAGTTCGATTAAAGTCGAAATCCTCGGAAAGGAAGCTCTACCTCTGGCGTGAGCCGCCTGGTGCCAGGTTTCCCTTGGGTTGTCTTCATCACTATGTACTCGTCTGGTCAGCTTCGCAGAGGGTGTCTCAAATAACGAGGACGATATTGTGCAAAGTTTTCGATGTACGCCGGGAGAGTCCGGTCGATACCACCAAAACCTCTGATCCTTCACATGAAACTCTGGATAATACGGACCGCTTCATCCCTCGTCAGCACCGTAATCCCACACTCGCCAGACTCATTTACTACCTAACCAACCGAAGGATTCGGCTCATCCTCTTCGGCACTTCACATCATGGGGGTGTAAGCCGCAAGCGAGATTCTGGCCCTAAACCTCAACGGAGCCGACATCATCACTTTGAAATCAACAACGAAAGGGGAAAGGTTGTCGAATCAAAATGTTTTGGTATAGAACTATCTCAGGTATCCCTGTCCGCCAACGCCAGCTCCAAAATGCAATTGGAAGTTACACCGAAAAATTCTCAAGTCGTCATCTGCACATCGTCTCTTGAGACGTGGCTGCTTCGTGTGTCCCATTCCCGGGGGGTTTTTCTTTTCCTTTTTTTATTTGGTGGTCATCATAGAACCATCCGTTTAGTTCCACCAGTCACCCTGGTCGTGCATAGCGCGAGCGACCTTGACGAAGCCAGCAATGTTGCTGCCGGCAACGAGGGAGGGGAGCTCGGTCTCGCCGCCCTTGACGTACTCCTTGGCGGTGTTGAGGCCGTTGAAGAAGGCATCGGTCATGATGTCCTTGAGCTTCTGGTCGACCTCCTCGCGGGTCCAGGACAGACGCTGGCTGTTCTGGGCCATCTCGAGACCGGAGACGGCGACACCACCGCAGTTGGCGGCCTTGCCGGGGGCGTACCAGATGGCCTCGGCGCCCTTCTCCTTGCGCTGGGCCTCGAAGACGTCGATGGCCTCCTGGGTGCAGCCCATGTTGGAACCCTCGGCGATGGCGATGCAGCCGGCGGCGATGAGGGCCTCGGCCTCCTCCTTGGAGACCTCGTTCTGGGTGGCGGAGGGGAGGGCGATGTCGACCTTGCCGACGTGGGTCCAGGGGCGGGCGCCCTTGATGTACATGAAGGAGCCCTTGTGGTCGAAGTCGGTGAGGGACTTGCGGTCGACCTTGAGGTTGGCAATGGTCTCGATCTGCTCGGGGGTGAAGGCGGCGTCGCCCTCGGCGACGAGACAGCCCTGGGAGTCGGACAGGGAGACGACAGTGGCGCCGAGCTCGATGCACTTGAGGGCGGCGTACTGGGCGACGTTGCCGGATCCGGAGATGGCGACGCGCTTGCCGGCGAAGGTGCCCTTACCGGCGTATTTGAGCATCTGCTCGACGTAGTAGACGACACCGTAGCCGGTGGCCTCGGGGCGGATCAGGGAACCACCCCAGGTCAGGCCCTTGCCGGTGAGGACACCCTCGAACTTGTTGCGCTCCTGGCGGTAGGTGCCGAAGAGCCAGCCGATCTCGCGGCCGGAGACACCAATGTCACCGGCGGGGACGTCGGTGTCGGCGCCGATGTGCTTGGAGAGCTGGCGCATGAAGGAAACGCAGAAGCGGCGGATCTCAGCGTCGCTCTTGCCCTTGGGGTTGAAGTCGGAACCACCCTTGCCACCACCCATGTTGACTAGATGCCCGAGTTAGTTAAAACGGTTTTTTCCCCAGATTTCTTGGGGGCGGGGGTTAGACTTACGGCCGGTCAGGGCATTCTTGAAGATCTGCTCGAAGCCGAGGAACTTGAGGACAG
Organism: Colletotrichum chrysophilum; assembly: GCF_026319265.1. NCBI lineage: Eukaryota > Fungi > Ascomycota > Sordariomycetes > Glomerellales > Glomerellaceae > Colletotrichum > Colletotrichum chrysophilum. The sequence continues at coordinate 1,302,634 of NW_026517288.1, read as the reverse complement.
ACAGGTTGACGGTAGGGTGGAATCTCAGACCTCCCTTGTAGGGGCCGAGGGCGGAGTTGAACTGGACGCGGTAGCCGCGGTTGACCTGGAGCTTGCCGTTGTCATCCTCCCAGACGACGCGGAACTGGATGACGCGCTCGGGGATGGAGACAACCTCGAGGGCGGTGCGGTACTCGGGGTTCTGCTGGAAAAGGGAGGAGTTCTCGAGGGTGCTGACCAGCTCTGCGTGATATTCAAGTCAGCCTTGGTACGTCCGGTGACAAGAGACCTTCGTTTCGTGATATATTGACATACCGTTGTAGGCCTGCTCGAACTCGGGCTCGGAGGGAAGGTTAGACATGTTGGCGGTTGTGTGTTGAGAGAAGTGTTTGTATTAAAGAGTTGCTTGGCGTCTCCGAGAGAGTTATGTCCAGGTTCGAGGCTGACAGGAGAGTAGCTGATGAGGTTCCAAGTCTAAATCGATCTCGAAGGGAGGAACGCCCGCAAGCTTATATACACATCTGGGAAGCTGTCGATCCGATATGGGAGACCAAATCGAATCGAGTAAGAGCTCACATTCACCAACCGCGAAAGTGCCCTCGTTGCCCCCTTGACCAGATGCACACCCCGGTCGCGCCTTTCTCCCCTCCTGCTGGCTCCTCCACCACCACCACCACCTCCTCCCAAGCTTCGGGAAGCCCTTGAACCATGCCTTGATGGTTTGAAGGTGGAGGGGAGGGGGTCGACCAGCAGATGGAGAGGCTACTGAGGGTGAGAGAGCGAGATAGACAGACAGGGGATGCGTTTAGCGCGAAGAGCAAGACATTGTCCGGGTCGGCCGTGGGGGGCGCTACGGGAAGAAACGTCTCGTCGCTCAATCTCTTCTTCATGCGCGTTCATTCGGTGGTTTCGGTGGCAGACCGACAATTAGTCCTATCCATAACGCGAGAGAAAGGGAAAAAAGCTCAGACGGAACCCACGCGGTTGACGTAAAAAAGACTCAGCCGAGTCTAGTGGCCTTCTAGGCTGGACAGAGTGCCGGGACCGGTCCCGGGATTCCCACAGATGGGAGATGCAGACTTGCAGGTCCCTTGATGCCGCAGCACTCTGCGCTCTGATTTGCTGGTGCCTCGAGATTATTCAACACCATCACAAAGAACAGACGTCCTCTGCCCAGCCGCGCCTGCGGTGCGATCCCGGAGGCGGCGAACCGAAGCTGCCATTGCGGAAACCAGACAACCAAACCAAGCAGGGGTTCAGGGGGGGCAAGGACCCCGTCATCCATGGACCATGGCCCGGCGGGTCGAGGGCAAGCCCAGGGCAACAGGGGCCTCCATCTTCGGGAGAAGAATAATGCTTGAAATGGCTCCCCATCGACCCCGTCGCCACAGGCTGGCGCGCGTGTCCCAAACAGGCCAGAACCTGGGGGACGTCATCCAACAATCGCATGCTCTGGTGCAGCTTTGGGACACTTTGCCCCTCCATCTCTGTCTCCTGGAGGAAGGGTTGGAGGGGGGGGGGGGGGTCCCCGCTGGCACATGTCTTCCGCATGTACGGATTCGTCCTTTTGCTCGTCTGTCACTCGACGCCGTTGACGGGCAGCCTCCAGGGGCCCCGTCACATTCGAGATGTCATTGACAATCGAAATGCTCCTTGCATGCCGTGGCGTGGCCACTTACAGCCTTAGCTCACATGTCAACAGCAATCCATATCTCAGCCTTTTATCAGCGACTCGTTATTGGTCGCCGCCATCTAGATAGAGACAAGAAGAAAAAAAATATTGGAAGCTGAGAGATACACCAAAATGGTGGTGCATGGGCATGTGAACAAGTGAGGCCGGCACAGTAATTCCAACTACAACTAAATGCCGCTTCGATCGGCCGATGCGGCATCGCCTCTCCGACATCGAAGCTCAGGAAGAGCGAGAAAAATCAAATTTCTGATGCGCAGGAGAAGAACCATGACGGCTGCGGCGTCATGGTCTTGCATATCCCTCTTCTCCATCACTGATAAGAGAAGCAGAAGAGGGATGGGAGGGGATTTGCAACGGGTTGGACAAATGTCAATTGCTCATGACAATTCGTAAGTCGCGCCGCGACTGGCCCTGCACCAGACGGAGGAGGGAAAAAAAAAGGCTAGCAGGGACGAGACAGGCTGACAGGATAGATTGCAATGGCAGGGCCGAAAAACGGCGCCTCGAGTCGCGGTTCCGATCGCGGAAGTGAAGCAAGACCAGCAGTCGGGTGTGTGTTAGTTCAGGTCCAAGGTCTTCCAAGGTTAGGTTGGGCTCTGATGGACAGAACGACAACGGACGGTGCACGGCAGTGCCACGCGGGTTCGGGTCGCGGCCTGGGCTGACAAACTGGGCTGATGAGTCCCAGAACTGCGACGCAACCCGACAGAATGCGACGGCAGCCATGAGCTGGAGCCGTGAACTCCGTCGTGGGGCCCCCATTCCCCTCCTCCTCACCTCTTCCTCCTTCGCCTCTGAAATCCCGACCACCGAGCGGCTCGCGTCCCGAGCCTGTTCTGCAGCGGCCAGCCATAGGTTTGTGTGTGAAGTCGGCCATCCCGCCTTCGGGCGCTTGGAGGGGTTTCTTTCCTCCGGCGGTTCTCCGGGGCCATCCATCTTGCAGCGTTTCAGTGGGCGACGGGAGGGGCCCCCAATCTCGGAATTGAAAAGAGTGGGCGCTTGACCGTGTGTTAGATCGCTTAGACTGTGCCGACTAACACCAGCACGCAGAGAGCTCCAAGAGTGTGAGTGTGTGAGACAGCAACAACTCTGGATGCAGAAGCCATGTCTGCTGAAGAACGTACAGAGAGAGAAATGCGCACACCCAGCCATTGGCTTAACCTACCTTACCCAAACCTCTTGGCCTCTCTTCTTGTCCTCTCCGCAACCCATTCCCATTCCCATTACGTTTTACTGCCTCTCTGTACATTCTGTTACGTTTTCTCACAGGATTCTATTCGCGAATTGCTGGTCAAAAGATGCAAACGGATTTATGCTTAAAGCTCATGTAACGTGAATGTCGACCTGATTGAATTACCTTTGACCTTACAGGTTGGCCTGGGTGACCAGGTGAAAGGTGGTCTTGATGACGATGTTGGTTCACTTACATCTGGATGCAGGCGCAGGAGCAGCAACAACACCAAAGAGCGACAGTTAGACCACAGTCGGAGCCCCTCGGCGTAGCACCGTACGATGGATGAGATTGATAACTTAAAAGCGTACATACGTGGGGAAACCCTACAGCGAGCCGACGTGTGCTGTTCTGTTTGTGTTTTGTGTGGTTGTGCCTTGCGCCGTCGTCCGCCGCCGCCGCCACCAGTGCCGATCCAGGAAAACGGCCGGCGGCTGCCCTGCGTGCCTGTGCCTGCGCCTGCGCCTTCGCCCTCGCTGTAGGTAACTGTTTGCTGTCATGTCCGCCCTTCCGCTCGCTGCTCAATGGACCGTCGGCCTCCGCCCCCGGTCGCCGTCGCCCCAGCCAATCAACACGCCGCTTTCGCCTCCTTGTTAGCTGAAGCCTTTACTCAATTTCACTCTCGCGAATCCATCTGTCCATCCATCGCATCCAAATCCAAATGCCCACAACGGAACTTGTCCTTACACGCCTGGGGATTTGTGGAAATAATTGCCGCAGCTCTGTTGTTCGTTCCGGATTTCTTTCTTCCCCTCTCTGCTGGCTCGTATTATGGGAGAATATCATACAATGGAAACACAACCACCCCATCCCCTCCAAATTTCCGTCCGGTTCTTCCCGACACTGTTGATGACTCTCTCGCCATGTTGCATGTTTCTCCTCCCAATAGGTCTGGACGACCCCTACCGGCTGTCGTTGCCTCCATCAAAACTCCGTCAACGCCTTTTCCGAAACAAATATTCATCGCGGGTCCATGCCCACCGCATCTTGCGTTGCTCTGCAGGCCTGCATGTGCTGCATCTCCTGTACCGGCCCATGGAACAAAAAAAAGCTTAGCGTCGTCAAATGCCCCTCCGTCTTCATCATCGCCTTTGTCCATGCCCCTCATCGGTCCCTTGTCGTCCACGCAACATCTTACCAGATCGCCGCCTGGTCAAAGTCGAAACGCTTTAGCTCCTTACCCGCATCCTCAAGGTCCTTTTTGGCCTTCATTCTCATGTAGAAAATGGGGCAGTCTTTGCTGCTGCAAATCACCTCGCAGTGCATGCTGCCCTGACACCGCTGGCATTGCGTCCAGAGCCGGCCGAACCGCACCTCCAGATCTGATGTTCTATCAAGCGTCTTCTTGTAGAGTTCGCCGACCCGAGGCGCGCAGTCCGAGCACACTGCCCCCGCGCTCTCCTCCTTGCCCTTCAGAGGCCTCTTGCATCCCATGCAAGTCTGCGTCTTCTTCGCAAACTTCATCAAACCTCCGACAGTCGGCGCCGAAACTGCGATGGTTCTGGTGTGCGCTCCAGTGAGAAGTGAGTTCGCCTTCGTCTCACCCAAGATGGGCTCGAAGATTCTGCCGAGTGGCTTCGCAAGCTGGTTATCCAGGTAGTATTTGGTGTCAATCGGCACATTGTTCTCCAGAACGTAGATGGGATCTTCGGAATTCTCGTAGTTCTTGGATCCCGCAGCGCCCTTGACCATCACATAGGCCACTCGGTCGCCGAGGCCAGGCGCCGAGCCAGCATCACGCTTCTTCATTCGTTGTGCCAGCTCGACGTGGGCCTGCTTTGCGGCGTAATCGTCTTTGGTAAGGGCCTTTGTGATCACAAGCTTCGACATGTCAACCTTGTTCTGCAACAAGTCGGCAATCGTGTCCTTGACGTAGCTGGCATCTGTTAGCAAGCGCTCCTACAAACGCGAGGATCCAACTTACTCTTGAGCACCCTGGACGTCCTGGTCAATCAGAATCATGCGAAGCACCTTCTCAATGACAGTCTGTACGAGAAGACAGTTGTCTCGTCGCACGGTTTCGATACCCTTCGTATCCATCTTGTCGTACTTCTCTGGTTTGGTCCAATACAAGCCGGCATATCTCTTCTTGTTGATGAGAAGGTATGGAAAGTACACCTTTTCGAATTCCAGCTTGATGGGCTTCACAAATTTGGAAGAAACGAAACCAGCAGCTTCCTCGCCAAGCTTCATTGCCTCGGGAAGGTCCTTCGTACCGAACTTAACCATGACTGAATCAGTGTCACCGTAGATGACCTGGGCGTCGTGAGAATAGCCGTTGGCGATGCAGTACTTCTTCTCTACCTCCTCCTTGGTCTTCATAATCATCTGACGACCGAAACTCGTTGTGCTACTGGCGATTTCCAAACAAGGCAGTTTGCCAGTCGTCGCACCCGTCAGACCGTAAACGGAGTTTGCACTGATCTTCAACGCCAGTTGACGACCGTTCAGCACAGCCTTCTTGAATGGATCCGTTTCCACAGCCAGCTCGCGCTTGGCTTGCTTTCTGGCCGCCAAAAGTTCCTCGAGAATTTGAGCGAGGAGACCCTTGCGCTTCTTGACGGTAACGAAAGTGTCACCGTTGGGAGTGACGATATAGTCCTCGTCTTTCACCAGACTGAATTTCTCAATGGCCTTCTTGTTGACCAGTGTCGTGTAGCACAGGTTGTGAGCCTGCATGATGGAGGGGTACAGGGAAGCAAAATCCAGAGTGGCGATGGGCACGTCATAGTATCCTCGAGTCGGTTCAATGACTGTAGCACCTTCGTACTGCTCATCGCTGCTCTCAGACCGGAGGTTCGGGATAACAAGCTTCTGCTCGAGGGCTTTTCGGAAAAGTTGACTGATGAACTTGACCTGCTGACCTCTGGAAAGCAGGAAGTTGAACGGAATACCCGTGACTCTGGCCATTTCCGTGTAATTTTCGAGGCATGACAACTTATCCATCAATCGCTGCGGAAGGTACGCGTCCTTCAAACAGTACAGAGCAAGACGACGCCTTGACTCGGGTGTTCCATTGAACAGTTCCGTGATCATGGTATGGTGGACGTCTTCTTTTTGTTCTCCAAGGAAGTTCGAACACACAGAGTTGAGTGTGTAACTTCGAAGATGATGGTCGCGTTGGACAAGTTGCAGCAGGTCCAGTTGCAGCCGGCCGTTTGTGTTGGTGGCCTTGGTGTCACGGTTACCCATCTGTTTGCTGGAGAAGTTGGTCTCCTTGGCCTTCGACGCTATGCTCGGAATACGGGACCAGTATTCGAATCCGTTGACCTTCAGGTGTCTGGCTCGGTCGAGAAGATAGGGGAAATCGAAGTTGGCAATGTTGTATCCGATAATGATATCGGGGTCAACCTTGACAAGGAACTTCTGCCACTCGCTCAGCATCTTTTCTTCCTTTTGGAATTCCAAGATTTGTGTGGCAACGATGGGACTCGTCGTGTCCAGGCAGAACACGTTCCGCACGAATGGCTTCTTTTCTCCGTACCGTGTTACAACATTCGCAATCTGGATGACCGGGTCGTGTGTTGCTTCGGGGAAGATACCCTTGCGGCCAGCGCACTCGATATCAAAGGACAGGGTTCTCAAAGGAGCCATCTTGGACCATTCTCCTTCGGGCTTGTGAGCAATGAGGTCCAGATGGCTGATTTCGGCCTCGATTTGACAGTTTGATTGTCTTTGTGATTGGGGAAGGAGCTGGTATGATTTCGCGGGGGCTTCGACCCAGGACATTCCGTGGATCTGAAAGTTGTCAGCGTCATCCGTTTAGACCAAGCTATGCTTTCTTACCTTGCAGTCAACCATGAAGCGCAGGACGTATTGGATGTTGTCAAAGGTCATGACACCACCTTCCATGCCCTTCCACAGACCTTTCCAGTTTGCGCTTCCAGTCTCGATTGTTGAACGCACTCTGCTGATGAACTTGGGGTCCATGACGGTGATCTTGAGATAGGGGCTCTGAACATTCCCCTGGAAACCGTAAATGTTCTCCCTCATGACGAAGGAGATTGAATGAATGCACGGTTGGTGCTGGGCGACCTGCGACTCGAGGTAGGCCTTGAAGGCATTGCAGTCTTCAGGTCGGAACGCCACTGGGGCAGCAACGTAGAGGTAGTGCTTGAAGTCAGTGACGTGGAGCATCACCGAGTGGCCCTGCTCTGTGACACCGAACAGCTTCACCGTTGCCCTGCCGCCGTGCAAGCTTCCTTCTTCCGCCTCAATCTGCTGGAATATCAGGCTGTCCCTCTCTGGCTTGAAGTCGACCAGCTCCGGACGGTCCCATGCTTGATCTCTCTCTGTATTATTCTGCTTGGCCTCGGAAATGTCTTGGCTAAGCTTCTCGAGAACTTCGGATTCGAATGCGCTCTTTGGCTGACTAGAGCCTGGGAGGTTCTTCGAGTTCTTCTGCGAGCCGATGCGGTGGGCGGGGGAGGATGAGAAGCCTTCGACCTTGCGCTTCTTCAAGGATGATGGTGTCGTGGGAATATTGCGACGGGTGCTGGGCGTCTCCCCTAGCACCCGCTTCTTGGGAAGTACCGCGGTAGCCATGATGTGAGTTTGGCTGTGATGATTAAAAGAAAGAGGTTCAGCCAAAGCTCATAGCACGGTTGAGGTAGGTAGCTAAGTCGAGTATTCGTTGTTGCGCGGTTGCTACCAGGCGGTTTTAGAGTGGGCGCAAGCTATTAGACACGGGTGGGTGGTTATGGAAGACGCGCCTCTGACGTGAAGACGTGTAGCGTGACGGACCCACAGCTTAATTGAAGCCGGGGGTCGCGATCTGCTGACTAAGGTAACGTTGGAGACGCGACAGTTAGGCACCTTTCGGTGAGCCACTAGCAACCCGACCGTTCACCGAATAGGAAGTAGAGAGCTGCACTTGTGACTGCTTTGAGCATGCTTTTGTCCATGTCATCCTGAACATTCAATGTAGACGAATGGAATATTGATATAGAGTAGTTAGGAAGGAATCGGAAACCACAATAAAACATTCAATGTAGAAGACTGGCATCAGCCATGCATCCTGCCTAGGTCGTCGTCGTGCCTGTTTGGCGTATGACACTAAAAATCTACCGACCAACAAAAACATGGCCTTACATGGCAATTATCAGTCACCTTAGTGGCAGCACTTAGTTAATCAGAGATATTTAATGCAAACAAACAGCAAACATATAGTACATTTCGTAGACTATTAGCAGGACCAGTTAATACTGGGAAACTTGAACAGAACTTCGACCATGACCAGAACCAGCGCCCTTGATCAGTAGACACTAATGGCGACAAGGAATGGTTTTTTCTCGTACAGGAACCAGAATTCTGAGAACAACAAAAATGCTGAGCTCGGTCGCTGCCCTAGGATACTCAATAATTAGCATCCGTAATGTGTCTTGGTTAAAGCCACCATAACGCAAGGCAAGTAAGATTTTCTCATGTTCAGATATCCATTCTTCGAGGCATCAATTGCGACTTGTCACAGCCGCTCAGCTAAGCCATGCAAAAAAGAATCATCATAAGATCGGCGATTTTGATTGTCGGGAGTCGTCTTACCTCGAAACACTCGATGCCGTGCGGTTCAAAACTGCCGGCACTATGATGCATGAAGACGTCCGAGAGGCCCGAACGCAACGAGAGAAGAGAGGGACAGGTGCGAGAAAGAACACAGCAGAGCGGCAGGGAATGCTCGATGTTTATTTATTCTATTCATTATGACAGGCCAGGTTCCGAGTACGTAACGTTGTCCAGCCCATCGAATGATCTGCGGGGTAGCCAAGGCACCGCTGCATCAACACGTCCTCGGACGTTGCAACCGTTGGTGCCCATGCCGTTTGTCAGCTCGGCAACAGCATGAGAGCCCTGCAACCAGCCGCGACTTTTGGCTCTCTATGAATGCAATTTGTGGGAATAAGCAAGGGAGGAAGCCATGTTTCCTTTAATAATACCCATACCGAACCGGACGCCGTCGCTGAGCAATGCAAAAACCGGAACCCCCTTGTCAAGTGCGTAACCCAATGCATAAGGTACCATTCATACTCGTGGCGTTCCATCGCCAAGTCTTCGTTTTGAGATCTCATCTTCATGAACTCTTCGTGAGCTTAAAATCATCCAGCTCGCACCAGTTGTTGACAGGCTAGAGGCTGTGTTAGCGAGAGGAAGCCATACCATTGACTTTCAGGGTAAACTTACTATACAACTGAGGTACTTGCACCAGCTGCAGGTGTTGTGGTAGACGTAGAAGTTGTTGAGCAAAACGATGAAGACGATGATGACAGTCAACAGGAAGCCTGCTCTGACAAGCCACCAAGCCCACCAGAGAGGCTTGCGTCCCTTGAAGAAACCAACCGGGTTCCTCAAGAAGGAAGGCCCGGCACCTTGGTTGGCGGGGTTGAGTTGCATTGAAGCGTAGGACGGGTCGGTGCCTAGTCTGCGCCTGAGAGAGTTGGGTGAATGTAGGACGCAGATGCCGAGGGCCAGGCCCATAAGGAAACCACCAATATGAGCGAAATTGTCCAAGCCTGGCAGAAGACCAAGAACGAAGGAAATGACAATGTCCAGCATGATGAACATCAAATCCTTGACGGGGCTGCGGCGGTCTTTCCAGGAGTACAGCAGATCAAGTAGCGTCAGCGCGATAACGCCGAAGAGCGCACCCGAAGCACCGGTTGAAGCTGTCATGACGCCGGCGTAGTTTGCTCCCATCACGTTACCGAATATGCCGGCGCTCACATAGACCAGGAAGAAACGGATCGAACCAATAGCAATCTCCATCTCTTTGCCAATCGTCATCTGCAGGAGCAGGTTGAATCCAATGTGGATCAGACCTGCGTGCAGGAAGATGGGCGTGATGAAGCGGAACCACTGGTCAGGCTCCGGACTCTGATCAAGGCCCTCAAACTTCGGCTCGGGAACTCCGCCAAAACCACAGAGATCACCGAGTCCGCACTGGTTCGATGGGTTGTTGGCGTCGGAAGATGTCGAATTAGGACAGGGCCACGTGAACGAGGTGTTGGAGTCTTGGATACCCTTGACGTTGTGCATGCAGGCGACGTAACGAGCACCCATGTTGATCATGACATAGGTAGAAGGTCCAATCATGGGGTTGAAGCTGGGCTTGGTCATGATGGGGGAGCCGGTTAATTGAGCTACAAATCGTCAGTACCAATATCCGGATCGATTTGTGAGTTTGCAGACTTACCGTTCTTGACAATTTCGGCGATAAACACTGCGACCTGGACCAAGGTGAAGACGTATACCACCCAAGGGATGCCCTTTCTGTCCGCGCCAAACATACCCAACTGACCGAAGCCGACCTTGCTCTTATCGCGACGGCTCTTCGAGCGGCGGCTTCCTTGGGGAGCGTCGTAGACATGGTCGTTGTCGTTCATCTCCACATCTTTGGGCTGGGTCTCCTGCCGGCTCTGCAGAGGAATATCATCTGCTACATGAGGCCTACTCGAGTCCGGAGAAACGGCCTGGTTACCGTAGTAGGCAGTATCCTGGGCGTAGGGATTGGGCTGCGCATACGCGCTGTGCTGGTCGTATACGCCATCGTGCTGGTTGTAGGCGCCATCGCGATGGTAGGCAGTTGGCTGTTGTGGCAGAGGAGGCAACGGTTGCATGTTGCGCGGGTCGTTTGGATTGTCACTGCTGTAGACAGAACTAACGGTGTTGACAGTGTGGACGGTGTTCATGCGTTGCGGGTTGTTCGCAGCCTGGGGGCTCATGTTCTGCTGGGGAGTGCCGTTGGCGTTGTGTCGGAATCCGTCCTGCGTTGAGTCTACTGGATAGACATGATCGTCAAAGACTGTTTCGAAAGGCGAGACGGTGTTCACGCGCGGTGGCGGCGGATGGGAAGCACCGGGGGTCTGTGATATTTGGCTGTAAGGAGGCGCGGGCGTAGAGCTCGTAGAGGGAATGTTGTTGTATGCACTGCCAGCGTAGTATGCTGCAGGTGGCGGAGATGCTGAGGGGGGTTTGCCGCCGTGGTAGTAATCGTTGGATGCCATGATCGGACGGGGAGGAGGGCAGAGCACCTCTGAATTACGGATACCCAGGGAAGATGATGGGGAATGGGGATCTGGGCGACTTTGTCTTGTCGGGGCGAGGAATTTCGCTTGGAGGGCCGAGCTGGAACTTGGCTGTGCTGACGATGGGTCGAATCGGGCTAGAGCGATGGGCAATCGCTCAGGTACCGAAAAGGGGACCAAACGCGGAGAAATGTGACAGCGGGAAGTCGAGAAGAAGGTGTGTGTGTTCGTCGTGTGGTCGTCTCTTCCAAGGTTTGGGGAGACGTGGGTATTTGTTCGGGAAGTTTGCTAGAAGATGCTTGAGCTAAGCCTTCTTGGTGCTTTTTGGGTAGATGGAGGCGTTTGGCGGACGATGAGGTGAGCAAAGTCTCTTGTGGACCGGTCGGTAGCAGGCAAATTGCTCCCGACTAGTGAAGTCGACTTTGGGGCCAGGTGAGGGTGCTCAGCAGTGAGGCTTGTAATTGCAGGTTCACCCAGGAGGTGGTGAATTATGAATTAGCGGGCTGGGATGCGCCTGTGCACAACAACCTACGACAACCTGAGCTAAGGTAGGGAGGTGCCTTGGGTGTGCGCGCTGTCTCGTTTAGGGGTGCCTTCGGATGATTGGACCAGTAAGAGACGGTGGTTGCGAGTGTCGAAGCGCGGGGGAGCTTGTTGGTGACACGAAGGGGGAATCTGGAATTATGACAACAACAAGAAAACAGAGGAAATAACGAGTGAAGGGAGGTTCCAGGTTCACAGGTCAGGGGATGGGATCTAGGAGGAAGCAAGCAGGACGCGTTCCAAGCGACGGATGGGGGGGAGGAGAGGAGCCTTTTTCTTTTAAACAAGCCAGCATCTCAAACGCATGCCTTCCCGGCCTTGTTTCTGCTTTTTTTGCCCAGCCCGCCAAGTGGGAGAGGGAGCCCCAGGAGAATTGGTGGTTGGCTGTGGGAGGCAGTGTGAGCGCGAGTGAGCATGGCAGTCATCCACTGGAGGGGAGACTAGGTACGGCGTAAGAGGGATCCATGAATGATTGGGATGGGGGAGGAGTGTGGGAGACAGCAGCAACAGCAAGCCCGCAAGCACCAATCCCAGCGCGCCAACGGTAGCGGCAGCAGCAGCAGAAAGGGTGCAGCAAGGCGTGCAGTAGTCCCGGCTTTTGAGGCTGTGTCAGCATCGCCAGCCTCTCCCGTCTTAGGTCCCCTTGAGCGCCTGACTGGCACTCTCTGCCACTCTCCACCACTTCGTGCCGGCCAGGACTCTGCAGCCGCATAGGGGTCCTGATGATCACTCCCAGCTGGCACCGCGCTTCAGGCTGGCAGCTGTGTGCTGATTCTGATGCTAAGTTTGGAACAAGGGGTCCACAAGTTTCAGATCATTGCGTAACGCAGCTTGTCCTGCCTTCTGGCCTTGTGGGTTGGTACCGTTCGCTCGTCATCTCCATCCAGCCTGCCTGTGAGTCCGTTGTCCACTTCGCATTGGACCCATCCTGATGTCGTCGCTGTCGTCGTCGTCGCCTTGCCTCTGCCAACCTCCAACAGGTTGCCAGTTGGTAATATTGGGATGCTATTGCTATTGCTCATCGTCGGCCCGGATATCGGGCCCTTTCTAAGTCGCTTTCCATGTGGATAGTGTCCTCCCATTAACTCCAGACAGGAGACCGCCCATCGCTCTCGTCTGGCAGTCGATCGCTATGGCAAGTGTTGGGATCCTCGAGTCTCGACCGACCGTCAGCAGAACCTTGTCCCCGTCCCGGAAGCCACAGCAGCAACTTTGAGATCCTCCCAACCGTCGAGAGGCTGATCCTGCACCACCACCACCGTTGATGATGAAATGTCATCCATCGCCTTCCACTGCCGACCCATGCACACTGACTGCATGCAGAGTGCGGGCACCATCCCAGCTCCGACACTCGTTCCGCAGAGCGGCACCACCACCGCATTGCCAGCAACAGCCAGAGTCATGACCCTTGAAAACCGCGGCCATTCCACAACGTTGAGGGAGCAACGCCAGCATAGGGTGTTCATTCCATTTCCATCCCATGAGCCGCGGTTCGACAAGGACCGCCCTGACGCGGCAATCAACCTTTTCCCTTCGATCGGCCTCCCCTTGAGCTAATTTTCCAACAAGCCCGCTGCCCAGCCATGAGGCATGCCCGGATATCCGGGGAACCCAAGAAACCTTTCGGGAAGGCTCGCAATATGCCAGATGGACCCCATGGACATGACCGTCCGGAATGTGGAATTCGCGGCACCCGCCCGCGGTCTTAACGTCTTTCTGAGGAATCTGCCCGGAGACTGTGGGCTCTTTCGCCTGTCAGCCTCCCTTTTCATTCAAAGTCCGCCGGATCCGACGCTGGCGCGAGCGTGTCGCAGCTCGTTTTTCTCAGACCGAAAATATCTGAAAAGCACAAGACAACGCCAGGGTACGAGGGAGGCTGTCGTCAAAGTTCAGTGATTGAGCTGTCACCCATCAATCAACCGTCAATCAGGCGGGTATCAACCACTGCCTTTGCCATCGTCCACTGTTGCACGGCAGACCACCTACCATGCAGGGCGTCAGCCCACCGACGCGTGCAGGGTCTGAAAACTTACGACAGCTGGTGGCTCAGCCCTCAGCCACTCAGAGCCCGTTTTCGCTCGCGGAGGCAAGCCACCTCCACTAGCTGCCTCAGGGACCGATACACGAGGGAAACACGAATAAACATCCAACCCCGTAAGATGACGCACTCAGAAACCATGAGTCTCTTGGTCCAATCCTCCTATTCACAGCTCGTGGGCGTGCGACCCAGGCCGTCCCGAGTCTAGCCTGACAGCATGTCGTCGTTATGGCAACTAGTTGTTGGTTGAGCTTGTTCCCAAGAACCCTTGACTGACCACTGAGAAGCCAGCCCTATCCAAAGAGCTGGAGGCCGTGCACCTCATTCGCCAACACGCCCCTGGGTGGCTGCTTCAACGTCGGTCGTCGGAGATGCTTCCGCCGTCTTGCTCATTTCAACGGCCTCTATCACGTGCCGATAAGATAAGACCCTGGGCAAGCAATCAATAATTTTTTTTCTGCATCCCCTCGAGAAGCTCGAGCCTATTGTTTATTTGTTCGAGCCGGTCACGTATTGTCATTTTTGAAGCGATAAGCATTCTATCGCCTCAATCGACTTGCTACTTGAAATAATGGGAAAGAAATCTACCCGTATCGAGTCCTTCTCTGATAAGGAAGAGGGCGGCGCCAAGCTCGACACACGCGTGGTATGAGCGACTCCCCACGTCTTCAGCCGTTGCCGTGCTAATGTCTGGAGTAGGGCGATGCTATGGACGTAGACAGCACTCCGGCTCCCAAAGTAGACACCAAGAAATCTGCCGCCGACGCCCGTGCTGAAAGGGCAGCAAGAAGAAAGCAAAGAAGGGAAGAGCTGGCATCAGGCCAGTCAGCGACCTCATCCATGGCGAGCACACCAGTCCCGGAGACGAAGACTGCGTCACCGGCGAAAACCGAAGAGAAGCCCAAGAAGAAGAGAGGATCCAGAAAGTCCAAGTCAGCGGCGGAGGAGAGCGAAGCTCCTGCCGAACCCTCAACAGCTCCCGCTCCCGCCCCCGCCCCCGAGTCTTCCAACGCGCCTGAGGCCGAAGCCGCGCCACTTCCCTTCATCATCGACGTGAACCCTACGAAGCACACCACCGCGCACGAAGATACAGCCAACCCATCAGCCTCCGAGAGGGACACATCGGTGGCGCCGAGCACCATTGCACCTAGCACGGTGAACGGTGATGGCCTCAACCGGGCTGCGAGACGTCGTCTGATGCAAATTGACAGACATCGTATCTCAATCAGGAAGGAGCTCGGTATTCCTGCCGACTCGGATGAGCGCCAGGACGAGGTGGAGACCTTGCTGGCAGCCTGGATCAAGCTGTTCGACGAAAAGGTCGACGCTCGCAAGTCCAAGAAGCTTGCAAGGCAACAGAGCAGGGTAAAGGGCAAAGGCAAGGGTAAGCACCAAGGAGGACGAAGCGACAATGTGAAGCAGAAGCAGATAAAGAAGCAGAAACAAAAAGGTGCCCTGAGACGCAGGCAGGAAGCTGCCTCGGAGACAAATTAGCCTCTCTGAGGCTGGACGAACTCTCAATCAGCGGAGGGAGGGGAAAAGGAGTATGAAGAATGGCGAGGGTTTACTGGATATTACGAGTGGAGGAAGAGGAGAGATTTACAGCGCGCGTGCGTGATGGCGTCTAGCGAATAATATGGGCGGAATGGAAATCAAAAGTTCAAAGCGATCAGAAGCATATATCCGTGGTGTTGTTGGAATGGGAAGTCGAGGCAAGCCAAAACCTGTGTGTTGGCCGGCGTTGCGTTACTCTATTAGATAGTAATGTACAGTACTTAAGGGGAGATATTCAACAGGCCAAGAGTGCTCCCACTCAGCCAGAACGCTGCTTGACAGACGTAGACGTTCTGTTGGCCACAACAGGCGGCAGCTCCCAATCCGCAAAATTTTAATCCTACACTTCTTTCCCCTTTCTTCTTCGTGGTGTACTCATGCCTTCTTGTCATTGTTATCCGCCTCGGCCTTTTTGTCCTTCTCGCCGTCCCAGACCTCCTTGACCTGATTCACAATCAGGTCTCCCAATCCCTTTCCCTCAGCCAACGCCTTGGCGTGCTCCTCGCCACGCTTCTTGTCCCAGTCCTCCG
The DNA here is from genome assembly GCF_026319265.1 of Colletotrichum chrysophilum. Classification (NCBI taxonomy): domain Eukaryota; kingdom Fungi; phylum Ascomycota; class Sordariomycetes; order Glomerellales; family Glomerellaceae; genus Colletotrichum; species Colletotrichum chrysophilum. The sequence goes on along the minus strand of NW_026517288.1, from coordinate 1,287,048 downwards.
GCTCCTTGCCGTACCATATCCTCTCCGCGAAGGAGCGCTTCTTGTACTCAATGGCTCGCATCTGCTCCTCCGTGAGGCCCTCGCGACGCATGCGCTCCTCGCGCAGAGCCTGCCTTGTCTTCTGTGCTTGGTCGGGAAGAGTCGTCGGGAACATGGCCTCGAAGCGGGCGCCGACACGCTGGTAGATTGACTGGCCCGTCCAGTCGTACATGAGCTGGTTCGTCGAGGCGGAGAAGATGCTCGAGTGCATGAAGAAGCGCCAGTCCATGCGCCGCGGGGGCAGGATCATCATGACCGGGGAGAGGACGGCTGCGGCGATGCAGAAGTTGTGGACTAGGGGAGGGGTGCCGTGAAGCTCGGGCGACCCCTGGAGCCTGGGTGTTGTCTGGTCTGCCATTTTCGCTGTGGAGGTTGTGTGGTTCGAGTGGACGAAAGTGGTGTGTTGAACGTTGCTCGGGATCGTGAAGCGTTCGAAGTGTAGACGGTCGCAAATCGGTCTTCCTGAGACTGACTCAAGGGTCAAGGAAAGGACGTTTTGGGCTTCGAAGCGTGGATTGCGCGGGGGGTAGCAAATCAATGACGAGTGACGAAAGCTGTCGATGGAGGGTACAGAAGTGAAATTTCCCAAAAATTCAAGCGCGGCGCCGGCCTAAGTGGGGCCGATCCAGCCCGCAGCCCGCAGCCCGCCACGGCATCCGGTGACGGCGGTGATGGCAGTTCACACTGTCTGTCAGGTCTTCATTGTTCGGATGGAATGTATGCCTTCTTCAGAAAATTTACGTCTTCTGGCAATTCTTAAACTTGAAACAATTTTCATGTTGGTTTATTTCTTCTCATCATCGCCGAGATATGCCATCTAATGAAACTCATAACTAAGCAACGCCTGCAAACACACAAAAGCACAACTTTTCATGATCCTACTTTTGAACTCCGTCTCCAGATGCAGATTGGGAAGATTGAACCGAATCCAAAATAGTCGCCTCGTCCTGCCATAAGTGAGCGCCCGTCTCCTTCAGCAGCCTGACACATTCCTCGTTGCCCGTCTTCTCCGCGAGGTACAGCGGCGTGTTGTTCGCGCGGTTACGTGCGTGCACACTGGCGCCCCTTGTAAGAAGCTCGCGCAGGATGCTGATCTGGGGCCCGACGGCCGCGAGATGCACTGCCGTGTTGCCGGCGTAGTCGGCCATCTTAAGCAGCTCGCGCTGGGCGTCGTTGTCCAGGATCTCCTTGACCGTCTTCAGATCCCCGTTCCGTACGGCGTAGCCGAGGACAGTAAATGCCGATTCTGTCGCGGTTAGTCGCGACACGACCGAGTCGAGCGATCCGGAAGGGTGCGAAAATACCGGAAGTGCCATTTCTGTCATCTCGCCGCGGAGCGAGTGGGACATGCGTGCGCTGACCTCCGCCGTTGACAGGCCGGACACAGCGAGCAGGTAGGACAGCTTCGTCAGGGCAGCCTCGGCAGTGAGATCCAGGCCGAAGATGACTCCGGCACGGCCAAGCTCGGTGCCGGGGCCGTAGACGGGCGACACGAAGCCGCTCATGCACTGACTGACGTTGACGACGATGACGCCACGGTCCACGGCGTTCTTGATGACCTTTGTCAAGCTGCCATCGATACCGCTGGGGGCGTTGCCCATGCCGAACGTTTCGAGAATGAGGCCGCGCAAGTCAGGGACACGGAGGACCGAATCGAGCATTTCGGGCCTAATACCAGGGAACACGCGCAGACAGGCAACGTGGGCGGTGTCGAGGTGCTGGGTGACCTGAAGCTCGGCAATTCTGGTAGGCCTCAACACGATGGGCCAGTTCACATCGATACCGAGACCGTTGACCTTGGCCAGAGGCTCACAGTTGGGGCTGGCGAAAGCCTCAAAGGCAGCAGAAGAGACCTTGCTTGTTCTGTTGCCACGGAACAGCTTGTGGTGGAAGAACAAGCCGACCTCGGGAATGACAAAGGTTCCTGCGATGATGAGCGAGCCCAGGAGGTTGTCGACGGCGTCAGACTGGAGTGCGAAGATGGAGGCCTGGGAACCAGTGAGAATAACCGGCTTGCCTAGGTCAGAGAGCATGAAAGAAAGGGCCGAAGCCGTGTACGACAAGGAGTCGGTGCCGTGGAGCACCACGAAGCCATCGTAGAGACGGTAATTCTCTCTGATGGTCTGAGCAATTTCCGTCCAGCCTTCGGCTGAGATGGAGCTCGAGTCCAGCAAAGGCGAAAATTCCAGGACGCCGTAACGAATGTGACGGGAGTAGGCGCTTGGTGGTGTCCTCAAGCTATCCAGAACAACCTTTTGGCCATTCTTGTAAGCCTCGAGTTGCACTACTTATCGTTAGTAAGGCGCGGTAAAAGTATTCTGTATGACGTGATGCAGTAGCAGAGAAGAGCGTTCGGCTCGCGCGAAGAGTTGACATGAAGAGTGCACAAAAGGGCTGCACGTTTTGTTTTTTCATTATTGCACCCGAGACAACAGCGGTGGCCAACATGGCTCTACGGCGTTCTTGGAGTGTCCTCGAGAAATGACCTACCTGAAGGCGACGATTTGTCGTTGAATGAAGGGCGCGGGGCCATGGCATTCTTCAGGAACCCTCCGATGGGCTTGAGACCGTCGGCGGTGGGTTGCATACAGATGGTGCCGCCTGTCATGATAACCAGGACTCGGGACTCCGGGTAGTTGGACTCTGGGAGGAGCCTCTCGGCGGAGGTTTGGGATGCCATGTTTGCGAGTATTTTGTTGTGAGACAATGAGAGGCTTCGTCGGATAAGAAAACGACAGTACAAAGAAAGAGTTGAAGTTGGGAGTTTATCAGTTGCTGGCGCCTCCACAGATAAGTTGAGGGGCACGGGGTAAGTATGGAGGGGCAGAAGCTTTTGTATGGAGAGCAATATGGCAACGACTGGGTCAAGTCATGGGGTTGTGCAAAATTTTGTAAATTTTGTCTAACGGAGAGAACTATGATGAGCGGTTAGCGATGGTGAAAGCATGGGAGTGGAGCCGGACGGCGAGTCAAACAAGTCATTTGCGGGATGGGCAACTAGGGAATGGTATGGAAGAGCATGTGGTGTATGCGGATGGCGTCTGGCAATTCCTGGCCGGATCTAAAGTAACTCGAGCTGACACGAGATCAGTGCGTGGTGGTGCTTGACAAAGAAAGACACTCTCTGATAAGGCAGGACAAGGGAATGTGGGCAAATATCGAGGTTGCCCCTCGTTCTCTGAAGAGACACCTTATCGCGACAGATAAGGCGAATGAGTTGAGTTTTTGATACAACAACTCAGGATGCGAGTTGTGTACCGCGGAGAAGAGACGATGGGACTGGCCCCCGATAGCGGATGGCGGGCAGGGTCAGCGATGGGGTAATAATTAAGTAACAGAACGACCTCGCCAGCTGCGTGACCTCGAACGAAGCCTGGCATGGCTGGTCTAGACACGTTGACGGGCGCTGCGGGTGCTGAGGTGGTTGAGATGGCAGAAGGAGGCATCGAATCCTTATCGATTACATTCTGTTCCCATGCCAAGTCTTTCGCGGGCTGGAAAAAGTGCATCAAGCTTGCCGCTGGATGGCGAATTGGAATCGACTGAAATGAGACTGACTGCAACTTGCAGAAACTGGAGCCCAGCATCGGACGATGACGCAGAAGCTCGGAACAAAAATAAAGATGAGCGTACCGGCCCTTGCAAGAAAAGATACGTACCCCTCACGGAGCCTCCAGACCAACGTGGAACTCCCGCGCCATCTTGGGACGTGAATTCTGCCATGTCCACCGCCCGACACCAATCCATACTCCATCCTCAAGCAAGTTGGCAGGCTGAGACAGCGACCACGACATTTCCCTCCGTCGAAGAACGCCCGTCACAATCTTCACCCATGCCCGCTGCGATATAGCCTTTGCGTTCGATTTCGAACCTAGCAATGCGCTTGCTACCGATCGGTACCTTCCGCTAATAACCATCTCGCACATACGACCTGAAGAACTGGCACGTCAATCTTTTGTCGCGATCGCCGCTTCTTGCCGCGCAACGCAGCCATCATGGAGTCCAGCGCGCCCAACGCCAGCGACTCGCCTCGCACTTTTGCGATGCAACACCAGCGCCCCAGGACAAGCTTCGTAGGATGCTCGCGAATCACAGATTACGATCTCCTTGGCAAGCTGGGTGAGGGTACCTTTGGGTAGGTTCGCCCTGCGACGGCGCGCTTTCCGTGCTAATCCTAGCTCGACAGTGAGGTGCATCGCGCGAAATCCAAGAAGACGGGAGCCCATGTTGCCCTCAAGAAGATCATTATGCACCATGAGAAAGATGGGGTATGCAAGTTTGGATGCCAAGTTCGCTGCCCAGTCATCTGACAATTGATAGTTCCCCATCACGGCGCTGCGCGAGATTAAGCTTCTCAAGCTCTTATCACACAAGAACGTCCTGCAGCTAGTGGACATGGCCGTCGAGCATCCCCAGAGAGCCAGTAAGTCGCTGCTGAGTCACTCGTCTCCGAACCAACAATTCCTGACGCGGATTGTTACAGGCGACAAGCGCAAGAGGCCAATCATGTACATGGCCACGCCCTACATGGACCACGATCTTTCTGGTCTTCTTGACAACCCTTCGGTCACCTTTACCGAGCCTCAGATCAAGTGCTACATGTTACAACTTCTGGAGGGCCTCCGATACCTGCACGACAACCACATCTTACACCGCGACATGAAAGCCGCCAACCTTCTCATCAACAATAAGGGCATCCTCCAGATTGCAGATTTTGGTCTGGCTCGACACTACGAGGGACCCACGCCTAAGTCAGGGCATGGTGCTGGGGAGGGCAAGAGGGAGTACACTGGCCTTGTCGTCACTAGATGGTACAGACCCCCCGAGCTGTTGCTTCACCTGAAGAAGTACACAACAGCCATTGACGTCTGGGGTGTTGGGTAAGATCCAAGGCCTACAATCTCTTCAGACTATTAACCTGTGGCTAGTTGCGTTTTTGGCGAAATGCTGGTTGGGAAACCGATTTTGGCGGGTGAGAGTGACTCTCACCAACTAGACATTATCTGGGACTTGATGGGATCACCCACGCCAGAGAACATGCCCCTATTTAATACACTTCCTGGCGCCGAGGCCGTTTCTCCGCGTACGAGACCTGGCAGTTTATCCACAAGATTTAGAGAATACGGCTCGGGGGCTATATCTCTCCTCAAGGAACTCCTCAGACTCGACTGGCGATCTCGCATCAACGCCGCCGACGCCCTGAACCACCCTTACTTTAAGATGGCCCCCATGCCAGCGAATCCCGATGATCTCCCGACCTTCGAAGACAGCCACGAGTTGGACAGACGGAAGTTTCATGACCGCAAAGCAGCTTTACCTCCAGCACCCAAGGGCGGGACGGTAGGCATTGGTCCCGATGCACACGGTGCCAATGCCGGCTTCAACAATACCGAGAATTACTCAAATCGCAACGGTGTGAACGGAAATCGCCATTCAAATGCTCCTGGACCGCACCGGAACGGCGAGGAACGAAGACCAGCTTGGCAGCGCGAGCGTGGGGAACGAGGGCTGCCACCTAGGCCTCCGCCGCCAGAATATGCCAACGGCGGCCCAATGGAGCGAGACGGCTACCGGGACAGGGATAGAGACCGACGACCCAGAAGCCGTGGAGGGCCACGGCCAGGACCAGATGTTGACACCTACATCCCAAGCTATGGGAGGGACGACGGCCCACGACACAGGGATGACCGGCCCCCGCGAGAACGCCGACGCAACAGTAGGGATGAGCGATGGCATGATCGAGACTGGGATCGCCGGACTAGGAGTCGCAGTCGATCTCCAATGAGAGAACGTGACCGTGAACGAGACGGATACCGCAGATAGGGAAAACGAAAACGGGACTCGTGAAGACCGAGTCACAGCTCACCATCCTGAGTATAGTGCTCGAAATAGGTAATTCGCGGAACCTTGGGGCAATATAATCATTCCATCAGCCAGCGGGAGGCGCTGGAACTGACGATGAAGCTGGTCTAGGCACATCCGGCGTCGGGTATGAGTCTTTTCTTCGTTGGCACGAGCACCTGGATGTACAACAAGATAACGTAAAAGGCGAATCGAGCGGACACAGGAACAGGCGTTTGAGGGGGGAGGCACACTCCCGAACAAGGCTGGCATTAAAGTTTCTCTGTTATCTTCATGAGTGCATTGGTACGCTGTAGGGTATATCAAAGAAAGCCCGGATTGCTATCAAATTTCAGAATCGTCATCGTCCTCCTCGTGAATGGTTTGAGACCAAAGACCTGGCCTATTCCTGCGGCGCTTAGGAGGTGGCTTGTTGAGCAGCTGCCAATCGGTCTCATAAGACGACGAATCTTCGGTCTTACCGGTCCCTGGTCGTTCTGATGATGGCGTCGAGGGCGCAGGTGTTGCTGGCGGACCTTGGTAGCCTCTGTCATGCATGCCAAGGACTGTAGTGATGATGCTGGACGTGCACGACATGGTCAAGCCAGCAAGTATGCCGATGAAGGCACCGCAGGCCAGCTGCGTTGGATTAGCACACGAAGATTTGAATCAAGTGATTGGAAAGACCAACAAAAGTATAGAGAGGCTGGCCGGATTGCAGTGTTAGCAGAGTATCAGGATAGAGGAAGGGCTTTCAAGGGAGATCAGCTTACTTGAAGACTGGCTATGAAGTCGATGACAGCTTGACACCATCCAACGACGAAGTAACCCATCAATATCAGGGGTGAGAGCAGCATGAGCACCGAATTGATGAACAAAGCCACGGGTTTCCATGCTAGACGCAAGGGAAAAGTAGCCACGGCGACGACGCCGGACGTGTACGATACCAAGGCCATGCTGCTACGAAGATGATGAAACTGTGAATGTGTTGTTTGGTTGTCGGTGACGAAGAGTCACGTATGCGTGTAAGAACAGTCCTGTGCTTCTCAGAGCATGGCGATTGATCCAGTTTACTCAGGATAATAACTGCAATTGTAGCGAAGAGGATGGTCCAAAGGGGGGAAAGACAGGAATCCGGGGTGAAGGAGCGTCGTGATGTTCAGATGCGATGGCTGGCTGAAATGAGATGGAACGGTAGCACATTCCTTGGCTTGCCCGCTACGCTGCTTGAGCTGGTGGTTGATAGAGCGACGGCTGGTGCACACGCGAGCAGAGGAGACCTGAGATGAAGTTCGCTCTCTCAAGGTGTCAAGCAAGCCTTCCGTTGGAGTGAGGTAGTCCCCGCCAGCTCCAGCAGTGCCCAGGGGCGCCCCCAGCTTAAGGTGCACGTAAGGGCCATGTCAGGTATCGGGTAAGCGGATGCCCATGAGTACTCTAGTCCCCACGTTCTCCAGTATGCGATTACGAGTACCGGCCCTGTAGAGCTTAATATCTGCCAGTGCCACTGCCCTCCGCGGAGTCCACGCCCCCCTCCTCCCCCAAAACTTGTTGGAAGATTAGCACCTGCGTGGGAACTTGGGTAATTGACCACCACCACACCACCCCCTCCAACTCGCCTGTTGTTGATTTGACTTCTCATCCAATCTCTGGACCAAAAAAAATAACGAGCCGGCCCTTTTCGCCTCTCGTCACTACATCCACCAGCGACCGGTACGCGACCTCCTCCTCCCACGACACAACCGCGACCACAGATTCCCGCCCTCTGCCCGCCGTCGAACCTGTCGCTTCGTTGTCGTCTCTCCTTCGAGAATGCGATAATCAGCTCACAACCCCGCGATTAGGTATCTTTCTGCAATCGCGCCTTACCTAACCAGGATCGCACGAACGCCAGTCGCAGCAACTTGCCCAACGTGGAAGTGCGAGATTGGGACAGCTGCGACCTTCCTCACCATCTCTCAACCGCCCGTCCGCCGAATCGCTGTCCAGCACTGCCTTGGACTGCGCTGGCCTTGCGCGCCCTTTGCACCGCACGGCATCGCCTCCCGAAGCCCAACCCGCCAGCAATCCCGCGATTGCACCGCATCCCAGGTGCCGTTTCCGCCGGACGTCACACGCCCGCTTACCTGAATACTGGCAGATCCAGACTCCCGTCGGCCTGGCCAGGTAGGGTACCCCGAACCACACCCCAGACCAGGCTCAGGCTCAGTCTGTCGTGTCCCACCCGACGAACAAATCTGGAAGAAGCAAAGCCAACGATAAAATGGGCAACAACCCCTCCTCGTCCTCCAAGCCTGCCACGCCTGTCTCATCCGCCCCAGCGTCGCAGGACTCACCCAAGCACCATCATCACAAGCGGGAGTCCAAACACATCATCCCCCCGCGCTCCGCCGAGCGAGTCGCTGCCCCGCCTGAGCCCTCCCTTACTCAAGCCCAGGGCTCCACGGTCACCAAGGCCAATAAGCCCCTCCAGTCCATTCCCATCTCCAGCTTCACCACCGACTCTCCCTCCTCGAGCTCGAGTACCTCCGTTCCCCAGCCGAAGCCACCGGAAAGCAAGCACATCATCCGCGATGAGCCCAGCAAGCCCGTAGACGTCCCAAGCGTACCGACCGAATCCTCCTCCCTGAGGTCGCATTACTCCGCTCACATGATTGAACCAGCTTTGGTCTCCAACAACAGTGTCAATGACATGTCGTACATAACCCGCCCTCCTCGTCTGCCTCTGCCTATCGAGGAGGAAATACACACTCCCGGCTCGCCCATCATCGCACCTGCGGACAATGGCGAGGCCTCTGTGACCGAGGTGGAAGCCCTCGATTCGGATGGCATGACGAGGAAGTCGTCGGCGCTGAGCACGACCACTGTAGACGAGGAGGATGGCGAGGAGTTGTTCGTTGACAAGACAAGGCCCACCGTGCCGACCCGCCTCGAATGGCGCAGAGGAGGAGGAAAGATCTATGTTACGGGAACAATCTTCCAATGGAACCGGAAACAAAGATTACATCCCGTGTAAGTCCCACTTCTGCGTGTCTGAGTCTCAGCCATGTGTGCGTTACACTCGTGGCTCCCCAGTGGTGTCAGAATCCGCCACTAGAGTTGCCTTCTTCGTAGCCAGCCTCGCGCGCAGGCCGTATTATCAGAAAGCATGTTACTGACCCAGCTCTGTCGAATAGGGACGGTCAACCTGGCGTATTCGCGGGCACGATACACATTCTTCCGGGTACACATCATGTTAGGTTCTTGGTGGACGGAATCATGCAGACCTCGCCCGACTTGCCAACTACTGTGGACTTTGGAAACAACCTGGTCAACTTCATTGAAGTCAGCGCCGACGACCTTCCCGCCAAGGCTCCCGTGGTGCCGGGACCCGTCCCCGCGCCCGGTACCGTGGCCAGCGACCAGAGCGCACCCAAGGGCGAGGCAGCGCTGGGCGAAGAACAGCCGAAACCCCCCAAGGGCAAGGAGGTGCCGTCGCCAAGTCAATACTTCCACCAAATACCCAAGTACCTGGTCGACTTTGACCAACCTGAAGATTCGCCAGCCTACCAGTATGCTGTAACAGCTATTGAGAAGCTGCCGACGCCCCCCAGTCTTCCGGGTTTCCTGGGCAAGCCTATCTTGAACGCCGCGGTTCTCATGAAGGATGACAACAGCGTGCTCAACATGCCCAACCACACTGTCCTGAACCATCTGGCCACCAGCAGCATCAAGAACAACATCTTGGCAGTTTCAGCAACGACTCGTTACAAGAACAAGGTAAGCAGCAGTTCCTAATAAAGAATTGCTCAAAAACTGACTTCATGCACAGTACGTAACGACAATCATTTACAAACCCACAACGACAGACGAATAGGTGGCTCTTTAGACTGAGGTCGAGACAGTCTATTGCTTGGGATCTTAGGCAGCGATGTCAGGGGCGACCTGGGGCAAGCTGCGGTGACCAGAATTGGTACCATCCAGCCAGAGCTGGCTGGCTAGGAAGATCGCGTAGGCATGGAAACGATAGAAATTTGACGACCCTAAACGCCGTGTTAACCGAGCGCATTGGCATCAGTCTCTCCATTTGACGTGGACCTCGTCTGTTCTAAATCGCTGCGTGCATGAGCTGTCCTCCAGCGATGTTCTAAAGCCTGTCTCGTAAGCCAGCAGGCCAGCGTGTGCAATCATGATCCCGTTGTCAATGCAGAACCTCTCATCCGTCGCGTAGACGCTCCCTCCTCTCTCCTTGGCCATCTCGCCCATCATCTCCTGCAGTCTTTCGTTGCAGCCGACGCCACCAACGATGAGAACCTGGTTGCTGCCCACATGCGCCATGGCACGTTCAGTAATCTCAACCAACATGGCAAAGACCGTTTCCTGCAGAGAGAAACACAAATCTGCTGGCGCAAACGTCTCCTTCCCCTTGGCCTGGCTCGCCTTCATCTGTGCCGCCAAAATGTCCGCGCTGGCAAGGATGCCGGAAAACGAACAGTCCATCCCCTTGACGGCGTACGGTAGCTCCAACAGCCGCGTGCCCTTCTTGGCCAGCTGCTCGATGTTGTACCCCGGCGCGGGATCGTTGCTGATTTCCAGCGTCCGCGCGAACCGGTCCAGACAGTTCCCCACCGCGATATCCAGTGTCTCCCCAAAGATTCGGTACCGCTGCTCCGCGTACGCGATGACTTGGCTGTTTCCGCCGCTCACGTACAGCACGACGGGGTTCTGCGCGCCGGTGATTGTGCGCCCCATCTCGATGTGTCCCACGCAGTGATTCACGCCGACCAGGGGCTTTTCCCACAGAAGGGACAGCGTGCGCGCCGCGACGGCCACGCTCGTCAGCGGGGCGCCCATGCCGGGACCCTTTGTGAAGCATACGCAGTCGACGTCGGCGACGGAGACGCCGGCCTCGCGGAGGGCGCGGCGCGCGATCTGGACGAAGAAGCAGCGGTGGTGCTTTGCGGTGTCTTTCGGGAGGAAGCCCTGGCCCGGCGGGGAGACGAAAGTGTGTCTGATGTTGGAGAGGATGGTCGACTCGGCGCCGTTGTGGAGCATCACGCCGATGCCGAGCTTGTTGGCGGAGCCCTCGCAGCCGAGGGCGATAAGGCCCTTCTTCTTGGACATTGTCGCGGTCGTGTGCTTCGAAGGGGAGGGGGCCGCTTCGGGAATGGTTGGTGATAGGTCTTGGTCGAGGTCGAGATCGTGGGTCCTCTTTGGCGGTCGAATTTCGGTCATGGGGAGGAGGGGTTGGGCGGATGCGATGGCTTCGTTCTGGTCTCTGCTCGTCTATCCACGCTTCTGCCGGCACCGATGAGCTTCCCGGTCTGCTCAAACGTATCAAAAGGACTTAGTTGGTGATGCGCTGGTCCCACTCCTGCGAGTATCGCAATTGTGACTCGTCGTCGTCTTTTTTTCGCTCCTCGTCGCAAAAAGGACCAATGGCCAAGACGTCAAAAAAAGTTGACGTAGGAGGGGTAACGCTCTGGTGGGATGTCCCTCGAGAAATGTGGAAATTGTGGGTCCCATCTTCCCTGCCGCAAGCGCTGCCACAACCGTCTCTCCCACCGCACCGGACCCTTTGCTCGCCCTGCGCCCGTGACACCCCGGGCAGCCGCGAGACCAGTCCGTTCCGTCCACCTTACCGACCTTGTTAAGGGTACAGCGGTAACAGTGGGCGGGTGTCGTACCTGAGGCTGCTTACGCAGTGCCGCCGTAAATACACTGTAGAGATGGCGCGGCAAACGCCGTCTCGCGGACAAGACAGGATCACAAAAGATCCGACACACAACACACGGCGCACAGAGGAAGCGGCGGGAAAATACCTACCTACGCGGGTAGAGCAGAGATGGGAAGATGGGACGGACGATGTGGTCGGCCCTCCAAAGGCCCCGTGCTCTTTTTCCACGTTAGCTCTTATCTTACACTTCTCCTGTCTATTCCTCCTTCCTCCAAAGGCGAAACCCTGGGCAGCGTATCCGTACCTACAGCGAGGTGTAGTAGCAACAGGCGCGCGGGCGGGCGGGCGGGCGGGCTGGTCGTTTATTCCTCACACAAGTTGCTAAGGTAAGGTTCCAACGCAATATCCCCACACCCACCAGCAGGCAAGCCTCGACAAGTGGAACTCCTCTTCTCTCTCACTACACAATTCTTTCTCTGGTTTCCCATGCTCCTCTCCCCGGGTTGCTGAGAAAACCCTCTTTCCCCTCTTTTGGCAATGCTGCAACTTTTCCTCTGGTCTCCCCAAGCCTGGGTTTTTTTTAATTTTTAATTTCCCTTCAGAGTCCTGTAACAGCTCCCTGGCTTCCGCATCTTGTGATCGCCGAGGGATCTACGGACACTGCTCTGCCGAATCGGGGCGTGACAAAGCCAGTCTGCTGACGCCGGACAACCACCAGGCCCCAAAATACTCTCAGCTTCTTTTCTCTCTACAGATACATACATGAGGTGCTTGCCTTGAAGCTCCTGAACCGAACTATCATGGCGAGGGCTGCCCAGATCTGCCGTGGTGGCTATCGCCAAAGAGGGCGCCCACTGGGCATGACGATTGTCGCAAGCTCTCCGAGTCACATCACCACCGGTCCTCCGTTCACCACCACAAAAGATTGACACTCTCCAGAGCACAGCCAGCTACAGCAAACGACGAGCATGTCCCGCTGCGCCCTACACAAAGAAAAGCAACATGCTTCAGATCACAGAATCCAGCCCTGAGCACCGTCGCACCGTCGCCAGCTGCGTAAGCTAGCATCAACGAAACAGTCTCCTCCCGAAACCGCCAGCCTCCACATGCGCAGCAGACTCTCCGACGGCGGATACACAAGCAAACATATGGCATGAGAAGATGCAAATAAAGGTCATTTTTTGATCTTCTATTTGTTGAGGTGTGGAATCTATGTTCCTCTCTTAATGTCTCGTCTCTTGGGGCAGACCACCAGTCTGCTGAAGAGCCTCCGCCGCCATGCTTCCTTCACAGTCATATACTTTACATGAGAGGCACCACAACCCAAAAACGCCACGCCGATCCGACCGTCCTGCCTGCCGCCAAACCATCTTACATACCAAAAAGGAGCAACCAAACACCGAGGGGTATACAACACGTCATCCGGGGATGATGAGGAGAGAAAGGGCGCACTCAAGCCACGGGCAGGCCTCATGAGGCCGCTGCTTGAGCTTGAGCCGCCGGTGGTGCCTGAGGCGCCTGTGGTTGCTGCTGCTGTTGCTGCTGCGGTTGCGACTGCTGCGCATGTTGCGGCTGTGGCTGCGGCGGTGGAGGTAGTGCCGGTCGGCTGCCAGAGACCCCAGCAACTTGCGTAGGCACTACGTTAGGCATACCCTCTTGTGGTATTTGCCGCCTCGGATACACATATTGTGATAACGGGATGGTCGCGCGGAACTTCAACGCCCTTGTGTCGTAGGGATCGACTTCGTACACCGGCGTCTCTTCCTCGTCATCCTGGTCATACTTCCACCGATCCGAATAATCCTCGCCATCCATCCGCGGAGGCGTTGTCAGTCCCCGGCGGTCTATCCACAACCGGTTCAACCGTCCTATGCGACGGCGGAATGCTGGTTGGCTGTTTGGAGGCTTCTCCTTGCCGCCAGCAGTAAATTGGAATATCGACATATTGCCCCTTTCAACTACAGGCTCTTCTTCATCGACATCCATGGCGTCTGACTCGGATGAGGTGGACGCTGGAGGTGTCATCAAATATTGGGTCTTGGCGGGCCGGAAGTTGATTTCCATGCCCTGTTCCTTGACCGGAGATAAAGGATCTCGGGTGAGATCCACATGGTTCTGGTTCCACTTCCTGTGGTTGTGAACCTTGCTCTCAACATCCGCCCGCAGCTCGTTCTCCTTCTCTGCGAGCTTGTCTGAAAGTTGCACAAGGTCTGCTTCCATGGAACGACCGTCCGGACGCACAGCGATGCGCAGATGGTTGCCTGGAGGTCTCTGCAACGCAGGAGCTTCCACTAGCTTCTTCTTCTGAGGCTGCAAGCAGTCAACATCCATTCCGATGCGATTCTTCAAAAAGAGCGCTCGACATACCTTTTGGTTGATGAGATCGTCGTCCTCGGTTTTGATGCCGAGCTTGACCTTCATCTCCTTAAGCCTGGCTCGTTGCTCGAAAATTATTCGATCCAAGTTAAGGACCTCACGTTTCAGCATCTCACGCTCATATGAGTGGATGATGAGTTGACGTCCATCCTCGAGCTCTTTGCGAAGTCGCTTGAGTTTCTCGGCACTCTGCACATCCCTCTGCCTCGTCTTTCGCGTTTGTCTGGCCTCACGACGTCTGAAGCAGACATAGGGGTCGGCCTCGTCGCTTTCTTGGTGCGTCTCGAACTTGACGGACGGATGCAGGGGCTTGTTGCCGGTGGCCTGCCTTCGCGACTTCCAGTGCTCATACACGTGCTTGGAATGCGCCATCAGCTTCTGAGTGCCGAGCTGGCTGATTTGAGGAAGCATTGTCTCATAGCTGACGACGGTGTTGTCTATTGAGGCGAATGGCGTCTGTTCTGAGGCCATCTCCTCAAAGACCTCCATGATGCGCTCAAAGTCATCTTCGGACAGCTGAGAGGCGACGGTCTTCTTAGTAGAATTGTACTGCTTCAAGAACTCATCGTCCTCGGTTGTCATGTCATAGGAAACTCCTATGCATTCTTCAACGGTCTGTGAGAAGCGGATGTACGAGGTAGGTTGCTGGAAGTGACTAGGGTAGAGTTGATCATAGTTGATCTGGCTCTCCTGAGGAGGTGGGACTGGAATTTCTTGGTCGTTGCTGGTGCCTGCTTCCTTGAGAATGGACTGAAGATGGTATTCCTACAAAGTTAAGGTCAGTATATTTGTCGTGTCACCACCGGCCGAGTGGTCGGTCAGTAGAGGTGGGTCGCCCGATTGGGATGCAGGCCAATGTGGGTCACATGATCATGTCACGTGATATCTGGCTGCGATATGGGAGCAAAGTGACTCACAGTTTCCTCGGCGGCTTCGACACCGGTCGCGATTTGAGATTCGGTGGTTAAGGATTCGTACTCGCTGGGATCGATATCATCCTCTCTGAGCACCGGAAGCAGCGTCTTGACGCTCAACTTCTTGACTCGGACTTTCCTCGTAGACATGGTGGCGGGTGGGGGGGTGGAAGGCGGAAAGCCGGCGGAAAATCCGCAAAAGAAAGTCGATCAAGTCATATACCAGGGCATGCGACTTTGACTCCGATGCTTTTGAGGGATAAAAAATGTGGTTGTGGTGTCTGTTTTGATGATCGAACTGTCGCTGCTTGATGAGGTGACGTTGAGATGGTCGCGGCGTGCGAAAACTTTTCTCTGGCAGTCGCCAAAAAATCCGTCGTCTCGAGCAGACTTTGGAGTCGTGTCAAGTACCGTGCAGCTGAGTTTCGGTGAGGGAGTACTTTGGCGCTCGGACCAGGTCGGGACCTGGAAGGTAGACTCGCCGACTTTCTTAGGCCTGGGGCGCCTGGCACCTTCCACGCCTAAAAACACGCCGCAGAATAGGGGAAGGCGCCTTTGGTCACGTGCTGCTTTTGCCTGATGATGGCGACAACAGCAACAAGCACTGGAAAGGATGCCAAGCACCATCACTTCTGGAACATTTTCCTGATCGGTTGAACGTGTAGGTGCATCTCGTTCACCCATCTATCACACACATATCTCCGAAACTCAAATGGTTGTGGTGATACATCTGATACTTGCCGCTGTTGACGTCGTGCACCTATCGCATGCCAGCCAATTGTCGCGGTGATTGACGTCTGGTCCGTGC
This sequence comes from Colletotrichum chrysophilum, assembly GCF_026319265.1. Classification (NCBI taxonomy): domain Eukaryota; kingdom Fungi; phylum Ascomycota; class Sordariomycetes; order Glomerellales; family Glomerellaceae; genus Colletotrichum; species Colletotrichum chrysophilum. Next base: position 1,271,417 of record NW_026517288.1, on the reverse strand, counting down.
ACGAGCATCTCCGGTTCAGCTGCCCGAATCCAATACTCAGGCCAATCAAGAGCGAGCCGGCTGCCTTACCTCAACTTGACATTCCCGCACCACGTCTGTAGTTAGCCTCGCGCACTTAGAAACCTCCCTACTCCCACCTCGGCGAACCCCACGGCGGACCACGATATCGAAGCTCGACAAAAGCCCACTTGCGACGGCCAACACGATACCGAAACCTGGCCCCCTTTTCCCACCGCGCATCACCACAGCTTCCGTCGAGATCGATCGCCCGCATTCTCCATCATGGGCAACACTACTAGTGCGGTGTTGGACAATATCGTCCAGGGGTCCAATTGTGAGCCCCTCCCCCGCAGTCAACTTCTTTGTCGCACAGACTTGGGCGGCATGCTGACGGGCAGACAGTCGACAGAGAGGAGGTTGACCGTCTAAGGAAACGTTTCATGAAGCTCGATAAGGCATGTCTTTTTCTTTTTTGCGTCCCTGGCATTCCATCTTGCAGTCGCGCGCATCGCCGACCCATGTCGTAAGTGGCACCGACGCTGACCGACTCTCTGCAGGACAACTCTGGCACAATCGAGCGCGATGAGTTCCTCAGCCTTCCCCAGATTTCTTCCAACCCTCTGGCAACAAGGTACGAATTAGGTCGATCGGTATCCCACATACATCGGGCACAATGCTAAGGATGTCTTTACGCAGAATGATTGCCATCTTCGACGAAGACGGTGGCGGCGACGTTGATTTCCAGGAGTTCGTATCAGGTCTTAGCGCCTTTTCTTCCAAGGGAAACAAGGAGCAGAAGCTGCGTTTCGCCTTCAAGGTTTACGATATCGACCGCGATGGTTACATCAGCAACGGCGAGCTGTTCATTGTGCTCAAGATGATGGTCGGAAGCAACTTGAAGGACCAGCAGCTGCAGCAAATCGTGGACAAGACCATCATGGAGGCGGATCTCGACAAGGATGGCAAGATCAGCTTCGAGGAGTTCACGAAGATGGTGGAGAACACGGATGTCAGCATGAGCATGACGTTGGGTGAGTTTTGATATTCTGACGTTCAATGCGCTTGACAAAGGCTGACAATACGTTCCAGACACATTCTAGAGAACGGCATCTTGATGGCAAGCGGGATAGGATCATGAGACATGAATTGCAACACTCTTCTGGGTAGAGATACACCAAACCTCCTTTGGGCGGCACAGCAACCGTCGCTCGGTCTGAATTGAAATATGTCTTGGCTTCTGGGCTGCGCATTCTTCCCCATGGTGACTTTAGGCCGCTTCAATCGCACAAGAAATGTAAGTTACGTGCAGCAAATGACGTGTTCAACTTTGGCTATGGCTAGTGAGAATTGGTGCTGGGCAAGGCCAAGCGGGCAAGAAAAGGGAAAGTAGTCAACGGTTGGTGGACGACACTAAGGGTCTGGTGTAGCTAGCTCCAATTTAGACGCTTCTTTGCCAACCTTTGCAGCTGGACGACAGAACCTAGCGGTTCCGGTTGTGGAAAACTGCCTCCGTGATGTGCTCTCGAAATCACCCTTCAAGCACGCACTGCAACAGCCCATTCCCTGTTTCTGGTTGGGCATCAGAGCGCTGTGGCCGGCCCCTAATCGCATCAAGCCGAGAAAGCGATATGCAACGCTGATAGCAGTCCCGGCAGCCGTGACCCGTGCTCTGACGCCAGCAAATCTAGGGGAAACGAGTGTAGGATCTGCTGTGGTTGCCGTCAAATCCTGCGAATCGAAATATAGGTTGTTCCATGCCTTTGGGAGGAAAGTTTCGCTGCGTCAGTTCGTCTGAATGTTCCATCTCAACTTGTTCTTTTCGCCATCTAGAACTATGAGACCGACGTAAATATCCCGTAGCAAGTGTCCAAGCGAGCATATGGATGTCAGATAACAGCGTCCTCCAAAATCGTCCCATGAAACCAGCCGTTTTCCCTATTGACTTAGGTCATGTCCTTAAATCGAATGCTGTCCAATTTGCTCATCTTGCGTTGAGGCTCATGCATGAGATCTCAAATTGACATCTATTTCTACGCCTCCTGCACCTATGAGCGGGGGTACCCGGGGGGTGCGTCGTCCGGGAGCTCAGTTGTCTTGTGTCGCTGTGCACGGCTTGTAACTAGAGCTTCATCAATTGGTTTTAAAGATCTTGCTGCTTCCTCTCCTCTATCGCCGCCTATTGTGAAGCCCGATGATTCTGCAGGATGTTTTTGCTTGGATTGAGGACCGATATATAATAGAGTAAGCTCTCATTGAAAGCACTAGAAAGAATTATCCGGCGATGCTTGATGATAGCTGGTAGGACCCTGTGGTTTGGAGTTTCAAAGCCTCCGGGCATCCGAGCCCACAAACTTCATAATAGTTTTCTTCTTTCCATGAACCTATATCAATTATCTTCCTCTCAGCTGTGACGTGTGAACCCACTTTCGTTCCTAGTTGCCAGTGAGTTTTGTATGAAAGATAGGTATGAATGTTCCGGAGCATGGGAACACGCCACCATCTTATTCTGCAGTACTCCCATGCGGTCTTTTTCATAATACTTCGGGTAGCAGACCTGAGAATTCAAAGTTTCGAAATGCAAACTTAATCCGACCAAGTGCATTAAGGCCCCTGTAAGGAGTGAAATTCGAGGAGGGGATCGTCACGAGCGAATCCGAGACGATTAACTCCTGTGAATGGCTTCTGTGATTATAAAGAAAAACCACATAAACTTATATCCGTCGAATCCGGTATGTAGAGTTAGCTTGAGACAGCGAAGTCTGAAATCTGGCACTGGTGATCGCTGCACTCTTCCCAAGAGCGTTGTCACGGCTCAGGGTGAATGGTGAAAATCAATTATAATTGAGTAATCCTTCTCATGAGCTCTTGTAGTTCCGTAGTCAGATTGAAACTTTCACTCTACAGTATCACGGGTTATCTACGTTGAGAATACGCCAAGTGAAGTGCAAACACAAAGTGGCAATGAAGGAAATCTGTCGCAATGCTATAATCGACTTGATTTTCTAGAAGCTCTGCTATTCTCCCTACTCTCGAGCCACTCGTTTCTGTAGTCGTTATTAACACTGCAGTCGTCTCCTCTTCAGACACGACACCAACATCATCACAGAGACATGGCCATTTGAGGTGTGCACGAGAAAGATACACAATATTTACCGAGATCAAGTAAGCAAAAACGAAAAGACAAAAGCCGAATGGATCCGGGTCATCAGCACTTGTTCTTCAGTCTAAGTTCTGATTGCCTTCGTGGACTGTAGGCTGAATATTATTATCATTCCTTTTTCCCTTTTTCCTGTATCCAAACATCGATGTTCTGAACTGAAGAGCGAGAGCCTTATCGTTAGGCCACAGCATACTTGTTGAAATGGCATGCTATGAACACACTCAAACCTCCCCACTCATGGTGTCCTTGTTGCCATGTGGGCTTGAAGATTAGATTTGAGCTAGCACAGGTGAACCCTAAGGTAGACGAAGATAGTGGAGAAATGAGCGTCCATAGTTTATAGACATGTCCTGCTGTATCCGTTTCTGGACGTTCTTGGACGAATGCGAGACAACAGACAGTCGCTGGTTTCCGGTCGTCGAAGATTTTGTGAGAGTACACAGCGAATTTGCTGACATCGAATGTAAGATGTCTGATGGCACGTACTACAATCCTGACACGGATCAAATGGCCCTGAAAGCACTTGCCGGATTAGGCTTTCCCAACAGCTTGGTTGTATGAGCCATTCAGTCGGTAAGCGTGAACTCCCTTGAACCTGGCTGGCTGGCTAGGTGTCGGCCTCAAGGTGCGTACCACGAGCAGAGACCAATTGTCCCACGTCAAGGTCTCTGTACTTGGCCATTAAGAACGCGTGGGATGTCAGGACTCGGATTTAAAGTGGACAGGGACAGGCTGATTACAGAGGTAACAACGTGGGTGTCACGGGTGGCCGAGAAGGATTTCCCTGTCTCGCACAAGCCAATGACGGGACCGCTAAGTCACTCCAAACAACTGCGGCCCCTCGAATGAAGGCTAGCAGGATGTCTCGGGCGTTGGCGTCAACTACTGCTTCTCGTGATGTGCTGACCATTATTGGGCTTGGGTTGATTCCCTTAAACTAAGCATGTTAGGAAGCTTGTGCATGACCTTACGTGGCTAGCAAAAGAACATTAGATGGGGGGGTGTTAAGAGTCCCAACCCAGGGCAGACCGGGCCGAGCGGAGCCGTTGACTTCCGGGACCCACTCCGGGATTACCGGGTCATCAACCTTCTTTTTCCGGGAGGCGCGGAGAAGCCACATGCGAAGGCCCGGATCCAGAAACGGAACACGCAAAAAGTCATGTACGGGTACAAACATCACCAAGCCCCGTCCGCTCCACAGTGGCTCTCTGCTGGGCATGGATCATCAGATCATGTCTGTTCACACGCAACAGGGAATCCTCTTTTGCTCCCACCCCTCGCATATCGATGCCCTTGTCCCCAGACTGAGGGCGGGTGTGTGGTGGAGAACACCACCAGTAACTCAGCTGCGCCGGGAAAAAAAAGTGACAGGTCATTTTCCTCAACTATGCAACCAACACAAAAATGACCAAAGAGAGACGTGCAGGAGTCCCTGTCCCAACACAAGCCTCCCAACCATGGCACTGGGAAATTTTAGGGGCGGGACACAGCAAAAGACGAAGAAAAAAAAAGAGGGAACGGAAGCTACGCTGCTTAACTGGAAGGGGCATAGCAACGCCGCCCTACAACAAGCATACGGCCTGATACGTAGCTGCGAACCCGCCTCGGCCAGAGACAGGATGATCGATACTGCGTCGAACGGCCTGCCTGTTCCGAAGAAGATCTGCGTCTCCCGCTGCTTGGATCCCGCGCGCCCTTTCCAGAGTGCTGGGCGAGACTTTGTCTTCACACCAAGTAGGGATAACGTGGCCGGGACTTGGACAGGGCGGAATGGGCCTTTGATTGATTTTTGAGGCGAGCGGCGGCACGGCGCGGCCATCCAAAAAGTGGAGTTTCATCCATATCTTGATCTGGTGATCGACTCGTTTGGACGTGTGCATGTTGCGCGCCAACTCGACCCTTGAACAATTTCGCATCTCCGCCCGACAGTGGTAATGTGATGCAGCGCCCCTCGCAGTTCCGCCTCGAGAGAGAGTAGGTGTGTTGTGTTTCTCTCTCGGCCGGCAGCCCTGTTTGCAAGATAACCAGGGTAGCTCAGCCGTGTTTCAATATCTCCCTCGCTTTAGCAGCACAGAGAGCAAGGCCTCCCAGAGCAAAAGCCCCCGGTGATCTGCACTCTGGACTCTTCCCACTCAGATCATGCGCGGACCAAGACAATGCCATACTACATGCCCTACTCCGTACACCTACCAACGCTGCTCCACCCGCCTTGCTCCCCAGCCTCACCTTGCGCATTCATATTTCTTATTCTCTAGCCGGGTTTGATTCTTTCTAGGGATGGCAAATTGTTATCAAAAAATAGCAGGCCGGGCTGTTGCCGGTCTCTGTGTCACATTTCATTCATCCACATCCTCCATTGTTCACCTGATATCGCAGCATGTAGCAACTCAGAGCGATGGGGCATCGTCTGTAGCACCCCACCATTCAGCCCTGCTTCCGTTTAATCATCCTTCTTATTGCCCACCTTCCCTGTCTTGTGCAGCCCGACGTGGCCAAGGGCGAAGCAGAGCACCATGAAACCAGTCATTGCCCAGAAGCTGGCTCGGTAGCCAAGGAGGAGAGCATCGATTGGCGTCTCCCGCGCCGCCGCCTGATTGGTCACCACGCCCGCCACGACCTGCATGATGGCAAGGCCGAGGGAGGTCCCGAACTGGGATGCTGCATTGAACACTGCTCCTGCAAGTGCCTGCGTATCTTCCGGGAACGCCTCGGACACAATAATGAGGCCGACGGTGAAGAGAATGTCGCCGCTGATCGGCTGCAGGAGCTGGGCGAAGAAGGCGCTGTACCAGTATGGCCACTCCGGCTTGGCGAGCGCCATCAGGACCGGGCCGCCGGCGCAGACTATCGACGAGCCGGCCACCAACCATCGGGCAGAAACCTTGTGGACAAACAGGCCAGTGGTGAAGTTGAGGATTATGCCGACGACAAGGCTGGGGAGAAGTCGGGTGGATGTCTCCGTTGCAGACAACCCTTGTACCTCTTGAAAGCTGCCAAAGTCAAGATTAACCGTGGCTGTTCCAGCGCCAGTGGGGCGCTTCTACTTACAACAGACTGCAGTATTGCTCCATTGACTTTAGTACCGCGAAAGACAACAGCATGGTGGCGCAAACGCTCGAGAAGGCTGTATTGCGCCATATGCTGTTTGGTATCAAGGCCGGTTTGCCGAGGCGCGTCTGACGGTGAACCCAAGCGACAAAGGCAGGCAAGGCGAAGCCAGCCGCACACAGCGTTGCAATGCTGTCTCGATGGCTTACACTGCCAATATCGAAACTTACGATGCTTGATGGCCATTCGTTTAGCAGCCTCGACATGTGGCATTCGGAAGAGGATCAACTTACGCCAAGAAGTACGACAAACAGACCATGAACGCGGATGCCAGAAGCGAGCCAACCCAGTCCATTTTCCTCTTCAGTTCGTGGACAACTTCAGATGCCGTCCGCCTGTCCCTTGACTTTGGCAGCGCCCACAGTCCGACGAAGGACAGGAGCAAAGACAGCCCCCCGGTCAGGTAGAAGCCCACGCGCCAACCCACCGTATCTACCAGCACCCCACCAAGCACCAAACCAACCGAGAATCCCAAAGGCTGGCTCAGTCCAAGACATGAAAACGCCACATTTCTGGCCCTGCCCTTCGGGATGGACTGCGTCACGAGGCTCACGGATGATGCCAGGTGCATGGACATGGCGACGCCTTGGAGTGCACGATACGCAACGAGCTGCTCGCCTGACTTGACGAAGCCGCTGGCCAGCAAGAGAAGGGCCATGGAGAAACAGCCGACGAGGTCCACGATGCGACTCCCGGCCGCGTCGGCGAGAGAGCCGACAGGGAGGATTGTCGATCCCACGGCAAGACCGTAGACCGATATAGGCCAGACGTGCAGCTGCTCCGGCAGATTGAGCTCGGCGACAAGTGTAGGCAAACTGACTAGGATAATTCCGTTCACAGCCGAGGACAAGAAGTTGAGGCCTGACAGCTGGAAAGTTGTCGTTGCTTGGCGGGCTTTGGACGCTGTAGGGCCATCACTCTGATTCTGTCTCTCGGTCTCGAGAGGAAATTCGTTGCGAACATCTCGCAAGTCAATTGACTCATGGCTGAGTTGGGTGGTTGTCACGGTCGACATGATGAGGGGTTGAGTTGGACCTTCCGAACAACCAAGACTCTTGGTGGGACCAACTCACTGATATTGGTCAATTTAGGATGACTCAGAGTTGAGCGAGACGACTATCAACGAACTTGTATCTAATCAACAGCCATTTTCCGTGACTCAAGGCTCAATGTCACTCAAGGTTGCCCAGGCCTGTATTCACAAACATCCTCATAACGAAAAACGTAAGCGTCGTAATTGCATAAACTAACATCATGCTGCCGAGCGAGGAAAGATGTTAAATAACGAGCATGCCAGTTGCTGAGACACAAGTCGAGAGACAAGCCGGAAAGTCTCTTTGAAAGTATTGAGACTTTCCTGTGCCATCACACTCCCGCAATTTACCTTGCATCGCGGCGGCGCCCTGTCTCGCCTCACAGCAATCAACATTGATACCATGCCGTGCCAGACAGACAGGTCAGCAGCGCCCCCTCCCCCACGCCACATCCAGCCTCCTGCAAGGTTCCCGCGACTTGTCACATTGCATCACATCACACACACGCACGCACACCACCCATAACCTGCCCGTGTCACAGTATTCCAGATTCTGTATGATTATTATCCGTACCCAGCAGCAGCATCAACTGCCCTTGCTTTTCTCCCCTGTCGCCCTTCAGTCACGCTGTCAAGGGCCCCGGTCACCGAGGCAAACAGCGCCCGGGAAAGCGTCAACCAAAGAATCTGGTCACATTTTCCCCTTGCCGTTCGCCCGTCCGTCAATCAGCCAGACCTCGGGCCAATACTGATGTTACTGTGTGTTTTGGGGCGGGCTGCCAAACTTGCGCGCAAGCCTCTTTGAGACCACAGCCTGCGTCTGATAGGCCAGCCGAAGTTGACCTAACTGCCTGCCAGTCGCATTTACACGGGAATACGTGCAGTTTTCACAAACGCCATTTCCGCAGGACGACCTCCCCTGTTCCCTGACACTTGTACCTGCTATGCAGTGCACTGCGCAATGCCGCACAGCCAAAGTGCCAGAAGCACCTCAAGAGGGGAGAAAAAAACACCTCACCCTGCACAGAAGCTGTCCATGCAGGCAGGTTCCCTTCCCGCATCCTGACCTGCAAACGGATCTTGCTCCGTCTCACTCAGCTTCTAGTTTCCACCACCTACCACAAATCCCGAACTGATAAACACAACAGAGCAGGAACTGTCAATCACGAGCACACGCCCTCTCGGCTCGCTTGCCGCGGGCCAAAAAACGAGAAGTCCTGAGTCGGGTCACGATGACGATTGATGCCCGACCCCAAGAGCCAGAAGGAGGGGTAGAAGGAAGGAAAAAAAATCTATCGAACAGAGACCATCAAAACGGCTTAGTGGCAAAAAATAAAATCAAAAAAAAATCCTCAAGGGTCCAAGTCAGCCCAAAGACGATGCGGAGAAAAATCTGGATTTTGCTTTCCCCCCTCACACTCCCACCCCCTCCTCCCTCGCTTCTCACACACTCCAATACCGTATCCGTACCGAGAACATGTAATTGATAGGTCCAAAGTCCAATAGAGTCCAGACCACCACCACCACCACCCCCACCGCGACTCTCCTCCCATCTGGCATCACTAGCCTCTTTTCCAAGGCGGGAGATCGGCGCAGAAAAACGTCGTCATTCCATTCCTCGAGAGCCACTCGCGCTCCCCCTTTCAAAGAAAGGGTCGTATGCATACGCCGCCTTGTGAGAGGCAGGCCGATTGGGCACGAATGAATCCGCCGATCCCCCTCCTTTGCTTGCTGTAAGTCTGTCTGGCCGTCTCCGCCTCGGGCTGTTTCCTCCAATCTTTCGGCCTGTCAGTCCGCGAGGCAGCAGCAGACAGAAAGCGAGACAGACTGTGTCGTTGGGATGGGAACCGCACCGCCGCCGCCGCCACTCTGACCCCATGTTACGGCCCATGTAGTCACCGATCACCCGCATGAAGCTTACAACGCTATGTATGTAATCAAATAAGCGTAGGGCAGAAAGATCGACGGTGAGGCGCGTGGGATTGGGTGGCTTTTGTCCCTCTCGTCTCTAACCCCCCAACCCAACTGAGTGAATTTCATGTGTGTCAAGGCTTCGGGCTATCTACTTGCTTCTTCTTCTTCTTCTTCTGAAGATGTCACATTGCAATTTGGCTGGCTGTATCATTCATGCAAACCACAACCTCCTTCGCTTCTCATGTTCGATTGTGACAAATCAGGACAAGATACGTACAAGTATATACATGCATTTCGTGATGGCAGATGTGAGGAGCAACATGATGAGTGGGTGCAGCCGGCCCTATCCATCTCTCTCCACTCACACCCAAGGACCATGGTACAGATGATTTGATTCCACGTAAATGAAGCAGCAACAAGCAAGAAACGTAGTCAAACGAGTAACCAACTTTGGTGAGCGCAAACGAAATCGACAATAAACCCCACCCCGCCCTAAAAATGTTGCGCGCGCGCAAAGAGGCGACAACGACGCAAAGCTCGTGAGAGCATTCCGGCCTGATCTACTTACTACCAACCACTTTCCGTAGGTATACATGAAATTCTACAGGAGACATACACACATCTTTTTTTCTGGTTTGTTCTCATCCCTTCGTTTGCGAGTATCCGGCCTCACTTTTCCCTTCTTTTTTTTGCCACCACAGTCGTTCATTCCTCGTCATTCCTCTTTCATCCCGGTACGCCCATCTATGACCGGTTCCCAATATCCGTTTCCTCCCGCCACACCCTGCCACCCCCTTCCCATGATAGAGACAGAGAGAAAAAGTCCAAGCCTGTCACCCGCCTAGCGTTCTTGTTCAACTTCAAGTTCCCCCCTCCTTGAAGGGTAGCATCCACCTGAGCCCCGCGCCTCCTCGAGCCTGAACTAGCCCTTCAGACGATAGCGGCAGGGCTTGTGTGCCCAAAGGCTGCCAAGGGGGGGAACAAGCAGAAGAAGAAAAAGCAAGGAAACGAGAAAAGAAAACAGAGAAAAAGCGAAAAAGCAAAGAAAAATCAAACCCCGAAGAAAATCAAAAACGGATGCCCCGTTCATGATGCTGACATGGATACCTGATACCTGCCCGACCACCTTTTGGAATGCGAGAATGATGAGCAGTTATCCTCCGATGAACTCCAGTTCCACGTGACATCGTGTTGATAAATCGTCCCTTTGTCACAAAGACGTCCGAATGCCGAGAATGTACATTTGGGGGGAAGAAGCAAAGAAATAGTAGAAGGCCGCCCATGGTGTAATAAACAATCCAGAGAGAAGCCATCCACCGAAGCGCCGCCATCCAGAGTACGTTTACAAGCATTTCAACATGCCCCGAGATCCAGTCGTGTTCTTTTTTTCCGGCATGATCCCAGGGGTGGGGGGGGAGAAGCAGCTGGCAAATCCCAAGTCCTCTTATCTGCTCCCGTGGGAGCCGGAGCCTGCCTGGTTTCCGCCGCCGTTTCCGCCAGATTCCTCGTTCGCCTCGTAGAGGTCCAGGCACGCCTCGAGAACTAGAACCCTGCCGTTAGCTTGATTTGCGCGCACATGAAAAAGAGTTTCAAGGTTATGCAAGGCTTACTCTCGATGATCTGCTGTTCCCACACGCCATATTGATAATCAACCAGCCCGTGTCGCTCGATGCCATCGCACAGACGGACCAATTCCTTGCCCATCTTTTCCAAGCCTTCCTTGCTGATCAACGTCTGGGATCGTTGAAGTTGGCGCCCTGGTTCCATCAAATCCTTCTGCATCTGGAACAGCGCGAGCCACGCGTGGTTGAAATCGTTCCAGAGCTTGATTCGGTCTCCATGCAGATTTTGGTCGTCGAGGTTGAGTCCTGTGAAAGTCCCTAGTCTTAGCAATTTTGAACGTGTAGGAAAAGTCGGCATCTGCCGCGAGTGGCTCGCAAAGCTTACCCAGGTCAACAACTTGCGACAGTAGCCAGTTGGAGACGTCGAGGAGCGACTGGCTGGCGCTCTCGAGGATGCCGTTGCGGACGTTTTGGAACACGCCCCGCAAAGCAGACTGGTACTCCATCCACTTCTCTTCCAGACCACCTGTCGCAGAATAATCCTGCTCCTCCATCGAGACGTCGGCACTTGCTGTCGGCTGCGGCATGCCTCCCACATTCGAGATGTTGGTCTGGTAGTTGGCCATCTGCGGCTGTTGATAAGCGGTCGCGGTGGCGCTCGCAGATGGCGCATGAGGGAGGTTGGAGGTTCCTGTGCTGCTGCTCGGGTCATTCTGGAAGTACGACGTCGACACGTCTGTCGGTAAGATCGGTGCAGCTGCAGGCTGCCGTTGAAACTGCGCTTGATTGTCGTAAACAGAGCCCGTCGCGCCAGTCAAGTTGTCGTAGCCCATCGTCATGGCCGCCGCGTTATATCCACCAAAATTCTGCGCTGCCGGGCGGCCATCCTGGCCGTATCCTGAGGGGTAATGCATTGTGTTTGTTGCCATTGGCGTGTTGAAAGATCCTGCTACCGGTTCCTGATAGTTGTACGTGCTGTAGCTACCCGTGCTTCCCATGCCCCGTGCTTGTGAGGGCGATGTGTTGAGCGGCGCCGGCCGGTTGTATCTCTCTGTCGAACCTGTAGCCATTGAGCGGCGCTGCTGCAAAGGATCCTGAATGTTGTATCTTGGGTTGGAGGTGGGATGCATGGGCGCTTCATTCTGCCTCCTACGGCGATTGGGATCATCCATCCCACGAGGGGTTTGGTCGCCGGTCGACTCCGAAGGCAAGCCTACCGTGTGCGCCGGCGGCAACGGAGCTGGCGATGTGTACAGTAGGGCCAGGTTGGGCCTTTGGATCGGTCACGGGACCGTCCAGCGTGGGTGTTGATTCCCTCGGAGTTGGTGGTGGTCGTGGTCGTGGTGGTGGGGGGAGGAGGATGATTTTTTTTTTTCCCTCTTTCTTTTTTTTTCTTTCCAAACGCTTCTGCTGTCGGGGACAAAACGCGACGAGATGACCAGGACGAATGAGTGATATCGTTTGTCGGTCCGGGGAGCTTCCTCGAGGCGTTTGCTCTAAACAAAAAGCAACGTACCGACGTACGTTTGCTTGTTGGATAGGGGTGTCTAGACTCGAGTGGAATGGGCGCGGCGGCAATGGCGGATGGTTAAGTCGCGCGTCTAATGGGAAGGGCGCCGCAGGTCGGGAGTGGTTGGATTTTGAAGGTGTCAAAGGAGATAAAGGTAAGGAAGCGTTGACTTGGGGCGAGGGGGCCTGATGTGTGATGCCGATGTAGGGTCTGTCTGATGTCGAGCCGGGCAGCGCAGCACAGGATGGGCTGGCAGATCCTCGGGCGCGGGTAATAGAAGGTGCTTTTATGAATTGAATTGGGGAGGGAAGATCCGGATAGATTGAAGAATGGGGGAGACAAGGAAGTTAACTGTTGAGTCTTGCTTGTCGCGACAAAGCTCGGCGAAGCTAGCGCCGGCCTCCTTCATGCCCTGACGCCTGAAGGTTCGGGAAGACAAGACGACGACTGGCGACGAGTCGTTGGTGTCTTGTGAGTCGTTAGAGAAGTTTAGATTTTGGTAAACAAAAAGCCAGCGAATGGGGTGGATATCGCGCTGAGTTGTCAAACTGGTGTCAGGTTTGATACCAGGAAGATCCCAGATGCCGCATGCACCACGATGTCCAACATTACAAGCCGGTCCTTGCGCGATCTGCTTGGGCAATGAAGCCGCACCAGGGTCTCAGCGACTGTCGAGTCGCCTTGACGGAAGATGCGATTCGCCAGACGAGGAAAAAGGACCGGGCGGACCGATCTGGCTTGAGATGAGGAGGAGGCGGGTTGAGCAGTGACTGGCTGGCCGTGTCCCGAGGCTGTGCTCAGCTACCGGCTGGGGCTTGGATGAGGCTCGTGATGTGGATGGAGCAAAGCCGAGCGAGGGACGTAGACAGAGAGAGCCACTTTCGCTACTTGGAAGCTTAGTGCTGCGAGGCTAGACGCGACTCTATGTAGCCTTGAGAAGGGGATGGGGTTTGACTGGCAGGGAAGAGCAGGGTAAGCTTGTGGTGAGAAGAGAGATGTTATGGGGCGGGTTCGGGTTGTTGGGTGTGTGGAGGACGTGAACGGTAGTCTCGGGGTCTATCTTATACATGGGAGGGATGCAGATATGGGTCGATGGTGCTGGGAACACAAGAATCCAGGAAGGATACAGGACGACGAGAGAGAGAAGGTAAGGTAGTGCATGTAGGTACGGAGTAAGAGTGAGGAAGGGCAGAGGGAGGAAAAAGCAATAAAGGGAAAATCGGAAAAAGCAACGTCAACCCCGAAGTAGACCTTGGGGCTAAATTGGGGTGGGAATTAAACTAGGTAGGTATGGTATGGTATGGTATGGTACGGATACGTAGGTAGGGCCGGGAAGTTAAGGTGAGGCGGAGAGAAAGACGTTGTATGAGGACAAGAGAGTCAGAAAGAGACGACGGGAAGCAAGCAAGCAGGCAAGCTCCTGCCTTTCACTTTCCAATCCGAGGGGGGGAACAGACCAACAATGGAAGGCCAGGAACAAGACTAGGAAGTCCAAGGTCAAGGCCGGTCAGCCAGTGCCGGGACGGACCAGACTATGCCAGATCAGACCAGGCCGATGCTAGACGGTGGAGGAGGAGTAGCAAAGGTACTGCACGTTTGGAGAAAGTTCCTGGTACTCCCTCTATGGTCGTCGTGTCTGCAGAGAGAGCACTGACGGACGGGCAACCAGCGTGATGGATGACTGACGAGGAAAGAAGTATCCGTTTCGTGGAGTAAGGTAGGGCAGACTCCAAGCCGAGTGCGGCTAGAAGGCTCCAAAAGGAAAGCAAGCTGGACCTCGTAACACGCGCCGGAGAGACCCAGATGTAATCTAAAGCGGCTGTACCGCGAAAAAGCCAAAACGGCCCAGTGCTTGCCCACGAGTTCGTCTTTGCGCGAAGGGATTGCCCTTAGAGGGAAGCGCGTGGCAGCACGAGCGGTTGCAATTGAGAAAAAGTATAAGCGGCGCCAACAACGGAGCGGCCGTAGCGGCTGCGGCGGCGGCGGACGGGAGAGGATTGGAACAGTGGGATGGAGCTGCGAACTGGAGCTGGAAACCAGGACCGGACCTGGAGACTGAGAGATGTAGATGGAGTTGGAGTTGGTTTGGAGATGCTGGATGGAGCTGGGCTTTGGAGCTAGATTTGGAGCTGGACCTGGCACCCGGCCGAACGAGGGACGACTGGGACGTTATGCAGCGATCTGCAAGGCAATGTCTGAAGTTGGGGGTTCCCTGGCTGGCTTCCGAGTCTCTGGAAAAAGAGGCGTAGACAGTCTGGATGAGATGCAGGCGACAGATGATGGGTGTGGACGTCGAACCTCGACGTGGGTATGGCCACAGGAAGAGAGACTGTGTGAGTGGGCGATGGAATGTCTCTCACAGTGGAGGGTGGGCTTGTCCTTGTGTGTGTGTGTGTGTGTGTGTGAGCTGGTTGGTGATGGATGGGAGGACGACCACGACTGACAAGGGGGTGTGAATGAGAGGGATACTTTGGGTAGGGGGGAGGTAGTCGTATCTGAGGTACCTCAACTACTGTTTCTAGCTGGCAAGGCACCTCTGCCACTGAACGATGTATGTAGAAGATGGAAGAGCAGCAGGATGAGCAGGTACGACTCGAGCTGAACAGCAAGTCAGTCAGTCAATTGCACCGCACCAGTAGCACGGAACGAATGATGAACTGTGTGAGGAAAAAGAGGGAAAGACGTTTGGGGTCAGGGTGCGTGTGTGTGGAAGGAAAGAGAGAGAGATACCTCAGGAGTGAGGGTGGGAGGAAGGGAAAAAAATTAGGCAAAAAATTAGAGAGGCTTATGCAGCAGAGTAAAAGCCGAGTGGCACACACCCCATAACCGGGACTAGTTTGCGAGCACAGGAGTCAGGCCTGATCAGGTGCGCTGCGCTGGGTTCGCCTTGGGGAGTCAGGAATGTAGAAGCGCAGAAAGCTTGAGAAGCAATGGTGTGGGTGGTGCGGGTTGGTTTGGTTTGGTTTGGTAAGCTGCGTGAAGTTGGTACCAAGATGTGATTAGATGGATGGAGAGGGTGTGAAGACTGGGAGGAGGAGGTGGTGTCTCCAGACAGAACCTGGCACGGATGGGACTGAGAAAAGGCGCGGCGCCTTATTGCTACTGTAGATGGGATACGGGATGAGAACTAGAACTAGAACCGGCCCAGCGGGCGTGGCATGGTAAAGGTAAGGTAGGCCATAAGGGATGGACGAGATGGAGATGAGATGGGATGGATGAGACGGAGCTTGAGAGTCTGAATGCAAAGCAGCACCCGGCCAAGCCAGAGAAAGATTGCAATGGGGGTGTGAAGTGTTATCTTGTTGGTCCCCTTTCTGCTTTTCCGACCCCTTCGTTTTCTCTCGACTGTTTCGCGGCAATGAGTGAGGTGCGTGCTTGTGCGGTGGAAATGTAACATGTGTAGGTAGGTAGACAGGTAAGTAAAGGAAGCCCCAGGTACTCACTGGCAATGCAGGCACTAGACTGGTAGGCAGGCAGGCAGGCAGGCAGTTCGGAGCTCGTCCGTCATGTACATACATACCCTTCACTGACGTGTTATGCGTCTCCAAACAGTTGGTTTTGATGGACGACCGACTGGTTCGTATTTCGCAGCCGCCTCAGCTTTCCTCCCGACCCTGATTACCTGTCCGTGTATCTGTACTTACTTTGGTCCCCTCTACACCAATTAGTCTTGATCGGGCTTTGAAGTCTTGCTCTCTACTCGATATCCGCCCGTCCTCATTCCTGCTATTCGGCTATCCAGCTGCTTTCGCTCTTGTTCGGCCCCTCCCCTGGGAACTGGAAAGTCCAACTGCCGCCCACACTGTTACCCGTTTCGTTTCGATTTCCTGCGCAAAGTTGAGCCCGCTCTGGTGCTGCGAAGATGTACTGGGGGTCTCAGTCTGTCTTTTTCCGCTTTTCTGCAGACTGCAGCCCCTACCATCCGAGGTTTGAGTTTCTCCGATCGGAGCCACAGATAGCATTCACTGGAACAGCACTGGAAGCCTGCCGGAATACCTAACAAGCAGCTTCGAGGTGCTGGTGAGTGGATGAAGGAGCGGAGGGCATGGCACAGGGTCCCTGTCCTGCCCTGCCTCTTTCTCCTCGGTGCGATGCCAATGACGAGCCCCCCGGACGATGAGCTGGAGGGATCGTAAAAGTTAAAAAAAGTCTGTGAGCACCCAGATGGCTGGATTTGGGGGCGTTGTTTATTACCGTGCTGAGACAAGCCCAGCGACCCTTGTCTGCGCCCTCCACCTCCCCTGGCGTTCCGGCCGGGGGGAGCACACGCACTAGTAAATTAATTGATATTATCGCTTGCATTTCTTTTGTGAATTGCCTACTCCCGGCTCCGTACCTGTCTCTCATGCCCTCGTTTTCCGACACGGTGACTTGCACCGTGAATCCCCGGCAAACGCTGCTGAGGTACCGTGGCTCGGCCTCAATATCGTCGTAGTCGCACTGTCGGTGGTCTAGAGCTTCAGAGCTCCATGGCGAGGCGAGACGCGACACATTGCCGATGCCGAATGACGTACATGGATGATTGTCGACACCCACTCTTTGTACATGGCGGAGCAACCGATTGATCGTCAGCTTTGGAGCGGAGGAAAAAGAGGAGAGGAATATGGGGGGCCCAGAGCATGACAAAGCCGTTGACTCTCTCACACTTCAGAAGCTCTAGACAACGATGAACCATGCTATGCAGAGCCTCTCATCATACGCAGCAACCAGTGATGTCTTTTGACAGAAGGTTCAGAACTTGGGGCCCAACCGTCATGCATACGGTGACCGGCTACCGTATGCCAGGACCCAACTTTACTCGTCTCTTGAATCGTGCACTGATTGTATCCCTACTTGTCGGCTCATTCTGCCCCTCGGGATGAGCCTGTGAGTGGCTAAAGGCCGCCAGCCACTGGACGTGGGAGCACTTATTTGGCTTTTCTCTCATTCGTGTAAGAGACTTCATCCACAAGGACAGATATTCGTTATTGCGATCGCTTCCCCATTTGTCCCCCCGTTTCAGGGACCAGTAGACAGCTCGAGGCAATACCGAGGGCGGCGATTCAGTTGAGATCACTTCGGAGATATGGAACAGGGGAGGGCAGGGCAGGTCGAGCCGTCTTGAGATTGAAGACATCGGCTGAGAAGGGGTGGGAAGAAAAACCCAAAGCAAAGCATAGCCATGATGGGAAAAAAAAAAAAAAAAAAAAGTACCAGAATCCATACCCAGCTAGAGAATGGTCCGAGTTGGCCCCCAGAAAAATTGGACAGAGTGGTAATTGGTGGGGTAGCGGGCAAGTCAAGACAAGACAGGAAGAGGCTTCCGATCCCGCGAGTCTTTGACCAGTGAAAACGAAGGGAATGCAAGGAACGAAGACGACAGGCCGACATTTGGAATATTGAGAAGGGGGCAGTTCGAGGTGCTACACCACAGGACCTGGCGCCCCCTTTTGCAGGTGAGCAAGTCGGGGCAGGAAGAATAAAGAAGAATGCCGTGAAGGCCTGACCAGACCGGGTTCGGCAACTGGTGAGACTCGACGATGCCCAATGGTTGCGGTGATTGAAGCCTCACTTTGCTGCGGCGACACGGGATGCCAATATCCTCCCCCCAGGCCGGCCAGCAAGCAGTATCTGAGCGCGCGCGCGCGTGTTCGTTCGTTCGAGAAACGGCAATGGCGACGGCAGAGGCGTCGGCGCTGGCGTCGGAGAGTGGCATATTCATTCGAGAAGGGGGCGGGTGGTTTATGCAGCGTCCAAGCTGGGTGCATAGGAGAATGAGGGTGAACAATGTCGTGTGTGTCTGTGTTATGCAGATGTGGCTGGTCGTCGTCTGCTGTCGCAGCTGCAGACGCTTGCTGCTGCTGCTGCTGCGTTGCTTGCGCAGGATGACTGCAGAACAGAAAAGCAAGTACTGCTACCTCGGTGGCAGTGAGGTCAGTTGTGAACGCGTGTTGAAGTTGACAAAGTTTAGAACCATGTTCCTTGCGGAAGTGTCGTGGTGGCCAGGGGGGAAGTAAGAAGGAGCAGACGGGGAGCAAGTGAAGTCCAAGAAGGCCTGCCTAAGACCCCTGTCTCTGAGCAAGGGTTGAAAACATGGGCTGGGTGGGTTCCTGAACGAGTGCCGGTGCCTTGCTTGAGTGGTTCGGAGGGTACGGAACGCGACTGTACCTGTACATGTGCAGATGGGGGATCCATAAGGTAGCTCGAGGTGGAATCCATTCTGCTGCAGCTGCAGGGTCGGAGACGTGGAGTGTGGTGGAGGGTCCACTTGTCCTTTTTGAAGTCTGGGATTGGGAGAGGGGCCATGGGGGGGGGCCACAAAAGCCCTAGCGATTCAGGGATCGTGCCTGAATGCGACATTTCGCGCATAGAGGGAGGCTTGTGAAGGAAGACGACATTGCTTGCTGCAGCTGCAGAAGCTGCAAATGTAAGGTAGGTATCCATCCATCCGTACCTACAGACAGAGGATGGAAACGATGATGGCAGACAGAGAGCATTGAGATGGGACATTGGCTGGACTCCTGGAGAGGTAAGAAATGGGGATTGTCAGACGAATGCAACATGTCGAGGTCCTTTTGTCATTTGCATTGCATTAGCCGGAACGTTCCCTGGGGCCGGAGCTGGAGCCGATGATGGATGGAGGAGGTACTGGGCAGAACTTCAGAAGGGAAGGGAAGGGGCACTCGGGATGCGATGCGATGCGATGCGTGCTCCTTGGCGAGGCGTGATGTGATTCGGATGTGTGTAATTGCAAACGCTGCTACGGCCTCCCTGCACTTTTCTTTCTCAAACTCGACTCCCGTTCCGACGGTCATACGGACGTAGATTATCCGGCATATCTGGGAGGAGTACACAGTCGTTGCAAGAATCTCAAATTGTGTGGATCTCCTGTTGCACATCTTGCAACTCCTCCATGTCCACAGTCCGGCGGCGGTGCAGGTGTGTGGTGCAGTCTGCAGTCTGCATCTCAGTCTGCAGAGCTCCGCTGCCGCTGCTGCTGCTGCTTCCTCCAGGCCCACAAGAGGTGCTCGTGAGATTTCATCAGGACAGCTCTGATCCAGCATGGTGAGATGTGAGGAATCAGATTACAACCCATCCAACCCAGTCAGCCCAGCTCAGCCCAGCCCAACCCACTCAACAAGAGCACCTCACTCACCTGGGTTACCTTGAGCCTGAGGCGCGGATAGTTTGCATGCATCCGTTTGGACCTTCTGTGCCTGATATTCCTGGCCCTCCCGCGTCTTCTTTCCTCCAGATGTAATTACGCTTTTCTCCGTTCCGTGCTGTCGCTGTTGCATCGCGATTGCCATTGGCTTTATGTTACTTATCACGACGAAGTACTTAGTAAAGTACTATTCGTACCTAGGTTAGGACTGTAGGGTAGGCTCAACTGCGATTTCCGCGATAGGTCTAGCGCCTCGACTTTCCTGCCCACGTATTCTTTTTTTGGTTCTCGGGCCCTGTCCCTGGATTGAACGGAAAGACACCACTGCGTGCACCCAATGCAATCCCTGGTGGACGGTGCCCAGCTTTCTCCAAGTATGTACGTAGTAAACCATCACCAAATTTCCCTCACCTCACTCAGACTTGGTGTATCTTGTGACGTTGAGTCTTCCGCGGCCCTTGGTCCTTGCTGTGGTTGCAACGTTCAGTGCCAATCACGCGTCTGCCCACAGACAGAGCTTCCTGCAGCTCAACCCAATTGCCCAACCAGACGCTCTCAATTGACCAGAGAGAAGGGCCAAAACGACTCCAACCCACTCACCCGTTCTCTTCCAGTCGGGTTGATTGCATTCCAACCCAACCTAACCCGTCTGGCCGACCTGCTTTTTTTTTCACTTGGATGCACCTCACACTCACATCTGCGGATACCTTACCTTACCTTGGCTTAACTTCCGGACGCATGGCACAGCGTGCAAAAGCTTGCGCGAAAGCGCGCTAACAACGTCCTACTGCATAGTAGACGGCGCTTACACGGTCCTGCAAGTTGACGGGTTGCGAAGAACGACACTCTAACTTGACGCCTTACCTAAGACGATTTAGGAACTTGGTCCATGAGGTGATACGCACCGGCACTTTTCATCCACAGCCCACCTCCCCTTCAAATCCCCGACTCGACGCCCGCGGCTTGCCAAACGCCGCCATCTTGCTCAACTCAAAATCTCAAGACTCAAACCACACTACTGCTAGCAGCTATCAAACTTGCGCGTCCAACGTCGGAATCTGACCGCCAACGGTCGAACTAGAGGCGCCCAATAGCAGCCGTCATTTCCTCTGCCCCGCCATTCACACCTGCCTGCCCCGACCCTACACCTTGCACTTACACCCCGAAGCACGAGTTGTGGTGGTGGTGTCGCTGTCAGAATGGTGTGGTGCTGCACCAAGACAATGCAGCGTCCATCCTCGGCAACGTCTGGACCGTTACGCCGCCGTTGAACACATTTTGGGCCATCTCAGCCTCACACGAGGCGACAACCGTCGATCATCTCAACAGACGCCTGGTTGATCCCCGCACCTCGCCACGAGACTCTCTCTTACCAACTTCACAATCAGCACAAGAGATCCTTCCCGAGAAGCTGTCTGATGCTGTCGTCCACTCGTTCCCGCGGCCTCGAAAAGAGATGCGACGCTACCGCAAGTAAGTAGCCACCACGAGACACATGCGACTGAATAGCCTCGTTCTCGCATCACGTCACTTTACATTGTTCTGATCAATGCTTCTACGTTCCTTACCGTCCGTCCATTCATCCGTCCAACCATCCATTATGTCGTCTCAAGCCACCATCAAAACGGCCCTATACTACCACCCTTATCACGCCTCATCCGCTGCCCGCCCGCGCTCGTAATTGGCTTCTAATTCAACCGCTTCTTTCTTTGTTCACTCATCCATCCATCCATCCCAGAGGTCAAGCACGCACACCCCCCCTTTTTTTCCCTCCCTTTCCCCCATCCCATCATCATTGTCATCAGCAATCCCCACCACACAACCACAACAAGATCTGCTCGAAATTCGTCGCCGCCATCCCCGACCCGGTGAAACCAGTCGAGTCGTGCTGCCCACCGTCCGAATAAATGGCCGACGGGACTAAAATCCCGTCACGAGAAAAAACGGACGCAAGGGGTGAAACCAACTCCACGAACCTTCGATTCAGTCGTTCCATGCTTCTAGAAACCTTCGGTGGGCAGCACCGGCGCAAATGTCTGTGCCCTCGCTGTCGTCTCCTTTTAGGGGTTACCTTGTGTGGGAAATTGAAACAAGGCCCTCGCCGGACGCGTTTCTGCAACGCTGGCGATGGGGGCGTCACCATCGGGCTTGAGTCCTCAACGCCAGAGGTGTCGACGCGCATGCTCACGGACCCTTTTTAATATTGTTCGCACCTTCCATTTCGCCCGCAGCTCTACACAGGTGCCATCCGGTGGCCTATGATTCTGGCCTGATAATGACACACGAAAGCTGCCTTCATTCCCTCCAAGACCCGGTTTCAATGCGCGCCAAATTCCATTGACGGCCGCTCCGTTAACCGTCAAATGTGGTCACTGCACGCACTAGTTAAATGAGCCGTGTCAGCCAAACGACATGGCGAGTCGGTTGTCGCCATTGTCGATATCGCTGATTCGACCACGCATACAATTTGCCGGAGAAGCATCCGTATCACCACCCAGAGACTCCTTGTCGTCGTGGTTTGCACCTATTCATGACGGGATTTGTCCCAATTCGGTCCAAGCCCAGTAATGTGCTATCTGGTTCCTGAATCGACACTCGCCCACGCGACAATCATGCATTGTGGTGCCATGTGGCTCCGTTGCTCGGCCGCAACTAGGACGGGATGCTCGAGGTTGGAGACACCACGTTGCTTCTCCGCGAACTGCATGGTCCGGGTTTGATGTTTTGGGCTTTCCTCCGACGTGGACAACAAGTGCAACTCTCTACTTCCACGTGGTTGATACAGCAAGGCCGCGACGCGAACAGTCTACTGCGCCCTGAATCTGAACGTTCATGAATGTGTATCTCTCGCCAGCCTCTCTGATATTAGCACCGCTGAGCCTCCGGAATCACCGAGTGAAGGACAATGCTTAGTCTACCGCGTTCCCAAGGGTATGATTGCGCTAGCAAGAGGTACAAGGCCAGCCTGCTTCGTCATTACCGAAGGCCGGTGTGCGCTCCCTTATCATAACACAATAGCTTGTCACGCTAGACGCCTTCCCGATCTCATCTCGAGGCTGCAGGGCTAGTGGACATCATAGGCTGGCATTGTTCGAGCTGCCTTTTTTCTATGAATACACGAGGGTGGTAGTACAACAAGAAGGTGTTTGGCGCGGGTGACTGATTGCCCCCAGCATGGCCAGAAACGCTTCTATCTCTTGACCCAGGTAGGCGACTTTCTGGCCTTGAGGTGGCCATGCTTCTTTCTTTCCACCCTTCTCGCGTCGCGCGTGATGCAGCCAGCTGCCCATCCAGATAGATTAGCGATATGTCGCTTCGACAAGAGGCTGCCGAGCCTCGGAATGTCCACTTACCCTTTCTCAACGACCTCCTCAAGTCGGGCTCATGAACCAGCATCGCCTTGGCGATTGCCAAAGTCAGGGCTTCGGCCTGGCCTGTGACGCCACCACCGTCCACCAGCGCCCATACGTTGTACTTGTCCGTCCTTGCTGTGCTTCGCAGTGCCCAGATGGCACTCTCGCGGTCGTGAATCCTGCCAAAGACCTCGTTCAGAGGCTTGCCGTTGACCAGGACCTCTCCGGTGCCCTCAACGACCCAGGCACGAGCGCTAGACGTCTTTCTCCGACCGATTCCCAGCGCACGTCCGTGTTTGTCGAGGGGCTTGACCTTGGCCACGTTCTTGAACGGGTCGATATCTCTCTTGAACCCCTCCAGGGCATGCTTGACGTCCTCGGGCATCAGCTTGGGGATGATGGCGTGCAGGTGCTTGATCATGGCCAGAAGCTGGCTGTAGGGCTTTGCCTTGACCGGCTCTCCGTGCATCGTGCGGTATCCCTTGAGCGTCCTCCACAGCTGTCGGGGAACCATGTCCGGTGGCGAGAGCGGGAGGTGTTGGTACTTCTCCATGAGGTGAGAGAACTTGATGAAGGAGTCGTTGAAGTGAGGCTCCCTGGAGAAGTAGGACGGAGAGACGGGTACGGCGCGGGCGTGGACCATGCCCGGGAATGGGTCTTCTAGCGGCTTAGCGAGTTTGCTCTTGGTGAGCTTTTCTATATCGAAGCCTGGCGGGAGGGCTGTGAGGTCTGGAAGCGCGTTTCCCGGGGGCTTTTTCGGTGGTTCGATAGGTGTCGAGGTCGACATGGACTTGATGCCGACCTGAAGGCTCGGTCGTTGCCATTGCAGCTTCGCATGCTGGCTTTTCGCCGCCTGGCGCAGGCAGAGCGTCTGCCGCAGCCCGTGGCGTATGGTCGACATGTTGTTGGGACTTCGATCAGCGCCCTCGTCGGTTAGGCGATCGTCGCGATGTCGCGAATTTCTTCGTGATACCAACCTCAGAAGCTAGAATTTCCTGTTGGCGGTTCAGCGGGAGAATATCGGACCGTATTTCGATATCAGCCACGATGATCAGCCACTTTTGTGGTGCGCACAGACCTTCCGTTGCCTCGTCTACAGTGATACCCCTCACTCAAGCCACAGCGACTGCCCTGGAGCTTTCGGGCGAGGAGGGGTTGGGTGGCCACGGCGGGGCACTGGCCTCGAAATTGCCGTCTCATTCAAAAAAATTGCAGTCCTTCAGCAGCGGGGGAAGTCGAACTTTTTCCTTTCTCCTCTCCAGTCCATCACCTCACAAACTCTTGATACCCTTCCATCTCAGTCGCTCAACTGAAACAAGATGGCGTTCGGCAAGCTCTTCACCTACCCGGTAAGCAATCACCAATTGCTTCTTGATTTCCTGTTCGACTTTGCGATCTCTGAGGATTCTCGAAGCTGACTTGTCGCCCCTCCAGGCCAACCCCCGCACCGCGGCCATCCGCGCCGTCGCGAAGGCCAACAACGTCGACCTTGAGTACATCGAGGCCGACACCACCAAGCCTTCCATCGAGCACCTCAAGGCCAACAAGCTCGGCAAGGTCCCTGCCTTCCTTGGCGAGGATGGCTACCCTCTCTCTGAGTGCATCGCCATCGCCATCTACAGTACGTTCGCCCTGAGTCACATAAGCCCAGTCCTTTGTTGGGCGCCGATTCTTCTCGCGTCACAAACACCACAGCCCTCACCCCTCCGAAATGACGAATAAGCACAAATTTTACAGTTATCCCTGTCCGAACCACCGTGTGGATAGAGTTCTAATTTCTGATCTTGCCATCTTCCTTCGCAATGCTTGGAAACCGCGTGCTGGGACACATCAGCTAACCCGGTCACAGTCACCTCACAGAACGAGAAGACCACCCTTCTCGGCAAGACCAAGCAGGAGTGAGTCACAGTCTGACACCCACCGAACTTGAGAGCACGGAGCTAACCGACCGTCCTGCAGCTACGCTTCCATCCTGAAGTGGATGTCCTACTTCAACTCTGAGGTCCTCCCCCCCATGGGTGCTTGGTACCGCCCCCTCCTCGGCAAGGACGCCTACAACAAGAAGGCCGTCGAGGACTCCTCCAAGGTCGCCCTCAAGGCCGTCAAGGTCGTCGAGGAGCACCTCCTCAGCAACACCTACCTCGTTGGCGAGCGCATCACCCTTGCCGACCTCTTCGCCGCTGGCATCATTGCCCGTGGCTTCGAGTTCTTCTTCGACAAGCAGTGGCGCCAGGAGAACCCCAACGTCACCCGTTGGTACGACACCATCATCAACCAGGACATCTGGACCGCCGTTTCCGAGAAGCAGGAGTACCTCGAGACCCCCAAGCTCACCAACGTCCCCCCCAAGAAGCCTGAGCAGCCCAAGAAGGAGGCCAAGAAGGAGGCCCCCAAGCCCGCTGCCCCCGCTGCTGAGGAGGCCCCTGCCGCCCCCAAGCCCAAGCACCCCCTTGCTGAGCTCCCCCGCGCCACCTTCGACCTCGAGGAGTGGAAGCGTCAGTACTCTAACATCAAGAACCACGAGGAGGCCATGAACTGGTTCTGGTCCAACGCCAACTTCGAGGAGTTCTCCCTCTGGAAGGTCAAGTACAAGTACAACGACGAGCTCACCATGACCTTCATGTCCAACAACCTGATTGGCGGCTTCAACAACCGTCTTGAGGGTTCCCGCAAGTTCATCTTCGGATGCGCTGCCGTCTACGGCGCCAACAACGACTCCGTTATTGAGGGAGCCTTTGTCATCCGTGGCCAGGACTACAAGCCCGCTTTCGACGTCGCTCCCGACTACGAGAGCTACGACTTCGAGAAGCTCGACCCCACCAAGGCCGAGGACAAGCAGTACGTCTCCGACTCTTGGGGCTGGGAGAAGCCCATCACCCACAACGGCAAGGAGTACCCCGTTGCCGACGGCAAGGTCTTCAAATAAGCGCGTCACTTATTTGTTAGGGGGAGATCCGACATTCACGGCTTATGGCAGAGATGAAATGAGTTTACGACAAGGCAAGGCGGTGTGTAGACGATGTTATGGACCCGAGAAGAGATATCTTGCGCGTAATGCCAGATGTTGTGTGCCGAGTCACTAGGACTAGGCAATAGATGCAGGACATTCCTGATGATCAAACCAAAAATACGTTTTCCCAACGGCGGCCGTGACCGAAAGTGACCTGACTTATTGTCTATTCCATTTCAGTGTCTATGAAGACTAGGGGTATCTCGATGCTATGAAGGCCGTATCCCACCCTGCCAACTACGTACTCCGGCTGCACACGCCTCGCAACTTTTTATCTGCAAAGTGCCAATCTAACCCAGGAACGCCACTACTTCTCCTCGGGCGGTTCCAACTTGTAGTCCTCCTTCATCTGAAATGGGTTTGTGCGCATGTAGCTGCTGACATCCGACTGATAGCAGAGCGAGTTGAGGTAGTCGTGAACCTGCGGGACCACCAATCCCGGCTCCGCGTCGTTACCGAAGAACTCGGGGATGCGAAGCAGGTTGTACGGCTCGCTGCGCGCCTTCTCGAGGGAGTCGTCAATGAGCACGGTGTTGCTCTGGTCCCAGCAGCCGCCGTACTCGGCGTCCGGGTGCGACGACTTGACGCGGGGGTCGTCCCACACCTT
The DNA here is from genome assembly GCF_026319265.1 of Colletotrichum chrysophilum. Lineage (NCBI taxonomy): Eukaryota > Fungi > Ascomycota > Sordariomycetes > Glomerellales > Glomerellaceae > Colletotrichum > Colletotrichum chrysophilum. The sequence goes on along the minus strand of NW_026517288.1, from coordinate 1,245,016 downwards.
CTGCAGCCGCTTGTACACCTGCACGCGGAGGTTGTAGTCGGCCTTCGAGAGACCGAAGCGGTCGCGGCCCCAAATGGCCAGCACGCGGCGGTGGATCTCGCCCCGGTCTCTGCCGCCCGGGATGGGCGGGCCGAGGAGGAGCTGGTCGCACATGGACTGGACGTTCTGCGGACGGGCGGACGACCAGATGACCACGTGGAAGGTGTCGAGGCAGTATTGCAGGAAGCGCTTGGCGTACGGGCGCTCGACGAAGGAGGTTGCGTTGCGCCGGTTGGGGCGGTAGAGGAGGGTGCCGTTGAGGTCCATGACCACGAGGATAGGCTTCGGGGTCGGGAGGAGGGTCGGTGGAATGGAGGCGCGTTGGAGGTATTCTGCGGTCGGGTCGGGGACGCCGCCTGAGGCGAGTGAAGGGGCTACGATCTTATCGCGGTCGTTCATGGCCCTGCGGTTCAAAGGTTAGCTTGGACAAATGCGATGGAGATGGTGATCGCTTACTTTGCGCGGGGACCCTTGGGGGGAGTGGGCTGCTGGCTTGCGCCGCCGGGCGCGGCCTGAGAAGCTGGTGCGGCTTGAGGGAAGGGGAAGGAGCCGTTTTGTGTGTTGTTTCCGAGGCCGGGTATCGTGAAGCTTCCGCCAGGTGTTTGTGCGGGAGCTCCGGTGATGGTCGGGGCGGGCTTGGCCCACCATTGCATGTTGGGCATGTCCATTGCGTAGACTTTGAAGGGGTGAAGGGGTTGCGCGTCTGGATATGAAGGTACTCTGCCTCCAAATTGAGGATCGCGCGCGTCGTGGCAGCTGCGTTGCCTCGCGAGAACCTTTCTGGTTGTGCCCAAAGTCGCGTACGGCTGGCGGAAGGCAAGCCGGAAAGATCTGGGGTAGACGTTTAAGATGGAGGGGCGCATGGGCGGGTCTAAGGTCGCGGGGTGAAAATTGTTGTCTCTAATTGGCTCCGTATGAGCAAAAAGAAACTTGGCTCGTACTGAAAAATTATTCAGATAGCAAATATCGATTAGTTCGTTACGGCTGTTAGTAAGAGTGGATGTGGTGTGCTACGTGCGATGTGAGTTTGGATGCCCGCTGAGAGAAATTGTTCTCTCCATGCATTCCTTATCTAATCGATAAGAATATTCTTATCTACGGTCATGCTCATGTTGACCCACTAAAATTTTCGCTACCTCCAGTGCTGTAGACTTCACATCCCCCATATGATTCCTCAGATTGCTACTCACAGCTTCTCAGCAAAAAAGTATCAGTACGTCACAAAATGCTTTCGGGAAAGAGAAAACAAGGATTTGGTGGGCTTCAGCGCCGGGTGAGGCCGAGAAGAGAGCAGGAGGAGGAGCCGGAAATCGAGGAGACTTTCAGCAGCGAGCCTGAGGAGATGGGTGTGGAGGGTGATGAGATGAGCGAGGACGAAGAGGATGAGGACGAGATGGACAATGAGGAGGAGGTAAATCTCACACCTTTGATGAAACCGAGACTCGATGCTAACATTACCACAGTCTGATGGATCGCCACCGCCAAAGAAACCCACCATCGACATCTCATCAGTCTCATTCGGCGCACTCGCCAAAGCCCAAGCTTCCATGCCAGCGGGACGTCGCAAACGCGCCGCCGCCGCTGAACCCTCAGAACAGGACTCCGACTCCGATTCCGGCCCCGAGGAGGCCGGAAATGGCAGGAAACTCAAGTCGGCCGCCGACCTCGCCAAGCGCACGAGCAAGCACGCGCCCATGGAAATGTCCAGCAAGAGACAGGTCTCCCGCAAGCGCGAGGTCATCGCCGTGCCCAAGATGGAGGTGCGCGACCCGCGCTTCGACCCGCTCAGCGGCCCCGTCGACGAGGCCAAGGCCAGGAAGGCGTATGCGTTCCTGGACGAGTACCGCGCCGACGAGATGAAGCAGCTGCGCGCGGAGATCAAGAAGACGAAGGATGCGGCGAAGAAGGAGGAGATGAAGCGGCTTTTGTTGTCGATGGAGTCCAAGATGAAGGCGCGGCAACGCAAGGACAGGGAGCAGGAGCTGATGCAGGAGCACAAGCGTCGCGAAAAGGAGCTGGTGAAGCAGGGCAAGCAGCCTTTCTACCTGAAGAAGGCGGAGCAGAAGAAGAGGCTGCTCGTGGACCAATTCTCGAATATGAAGAAGAGGCAGGTTGACAAGTCAATCGAGAGGAAGCGCAAGAAGGTCGTCGCAAAGGAGAGAAAGGAGCTGGACAAGTTGGAGAGGCGACCTCGATAGGGAGGGACGGTGCATTAGCGTGGTCTATCGAGAATTACATGGCCTGTGTGTGCTTTCTGCTTCGCGGCCTTTGTCTGTCTTACTTCTTTTGACCGCATCATGTAGTCTCTCTAACATGTTGTTACAGTGATGATACAAATGATACAAGCGAACCAACCGTCTCAACCTCAGACGGTGTAACCGTTCTTCTTCAAGCTCTCCTCAAACATTTCTCGGCATCGAACCTTGCTACCGAGTCTGGCACAAAGCAGGAAGGCACCGCTCAACTTGCGGTGCAAGCTATATGTCTCCTCGGGCGGTGGCGCCAGTCGCTCGCGCAGCATGACGGGGATGAGGGCCTTAACGCGCTCGGTGATGGTTTGGTCCTTAAAGTCGTAGACCTCAGGCGCCGAGGCGAGAAACGGCTCGGCGAGCGTCAGCACCGACTTGACGTGAGCATCCACCATCGTCTTGCTTTCATGGCCAGTCAGATATCCAAGACTCTCTGAGAGCTCCTTGACGCCCTGGTGGTCAGATCTTGAGGCCGCCGCAAGAAGTTGAACATACTGCACGACGAACTCATCTGGATACTCCCTCGACGCGCCAAAATCGAGCAGCTCGAGCTTGTTCGTCTTAGCGTTGTAGAGGAAGTTTGTCCAGTTCGGGTCGGTTTGCATGAACTTGAACTCGGTGATTTCCCTCAAGCAGAGGCGGAGGATCTGAGTGCCGATCCAATCACGCTGGTCCTGGGTAAACGACGTGACCCTCGTAACTCCAACGCCGTCCATCCAGTCCATCGTCAGGACATTCTTTCCAGAAGCTTTCAGGTGAACATCGGGCACGAGGAAAGTGCCCTCTTCCCCGGCGAGCAACTCCTTGTACTTGATGAGACACTGGGCTTCTCGCTCATAGTCGCACTCCCAGCCAAGCTCGAGTCGTGCGTTGTCGATGGTCTTGTTGAGATACAAGCCCTTGGGCAAAAGCTTGGTGGCATTCAGCAGAATGCCGAGATTATCGAGGTCCGAGTTGATGGAGTCAGCAACGCCGGGGAATTGGATCTTCACTGCCACTTTTCTACCATTCTTCAGCGTAGCGCGATGGACCTGGCCGATGGACGCGGCAGCGATTGGCTTCTCCTCAAACTCCTCAAAGAGTTCCCGCCATTCAGCACCCAAGTTCGCTACAAGGACCTTATCTCTCTGGTATGAAGGCATGTAGTCAGCGCGGTCTTGCACTCTTTGTAGCACCTCCTGGATTGGTCCCGGAAGCATCTTGGAGTCCTGGAAGCTCATCATCTGACCCATTTTAAGCGCAGCGCCTCTCATTCTGGACAGCTTGGACACCAGTCTCTCCATATTGCCGGCGCTAAGCAATACCGAGCCCTCGCCCTTGCCGCCAAAGGCCCTGCCGATGCTCTCCGTGATGGCGCCTCCCATCATGCCAGCAGCCAGACCGCCATAGTTCCAAAGTCTGCTAATCCGGGTGGCGGGAACTTTGGATTCTCTAAGAACATATGCTGGTGTTGGGGCTGGGGATGAGGACTGGTCGACCGCTGCACCAAGCACGTCCTCGACTGGCGGCTCTTCTTTTTGCGTTTCGATTGCAGAGGCTTTGAGGACTGGCTCGCTTTCCGAACTAACAGGAGCCGCCGTTGCAGGTGTTTCTGTACTCGGTTTACCGTCCTGAGGTGCAGCCAGCGTGGGCTCTGGGGCGGCTTTGACGGCTGGTGGACTCTTCTCCGGCGCCTTCGCCGCTGGCTTGGAGTGAACAACAAACTCAGGAAGACCAACCGGCTTGAGCTTCTTTCGAGCGCCAAACAGTTGATCCATCTGCTTTTCATCCTTCTTTCCTATCATACTAGCAGCACGGTTGCCGTGGAAAATGTTGATGTTGACATCTGGTGGAACGTCATCAAGCTCTTCAGAGACGGGAGCGCCATATGCTGGTGTCACGCCCTTGCTCGTGGAGCTGTCATCTTTGGGCTTTGCCGCCGACGGCGACGCATCAGACCACGGGAAGCCGGAAGGGTTTGATTGCCTTAGTTGAGAAAGAACCGAACCGGAATCCGGCTTGGTGACGGATCCATGGCTGGGCTTGGACTGAAAATGGTTTGGAGATGCGTGAGGGACATGAGTGACTTTTGGTGTCGATTTCGGCTGCACTGGTGGTGCCTCTGTTGTTGATGGCTGTGCTTCTTGTGAAGCCGTCGGTGATGTACTCTCATCGGCAGTGTCTGCTCGTGTGTTTTCCGGTGCCACTGGAGCTCGGCGTGTTAAGCTGGAAGCTTTGCTGAAGCTCTCAAGCTGCCGACCTCTTAGGGCGACATGCTTGGATGCGACTGAGCGCGATGCACTCAGCACCGCTGCCACATCGACAGCAAAATCGGCGAATCTCATCTGAGCGGCAACTCTCAACTATCTCACGCGCAAGTCATTGCACGATTTTCGACCGGAAAATGACTGCACGTCTCCGTGGAAGCTCCGGGACTAAGTCGTTATCGTCATAAATCGAGAAAAGTTGAGTGATGGCTACATGCAACAAGCGTGGCTTGGAACCATAAATGCGCATATCCGATATATCGGACTAATGGGGCGCCACACGGTACTGCCAGTCGTGTAAGTCCTTGATCCGAACGTGGATTATCAGGCCCGAGTCTTGCAGATTGCTATTGTTATCTTGAGGTTCGTTTGGGGGTTGTTGAACTAATAATCTACTAAACCTAACCATGTTTGATGCGTTGCAAAGAATGATTATTGCTAAGCCGCCTCATGCTGTACAGCGCTCTCTTCTGATGTGGTATCTATCCTTGCTCTATCCCTATTCCATTTGGTCGTTATTCATTAAGTTTCATTCTACCGAATTTCACTGAGGGACCTTGGAGCCACCTTTCAATAGCGAGCCTCGTGCCCTCAACGGCGTCGCTTTCGGAGTCGAGCCGCTGGGGCTTCCCCGTCTGGGACTTCCGATCTTACTCCATAGTCTTTGAGCGGCAGGCGTCAGTCCTCCAGAGACCCTCGGACTAGATGGAAACTTTGGCACTGGGGTCCTCTCTAGCTTTCCGGTCAATCCATTCTTTACCGATTCTCTCTTGGATTGCGCTGCCCTCTCAACCAGCCGATGATGCAGACTTTCCCTCTTGCCTTGCTCCTGTAATTTAAAAGGGTTGGGAGTCGCATCACCAGGGCCTAAGTTAATGATTGGTGCTGGAAGAACCTCTTCTTCATCATCGGCGTCATCAACGAAGGCGTAGCCATTCACTCTTGGCGTTTCTCCACCTCCCACCGCGCTCGAAGCTTGATCGTCCTTTCGCGGCCTACCCGCGATGGCGTCTCTCACCGCAGACATTGTTGGAGACGGTGGCCTTTCGACAATCGCGGGCTGGGGGATCCTTGTGTTCTGGTAGTTGATCGATTTCGGAGCCATCATCGAAGTCGCCTCGGCCCTTTGAGCAGGGCTCTCGTATTTGTCATCAACACCGTCCGGCCCAAACATGAGATTGTTCTTCGGGTTAGCGTTCCAGCTATCCGGCCTGGCTGGCCTATCATCGGCATCCTTGATTGCCAGCCTGTCTCTTTTGATAAACCCGTCGTCGATCAAGCGGCCGTTCTGAGCCAGCTTCTCCTCCACTTCGGCTTGCTTGATCATCTGTTTCGATGGCAGCTTGTTCCCATGCCAGAGCCATGCATACTTCTCCGCTTTCTTCTGACTTTGCTTGTCCATGAGCTTGTAGAAGCTCTCGTTATCCTCACTGGTGTACTTGGCCTGGAAGTTGGCTAGGCTCAAGTTGGTATCCACAACGGGCCTCTGCTCCTCAACGACTGTTGGCGCGACAGATGCTGGTGTATCCGCGCCGTACGCTGACGGTGTGCGCCCTCCATTCTCGAACATGGGCGGTATCTTCACCCTCTGCCTTCCTGGGGTCATCACGCGCTGTAGCCTTTGTCCAGCGCTCGAGATCCATACTGCGTCCTTCGATTCGAGGGCGTCGAGGTATTCCTGCTGAGTTTCCGATTCCAAAAGCCCAGGAAAGAAGTCGCGCGCGATAATTTTCGAGAGGGCATCGGTATATGTATCTTCGTCTATGACCTTCTTGGGCCTCTTGATCTTCTTCGCGGGCGGCGGTGGTGGCATGAGGTCGGTGTCAGTGCGCTTTCGCACCAGCGCGTTGGACTGTTGACTTGGAGACTCCATCGTGACGTCCTATTGTTGCTAGGCGAGCGCGCCGACTTCGGGTGTCTCGACAGACCGTGGGTGGTGAAAAAGTGCCATGCAGAGGCTGTCGTGTTGCAAGTCAGCGAAGTTCGCAGGATAACACTGGCGCGCTCGCATTCAGGCCTGAAATGACGTGGAGCCGATAAAAGATAAGCCTGATTAGGGACCCTGGAAGGTTTCGAAGGCACGTATGCAGCTACCGAGGCGTCACCCGCTAAAGCCGTCCAAATCCATGTCCGTGCTTTTCAGTGGCAACTGCCACCTGGGAAGCTGAGGGTAATGGAGGGGCTAGGCCCGGAGCTGGCCCTCCTGAACCCCTGTCGAGATCCTGAAGTGGCAACTGAAAGCCGCCCCGCAGTTGCGCTCAGCGTATCGCTTGGTGCAGTAACACAGCGTTGTAGCGCACTGTTTCTGTTACCTTAGCTCCGAAGAGGGTTTAAGGGCCGAACCGTCGCGAAAGGAAGCTTTTTGACTTGGTCCCCCGGAACTTCAACCTTCTAAGAGCTTCCGCAGGCCGAAAACTTCGCCGATTACGACCCTTCCCTCTCTCTCCCATTCTCGTTGTGTGCGTCGAACTCGGTGTCGCACTCGAAAACCGCACTCTACACCCAACAGTCCGCGGGCGACAGGATCAGAGAGCGTCTCGAGGCCTCTTCGCCACGATAAACTACCCCACACTTGCTTTACCATTTGCACCAAGTCCGCGCTGCTGTTGCCGCCATGTCGACTCCGGAGGAGCAGGCCGTGGCCTTCAAGAACCAGGGCAACAAGGCGTTTTCTGCCCACGATTGGCCCACTGCCATTGAGTTTTACACCAAAGCCATCGAGTTGAACGACAAGGAGCCCACATTCTTCACGAACCGCGCCCAGGTTTGCCCCGCCCCCTCCCTTTGCGACAGGCCCTGCATCTTGAAGTTGCTCGTGTGACTGACCATTTCTCGTCCCGGTGCAGGCAAACCTCAAGTCCGAAGCTTACGGATATGCCATTGCGGATTGTACGAAAGCGATCGAGTTGAACCCCAAGTTTGTCAAGGTTCGTGCCTCTTGCCAGCAGGCACCCGGTATAAACAGCCCGATGCTGACGTCCCGTCGCTTTAGGCATACTTCCGTCGAGGTCTCGCACACACAGCCATTCTCAGGCCCAAGGACGCCCTCGTAGACTTCAAGGAATGCATAAAGCTCGACCCGAACAACAAGGATGCCAAGCTCAAGTTGGATGAGTGCAAAAAGATTGTGCGCAAGTTGGATTTCTATGCTGCCATTGAAGTGGGCGACGAGCCGTCGGCTGCGGAGGGTCTTGACGTTGATTCTATCAACGTCGAGGCAGACTATGATGGTGTCAGATTGGGAAGCGAGATGACGCAGGAGTTCATTGACGACATGACGGAGAGGTTCAAGACTGGCAAGAAGATCCACAGGAAATACGTTTACCAGATCATTCTGGCCGTCAAGAAGCTCGTCTATGATGAGCCCACCATGGTGGAGATGGAGGTTCCTGAGGGTGTTCAGCTTACCGTCTGCGGTGACACTCACGGTAAATTATCTTACCACAGTGCTGATGCGCTTCGGGCTAACCCATGTGTAGGCCAGTACTTCGATTTGATGGAACTGTTCCGTTTGAACGGAACACCGAACGACAAGCACTACTACCTGTTTAACGGTGACTTCGTCGACCGTGGATCTTGGTCAACCGAGATTGCTCTCCTGCTTTACGCTTACAAGTGGCTGAGACCCAAGGGTTTCTTCCTGAACCGTGGCAACCACGAGACAGACGACATGAACCGAGTGTACGGCTTTGAGGGAGAGTGCAAGGCTAAGTACAACGAGAGGTATGTGCTTTTCGTTACTTCTTATGAGTCGCACTCATTGACAATCGCAGAATCTTCAAGCTGTTCTCCGAGAGTTTCTCAGCCCTGCCCCTTGCCACCCTGATCGGAACCAAGTACCTTGTCCTGCACGGTGGTTTGTTCTCGGACGACAAGGTAACTTTGGACGATATCCGCAAGCTCGACAGGCACGCCCAGCGCCAGCCTGGCCAGTCCGGTCTCATGATGGAGATGCTGTGGACGGATCCTCAGGACGAACCTGGCCGTGGCCCGAGCAAGCGTGGCGTTGGCATGCAATTCGGACCCGACGTTACGAAGCAGTTCTGCGAGAACAACGGTCTCGAGGCGGTCATTCGCAGTCACGAAGTCCGCATGGACGGATACGAGGTGCAGCACGACGGACGTTGCATTACTGGTGAGTTCTTTTGGTATCTAATGAAGTGCATTCGAGGCTAATCGTTACAGTCTTCTCCGCCCCCAAATACTGCGATTCCACCGAGAACCGGGGAGCCTATATCAACATTGGCACCGACTACAAGTTGAAGTTCAACCAGTTTGATGCCGTACCTCACCCGGATATCAAGCCCATGGTAAGCATTGCGCAACACCCCTGCTTGGTTCGCCGCTGACTGTCTTCCAGGCATACGCCCAGAGCTCTCTCATGTCGTCTCTGATGTAATTGACGTAAAACGGACGGTCGTTCCGGGGATACAATGTGGTATATCTGCATCCGCTGCATAAACGGCGCATGTGATCGGCGCATATAGGGGGCAGGCTGGAAGCGTGGGATTTGGCCATGCGGATAAACGGAGTTTTTGTCTGCAATCGATAACCATACCCGAAGTCTAGAATAATTTGACGCTTGGGCGTGTGGCTTAACCCCTCCATCATGTTCAAGACGTCCAGAGCTTGTCCTGGCCGTTTGCACCAACCATAGCTCCTAGATAGTCGGAACACTGCTTCACTCGGAGCGTCCGCCGGTCGCCCTGTTCAGAGACACCCGCCCAGGCGGTAATGGCCGCTGCGAAAGGGCTCAGGTCTTGACGGGGTACTCGCAGCCAGCATTCTCTGTCTTCGACTTTGAGGATATCGATGGGGATGGCGGAACCGGTGGCGCCCAGGAACTGACGCAGGGCGGAGTTGCAATAAGACCTCACTTGCAAGTTGTCCAGGGGAGTGATATCGGAAACCCGTGATGCGTCAGAGACAAGCTCCAACTGAGCATAAGAGAATGGTGGGGTCTTAATGGTGCAAGTGAGAAGCTCGTGAGACTTTTGGCTGGTCGCACGCGGCGTGCTCGTTGGGATTTCTGAGCTTTGCGTCGCCATGTTGAAAGGCCAAATGAGATATGCTTTAGTTTCAAGAAGTGTTGCTGTAAGCTTGCAAGCGCAAGTGTCGATGGGATGAGGTGTTGTAAGTCGACTTGGAGAATTTCACCCCAGGATGAGTGATGTACTTTGATTCGCGGCGTGGGTAGGCCTGCAGGGTCCCTGAGGTGGGTCCGCTGTCGAAAGACATGACGCCCCTTTAAATGCATATGCAACTAGGTAGGTGGTTGGCTCCCCAAGTGAAGCCGCCTACCGCCTCCAACTTCCTATCGAGAAAGCCAGCTTCGAGCGCGACGACACCTTCACGACGAACACGATCTGCTCTCCTCCTACCCGCGAGTCTCTCCGTTCTCAACCCGCCGATTCGCCAAGATGTCGAGTGATAACTACGTCAACCCCAACCAGCAGCGCTACCTGCGCGCCTGCATGGTCTGCTCCATCGTCTTGACCTACTCCGTACGTTAGCCACCTCGAAAAAAGAGAAAACGACAATGGCGACTTCCGTCGCAATGAGAAAAAAGCATCCCAGCTAACGTCACATCCCCTCTCCCAGAAATTCCGCGACGAAGGTTGCCCCAACTGCGAAGAGTTCCTCCACCTCGCCGGCTCGCAGGACCAGATCGAGAGCTGCACGTCCCAGGTCTTTGAGGGCCTCATCTCCCTCAAGGACCCCGGACGCTCCTGGGTCGCCAAGTGGCAGCGCCTCGACAACTACGTCCGCGGCGTCTACGCCATCAAGGTGTCTGGCCAGCTCCCCGACGAGATTCGGACGACACTCGAGGAGGAGTATAGGATACGCTACATCCCGTATGTGCACGAGGCTGCTGCTCTCTATTCCCGGAGGGCATTTGGTGGAACTATATACTGACTGATTTTTTCAGACGCGATGGAACGGAGACCGAGGTTGATAACTAAAGGACGTAGTAATCGGGTCGGGAAAAGAAAGAAAAGGAATCATTATACTTGGTATTCGGCGTTCAGGGGGAATTAAGAAGGTCGGCATGGAGTCAAGGCAAGACTCACATTAGATGAATCAATTCGCAATGGTATCTGAAATCGCCCTGTAACATATCCTGTCCGTTCTATGATATGATGCCGCAGTCCTCAACCCAAAACGCCGGTCCGCCCCTAAAACAAACGCGGTGAATTCATGATGTCTCACCGTTGGTCCGTCTTCTGCTTCTTAAACGAGAACCCTCCAAACCCGGAACCCTCCCTCGGCCTCTTCTTTTCCATCCTTTCCATGTCCTCTTTCATGATTCTCTCGGCCTCGCTCATCTTCTTGGGCTGCTCGAAGGCCGACTTCTTCGCGTCACCAGCCAGCGCATTCTTCTTGGCTTGCGCGAAGACGTTCTTCTTCTCCGGCTTGGCCGTCATCTTGAGTGAAATGCCGCCTAATGAAGGCTTCTCCGCAGGTTTCTCTGCCGGCTTTTCTGCCGCTACGGGGGGCGTCGCGGACCCAGACGCGTCAGGGGATTCGGTTTTGGACGGCTCAGCCTTGGGTTTGGCCCCAAACGACAGCGATATCTTCTCCCCCTCAGCGCGCTGAAGCCCCTTTTCCTTGTCCTCATCCTTCTCGTCCTTCTCCCCCCTCGCTTCAGCCTGCTTCTGCGCACGCTTTATTTGCTCCCGAATCATCATCTGCTCGACCTCTTCGTTTCCTCGATCCTGCGCCTCTTTCCTTCGGAGTGCTTCTTGTCTCTTGAGCGCCTCGGGAGAGTTGTCGATCCAGGCAATGTGAAGGCCTTTCTCCGTCTCCTCAACGCGACAGATGCCCTCCCTGCCCAGGTGTTTCGCAAACTCGGTCAAGCTGGGCCATTTCGTCGCGTTCATGTGGACGTGCTCCTTGTTGGCGATGTACTCTTGGTAGAAGTGGTTGATATGAACCTGCTTCTCGCCGTGACCGGTGCGGAGCAGCTGAATGAAGTCGCGGAGGAACTGGTTGCTATACTCGTTGAGGAACTTCTTGGGGTCTTCGCCGACGAGGAGGAGCTTCCGGACGTGCGATTCGGACAGGCAATGCTGCTTAAAGGAATTCTCATCACGGGTTTGCTTTTCGCAAGGTGTGCAGTACCATCGCAGGCGTTGCAGGCCCTTCATCTTCATCTTGTTGTTCAGGTACTTGACCGACCCGACCTCTGCTTTCGGCATCTTGGCGATTTTTTCGGGGGGTTCGTGAGGAGTGTTAATTTGAATATGTCGCAGAGTATAGGAAATGGTTTGGTCGAAAATTCGGCGGTTGATGTCCTTGTTGAGGATTTAGGGGTCGACGTTTTGGTTGATGGTGTAGTTGAGGATGGGAAGTGATCGCAAGGAAAGACGTGACAATCCAAGACGGTTGGTGTTGACGGTGGATCCTTCTAGCTGCTTATCTTATCGGAAATACAGGGGTCTGGTGGCGGGGCTGTACGGTGTGCAACGAGTCTGCCCGACACTGTACCCCACTACGCCGACCTCGGCCTCGACTGGTAAATATTTACCTTCACCTAAGTGCGGTTACTGGGGTGTTGGCCGGCGATGCAAGATCTCGAATCATGGATAACATAATACTGGATAATTATCTCCTGACATCTCCATATAGAAATACTGAACGATTGGTCACTTCCTGATGTATGCTGATCCGTGAATGATGGAGAAACAACCCTAACTTCGGGACCGTTGCACAAAAATCGGTGCTGGGCGTATCGGTGTCAATCAATGTCATCTTGCATTTTCCAAACCATGCTCTACATCCCTGTCTGTTTTGGCTGAATCCAACATGCAAACTTGTGCTCCAATCAATATATCCCCATACGAGAATGAAGTGTGTCTATATACCTTGATCCAAAAGGACATGTCTCGCTCCATGACTATGCAAAGACACGACTAGTCTAATCGAGGAAAGTAAACAGATTTGTGTGCAGAATGTTCATGGCGCGGGTGGCGTCCCGGGCCTCAATGACGCAAGAGATGTTGATCTCGCTGGCACCTAGATTCAAAGTCAATAACAACATCGTGAGACCTGTCTCGGGATAAGCCTACCTTGCGAAATCATCTCCAAGTTGACATTGTGCTCTCCTAGTGTAGAGAACATGCGTCCGGCGATACCGATCATGTTCTTCATTTCCGCACCGACCAGACTCAGGATAGCCATGTCGTGAAGAACGCTGACATCGCCGCAGTCTTCCAGCTCCTTCCGTGCCCTGTCGAAGCTGCCGCCCTCTGAGTTTCCAGCGTGGATAGCCATGGAGACATGCACCTCACTGGTGGAGATGAGATCAACCGAGATCTGGTTCTTGTCCAGGATGGAGAAGACTCTCGCGAAGAAGCCATGGGAGATGGAGCGCTTGTTTGAGTGGACGTTGATGACGGAGATCTTGTCCTTGATGGTGACGGCTGTCGGCCTCTTGGGCTTCTGAATGAGAGAAGGATCTGAGGGCTTGGAACGCTGGATCTGGTGGCCAGCCGTGAGAATGGGGTCGGGAATGACGATGGTTCCAACTCCTCTCGGGTTCTTGACATTCTTGATGCGGATGGGAATAGGGGGCGACGCATGGATGACCTGGTCCATGGTGAGGTGGTGGATGACTTCGGAGCCGTAGAATGTCAACTCCGCCGCCTCGGACGGGGTGATGGAATGCAGCAACCTCGCCGTGGGAACTTTGGTGGGGTCCGCAGTGAAGATTCCGTCAACTTCCTTCCACACCTGCAGCTCATCCGCCTTGAGGCCGACTGCGCAAAGGGCTGCGCAGAGGTCAGTGTAGCCACGGCCAATGTCGCCGTCAATCAGGCTGCCCGGGACATTGCCAAAGAACCCGGTAACGACCGGCACTCTGTCTTCACATGCCGAGATCTTTTTCCGCAGTACGGTGGCCGCCTCTTGGTAGAAGCTCTGATCCAGGCGAGAGGAGGCATCATAGTGGAACGCATCGCTGAGGTCCACATATTCTGCAGCGACACCCTGTGAGAGAATTAGCCTCACTCTCATGACGCAGAAATGGGCAGTTTCCTCACCAGATCTTTCAGTAACGCGGCCATGAATCTACAGCTGAGCTTCTCGCCGAAGCTGATGCATCTGTCTTTCGATCTCGCGTTCACTTCGAGGTTAAATCTCCTTGCGGCCACGATGTATTCAACCAGTTCTTGGCACTCATCCCGGATCTCTTGGTCCAGTGATGCCTGCAGTTCTGGGTTCTTGATGAAGGTCTTGACGGCAGAAACATGGTCATTAGTGATGTCGTCAATTAGACCTCTGGCCTGGCTCATGAGGTCATTCTGAACCTCCTCGGTATTCGTGGCAGCTGCGATGCCTTTGAGCTTGTTGTACACGCCCAGGAGTCTTCCAAAATCAGTGAGCAAGCTAGGATCGGCTGGCACGCTGAGTGACTCACCGGCTGGTGGTGCCCTCGACCTTCTTGCCCGTGCTTCTTGCCGAGCAGACGACAACGACCTTGTTCTTAGCGAGGCTCGCTCTGCATCAAAGTCAGTAGGAGCCTTCATTTCACACGCGGATGTTCCGTCTTACCGGACAATATCCGTGGCGATCTAAAGGGACACACATCGAGTCAGCGTTTGCAGCAATAGTAACGATGCAGACTGAGAAATACCTTGTCGGGAAACTTTCCCACGCTGGTGCCACCAAACTTTTGCACCACCCAGCCGTTGCTGGAGGTGTTTGCTATGGGTTGGCTACTCATGATGCCTCAATTGCAATGTGCAGGCGCAAAAGTGGCTGGTGTTTTAGTATGACTCTACTCACAGGGTCGCGGGGGAGGGGCGCTGTGGTCCGTAAAGTGCGGGAAAAAACAGATCAGAAAAAATGAATGGCGACGGTTGGACTGGGTCGTCAACCCTCGAGCAAGTATCTTCGGTGAGATTTGCGTGTGAGGCAGCAGCAATGTTTCAGCTAGTATGGACAAGTAGGTGAGAGAAAAAGTTGAGGGTGTCAACGATGGTGGGATAAACGGCTTCAAGAAGTGTTGCGGTGGATTGAATTGAATTGGACTAGATCCAAGGTGACCGAGATGGGACGAAAGTGGGATGTGGAGCACAGCGACGAAATCGGCGACGCCTGTCCAAGTCGCAGCTACCAGATTTTGCGCTTCCGGAACATCGGAGGCGGGCCCGAATCTTCAATACCGACCCAGTGCCGCGCTGCCTGCTGCTCAAAGCTTGCCGAACAGATACAGAGGGCCTTGCTCTGAAGGACGGCTCACTTTCGTCACCCTACCCGAGGACTGCGCAAGCCTGTATTGCATTTCCTCCTAGTCGAGTAGCCCTTGATGCCGCTGTGACAACCGCTGCAAATACACCCTGCACGCCGTCTACAGCTATTCCTCATGCAAGAACAGGGCCGAGGAATCTGAATTGGGCAGTCTATCCGTGGCAGCCTCTATCCGTGACAATTTCTTTGTCTGAGTCATACGCATAAGCTTACTGACTCTTCTGTTGCTGCAATTTCCAGCCCAGCCTCTGCAAAGAGGCATATCCAGCCCCTTCTGCCGTTTGGCAGCCGTGTCCAAAATGCACCTTGAATTCTCTAAGTCTCTCCTGTCCAACACCCCCCACGGGGCAGAACGAAAGTCCGGTACCTTTCGATGTTTAAGCCTCCTCGCTGTCTCTGGCCGCCACTCCACCTGCAGGCTGTGGTGAACACTGAAGAGCCAGCCTATGAAACCGCTCGCGAAGAAAACTTTTAGTTGCATGTTCCCGGCAGCGCGCGGGGGTAGCGAATCAGGGACAACCCAATGACGAATGAGGCACACTACACAGTGACAGACGGGGGTCCCTCGCCCCGTTCAATAACCGCCTTTGACGCTGCTGCAACGCAACGCTGGAAATCGATGTTTGTCCCACTTCCTCTGGCAAGGCTCAAGATTGGAACCCACCAGCTTAGCCATATGTGCACCCATGAATACCCTCAGTCGAAGATAAGTGCTGGCCATTTGACCATGGTATCCCCGTAGTGGTTAGCGTCTTTTTGTTGATAGGTCTCTGCGCTTATGATCCCATTGGGCCATACGATTGCGAACATTATGCTAGATTCTCACCTACGCTGGAAGTACAGTCTCCGAACAAGACTCGGTAACGTAAATTGTGAAGGATGATACTTGTAACTCTTCTTCAATGCTCTCCCTGCCGGGTTGTATTACCACTAGATAAACGTATAATCAAATGCCCATGCCCCGGACCAGAAACGAATTGGTATAGCAACCCGCGAGCACCAAATGCAAATGCCATCGCCGTCCTCATCGCCATAAAAGGAACGTCAAAACACCCAAAGCAGAATCCAGAACCCAAAATCCCGGTCTAGTAGAACAGGCGCAGAACTCATAAACGACTCCGTACCAAATGGCAAGAGCTTTTCCCACGCTCATACAATCGTCCAGTCGTGCCATCGTCATCACACTGCACTCGACAGTCCTCCTCCGGCATCAAGCCCCGTCGAGAGGCCGCCTGGCAGATGACTATCGATACATGACACCTGGTTTACCAGGTGCGACTATATTCCAACTCTCCTTCGTTATTGCTGCAGCTCAGCGTTTGCAAGCAGTGCTTGGTTGACCTCCGAGTGCGAGAAAGTGTACTTGTCCATGGGGAAGTCCTCCTCCGGTGTGCGGATGCCGATTCCGCTATCGTCAGGGTTGCTGCCGCCCGTCATCCCAGCCGAGTCGACTTGTCCCTGGCTGTTTGATGGAGGGAATGGCGCCTTGTCCGGCTGCGCTTGAGGGAGGTTGGAGAAGTTGAACTCTTCGCTCCCCGTGCTGTAACGGGATCCTTGCCTGCTCGTCTCTTGTCCCGTCAATTGGGGGTTGGCGGCAATCGCTGATGCGCCCGAAGTCTTCATGTTGAGGAAACCACCCTGCTCAGCAAGGAAGCAAGTCATCTCATCGATCCAGCACTTTGTCACCCACCAAGAGCCGAAACTCTTGCCCTGAGCCATTGTGAGATCCCGCATCACTGCTGTACCGACTCTTTGCACGCAGTAAACAATCTCCGTATGTGACGCGTAGGGGAACCGTGTCGGCAACGACTTGAGGAAGCCGACCCAGCGCTCCAAGACATTCTGGCCGTTCGCATCCGCAGTGCCCTCAGCTCCAGGCTGGCGACCGTTCCTCAAAGCAATGTCGCCATAAACTGTCAGACATTCCACCTCCCAAGGCACGTTCATCGGGTTGAGAAGATCGCGAAGTTCGGATACTAAAAGGTTGACGAGATCGTCCATGCCACGTGTAGGCACACATTCGGCGACCTTGCGTACACGGACCATCGTGATCCAATCGAGGTACATTTGATCGCGGTTGGCTGGGTTCGAAAGCATGTTGGCTGCTGCGTGAGCAGTCAGGTTGACTCTCAACGCGCGGTCGAGCAGGGCTGCGAAAATAGTTGCCGGTGCTTCTTTCGCTCGAATGACGTGGTGCGGTTGTCCCTGGAAAGCGTCTCGAATATGAGGCACGAGGCGCTCTGAAATGTTGCGCAAAGTGTCCAAGACAGGCTTGGGCACGACCTGAAGTGTCAACCCGGAGATGATTCTAAGCATGCGCTGGTAAAGGATGAAGTCGCATTCCTCAATCCAAGGGGCGAGAGCTGGGTTGCCAAGCAACTTCTGCACCGGCATGGTTAATGTGCCCTGGAAGGATGTGTAGAGATGGAAAAAGGTCTTCTCCTTGCAGTAACGAACACATTCGACTAGTGAGGTGCAATGCGACCTGTATAGGGCAGATAAGCTCTTCGCGGCATCCGGGTCAGTTCCGTTGGGTAGGAAGGGCTCCATGCGAGGTAGCACAAGAGGCTCGTTGGACTGGAGGAGGGCCTCATCCGCTTCGGAGGGAAACGAAAATTGGAGCGATGTTTTGGATGTGGATGTGTTCAAATGATCCGCGCTGGTTACATTCGGATGGCTGTAGAAGCTGTGAGATCGTGAGTGCCCCTGTGGTGCTTGGGCAGGACTCTCCGGCCGCTTGGCAGCATCTGGCGAGGGAAGAGCGGCTTTAGCAGGTTGCGACTTGGTGGGAGCCGTGCTGAAGCTCTGGGAACGGCTGGGTTCTGAAATGGCCATTGGGATCTGAGGCTCTGGCTCTCTGAGGTCAGGCTGGTCATCGACCAGAGTGAAGTTGACGTAGTGATACTTAGATTCACCACGAACACCAAGACGCCGAGTCTTCAGGCCGGGGAAAAGGACGCGGACGAGTTTACCGAAGCTGGCCGGGTTGAGGACGGTGATCCTCTCGGTGGCACATCGAGACGCGTAATTGGCATAGACTCTGCCGCGAGGCACGGAGCCTTTACCCTTGGAGCATACCGAGTTGATCCAGAGCATGGCGAATACCTGTCGGGTCCGTTCGGAATTGGGGCCTCGCTCATTGCCGTGAAGCTCCTTGGCAACATCTTGTAGGCCACGGTGTTTGTTGGCGGTGAAGAGGTGACGCATTTCCAGTTCGTTATTGGCACTAGATCTGGCAGAGCTGGACTTTTGCATGCCCATGGCTCCAGCCATGGAATCTTCGTCGTCACGGTCCATCAGCTGGCTATCTTCGGTAAAGCTGTTGTTGGCGAAGCTTTCGGAGGGTAAAGGATGGCGAGGCATGGCGTGTTGTTGGAATGACATGGAATGGTTCATGGCAGCGCTGGACTGGCTCATGGACATTGAGTAATCGCGGGCGTTGTGCATGTGTTGTGCGGCGTGGAGCATCATCTGCTCCTCCGGAGTTATCCGCGACGCGGGTGCGAGATTCCTCTGCTGCCGTTGATCATTGTTGACCCATTGTGCAGAGTACAGCTCTGGCGCGTCGGCGAAGGATTGTTGCTCCATGGTCGGCTGGGTGGAGATGCTGTGAACAGAAGCAGTTGAAGCACGGGATTGAGGTCTCTTCTTGGCCCTCAGAGCTTGGGCGAGATGGTCTGTTTACATTTGTGATCAGCGGGGGAGAGATGGCAGAATCGTGCTCTCGACGTGGAGGAGCATGAAAAGGGTTGTTGATCGTACCGTGATCCATAATCCGTCAGCTCTGTCGTTGGCAGTTGTTGTTATGCGACGAAAACAACACACGGTCATGCAGGACAGGCTACCTAAACAATGAAAGAAAGCAAGGTGCGCCGTGCAGAGAAAGTGGACAGAGATGAGGTTGCAGAAAAGGAGGAGTCGAAGTCGGCAAAGCAATCCGAATCCCTGCAGGGTGGAAAAGCGCGGTGCGCTGTGGTGAGAGCGTCGATATAAAGGATATGGTCGGGGGAAGTGTGGATGGATGGGTTTGTTTAGGATTGCCGACAAAACGACAAAACGTTGTCGTCTCGACAACGCTAGCCTGTGGCTGGAAACACCGAAAACACTGGCTGGGAGTCACGTGAGCCGTAGCTCCGAGTTTGTTGTTTTGTTTTTCGATTGGCCGATGCTGGCGATGTGGGGGAATACATGGATGTCTTTCTCTCCCCTCCGTCTTTTGGCGTCCCTCCAGTGTGTCGAAGGTGCGTGCTTTGTTCCATGGCGGGAAAACAACCGCCTGATGAGCCAATCAGGGGCCGTACTGATTTGAAGCTTGACACAGCTCCGGACGCCTGGCAGGTCAGGCAGCAAAACAAGACCATCCATGATCCCCACCACGCCCGCTTCTTACCTAGTGTAGGTAGTGTTCCTTCCACCAGTGCCTCTGTGTTTTGTCGCAGTCCTTGCTGGCCTTGAGGCGCCCTCGTGTTAGGTAAGCCGCTTAGCAGGACCCACCTGTCTGCGGTGTGCAAAGTCCTCAAGCAATAGGCAAGGCATGGACATGAAGTGCTTATCTTATCGCTCGGCAGCACCAACCCAAGCAAAGCATAGCAGAGCACTGAGGAATCACGGAATCTGACACCCTTCGAGCCAAAGGCTCAGAAGTAGCCGCTAACAGCCAAGACATGGATCCCCAAGGCATTTTTTCATCGGCACATAAAGTCTGGCGGGCGGGGTGGTTACGAAGACGACGCTGTTGCTGTGCGGGTTGTTTGGATGTACATGGCAATAGACATTGCAATACTGGCGATATTTACCGTCCCGTCCATAGGTAGTAGCAATGCTGCCCAAGCTGAACCTACCTACCACAACACATCTGCTGAACGGCGGGTGACTGTGCCCTCTGTGTCTCTGCGTCCCTCCTCCCTCCCTCTGGATCTCCAGAGTCTATCGTTGCGTGCTACCTCGCTGTTCTGCCCGTGCTGCGCTGTGCTGTCTTCTGTGCTTGCTGTGTGTGCTCCCCGCTTTCGCCTCTCGTCTCGCGCCTGTGCCCCTCCCAAGAAACCCCATCTTTAGCCCCGAGCGAGAGAAGCTCTGAACGCAAGGGCACCTGGTGCCATTCCTGCTGGCTTAGATCTGCACACGTTACGTCGTCATCCAGGACCTTTCCCTTTCACCTGCTAATTCCAACGCAAATACTCAAGGTCATTCTACCCCATACACTCCAAATCTCCCGTCTAGACATTTGTCCGTCTAACATCGCCAATAGCTTCCAAGCCTTTTTTGCTTACCACTACTCTCGCCTACCACCCCGAAGTACTGTGCGTATCCGTCCTCTTCCGATCTGCATCGAGTCCTTCGCTTGCCAGGGTCCTTCGATCCTGCAACCTGGCCTCGCCGTTCTTTGTCTTGTCCTGTCCTAACCCTTATCACAGCCCATTAACGCACAGCTCTCTTGCTCGACACAGCTTTTCGCCGCAAATCGCAAACATGTCTGCTCAGGATCGCGTTCAGAACTACATCGGTCAACTCGATCGCGAGGTAAAATTTCCCCTGCATCTTGCTCGGATTGCACGACAATCATGTGCTGACTCCCGTGTGTGGTAGCTGTCCAAGTACCCCGCCCTTAACAACCTCGAGAAGCAGACCAACGTCCCCAAGGCCTACGCCGTCGTCGGTGTTGCCGCCCTCTACTTCTTCCTCATCGTCTTCAACCTCGGCGGTCAGCTTCTGACCAACATTGCCGGCTTCGTCATTCCCGGTTACTACTCCCTGAACGCCCTGTTCACTGCGAACAAGCAGGACGACACCCAGTGGCTGACTGTATGTCCACAAATATCTCCCCCGCAATTGTCACAGCGCCAAACTTACTGACCGTTGTTCTAGTACTGGGTCGTCTTCGCCTTCTTCACGTCAGTATTCCTTGTCCCTTGACGAACAATTCGAGCTAACCGAGATGATACAGCGTTGCTGAGAGCCTTGTCAACGTCGTTTACTGGTTCCCCTTCTACTTCACCTTCAAGTTTGTCTTCCTCCTGTGGCTGTCTTTGCCCGTCTTCCGGTACGTTCCGCCCCTTCCGAGCCGATTTGGCAACCACTAATAACCAACAGCGGCGCCGACATCGTCTTCAACTCCTTCCTCTCTCCCATGCTTGCCAAGTACTTCACTGGCTCCACTGCCTCCGGCCTCCGCGCCCAGGCTGGCAAGGCCGAGTAAATGCGCAATAGCGCCAGCTCATTAAGCAGGTCGATTGCCTTGAGAGATCCACCTACGACGAATAAAGAGCTAGCCCGCTCATCCCGGTTGCATTCGCTAGCCAGTCAAAAGGACATGAAGCAGCGACGCAAGGCACAAACATGACGGGATGGGGTTCAGAGGCTGTCATAACCATACACGTGACAACGGTGATGGCTTTTTCAGGTTTGGTCGAGGGCCCGGGACCGCGAGGGCCGCGACGGAACGGTTGGATAAGTTCCTGTCACCCAGATAAAGTATCTGTACGCTACGGAATACGGAGTCATTGACTTTGAAATGGACTAGAGAGTACCCCATGTGATTAAAGCATCGTGTGACAAGCGAGCCCGTTATCAGTTCTTGATCCGTTGGATTAGCAGGCCGGCAGAGACATGTGACGAGTGTCTCGATTTGACAGTTGTGGCTCAGAGACAAAGAGACACACGAGAAACGACATGTTTCTTTGTCCTGGGCAACTAGAAGACTTGAGTGCCCTCGGGGAAATAGGGAAGTCGGGTGAGCGTCAGGCGTTTAATCGCCAGGGCCTGGCTTTGGCCGCATGCCAGTGCTGCTCTCCCGTGTTCAACATCTACCTTAACTGTCGTTGGCAACCTAAGCGCAAGTCAGGGCTGTGGGGGCTGTATTTGGCACGATTATTCGGGCATTACTGGTGTTTGAGAACTAGCTGGTGTTGCTGCCCACTGTCATTTTGTTGCCCCATTGACGCCGAAATATGTTGGAATTGACGCCCATTACCCGAACGACATTTGGGTATGGCAATGACGACCGAAGATGCAGCGTTCCTGTCAGACCGTATCTTCCCCTTTTCTTGCCTGTCTGGTGCAGACACGGCAGTCCGAAAGACTGGCTGGACCATCCTGTGCACGCCTGCCAGCATTCGAAGTGGTGTAGCGTGAACTCTGGTCAGTGGCCAGCCGCTGGTGACTATGGATGCCAAGAAGATAAAGACCGATCAGAATGCCGACCGCAACACCTCAACCCGTTCCGTTCCTTAGCCTTGGGAGGACATGGGGGTATGTTTTTCAGGGACCTCTCTACCTACCTAGGCGAGGATGGCCCCAGTGGACAGGCCGAGCAGTCCGAGACGCGGAAAGGGGTCCCCCACACTACTGGGGCCCCTGAGCCTTGACTGCCCTGCCTGTAGGGCCCGACGGGTTACCTCAGCCGGGGGTGATCTCCAGCGTGTCGTGCCCAGCAGGGAATGCAAGGTCCACGCCGCCTCTCAGCTGTTTGGGATGTGAAACTCCCTAAAACGACAAAGGCACCTTTTTCACTTGTCCCAAATCCGCCGCTCTTCACCCTACCCGCCTCAACCTCACCGGCCTCCGTTTCTCGTTTCCCCTCGACGATCTCTCCCGAGATCTAACCGAATTCGTGGCTTTCCCCCTCGTTCGAAAAGCCGCTCGACGACACTCGCTGATCGATTAGACGCATGGTGATGGAATGAAGTGGAGGACTCGGCCAATTTGCGACCACTGAGAGCGACCATTCGACACGCTTTGCGCTTATCGACCCTACCTTTGTCCTCGTTTGAAAACACGATAACCGACATCACGACGAACCGCCGCGTCGCCCAAACTTCAAAGGCATCTGCCCCTGGAGGGCATGTCCTCACAATGCAGCTCAGCCCACTGCAATCGCGACTGGCGGCCTCGCTGATTGCGTCGCTGCTGCTACTACTCATCTACTATTTGCTTTCCACTCCCACTTTTGCGCTTGCCGCAGAATTGAGCGAAGGATTCGACCCCATTCTGGACACCATCGAAGCCGACGATGCGCTCGAAAGACGAAGCCAATTTGAACCTGCCTACGAGCCGGAATTCGCCGCCTTTGACCGCAGCATCATTGGAAGGGCGCCCGCTGGAGTGACCGCACTGGTGAACAACGTCAAGATCAACCGCAACGTGCAGGCAAACTCGACGCAAAGCTTCGTATTCGAGGCTATCTCCGTGTTCGCAAACTTTTTTGATAACACGCCCGACGATGCGTTTGTCGTAGAACCGCGCGAGAAGGGCAATGGCTCCGGTGGCCCAGGAGATGATTTGGTTGGAACGGGTGACGCGCTTTTAGACGCAGAGGACAATGTTGGACTACGTCGCCGACAGCAGGCTCAGGGCAGGAAGGTGTTCATCTCTGCAACGACGTGCATTCAACCTCGCCATGGAGCCAACAATACCGGCTCGGATCCCCCGCAGATTACCATGTACGTCTCTACATCGAAGGACAATCAGTCACCCGGCCCCGGGCAAAATTCGTCCTTGCAAACAGTCGAGATACTTGAAGAGGGCGCCGCGTTCTTGACGGTCAACGCGACAGGCGACGTCTTCATTGGGATTGCAGCTCCCGGGGTGGATACGGAGAAGTTCACTGGAGACTGGAACTTTGACGTCGCAGCATCGACGGACGGATATTTCCACGAATTCGACGAGAACCCTTCCGAACTCTTGTGGGTTGACAGTGATTCCAGTGCGGCTCTCTTGACCACTGCGAATTTGACCGATACCCACAATGATACCCTCATCGAGGAGATCATGGCGCAGAGCCCGCCGTTCATCATGTTTGTCGAGAATCGAGACAACCCCACCACCAAAGGTGTTCGGCGCTCCATGTGCGGTTTGGAAAATTACGCTCAAATCGCTGCGAAGACGGGTGGCAAGTTTGGGAATCTGGCCAGTACTGTGATGACCACGAGAGGCGCGGGCAATCTGCCGAAGCAGCAGTTCTTCTTCAACGGCCTCAACGCAAGTGCCTTTTACAACGGCATCCTCGTTCACACTGGCAACTCGACATCCAAGAAGCGACAAGAAGGCGGCAGTTCGGGCAGTGGTGGGCGAGTGTTCCAAGCGACACCGTTTGAGACCAAAGACGGTATGTCTGTCTGCTTTCCAAATATTAAACCACACTAACGTGTTATCAGGCGAAAATTGCAAGATCATCACTGACCTGCAATTCTGCAACGAGACGGAGTATGCCGTGCCGGCAAACTCGAACAAGATGAACATCACTCAACTTGCGCAGTTTTATGACAACTACGCCAAGGAAATGTACGGCAATTTCCAGAAACAGCTTGCGCAAGTTGCCTGTGAAGCACCGGACGTCCAGCGGTATTCACTTGCTCGAAACTGTACGGATTGCGAGATCGCCTACAAGAAGTGGCTCTGTACTGTCACGATCCCTCGTTGCGAGGATTTCACTGCTGCAGAGGCCAACTTCTCACTGGTACGAAACGTAAACCAATCTTTCCCGAATGGCACCCTTCTTCCGATCGACCAATTGAGCAAATACGAAAAGCGGGTTTTCCAGCACTCGAGGAACCCTCTCATCGACGAGATGGTGGCGCCGGGACCGTATCGGGAGATCCTCCCATGCGACTATCTCTGCTACGACTTGGTACAGAGCTGCCCTGCGTCTTTGGGCTTCAACTGCCCTGGGCCGGACGACGACATCTTCAACTCCAGCTACGCTATTCAAGGTGATGGCTTAACATGCAATTACCCCGGCGCGGTCCACAATCCCTCTGCTTCAGCAATATTAGCCGTGTCTTGGGGCCTGCTTGGATTCCTCATGCTAGGAACTCTAGGTACAGTCATGCTGTGATGACTGGATGTGTTGGGGTACCGATGCAAGACATGCTTTATGTTTGTGTAGAGTGACGGCCGAATCTGTATGGGGTAACTGGGAGCACGACGGTACAGTGTAATGATGTTTCTTTTTTGGAGTTTTGCATGGCATCGGCGTTGGAAAGGCATGGGTCTGTTTGGGAGGTGCGTAAATTGATGGATCTGTAATGTTTCAAGAGATATGTAGACCATCTGTGGCATCCACACAACAGTATAGAAGAGTTATAACCGAGATATCTCAATACCCTTGGTCCCTTCTGCGTCATGCGATCTTTCCCGTTTTTCAGGGCGAGGGGGAAACTTGATGCGACCAGACCCTGCACTTTCACAAAGGTGTTGATCCTTTGCGACCTGTGGATGTCCTGCATAGACTCAAGAATCCATACCTAATCTAGGCATGTTGAATTCTCAGCTGGTGATGACGAGTATTCCTGAGGTACTCAGGCATGAGTTCCTCCCCTCTTACTAGCTATCACATTTCATGAGGGATGCTCTTTGGTTTCATGCTATTGCTCCCATCCGCCTATTTGCTCGTCTGCAGTTCGGCGACCTTGGCCTCGAGGCTCTCAATCTCCTTCTTCTTTTCTTCGCGGATCTCGTCCTGTTCCAGCGTCGTCCAGCCCCAGTAGGCGACCTGATATATAAGGGTTGCCATCAAGAGAACTTTGAGGACGGGTCTCGTAAAGGTCTTGTAAAAGGTGCCCTGTCGGCGACGGTGTTAGGGCTCTGAGATGGGAATGGGCCTGGCCACGCGATGCAAAGCAACCTTACCACTATCGATGGCCTCTTTTCGCCACTTTCTGATGTTGAGTAGGAGCGGACTGCTGCGCGGGGCAGTTGTGGTGTGCGCCGCGTGCGGAGGGCTCTGCTGAGGATCGCTGCGCCGTTGCGCGATGCCATATTGGTGATGATTTTCTGGTTGTGTTCGGCTTCTTCCAATATCCTTCCGCCCAATCTGTTTTGTTCGTTCGAATCGGGTCGTCGTCAGATATCGTGTCGTCGGTTCTCGTTGTCGTAAACGTGCAGTATACCGCCGTGTCGTTGCTCGATCAAAAGATTCAATTGAATGCGCCGCTGCGCCGATCTGTGGCGGTGCGCGCCAACGATCCCACCCCGCATAACCCAGGTACCTAAGGTACCTATCTCACTTGGTAGACGCGCTCCCTGTCCGCGTTCCCGCTGTGGCAGGAATTCGCGCCGCACACCTGAAATGTGGCCCCCAAGCTCGCAGTAGGTAGCGGTAGCGGCGGATTGGATTGGATGCTGAAAGCTGGGCTCGGCACCCCTGGCACCGAACAGGTGGCCCCCCGTAATTGAATTCCCTTTTGACGACACATGTCCCGAACTGGGGTGGGTACAACGGTGTAAGGCAGAGAGAGCCCGGGACCACTTGGGAAGGTCCTGAAGGGCGAAAGGTAATGTCCCCCTCTCAGAGGCCCGTCGTCGCAAGGCCATCTTTCTGCCGCTTAATTACACTGTACGAATTGGAGGTAGGTACATTAGCTTCAACCACCTGCAGGTGCCAAAGCTCCCTCGCGCAATCTGTCCCTTCAACCGGCTTCCCTGCTCTTCTCTCGACACGTTCCTCCAGCTTGTAGTCCATTGAACAACACACCTCACACGATCAGCGTTTGTTGCCTGCCATTGCGCATCATTGCAGTACATAAGACGAGCTGATTGACTGCAACAACGACAAGTCGCATTCAGACATCACCGCTCTTCTCTCGCCTCTCCCCATCTTAACACCCACACCACACACATATAATCCACAATGGTACGCAGATCTCGAACATCCCAGCACACGATATAATCCGCCCGAAACTCTACATTCGTCAAAGATCCAAGATGGCGGCTTGCTGACAATGGTTTTTGTGCAGGCGCAAACCCCCCAACAAAGACGCGCGAACGCAAAGTTCGCCAAGGACAACGAGGCCCGCATGGGCAAGTCCGAGGAACAGATCAAGAAGCGCGTCAAGGAGACTCCCAAGTCGCCCATTTCTCCCATCTGGCTCAGTGAGTAGTTGTGCCCCTATCAGCGTCGAAGCAACCCTTGCAGCCAATTCGATCCCGCCTATATCATCACATCATGAGCTTCGCTAACGTCTGGCCTCTTCCAGTCCTTCTCGGTTTTGTCGTCTTTGGCGGCATCGTCTTCGAGGTCCTCTCCCGCATGTTCGGTTTCTAAACGACCCTACCACACCATGCCCGTTTCAAAGCTGGAAGAGGTCATCCCTCGGTGAATGAGGGAAAGTCAATAAGGGGCGAGAGGAGGAGAAAAGCGTCGCAGCAAAGATCTACTATTCTTTCTTGCAGATTATCGTTGCCCATCTACACCAGGCGTCGTAAGGGGGTCGCAAGGGAGACTGCGGACACACAACACGCACTCGCTACGCCGTTGAGGACGAAAAAAGGGGAGCTTTTTACTTTTCAGGCACATGAACCCACACACAGTCTCTCCTGCCCATCGATGGCTGGAAAATCAAGTCTGTACAAATACCACACATTATCAGGGAAAGCAAAACCGTTTGGCGCAATGTATTTCATGTTATTTTATTTTTATTCGCATACAGCTTCCTCGAGTGGAAGAAAGCATTCAAGTTATTCTGCAAACTTTTTGGCTACCTGTCGGTTTGTACCGTACGTATTTTAACCCTCAAAACGCCGCAGCTACGCATCACGCGTCCTCGTACCGTATGACATATCGGAGGCCGCTCCAGTACTAGAAAAGGGGGCTCAAGCGCCAAGACCGCGACGCTGAGCACCACCGTCGTACTTCATGTGCACACCAGCGTTGAACTGCTGCTCAAGCTCCTTGTTGACCTTGCTGATATCGCGCTTGCTCTTGGTGCCCGTGGAAGCGCTCGCCGCGCCCTTCTTGCCGCCGCCAAGGAGACGCATAAACTTCTGCTGACGGTCGGCACCTCCCTCGAGAGCATCAACGTCCCAGCCCTCGCCCTCGTTGGCTTTCGCAGGGGTCTTCTCCTCCTCCTCTTCCTTCTTGGCCTTCTTCTTCTTCTTCTTGTCCTTTTTGCTCGGGGTCTCTTCGGCGAGAGGAGCACCACCGTCCGACTCGTCGTCCTCCTCTTCTGTGCGCTTGCGCTTCTTGTCGGACTTCTTGCTCTTCTTGGGCTCCTCCTCGACCACTTCCTCCTTCTTAGCCTTCTTCTTCTTGTCCTTCTTCTCCTTGGCGGGTATCTCGGCCTCAGCGACCTTCTCCTCCTTCACCTCCTCCTTAACGACGGCAACATCCGACTTCCGCTTGCTCTTCTTCTCTTTCTTGGGCTTCTCCTCTTCCTTCACGTCAACCTCCATCTGCTCCCTTGCCTCGCTTTCCGCGCGGAGCTGTGCGCTCGGGTCCGGGGAGTCGGTCTTCATCTCGACATCCTCCGCCTCGGAGTCAGAGTCGGAGGAATCAGAGTTAGAGTCAGAGTCCGATTCGGAGTCTGATGAAGAGTCGGAGGAGGAGCTGTCGTCGTCGCTCTCGTCGTCGTGAATCTTGATAATCTCGTCTTCGTCCTCGGCCTTCTTGACCTGAGCCTGCTGTTCCTTCGCCGCCTTCTGCAATCCCAAGTCGTCAGCTTCGTGCTCCACCATCTCTCGACGACTGCGTATCAACCATCACTAACCTCTCTGTTCTCGGCCATGACAGCGTGACGCGCGCGCGCCTTCGCCGCCTCGGTCATGAGCTTCTTCGCCTGCGCCTCGAGCTTGTCGGCGCGCTTCAGCATGCGGTGGAATCGCTTGTCGTCCTTGTTGTTTTTTCGCGCAGCCTTCTTGGCCTTGTCGGCGGCCTGGCGCACCGGGTCCCTCCATTTCGCTGCGCGCTGGACGTTGGCCTTGCGCTCGCGCTTCGCCTGGGCCTTGGCGAGCTTCTTCTCCTTGCTGGCAGCCGCACGCTTCTCGCGCATTTCACTTCGATGCTCGAGCTTTTTTTCTGTTCATGAGGCTAAGTGAGTACATTGTCGATCACCAGGTTGACAGGCGCAAGTTTGTAGTTGGGTTAACCTTTGCCCGCCGCCTGACGCTTCAGCGCCTCGAAGTCCACCGGCTTTTCTTCCCCGGTGGCCGTCATCTTGATGCGATTGGCCTGACAGTGTAGGTACAATTGGTGTGTGGTCTTGCGATGTCAAAAAGAAAGCAGTCGAAGGAAGGGAAATTCTCTGGCTTCAATTCTGCCGACAGCGATCAGTTTCGGTGGGGAGAAAGTACACAGGCTCAGAAAAAAAAGTTCTGGGAAGACCAGTTTCTGCCGGGCGGTCAGTGACAATCGACTGTGAACCCTTGTCGATGCTGTGGGGAAGCTGGTCCGTGTGTCATTGAAGTCTGGGCGGTACGTATCGATGTCTGGCCTTCCTCATCCGGCAAGACGGGAGACAGGGCTGAACGACAGTGCCCCTCTTCTCTTCTCGAAGATACGTACGCACGCTACGTCGACACTCACGTACTGTCTCCCAAGCCAGCATGTTGTATCGCGGCTTGTGGATTTACCCTTTCATGCTTAATTCCTTCGTTAAACAGTTTGTTTTGAACTTTCACACACAAGTCTCTTCTCGCGCTGGACTGGGAACTCGAGCCCATGGGGGGGGGGCTCACTCATCTCCCTCCCCAATCGGAAGCCTTGCCCCTCTGCGGGATTCTTGCACGTCTCACACTCACATTAGTACAGAACGCCTCTCACGACGGTTGGGCTGACACGACTCTCAGCCAAGACAGCCTGGGCACTGGGGCCGCTCTCCGTGCGTCTGTGGCTTGCCTCTCTCGGCGACGATGAACACCAAACCCTGTAGACACTGACAGGAGAGTGCATCAGACCGCGCGACTCATCGGTGGGAGGGTTATGTCTCGGCGTTATGTTTAGAACTGCGGGTGCGTGGGTTGCACGCAGGTTGCTAGCTTCACTGGCCTCATGTCGGTCAGAACCCAGAATACCCTCGTATAGCGGGTAGATCTAGAGCAACTTTGATTCAACGTCATGCTCGACGTGTGTAAGGGGATAGGTTGCAGTGGCTAGGCATCCTTGGGCAGGCCAGGCAGTCTCAGCAGTGTGAGCAGTCTTCGTGATCTCAATGTACATGACTCTGGGACCTGGGTGGTTGCAATGACGTCTGGATGAACGATCCTCAGGGTTAGGGTCAGAGAACCGTAGACGTAGGCTCTTCGCAGTCCTTAGGCCGTCTTTTTGTAGCTGTGCTAGCCCGTCCCATGTCCAGAAGTCGCAAAGTATCTTAATATTTTGGAAGCAGAGTTGTCTTTGTCTGTACTGCGTCTTCGCTGTAAAAGTCCTAAATACTTCCTCCACTGGTCGTCCGTTATTCTCTAATCGTCCCTTCGTGTAGATGCTATCCAGTATATCCCCCTATTTTCCCGACCAGAAATGCCCGACAGCGAAAACAAAACTAAGAGGACAAGGCCCGAGAAGAGTTGATCAAACCAATGATTAAAACACTCAAGAAAAATTAATATTTCCGCTCGCTCGAGAACACGAGCTGATCAATGAAATCATTTTTCCCGTACGCGTTTCCGCCTGTTTTATACCTGTTTCGTATATTCATAAGAGGTGAGAGAAGGATTTAAAGAGGGGAGGCTCTATTCGCGGCACAAGCCCAGAAAACAAGCTGGGTAATCGGGTATCTTTCGCGACAACTCCTCGTTCTGGCTTCTTCAGTTCCTGTCCAAACGTTAGCTGCTTGTAGACATATCCAAGGAGGACTATAGCTCATACCTCTGATAGTAACTCTGCCCCTGGCTCTGACTTCCGCTCTGATCATAGTCGTAATAGTACGGCTCTTCGTCGTAGTGGTACTCCTCCCCGCCGCTACTTCCGTGACTGGGCGGCTGGGGGTAGCTCGTCGTGTAGTTATTGCCGTACGTGGTGGTGTACTGTGTATCTTCGTTCACGTACTCGCCACGTCCGCTCCCTCGGCGACTTTCGTGCTCGTGGCCCCTCGACACGACATGTCTGATGTTGATGCTGCCCCAGGGCAAGTACTCCCTTTCTTCGGGCTCCAGGTTGTCGGGAGACGAGACGACGTAGGACCTGTGCGCGTTCTCCTCGTTCTGCGTATCTCGGGTGGCTTTTTCCTTGCTATCCTGGTTCTTCTTGCCTGTTTAAGCGAGTCAGGAACTTTCTTTCTGAAGTATGAGAGGGGCTTTCCTGGGGAAAAGACATACGAAACTTGCGTTGAGCAAGACGGTTCTGGACACGGCGGCGCTCTTCCGGATCTGTGATGTCTGTCCAGTCGTCGTTCTTGGGTGAAGATTTTGACTTGGACTTTGAGTGAGAGTGTGAGGAGTGGTGCTTGGAGCTTGACTCTGAAGAGTGCTTGAACGATTTTGATGACATTGCGGGTTTCGTTCAATAGGGGAAGCAAGTTTATGTGCTGTTCTTGAAGGACTCCAGTCCCGCTGCCCAAAGCCAGGCCCAAACAGTATGCTGCCAAGGAGAAATGATGACGAGATGGCCAGCACTTTGCGGTCTTGAATTGGCAGAGACTGAAGAGGGAATTGCTTTTGATCGAGTATGATCAACGGAGGGATGAGATAGTAAGTGTCTGAGCAGAGCTCAAATGGTTGGAAGTAGACTTGAATGTTGGCCTGATGTTTCGATGAACGAGATGTTTGTCAAGCTACGGCACAACGTCTCTTTATAACAGACTCCGCAACACCAACATCAACCAGGCTGCTGCTCCAGAGATGTAGCACAGATGCCTACGCAATGCCGGGATCACCCACCAGCAGCGGGAGAACCTGGAAAGCCTCATGCGGCGGATGGGGCAGACTTGAAAACGGCAACGGGGTCAGTTGCCCGTGGCTTCCGCGCCGTGACGCAGAAACTGACACCTGCAAAATACCTTACGCGAAAAGAGGCAGGGTCGGCACTCGAGTCCACAGTGCCATATCTGCCAAGGAACGGAAGACAAGGTATAGACGGGCAGGGTGTAGTAGTCAAAGCCATATTGGATTGATGGAGGGGTGTGTAGCAACGAAGGATATGTTCCTGATGGGTAGGGGTGACGAGAGCTGAGTACGTCGACAACACTAGTGTGGTGGACGCAGATGACAGACAGCTACCCCCGGTAGATGATGGGGTTTTGGGAACGAAGCGCCGGATCGCGAGCATGGGGATGATGAGGGTGGGTATACTCCGGCTGCCGCAAGGGGTGTGGGAGAGTTCGCCCAATGTTCGAAATATCTCACCGGGGTTGTCTTGGACAGGACAGCAAGACCAGGGTTCCATGTGACGGACATGTTGTGGCCTCGAAAGCGAAATACGACCAGCCAAGACAGACACGACTAGGAGATAAAAAATAATACAAGGGGGCTTTTGAAAGCTTACCAATTATTCCCGCACGAAGACGCCGGCAGCGTGTCCCGTGGCTGCGCCGTTGACTTCACAGCGCGGTTGGCTTCCCCAAACGGGACGGCCCTAGAGCTGGACGAGGGGAAACCGGGGCGAACGGCGGGCACTGTTTCCGCCATGAGTTGAGACCGGGCTGTCACGGTGGGTGAGCCCGGGCGGGGCGGTCAGAGGTGTATCGGGAGGGTGGGCCCTCCGATGAGGCGAACCTGGTTGCGATCGCAATCCATCGTACATCATGCTCTTAACGAAGAGTCTGATGAAGCTGATACGTAAGGGCATTCGTAGCCGATGAACACCCACGTACCCAACTGCACACCGACAGCAGTCTGGTGGACCATAGCTTATGAAGCGGCCTCAACAATAGACACCAACTTTCGAGGCAAAGAAGGATCTGACGGCGGCCGATCTTGGCAAAAAGCTGGATATCGATGGGCACACGACGCCTGGGACCCTGTTTGCCTTCAGCCCTAGATCGATTAGGAATGCCCAATGAACGGCATCGCATGTCGTGCCTGACGTGGGTTGGCCAGGGGTTCGGTCCTGCATCTAGCTTAGCTAGTGGCCGTCTCGTCTGTGTATTTGCCCATGCAAATGGAGACCGAACCCAATAGCTGCCATCCGTACTGTCTGCACACACACACAGCACGAAGAAGCGATGCGCGTGCAGTGCATTTGCTGCACCTTTGATCTGACGCCTCTAAGAGTACACACACACTCATTCCTGGACAATTGGTGATTGCGCCCGCCGGCAAGGCTCTCTGTCGATGAAGTTTGGCAGCATTACCGACGTTGCTCGAATGCGCGGCGTGTCCAAATGGTTGGGACATGGACAGGAGGGTGTCATGCGACAGGTGATCGATGAGTCCTAGCTCAACCCTGCAGATGACAGGTACATGCCCCGTGGAAATTGGCTCCCATGTTCAACGTGCGTGGACGATTACGAACCGGCGGACACCCCGCCGTAAGACCATGGCGTCGCCTTTTGCTGCAGTGGAGGGCGACCCGGCAAGACGGCCAGGTTGACTCATCGACCGGCTCCGGTTTTCTGTTCCGTGCTGATTCGTGGCCAGGTGGTGGGTTCGATCCTCCCGCCGTCCGCCGTCCGAAAGTCCCAGGTCGAGGTCTGGCCTGTGGAAGGTGGAAGAGAGCGAAACATTCCGAGCAAGTGGGACGGCGACGTTTAAGCTTATTGATAGGCCCAGAAATTTCCTCTTCGGTCTCCGGCTCGCTTCGTGCCCGTCGCCAATTTCCGCCCGTGCTGAGTGGACGAAAAACACTCGGTTGGACCCGATCCGACAAGAAACCGCTCGTAAATATCCGGCTCCTTTGCCTTGCTTTTGACGCTCTCGTGACCACGAATGCCGGACATTGCCCTGGATTCGGTGAAGCAACAACGGGGCGGTTGAATTGAGAAACTGCTTGAGAGTTGCCGTTTTTCCTTGTCTGCGACATCAGGTGCCCGTAAGAGAAGTCCTAGGCTGGCACACAGTGCGAGCTCTTAGAGTGTAATGTTGCGGAGTTTTGGCGAAGGGGGTTGATATTTGGACTGGTGGTCAGAACTGCAGACACCCGTCGCTTAGCTTCATCAAGGGATAACTCCAACCCAGCCCGTCGATAGCGTGGGGTTTGCGGTAGCTACGAATACGCCGCGGCGCCCTGGCCCTCGCTGACTTGACTAGGGAAGGTGGGAAGGAAGCACCACCCAGCGAATCTAAGTGACATTCCTGCATGGTTGAACCTGCATTCTCATGGAGGAACAGCCACCCAGCGCCAAGAAAGTATTCACGGAACTGGCTTTTCAGCTGAGTCTCCAGGACCACGCTGAAGTTCCTTGGGTACAAAACTTTTCATCAAGCAACCCTGAAGAAATCGCACAAACGGGTTGGCGTGGGGTTGTGGTTGGCATGCAATGCCGTTTCGATTTGAGCAAAGTCGGCGACTTGGTGAGGTTTCACGAGGTCGATGGATTGTGGCGTCTGCCTGGCTGCCTAATCGGGACTGTCTTGTCGAAACGCCACCGGCAAAGGACACTCGCTAACGACGGTCGTTGCGACGGAAAGGAGCGAATTCAAATTTGGATCTGACGTAGCCCGGGACAGTTGAGGAACAGCACGCGTGGCTGCATTTGGTTGATCTCAAACGGCGAGTATCTGACGCATCGCAGTCATACCCACTGGTAGATGCCAGGCAAGGATCTCTGCCTAAACTTGGTGGAATGTCAAGTTAAGGTCGCGGCAATGCCGTCGAGACGCGCCATGTTGACGAATGAGACCGCGGTTACCGTACCCGTCACGCCCCAACTCTGACCAGGTGCTCGAGGAGTGACATTGTGGAGCGGAGGGGTTGCCGTCGACGTAGAAGTATCGTGATATAAGCCGGTTGTTCTTGAATTTCCGTTCTTTTGCCATACATGCGAAGTCGTATCTCCGCGAGCAGGTTGTTGGGGGAGAGGGTGTAGTCGTTATTGTATCAGGTTGGGTTGCGTCGGCAAGTATGGGGGCCAAGCCAGGTGCACGTTGACGAAGGGAGGAAGAGCACCATGAGCTACCTGCCTAACCAGATGGAACCCACGGGTCGGGGCGGTTCATCTTCGGTTGCTTCTCGCCGAAGCTTAAACGTTGGACTTCACCCATTGGACGCAACGGCAGCACGCCTCTTGGGTCGCACAGCTCCAACATGGTGGGCGAGTGCGTGGGAGCAGTTCATCCCATCCAATCAAGGAAAATCCTAATTTAGAGAGCATCCATCTCGTAACTTTGTTCAAATCCCACCCAATCACACATCGGTACTTGACAGGGTTTATGTTGCTCACGGCGTACTGCTCAGTTGCTTGTGTTCAGCCTGGACCGTCGCTGCTTTAAATTTGACCATATGTCACGAATTGAGGCCACCCCTAGGAGCCTGAGGTACCACCTTGCACACAATTACCTGGCAAAATAGTGCTGTTCTGTGAACTCGCTGATACTGGTACGTGTGATGCCCTGGTTCATAGTAGGTGCGGGTTGCAGACGAGGGCTTAGGTATTGAACTTGTATGTAGTCATTGTCTTTCTTATCCATCCATGTCTATCCTATCCGGTCTTCTGATACATGTTGCACATCAGCAATCAGTATTTGTGTACTACGCCGAGGTCATGTCCACAAAGCGCAGGTAAGGCGGACCGCACTTGGGACGAGCCATGCTGTGCACAATTGATTATGCCTCCTCGAGGTGTGCTGCCTTCTCGTCCTTCTCTGACCTGAACTCCTGCGGCATGGCAATGGGCCGAGTCTTGGCATATTTGACCGTGGCCCAGATCGAAGGCGACTCGCGGAACAGAAGGTCAATCTCTTCAAGGTTGCGGCCTGTCGTCTCGGGAAACCACATCCAAACCACGATGGGGAAGGTGAAGGCAATGACGGCGTAAACAATGTAGTATTGGTACCCGATGCTGTTGATGGCCACGGGGGTGACCATGATGACCAGGAAGTTGAACAGCCAGTGGTTGGCGGTCGAAATAGAGGACATGGCCATGCGCAGGCGCAAGGGGGCGACCTCGGTACAATAGAGGTAGTTGGCTCCCATGAGGCCAATCGGGATCCAGGTGTTGTAGAGGAAGATCCAGAAAGCGGCAGAGATTTGCGCGGCATAGTTGTCCTTACCAAAGGACGTGGACACAGCGAGGGCAACCATACAAATGGACATGCCACTACCACTGACAATGAAGGCAGCCCGACGGCCGAAACGATCGATAGTGAAGAAGGCGATGAAAGAGGCGAGGAACTTCCAGGTGAGGGTGCCGCCAGACATGATGCGAGATTGTTGGCTGGACATGCCCAAATTTTGCTGGAAGAGAATCGGCGCGTAAACGCTGACCAAGTTGGAACCACTGCGTGTTGTGTTAGTCGCTGATCCCAGACAATAAGCACATTGGTGAGTACATACCACATCTGCTGGTAGAACTGGAGACCCATGCAAAGCAAAAAGCGATACAACAGCTTGTCTTCGCCGTTCTTCAGCATATCCTTCATTGACACCGCAGAGCCCTTGGTTTCTTCGAGAGAGTACTCGATGCCGGACAATTCGGTCTGCACTTCAAGAGAGTCCTCCGGCAGCGACTTCAGCACTGCGATGACAGATCGTGCTTGTTCGGAGCGGCCCTTCATAACCAGCCATCGGGGCGACTCCGGGAAGAAGTAAATGGAGGCCATGAGGACAATCGAAAAGAAGCAGGCGATGGCCAGAGGCGGGCGCCACGTGATTGGGCCCGAGTGGAATTGGAAGAAGCCGAAGTCGATCCAAGACTCAAGCATATACCCGACGCACATAAAGCATCCTGACATGACAACCTGACGGCCGCGGTTGGCTGCGGCGGACGTTTCGGACTGCCAGACGGGCACAATCGAGCTAAGTTGACCAATGCCAAGACCGCAAATGACACGACCAATGGTGAACTGAGGCAGACCGAAAGCAGAACACATCAGGGCTTCACCGATCAAGGTGAGAACACCGGAGAAAAAGATAATGTTTCGACGTCCATAGATATCGCCGGTCCAGGAACATGAGAGAGAGCCGATTGTAGCGCCGATAGTGAAGGTAGCAACGATGAATCCTTGTAGTGTCGAGTTTCGAGATTTCTCTGCGCCGGATGTGTTGACAGTATCAATTTG
Organism: Colletotrichum chrysophilum; assembly: GCF_026319265.1. Classification (NCBI taxonomy): domain Eukaryota; kingdom Fungi; phylum Ascomycota; class Sordariomycetes; order Glomerellales; family Glomerellaceae; genus Colletotrichum; species Colletotrichum chrysophilum. The sequence goes on along the minus strand of NW_026517288.1, from coordinate 1,208,367 downwards.
GGGAAAGGTCTTGACCCAGTCCTCCTCGGTGAGCAGACCGCCGACCACACCGATGTTGTAGCCGTAAAGAATGAAACTGGGCGCAATGATGAGAATGATTCTGAGGGTGTTGAGGGCGTCGCCCGTAAGGCCAAAGTACTTCTTGGAGCCCATGATTTTCGCAATGCACCAGATCACACAGACTGGGTTGGAAAGACAGGACGGAAAGAAGAAAGACGCAGGGTTGAAAGTTTCTTCTTGGCTCTTGGGATCGGGCAAGAGGCCAGCTTTTTAGCCTGTCTCTTCCCCGTGGGCGTTAGCTCCATGCTCCACGAGGGGGATAGATAACTCCATCATGGAGCTCGGGGTGGTTATGGAGCCGGGTGTGGGAGGATTGCGGAGGTACCCAATCCCTTCCGTGGTGCCCCAGGGAGGAAGACGCGGAGGCGTGGGGCCAGGCCGACGGGGGATGGGATGGACCCAGATAGCCTGCCCGCCCTGGGGAGATCTTCCGACTCAACCGTTTCCCAAAGAAATTGCTGCCTCTCTCATACGATACCGACAGTCCTCCCCCGGAATTGACCTGCCGGATTCTTCTTAACTTCCCGTTTGCGAAATCTGGAGCAGAGCGGAACTGGTCCGGAGGTGATGCAGGGTCGCATAGATTAGCATGCAGACCAATCATCTCAACTCTGATTGGCGATGCTGGCTGAGAGCCGCGCTGCCAACTTGCCCCTCCGCCAAGGTGTGCCAATATCGAAGTGGTGAGATTACCCATATATGAATTATGTCCGGTGCCCATGACGAGCTTCCCACAGCTTGGCGAGCTGATGTTTACCAGGGCATCGACTGGCTTCACAGGCTCGGCCACGGAGTCTGAGTCGTATGCGATGAGAGTGACTAGGCATGGACCCAAGAAGCCCAGGACGCCACTAGCTTACCAAATACAACCATCGTTCGGCCGACCAAGCAGAGGTGTCTGCATCGGCATCGCGGCATCTTGAGGAGGGAATGTCCATCCTGTATGAGTATCCAGCAGCATCGGAACTTCGGGAGAGCAATGCACACGTCTTCATATATGAATCGTGACGCGCGACGACCGGACGCTGATCTTTGAGACCAATGTGAGAACCCGCAGTCGGGCTGCAGGAGACGTAGCCTCCCTGCTTACCCCCTCGAGAGTTCCGATCTGCTTGTTGTTGACGGACTCGCCACGGAGCATAGTTCTCGACCCATATCGGTGGAGAGGGCGCGGAAGCAAAAGCGCGAGTCGCTATTGTCCGCGGTGTTTTGCAAGCCCGCCGTTGTAAACGCTTGTCCGTGGTCTTTTGTAAGTCCGCTATTGGAATTACATCAAAACAATACGCTTCGACATTCACCTGGTTCGTGAAGCACGTTGGACGCTCCGACAACACTTCTGTCGTTGTTCTCGCAACATTGTGAGCCATCTGCAATTCGGAGCGGCAAGCGGCTTGGAAAGGCAAGTGCGGTTGGATTGCCAATGATCCAAGTGCTTGGCTGTCTGCCAAGAGTGCGGCAAGCTTTTTTGAGGCTCAGTCAAGCGCCCGGGCGCAGCAATGAACGGCCAATTCCCAGGTGACTGGGGGAGGAACTTTGTACTCCCGTGCCGTGCCAGAGAAAGTCCGGGGTTATGGGGTCTGCTAGGATGGCAAGGACGCTAACCTGGAATGAACATCTCGCTTGGCGGTCCGCCAAATTCGCCACAACCCACCCAGGGCCGTTCCAGACAAGGCGTCCATGATGGTGGTCGGGTGCCTGCCAGTGACGCAAATAGGTGCCCAGTTACCGTTACCTTATGCAGAGGGCGTGTTTGTGCTGCAGACCCTACATATGGGAAGGGGGAAAGGGATTGCTGTGAGTTGACGCCCTTCGAGCTGCATCGCCGTCCGGCTGCCGGGCCTCGACATCGCCGTCGGGGCGATGGTCAACCCCAGAATTGGGATGATGGTTGCACACCATCACCACCAGCCTCTGTCAGCTCGTTGCAAAACGCCAAGATTTTCTGTCGACGGCTGCGCACCTGTCGGCCTCGCTCTGGTGCTGATCACTCCATCTCATGTAGGTCTCGCCTTTTCACGCCCCTGCATCGTGTGAAGTCTAGGCTTCCACACCTTGACATGCGTGGAAAGGCTCTGTCTGGAATGACGGAACCCTACGGCCTCGGCTACTGCCAACGCTCATTATGGCTCATGACTCACACGACCACCTGCCATGAGAAATGAAACCAACATGGGTAGGCGTATGCAAGAGATATTCCGCCAACGTCGCGCGTTGGCACTGCTGCATCATGAATTATCTCCATGGTTTTCCTAACCTTGGTGGCGCTTCTCACCGCATGTGAGCGACTGTGGTCTCAAGGCGGGTTGAACACATACCTGCAGCCATGCAGGGCTGGTGGCTGGCATAATTGAGCATCGATTCTGCCTCGTTCCGTGGGAGTGGCGTCGCTAGAGTTTCCAGAGACGAGAGAAGTGGGAAGAAATGCACTTCACAATCCTACATATGTGCCAAGTTGAGGCACTGTGCTGCCAACAGGCGGATGGATATGTTACCTTACACCAGGTAACCTATTTACATAGGGCCTTGAATACTAAGACCTGAGGGTGCGGTGACAGCGCCACGCGATGGGTTTTGAGTCAACTTCCAACAGCCGATTGTCATTCCATAATCAAACCTGTGGCAAGAAGGATCACCGGCAGCAAGTTAACATACGCCGGTATTTGGCGTTTCCGCCAGCCCCCAAGTAGGGACGGTCCGCTGGAACGGCAGCCACCAGGGAGTGGAATCTTGAGTTGAATGGGCGGCCTTGCGAGTCTCCTTAGTCAAAGCTTAAAGAGATCGTCTTTTCGGGCTTTCCTATAGACTGGATGGGAGCCCTAGTGATGGCCGCTGTTGTTTTAAGCTTTTTGATCCCGAATACCTTAAAAGAAAATCTTCAATTGCATTTCAATCGTATAAAAGTTTCCGGTTGCCGCATGGTCGCTACAAGCAAGCGCGCAACAACCGTGTCAGTTCGTACACCTACAGGAATCACATCTCTTCGCGCTGGTTGCCCGTCTTTGGGTGCGATTTTTCTCGTCCCGCGCGAGAATGTTCACGCGGATATGCTTATCTGGTCCAGTCTGGGCTCTGTACAGTGAGCCTCCACTGCCAAGACTTAGGATGTAAGCAGCTTCAACATTCCCCCGACTTTCCTCACAACTCCACCAAACTACCTACCCGCCTTGCCTTACAGGCTGCGGCGGCATCCAAGGTTATGCCTAGATTCGTCCGCTTGGCCTTCTCGCTGATCTGCCGCTCGGTACACCCACCAGCCCAGCAATCTGGTCCAAAGTGCTGCTAGGGGTCTTCCCTTCCACTTTGCCTGTAAAATGACGGATGCCATGGATCGAACAGCTTCTTCAGCTCGGTAACTCCGCGACATCCTTTTTGGAGCTACAAATTTAGCTGGTTGTTGTACGAGATCCGTGATACCCTCCAGTCTATCGCGGTTACTCCCTTCGAGGGGTGTTGTGGTCGAAGATGTCCTCACTGTGCATCCTTCAGTCTGAACTCACGCCGATGGCGTTCTCTGCGCATTGTCGGGATCCTGTATCTGACAACAGTCGTTGATTTCATGTGCGGCTAAGGCCAGGTATGCCTCGTGTTATCTAACACCTGGACACACTGACGAATCAGATGGCAAGCCCCTCATCGTCAGTCCTTGGTGAAGCTGATGGGCGTCACGAGATACGTTGCGCTAATAATAGCAAAGCGGCCTCAGCAAGATATCGAGAAACTCAGCCGTGGCATGTCCAGTTCATTGATGATTGCCTTCCCATTTTTTTTGGACCTCGTATCGTACAAGATCTATGAATATAGTACAGTTGGTGGTGTCAAGCGGCAGGAGGCTGTAGAACGGGCGGCATGCTTAATCACTTCGAGGAGTTTATCGTAGACCAGCGGCAGCCTCCCTCTCTGCCTTACGCGCTGCGATGCGCTTCTTGAAGCGAACCTCACCCCTCCTGCGTTCACCACCATCAACCTTGTGACCCTGCTTGTGCTCCCACATACCCTCTGCGACAACCACACGAGCTCCCTCGCCGCCCGGTAGAGGCAGGGCATGAGGACCAGAAATCGTGTTTGCGCCGCGCACTGTGTAGCCCGTAGGCTTTGTAAGCTGAGCGATATGCAGGCTGCTCACGTCGGCGTCCGCCGGTACGTTGACGACAATCTTCTTGTCTGTCGCGGGGTCTCGGACGACCTTCAAGATGGCCTCCCCACTCTCGACATACTTGAAATCGCCGCCGGGGCCAAATGCGCCCTTCCTGTATCTGTCCAGCCATGAGAGGAGGTATCGTCGTTCCCTTGGTGGCTCGAGGCCAAGCTCTCGGAGCTGTAGCGATGTGAGGGAGAACAGAGCATCCCATGTGGGGAACTTGTCGAGGTGCTGGTTGAGGCCGCGGCCAACGACCTTCAACAAGGTCTCGACATCGGGAATGAGAGGTATCGGCGACGGAATGGGCGGGGCTTCTCTGGTTTTATGAAGCCATCTCGTCTGGCATGTCGGGGCGACCGGGGCCTTGCGGAGGAAAGGACTCAGGAATTGCTGGAACCGAGATGCCCTCATGTTGACCTAGGGCACATGTCAGTACCAATGGCAGTTTTCGGAGCATTTTGAAAGGGTTTCAGGCATACTGTGTGGGCTTATGAGCTTCTCTAGCCAGGCAATTGGCCGATTTCAAGCTTGCGCGTGGCTGTCGTCTAGGTCTTGAAGTCTCGCGATGTTGCTTAACTTGCCTCCAATTTTTGCTCTGCCAGGCGCTAACGCTTGATAATTTTGACTTACATAATCGTCTCATTGAGAGAGACTTGAGTGGTCTGAGTTCCTCTCTCTGTGATTTTTGACCGCCTTCTTTTTATGGTCTAGCGCAACGCCCACGCTTTTGTGGTTCGCCAGCCAGGGGGGCCTCCGCTAAATTGGCAGTGCCCCGCGATCCGTCGCGCTAAGCATTAGGCGACGCAGGATGCGACGCGACCTGAGCCTGCCTCTCTCTGCCTGCCGCTTATCGATTAAGCTACCTACGCCATCCTTATCGAGGGGAGCTCCTTCCTTCCACCTCAGGTTTGCGCCAACAGCCCCTTCCCCTCTTACCGGGACCTTTTAAAAGCTCTTCTCTCTGTTACCTACAAATTTCTCATCTTCATGTCGTTCGCCCCGACCGGTCAAACGTTCAATATGTCCATCGCGCATTGACAAGACGTTACAAAGGCATTCAGACATTCTGCAGGGGCTGTTCAACATGGGTCGCACAAAGCAGACCGCACGCCGCGGCAAGCCGATCCCAGTGACATCCACTGTCGATTTTCATGGTAAGTCTTTTCTTCAAACTAGAGGTTTTGATGAGCTGACATCGAAAGAACAATGGCCTGCCCATTTCATTGATCAACTACGTGCGCACCTCGCCGATCACGAAACACTGCCAGAGACCCAAGAGACAGACGAACCTGCAGCTAAACGAGTCAAAAGATCCAACAGCGACATTAAATCGCTACTTGTAGGAAAGGAATCTCTAGAAGTTGCGCGGAAATACCCGAGGGAACTACTTTCCGACTCATCGAAACACTCAACCATTTACCGCAATGTTGGCCCCCTCCTGCATGTTGGAGACAGACATGGCAAAGAATGGATTATTGCATCTCGCGCCAAGTCTGGCGCTCCAATACACGCAGTCGTACCGGTCTATCCGAACGCAGTGTCTCGGCGCTTATCAACGTGCTTGAGCCTTTTCAACAGCGGCAAGTGGAAGGAGTCAAGTGAGGAGGGCGAAATATGGGTGTCGCTCGATATTGCCATCTCCACGCTGGGAGATCACCTCCAGTTACAATTCCGCTTCTGTCTGTACTGGAACGAGACAAAAACACCTTACAGCCGACTGCGTTCAACGTTTGAGAGAAAACAAAGCCAAAAGATCCTCGATACCTTCTTGTCCGATGGCTCTAATACTATTGCATCCGGGAGGCAGAGCTGGTCGCCGCTCGACTTCTACGAAGCGGCGCACGTTCCTCCCTCTGACGATGAGAATGGCCTCAAAATCGATGTCCCGGAACTGACGGCATCATTATATCCTTATCAGAAACGAACTCTCAACTGGCTTTTGAAGCGAGAGGGCGTCTGCTGGAATAATTCGCCTGATGGGAGTTCTGTCGGACTCATTGAAGATTTCCCCGCTTCCAAGGATCTTAATACTGCGCACACTTTTCGCAAGACACAAGACGCACTCGGCGGAGACTTTCATGTCAGCCACGTGTATCATGTTGTCACCAGCGATCTTACGTCCTTCCAGCAGGCGGAACAATATGTCAGGGGTGGCATTCTTGCTGAGGAAATGGGTCTTGGAAAAACCCTTGAAGTTATTGGTCTGATCGCGCTCCATCGTCGGCCAGATGGCGAAAGCAACACGGTTCTTACTAGGGAGGGAGAAGAACTCCTCGCCACGGGTGCAACGCTCATTGTCTCGCCCAACTCACTTAAAGAGCAATGGATGTCGGAGATTCACCAGCACGCGCCTCATCTCCGAGTCAAATACTATCCCGGCCGCAAGAACGTGGGCTTTGAAAGCGAGGAGCTGCTCCGCAAAGATCTGGCAGCTCACGACATTATCGTAACTACCTACTCCATCCTGACTTCTGAGCTTCACTACGCCATCAAACCACCCGAGAGATCCCGAAGACAAGAGAGGAAGTACGAGCGACCTGCGTCTCCACTTACGCAGATGCTGTGGTGGCGAATCTGCCTTGACGAAGCCCAGATGATCGAGAGTGGTGTTACAGGTGCTGCTGCGGTCGCCAAAGTCATACCTCGAGTCAATGCTTGGGGCGTAACCGGAACCCCAGTCAAGAACGACGTCAAAGATCTGTTTGGTCTTCTCAACTTCTTGCGTTATGAGCCCTACGCCTCCTACGCGCCAGCTTGGAAAGCCTTGACGGACTCTCACAAGCCCCTCTTCCGGTCACTATTCGCCTCCATCGCCCTACGGCACACAAAGCAGCTCGTTAGGCATGAGATTGCTGTGCCACCGCAGAAGCGATTTGTGATAACCTTACCGTTCACAGCCGTTGAGGAACAGTACTATGGCGAGATGTTCAGAAACATGACCCGAAATTGCGGCCTGGATATGGCCGGCAATCCCTCCAGTAACGATTGGAAGCTCGAGCAGTATGAAACCGAGATGCGGGCATGGCTCAATCGACTTCGACAGGCAACACTTCATCCTGAGATTGTTCAACGACGAGGCAATGGAAGAAAGGTCGGTCCCATGCGGACGGTCGACGAAGTATTAGACGCTATGCTTGAGCAGGGCGACAACGATATCCGAACTGAGCAAAGAGCATACTTTCAGGCACGGCTTCTTCGCGGCCAGATGTTGGAGAATGGTCCGAGAGTGAAGGAGGCTCTGGAAATATGGGAAAAGGTCAAGAAAGATGCTTCAGCCCTTGTTTCGGAGTGCCGAGAAGAGGCAGAAGACGCTCTGAAAGAGTTGAATTCTTCCGGCTCAAATCAAGATTCGATAGTTGACTTTCCCTCAGACGAAGATGATAACGAGGAAACGGACGAGTGAGTCTTGAAGACCATGATTGTTTTCCCGCCTTTCTAATCCTTCTAGTCTCTCGGGGGTAGGCCACGTCGGCGAGGCTCGAACGAGACTTCGCCATGCGTTGGAAATCCTACATAAAGCAACCTTCTTCTGTGCCAATGCGTTCTTCCAAATTAAGTCAAATAGCGACCTCACAGAGCCGGAATCTGATGACCACAGGAAGTTGCAGCAATTAGAAGATTCGGAATACAGCAAAGCTCAGGAGATTCGTCGAGAGATTCTGTCCGAGGTACGCTCTCGCGTGAAATTGTTTGTCTTCATCCACTAACTAGGCTGCAGAGTCATGCAAAGGCCATGTCACTGGTCAATAAGCTGGGACGGCAGGCTCAATCACAAACGTTCGTGGATATACCGGAACTCGCAATCAATTTGAACAAGGGCTTGGAGAGCGCAGGTGCACTTGAAAAGCTCGAAGAGCTCTATGGTGTCCTCAATGAACAAGCGAACATCATTGACGAGTGGAGAGAAGCCGTCATTAAGCTACTTTCCCAGCCACTGATCGACGAGGAAGCTGAGGTCGAAAACACGGGTGAAGAGTTCACAGACTCTACCAAAACCCAAGAAGAACTCATCGTATACGTACAAGTGCTACGTGCGGCTGTTGCTGATCGTCAGGATGCGATTTCGGGTCTCGAGAATGCGCTCGTGAAGCACGAGACTAAGGTCTCACTAATCACTGCTAAGGCGGATGAGGGTCCGGCCCCGGAGCAAATGATAGCTCTTCACCAACTCAGAGACAAAGTCAGACCAGACAGAGATCGGCATGGTTCACTACGAGGCGCCATTGCAGAGCTTCGAGCGATCGCCTCGCGGTTGCCACAGGACGGCGGTGGGCGCGCGAGCGTTGAGCGTGAAATCGTTGTCAGGCAGATAAGAGAAACCCAGGCACATATCACCGCGCAAACCAAGGCCGCGACGGCGCTCGAGCGGGAGATGGACAGGTTCACGAGTGCCATGAATGCCAGAGTCGAGTATTATCGACAGTTACAGGCTGTGTCCGACAGTGTGGCCCCGTACGAGGGCCCCAACAACCAGCAAGCTATTGATTCATGCAAGGTCAATGAGGATCAAGCCCGTCAAAAGTTCGACGCCGCAAGGGCAAAACACAGATACTGTGAGTACCGCCTCCACCACACGGTTGCATTGTACTGATTCGCGCGTCTCCAGTGCTCAACCTGAAGGAAGCCGGGACACAGTCAAATGAGCCCCGGATGTGCATCATTTGCCAGTCATCATTCACGATCGGTGTCCTCACTGTCTGTGGCCACCAGTTCTGTAAAGACTGTATAAAACAGTGGTATCGAGCACATCATAACTGCCCAATGTGCAAGCGAAAGTTGAGACTAACTGAGCTTCACGACATCACGTTGAAACCGAGAGAGGTCAAGTTGCTCGAAGAAACGACAACATCGACAACGCATGAGCCCAAAGACAAGAACGCAAGAACCAATGGCATTTACTCACAGTTTGGCTCTGAGAAGATTGCTCAAATCAAGGATATCGAGTTAGCGGGCCTATCGTATGGCAGCAAAGTGGACTCGATCGTGCGCCATATCATCTGGCTGAGGAAGACCGATCCTGGTGCCAAATCAATTATTTTTACTCAGTATGCCGGACAGCATTTCCTAGGAAACAGCATGCTTACCATTTGTACAGATACCGCAGTTTCTTGGGCGTCCTGAGCGCCGCTTTCTTCCGCTACAAGATAGGCTTTGCGTCCATTGACTCGTCAACCGGGATCCAGAGATTCAAGGAAGATCCGGGCGTTGAAATATTCATGCTCCACGGACGGGCACAGTCTAGCGGTCTCAACTTGGTGAACGCGAGCCATGTATTCCTCTGCGAACCACTCCTAAACACGGCCCTCGAGCTCCAAGCTATTGCGCGAGTCGACCGAATTGGGCAGAAGCACGAGACAACGGTGTGGTTGTACTTGATTGAAGGGTCAGTTGAAGAATCCATTTACAACCTATCAGTCAAACGGAGGATGGAGCACATGGGCAAAAACTCGAAAGGGAAAGGAAAGGAATCCACCCCCGAGGTGGCAGAGCCTACACTAGAGGCTGCGAACACGCTCGAACTCGAGATTGCTTCTCTCAATCATCTCATGAGCAAAGACAAGAATGCGGGAGAAACGGTAGAAGCGGGTGATCTTTGGGAATGTTTGTTCGGAAGCGTTCCTAAACGCATTACGGCGAGTGTGGCGGAAGGCATCATTGCCGACAGTAGAGAGGATTAGATGTAGACTTCACTTGGTCTTTGGTGGTGATGCGAAGCCTGTCGAGGAGATATCGACCTTGTCGTGTTTGAGTGGCGTCCGGGAAAGCATTGGAAGCGATTTTGGACTTTATTTGTTCGTCTGGGTATACAATGATGAGATGTACCAAGCCATTTTGATAGAGAGTTGCCTGATAAGTCAACGGACTGGGAGTTGACAGCATTCAGACCAAAGAAATTAGAAACGAATCCCACGTCGCCGCCGGGCTTCATGAAACGCGGAACTAAACATGTAGAATCAAGGCTCACTACAATCCTCGAGCCTTGATTCTCGGTCGTGTTCTTGGAACAAGAGAGTTCACGTCTAATGCTATCCTACTTTCCTTCTAGCGGGGTAGTAGCGGGGCAGTGAAGCATGAAAGCGGCACCGTTCCCATGCTTCATTCTTTGTCAAAAAGAAAGCCGAGCTCCACTGCTGAAGACTGCAGCTTGGTCCGCTCCGGGGCGGTAACAAAGCGCAAGGGTTCAGGGGTTCAGGGGACCCACACAGCTGGCACCAGCTGTTGCGGGGTCTTCCTTGGAGAGAATCAAGTCATAATCAACTGCGTCCAGGCTGAGAGTCACCTGCCAATAACCAACTAAAGCAGCTGATATTACATCCCACCCAGCGAACGACCTCAGCAACCCCGCCCGAACCCGTTCGGATCTCACGAGGGGCTCTGCCATGAATTGAGAGAGATTGAAGACTGCCTCCAGGCCAGCAAAAACACACCAGATGCAGCTGTACCCCGGCGGTTATCATGTATAGGACTCGAGGAAATGCCCCTCAGGGGGGCGGTATCCTCGGCGCGTTGAAGGCGACCGAGATGCTGGATTCGAGGCCGAGTCTGCCAGCAGGTTGGTTTGAGTCCTTTGGTTGGAATTGGAGGAATTGGAGGAATTGTGTACTGACCTGTCCGCCAGAGATCCTCGTCGCGATCCTCGACTACCTTCCCGTCGCAGACCTGATGCAGGTCGCTCGAGCTTCCCGTCGCATGCAAGAAATGGTGTACGATGATACGAGATGGGTCGCCAGATTGAAGAGCATGGGATGTTGGAACGAAGCCGAGGCGAGGCAGCGGTTTGATGAGGCCATGCGGAAGAGACGGGAAGCCGCCGAACGGGCGGCGAAAGGCGCCGCTGGAGGCCAGCCAGGAGCCCCAGGAAGCCACCCTCCGAAACCCACGAGTACGATGTTGTTCGATGCCACGGTTGAGGAAGAGCGCCGGAAACGCCAATCGGCAGCGCCTCCTGTCGATGGATTCGAGAGGATGACTGTAGGAGCACCAGCAGCCAAGGACCCATTCAAGGACCCGGAGGCGCTGCTGGATGTGATCAAGAACTCGAGGAGCATCAGGGGCCATGCAAGAGAGGAATATGGCAAGATTTACGGCTCATTCGCGCCTTTCTATTTCGACCTTGCCAGGGCGAAGAGCCACACGGATCCTATCGTCTTCCAGGTGTTCAGGGACCCTGAAAGACAGGCTAAAATGCTTTCGAATCTGCAAGTATTTACAAAGAGCGACTGGGCGCAGGGGTGGAATCAGCGAGAGGAACGACTTATGACCATGACGAGTATTTTTGAGGGCGCGGTACTTCGAGAGTTCGAGCAGGGGTACGAGTTTTGGGATGTTGACGGCCGCATGAAGCGGTACGCGCATGTGCTGCATACACTGAACGGCGGCAACGCAGCAACGGAGCTTTTCATCCAGAAGCATCCTATATTCAGCGACCGCGAGGTCCTGGCGGTCAATTCGTCGGATTGCGTCAACCAGACCAGTGGGGACGAAATCAACTTGGAACCCTCCCGACTGTTTTTCGAGATGCTGCTGCGGAAAGTCAACGAGCACGCTGAGATTATTGGGCGCATATTCGCCAATCCCGATGTTGTGTTCTGGGAGTTTATGGAAAAGGTCCGGGAGGATGTTATCATGGACTACATCACACCGCTTTTTGATGCAACGCACGACAGAAACCTGCAGTGGTATCTGAAGGCTGTGGCTGGAACCTTTGAGCAAGGCATGCTCTTCTTCAAGTCCGTGGTCCCTCCAAAAGACTCCAAGAGCAACCTCGAGGAAAAGGCCAAGGAGATGATGTTGAGAGTGTTTGAGCCGCATCTGGACCTGTATCTGCAAGAGGAGCTCGACTTTTTCACAAGACATGCCGAGTCGGAGGTTGCAGAATGGGAGAAGAAGCTCTCTGAGCAAGACGCCTCTGTCGAGTCGTTCTACATGAGCAACTTCAACAGACAGGCAGATAAGAAGGACTTTCTGAGTTCTTTCAGAAAGGTAGTCATGATGCCCGTCACGGTGTTGCCATCTTTTGGCAGCACGAGTACAACAACGAAACCCACCACACCAACCGGCACATCTGCCCTTTCGCCTCAGCCGTCTAGACCGCATACGCCCAGTCTTGCACCAAACACGGACGGAAACGGCCGTCTCAGTCCTCTGCCCGCACAAGCTCCGACCGACGAGCTGGCGGCCAAGGCTGCTCTGATGGCTTCCAGAATGGAAGGCATTAAGACTCTTTTCAGTATCGAAATCGCCCTGAACCTAACGCACAAGGCGAAGACGAGCATGGGTCGCGCATCGCTGTTCATACAGCTTGGAGGCCAGTACGGCGAGGAAGCCCGTGAGCAATGCGAAACGATATTCGTAGTCATGCTCCGTATCCTAGGCAACAGACACGTCAAGGTCGGCTTCGAAAAGGCCGTCGAGCACCTTTCTCACTACAACCCCCGTGAGGTCAGCGATCACAACCAGTCCGGCGTTGCGCCCCTGGTGACCTTTATCGAGCTGGTCAACGTAGGCGACCTCATCTCTCAGATGATTGACGTTTTCTACGAGCAGCAGCTCGCCGGCCCAAAGATTGCAGACCGCAACGACTTCCTCGACCCCGCCGGCATCGCCAAGAAGAAGTGGGAGCAGATGCTGGACGAGAGCGTTGCGGCAGGCTTGAATAAGGGCATTGACGTCCTCATGGATGAGGTAGAGTACCTCCACGGCACGACACAGCAGCCGACCGACTACAACCCCTCCGAGACGGGCGGCATCTTGGCCGACCCGGGGCCGACTGAGACGGCGCTCCGCATCAAGGAGCTCGTGTCTTCGCACACGCGCATGCTGGTCGGCACGACGGAGAAGTCGATGCTTGATGTATTCAACGGCGAGGTGGGCCTGCGGCTGTTCACGGCCGTGTGCAAGCATCTCAAGCGGCAGCGCATCAGCACTGAAGGTGCCATCAAGCTCATTGCCGACATGAACCTATATTTCGAGTACATTCGCACCCTCAAGAACCAAGACCTGCTTGCCTACTTCAAGGCATTGCGCGAGCTGAGCCAGATCTACCTCATCGACGCCAAGCACGCAAAGGAGATGGCCACCATAATTGCCGACGGCGACCGTTTCGAGGGTGTGTTCCGCGCCGAAGAAGCGTATGAGTTTGCGCAAAGACGATCGGATTGGTACACAGTTAGAAAAGACGTGGAACGGGCAATGTACGGGATGGAATGCTCGCTCATGTAGAGAGGCATACACCGGATGGTGCTATATAGCAGTCTCATTCTCGTTGGAAATCATCTCCAATTGGAGAAATCAGATAGCCTGTCCTATTCTTAATAATACCCCTGCTTGAACCCAATTGAGCCGTAACGCCTGTCATGCTGCATTGTTTTTATCCCCATTTCGCCATATTCATGAGATAAGAGCGTCAAAAGCCCCGTACGCCTTGCCCTATCTTGGTCCAAAGTCCAGCTTGCGCGCAACCTTAGCACCCCTGTCCTCCTCGACCAAACCTGGCCGCTTCTTGAGATCTGCACCCATCTTCTCCTCGCCGCCGCCCTTCTTGGGCAGATCCGCATTACGCGAGGGCTTGGGCTCAGTGCGCCACCAGTTGTGCTTCAACATGTCCTTGGCCGTGATGCGCTTCTTAGGATCGAGAATGAGCGTCTTCATGAGCAGGTCCACGCCCGCGGATCCCACGGTGCCGAAAGTACCCTGGTAGTAGTCCCTGCCCCTGACCGGCTCGCCGTCGTCGGGGACGGTGTAAGCCGGCAACTTGGTGACGCCTGGCCAGTTGTCTTCTGTGGGGGTTCCGACGGCACGACAAATGAGCGAGATCTGCTGAACCTCCGTCTCGGAAGGCATGTACGGCGCACGGATGATGAGCTCCGCAAACACGCAGCCTACGCTCCAGACATCGACAGCGCCGCTGTAGTGCTTGCAGCCGAAGAGCAGCTCAGGAGGGCGGTACCAGCGTGTGATGACCTGGTTGGTCATGACCTGGTGCGGATCCGCGAAGCCTCTCGCGAGACCGAAATCAGCAAGCTTGACCTCGCCGTCGGCAGCGATCAACAAGTTGTTGGGCTTGATATCGCGATGCAGCACGAAGTTCTCGTGGCAGAACCAGACGGCGCGGGTGAGCATACCCATCCAGGCCTTGATATCTGCGGCACCGTAGCGGACGTTGGCAGTGTCTTTGATGAGCATCTCGAGGTCGCCAAGAGGGAGGTATTCGAGGACGAGGTTGAGGTTCTGGTCTTTGGAGGAGAAGACGGAGAGGAGGGAGATGATGTTCGGATGTTGGAGTTCCTGGAGGTGCTTCAGTTCGCGCACGGCGTCGGGGGCCATGCCTTCCTGGTATTCTTTCTGGACTTTGATCTTCTTGATGGCGACGAGGGAGGACTTGTCGGAACGGAGGTGGCCGAGGAAGACGATGGCGTAGGTACCTTCACCTAGCTTCTTGCCTGTGCAGCGATTAGCATCGCCATTGTGAATTCGAGAAAACATATCAAATACTAGGCATACCTTTGACGTATTTGCGCTTCTCTTCCTCGTTCATCTGCTCGGCAAGGTCGAGCGTCGGCGGCAAAGAGGCGGGTGCATTCTTGTCCTTTGGCGGCTGCGGCGTGCCGTTGGCGGAAGCCTGGTTTGACGACACATTTTTGAATGGCGAGCCGATTGAGCCCGCCGGCTTCAGCGCGTCGGTCGCGCGGACGACCAGTGGTGAGGCCGACATCGTGGTTGTCGTGATGGCAGTGGCGATGCGGGATGAAGGTTCACGACGGACAAGGCGGCGGGATCTCTGCAGCCTTGTGAAGCGTCGCAGGGTTGATTGGTTCGAAGCGCCACAGCTGAGCTGAGCCACATTTCAGAGTGGCTGATTGAACGATGTCTCATGATTGGTGTATTAATGCAAGCCCAGAGACAGGCATGCCACGGCTGCTCAATTTTCTAGGTTCTGGGCTTTGTCAGGACCACGGGAAAGACTGGACGACACAACTCGAGTCCACGTACTGTACATGCGATTTTGCTGACTCGCGTCCGGAACCCTTGCATTGTCCCGTATATTCCAATGCGCAGTAGACACGAAGCTATCTTAGACGCACGTCGCCAGCCACACGCTGCTGACACCACCTGTTCGCGACATCCCAGCCATAGGGCACATTGGATAAGGTATTCCAGATAGGGCGCCGGAGGTGCCGGCAAAGCTGGCAGGTGCCCGTCTGGTTCGGGGCACCAGCCTCAAATTGCGCGGCGCAGAGATCACCCCTCGAGGCGGGCGGACTTTGGACGATTTGGCGCGATGCGACGGACCTGATCCCGAACCCAGTGGAAGACCCTTCTCTTTTCTGTCAAGCCTGCCGAAGTAGCTAGAAATTGCGGCGGTGCATGTTCACTTGGCGAACACATCAACACCCCGTCACGCCGGCCGGGGAGGCGGACATGGTTGCTCCCCGTTTCCCGAAGTCCCAACACCATCTTCAGCCCTCCGCCGTAACGGCACCGCGTAAACTTCAAGGCTGTTCCCGTAAAATCCGCCCCGTCCGCTGCAGGTTACATGGGTTTGCCTTCCGGGGCCGAGGACAAAGCACCGGAGAGGGTGTAGGGTGAGAGGAACTCAACATCATCGATTGATCATTGAACCGCGGCGACCGCGCAGCGCAAATCGACTACTACGTGGGAATTACTCGGCCAAACCAAACCGGCGAGACACACTAGAAATTTGATGGAAAGACGCGAACGCGACGCAACGCAACAGCAAGATGGCCCCGAAATTTGCTACTTGGCGCCCAGTGTTGGGCTTTTCGGTGGACACTACCCTACGTCATCTCCCGGCGGTGCCCCAAAACCAATGACATGATCACCCCACATAGGCCACTGGTAGCGCGCGACAGGGTCTGGCGCTGGAGCTCGCCCGCTTCAAGTGCCGATCAGTCATGACTTCAGGCCGTGCCTGGCTGGTTGCTGTGCTACTTTTTTTCCTCAGGAGCGCCCGACGACGACGCCAGCCCGGCCCACACGGCACGCAAGTACCTCCTCCAGCCATCAGCAGGAGATCGTGCTATCGAACGGGGACGGGAGCGCCTCCCGAGTCTTAAGTCCGCCGCCCCGGTTCAGCCAAGACAAACACACGACGCTTCTCTTCTTTCCCAATCTAATGCTCAAGCACTGCCTTTTTTGACGTGCCACTGCCTCCTCCGCCCAACATTCATTAACCTCGAGATCTCCAAATTATCCCTCGCGACCACCACAGCACATCTCCCGTCCTCCCACGTGAAACACTAGACCGCAATCTTCAGGGGCATCGTCTCAATTGTTCTCGTCTGAAGCAGTCTTCCGAGTATCACTTCATCCCTACCCGAAAAATCACATTCGGTAAGTCTTGCAGACTAGCATGTGCATTCTTCCTTTTCATTCGTCATTCTGCGTCACCACAACCAACACCCCCCTGGATGAGGCTCAACGGCCTGGAATCATTCTCCATATGCTACCTCCTGCAAATACCAAGCAATGCCCCTGGCTTGGACATCAGAGCTAACCACCGCACAGAACGCCGTTCAGATATCTTATCGCCATCATGAGGATACTTTCGTACTGGGTAAGCCATCTTGCTGGCTCTTGACTCTCAACCGCATCTAACAGGCCGTAGATCTTCCCAGTCTTGTCGGGCCTGATGTGGCTCGGCATGCTACTCGGCATGCTCATCTACTGGATTGTAGACGAGAAGAGGATTGTCTACCCTAGCATGACCCCGCCTCAAACCATCGCCTACATCAGCGACGTTGGAGCTTATGAACTGAAGCCGCTCTTCATTGCTGGCTGCGTAATTACAGTCATCTTCCTCGACCTGTCCTTCTTCTCCGACTGCTGGCTGCGCCATACGGGCCGTCTCGCACCCAATACATCCAGGGGCCAAAAGATTCTCTTCGGCCTGTCCATCTTCTGGGCCATCGTCGGCACTGTGGGACTCATTTGCCTCAGTATTTTCGACACCTATCGGCACGATAACCTTCATTTGATGTTCCTTGGCTTCTTCATCATCGGCTACCTGTTGTCGGCTATTTTCATCTGTTGGGAATATCAACGCCTAGGAATGAGTACGTTCATCGTCTTCTCTGTACCAACGACAGGCTGCTAACTTTATTGCAGGATACCGCGAGCACCGCGTCCTAGCGGCTTCATTCTGGGTCAAGCTGATCTTCATCATTGTCGAGATCGGTCTGGCCATCCCGTTCGTTGTCTTACAGAAGCTTAAGCGCAACAACGAGGCGGCAATCATCGAATGGGTCATCGCCTTTGTCTTCTCCTTCTACGTCTTTTCCTTCATCATTGACCTGTGGCCTGCTATGCGCACACGCGACAAGACCGCACGGTTCTCAAAACCTGGGCTGAGAGAGATGTCTAGCACCAGTCCTCCCAACTTCTGAGACGGGAGAAGTTTTGCACGAGGTAGAGACAATGAATTGAAGAGATGAGGGATCATGTGCATTCTTTACGGAATAGCGATGTTGCATTACGGAGATGGTTTCTGGGGCTGGCATTACAGGGCCGGCATTACGGGCAGGCATCACGGTCCTCACAAGGCCGGACGGAGTTTGGAGTTCTTTATATCCCCCTTACGACATGATGGAAAGCATTGCAGAGTTATCTATTGAGCGCTCGGAACGTATACTTCATGAATATTAATACCTGATTACCCAGTTTTAAAGGGGTTCTTGAATTTCCCTGGGCGTCTTGCCCACCACTACTATCGTACGAATACTAACCTATGGCTGACGGCGGTGACCAGAAGGATTCGATTGTATGGCCTGCACATGGGATGATTTGGAGGGTCTCGTTTTCTTGAGCTCTTATTAAGTTACGAAATTTTTCATGCAGTATGTTTTGGACAACAAGCACATGTAAGGCTTGAGAGTCGAGGTGTTATTCTAGGACATCTCTATACCATGATGCTTCGTATGTTCCTCTTTGTGTCAATCAGTCGCTCAAGCAGATTAAATCACGAACTACACGTGAGAATCTTCATCCAATACCAAAGCGTGAAGAGATTAGGAGTAAAAATAAGCACGTGTTGCCGGTCTCGGCTGTCGATATTGAATGTAAAGATACTAAACACATTCTTGCCACTAACACCGCTCGCTGACCATCCCTCTGGCTAAGCCCCAAACCGTTCTATCCTGTACGCCCGCTTGAGAAAATGTCCGAAACCAAACGTTCCTATTCCATCATCTCTCGGAACCGCGAGTCTCTCGTCGGGCTGCTGCTCTTGTGCTTGCTAGGGTCTTTGAGGGTGGGCGGCGGCGAAATGGGCCCCTCGAGATCGTCTCTGGCCTCCACAAACCGCTCCGACTCATCGTCGCTCGTGATCGGGCTGACATCGTCATGGCCCATGGGCGACCGGGGACTCTCTCCCACCGACTTGCTGCCGCTCTTGCCAGCGATGGCGACCTCGCGCATGCTGGCTGATCTCCCATCGAGACTGGTTGCACTCTCGTTGGCAAGGCGTGTGAGTGCGACACCGCCGATAAAGCCCCTCTCCTCGGGAGGGTTCTCCCCGGCGGCTGAACGGCCCCGTGGGCGCGAGAAGCGGGATTTGAGCCACTCCTTCATCTTGTGTGTCGGAGATCCACTCTCGCTCGGCGAGCGAGCAGTGTCACTCCCGCTAGGAACATCTTTCTGGGTGTTGATGGTTGGCTTCGTGTGGCTTGCCCTGCTGGACTTGGGCCGCGCATCCGCGTCACTTGTTTCGTACTGCTGGGAGGTCTCTCCTGCCTCGAGAGAGTCTTCGGTAGGGACCTCGGGCTGCTTCGACCTGCGCTTCTCGCTGCTGGAAAGGCGTTTCTCCTCCGCCCTGGCAGCCTTTTCCTCTTCCTTCTTGGCCTTGGAATCCATCTTCTCGCGATGCCGCCTCTCTTTTTCCTCTTGCTTATCTGATTCTGTAGACATGTTAGTACTGTTCACGCTTTTTGGAAAAATTGCGCCACATACCCCTGATCTTGCGATTGATCTCTCTGATTTCTCGGTCGCGTTCCTTCCTCTTCTCTTCGTCCCTCTTCTTGGCTTCGGCCTCTGCCTTGGCGATTTCTTGTCTCTCCTTCTCGATGGCGGCCTTTTCGTTGATCTCATCGAGAACAGGTTGCACCCTCTTGGCGGCAATCTCATCAATGAGCGCCTGGTCCATGAACATTCCGCCGCCAATATCGAGTTTGCCCTCGTTCTCGTTGGGAACCGAGTGTTTGGCTTGGGCGGCAAGGTGAGCCTTGAACTCCCAGTCAGTCATGGTACTCGGTGGCACCATGCCCGTCTCCGCTGAGATCTTCTCGTCCATTCCCTGCAACCTGGCGCTGACGTTCCTCTGCGCAGCAGCCATCAAGGCTTCGCGGTCTTTGGCTCGCTTTTGCTCGTCGACCTTGGACAGGTTGGAGGAAAAGATGGACATCTGTCTTCTAATACGCTCAGATTGCTCCTTGTCCTCGTCCTTGATGTCACCGTCGCTCGAAGACCGTCGCCTCAGCTTGCCCTTCATGGTAAATATCCTCTGAGGTTGCTTCGCGGAACTGCCGTTGCCGTAGTATTCCTGGTAGTCCCGGTTACGTTGGTGTTCCTCGCTCAGTTTTGACAACCGTTCCTGAGCCAGCTTATACGCTGCCTCTTGCAGGTTTACGTAGGGCCTCGGCTGATTATCCGCAGGGCTCATGTCACCCGATTGCCGGTGAGCTTCGCGCGTTTGGTCAACCATCTTCTGTTGCTGACTGTACATCTTCTTCGCCATAGCCACAGCGGAGGCATGTAGCACGTCTGCCCTCTTCTGCTCATCAAGTTCCGGACCGATGGCGGGAGAAGAGGTGAACATCTTTCGTGACAGGTTGGTGTATGGTACTGAGCCGGAAGTCTCGGTCGGTGACTTGGGCTTCGTAGGGCTGTGAGCGGCAGTGGCAGCACTGAGTGCATTGGCCGCAGCTCTAGACTCATCGGGATACGACTCCTTAGGTACAGGCGTGGATTTCGCGCGTGGCCTCGTCCGCCGTGGAGCGGGCATAGCGCTTTGAGCCGCGGAGAGAGAACCAAGACCGTCGGTCGAAGTGGCGTGCGCAGGCTTCCGAACTGACAGGCTTTGCTTGAAAGCCTGGTTGGCGGCGCTGTTTCCCCATGAATCGTGACGTGACGGGCTAGAGGTCGTCGCAGATGCCTGCTTCCTGGCCGAGGCAGAAGCTATCAGGGCAGCCTTAGCGCCCGCGGAGCTCGAGTTGGGTTCCCATGATGGGACCATCTTATAGTCCTTGGCCAACATAGCAGCTGTAGATGCTGAGTTTGACTTTTCGGGTTTCCAAAGGTCGATAGATTTTTGGTTGGCCCAGCCCAAGGATGCTGCGGCCCCAGCGGCGGCTCCATCACTTTTAAGACCAGGGGACGGGTAGCTGGGCAGATCCCGCGGGTCTGCGTACTTGAGTCTTCCTGAGTGGCCTGCTGATTGGGATGGTTAGAGTGACTTTCTTCGTTTTTTGATGGGTCACATTGTCTTTCTCTCGACAATGACAAGGGCTCGTATTTTTGAGGGGCTGGGTTCTAGTAAGTACCTGTTGCCGGTAGCGAGTACCGTGCTTCCGCCATGGCTGGCTGTTGCGTCGTTGTCTTGGAGCTGGCTTGCATCATCGCCAGCCCGGGTGCCGGCTTGGTGGTATCGATATACCCGCTTTTCTTGCGGAGAGGTTCCTCCTCACAGGGTGGTGACGAGGGTTTGATGGATGTATAACTACTAATTGGATATGGATAATACTACAAGGGTGACGGAATGACGGGAAAAGTGGAAAGTGATTGACGACATTCGGGCTTACACGCGCAGGGCCGCAGGGCCGCGGGTAAGTGGACTGAGGATAAGTTGGGAAGAGGCGCAAGGTGGAAGTTATTTCTGGAGCTGCTTATCCGAATTGTGTCGCAAAAAGGATCGTACGCACCACCAAAGTATCGGGTCGTAGCTGTCGTTTAGGGTATCGTAATTGGGACGACAAGAGAGTTACGTCGCAGGGTAGGGCAGTGCAGGTGCAAGTTGCAGGCCGCAGGATGGTAAATCAGGAACGAAATGCCGGAACAGGCGCAGGCGGCAGGGCATCGTGCCTAGGAGGGATAGGAGTTATATCATTCAACCTGCACACCTCGCGCTGGGAAACAGAGAGTCAGTCATTCAGGTCAAAGGTGAAGGGTCCGGCGCGCACGATGAGGTATGTTGGGTCTGGTTGGCGCACCTCAGTCTTAGTGCTGAGCGACCACGGCTGCCGCCGTTACGTCATGTTGCGACTTGGGTGGTGGCCCATCCGCTTTGGGCCTTAGCGGTCTCCTCTGCCTATGCTAGCCGCTTTGAGAACCCTCCCAATGATCAATCCTGACACACCCCTGTCTAGCCCGTCTACCACTGCTAGTAGTCAGCTCAGAATGTCTTCACCTCAAAGAGTGGTGCACCTGAGTCTCCGTTGGGTACCGAGAGGAACGAATGACACCCACCAGGGCTGAACTGCGCTATCCGTTGTCGCAAACCTCCTCCACGTCCACACTGTCGGCTGCCTCGCCGGCGCTTGTGGCTTCCGATCGACACAATTGCCCTTTAACCTCTGGAGACGGCCATTCCGGTGTGCCGTTTTCCTGATGCTGCCGAGTGCTGGACCACGTTCTGGCCACTGGATTGGGCAATGGGACACGATGATCACTGGTTGGGACCTCGAGCTAGACCCAGCTCGACCGGCCTGGAGGGACTTGGGAGATGGGCCCTCCGAGCCGGACTCTGCCGCGTGCTGCTTCCCTGTGTTTCTCCTGTTTCCGCGTCTTCACCGACTGCGAAAGCCGAAGAGCTCTCTGACTTTGGGTGCCTGATAAGGCGCCGGTGATGGCCAGGAGAGTCAAAGACAGTTTGGATCAGGGCTCAGTAGAAGAGGAAACCCAATTGCTCCGTGTTAGAGGCATGTCCTGGGCTGATAGGCTTGCTTTTTCCCTTCGTTCCAGCTGCCGCACCGTACCTGATATCTCCTGAAGCTTAATGGGAGTCTTCATTCGTTGAACAGACTGGTGCACAGTCAGCCTCACCTCGGATGGTCGATGGATGGATGCATCGCATTCTGCATGCTTGAACTGCTATCAAATATAACCACTTGGGACGAAGGTCCCGACCTGTTCGTGCTCAGACAGTTTGCTCGATCCGATATGCTGGAAAAGCAGACATGCGACCTGGAAGCCTAGACTGTGCCAGTGCATCACCGACCGCATCTGCTTGGAACAGACGTCCAACAAGATTGCGACCGGCAAACGGCCTGATCTAGACCACCACCGCGCCATTTCACATCTCAGACCTGGGTCCTAGCTGCCCTCAGTGACATCAAACCCCCCCCCCCGGTTCTTAAGCTTTTCGGGGACTTGCAGGGATCTGCTGGACCCCGGTCGATGATCCAAACCGCCTATCTGACAGCGACAAGGGCGTCAAATTGAGGTCGGACGGCCTACGAGTGGGCTTGAGGGAAAGGGAGGGCCCGGGGGGTCACTCTCGCCTGGCACCATCACGTCCCCATATTCCGGGGGGAAGAAGCCCAGGGAGCAGAAAAATCGTGGCGTCAGAGCAACGTCGCTCCTCGCATCTCCATCGGTGCCAGAGACACTCACGCTTGACACACCCAAAACCCCCGCCGCGCCATCAAACTGCTAGTTCGGTTTCCCAGCGGTTGACTAATACCTAACCACCCTCCCCAAGACTTCTGCAGCGCTGGCTGGGCAACTCAACTGCTAACTAGGCCATGGACAACTGTGGCGTGACTTCCGTCCTGAACTTCCGTGACGTCGGTTCCACGGTGAACAGCTATCTTGGACGCAAGTACGTTTGACCCCCTTCTTACTGTGCACCCTCATTTTTGCCTGGTTATGAAACCGGGGTTCAAACAGAGGCACACGGCACACAGGCTGACTTCGTTTCTCGTATCTGCTGCTTAGACTTATCCGGGAAGGCTTGGTGTTTCGCTCTGCGAGACCAGGTGTGTGAAAACCCTCTAATGCATTATTGCACTCTATGCACAACTCTAGATTTTAATCATCTACAGACGATGCCTCGTTGGAGGACAGGAAACGCCTCCGGGATGACCTGGGCATCAAGGCGGTGATTGACCTGCGCACCAAGTAGGTAGCGAGTGTCACACTCACACACTCACATTCACCGTCCTTCTCCCTTGGACATGCCAGATCCCGCACCCCGATCACCGACTGACGCCATCAAGGACCGAACACGTCAGGCAGGCCAAAAAGCGCCAGGCCGATCTCCAGATTCCCGCGCTCCTGCAGTCCAACGCTGCACTGGCTGAGCCGATCCAGATATCGGGCCTGAAGTATCACGAGATCAGAGTCACTGGCGGCAACTTTGAGCGCTTTCTGATATCGCAGGTCTCTTGGGGCGGATTCTTGTAAGGGAACTTGCTTGCATTCCCATTCCCTTTTGCTAGCTATGGCTAACTTCCAACCCCCCATTACGTAGCCGTCTCATCTTCCTGTTCATCTTCGGCTATCGCAATGAGGGTATCTCTATTCTATCCTGCGAGGTTATGCTGCCACGTGGCCTGGTAGGTCTGGGTCTCGACACCCTTGACCAATCCGGACCCGAGGTTGCCAAGGTACGTGAGCCTTCAGCAACGTTGCACACCCATCTCTGACGAGCAGCCTCAGGCCCTCAAAGTCTTCCTCGACCCTGCAGGCTCGCCCACGTTGGTGCACTGCACCCAAGGCAAGGACAGAACCGGGCTCATCGTGACCCTCGTGTTGCTGATCCTCAATGTGCCTCTCGAAGCCATTGAACATGATTACTCTTTGACGCAGGGAGCGCTCGAATCCGAGAGGGAAGAGAGGTTGATCGAGATAAGAGAGATCGGTTTGACAGATGAGTGGTTCGACACGGCACCGGATATGATCGCCAGAATCGCTCAGCACCTCGAAAGCGTCTATGGTGGAGTCGACAATTACTTGGACAAGATCGGGTTTGACCAGGATGACCGTCAGAGACTGAGGGAACGTCTGCTATGCTAGACCAGGCGTCGGACTCGGCGAGGATGATGCCAGCCATCTGTAGCCAGCAAGCAGTAGCAAGCAGTTTCACGGGCGTGCTGTTCTGTGCGCTGTACTATCGACTTGTTCATTCCTTCGTAAACCGTCCTTGCATCCAGCACCGGTACATCTTCAGTTTGCGGAGTCTGTTGACCAGCAGACGTCGGTCGACACCGATGTCATTTATGGTGAATACGGCCTTTGGGTCATCTCCCTCAGTCTTCTTCTTGCCAGACCAAATCTGCTCAAGCTCCTCCTTGTCGAAGAAGTAGACTCGGGTGCCGTCGCCACGCACGTAAAAGTTTTCGTCGAGGTAACGACCCTTCTTGAAGCGAACCTGGGCGAGATCACCTCTTCCATAGTCTCGGAAGCAGACCTGGCCTCCTGGCTTGAGGAGTCGGTAAATGTTGGAAAGGGCCTTGTCCCACTGATTGGGAGCCAAGGCAGAGAAGATGAATATGAGAATAGCAATGTCGACGGATCCCTCCTCCAACCCGGGCGGGAGTTCGTCGCTGGTCACGTCCCAGACGTCGGCCTGTACGATGCCTTGGCTGTACGCCTCCTGGCTTCGCATAACCTCTACGGCCGTCTTTGAGTAATCACAGGCATGGATCTTCAGGTTAGGGTTCTTGTTAAACTCCGCGATGGGGAAGGCGGTGTTGCCGGCACCTGCGCCTATTTCGAGGATCACAGTCTTGCCGGCATCCTCCTTCGTCACTTCTGTCAAGATAGGAAATTCCTGCTGCAGCCACTTCCTGTTCTTGAAAAAGTTTGCTGTGTTGTTCTTGTAAAAGGCATCCCACATTTTGGCGGGGTTGGCGTTGAATCTGTCTGAAAATTTCTTGTCAGCGAGCCGCACATAAAGAAGCAGGCATAAAAAAAACAAGTAATTTTGTAAAGGTGCGATCAGATGGGAGCGAAAGACTATAACAGAAGTTCTCATCACAAAGATTCAGCTGAACTATGCGAAAAAAATCTGAATCATCATAACACCTGTGTTGTTTTGTTTTTGGAAGCAGAAGCAACTGGGTAAAACTTACTCTTGTCAAAATCAGAGACCGGGGACTGACGCTGCATCTCGTATTGCTGCTCGGCATACTCCTTATAGGCATCGTCAGTCTCGACGTGGTCCCAAGCGTTGAATTCGAAGGCGTCATCGCCCTCTGCCAGGAAGCGACTGCCGAACTGAAACGGGTCGCTTCTCTTCTGGTTGAAGTCGGGGTCGCGCGATCTCTGGGTAGTGATAGGACGTTCCTCCTGGCCGTTGGGCTGGGACAACTGGAGATCGGCCGTCTTCTCAACGAGGCCTAGCTCGTCCACTCCATTGGGAGTCTGGACGGCCTCGGGAGATGCCATTGCAGATGTGACTGATCAGTACACAGGGGCCGAAGGTCCCACGCTCACAAGCTAATGCGGGCGTGCACACAATCTTCAAAGATCTCCAGGTTTTGGGTGGCACAGGAGGAAGTGAGTAGGAGTGAAAACAACTGACAATTTTTGCGCGCTGGTGAAGTTTTTGTTCGCGACGGGGAAGCTGCGGTGGGGCCAAGGTCGGCACGACGAAGGGCCGGCCACCGACTAAACCAATGCAAAGAGCGCAATTGACCCACCTGTCAATTACCCCTGCAAGTTTGAAGTGCGGGAGCTCAGTTAGGTTGGTCGGCGTCGCGTATCTAGCTAGAGGCAGGTACCCAGGATCGTTGACCTACAAACAACGTTCCTCCAACGACCGACGACAGCAACGAGAACCTGTACCTCGGAAGCCGACGCAGATCTGCCTCCCCCGATATCGCGCGACTCGAGCGAATACTCTCAGCGGTTTCTGCGAATACTACTGTCACTCTAACATGGCTCCATCTCTCGTGCGCCCCCAGGGCCACCTGTCCCCGGCTGAGGCTCTGGAGCTCGCCCAGAAGGCCCCAACGATTCTTCGAAATAACCCGAACGCGTTTTCTTCATCGCCCCTGGTCTCACTGTTCTCGGCATCCGAGACCCCAGAAATATGGATCATTTACGAAAACCTCCTGTTGGCCTGCCTTCGCACAGGCGACGGCCAAGCGGCACACCAATGTCTGGAGAGGCTGGTCATCAGATTCGGAGACGACAACGAGCGCATAATGGCATTCAAGGGCCTCGTGAAGGAGGCGGAGGCTGACAACGACGGAGAACTGGTCCAAGTGCTCAAGGAGTACGAGACGATCCTGGGACAGAATGCTACAAACATTGTTAGTTGACGAAGCCAATGTGACATACGAATACCTGCTGACTCTCAACAGCCGGTCGCCAAACGTCGTGTGGCGCTGCTCAAGTCAACAGGAAAGATCTCAGAAGCTATCAGCGCATTGAACTCGCTTCTCGACTTCTCGCCTACAGACGCGGAGGCCTGGGCGGAACTCGCAGACCTGTACCTCTCCCAGGGACTCTACTCACAAGCCATTTTCGCGCTTGAGGAGGTCTTGGTGCTGACTCCGAATGCATGGAATGTGGGTTATGCTACCATGCTTCACTTGGCGTTTTGTGTTGCTAACTGATGTCAGATACATGCCCGTATGGGGGAGGTGTTGTACATGGCCGCTTCAGCCTCGGACGGCTCTTCGCAGCAGCAACTAGCCGAATCTGTCAAGAGGTTCGCCCGCAGCATCGAACTATGTGACGACTACCTGCGGGGTTACTATGGCTTGAAACTGGCAAGTAAGCCCGCCAAGTGATCACCACCCGCAACTAACAGACCACCAGGCGACAAACAAACTTCTAAAGGAGCCCTCGAAGCCTTCGAGGCAAACAGATGCTGATGATTGGGCTGTCCCCGACACTAACACAGTGCAAAAGCTCAATGAGGTGGCTACGCAGAAGTTGGCCGAGATTGTGCGCCGCAACAGCGCGAAGGACAGATTATGGCAAGGTTACAACGAATCAGAAGTGGCAGCGGCGCGCGACCTGCTCTCCAAAGAGTCGGTTGAGCTCGTGAGATGAACAACGAGCCAAGAGCGACATGCAAACAACCTCATGATACATGGTCCTGTGACGATCCGGTCACGTTGGCAGGGCAGCATGCTAGCTTGCTTTATGCATGTAATTGACGAACTTGGCCCGACATATTCTGCTCTGCTCGTCGGGACTGGTGAGCAATCGGAACATTGGAAGCTGGGTCTGCATTGTATCTGCAGCGGATCACCACGTGCGACAACCATTGCCCAAGTTTCCTCGCTGCTTGCCGGCCAATGAGGGACATTTTGCTCGGTAACGGAACACGGAAATGAAATCAACGGGCAGCATTTTCTTATCGTTTAGGCATGCAGTTGGTGTCATCGTCATGTCGACAGTCGAATAGAGAGCGGCTCCGGTGATTTTGGCGATTGGGCAGGAAAAGGAGCCAAACTTACAGCGGATACGTTTCACCAGAGGGGCAGACGGTGCCACCCAATACCTTCAAATGGATTTTCAAGTTATTTTCCTCTCAGCTCCATCGCTCCAGTCGCGGCCATACCCGCAGGCGTGCCCAATGAAAGATGATCGAGTTGCAACTTGTCGCAGGGCTGCATGTCATCCAAGGTTCCAGGCATGGCGTTGGGAGCCCGACGACTAATAAGGCCCACAGCGTGCGCTGGCAGTGAGTCAGTGACATGATCCACGGACGGGTCTCAGGCACCGCCATTCAAGAACCATGCCGAGTCGATCTGAGCGAGCAGAACATTCAGAGCTGTCGGGCAACGACGAAGCTTCGTCAGGCGGGGTCTATTTTGGATGTTGATGATATGTCAGGACATCCATATGCCAATCAAGTTGCGCTGATGAGGTTCAGGTGTCACGTATATATCCGGGCGGTGCCATGTAAGTAAGCCGGGAACGAAGACAAGCCAGCGAGCCAGCACTTCATACGTCGATACCGACCTCAACTCTTCCCTGCTTTCTCCGTGTTCACGAGCAACTTGGCGCTTCAAATGAGGAAGAAGTTAAGAGCCAAACGCCGCTATCGTCACCCGCATTAGACCGAACCCTCACACCCAGCAAGGACAATCGCTGCTGCTGCGAAGACCTCAGGCCACGCGAAGCCTCGGCTCGTTCTTGATGTCTGTGGAATTCGGCCTCCATTTTCATGATGCCTTGCCTCGCACAGTACAGAGTACCTTCACACTGGACCCAACATTTGCAACATCACTCTCGCACATGCACAACAACGTTGCCCACTTGCAAGAGCATGGAGTAGTCAGATTCGTTGCGAATAATATCATTGTCAGTGCTATTATGTATCCACTTTTATTTTAGTGTGAAGCAGGCTGCGGATTGACTGCATAGTTTCGATGGCTAGCCAAGTCGACGAAGGGAAAACGAAGCAGCACATGTGGGGAGTCGGAGACGGTACAGCGCGGCGGCACAGGACGGCAAGGCAGGCTCGCACACGACAAGACTGACAATTGCGTCTGCCCTGGGTAAGGTACCTCTTCTGCGGAACCGGACGACACGCACATCAACTGCAGACCTCACAAGTACGTACGGGTACGGCGCCCTCCCGAAGTACCGTCGTTTCTTGCGGTGTGTTAGTCCCTCCTGCGGTGTGGTCAGGTAGGTGAGGAGGAGGCGAGGCGAGGCGAGATGGAACCAAACTGAACTTGGAAAGCCAGAGATTGGAATATGAGTGCTGACGGCTGCCTGTGGTGTGCAGTCCACCTGAGGCGCTCTCAGTGGCCATTCCTGCCGGCTCTTAAGAGAGGAAGACGAGTAATAAGCCGCGAGCCCGGGTTACCGGGGACTGAGGCACACAGCTAGGTGGCGCTGAAGGTAAGGTACCTTAGGAGAAGCAGCAACAGCAACAGCAACAGCAGCGGCGACAGCGGCAGCGGTAGGAGCGAGAAGTAGCATCGTTCCAGTTCTCGCCGCCGACGCCAATCGTCGACTCTCAACTCCCGTCGAGTCGAGTCGACTCGACGTTGACCCCTCCCTCCCTTCCGTGCTCCTCCCGTGCCGCCAAATAAATACTTTGCGACGTCTCATCCAGCCTGCTTAAACATACACTTATTCCGACCCCCAAGCCTCTGGTTCTTTTCTTCCTCGACATCCCACCTTTCCTGGATTTTGTCCAGCAATTGCTCCCAATCGGAAGCCGATGGGAGAAGAAAAAGGACGGGACACTCCCAGCCGAACCACCGCAGAAGCCCTACCAGCATCAACGAACGCCTGCCTTACCTAGAGGACCGTCCCGCAACGGAGCCCAGAGCCACGTCCAGAGCACGTTCCTCACCGAAACAGCTGGAGCGAGCGAGCCAAAACATCCATCGGCCGGTGCAGGTCGACCACCAGGGCCACACCACAGGGCAGACTGACACCATCGGTGCCGTCGGTAACAAAACGGTACGTACTGTCTGAGGACTGGGTACGCAGCTAGAGCTTATTTGACCCCGACCACGACCAGTCTTATCCGAACCTCGCCAGAAACCTTCCGGCCTAGAACCCAATTCAGCAGGAGACAGGCCCCGTGCATCTGATCTCCCATCACCTCTGGTTTCTGTCAGGTCTCAGTCGGTGTTCTGTCTCAACTTGGGATCGCACACCGCCAGGGACCAAAACAAAACACATGAGATTGGAGTCAAAGAAAAGGTATGTAGAATGCAATCTTTTTTTCTCACTGTTTTCCGGAACGCGTTTATTGCCTTGCCCATGCGAATCGAATCGGCCATCATCCCTCGCGTTGCTGCTGCTGTCCGTCAGGCACGTCTGGTGTTCCTTGCTTTCTTTTCATGTTTTCTTCTTCTTGTTGATTTTCTGCATCTTCCCTGTCAACAAGCTGCCAAGTGCCGGCTACCTACATCTCGCATGTTCTTAACGTGCCTTACCTTAGGTATCCTACTCTACCTTGTCCACAGGGCAACGAGCTGCCGGTGTCGCCGGGGCTGTTGTTGACGTTGGCATTGCCGTTGTTGCTTGACACACTGCGTAGCTGCATAGGGCAGTCAGTCTACAACGGCCTCGGTCGATGGCCGTTTGGAGAGAGGGGCGGCGTTGGATTTCGGGCATGCCACAAGTCGTGTATGTGCAGGCAATCTGGCGCAGCGCCGACCAGCGGGGTGGTGGTGCTGGTGCTGACAGTCATTCAATGACATTCCAACGTCCACTTTGCGGTCCCATCCTCCACCAACGGCGTGGCCCAAGGTCCATCTTTCGCTGGGGGGTGTCCAAGTGGGACAACAAAGCAAGGGGGATTCGAGACCGCCGCCCAGCCTCAGATGTCCCCTCCCCCCCTCCATGTTCGCAGTTCTACCTACGGATACCTGTCGTCTGCATCGTCACCCATTCTCCTCCGGCTCTGGCTCAGATCACTGGCCTCTGCTCGGTTCTGCCCACCTCTCTGCCTGCTGTGCTGGCCCTGACCCTGCCCTATTTCGTACACCACGCGGCAGCTATCTTACGCTGTGGCGAGATGTTTTGTGCATTTTGTCTCGAAGCTGGCTGTGAGAAATGGCGGGGTCCATAGTGTGGTCTTGGTCAGGCTCCTCCCGCCTTTTGGTCGGAACTGCTGGTCTCGCATCGTGCTTGCCCCTTCCCCTTCCCTTCCATTGCTGGGCGGCCCCGTCGTCTTCCCCTCCCCCCTCCCCCTCCTCCTTCTCAAGCCCCCCCTACTGCTACGGTGGCTCCCATTTTCTTTCCGCTTCTCTTCTAGGCCTCCCCATCCACTCTCCTTTGGGACTTCCATCGTGTCTGTGTGTCCATGTCCAAGTCCATCGCTCATGCCCCCATGTCAATGGCCTGTCTTTTCACGGACCTGGCGTCTCGCCAATTCCATTCCACATGATTTTTGGGCATGTCACTGATCTGAGGCTTGTAGCTTAGCATCCCCCTCCAGTCCCGCGGCACGACACTAAATACCCAACTTGTCCAAGGCCATCGTGTCGCTTGGCCTGATCTTGATCTCGTCTCCCGCACTTTGCCTGCTCACCGACAACACCCGCCTGCCGGCTCCCGGATCCCAGAAGAGGAAAAGAAGAACCAACAACTGGGTCTTTTGCTCTCTCTCTTCTCCAGTGCCTGGTTCCCGCTTGGCCCTCGCCCACCCCACACTGCTTCCACTCGGCTTTCTTTCTCCTCCTCCCATTCTTCGTCTTCTCGCCTCGCCTCGCATCGCATTACAGCGCAGCGCAGTGCATCGCACATCGCATCGCCACCATTCAGGCTCCTCTTTGCTCTTCTCTTCGAGCAATCAAAAAATCAGGGCAAGCCAGCTCTCCCAAGGCAACCAGCCGCCCAGGCCTGGCCGATTCGTCTAGACTGCAGTGGCTGCGGCTTAGTTTGTGCATACAACCTTGTCTTACGCCTTGTAACGGAGCGGTCGACCGACCCGCAATAGCTGCCCAGCACCAGCTGCCACTGTTTTCCACTCGCACCCAATCGCGCTTCTTTTTGCGCCCAACTGCACGATCTCTCGCCAAATAGCAGGGGGCTTCCCTGGTTACATCCCAAAAGCCCACGAACGAATATCCACCCACCGACTGCCGCCCACCCCTCAATTTTCGCGAACCGCCCGTCTTGCAACTCAGTCGCCCTCACAGAACAAAACTCTCTTTCCTCGCAATTCTGCTGTTGCGCACATTGGATTCCTGTCGTCTGATCAGCTTTCTGCCCAAGTGTCGCCCGTCCGTCGTCCGCTTTTTTGGGTTTGTTCGTGCCAGCTATTCATCCCAACTTGGATACCCCCTCTTGTCACTGCGAACCGCGCAAGGACGAACGCTGCACGGCCTCATCCAACCTACACACCAACTTCTCTCTCCGGTTTCCCGTACCGGTAGCCAACACCCTCAATAACCTCGCCGGACCGTTTCGCGCAAATCTCTCTTTAACCACGCCGCTCTCCCTTCCGAGTCTGTCGTGCGAAGAGGGTTTTCCCACCGCCCACGCACATACACACACACACACTTCCTTATTATGTCGTAAGTGTTGTAATTTTCAACTAGGCCACCGGACAACCGACTCGGTGACATTCACACAACAAACAACACTCAACTAACACAATCCGGAAGACACGGTTTAAGAGATCGGTTTGCTTCATCCCGCGGGGGAACAACATCTCGTTCCGAATCCTACTCTGAAGACGACGATCGAGACAGCTTTGAATCTGGTGAACACGACGAGAGTTACTCTGACGACTACGAGGAAGACCTTGGCCCAGAAGACTCGGCTTCCGTCAGCCCTCAAAGATACCGCCCACAACAAACTCGAGCTGCCTCTCGTCACCACGAGCTCCCGCAGCACCCGCAGCAGCGCGAACAACTAGCATACCGCCCTCCCGTCAATTACGTTGACCCGTATCGGCCCGGTTCAGTGCCGAATCCCCCAGAAAGCGTGGATCCCTCAGAGGAATACCACCCGGCCTATGGCCACCGCGGTGGCTACGGTGCCCGCGCACCTCCGGCCGCCCATGGCGGGCCGCAAGGTCATGTCGGCCATGCCGGTCACAATCCCTATTTCCCAAGCGGCCGTGGTCACAACGGCCACCCTCAGAGCGCCTATCAACAACATCAACATAGTCATGTAGGCTATATGGGTCAAAGCCCATACGGAGCTCCTCCCAATACCATGGTTCCTTACGGTTATGGTGGTCCTCCGGGCCACAACCCCTTCTCGCCAATGTCCAATGGAAGCGGTCAGAGCTATTTCGGAGAGCAGCCGCGCAACTCTCAATATGACATGATGCCCTACAATCAGCCGCAGCCCCCTGCTTTCTACGGCCATGGCCCCCCCGGTGGACCTGGAGGCTACCAAATGCCGCCGCACATGGCCCAATACCTGTACTCCCAAGCTGCTCCACCTCCTCCACCTACGGAAGTTGGTCAGCCCAAGACTCCCGCGCCTGCCCCGCCGCCGTCACCGCCGAAGCCAGACCCAGAGAAGATCAAGTTGCAGGAACAACTTGAGCTCTTCAAGGCAGAGCAGGCTCGCAAGGAGGAGGCCGAGCGCCGGCGTGAGCTTGAGGAGAAGATTCGGAAGGATGCCGAGGACGCCATCGCTCGGCGGATGGAGGAGATGAGGAAGGCCCAAGAAGACGCGCGAAGGGAAATTGAAAGGGCCAAGAAGGAGGCTGAACAAGCTGCCCGTGAGGCTATCGAGGCTGAGCGCAAAGCTGAGGAGCAGAGGCAGAAGCTGCACCAGGAAGCCATGGCCAGAGCTGAGCGTGAGGCAAGAGAAAAGTACGAGGCCGAGCTCAAGGCCCATGCCGAAGCAAAGGCCGCTGAAGCAAAGGCTCGCGCAGATGCTGAGGCAGCTGCCCAATTGAAGCTCGAGCTGGCCATCAAGGCTCAGGAAGATGCCAGAATTGCCGCCGAGAAGAAGGCTGCGGAAGATGCCGCAGCGAAGGCCAAGTATGAGGCCGAGATGAAGGCCACGGCTGAGAGAGAAGCCCGTGAGAAGATTGCGGCCGAGAAGAAGGCGGCAGAAGAAGCCGCGGCAGCCAAGGCCAAGTACGAGGCCGAAATGAAGGAGAAGGCCGAGAAGGAGGCCCGCGACAAGATCGCGGCCGAAAAGCAGGCTGCAGCGGATGCTGCCGCAGCTAAGGCCAAATACGAGGCGGATATGAAGGAGAAGGCTGAGAAGGAGGCTCGTGACAAGATTGAAGCCGAGAAGAAGGCTGCAGCGGACGCTGCCGAAGCTAAGGCCAAATACGAGGCGGATATGAAGGAGAAGGCTGAGAAGGAGGCTCGCGACAAGCTGGCGGCGGAGGCTAAGGCCGCGGCAGATGCCGAAGCTGCTGCCGCTGCGGCCAAGAAAGCCGAAGATGAGCTCAAGAAGAAGGCTGCCGAAGATGCCAAAGCCAAGTACGAGGCCGAGACCAAGGAGAAGGAAGGCAAGCTGCCGATCAAGTTCAAGGACGCCGTCGGCCGCAAGTTCAGCTTCCCATTCCACATCTGCGCCACCTGGACGGTGAGTCGAAAGCACCCAGCGATGTTTGTAATGATGCTAACAGGTTGTAGGGTATGGAAGAGCTCATCAAACAAGCTTTCCTACACGTGGATGTCATCGGGCCCCATGTCCAGGAAGGACACTACGATCTCATCGGCCCCAATGGTGAGATCATCCTTCCCCAAGTATGGGAGAGGGTTGTCGAACCCGACTGGACCATTGAGATGCGCATGTGGCCCATGGAGAAGGCGCAGCCAGCTCCACCCCCGGGCGTGTTCCCTCCAGGTATGAGACCACCACCAGGACAACACCAGAGGACTAGGTCCATGGGGGGTCCGGGGGGTCTGCCACCGGGTTTCCCGAGGCCCGGGGGTGGTGGCGGGGTTCCACCACCACCCCCGGGTTGGGCAGGTAACGGTCCGCCACCACCGCCGCCTGTTGGCGCCATGCCTCCCGGCCGTGGTCCGCGTGTCATCAATGTTGGCCCGGCACCTGAGAAGAAACGTCAGTCCAAGGGAGGGCAGGGATCCATGCTCAGCTGGATGGCCGGCGCCAAACCCGCAAAGAAGAAGTAAGCAATCTCAACCCGTTGTACGGCCGCCAATTATCTAATAAACGAGTAGGAGTAGCAAGAAGACCTAATGGTCAGTGTTGTGCATTGCCAAACAGTGTTTTACAACATATACCACGAGAACTATTTCTTACGAATTTGCGGTTGGGATCTTTCTGATTTACACATGATACCTCATCGCGCATTATTTTGCTTTTCGCAGATTCCCACATAGTTGATTGTATGTATACAACGCATCTCACGGAATCATGGCTCATTTTCTTGACGTCTATAACGCATGTATGCCCGGAGTATGTGCTGCGGGGAGAGTGATTTTGAGAACGGGACCAAAGAGCCAAAGGTTGGAAAATGTTCCGCGAGGGTCGTACACAGAGAGGAGAGCCTTGCATCAGAGTTGGAGGAGACTGCGACATTTTCAGGACACGGCGCAAAATAAGGGAGGACCACACCGTGTTTTTGGGTTAGATGACTTTTTTGGTTGTGGTTAGATGCGTCGAGTTTTATGTTACAAAAAAACACTCTGAAAAGAATCATCATAATTACGCATGCGCGTTCTACCGTCTATTGCCCTCTGATTTATGTTTAATTGCCGTCTGCTTATATCCTTGGTCTACCAAGCACACCCTTGACGCGCTTCTCGAACGCTTGAATCATTACACCAGCCACCTTATCAGACACCGCAGCGCTCACAGCGGAGTACAACGGGTTCGCAAACTGGAACCTAATGACCAGGTCCACCTCCGTGCCAGTGCCCGTAGCCAGTGGCCGCAGCTGCCACATCGTCACCAAGCTCCTGAACACCGCACCGCCCTCTCCTCCATTGCCCGGGCTGGCACCCGGAACGTCTGCACCGCTGATCGCCTCGACGCTTTTCCCGGGTACACAGTGCAGCCTACTCGTGAATGTCTCCTCGAAGCCGCCCCAGCCCACGCGCAAG
This sequence comes from Colletotrichum chrysophilum, assembly GCF_026319265.1. Taxonomy (NCBI): domain Eukaryota; kingdom Fungi; phylum Ascomycota; class Sordariomycetes; order Glomerellales; family Glomerellaceae; genus Colletotrichum; species Colletotrichum chrysophilum. The sequence goes on along the minus strand of NW_026517288.1, from coordinate 1,172,730 downwards.
TCGGCCTGCGCGGGCCATTTGCGCCCGTTCTTGTCGGGGGCGGTCCATTGCGTGACACGGGACTGCGCGCAGTATGGCACGAAGGTCGAGTATGAGTCCACGTCGGAGATTACGTCGTAGAGCTGGGCGGAGGGGTATGGGAGGGTTCGGGAGGCCGTCAGGACCTGCGGCTCGGATGAGGGGATATTCGGGAGGTTGAAGAACTGCCGCGCCGGCGTGTGGGGTCGTGCGGCGGGCGTACAGCGGATGCTTCCCAAGGGAGAGAAGATCCGGAGAGCTGGCCGTATGGTTGCCATCGTGTATGGGCAGTTCCGAAGTATGGAGCTGGGAAAAGGTTGGGGAGCGTGGTCGAGGTTTTGCGCAGTGTTGAATGAGTGGAAGCTCGACTTTCAACGAGCCATGGTCTATAGTTCAAGCCGAGGAAGCGAAAGTGAATTGCCGCTCGAGGAAACTGCTGTCAACTGCCGTTCCGCCGCAGACAGTCCTCAATCGGGGTCGTCGCAAAAGTTGTTCGTGAAGCAAGTCGCAATGACGACTAGAAGCTGTCGCCGATGAAGAAGCTAGCAGTCGGTGTTAGTGGGCTGCTACCGCCGTACAGTGGGACTGCTTTTTCACTGTACAGAACACGGTACGAACGGCTAGCATCATTTTTGGTGGGGGTGAGCACCATGGCAGCACGACAGCAGCTCTCCACAAGCCAAGTTCAGCCACAGCAGCCCGCATCACCGTTCCCCGACTCCGACATCCCTTAGCTTGACGACCAGCCGAAACCCGTTCCCCAAGGCACTCTCCCCACGAATGTGCCAAAGCTGTGCGGCCACACAACGGGGGAAACCATTTCAAGATGCGCCATAGAACCCCGACGACCTGACCCGACTTTCGTTTACTCCCTTCCACGACGAACCTACCCACGAAATCCCTCCCCTCCCTCGACGTAACCTACGACCAACCCGTTTAAGCCCCGTCGCGTGGGGCTGTCATCGTCAAGATGTAGGTGTTGAGAGCAAGCGGCACGACACGGTGGTGCAGCACGCTGACAGCGATGGGATGCCCACAGGTTCGAGAAGTCCCTTTACGACCTCATCAGAGGCCTGCGAAACCACAAGGGCAACGAGCGCGAGTATATCCAGAACAGCTTGAAAGAATGCCGCTCCGAGGTGCGCGGGCAGGACATGGGTGAGCCAGCCCCCGGCCTTCCATCTTCGACTGCGTATCAATGGCTAATAGTCTCCGACAGACGTCAAGGCGACGGCGCTGCTGAAGCTGGTCTACCTCGAGATGGTTGGCCATGACATGTCCTGGGCTTCGTTCCATGTCCTCGAAGTCATGTCGTCGCAAAAGTACCACCAGAAGAGGGTTGGATACCTGGCTGCTGTGCAGAGTTTCCGGTCTGACACAGAAGTGTTGATGATGGCCACGAATCTCTTGAAGAAGGTACGTCACTGCGCTGCGGGTGCATGGCGAGAGGGTGGTATGCTAACGCTACTTCTGCGTAGGACTTGACCTCGACGCAAGCGACGACAATATCCCTCCCGATCTCTACACTACCACACATCATCAACCCGTCCCTAGCCCTCTCGACCCTCCCCGACCTGCTCCCCCGCCTGAGCCACTCGAACCCCGCCATCCGCAAGAAGACGATCGTGACGCTGTACCGTCTGGCGCTGGTGTACCCCGAAACGCTGCGCGCAGCCTGGCCCAAGATCAAGGAGCGTCTTATGGACAAGGACGAGGACCCGAGTGTGACTGCAGCTATTGTGAATGTTGTCTGTGAGCTGGGATGGAGACGGCCTCATGACTTTCTTCCTCTGGCGCCCAGGTTGTTCGAGCTGTTGGTTGATGGTGGTAATAACTGGATGGCCATCAAGCTGATCAAGCTGGTAGGTGGTGCTTTGAGTAGCACGCAAAGGCGGGAAGGCTGACGAGCAATACAGTTCGCGACTTTGACGCCACTAGAGCCCAGACTCGTGCGGAAACTGCTGCCGCCTCTCACTGAGCTGATTCGGACGACGCCCGCCATGTCACTACTGTACGAGTGCATCAACGGTATTATTCAGGGTGGCATCCTGGGTAGTGAGGATGACATCTCAGGCCAGGAGGAGATTGCGACTCTTTGCGTGAACAAGCTCAGGGGCATGATCATGGTGGATGGCGACCCGAATCGTAAGTCACGCGACTCGGTCCGTGATCTGGGGCTAACTTTCAACAGTCAAATACGTTGCGTTGCTCGCGTTCAACAAGATCGTATTGACACATCCCTTTCTGGTCGCGCAACAGGAAGATGTCATCTTGGAGTGCATCGACAGCCCCGATATCACTATTCGCATCAAGGCTTTGGACCTCGTTCAGGGTATGGTCAGCAGCGACAACTTGGTATCCATCGTAAGCCGTCTTATGAAGCAGCTCAAATCTTCTGCTCCTAAAAGAGATCGGCCGGGGGCCCCCATTGGTCCTGATACCGGGACGGATTCTGACGACGAAGCGCAAGTCGAAATTCACACTCCAAACAAAGAGGAGGAGGAGCCTCCACTACCTGATGACTACAGGAGCGATGTGATCGGAAGGATTCTGACCATGTGTTCACAAAACAACTATAGCAGCCTGGTGGACTTTGACTGGTACATTGATGTTCTCATTCAGCTTGTCCGCATGGCGCCGACGCCACGGTCAGTCGAGACGGAGCTCGACTCAGTAGCAGCCTCCGGCAAGTCGACAGCCGGAGATGTATCCGGCATGATTGGAGACGAGTTGAGGAATGTTGCTGTGAAGGTGCAAGCCCTGCGAGGGGCTTCAGTCAGGGCCGCTGATCTGATTATTCAACAACTCAACTCGGATACCCCCGCCGGGCACTCCCTCTCTTCGGCATCACTCAAGTCAACTACGTGGTTGGTTGGAGAATATGCCAATCAGCTCGCTTTCCCTGAAGACACTTTGGGAAACATACTGCGGATTATCCCCCGAACACATATTCCAGACATCCTTACGACGAGCCTGCAGGCCGTGACGAAGATCTTTGCGTACGTCGCCGGCAACGATGGGCAGCCTTGGACACCGGAGTGGAAAACCAAAATTACCCTGCTTATGGCGCGGGTAATTCACACGTTAGAGCCGCTCGCCCTCCACCCAAACCTAGAGGTTCAGGAGAGGTCGGTGGAGTTCATCGAGCTTCTGAAGCTCACTGCCGACGCTGCGTCAGGGCAAGCGCCATCATCTGAGGACACTCACCAAGACGCTCCCCTTCTCCTCACACAAGCCATCCCATCTTTGTTCCAGGGATGGGAACTTAACTCTGTTGCTGTTGGCGCCCAGAAGAACGTGCCAATACCCGACGGTCTCGACTTGGACGAGCCCATCCACCCCAACCTGAGTTATCTTCTTTCGCAAGCGGACATCATACCTATGGAGGCGAGCGAAGCGGACGACTTCGAGGTTTACTACCACCAGCGTCCTGCTCCAACCAGCATATCTTCCGCGGAGCCGGCTATCAACAAGATTGCAGACGTACCAGAAGAAGTCGTCAGCTCGTATCAACAAGCGACTGAAGACAGCTATTTGGACGCAGACATCGTTGCAAGGCGGAAGGCCGAGCGAGCAGAACGTAACCGTGACGATCCATTCTACATTGGCGGAGCAGACAGCAACCCCAGATCGTCAACACCAATTCACAGCATCTTACAAAAGGAGAATGGCCCGGATCTTGACATAGACTCCATACCGATAATGCAGTTGGACCTCGACAAGCTAGGCTCATCTGCTCCAGGTCCAACATCACCCATCAGCCGACCGCAGCCGCGACCGAGGCAGCGCGTTGTCATCGCCGCGGACGAGAACCTGGTAGGGAGCGGCGTCTCCACTCCGCGCAACTACGAGTCCGAGAACAACTCCGACAGCTTCACCAAGTCGCGCGCCAAAAAGCTACGACAGGGTCTGTTGCAAGTCGACTCGTCGACCCTGGGTAGCCTCAGCCTCGAAGAGAGTGGCGGCTCGGGTGGCACGGGTTCCTCCAACGCGCCGTTCGATTACGAACAACAGCAGCGCGAGGAGGCCGAGATGGCGCAGGCAATGAAGGAGGTCGAGAGGCTGCGTCTCGAGATGCAGCGCGCCAACGAGCGGATCCAGGTCGCGCAGGGCGTCGATGCCGCCGGCGTGGTTGTCAAGAAGAAGACGAAGAAGGTCAAGAAGGACGCCGACGGCACGGCGGTGGTGAAGAAGAAGAAAAAGAAGGCTCCGGCCGTCGTGCTCACGGACGACGCCGAGAACGGGGCCGGCGAGGAGCCCGCTCCCATTTCGGCCGCCCCGACATTGACGGCTCTCGAAGGCGGAGACGACGCTGGGCCGGCGGTCGTGGTGCCCAAGAAGAAGAAGAAAAAGAAGACGACCAAGATGGCTGAGATTGCGGGGGACACGCCTAGCCCGAGTTGATGTAGTTAGTGGTTGTAGTGGTGGTTTGCACTCATGACAACGAATGGCGCAGGAAAGGTAGCATATAGATAAAACAAAATGCGAAGGCGCGGTGTATCCATTCATTCCTTTTCTCTGATACTTGTTAGGCCATACGAAACAATTTATGTTCTTGAAATTGTCACGAGAAGATACAAGAAGGTTCGTTAGTATCAATCACCGTCAGCACGACACGACGAAGCTACTAGACTAAGCTTTGACCGAGGTGCTTTTCGTGCGTTTTCCCCTGACGTACTGTGAAAGCCCCTAGATGGGCTCGAAACTTCCTCAACATCAATCACCATCAACAGACTTGACAGGCAGGATCTTTGAACCGTTTTTTGGGGAATCTGTCTCTCTCTCTCTCCCTCTCTCTTCTTCATCTCATCTCCAACTCCAACTCCAACACCATCTCTCGTCCCCTCCCTCCTCTCTCCCGCTCTCTCGTGGTTTACGTACAGACATGATACAAAGGGGACAATGAGGAATCGCTTCCCGACGTCACACCGTCGTTAAGTCACCGCCAGCCAGCCAGTAAATTGTTTCTTCTTTTTGTTTCCTGTACCAGCCGCCGCCGCCGCCGTTGTCGCCCGCGCAAGAAAAACCCTCTTCCGGCGTCACACATGACAAGAAATTGGGTTGGTTTTTTGTGAAGAAAATAGACATTAAGAAAGGAAGAAAAAGGAAAACCATCAGCTTTGCCGAGAAAATATCAGTCGTCGAAGAACCGAACGATCGCTTCTTAGTCATCCATGGGCTTGTCCTCGAGTGTCACCCCGCGAGGAGTCGAAGGAGCGCTGTCGTTTCCGCTCGATGCTACGGGCACCCGGCGCTCGAGAGAGTATCGCGCGGTGCTGCGGCCGAGGCTGTTGCGCTTCTCTACCGGCGACTCGAGGGCCTGGATTCTCGCGGCAACACCCTCAGCAGCCGGCGGCGGGTTCGCCGTGCCGTTGGCCGGCTCGGCAGGCGAGCTGTTATCGCTGCCAGGAACCTCCAGACTCGAACGCTTGGCGCCAATCACGCTGCCAAGACTGGACCGGTGGCGGTCAACGGCACTTGCGGGAGGACTCGTCTGGATCGGGAAGCGGGTCTCGGGGCCGCCTACGCTACGGTCACGTCTGTGACCACGCGGGCTCGGGGCGGGGCTGGTCGCGCGGCCGCGGCTACCGGCAGCCTTCTCGAGCAGAGCTCTATTCCGCTCTTCCATGTTTGCTCTCCGGCTGCTTTCGTCGGTGCTGATGGCACGGGGACGGTTGTTGACCGATCCACTGTGGTTCAGAGTAGACATGCGCTTGAGCTCGCTGAAGATGGCGTCCTTGTGAGCAAAGAGATCCCGGATGAGACGGTACGCGTGCTTCTCCTCCATTGTGAGGGAAGTCTCGGTGCGAGGACGGAGGATGCAGGGTGCTAGAGCAGTGGCAAGGGTTGAGATGTAAGCCTCATCGGCCGAGGTAAGATCGATTAGGCGGGTAAAGTGGTTCATGCAGGCGTCAAGCGTTGCGATATTAGTTAGTCTCAGCTGCGACAAGGTCTGTTGGAGAACAGGCACGCGAGCAGCATCATTATCCTGCGTCTGAGTCTGGTAAATCGTCCGGATGATTTCGTACACGTGAGAGGAGACCAGAGAATCTGTGGGAAGTTAGCAAATGTTCGTTGGCCGAAATCGTCCATCATCAACTCACCAGGCAGTTCGAGGAGGTAGAGCTTGAGCAGGCTTGCAACAGTTGGGATGTCGAATTCGTCGAAAACGTCGGCTGGGATGGGCTTGCCGTCGTTGATCTTGGCACGCAGCTTGTGAATCTGGTTCAGAGGCACATCTACCAGCCAAACTCCACGTCGAGCCTCATCGCCCTCCAGATCAGGATAGTGGTTGTCAAGGTAGGTCAGGATGGTAGTAATGATGACAGGCACGCGCTTCTTATCCGCGCGTGCTCTCGCCTCAAGATCCACACCGAAGGTTTGCTCGTCCACCTTGTTGTAGTAGTTTTCGTAGACGACCACCTTGGGGATGAAGCTACCAGTGCGGTAGTTCTCGAGCAGATACCTCAAATCGCCGCTGGGCTGCACTGTCTCCTGGAAAAGCATCATGTTGTCAACGGCCGATTGAAGGCTGGGAATGACGTTGCTGATGGTGCCGGAGAAATCCAGAATGACAGTCTTGATGGCCTTAAGGCGGTCCAGCTCACAGCGCTCCAAGAAGCGGAGGTGGAGGAAGATGGTCTCCTCGAGGTCGCAGCGCATCTCATCCAACTTGCGCACACCACCCTTGTACTTGTCGTCGGCTTCTCTGGCCTCACGGCGCAATCGCTCGGCGGGGGTCTCGTTGGGATGGGCATTGTTGAGAACGTTCCAGTTGGCAAGATACTCGCTGACGGTTCCGACAACGGGCGAGTCCGAGGACTCGGAAGCGGGAAGAGAAAAGGTACGTCCAAGGGGCAACTTCTTCTCGGGGACACCAGCGGCCTTGAAAGCCTTGGGGCGCCACTGATAGAACATCTTGGAGCTGTTTGCGAAAGTGCTTCCGACGTTACCAATGAGCCTCAAGAATCCGGCTGTGATGAGGTCCTGTCCAATCCTCTCGGCGTAGCTGACGCTGCTGGTGTTCAAGTGCTTCTGCAAGTACTCCACGATGTCTGCACCAGACGAAGTGTTTTGGTACACGCCAAGGATGGGCACTTTGGTCTCGCCGAGCTTGATGGTGTTCAGCATGTGCTCCAGCATCTTCTTGACTTGGTCGGCGTTGTAGAACTCGTCGCCAATCTCGACCATCTCCTCCTCATCGTCGACCTCGTGCTTCTCCTCCACCTTCTCGGGCTCCTTGTTCTCAGAGACCTTGATCTCGGGGATGTTGTTCTTTGGGCTGGTTTCGGGGTCCTGGAATGCCAGCTTGGTCTCCTCCTCGATATCCTCAACTAAGCGGCACTTGTTGAAGTAGGTGCTTCTCAGCTTCTTGACGAGCTCTGCTTGCCTGTCATGCGCCTTGATGCGAGCTTGCAGCTCATCCTGGGAGTCTTGAATGCGGGATTCGTGGGCATCGCACCAGCGGGAGAAGGGGTTGACGACGAGGTCTCGAATGTTCTGGGCGATCTTCTTGTGGTTTTTGGCACCCTCTTCCATCTCGGTCCGAACGCCATCGTAGGCCTGCGAAATAAGTCAATGGAGGGTCTCAGAAAAGGTCCCGGTGGGGCACCAAACAAACCTTGCGAACGCTGGCACCGTCATCTCTCGAGAATCCGCCTTGTACTTTGTCGGCAGCTGGCGCGATGTCTCCCAATCGCTGGCTGTAGATCTCTTCGGCCTCGGCGCGCAATCGGGCGACGGTAAGGATTTGACGGTTCTCGTGCACACCCTGCTGAAGCTTGCTGAACAGGACGCCCAGTCCTGGCGCAAAGGTTTAGCATTTTGGGGAGTCGGAGAGGGAGCAGCGCGGGTAGCGCGTGGTGACTTACCTGCAGCGTAGTCGCTAGACCAAAAGGACTCTGCGAAGCCCGGCATGGTGATTGGGAGCTCGAGTCGTTCGTTGCAATAACAATAGGGTTGTGTTGTTGCGATCAAAGAAATGGAATCGTGCAGGAAAATGGAAAAGGAGGCAGCGAGAAATGTTTCGTTTCGTCGTTACTGCGTAATGCAGGTCGCAGGAGGTGGGAGGCGAGGTGGTTCCCTGCTTGTCTCTCGGTACTAGAGTTTAGAGACGCTTTGCCGGATGCGAGAAGCGAAAGAATACGTCAACGGCGATCGGCCGCGGTGCAGAACGAAAGGCGATAGAGGACACACAAGGCAAAGAAAAGTGAGAGGAAGGACGGGATGCTCAGTAAGGCAGAAGACAGAGAGCGAGAAGGCGCCGTTGCGAAAGAGGTCGTGGAGGGCGTTTCTGGTGGTCAGGGGCACATGCAAGCTGGAGGAAATTTTGGAGGAAGAGAAAAAGGCTGGCTGCTGACAGGTCCAAGGTTCAAGGTTGAAGGTTGGGGGCAGAAATGGAAAGACGGCAAGTTCGACTGGACCTGGAGGAAGAAGGAGACGGGATAAGGAAGATACTGCTGCTCTGCTGCAGGTGTGGTGTGCGTTCCCGGTGTGCGTCCCTCGGTCTCCGCAGAAGGTAATGGCAATGGAAACAGCTTGCTTGGATTGCTGCCAGGTTGTCAGTCAGTGAAGCTCCAAACCACCCTCAGCGACAAGAGATGGGACCAGTGACACGGCATCAAAGCCAGCAAGCACACGGCAGGGCTGGGCTGGGCTGGGCTGGCTGTCGATGCCAACCGAACCCAACAATCCGCACAGGCCATGGCCCAGGTTCGACAGGGCCAGCAGGGCAAAGCAGGGAACACGATGGGCGAACACCAACACAGAGATGAGGGGCAACGCCAATCCAATGTCTGTGGTGCGGTGCCTGCGTGGCTGCCCTGGAAGGAGGAGAAAAAAGACAGCCGTTCCCATTACCAAGGGCCAGCAGCTGGCGGGCTGCAGACGTGGCCTTGGATTGGCTCCATCGCCAGCCCGACGAACGCTGCTGGCATCTCGGGCCATCTGAAGCCAAAAATACACAGCCATCCCACGGTGTCGGTCCGCCAGCCACTCACAGCGTTCCCCGTGTGTTCCACTCCTTCACCATCCTCACAGTGTTCCTCATCTGACTGGTAGACATCCATCCACAGGCGACCCTGGACCCCCCACGCGGTGCCTGTGAGCCTCTGAGGCGTTGCCCGTGTGCTCCACACAAAAGCAAATGACCCTGAATGAGGCAGCCAAGCAAGCCGACTTTGACCTGAGGGCTGTCTGCCACCTCCACTGTGGCCTGTGGGAATGAGAACTTACGACCTCGATAACGGCACTAACCCGACAGCTCTGGGCTGTGTGAGCCCCTGCATTCGTCTCTGTTGCAGAATTCTGGGGCCGCTCCCAGCTGAAGAGATTCAGGCGAGGAGCCCACACGCACAGGGCAACGCACCTTGGTGGAAGCCGCAGGGCTCAACCACTTGCTGGTTTTCCCGGGCGGCCATGGAAGACGGGAAGCTAAGGTTCAACGCTCGTGGTTCCTACAGGGCTGACCGCCATGCCATCTACCGCCGCCAATTTGACGCAGTATTAAGGATCATTTTCACAAATCATGCACCCCAGGATCAGGTTTCATCCTCCCTCGCTGATCGCATCGTTTCTCGATTGAGGCAAGGCGTCCTCGTCCTTTGGTCCTCGTCCTGACTGCTTTGTCCTTTGTTCCTTTTGGTGGTGATACCTGTATTCGTACCCGTACGAGCATCCCCGACCTGCTGCTGATCTGCGTTTCCTTGATCAGCGAGCGCCTTTTGTTACCCCTGAGCCTTCGTCACAGCCCGATCAGTTCCCCAGACGACCAAGACCGTTATTAATAGCTATATTAACCTGGTCCGCCATGGAGAAATCAGAATTGGCTCCATCTCGGTCCGTATTTCTCCCCTCTATCCACCTCGGGCTTCCATCACACGAGAACCACGTCCACAGCCCAGGTGCCGCCTGGGGTAGGTCGGGCGCAAGAGCCATCCATCATCCGAAGTCACCATGGATGTCGGAGGTGTCCCGTCGACATGGTCCGTTCCCGAAATGCTAATTCAGCGGTCGGCACGGAGTGTCTGTCTGTCGGTCAAGCTCAGCTTTCGGATCAGGGAACGCACGCTTTATTCCCGTCCCTGTGCTCACAAGGGACGTGCTTTTGCTCTGAAATGGGACGATATCCGTAATCAATGCATCGACGACATGCAGTTGATCTCAATTCCTCGTTATATCACTCTTCATGCGCCTATGCCTCCAACACGTATTTCAGAAACCATTGCTTTTCTCAAGTGAGACGCAACGTAGTCGAAGATTGGTCAAAGCTATCGGAATGCGGTATGTCCCTGTTTCATGCTAAGTTGTCGACTCTGAGGACGTTCTGAATACCTTCAATAAGGAGTAAGACAGGGTCTTTGGCATCGCACCTGTTGAATTCGAATATCCGGAGACATCTCGCCTCCCACTCACAGATAGATCCGACCATATGTCATCCACACGCTAAGAAATGTTCAATGTCACGAGAAGCCTTCGGTTGTCCATGGCTCTTCTCGTGATATCATGCCCTTTTCCTCCAATCACTGTCGTCCACATGCACATTCGATATGGTTTTCTTCAATGTTGCTGTTAAAGGGTTCGATTCCAGCTCAAAGGGGGTCGCGGGAACTGCATCCCAGATATCGACAAAAACGTCCACGGATACTCCCGTGCTCGGTATGAATTAGCACACCCTGCTTCGCACAGATTTGGTCGGGATATTGCGACCTGGGCCAAAGGTCTATTGCCTAGTGGTTCGTCGTACTGACAAATACTGCAGATTCGTTGACACGCACATCACCATCCAAGATGGAGACCACACCGATACACATTAGCAAGAGTCTCGTGTCTACAGCTTGTTGTGTGACGCAAACAGAATACGTAATGAGAGCAATTGTAACGATCCGGGTTTGGTGAAGGGAACCGGAAAGAGAGCTCAACATCTTCATCTTACAATTACGGCAATAGTGTAGTACTACAGATCTATCCGTTGGTTCCTCGACAGAAGCGAATAAGAAACGAACATACTACGCAGTACAGCGAGATCGAGCCACACATATGTCAACTCAGAGGTCCACCTAGCGCAAGACTCGAAGCAGCTTGACGGCCGCTTTACTCTTGGCAATTCGGTGGCGGGGTTTTCCCAACACTCGGCTGCGCATGAAAGATTGGGAAGCCTCAGAGGTCAGATGTGTAGCTCTTGCAGCAACCGAGCAGCTTCTCACGCTCTCATATCAAGGTGACTGCTGGTTTCCAATCCGGATCTCATGTCTTATGCAGTTTATCACTTACCAGCCGGCCCGAATAGTCGCGGTCTTACCCAAATCAGTCTTGCTCGTAAACCAATAACTTTCACGGCCAGTTGCGGCCTTCATATGGGCAAGGCAAGACATCGTTGTTAGTAGCAGGTGCACACCAGCACCTCCGTTGACCGCTACAGCCCTGATTCCCCGACGGCGGGACAAGCCGAGCGGAAGAAGCAAGACCTGCAGCTCGAGAGACACGGCTCATCTGATTTCCTGCCAGGGCCCGGCCCGAGATCGTACAGACTCGTAACGTCAACAGCATGACGCCGAGTTACGAGATACCCGCTGTCAGAGTGCAACGTCCGCCGATCGATGCTCCTCGACTACGGTCTTGGAACCCGATAGCCGGCTTGGCCTGCTGTTAGATTACTTCCGCACCTTCTGTCTAGTCATAGATCTGTTTACCCGAGGACGTAGTTCGAGTTCTCGAGTGGAAGATCGAAGCATGTCTTGCCTGTTACGTGCGGGGCAATATATGCAGACCTTGCTTTCCGAGCTGGAATTCGCTCACCTCTCCTCTTAAGGAAGTCGCAACTGGCAGCTGCCTCCTTCCCTCTCGACCAGCGAGCTCCGCTCCTTCCACCAGGAACCAAGGTCAGGTACTTGGGCAGCTTTCGTCTCGTGTTCTTTCAACAGTTCGACTGGACCACTTGGTCCAGTTGGTAAGAGCAAAAGCTCAAACAAATTCTTCTCTAGAGATGCAATCTGAGTCTGAGAGGGGCGCTCGTTCGAAACACGTGAGGGCCATGAAAAGCGTGATTCCTTTTTTTTGGTCTCTCTTTCTTTATATCTGTCATTCACGAGCCTTCCTGTCTTTCGAAATATCTCGCAATAAACAAGGTAGGGAGCGACAGATGGAGGAGTTCACCATAGAAACAATTAAAGTGGCTAGACTTGCATTAGACCCCGTGTCTCAATGGGCATGTCTTAGACATGGGCAGACGCCCTGTCACGCTTTTTACTCACCGCTTTAGGCCATTTTATTCCGACTTCTCAGCCCGCCACATGGAGCTCGGCGGGACTCAAACCCTAGGGAAGGCCGCATCTCAACATGCAAACGGTGCCTCAGTCTCAATGACCCGACGGAAACCACGGCTGGCGCGCTTGACTTGTGCACTACCACCGATATGACAGACTGGAGACCCAGATGAACACGCGGGGTATCATGCTTGCGACTTCACGTCTGTCTCAGTTGAGACCCGCAGCCGGAGGTTGGCGATGCATCAAATTATCAGAGTACAATAGACGGGAAGAATGCGGGCAAGCGGAGACATCGGTTAATGCTGTGCTGGCTAATCTGTCAATCGGTAAGCTGTGTTTTGGTTTCGCGGACGATGGTTTCTTATGAAAATTCTCGAGGACGTTTTCCCAGGCCGGAGGACTATAAGTGGAAGGGACGGCCCTGACCTCGAAATCATGACAACCTTCCCAAGTCGCCAGACTACCTTCGACTACCTCGAGCGCCGGCCGCACAATGTATTTCTCCAGTCTTCTAGCTGGTTTGGCTTTTGCCTCCCCGTCATTAGGTTATGCAATCCCTTTAGCTAAACCCGCCCCTGCCTCGCGGCAATGGGTCTATGAGATTCCGTCCAAGGACAGCATCATCATCAAGCAACACGAGACAGCGCGTGCAGCTCTGATGCAACTGGAGGATACAGAGAGACAAGGTCACGCCCCTGGTAGAAAACTAATTCGGAGTTATCGCTGACTGGTAGTGTAGATGCTCAATTCAGGAAAAGCCTTTCTGAGGTTTGTGGGAAAGCAGACAACATCACCAGAGCCATTCGACTGAACGAAACCAACACAATCTGGCGTCAAAATGGTGGCTACGCTGGTGAAATGTTCTCCAAGGCCCGTGAGACAATCCTCCAAACGAAACTCTGGAAGATCGTCGATGGTATGCCCAAGGGCGCGTTGTTGCACGCCCACCTGACTGCCATGCTCCCTTACGATGCCTTGCTAGACGTGGTCATGGAGACAGAAAACATGGGATTCTGGGCATCGCAAAGTCTCAACAGCCCGGAGGCTCGCAATAACTCCAAGTTTGAGTTCTCCTACCGTGGTAAGGATTTCAAGAGCGCTGCCAACCCTGCCAACGTTTACGCGGCGGAGTACCAACCTTACAACACATCCACCAACGAGAAAATCTACATGGATGTCAAGGCTGCAGCCGACCAGTACCCAGACGGTGGTTCCAAAGAATTCCGCAAGTTTGTCAAGAGCAAGATGGTGGTCCTGCCAGAGGAGGCCACGCACCACGAGCTCGGCGTTGACGACATCTGGAAGAAGTTCCAATCCGCCTTCGAACCTGCGGGTACAATGCTGACTTACGAGCCCATCGTGCGCAGGTTCTGGCAGCTTCTGTTCAACAAGCTCGCTGAGAACAGAATCAGTTGGGTTGAGATACGCGCTGGAGGTTCCCGCGGAAAGCTTGTGCCCCAGAACCAGGTGAATGCTACGAATGATCCAAGTGTGTGGTGGACGGTCATGAACGACGAGCTTCAGAATTTCACCAGCACTCGAACCGAAAACACGACGCATCCATTCCATGGAGCCCGTGTCATCTGGTCCGACTCGCGAAGCAAGACGCAAGCTAAGCTGAAAGAGAGTGAGTGAATCGTTCAACCATGTTTCCAGTTGTCGAGATGTCAAAGACTGACTCCCGAGTCGCAGGCATGACCGATCTGTTTGCCATGAAAAAGAAGTTCCCTCTCTTGTTCAGCGGATACGACGTCGTTGCTCAAGAGGATCTGGGACGCACCTTGTTGGACATGGCCCCGGAGCTGCTTTGGTTTCAAGAAGAGGCCAGGAGACATGATGTCACACTGCCGTTCTTCTTCCACGCAGGCGAAACCCTTGGAGATGGAAATTCGACTGACGACAACCTGTTTGATGCTCTTCTTCTGGGCACACGGAGAATCGGCCACGGTTTCTCGTTATATAAACATCCAATGCTGATTGATCAAGCCGTCAAGAAGAACGTCATGGTCGAGGTGTGCCCCGTCTCGAACGAGGTCCTTCGGCTGGCGACGGATATTCTCCACCATCCTCTCCCGGCCATGATTGCGCATGGCGTCCCCACGGCCATCAGCAATGATGATCCAGCGATGCTGGGCCAAGACTCAGCCGGCCTGAGTTTTGATTTCTACCAAGTCATACAGGGTTTTGACAATGTTGGACTTGCTGGACTGGTATGAAGCTCCTCCCACCCTCTTTTTGTATGCCGACGGGCCATTCTGACACGCCATAACAGGGCGCACTGGCGCAGAACAGTCTCCGATGGTCCAACTTTGAGGACCAGAATGACAAGGACTGGGAGCTGGGTATTACACTTGGTTCCGATGCACCAAGTGTGAAGGGCGCTCGCATTCGCGAGTGGAATGCGCAGTGGAATAATTACTGCCAGCAGATCGTGGATGAGTACGGGGCGGAATGGGGTTCATGAGATGGATTGATCGCTCCGATTTTGAGTGGCCAGTACTCTCCTGGGCCTTCTTTTTCTGTCTTCTTGTACAAGGGCTGCCGGTGCACCTACTGTTCCTATGATGGTCTATAATTAAAGTTATTGAGATACACAGCGGCACTTGTCTGTGTGTCTGTCTACTAATTTACTGGCCTGTTGCTGTTCACCCATTTCCTGGCTGTCTCTACTGCTGTTCTCCCTAGTCTTCCCGCGCCTATCCCGGGTGTTTATCACTTAGGGTGTAAAGTAGAGGACAAGAAGGCTAGACAGCAGGCAAATCACGCGACAAGTAAGAGAATCATCCGAAAAAACCTTAGCAGAAAGCAAGCCGGAGAGTGTGAGAGAAGGCAGCAGAGACATGCGATATTTGACTTACAGATGTCTCAGCTGTGCCTTTTGGTTGGCTGGATACACTTCGCGCATTGTGATTGGTCACACTCCATTAGTACCACGACTTGGTTGCACAATCTGGTTGACTTCAACACTGAGTCTTGATATCCATAATGACAATGATCGAATGTCTATCATCGGAATCAAACAACTGCTGTGATAGTTCCAGGGTTCAAGTTCCAAATTTACAGGGGTGTTTCAAAGGCCGATGAACCATGGCTATTGCTACTGTGGCTGAGCTCGCACCTCAGATAACGCAATCGCTCTGGGAGCTAGGACCCCGGCCCAGCTCCCTCTTGCGTGATTAGGAATCATCGACCAAGCATCGACTCAAGCTGGGTCTGCGCAACAAACGCAGCATCTTGGTCTCTTCTGCGAAACTTGGCGATCCAAAGTCCCTCCTGACAGGATTGGCGGAATAGTTGGACTCCCATATCTGACTAAGATAAAACGGCTCATTTCTTATCTATTGGGACAAAGCAAAGCAAAGCAAAGCAACCGCTGGCCACGAACTCTCATCGAAGGCACTTCAAACCATACAATACAGCGAGATCTTGGGGCTCAACTGATCACCTTTCTCACGTTTAATTCAATCATGGATGAGAAGCATCGTGTCTTCGATGAGGAGGGCCCCCGGCCAGCCCGCCGAGGCCCCTCACCCGCGAAGAAGCTCGCTGTGACCGGAGTCTTGCTGCTCCTCGTTTCTTACATGCTTCTGGGCCAAAAGATGAAGGCGTGTGGCCATCGATCTAGGAAGCCTTGGGGACCGCCTCTTACGGTTCAGGAGAGGGCTCAAAATATCCTCAACCACAACCCACTGATTGGTAAGCGGACAGGTCGTCCGGTGTCATTGAGTGCCTATTGACGTTGGACTTAGATGGACACAATGATCTTCCCATTCTTGTGCGAGCAGTGTATGGCAACCATATTTACGACAAGAATTTCACCGAGCCCTTTGAGAACGGCGGCATGGTTGCACATGTGGATCTTCCTAGACTTCGTAAGGGCCAGAACGGCGGTGCCTTCTGGAGCGTGTACACTCCCTGCCCGGCCAACGGCAGTGACTTCTCTGACGGAAATTACGCCGAGAGTAAGTCTCCCAACTGTGGTTCATTCAAGCGGTCTCTAACGCGTCATCATAGGCGTCCAATGGACTCTTGACCAAATTGACGTCATGACCCGTATCAAGAAAGCCTACCCCAAGGACTTCTCACCTAATCTTGACAGCGACGAGGCATTGGCGGCTTTCGCAAAGGGCCAGTTGATTTCTCCTCTTGGAGTTGAGGGTCTTCATCAGATTGGTAACCGCGTCACCAACCTTCGCCGATACCACGCTTTGGGCGTCCGCTACTCAACCCTCACACACAACTGTCATAACAAATTTGCTGATGCCGCGCTCCTCGAAAGTCCCTTCCGCAAGGCAGAGCCCCTTTGGAACGGTCTGAGCCCCTTGGGTCGCCAGGTCATCCACGAGATGAACCGCATTGGTCTGCTTGTCGATCTCTCGCACACCAGGTACGTGCCTCCACATGACAAGCTGAGGTCTGGCTAACCTTATCATGAACCAGTGAGGATACCCAGCGCGACGTTCTTGGTGGCAAGGGATGGGAGGGAAGCAAGGCTCCCATCATGTACTCTCACAGCTCCGCCTTCAGCGTCTGCCCTCACCCGCGCAACGTCAAGGATGACGTGCTCAAGTTGGTTAAGGAGAACAACGGAATCGTGATGGTCAACTTCGCTCCCGACTTCATCTCCTGCGTCGACGCTGGGAGGGAGAACGGTGTTCCCGAGTTGTACCCCGCCAACGTGACGCTGCATCAGGTTGTGAGACATGTTCTTCACATTGGCAACCTCATCGGTTTCGACCACGTTGGATTCGGGTCTGATTTCGACGGCATTGGTTCCGTCCCCAAGGGCTTGGAGGACGTTTCCAAGTATCCCGACCTTGTTGCCGCGCTCCTCCAGGAGGGGCTTAGCGACGAAGACGCGGCCAAGGTTGTTGGCGGCAACATCATTCGCGTCTGGAAGGACGCTGAAGTTGTCGCCGCTAAGCTCCAGAAGGAGGGCGCACCCGTTCTGGAGGATGACCTGCCGAAGCTGGAGTTCGAGTAAACACCGAATCCGAGCTTGCACAGTTGTATAATAGCTTTCGTCGTCTCAGACAGCATGGACGTCCACGTGCCATAGTACAAGTGGTATAGTTGATCATATTCATACAATTCCGGGCGCGGTTGCGCTCTCGTGTCTATCTTGTACACCCGATGGTCTCATGTGTCGGCGGCCCATCTCGTAAACTCCAAACCATTTTTGCCATCAAAATCCCCGTCTCGTACCTGCCCTCAAGGTCTCTTAAAAGGATCTCTTAGCGCGGTTCAGCTTCTTCGCCGTCTCGATCTGGGTTCTTGTGCGCTGTCCTCTTGTGGGCAGACCCATGGCGTGTCGTCTTCCGCGGTAGGAACCCATGTCCTTTAGTCTTCCAATGTTTTCCCTGATAATCTTGCGCGCGTCGGTTTCTATCGTCATCGTTGACAGTTCTGCCGTAAGGGCCGTGACTGTTCTGGGGGCGAGGGAGCCGACTTTTGCGAGAGGGTGGATCGAGTACTTGGCGAGAATGCGTTCTGATGTGGTCGGTCCGAGAGCGTAGAAGGACTGAAGAGCTTTCTGTAGAGGCGAGGCGCATCAGCATTGTCGCAGCATGGGTGTGGTTTGCATCGGTCGAAGAAGAGGCCTTACCTTGACGAGCTTCTGCTCAGAAAAGTTGACACCCAGAATGAAAACCTGCAGACCAAGTTAGTGGTAAGCTAATTGAGAGCGTCAAAAAGTGCATGTCATACCATTTTGCCGGTTTGTCGCTGTGGATTTCAAGAACTGCTGCTGCACCATCAAAATTGCCTCTTTGGATTGGCGACCGAATCACGAACTTTCGAAATCATCAACGTTGCACGGAGAGTCGGCGCCGGAAAATAGTGGATCCCAAGAGCGGCGGCCTTGAGCGGGCAGTGTGGCTGCATTGACAGATCCGCCAGACCCCTTAGTTCTCAAGAGAGGCGCATCCACTTGGACGGATTGCGTCTCCCCATTGGGCAGTCTCGGCCACCAGGGTCCGAGCTCGAGTTCCTTATTCGGTGCTTCAGAGAGGGGAGTTTGAAACGTAGCTTCAAAGCCGCCCTTCCCAGTCTCCGTCTCCCGGGGTGTGCTTCTTCTTACTGACCTACTTAAACACAAACCTGTCCTCTGGTTTCCCATCCCAGAAGACATCCCGCATCAACTTCCTCAACCCCAATTGATCGACCTGGTGTCTAGATACCCCGGATCGTATCGCCCACCATGTTCAACCTTCGGAGACTCGTCTCCGCCCTCCTGCTTGCCGGCGTGGCGCTGGCTTTCTTCGCCCAGACGGCCGAGGCCGGCAAGGGCCCCAAGATCACCCACAAGGTCTACTTCGACATCACCCACGGCGATGAGCCCCTTGGTCGCGTTGTCATGGGTCTGTACGGCAAGACCGTCCCCAAGACCGCTGAGAACTTCCGCGCTCTCGCCACCGGCGAGAAGGGCTTCGGCTACGAGGGATCTACTTTCCACCGCGTTATCAAGCAGTTCATGATCCAGGGTGGCGACTTCACCAAGGGCGACGGCACCGGTGGCAAGTCCAGTGAGTAGTACCACTGGGGAATGCTCTTGGCTACCGGCTAACAACGACGCAGTCTACGGCGAGAAGTTCGCCGACGAGAACTTCAAGCTCAAGCACTCCAAGAAGGGTCTCCTGTCCATGGCCAACGCCGGCAAGGACACCAACGGCTCCCAGTTCTTCATCACTACCGTCATCACCTCGTGAGACGCCGTCCTGATCAATATAGTGAAACCTAAGCTAACCCCGACCTTCACAGTTGGCTCGATGGCCGCCACGTCGTCTTCGGCGAGGTCCTCGAGGGCTACGACATCGTCGAGAAGATCGAGCAGGCTGAGACCCAGCCTGGCGACCGCCCCGTCAAGACTATCAAGATTGCCAAGAGCGGAGAGCTGGAGGTTCCCCCTGAAGGTATCCACGTGGAACTCTGAGCACGTACTGTGACTCCCGTCGCCCTCACTTTCACGCATGTTACACACGAGACATGTACACACACCATCGATGTCCCCGCAGTCGTTCATTCCTCCCGACAAGAATCCAAATACAAATCCAAGAGTGTTGATGTGCTGATGGCTACGCCCCTGGCGCTGCAGGCGAATACGGCCATAGCGAGTTTGCTTCAGGTTACTCCAACGAAGATGCCCCCTTGGAGGTCGGTTCCGGCGAGGGCTGGTCCCTCCTCCAGAAGGCTTTCTTCCTTGGCGTCGTTGTTGCTCTCATCGCTGTCTACATGAAGGTCAGCAAGAACAGAGCCGCGAAGGAGGATGTCGGCTACGAGAAGACGATGGCTTAGATGATAGTGGAGGAATACGCGGCAGTTTCCACGATAAGCAAAGAAATCAAGACAAAAACTGTCCAGCAAGAACAGCAGAACAGCCAGGCATATTTTTCTACTGAGTGCATGTGTGACGTTGAATTGTAGTTTGAGATTGGCTTTAAGTTCTCCATGAGATCAGTCCAATAGCTGGGACGCCCACATGCGAAAGTGCATCACGTGTGGGGTCGCCCAAAAATTTCCCGTGCCTAAAACTTCGACTCAGACAAGCGCAACGAGAAGCAGACAAGATTTCGCTGCAAAAGTCACTCCTGCACCTGCCCAAAATGAAGCTTCTCAGTCTCAACTTCTTGACTTGCGCGGCCAAGGCCTGCAAGGTCTCGGCGGCCTCGTTTCCCCTCCACCCCAAGGACGCAGAGCTGGTGGAAGACGACATCGAGGTCAACCCCCAGCTGCTACTCAACGTCCTGCCCCGCTTAGACTGGGCCGCACTGCGAACGAATGCGACTGAGGTAAGTTTACATATTGTTCTTTACTTTTGTTCTTTTACACCTGGGTCCCAAAGTAGACAGATTCTGTCCCGTCTGTTCTGTTTTTTCGTCTCCACAGTCACACCATGGTAGCAGGGTTGCGTTGAGCACACGCGCCGGCGACGACCGTTTCGGACACTGCTGAAAAAATCTCATACACGATTAAATGAATGAGCAATGCGCTGACCACTACTCACAGCTGGGCTTCCCCGAACTTCCTGCTGAGCCCCCCTCAGCTGAGCAGCTCCAGGGCGACGAGAAGATGCTCAAGGACCTGCACCACCTGCTCATGGAGACGCAGATCATGGAGGGCAAGCTGGTCTGCGGCAACTGTGGGCACGAGTACGCCATCCGCGAAGGTATCGCCAACTTCTTGTTGCCAAGCCACCTTGTCTAAGCGTATTGCATGATGAACGGCAAGGAAGATGAGGGCGAAAGGACGTTGAATGAGTCATTTTGGCTTCGCGGCATGACGGAACGGGGGAGGAACGTTTTGAAGACCCATGATTGCGGTGGCCGCGGACTAGATACGGCCAACAGGCGTTTACGGAGTTTCACATCATGAAAACTTGGGAGGCGGCTGCAAAGAGAACAAGGAAAAAGTCCATTTTATAGAATACATTCATGCCATTCGCGGAACAACGACGAGGTCACTCACTAACGAACCCCGACAGCCATTGCTCTAATCATTTCGGTTCGATCCAGCTGTGGACCTGTGACGTTCCTTCCCCTTGCTTTAAACATGCCTACCGAGTAAACTCCCATGATGTCAAAAAGAAAATACATGCCGCGATACGAGCGCCGTGAAAACGTTTGAGGTTCCCGATCGCGCGTGGGTGGTATACATCTAGATGTTCTTCTTCTGGGCGGCGGGACCCATCTCCTTCTCGAAAGATCCGTAGGGGATGTCGAGACTGGCGAGGGCGTTGATGCCAACGCCGAGAATGGAGAAGAGGACGATGGCTGCCACCAGGGCGTGGAAGATGCCTGCATATACATTAGCATTTCTTTAGTCCACCAAATCCAAAGACGAGACGTACCAGGAGAGAAGAAGACGTATTTCTCGAACAGGGGTAGCTTCTCCCACTTGGTCTCGTTCTTGTCCTTGCGGACCTGCAACAGGCTGGCCTCGTGACGCTTCAGCTCGGCGTGAAGGGGCTCCTCGGGGAACTCGGCCTGGTAAGTTGGCTCAGATGGGCTGGCGAGGTAGATGACAGTGTACGAGTCGGAGGCCTTGCGAAACTTCTCGAGGCTCTGGCCGAGGACGTGGTCGTTGTCGGCGAGCGTGGAGGCTCTCTCGCTGGCGTCGCGGCCAAGGGGCGCGAGCCTCGTCTGGTCGATCTCGATCTTCTTGCTGCCGCACGCCTTGTGGAGGTACTCGGCGACGCTGTCGACCTTGACCTCGCCTACGACCTCTGCAACGCTGTACACGCCGCGGATATCCTTGGAAGAGATTGCGCGGCAGAGGTTGGGGGAGCGGCAGTCGCCGCCGTCAGGGCCGCGAATGTCGGCCGCGTTGGCGTTTGGCTGGGAGACGACGAGGTAGCGGTCGGTCGGGCAGGAGGAGAGGAGGTTCTGAACGGACTCGAGGACCTGGGACTCGGTCTGGAGCTGGGCGGCGTTGGAGGCGGACTTCGCGAAGCTGGAGAGATCGATGGGTTAGCATGATGTCGAGTCGAGGGGCGGATGTTGTTCGGGGACGTACTCTGCGGTCGAGAGCATGACGAAGGGAGAGGAGTCGGTGAAGGCTTGCGCCGTGGCGCAGAAGGCCATCAGGCCTGCTGTTCTTGAAAGACGCATGGCTGGCTGTTTGGGGGATTGCTGTTCGAAGATGAGCCTGGTCTTCGATGCGATGTCTTCGTAGTGCTGCTGGACGTACGCTGGCTGCAGGACGACGCATGGCCAAGGTACCTTACCTGAGCTTCGAACGTTTGAGCCTTACGTAATCATGATCCGCAGCAATCTGATAGATGCATATTTGGTCGTACTATGATACATCTGTAGACTCGGATACATGCATCAAGCCTGGATATCATCGTGTCTCTGTTTCGTTCTTTCTTTGTCTCGATAAATGTGTTGTTTTGTTCTCGAAGCGGTTTGTTTTCTTGTCTGTACTTCTAGATATGGCCTCGTCAGGGGAAAATTCCCTTTCAACATAGAGATGTAGCCCAGATAGATATCTGAGCTTCCTGGTTGTTGTGAGGGTGGTCGCAAGACAGGAGAGTGTGCAGCAGGTGATTGCATAAACAGAAGACCAAGGTAGGGCTCAATAGCATTCCTTCACGATCGAATTGTGTGACACCGTCTTGGTGAGTTGAGCTGTACAAAAATGAAGTACGAAGGATACTTCAAATCTGATCGAAGTTCCTTAACAAAAGGCTCAGTAAATTCAGGAATAAAGTACAACTGTCCGTCTTGCTATTAGTTCTTTGGTCTGGACACGGAATGATACGGTATGAATTGAAACAATACGATTGCCATTGATAGCTTGATCCGTTTCCCAGCTTGTACAGGCAAACGGTTGCCTTACATCGGCCAACGCTGAAAGACTTCCGACAGGGGCAGAATCCAGTAAACCAATGCCGATGTCACCTGGTCTCACTGACAGATGCAGGTCGAGCGAGGTCCCTCCAGCGCATTTAGCTCCTCGGCTTGGCCCGCATCAGTGGACCCTACAGAGGCCGCAGCGGCAGGGTCCCTCCCCCAGCCCCCAACCCGGGCACCTGCAAGGCTGCAAGTTCGCCGCTCTAAAAATTTCAGTCCAAGGTCCAAGACCACCACCACGAACGAATCCGCGACCGCAAACCCCGATTTCAGAAACAGCAACACCACCACCACAAACCAACCATGTTCGCCAGACCCCGACCGAAAAAGTCCGCGCTGCCGCCGCCGCCCAAGAAGCGCAAGGCCGAGTCCGCGGTCGAGGAAGTCAACTTCGATTTCGATGCGCGGCAGGATTACTTGACCGGTTTTCACAAGCGCAAGCTGCAGCGCGTAAAGTTTGCGCAGGAGCAGGCGGCCAAGAAGGCGAGGGAGGAGAAGATCGAGATGAGAAAACAGGTAAGGATCTGTCTTGGTCATCGTTGCCTCGTTTCAGGTGAATGTCGCTAATACGAGGCAATCACAGGTAAAGCAAGAACGGCAAAAGGAAGTCGAGGAGCATGTCAAGGCCGTCAACGCACTGCTCCAAGAGGCGCAGGCCGCGGACTCAGACAACGACCAGGAAATTTCAGACTTTGAAGAGTGGGACGGCATTGAAGACCAGGGCAAGGAGCAAGCGGCGCAGACAGACATCGTGGACTACGAAGACGAGTACATAGACGAAGATCGGTATACCACGGTCAAGGTTGAGGCCATCGCCGTCACACGAGACGGTCTCGAGAAGCTCAACCAAGACAGCGACGAGGAAGCGAATGACGAAGACAAGGACAAGACAGAAAATCCTGCAGCGGACAAGCCGGCGGCGAAGAAGAAGACGTTTAAGGACAGGCCAAAGAAGCCCAAGTTTCGCTACGAGTCAAAGCTGGAGAGACAAGTTGGCGACAGGAAGCTGAAGGCCAAGAAGAAGGCCAAGTTCAAGAAATAAGGAGGGTATAAACTCGGATTTGTGGTTCAGGAACTGCCAATAAGATACCTCACACGCCCAGCGTGGTTCGACGAGATGCTTGTGTTTTCTCCTCGAGACTTTCATAGACCGAGGCATTTCAGGCAGAACAGGACTCTTCTTGACGGGGGTTACAAAAAAAGGAGTAAAAACAAGGCTGCTATAACTCGGTCGCAAAACGTCCCGTCACTTGCAATCCACCGCTATCGGGACCGCTTGCTCAGGTCCCCCAAGCGAGGTGTTCCAGGCCAGAAATCTATCACAACGAAAAAGCCTTGCACGAATTGACTCCCCCGTGAGAGACACAGGCTTAGATGTTGCCAATCTCGTTCTGGAAGTCCTCGAGCTCCTTCTGGACTTGGGTGTACTTCTTGGACATCTCCTCGTACTTGGACTCCCACTGGTCGCGCTCCGACTCGAGAGCCTGGACCTTGCGCTCGAAGTGGCCGGCCTTGACGTCGGTTTGTCGGAGCCTGTGGAAAAAGACGGTGTAAGTAACGAGATTCATCGGTGGGGCGGGTTTTAATGAACACGAAAGGGGGGTCGGTCGGGGGGTGGTTGAAGACTAGGGAAAAGGGGGGGGGGGGGGGGGGGGATATTTGGACGGTTCGATGACAGGGTCCAGAACGTACTTCTCGTTGGCTTCGCGAAGGGTCTTGTCCGCCTCCTCGGCCTCCTCCTCGAGGAGCTGGAGTCTTCGCTGAAGAGTCTCGTTTTGTGTGCCAGTACCAGCGCTCTCGTCGGCAGCCTTCTTGAAGTCCTTAACTGCAGTCTCAAGCTTCTCGACCTCGCCCTCGAGCAGGCCGTTCTTGTGCTGGAGGGAGGTGATCTCCTGCTCCTTGGCCAGGTTCTCCTGCTCGAGCGTCTTGACTCTGGCCTGGAGCTCCTCAACCTTGGCGGCAGACTCGTCGGCCTCCAGACGGAGGGAGTTCATCTTCTGTTGAGAGGTAAAGAGAGACGTCGTCAGCAATGATCTCACGGCAGCTTTCGGGAGGCGACATCTTACCCCTCCAGACCGCCGGTGGCAGCATGGTGGGGCTCGGACGTGAGGGGAAGACTTACCTCCTTGATGCGATCCATGGTGATGGTGTTGAGCTGCGAAAGACTTTGTGGTGGTTGAGGGAGGTTGAGTTCGGTGCAAGAAGAATGCGATAAGCAGTTTGTTGTAGTTGGGAATGAGACGTGATCGGGGAACGTGGAATCGCAACTGTCGGGGGATGGAAGCGGGAGGAAAGGGTGTGAGGTGTTGAAATAACTGCCCCTCTACATGCAAGTTCGCTCCAGCTGCGACCCGTGGCGGACCACCCTCAGCGTGCCAGCAGCCCCAGCCAGCGCCGGTGCCAGGGGCAAGCAATTCCTGCTGAGTGGACAGCCAGGCCTGATCTTCACACGCTCAAAGGCAGCTGCAATTGGATTAGCTCTGGCACGGGCGGTGGGGTCGGGTCAGGTGGAGTGGGGTTCTGTGGCACGGTGCAGGTCGCGGTGCGGCGGTGGCATTCATTCCATTGTGAGAGCCGAGAGCACTGGACACTCTCATTCATGGCGTGGACGCTAGGTCTGAGCTTCTGCGCTTCGTTTCCCGGTCAACGCCACCAAACAGACAAATCCGTTTAGCCCCCCCATTCGCCTCTTGACGACGCAATAGTCTCGAACGAACGACAAGACAGGTGATGACAATACCACGATAGACGGCACACGACGACAACACTCACCACCGCAGCGAAACTACGAACGCATCCAACTATCGACAACTCCGCCATCTGGCTCTAGGGACAATGTTGTCGATCCGAGACGAGAACGCCGTCAACGCGGCCCAGGCTGCTCGACTTGCCCCCGGAAAGAGCCAAATGGCTCCCAAGACCCCTGGAGCCCGATACCCGAAGACGCCTTTGAAAATTCCCCTCAATGATGAGAATGCCGTCAACGCAGGCAAGTCGGTGCTTGCACCCAAGTCCAATGCGAACGGACCTATTCAGGGCACCGCCAAGAAGCAGAACCTCGTCACTCCCTCCGGTATGCCTCTGAGATGACTGTCTTAGGAAAAGAAAGAGACTGATGTTTTGGCAGAGACACGTGCTCGGGCGCCACTTGGAAACAAAACCACCAACGCAAAGGCAAAGAGCACCCAGAACACCGGAGTGAAGGACATTGCCAAGGACTTTGAGAAGACCCAGACGAAGCCCACGACCACCAAGAAGCTGAAGCAGCGGTCTCCCGGCGCTGCTCCCCTCAAGCTCGAGGTGCGAAACGACCAAGCTGGCCCTGCGGATGAGCCTGACGTGGAATATGCGCCGCCCCCGGCCAAAGACTTGCCCTACCAGTCTGACATTATTGAGGGAGACTTGACTTTCGAGGGGCTGAAGCCAGAGAACTTGCTCAAGGGCTACTACAACCACTTCTACAACCCTATGGGCGAGGACGGTGTCAGACTTCAGGACAGACAGCAGCAACAGAAGCTCAAGAAGGCCCTGAAGGAGACCGACGACCGTATTCTCCGGGACATCCAAGAGATGGACTGGTCCGTTGCTGACGTCCCCGAGACGGCAGCTTTTGGCCGCAGGAAGGCTCCCACCCCTGCCCCCAATCCAGCCGTTGCAAAGAAGACTGTGGGAGGCAAGTATCCTCCTACCATCGCCTCTCGAAGGGCTGCATCCGCTTTGTCGATGGCCACCGGCTCTACCATCAAGCAGAGGAAGCCCGTTGAGCCCACCACCACGGCCAGAAGACCCCTCTCGTCTATTATTCCCCGCACTAGGCCTGCCAGAGCAGCTCTGGCCTCCAAGTCCTCCAACGCAGAGAGTGCCGTTGGCGAAGCGGCCTCCAGAAGTACCATTGGCTACAACAAGGGTCGTTCGGCCTCGTCCTTCGTCAGTGGACGAGCCAGGCCTGCCGCAGGAGCGCGACCTGCGTCAATGGATGTCTCCACACTTGTTCCCCGGAAGACTGTCGTCCGACGTGAGGCATCCCCAAAGAAGCCGGACGGACACGCCGAGGACGCTGAGGAACTTGGCCGCCTCCAGTTCCTCTCCATCTTTGATCCGGCCGGAGACGACGAGAACGATGTCCTCGGCAATGCTGGTCCCAAGAACGAGGACTTTGAAGATGATGAGTTCGAGATGAACTTGAACTTGTAGACACTGGTCTCTTGGTTGGCGTTTGGACAGGATTACCCTCACTTGTAAAACTTTATGGAATGGTTACGGACTAGAAGGCGTTTGGATGGCATCGTGAGCCTACAATATCACGACTGCAGGAAAGATTGAAGAGGCCGAATGGCAGGCAGCCAAGGCTTGTATGAATGTATTTACTTTGTCAAACCCATGAATGACTTTGCTGCAGGGAGGTGGCAGACGAAAGAGGGCCCATGTCCTTTGGACGCGAAGTCTTAGCTGCTTCTATTTTAGTTGCTGGCCAGTTTGGCTCTACCTTACCGGAATGTATTGGTTGATTCCAGTTAGCTACTTGGGGGCTCACACGAATTGATAGACTGTTGAGCAGTAAACAATGATAGTCTTGGGAATTATCTTGAACAATTAAGCCGAATTCTCTCATTGGCTCATGACGCCAAAGTGACGGGGTAGCTTCTTTGACACCCCTGTATCTTTGGTGAGAAACGCGCAAAAGGTTCTACGCGTCGGGACCCGAAGTTTGTCACGTGCCAGCTGCCAACCAGTGTCCACCAGTCCACTTGGAGGTATTCGAGTGTACCTGGCGACAGGAATGCGGTGAGCAGTACCTTGACTCTACCACCCGCCAGAGGTGCCTGAACCAAAGCAATTTACGGATACCCATGCTGCAACGGTGCTCTCCCTCGCCTTGTTCCGTGCTGGTCTCCGCTAAATCGCATCCCTGAAAGAGTTTGGACACTCTTCAACCTCCAACTTTCTGACCTCACTGCTCTATTTTTTTCCCGCCCTCGCCTTTCGTCGATCGCATCGCACGGCACACCGCTTCCATCTACGACCTTCGCAGATTGACTGCGTCGAAGTCGAACCATTCGCGACTGGGTATCTCCATCCTTGGATGACGCAGTTAGGCTATTGCCCCCCTTGCTAGCCCGCCAGCCGCCAACCGCCCGTGTCGGTGTCGACTCCTCCTCGGTCGCGTGAACCTCAACATCGCGCATCTGTCTCCCGCCACGCTCCTGCCGCTGTTGTCTCCAGCGATGCCCTCTGCCCTCTGAAGCACCCGACACGCAAGAGACGATGGTCGGTCGCAGGCGGGAGTGGTAGAGACAGATACACCTCACGATGACCCGCCAACCGTCGGCGAGCTTCGCGCAATTCTTTCCTGCCGCACCACGTGCTGCCAGGGACAGGGCCACCGAGAGAGAAAAGGCCAAGGCCAAGACACAAGATACTCCTGCTACCAGTGGCCTGCTTGTTGGCCAGAAAAGTGGTGCTACCGCTTCGCTCAACGGCACAAGCGCCCGAGCGCCATCTGGTACTGATGGCCTACTCTCCGACTCCTCTCAACAGCCGGCCGATGGCCATGAGTCGCCTTTAGGAGATACACTCAACGCCGTTGGATCTGCGAGCTCTTACGCGAGCACTGGCTCTTCCTCCGTCTTCAGCACCTCTGCGCGACAGGCCGCCCCGAACGGCTCATCTCATATACCCACCACCAGCGGCACGCCGCTCACCTCAATAGAATCACCTTCATACTCGGGAAATGCTGGCCTGCCGAAGACGAACATGGTCCACGCACAAACCATCGATCGGGATGAGGCATCGGCCTCCCGCAATACCCCATTATCCCGCCTGAACGGCTCGCTCCCGGAGCCCTCACCCATTGAGCGCACTCCTGCGCGAGATCTTTCTCGAACCACGAAAGGCATCAAATGCACATATGATCCATTTAACGACCGGACCCTGTCGAAGCACAATAAGAAAAGTGCCAAGCCGATATACAAGGAGTTTGGATTGGTACGTACAAACATAACATATCCGCCCATGGAGGGGGGGCGTCATCTTTTGAGTGAGAGCTATGGCTAATAAACTGAGTAGGAAGATGACACCCCCCCTCCAGACCCTCGCCTCGCTAAAGGCGGGCGATTGGGCTATATCAACACCGACTTCCACCTTCCAAAGTCTCGACTGCGACAGTCGCCGTATAATCTCAAGCCGTATCCGTACGACTCGAAAACCTCGCTTGGGCCTGGCCCACCAACACAGATCGTCGTGACTGGCTTCAATCCTCTCATCACCTTTTCCAAGGTGACGGCAGCTTTCGCGACATTTGGAGACATTGCAGAGAGCAGCAACAAGATGCATCCTGAGACAGGCAGCTATCTTGGCTTTGCGACGTTTCGATACAAGGATGCGCATCCCGGTCGCTCGAGGCTCAACCCGATCAGAGCAATTGATGCCGCGCGCCGCGCTGTGAAAGCTATGCACGGGCAGCGAATTGAGGCGAACCAAATACGAGTCGAGTATGACCCCGAGGGCAAGAAAAGCGCTCGCATGCTTGAAGAAGCCTTGAGAAGAGAGCGTGCATCCCAAGATGTACACACTGTACACACTGCTTCAAAGGCGCCTCCAACAGGCCCGCGGGTTAATGTGCCCGAAAAGGTTCCTGGTCCACCACCATTGGCGCCAAAGGGCCCCTCGTCCCATCGGCAAGCAGTGGCTGGTGTCCCTCCCTGGGTGCCAAGTCAGCCAAAGGGGCATGTCGCTATAGAGGATAAGGCTATCGCGAAGCAACTCGAAAACGACCCGTATGTGTTTGTTGCGCACGAACATGTGCCCGTCATGGTTACGACAATTCCGCACATGAAGAAGCGCCTCAAGGCTTTCGCTTTTGACGAAATTCGCATCGACAGAACAGGCTACTTTATTGTCTTTCCGAACACCTTCCACGGTCGAAATGAAGCCATGAAGTGCTATAGAGCTGCTAATCACACCGACCTGTTCACATACAATATGGTTATGCAGCTCTACCTCCCGCAGAACTCATCTCGAGACTCTGAGTCGGCAGCCCCAGCTCCGCGCTCACGACGAACCCCTAGCCCCGAACGAAAGCGTCGAACCGATCAGCGATTGCGAGAGGATAAGGATCGCCGCCGTCGCGAAGAGGAAGCAGATCTGGAAGAGGAAAAGCGACAAAGAGCTAAGAACTTTGACCCTGTCATGGAAGCTTGCGATGTTGTTGCCAGAGAACTGGCAGAGCATCTGATCAAGCACATCAGATCACGGGTTGCCGCTCCTACTTTGACGAATTTCCTCAACCCCTCCAATCATGTCGCGATGCGCCAGAAACTCGGTCTCAGAGATCCGGCTGGTTCTGTCCCGTCGGTTACCGTAGATGCAGGTGACGAGAGTCCTGGTGGTGCTACTCCCAACTCGGGAGCAGATCCCATCGAGCGTCGTACCGGCCGTCTAGAGATATCCTCCCTACCCCGTATTCGTAAAGCCAAGGCCACAGGACACGGAGCTCGTAATAATGTTGGGTTTATGGATCCCTTCTCGCGCAAGCGTGCTCCTCAAAGCCGCGGTGCTTTCAGGTCACTGCACCATCGACTGAAGAGCTACGATAGCGATGTCGAATCCGACGAAGAAGTTGAGGTCAGAGAGTCTGTCGCAAGGGACACGGAAGAGCCTGATTCTCGGCCGCGCAGTCGCATGAGTACAGACGATGATGTATCCAGAGAAGACTTTGCTTCGTGGGGCCCTGCGGAGGAAGACTCCATGACCGAGGCAAGCTTTGCGGTTGTTGATGGGCTGACCTCGACCAAGAAGAGAAAACTGGACCTTGAGCTTCGGTCAGCAGTTAAGCGCCATAAGAAGTCCGACGAGGAACTCTTTGGGGTCACGCTGGATAACATGGAGCCCGACTTGCCAGTTCATGAAATATCCGAGGAAGCCACGCCTGATGTCGACATGGCTGATGTGCGAAGCGAGACTCGCTCCGAAACCCCGGCCCTCTCAACTAAAGCTTCGGCGAAGAAGTTGAAGTCAAAGAAGAAATCAAAGAAACAACTGTTCGAGGAACGTGAGGCTCTGAAAAAGCAACAGCAAGCACAGTCGGTTGCAGAAACAGAAGAGGAAGAGCCGGTCCCCGCGAAGACCCCGGTGGAGGAGGTGAAGCCAGAGCCAGAGCCAGCACCAGCATTAGCAGCAAAGAGGGAGGACGAGCCTGTTGCTGCTGTAGATTTCACCCTGTACTCAACGACGCCGAGACGCGCTCTTGATCTGCCTACCGACTTCAAGCTGGATATTGCAACCATGCAAGAGTTGTCCATGTCAGCTGCGGATATGCCAGACTTGGCCAGGCTCAGCAAAAGGTTTGGAGGGGCAGATCTGGGGGACCCGCTTCTTTGGCTTTGGCGGCGCAACAGGGTACGAGAACTCAACTCAAAGGACGGGTCTATCGATCGTGCGGTTGGTATTGAAGGCTACTACGTCTCTAATTCCACCGGTTCCGCACGAACCGAAGGTGTCAAGAAGATTCTTAACGCCGAAAAGTCCAAATACCTGCCTCATCACATCAAGGTCCAGAAACAAAGAGAGGCACGGCAGGCGAAGTACAAGAAGGATGGCAAGGATGCGGCGGTTGAGGCCAGCAGGCTTGCTGTCGCTGAAAAGGTCGTCGCCAAGGGCAACTCGAGAGCTAATCGTGCAAACAACCGTCGCCACGTGTCAGCTCTTCAGGACGAGAAGAAGATGTCGGGCGACTCTGATGCCTTCAAATTCAACCAGCTTAAGAAGCGGAAGAAGCCAGTCAAATTTGCTAGATCTGCCATCCACAACTGGGGTCTCTATACGGAAGAGAACATCAACAAGGATGACATGATTATCGAGTACGTGGGCGAACAAGTCAGACAGTCCATCTCGGAGATTCGGGAGAAGCGCTACCTCAAGAGCGGCATGGGCAGCAGTTACTTGTTCCGCATCGACGATAATACCGTCATTGATGCGACCAAGAAGGGCGGTATTGCTCGATTCATCAACCACAGCTGCATGCCCAACTGTACGGCCAAGATCATTAAGGTGGATGGAAGCAAACGAATCGTTATTTATGCTCTCCGGGACATTGCACAGCGTGAGTATTGTTCTGATTCGTGGTTTGAGGAATATGCTAACATCCCCGCAGACGAGGAACTGACATACGACTACAAATTCGAACGTGAGATCGGCAGTTTGGACCGCATTCCCTGTCTTTGCGGTACGGCGGCGTGCAAGGGATTCCTCAACTAATCCTGATCGCTTCTTTCCGGTGTTTTTTTTTTTTTGGGTGGACGGGTGGGCTGTCTGCATTGCGCCCTCGTGCATGTTCATGGGGGCTGGTTGCGTTGCGGGAGTAGGAACTCAACTTCTAGAGTCGTTTTTTGCGAGGGGCAGTCGTCGACGGTGATTGATCGTCGTCTCTCATTTGTTCTCTTCACACATGCATACCCCTTGGATCCGTCTTTGCGTTTATATTATATGCATACCAACCGAGGCCGGGTAAGGGAATGGAGACGAAACTTTTGGGCAAAGGGCGGGGAAAAAAGTGTACTATGAGATACTCTCCGCGGATGCGGTCTTTGGCGTTCATTTTCGGAGCAACGGGGCTATCTGGGCCCATTTGAAGGGCCAGGCTGGCCAGCAGATTACGTGACATTTATCTGCCTACGATGACGGGAGACGGGAGAGAAGGGGACAGGCCCTGAGGTGTGCGAGGGCGAGCGAGACAACCATCTCTAGGTAATCCGAGCGTATATCACCACAATGTATATATGGCGAAGGAGACACGGTCGGTGTTGGGGACTGAAACACGAGACCCAATCACACGCCGGGAGACTGGTTATTAATATCAATGGCGTTTGGCCCCCTGAGCATTCTTTTATTGCCTTGCCGCTGAGGGTGAAGACTTTTGTAGACTGATGTTTCTGACGAAGGAGCTAAATGGGTATAAGGGACCGCTGAATTCCATATCGTACCTGATGAAAGGGTGAGCCTGTGTTGATGTTTGGCATGGTGGAGTGAAACCCACCAGTAGTTGACCGCCAACACGAACCCTTCGCCGTCTGCTGGGCAGGACTGTGAAACCTTGTGGTACCACATGGCAGGGAGGTAGAGCATGTCGCCAGGTTCGAGGGTGACTCTGACGGGTTCCGCGAGGTGAGAGTACGGCATGGCGTTGACCTGGGGGAAGTCCGGGTCCCACGTCGCAAACGGGACTTTATCTGATAGCTTGCCCTTCTCCCCATCCGCGTCATTGTCGTCGTCGCAATCAAGCTCCAGGATGAGGTCGTCGGCGGAGGACTCTTTACGCCGGCGGTGGTACGTCGCGGGGGTGAGGCTTTGCTCGTTAACGCAAGGGTGGCATAGGGGCGGGAGGAGGACGAAGTGCTTGCGGCCGCGGACCTGGACGTAGATGTTTTCGTAGTTGTCCTTGTGAAGGGCTGTGACAGAGCGGGCGTTGCCGATCCAGAGGTTTATGGCGTCCGGGTCGCGGTCGAGGGCGATGCGGGCGAAGGGGACTGAGGGGGGGACGTGGTTGAAGAGGGGGAGATATTCATTGCGAAGGTTGTCGTTTTCTGAGTGGGTTAGTGGAGGGTTCGTTACAGGGTGTGAGTATGAGTGACTTTGTAATGAGGGTTGGGAGTTAATGTGAGTGAGAATTGAGTGCTAGTGGTGTGTTTGTGAGAGGGTCGTGAGGATTATGAAGCGAGAGCCGTGAGATGAGATGAAGGTTGAGAAACATACGGGTCTGGGCGTAGCGGACTTCTGAGGTGGTGTCTTTGCTTCGTTCTTGATCTATCACGTAGTTGAGGAACTCTTCAAAATCTTGATGTTCCTCATGGGGCTTTGCGAAGACTACTTCTTCGTCATGGGAGGTTGGCGCATCGGCGTTGCTTTTTTACGTGTTAGTCGTGTGATGAGATTTTCGGCTATGAACAACAGCAGATAAGTAACCACTCACCCAAACGGGGTCACGGCGACATTGACAGTCTGATCCTTGAAGGCATCCAGCAGGAACTCCTTGTCCCAGGTCTTGTTCGACCTCCACGAGCAAGCAGCCCCGCGGACGACGAAAGGCGTGTTGCGGGCGACATAGCGCATGAACTCGAGGGGGCTCGGCTCCTCGTTCAGCTCGTTGATGAAGGCGCCGTTGAGCTCGTTGAAGGTGGTAATCAGCTCGGACAGGGGGTCCCCTGATGGTGCCGGGATTTCTGAGTCCATGGCGCCGGGCCTGATGTGAGAGTGAGTGCGGTGGTACGCCCGGCGATGGTGATGAGGATGAATTTGGGATGGAGTTGTGGTCGCATGACTAAGACAGGGTGTGATGGGAGGAGGGTTTTTCTCGTATGGAGAGCGAGAATTACGACGAATGCCTCAATGAATGCCTCAATTGAGCCGGACAAGGTGTAATGCAGCAAATCTGCCCGATATTCCCAGGTGGCTCTCGGTTTAGTTTTGAAAATGGTCTTATTTGTGCCGGTGAGAGAGAGTCTATTGGCGTTTCACGGTTTCAAAGTCATGTCATTTAAACGCGGCCCCGGGAAGTGTTCACGGGTTCTACGATCACCAGCAACAGGCAGGCTACTGGTTCATGGCTACAGCTAGCTGAAGACGAAGTGCCGGCTCAGTTGCAGGAAAGGCAAAAAAAGAAAAGAATGCAACATTGGGAACGCTGTTGCGGAGGAAAACACGCGAGATACAGGGGTGTTCTGCTGTTGCTGTTGCTTTCTGCGCGCGAAGGGTACCCGGAAAAAGAGGGGGTGGGAGCACGGGTATCGTATCGAGGGTCTCTAGGGGTCTTGGGGAGGATGGGGGTCTCAATTGGTGGTGCGAACCGCACAGGGCGGTGCGGAGCCAATGAGAAGGGCGGACCGGGTGGGAAATGGCCTGACTTTGGCATCAACTGGGCTGATTATGATGGAAGCATTGGTGATTTTGAGCAAACACACCGCACCTCGCGCAAATGCAATCACACTTGACTTGGTCTTAGGCTACCCAAGCTGCTGCAAGATTGCCCATCTGATTAATTATAGATTGTAGTAGATCAGATCTGCCCATGCCGGTCGTGTCGCCCTTTTGGTTATATAGTATGCGTCGGCCGCCCTTTCCTTTTGATGTTTTGTTCCGTCAGCAGAAGCTCCGTCCGACCTTCCTGACGATATTCCCGTCGGGTGAAAAGCTTGCTTGCCGCCAATAGCAACCAACACCAATTGCCTTACACCAACACCGCCGACATCGACAAGTGTCACTTGCATCAATTCAATTCTTCCGATTTGAACCCGATCGAACTAACCGACAGCCATGCTGCATTGGAGGACTTCTTATTCACTGTCGCCGTCACGGTCTCATCACAGCCAGCATCACCACCGCCAAACACTGGAACCGAATCCGGCCGTGCAAAGCCACCTCAGCTTGCGGTTTGAGCTTGCCACAGTTCACACGACATGAATAATCACCATAATCTACCGTTTTCGCCATGTGCATGCATTCCAGAACGACACGATGACCACGAACCCCATCACTGGCGCATATCGATCGGCGTTCGGGACTCTCGGCTGGGCTGGGCTGGTGCCAATCGTCACATTCACCTCCTCGGTCCGTCCACACGACAGTGTGACGGGATTCCAGGCTCTCTGCATTGCTAAGACATGGCTCGCTTAGCCGTCCGCAGCGCATTACCTTTGCCAGGCACCCAGGGTTGAGTCCTGTCTGTCTTTATCCCCCCCCCCCCCCCATGCCGAGGGGGATGGACCGAGGCACGTTTCCGAGCTGGACGGACCGGATTTCGAAGGATATGCGCCCGCTTCAACCTGCTCCCTCGTATCTTCCCCCGAGCCCGCGGCCGCCGTTAATGCGCCAGAACAAACCGCGCAACGTACACCACGAGGTGTGCGCACGTACGCACCGCAAGCAGCTTGCACTTACACCTGGCTTGGAGCTTCCAACACCCCGTGTGTCCCGCGCGGGTTGCGCCCGGTCCCCCGAGACCCCTACACTTGCTGACCTTCAAGCGAAGACGAGACAGGAAGCGCAGGATGGGGTTGAGGGGAAAGGGAGGGGGGTGAACACGACTCGAACAACGAATCAGTTCAAGAACTGCGCGCCAATGCTCCTGCAGACACAAACGGTGGATGTTCTCCTTGTCCTCGGGCTGCCTGCGTGTTGACACGCACAGCACTACCTCGACAGCGCCGGCACCGGCACCACCACCACTAGCCCCGTTTCTCTACTGTCTCTCCGGCTCAGGAAAGACGAGCGGTCCTAGTGAGCGCGCCAAGAACAGCCGACAGGAACTCTTTCTCTATCAATGTCTCTCGCTTGGATGCGGGCAAAATGTGCCTGTTCACCTTGATACATTCCGAAGGGAGAGACACGATTTGTCTGTCGCAGCATTTTGGTTTTTTACCCCCCTTGACCTTCTGGAATGTCCCAGAGTCTTTCTAGGTTTGGTCCATCTGTTTGAAACTCGTCCACCACTGGCATTTTTGGGGGCAGACTAACGCGAAGCGTATGTCCACCCACCACGTCTCGGTAGGCATCAAGCGGCCAAGGTGAGGGGTAGCGTCCTCCGAGTCTGAGGAACTGAGATGCAGAGCAGAAGCCAGAAGCCACGCAGAGATGCAGCAGGTACGCATGGCCGGCGGCTGTTTGACTTGTCTCGTGCGTGAGCTGCTCCGCTTGGCCTTCATCTCAGGATCCCCCAACTTGGATTTTGACTTTGTCGCCCCCAAAATAGCCCCCCCAAGGACGTTCCCAAACTACCCCTCAATTTCCAACCTTATCTTTCTTCCCCGTCGCGTGGATTTGCCCTACCTCGCCTGGAGCTGCCCGCGAAGTCCAGGCGACGTCTCCTCTCGTCCCTGCTTGCCATGAGGTCTGAGCTACACGCGTCCCATGATTTCCCTTCGGATATCCTGGAGGATCAGTGGTGGGCTGGGCTGGGCTTTTGCCGTGCGGCAGCACGAAGGTCGTCAAGTTGGCGCGAGAAGGAGGGCAGCACCTCCTTTACAAATTATTGGCTTGAAAGAAGCCTTTCAGGTCTTGTCTCAAGTCTTGGACACCCCCAGGAAGCAGGACAGGAGAGCTGCAGACGTCAGCGCCGGTGTCAGCGTCAAGCGGGAGAAGGGGGCTTGCTCTAGTGGGCGATCTGCCATCACATACACTACACTACATTCAGACACGCAAGACGTCTCCAGCTTGGCGGCAACGCCAAAACGCCCCTGGCTTGGCTTCTAGCGTCTCCTGCTCCAAGCCTTGGTCTTGGTCTTGGTCTTGGATTCTCGCAGAGACGAGGTATCTTCTAAGTCCCCGGGTCTCATCTTTTCCCCCCGGGGGGGCCCATCTCACTAAGTTTCCTGCCCACCCTCGCAGGGAAGTCGTCCCATGTTCCCCGACACACCACGCCATGGCCGTCGGCAGGTTCCACCACCATTCAGTGGACTGAGGTGCGGTGCGGTGCCCATTGCTCACCGACAACCAGCGCCCTCCTCGCTGTTCGCTGCCCACACAAGTGTGTGTGTACCATGCTCCTCGCCCCCAGCGACGTGCTGTCGGGTCGGTTGTCTTGGGCCACCTAAAGCTGGTGCAGTCACCTCAGGTACTGCGATATCATATGCGGCGCTATTACTTGAGGAAAACGCCCTGTGGAGAGAAGTGCCGGCACCTGGGCCTCACCTGAGCCGCCTGACGTAAGGTCTGGTGGTATGCAGCGAGGCAGTCACCTAAGAGCAATCGACGAGAGGTAGGTGCCTATCTAAGTAGATCGGTACCCCTGGATGGGGTTCCCGGTGGTGGTGTGCGATCCCCTCTGCACACTGCAACAGGGACACTTTCGCATCGCACCCGCCCTGCCTCTCCTGTCCCGCAGCGTCCTGTCAGGTCGGCCAACCCACACCACCACGCCACGCCACGCCGTGCTTGCTACCACATCTCTACATCCACCGATCGATACTCACTACCTTACCTGACCTTGCCTTAGCTCCCAATCACCTGCCAAAGAAATACGTCGTCTTTTTTCAACACCATCAACCTCCCGCTTTACCAACCCAGGGTCGCCCCCCGAAAGCCGTCCCAATTTACGCCTGCCTTGGCCGCCGCATATCATTCTCCGCATCTCCCGTCGCCCAAGCTGTCGAACTCCAACGACATTAATTGCTCCCAGACTTGAGCGCCTGCGACTTGCTCCGCCCGCACCACAGACGCCGGGCACAAACAACACCCACCAGCGCACCGACGAAAGGACATGCGTCCCAATTGAATCCCTCCCGACTTACGACTAACACAATTTCCGCAACGTCTTCCAAGCCGCCAGTCCGGACTAGCAGGATTAGTCTTGTCTTCTGTCGTCTGGCTCCATCGCAGGTGCCCGCCGCCGTCGTTCCACTTCCACCCTCTCCCGACACCCGATCGACCGACGAACGTGGAACCGACCGACCACGTCCAATCCCCGTCTCCTCCCAGACGCAAATACACACTACTTGCCAGAGCCGCGCCCACATCCCTCCTTCGCGCGCATTGATTTCAAAAGCTTTCACCTCTCCGTTCCCCAGTTTCGACACACCTGCACAACCAACGATCCCCCGGCCCGTTGCTAATGTCCCATCCGTCTGGCCGCCTTGCCTAGCCCGCCCGTCGAACCGAATCATGAGTGCGACGACCAACTCCTGCAGGCCTCCAACATCATTCTGTGCAGATAAACAGTGGATGGTTCGAAAGCTCGCCTGAGCCGCCTCCGCTTCTGCAACCGAGTTTAACCTCTTCTTCTGCTGCAGCTGCTGCAAGTCAACTTGCAACCGTCGCCGCAGATGATTTGGTATCTGTTGTATCCTTTGCGAGGGTATGGACCGCTCACACTACCGCCCGCACTCGTGCCCCGGCCTCACGCGCATCTCTTGACTAACTGCCCTTCAGAACTACGGAAGCTCCTGTCCTTGCCCCGAACCATCCTCTCCGTCGATGCTTTGCGCGATACGGTCGATACGCTGCGAGACACGTCGTCACGACACTCATCATTTCTGTGGCCGTTGCCGCTATCCTCATCTACCCATTTCCATATCTATACACGTCCGACCTTAGCAATGGCGCCTCCAACCTCCCCCACCACGTGTGGACTGCAGCGCAGCCGCTCAAGGAGAACAGCACCGAGCCCGACGTTATAATGCGTTCCATATGGGTCCACGGCAGTTACATGAAGGCTTTGGAACGCGATGTCTTGCTTGGCGCTCTTGAACTGCAAGATGAGCTTCTTGGTCCCACCAAAGATTTCAGCCCGCGCCGGCCCGTAACGACCCTCCGTCTCCACGACCCGCACGTGGATCTCGCTCCAGGAGACCGGGATGCCTTCCATGTCGTCAATGGCCTCACAAATCAGTCATGGTTCTTCCATTCGCCACTTCAGTACTGGGCCTGCTCCACGGAGCGCATACTCGACGACGCGGACATTCTATCGACAGTGAATGCTAGGAAAACGCAACCTACCTCAGTCAATGTGACTCTGAGGCACTCCATTGTCTTCAGCGGAAAACGCTTCGAGGACCGAAAACTAATGGCAGCGGATGCCTTGGTGATCACCCTAATTCACCTCCGCGATTCACCGGTTGGCCGCCAATGGGAAAGAAAGGCAGAAGCACTTGCCACACGTATGAGAAACACTTGGACCGCATATCCCGCCGACGGCAAGAGCATGACCAGCCAGCTCTATGAGTTCCAATTCATGCCCATTTCTATGCAAGATACGGTAATACTGGCTCTTGCATACGGCCTGGTATCGGTTTACTTCTTATTCAGCCTTTCAAAATTACGAGCCGTCAAGTCCAAGGTCGGCCTCATAGTCATGGTCTTCGCTCAGATCGTTGTTTCCATAATGTCGAGTTTCACGGTATGTGCCGTTTTTCGCGTCGACCTCTCGGGGATTCCACAAGCGGCGTATCCGGTCGTGGTTCTCTCGATGAGTCTCGAGAACATTTTCAGGCTTATCAACGCCGTCATCATGACTCCCTCGGAAAACAGCACGAGTAGTCGAATCAGCCGTGCATTTGGCGAAACGGCACACATCGCTTTAGCCAGTTCAGCGCAAAACGTCTTCATTCTGTGGGGCCTGTCCAAGGTGGTCTCACCCGGCGTGTCCGCGTTCTGCACTTTTGTTTCCGTTGCAATTGTGTTTGACTTTTTCTACCTGTCGACATTCTTTCTGGCCGTCCTCAGCGTCGATGTCCGGCGAACAGAGCTGGGTGACGCACTCGCCAAAGCATCGCTCAAGAACAATCGATATGGCCAGGAGCAGCCACTCAAAAGAAGCTGG
Organism: Colletotrichum chrysophilum; assembly: GCF_026319265.1. Taxonomy (NCBI): domain Eukaryota; kingdom Fungi; phylum Ascomycota; class Sordariomycetes; order Glomerellales; family Glomerellaceae; genus Colletotrichum; species Colletotrichum chrysophilum. The sequence goes on along the minus strand of NW_026517288.1, from coordinate 1,132,792 downwards.
TTCGAGGCCATGCTTCAAGGAAAGATCGCTCTGTCAACTCGGATCGCCGGCACCGTCGTCATGATCACTTTTGTCTTGATTGCGCAGTGGCACTTTTTCGAGAATGACACGATGTTCAGGCTTATACGTGGAATTTTCAGGATAGGTCGAGACACCGTCAACTTCAGCCAGCAGAAGAATGCGATGCTTGTCGACATTCATCAAGCGCGCAGTCCGACGTCGTGGCTTCGGTTGCAAGACCACGAAAGCGCGCGCGAGGTCATCAACGTCATCAAGCCGAACTCCCACAGTTACACCGCGCGCGTCTACGATCCACTGGTCTTTGTACTCAACGGCGCCGATCGTACCCCGCGCATGCCCGAGCGACCCTTGTTACCAGCGCTTTACGACTTCATTGACCACCACTTGAAGCATTTTCTAGTTACCGTGCTGTTCATCGTGTCGGCTGTACGTCTTCTCATGCATTACTTGTTATGGGGTGACGATGCCGAATCCAGACGAAATGACGACTTCAGCGATCAGCCTCTCCTTGCAGTCGAGACATTGCCGGAGGAACACGCCCTCGACGTTGTTCTGATGTCGTCGTCTTACGACGGTCACATCATCTCCGTAGGTCTCGACCGCTCAGTGCGGGTTTGGGACGTTCGATCGGGCATCATTGGCTACTCGCTCGCTGATGTCGAACCACCGCCAGAGAATCCCTTCCCCGTCTTGGCCGTCGCAACAGACAAGAAGTCCAACTGGTTGGCTCTGTTATCGTCTCGCAAGGTCTTTCTATGGAACTTGCAAGAGCACCGGTGGAGCAAATCAGTGCCGGTGGAACTGAATGGCCAAAAACCGGAGGGTTTCTTTTTCGGCACGCCGACGTTCGACTACTCGAGCCCTCTGGTCATTGTGCGACGAAACGGAACGATGACCCAGATCTTCCCCGGCTCAAAGGAGCCCATGGAGTTTACCATCTGCAAGAGCCCGCTCATCTCAGTTCGGCCGCTGGTGCAGAAGAACGTGCCGGGCGGAAACCAGCAACTATCGATCCTGACTGCATCCAGAAAGGGGTGCATCCACGTTGCAACGCATCAGCAAGACAACTCGTGGGTTTCGCAAAGCTTGGATGTTCACTCCATCGAGGATCGAGACGCGTATCAAGTCGTGCCGCTCTCTGCGCTTAGCTCGTTTCTAGTTGCCAGATCTCAGACGGTCGATCTCGTCGACGCGAAGACCAACACCCTGCTCCACACGTTTGAAACGGAGCCAATCCAGCCGCGGTCTCTCAGGTGTTTCCACTCCTCGCGGCGCAAACCGCAGTGCGGCTCGGTTGGACTTGTGTCATTTGGCATCGCTTACAACCACGCTGACTCGGGCGACTGTATCATCCAGACTTACACCTGTAAGGAGGAAGGGAATGTCATCTGCTTCCGCAACACGAGCATGCCGCCCAGCCGCAGCTGCTCTTTGTGGCACGATACAATCGAGTCGAAGCGGCAAATCGCCAACCCTGGCACGTGGGAGGCGCTCCCCAATGGCTTCCTTGTTGGCGTTCGGAAGGACAACTACGACAGTGGATCAAGCAGTGGAGAGTCGTCTCCGACAACAACGGGCGGGCTACGACGGAGGATGTATCAACGACTAGAGAAGAGGCCTAGCAGATCTCAGGACAACTGGGAAGTATGGCTCGCCTCAGAGCTGGGTCGCGAGGAGATTTACGAGACCAAGCCGTTGCACTCGGAGTTCGAGAACGGCTCGCATCTCATCATATCTGAGCTTGGTCCTATGGTCAAGGTCGGCACAGCATCTGTGGCGGTGGGGTTCGGAAACATCATTAAGCTCATCACGGTCGGTCATCAGCATTTCGAGGACCTGGCCGAAGCCGGAAACGGAGACCTCTTGAATCTGGGTAGCCGGAGGAGGAAGCCGGCGGGCGGCGTTACACACCAGCGCATGAAGGTCCCATCGTGGATTTGAGTCGACAAATGGGGAAAGTGCAATCTTAGGACCGTGATATGGACGGCGTATCATTTCCGCTTTTTATTCTTATTTCTTCTTTTTATATACCCCGGATCACGAAGGGAGTTTGTTGGGATATCTATTTGGGTGTTTATATTTAGTCTACTTGGTGTAATACCCCGTCATGAAATGGTGGGGATGGGTTTTTTCAGACTCCCAATACGATGAATTGAAACGTCAATCATGATGTTCGACGTTGTATTGTGAATGTGAGCTGCTGTATGCGTGGGGCCTCTGACGCGGATATTGTTGAGAACAACCACAAATGCCAAGAGCGCACCCCCGGAGAAAATCAAAGGAAAAGTCGCCAGAGAGATTAAGGAGATGGCGAAACATAGTCTCGCGAGCAGTTTCGAATTCGGCTACGTCCCCAAGACGATTGATGAGTTCGTTGGCGATAGCCTCCTCATTGTCGAGCAAGTCTTGGTGACACAATTTTCACAAATCATAGTACCTAGCGCTCGATGTACGTCAATCGACGAAGACTTATGATGAATACTGGGTCAAGGATGACTGGAGACCACGGCGGCCGCGTAGGGGGGGATGGAATCTGGAGCGAACTTTCAAGTACCTAGCCGCACCTGCTGTTGACTGATTTCCGTAGAAACGAATACTTTCTAGGTTTTGACAAAGGATCCCTTGAAAGGATACATCTGGTGGGTGTTATTGTAGACTTCGGGGGTCTAAGGGATGTTCGAAAACTTATATACGACTGTTACTGAAAGATCTGTCTTCCCAGTACGAAGCACGTGAGCTATCGAAGTGTCGTCTGTCTTTGAGGTTAGTGTTTTAGTACGAAAGAGTCTGGTATTATACAGTTTGTGGCTCCTAGACCGCAAATAGGAGTCAGAGCTGGTAATTCCTTACGCAGTACAGGGCGACCAAGATCTCAAAGACGTCGTCACTCTTTTGATAGCGTAAGGGGATGATATCAGGAATTCGGCTTAAAGATGATGTGGCCACTGTCCGTCATTGTCCAAAGCCCAGAGTTTATTTGTACTTGTATCGGAATGTGATCTCGGTGGTCCGACCTAGCATCTCGGCATGTTGGAACTCAACTCAGGACTTTTCACCCAGCCTCGACATTACTATAAAGTTTGATTTGTCGCCAACTCATTGCTTTCTTCACATTCGGTTGGAATTCGATTGGTTTTCAAAAGAGGCTTGGTTCATCGTCTAGTCCCCTTCTCCGCAGTTGGGATTTGTGAGTCTGAGGCCCGTCCTGATCACCTCACCCGTGACGCTTGCTTATCGAGTATATAGAGCGATTCGGTTCGGTTCTTATATTCGTTCTTTTGTATGCACCAATTGCACAGGACTGACCCCGTTTCTGCTCCAGTACTCACAGAAGCATCGCAATGCAGCGCTGACGCCTTGATCAGACCCTTCGTGGTTCTTGAATAAGTTGTCTTCTTATAGGTCGTCGTCGCTGGGCCTTGTCTACGTATTCCTAGCAAATAGTTCGTCAAGGTGTCTCCTGGTATGACACGTGGAGGCTTTTTTGAGCTTAGCGGTGCTCGCTCGTTCTGATCTGCCTGTGTTCCGAGCATGAGTTTGTGAGCCTGGGACCGACCCAGTCAAGCCATCTGTGAAATTTTCTTGTGAGCTATAAGAAGTGGTTTGATCCAGCCCCCGTTTCCAAGTTGACGACGCACCAGGAATGGTCTGAGGTCTCAGCTTTCTCTCAGCAGCAGAGGTATGCCCATTCACAGCTGATATCTTGCACAGAATGAAAAGACAGTTCGGTCTGTTCTTGGAGAACTTGTCTTCCTGTAGGTCGTTCTCGTTAGCTTTGGAGTATTCTTGCTGGATTATTCGTCACAGAGTCAATTTGCCCTCTTGGCCGTTCCGATATTACACATGGAGATGCATTCGAGTGACGACGCCGTGGGCTTGAATGTCCTCGCGTGGTCTGGTTTAAATGCGTTCCAAGCTTGCTTCTCCTGTAAGCATTGGCCGTTGGTCGTAAAGTGAATGATAACACGACTAATATGTACCCATCGTTATGACGGACAACAAACGTCTTGTCATCCATTCACCCTGTTTTGGAGTTGTTGGTACTTCGTGTCTCATGGGACTATCTCAGAAAGCCAATAATAGTGCTATCAGGACCCATGATTCCCAAGCCATCGGACAAATGTCTTTGGGATAATGGGATCTCTTTTTGGGCTTCTCAAGTTGAGGCAAACCGCTAATCGCGCGTGTTTCTTGAATCAACAGTTACTCGGCAGAGTCTGCGATCCTTCAACTATAGTTATGTGTGTATTAAAGCTGGTATAAATGCCGGACCGTGAAGGGAGGGTAAAAGGAAGGGCCTGTGTTGCGGCGAGACTGTCTGCAACTGAAACCAGGCTTTGGGACTATGTATCATAGACGAAGGCTCTGGAAGATCGTTTCCGCTGCTGAGAGAACAAACTGCATCTTTGCCCCGAGTGGTAAAGCTAGGGGCTCGCCATCATACGTTTTCAAGTCCTTGGTCAATCCAAGAGTCCCTGGGTGGCGGGTTCTTTTTTATGCTCCCATTGAATCGTTGCTGAGCTATACACTGCGGATCAACAGGAGAGGGCGGCAAGCAGAATCAGAATAGAGCTTTCAAGCGTCTGAGTTCAACACATTCCGCTCTGATAATGAGGGGAGAACAGACAATGCCAACTTCCTGCTGAAACAAACAGGGAAAAGACAGTATCCCGCCGACTGGATTGTGGAAAAAAAATATTCCCATGGCTGCATGAAGGACTTAAATAACAATTTGACTCTGGACATTGTAGGAGAAGGTGCGTCGTTGTACTCTCACCGCAAACAAGTAGCAATATCGATATGTCTCTGGATTTGGAAACGAACGAACAGGCTATAAAACTATGGTAAAGATTGCCCATCCTCTCTTCGAAATAACAACCGGCCTCACTATCTCAATGTCGGGACCAAGATGCTCAGATGGTCCAGCACAGGGGTTTGGGCACAGTCTCTGAGTTTTCCTCTGACGAGCTCGTTCGTTACGAAGTAACAGCCACTTGAATTCTTCTGGAGTCTGGCGTATATTCAAACAAGAGTACTTATGAATCTCATGGACGCTGAGCTAAGTGTGCCCGAGAGAGGTCATCCGTCCTAAGAAAGAGGTGGAGCCATGGGAGTCTAGACATACCCAACGGAAAATATTACGAATTCCTGAAGGAAGCCGAAGAAGACTTGAATTCCATCCTTGGAGAAGTGGGAAATCAGCGCGGAATCGCACCGGCGTACAAGCCACCGCAATCACAGAGACTGGAATGATTGAACGACACCAAAGAAAGCTGGTAATTGCTTCTGGGAAGAGGTTCCTGAGCAGTATCATGTTCATTCGTAAAATTCGGGGGTCCGTCGCTCTTTTGTAATGTAGTTGACGCAACCTTCAAAGATTCGCAAGGCGCCAGGAAAAATGTAGAACTAGCATGCAGATCTCGAAGCCTCTAAACCCCACGTATTCCTCGAGGAATAAGCCAACCATAGTTTCCGACAGCAAGGGAGAGGGTGAGATCTTTCGGGTGGTAATCGCCGTGTTCTCGACGAAACTCGTCCCCAGAGGTAGTAGTCAATAGCCGATTCATCAAGACAAAGGCACGATGATCCAGTCGAGTCTGTATTTCTCTACAGATAGTATTTATATCTAGGCACGGACGAGACCCAAACGAGAATTCACTAGTCTTGTAGATTTTGCCCATAAGACTTTGTCGAGTCTCCACGACGCCAAAACGCAATGGATCGACGGGCTGGGCGGCCTTCCTTTCGATAAACATCCAAAGCGGTGCTTACGACTGACACAACGATCGCCAGCCCGCGCTGCAGAAGACGCAGGTGAGTTCACCAAACACTCTAGACCGTTGTCCTCCCGTATTCTTACCGAATACAACAGCTTGGACAGAGCACGCGAGTCGTACAGAGGAAAGATATGGCCGAATCCAGATCTCATCTGTCAAGAGCCTCTACGACTTTGGCTATGATAGACATTCAGAGTGGATAGCGTGGAGCACCATGACCCAAGACCATGGGCCGCCCGCAAGAGGCCGAGATCAACAGAGTTGGGCATCCATCGGCACCTCCAAACAACAACACACTCTCGCCTCTCGAGTCAATCACACAGATGGGCTCGACCCATAACGACAAAAGTCCCGTCCCCATCGACGGACCCCCATGCCGCCGGCGCGGAAATCAAGCTCTCTCCTTTGCAAATGCTCCGAGCCGATCGATCAATAAGGGGGGAAGAAAAATAACAAGTGCATAGAACATTAATCACATTGGATCTCAACCTCCAAACCGATATTCGACTCGGAACCCAAATCACCGCCCCTTGTGCTGAACGAGCCCGGTAATTCTTTTCCTCTTCCCTCCCGGAGAAGCAAATGCCTATCGATATGTGCGCCTTTGTAAGTATATCTCGATTTTAACTCTGGTGATATACCGGTACCGCAACCGTAGCATATCTCGCTTGAGTCCCACCGCAACATCAACAACAAGCAAAGCCAGCCACCGCCACGACCACAGCCCACCCCCTGAGACGGGATCCAACGGCGGCAGTCCATCTCCCTTCACATCGTTACGATCCAGGGGGCATGGAGAGAACGGTTCGGAACTTCGCAGTGCACAGAACATGTTCGTCGCCCATCAACAGACGTGGAATGGGAGAGAGAGAGCTGGGGGATGGCAAAGGGGAAGGGGGAAACGCGTTCCATCGAGTCCCACGTCGTTGGGCATCCATCTACGAAAATGTCCGAAACCCCATCGAGAGACTCTCAATCATCTCTTTCCCCTTCCTCAAGCCCCCATTCTGCAATGGCAAAAATGCGTGATATAGACGGGCCATCTACGAGGTATATTTTTACGCCGCCGCGAAACCTCCAATCTCCCTCAGGTGAACGTTGCTCAACCTGCTTTTCCTTCCCACCGTCAAATGCAAGCCCAAGCCTTCGCGTTCCTCCCCGCCTCCCTTACCACCCCCATGCCCCTTTTGATATTCCCCTAATCCCCCGATCTGAGCAAGGGCAGAGAGAGCTCCGCCACTTACTCACTCCCTCTCTGTGTGTGCTATTAAATCCCGGAGGGTGATTGAGTCTTAATAGAGTAGCGAGTAAGGCTTAACGGCACCGCACAGCGGAGCGATCAACCCCCCCCCCCCCCCTCCCCAGAGAGCCTGGCTAAGGGACGGCTACTACCTTGACGGTACCTTTCCCCCCTACCCTTCTTCTCTGCTCCCCTTCATGAACCACTACCGCCACCATCCCCGGGGAAGCACGGCGGACACGCGCGCGCGCGTTGTGGTTCACAACGTGAAGCAACAAATTACGGACGTCGGGCGGACTGCTCCAGGAGGCGAGGAGACAACGTGGGAATAAGGGGAAGAGGGGGGGAAGGAGGGTACGTGTTAGCTCAACCTTTCCCACATCTCGCCGAGCTTATTGCTAAGCTGTTCACAAGAAAGAGAGCACATCCCATCAACCTTGGAACGAGAGACGTTCCCGCCGTCACCAGATACGTTAGAAAAGGACGTGTGTGCGCGAGAGCCAAGGCAAGCTCGTACGGGATACATCCCGCCGCAAGCCCCAGGAGAAGCACTGCTACTCAAAAAGGGGGGCAGACAGACAGGCAGGCAGGCGGGCGGCGGGACACCGAAAGGCGCGTGGCAACCCAGAAAAGATGCTGCGATGCCCACTACGCTTACTCTAGAAAACATCCGAAGAAGCACGGAACCGGCACTAACACAGTTCGCTACAGTACACTGTCCACATTCGTTGCAGGAATAAGGGGATTCCGTGGGAAGGGCAGGAGGGGAGGGGGTGTGGCGTGTGTAAGAAGTTCAGAGTACCAGCAGCAGCAGCAGCAGCAGCGAGAGAATGAGGGTAGGGGGAGGGGTGAATATGGACTTGGTTGGTTATATCAGAGTGTGGAAAATAAAGAAAGCAACGATTCGAGAGAGAAAGTCCAAGTCCTTTGCTTTGCAAGATCCAAGGCCCCAAAGTGCCCGCACCACCATCACGCCCCTCCTCGAGGCAGGGAACCAGACGTCAGTTACAGTTACGGCGGACGGGGGGGCTGTCATGTAGGGACGTGGTGGATTAGCACGAAAGGACGTGATGGGGGATCATGGATAACTGGGCCGGAGGCATGTACCGCCCGTCAAGCTCTGATCGCCGTTACGTCTGCAACCCGTATACACACCCTCTTTCCTCTGCGTGTAAAGAGTACGACTGTACCAGCGTTCGCCGTACATACAGGCGAGAGAGAGACTATGGTGTGTGTAGCAGTAACAACGATTATCCCGTTCGCCACGTTCGCCGCCGCCGCCGTCGTCGTCTTCCTGTCCTTGGCTGTGTCGTAGTCGTACCGCTGAAGATGTTTGCCCGCTGCCATTGCTACCTACGCAACGTTAAAAACATAGCAAACCTGGCCATTGGCAGCTCGCCAACATCACATCAAACGAAGAAAAGGCAGATATCTCGCAGAGCTATGATCACCTGTGGCCCGAGATCTCCGGACCTTACGGGCCCTGGGTGCCGCCGCGGTGATCTTCCTTTCCAGTCTTAGCCCGTAACTCTCTCTCTCTCTCTCTCTCTCTTTCTCTCTTTGCTGTAGTAGCTTCCTCCTGAACATCCATCTTCCGGTGGCCGGGCCCTTATGGGCCACCTGCCCGGCGGCTCTGGGCCTCATGGATCATGGACTCGGGGAAGTCTGAACCGGATAGGGATCAAGGCCCAGGACGACACGACGACGACGACGACGGGGAGTGGAGAAAAAGGGGTCCAAGTGCCGGTGAGTTATATGTGGCAGCCGGAGAGTAAAAAGAACCCACGTTGCAATCTGCTCGTGTACCTCGTCTAATCGCCGCATTTTCCTTTGTGTTTGCTTTTTGATGAAGACAGGTGGAGCGGATCCAGAATGGACACGATGAGGATTCCGTGTACCATGGATGTGGTTAGATGTCGTGGGCGAGACGAGAGTCAAGAGAAACGGAGACGTCCGCATGTACGCGCACTTGGTCGACGACGACGACGTAGCAAATCTTGCGCGGTACGAGAATGTCAAACACGGAGATAACACGAATAGAAAAGCTCCCCTATCCAGCCCGGCGAGCGAGCATACCACCGCCTCAAGCCCTTGGCTGCCAAGTTGACAAGAATGACAAAAAAGAAGGTTTCTTGTCCTTGCGACTCTAGCTCCACTTTTGCTTCGGAAAGAATCTTGCGATTCAATACTACTCTGGCGGGCGAAGGAGGGGAAGAGGGTTTCAAGATCACCTTGCTCAGACATTCGCGCGAGTCGTCCTGACATGAGAGGTTGAGGCGTGGCCATCATAATCGTACGAAGAGCTGCTCTAGCCCTCCGGCGACGCCCCCTCCCGTCGTTCGTTCGTCATCATACCGGCTTCCTGTTGATGAAGACACCTTTGATGATGCGAGTGACGGACGGACATTGTGACGGAGGCGGGGAGGAGCATGCGGTCTGGGTCTAGAGACTGATAGACACAGGGGACCCAACCCGATGGTAGCGGCCCCGGACGACAATGGCGACGACAATTAACGCGACATCACTGTCAAGGTGGTTCTCGCGGCGGCGAAGAGGCGAATTCGATATCCGGGCAAAAACGTCTGTCACTTGCCATGGCACTCAACTTGCTGCGTAGCACTGCTGATGACATATGCGCCTCCTTTACATGGCTCGTCCCTATCGATGTCATCTGCAGTGTCTGCGATTCCGAGGCTTTGCCTTCCCTTTTCTCTCCCGCATCAACACGAGTCCCGTGACAGAGTTTCTTGTCCCGTAGCAATGACGGTCGAGGCGACGTCGTGTAGTTGCGGCCGCTGCCTTTGCAACGTCAGCTAGGGACGTGCCTGCGGAACGTCGCACGCAAGGCTCTGCGGTGGGTAAAGGGACCAGAGTAGCATTGGCAGTAGTGGCAGCAGCTCAAGTCAGTCAGGCACAATGAAGCTCTCACGCCGGTGAATCGTCTTCCGCGTGGACTGCCGGGTCCGGGAGGCGGAGGTTGCTCGCCACTGTCGCCATCAAGCCAGGCTCAGCTAGCCGGAATCAAAACGTTTGCCCTCGTAGCAATCCGGTGGCAGTGAACCCGTCAACTCGAGGCTAGGAAGGGTTTTGCATGGGCCCTGCTCGAGATTTCCACGCCTTAATATCGATGCTATTGCAGCATCACCACTGGAGCCCATTTCCAGTTGGGTACAAGCGTACGCTGGGCAGCTCCAGTCTCACCTCTGCGTCTCCTAAGGGCCAAATGTCGGCTGTGAGCTCTCCGCTGCAGTATGTAGGGGCTCTGAAAGTTTAGCGTCGTCGAAGACGGCCTTAGGCCTTCTTTCCAGGATGCCTGTCCTTGAATATCGCTCGACTTTTCGACCGACCACGCCCAGAATGTAGGACGGAGGTCGAGACAGATGGTAGGGCAGCTTGGGAGCCGTTCAAGTGGAGACGGGCATGCGCTAGGAACGCCACGATCAGAAGCAGCCGCACTTTGTTTTCGCTCTCGACCTCCACCCCCCAAGAGTTATGCAGGTTTAGTCGAGCCCAAGGTGCCCATTGGCCGAGGATATTGGTCGGAAAAACAGCAGGTGTTCAATTCGGCCCTTCCAGGCTAAATTGATGTCGTTCAGCGGGAGAGGGGGATCGCGGTGCCGGCCAAGCTCCCCATCCGTCCCCTGGCTCCTTGTCATCGACAAGGGACGGGGGAATCTATACTCACGCCGTACGAAGAAACAAGCAACGACCGGGGCTTAGAAACAAAAGACTCTCTCGAGCTCTACGAAAGACCAATCTCATCTCGGAATCGAGCAAAACGAGATGATGCTAGCGGGATGAAGGGGGGCCCGGAGGATGGGCATTGTGGGTTGCGATGTTCGCGTTGCGGGGTACAGATTTTTGGCATGGACCCATTGGAAGAAACAAATCGCTTATTTGTTTCTCAATTTGGGAGAGGAGGCAGCTATCGACGGCGGCGACTTTGCCTGTGCCTGTGCTCCGAGATGCATCTTTGATCGCTTGTTCGAAGAACTCCATCGGTTAATATCCGCCTTCTCGTCGACATTCGGGATTGCTCCTCTCTTACGCGTCAATATTGTCGCGGGTCTGACCTCCTTTGCGTAAACCACGGAGATTGAAGATATCCAGCCAGGGGAGAACGGGAGCCGAACATTTCCCAATGACAATCACGGTGCCTGCGTGAAACAAAACAGTGGCTCAAGAGGGGTTCGCCAAAAGATAGGGCTGCATCGCCACACATGGACAGCGATTGAAAATTGCATTTGTTTCTATGTCAGGAAACAAGGACATTGCGACCGTCTTCGGCCGAGTTTCCTATTCATGCCTCGAGCCCTGTTGTGCGGACGACGTACGGCGGTAGGTAATCTCGGGTGATACTGCAGCATCGATGGTCGTCATTTTCCGAGGCTGGGAACTCCACCGTTTTTCACGCCGCATTAGTGGCTGTGAGGCACGGCACGGCACAGCAGCTTCGTGGCGGACGTCGTCGACGCCAGAATATCGCCGCCGACTCGTCTCGTTGGGCTTCGTGCAGCGACTGGTAAGTTCTCAGATTCTTCTCGCGAGAGCCAGATCGACACATGAGGTCATCCTTGGGTGACCTCAAATGGTCTGGACTCGGTGGCAGGGTTCAACCCTCCCCGGCAGATGGAGGGAAATCAGCACAACCATTTCAACAAGCGCGCCAGTGCTAAACCCCTGCAGGTATTTTAAGAGCATTCCGTGGTCGTCCGGCCAAACATCGTCGTTGACTTTCGGAACACGAGGCCGATTTGGCATGCCAATCGGCAGGACGGCTGTACGAATAGCAAATGCTGGACCGACCTTCTGTACGTTCGATCGGTCGCTTACAGGAGTCATCAGCTGCCGTTATGCAGTGCTGCGCTCAGGCCCGCTCCATGTGCCATGAGCGCATCGGCGCCGAGCCTAGACTGAGAGCCGGCTCGCGCGCCACGAGATCGCTTCTGCCATTCGCCTCAGATGTGCGCCTCACGCATCGCCTCGGTTCGATGGTGGCTTGCTTGATCTGTCCTAGCCGGCCGTTTCCTGTCGCGGAGCAGACGTCGAAGGCCTCATCAGCGACCTCCTGCGCCATTATCCCGATATTTGACCCGGGATGAACAGTGTGCTCGGCGCGCCAAAGGAAACAGGGCTGGCCATGCTGTGGTTCTCAAAGGATGTCCCCTTCGCGCCTGTCGAGTTCGTCTAATGATGTGCGGGCAGGCAGCTCGGGTACTGCATGCAGACCCTCGGCAAGCAGTCCCTTGAGAGAGGGAAAAAAAAAAACAGACGCTCAACCTCACAAGCGACTGTCGCTGAAGTAAACTTTCCCGACGAGCCCACACGTGCTGCGGCTTGCGCCCGTCAGTGCGCCTACGACGACTGACCTGCGCGTCTGCGAGTCAACGGCGCTGTCAACTCGAGGTAAGGGGCCGCTGCTACTTGCCGGGGCGATCAGCGCCAGGGCCGCCGCGGCCATGCTGAGTCAACAATGACAACCATCGCCCATCGGCCCATTACTTGAAGATTGAGCATGGGTTGTGCCGGACATGGCCAGGGGGGAGGGGATGGGGATACAATTCGACTTTGAATCCGCCGACCAATCCAGCAGGGTTGCCGACAGAGGACAGAGGAGCGGCAACGTCTTTTCGGGTGTCGAGAGGGCGTGATTCTCGGGAAATGGGAAAAGAAAGAATGCGTTTCTTAATCGAGCAGCAGTTTCCTGACGAGCACGGGGATCACCGTCCCAAAGGAGCCTGCTGTGCCGGAAACTTGCCTGAAAAGAGCTTAGATGCTGGTGGAGGCTAGATTAATTCGTCCACGGCCGGAGAGATGTGGATGGCTGGACAGGGGGCGGCCCTCTTCGGTAAGGACGGTTTGCGACCATGACAAGGTCCCGACGAGATGCTTGGCTCAAGAGAATCGGGGAGTCTTGCGCCATTCTCGTGTCCCGTCCCCATTGTCCCCTGAGTCCCCTGAATTTGTTTCTTGCTTGTTTGGGTGGGAACCCGGCGATGTGGCGTGTACGTCGTCTAGCAGTGGCACCCAGAGCCGACTGCCGCGAGCCACACGTCGTCCCCTTGAAGCTCTCATTTCCTCCCCCGCTGTGTTTCTCTGTGTGCCCTCTGTAGATCCATCAGGATCCCATGCCGTGGCTTGTTGTTGTTGGTCGTTGTCGTCTCCAGGCTCCATGTCGTTGGAGCGACCCAGCTCGGAGAATTGATGGCCTTGGGATTCTTAACGCGTTGGGTTGCAACACAAAATCCATAATCCAGAGAGCCGATCGCTTGGGTCCAACTTCCTGTGCCTCGTGGCGGCGCAGAATGTTTCAATACCCATTGCAGGACAGGTCTGAGCGCCGTGAACTGTCCAGCAGCTAGCTAGTCATGTTTCCCCCCGAGGCCGTCTGTCGCGAGAAGATGGCTCGCAGTTATGTTAGTGCCGTGCCAGTTGTGAATGCGCAAAGTAATGAAAGCACGTTTTGTTCAATCGACCACTAGTGCAATCTGCAGGAGTTGTGATTGTGTCGATATGGCTCGCGGAAGCAGGTTGCGTTGCCAGGGGGTCCGGTGGTTCTGGAGGGGTATATTAGCGAGCACATATACGCGTTAGACGACCGGACTATGGCCATGGGTTGCGAGAGCGATAATCTCGGCCTGTAATCCACAAACAAGAGCTGCACGCAGTTGTTTCCCAGAAACATCGACCCCTTGTGTAAAAATAACAAAAACCTGGCGTCTGGTTCGCGAACTGCAGTCCCAAACGGTGATTGACCCCTTAACTGCAGGTGACGATTCAGAAGTCGGCCTCGACCGAGCGGCTGATCAAGGCGGTTGACGGTATGGCTGTTTATGTGATGTAAGTTCGTGTTTCCCATGCCTACACAGCCCAGTCGAGCCCTGTCAAGTGTTTCGATCTCGAAACACAGACCAACACCAAACCAGTCCTTGATCGGGGAGTGTTGAAACAGTCTCCCAGTGAGTGCCGCTCTGCCCCCCGTCCAACGGCCTTCTCCACCGTCAAAGATGACGAGAATTCTGGGCGACGGTCGGCAGAGGGTCGAAAGGTCCCTTGGGAAGCCAATCAGATGTGCATCAAACCACCAAAAGGTCCAAGGCGTGACAGGGCCCGTGAGGTGAGGGCTGTTAGGGGCTCCAGTGTGGACCGGCAGGGACGGGGGCTGGTCCGACAGACAAGCGGCAAGCCCATCTGCACAAGGAATCCGCGTCGACAAGAGGCGTGACGGGTCCCGTGCCCGCGCGATCTCACAGAAAATTCGCCGTGAACCCCCCCTTGGCCCCCCCGGACGGTTACATCCAGCAAGGGATGCTTCCGCCGCGAACGTTGGTCTGTGACGAAGTCTGCGACTACAACGGGGAAGCTCTTTAGTTGAAGCGCGTCACAAGAATAGCGTGCAATCGTACCAGTTCCAGAACGAGGCCCGTGGAGAGTACGTGAAGCCGCCATAAGGTTGGCCAAGTCTGGGAAGAGGCGGTCTTGGAGGCCCTCGGAATCAGGGAAGAGGCGAGAAGAAACAGAGGTCCAGAGGCAGCTTCTGCAGACCGCAAACCCTGAATTGTGAAGATGGGCGGATAGATAGTTGGTTGGCAGCGGTAATTTAGGGTAGCGGTCGCAAGGTTCCTTAAGGTAAGGTAGGTAGGTACTCGTAGCTGGTAGTGCAGAGTTCGGTGGTGTATCCCTAGGCGCTCTCGTAGTGGCGGTACTCGAGCAACTGTGATCGACCTTGTAGCCGCGCTGCCGGGGACTGCCAGTCAAGGACGTATCCAAGAGAGGGGACTCGTACGACTGTCATTTAGCGGGAGCCCGATGGAGTGTTCCGTAGGAGGAGCTCGGCATGTCGAAAGTTGAACATGGCCGTCGTCATTGCTTGTCCGGTGGGCGATTCGGTAGCGGAGTTTCGAGAGGTGTTTTCCCCTTCCGGACCGGTGTGGTGCCCCGGTGCAAGGTAGTTGATTAAAGGCGCACGCACGTTTCTTCGACTTGCAGCTCGATATCCCACCGGATGTACAGTGTATTTTGGCAGCTGCTCAATGCTCGCTAAATGGCAGGAATGACCGACGGGCGACGGAGCCATTGTCTATTTTGGCAGCCGGGCAGCCCGCGAACCCCCCCGTAAAAGGACTTTGAGCGTCTTGTCTGGCCCGTGTGCCCTCCACAGAGGGAGGAGGTGTTGACCGAGTGCAGGATTCGTACAGAAGGTCCGTAGAAGCCAGTCGGTCGTCTGGGAGGTAAGGTAGGTAGGTCAGGTAGGTGCAGTCTGTCGGTCTGGTCTGTGGAAACGTTGAAGGTGAGGTGGTCTGAAGTTGACGTGGTTCCCGTGTCGTACTAGTTGATAGTGCGTCTCTTAGCGCTGTCACTTGCATACGTAGTCTAACGGCTTGGATTGCCAGTGCAGAGGGCAGAGCGCAGACAGCCTAAGCAGTGTCCATACAGACTGACACCTGCTGTCAGGTACTGTCACCCGTCGTGGCGCGCGTGAGGCAGGAGCTTGTCATTTCGCTCGTGCGCCGGGGGCCCAAGTCGAATAGTTGAGATAACGACGAGCTTGTTGGATGGGAACGGGTAGGCAAATTGAGGCACAAAGAAAAGAAGAAGGGCGCCCCCGTCCCGCAAGGATGGAGGATGAAGAGACCAGAGCGTGTGGGAGGCAGTCCGTCCCCCTACTGCGTAGACACGGGATGGGGGAGGGCGTTGCCGCGGCAAAGCAAGTAAGCCATCAATAAAGCTTCCTTAAGGTTTGTGTAAGGCAAGCACTAGTCAAGCATGGGACGGCAAGGTAAGACGATGTATCTCTAAGGCATGCCATGGTGAGATGATGTGAGCGAGTTAAGGTAAGCTAGACTACAGAGTTGCTTGGCTACGTTTTGTCACCCAGGCCTGGACTCGCAGGACTGGCTGGCAGGAGGGACTGATGAGATGGATGAGATAGCAAGAGGTATCCGTAGGTAGGTAGCAAGGGGCGAGCAGGGAGGGTGCTGAGGGCTAAGGAGCTAAGAAGAAGGAGCCGAATGCAACGGCGCTGGCGAGAGTCGTGATTAACTTTGTTTTTGAGGCGGACCACAAGCAGGAGGGCGGCGTACCTGAGAAGGAAACAATGGCGTTTGTGCTCCCTCGTCCCCCCGATCCTCTGTGGCCCTCAGTGGCTTACGGCGAAAGAGGCGTTGTGGGGGACGTGGAGAAGGTGACGGTGATGTGCCCGCGATGAGGTGACCCTCACTGGCCGGCGGGGTGGATTTTCATTGGCTTAGGTTGGTACTACGGGGATCACGGGCGACGGGGGTCTGCCTACCGGTCCAGGGTCCTCGCTCTCGTCATGATGTCGATGGACGATGATGCCGGAGGGACCACTGACCAGGAGGGTTGGGTTGGTTGATGGGAGGGGGGCAGATGGAGATTCGAAGAGGGGGCTGGCAGCTTCAAGGACGGACGACGGAGCGAGCTCCTGAGCTTCGTGGCTTCTCAATGGCAGGTTGAAGTGCCTGTCATCTGAGGCATGCAAAGAAAGCTATGTATTACCTCAGACATTTCCATCTCGCGCATAGACACGACGGAGGAAGGTGGAGAAGAGCCACTGGATTATTACGGAGCTTGCATTCGCCAATGCCAGTATCTTGCTCTCAATAGTCGTTCGGATATGTAGACCGTATGTCGGTAGAGGCAGGGAAGGACGCAGTCGAGACGTACGCGGGCAGTTTGCAAGGTCCGGATACTACAGCACCGCACCGGCGTGGAAGTCGGGGAGGTGGTCAATAAGTCATGTTGAGTGATCACAAGGCAATGTCAGGACTCAGTCGGGTACCACATGCCTCGCGTCATGTTAAGGTAAGGTGAAGCTTGGAGAAAGAAGGTCCAGTCCGGCAGCACCAAAGTGGGCGGGCCGTCGACTTGTGGTGACACTGACCCAGAAGACTTTGGGACTGAAAAACGTGCAAGTGGACAAGCCCGGGTGGGTTGAGATGGACCCTCCACGACGACTCTTCATCCACAACGACGACAAATGCCCGCAAAGTACGAAGTACTCCCCGAGGTAAGGTAGGCACCATGTGGTG
Organism: Colletotrichum chrysophilum; assembly: GCF_026319265.1. NCBI lineage: Eukaryota > Fungi > Ascomycota > Sordariomycetes > Glomerellales > Glomerellaceae > Colletotrichum > Colletotrichum chrysophilum. The sequence goes on along the minus strand of NW_026517288.1, from coordinate 1,115,702 downwards.
GATTCCGGCCGGCATGGGACGGAGAGTAGAGTGACGCTATCAGATGCCAAAGCGAGAGGACAGGACGAGAAAGACGCTGCCGTTGCCGCTGCCGCTGCCGACAGCGACGACGACGACATTGACATTGACATTGACATTGACATGGAATAGAAGCAATTGGAGGTCGACTCCAACCTACTGCGTATGGCCCATGGTCCAATGGAGAAGGGGAGAGGCACAGTGCCACAGGACCCGTCTACGTCCCTGCCTGGGCAGAATACTGGGCAGCAGTGGGAGGTTGAAAGGAGAAAGTGGGAGGTGGAGCCGGCGGCGGAGAGCGACGATTGGCTGGCTTGACGACGGGATTGAATCAGTGCCCCGGCTCGTCGCGCAGGGAAAGCAGACGTGCCAGGCATCTTAGCCCCGGCCAACCCTGTCTGGCATAATTTTGAGTTTTCAATTCCTCTGTTAGTCGCTGCGGGTTTAATATCGGCCCTGCGCACTGTGAGGGGACACTGTATTTCTCCAGCGACTCTGCACCACGTCTGCGCCTTGAAACCCGCTGGACGACGGGGATGAGGCCCTGAACGTGGTCCAACTTGGCTGGACATGGGCCCCCCAAGCGCTGCTGGAGTCGCTGGAGACCGCTGGATTAGGCGCTGCGAGTGGGAAACCCGACTTCGAGACAGGGCACGCACGCAGCACGCATCGCGACCTGCCCCGCTTGTCGACGACCTCCTGCTTGAGTCCTTGGCATGTGCCCCTCCCTCTCCCCCGTCCCCCCGGTCTCTATCCCCCGATCGGTCTTCAACTTGTCCTGGGTAAGGGTCGGTGAAGCGTGGTACCGTGGGCACTTGGGTAGCGTGTCGACGGGGGTGTTGATGGTGGACAGACCACGGGGAACGAGGGCACCAAGGCACGAGGCGGCAATCATGATGAGGTCGGGTGGAGGGTGGATAGTGTGTGATGGTGGATGGTGGATGATGGGATGGGGAATGCCATCAACAGGGTCCTTGAATGGGAAACTTGGCTCCGGGCTTGTCGTCTCCAAGACGCGAGAGCTTTCATGATTCTGCTTCCGGTCGCCGTCGGTCGCCGGGGCGGTGCTCCTGCATCTTTTTCCGCCCTTTCCCCCGACAACCCGATAATGGAAGGTTCAAGGCTGTTAACTCGAGGCAATGTAAGAGCGAGAGTAAGAGCTGGCGAGGCGACGACGACACCATCAACTCGGAGAGCGGGAGGAGGGAGTGACCATGAAGGAAAGAGACTGTCTCGGGTCGGGAAGCAGCAGATGTCAGTGTCAGTTCAGTGCCATCCACTACCTTACCTTCCTTCCTTACCTTGTTGCTTACGATACCTACCCAAGGTACGGCAAGAGCACACTCCTGGCACCTGCTCATTCTCTTGCTATTGCCTTCGTTGCTCTTGCTCTCGCTCTCCGAGTAGTCCTCTGCACTTGCATTGGCAGTTGCACTCGCACTTGCACTTTGCATTCAATTTTGCACTTTGTCGTTCCTGCGGTGGCACTTGCGCTCGCAGATGGCTCTTGCTCTTGCCCCTTCTGTCCTGGGCCTGCTCCGGACACGTTCCGTCTGTCTAGACCTTGACCTTGACCTTGCTCATGACGAGACCGTTGGTTTCTCCTCCTCATCACGATTGAACTCTGGGCCTGGGCCTGCCCCGGATGTGAAAAACCACTTTGACTTCCCCTCCATCTATTTTTTTTTTTTGTCCTCCTGCGATGGAGTCGCCATGTCGGTTGGTTGTGCGAGTCGCTTTCGTATGTCTTGATTGGCGAAAAACGAGACGGCTCGACATCCCCGAAGCATGCGCTGGCTTCCTTGTCGATTGACTGAGGCGCTGCAGCTTGCAAGGTAAAGATGCCTTACTTTGTCCAAAGGCCCGACTGTTAATAGCCATTTCCTTGGAACTGGAAATTTATTATCGATAGTTGCCATTCGCTGCTCCGTAACTCATTAACCCTCTGTAAAGCAACCATGCGACAACAACCTTACCAGACCCTCAATTATCGGCCAGCTTCTTTACTTAGGCACATGTCCCCGGCAACCAAATGCACCTGCATACAATCCGAATCAATCAATCAATCAATCAATACAGCGAGAACTCGGGAGTTGCGAGACATTGGACACCCAAGTCCCCGAGTCTCCAATAAGTCTGCAAATGTACGTAAGCCGACCGGGTCATTCCCCCTCGTGCCCGCTTCTGTCCACCGCCGAATCGTCAACGTCCCCCTCACCTTAAGGTACTCGGACTATGCTCCGATCGCATCTCCATCTCCATCTCGGGAGACGGTGCGCGCGCGCGACTCGACTCGACTCATCCGCATCATCATGCAGGCAATCGCGTCGTCCGGCCTGCTCGTCCCATCTCCTCCCGTCCCCCATCCTCCATCCCATCCCTCGGCATAGCTAGCCAAGCTGGGCCCTACTTGCTACAGGCAAGTGGACATCTGATGATGGTCGGCCGCACACCGCAGACCGCAGAAGGACCACAGACGGCGCGGGCTGCAGTCAGTCAGTTGCTTGGCCCATGTGGCCACCGCTCCGGCCAGAGTCAAGCCCTTAACACTTCTCAGCAGCCATATTCGGCCGCCGCTGCAGCCGTTGGCCCCAAGCTTCTGCAGCTAACGTCCTGCAGCTACTGCGTCCTCTGCATGCACCCGGCCGTGATCCCTTCCCTTGCAGTCGCCCCCAGTGTCCAAGACCAGGACGGGACAAGCAGCGAGAGTCGAGCAAGAGTCAAGACAATTGGAAGAGCAGGACTGGCGGCACCAAGACCAGGTCAACGGCCGAGGTCCACCTCCAGGGCACGCCGTTGATGCTAACCGTCTGCTAGCGCATGTATGCTCGCTGTAAGGCGAGGCAAGGCAAGGTAGGTAAGCCAAGGCGTGGTGAGGTAGCGTAGAGGTTGACCGACCGCCGTCACCCGTCTACCACCACCACCATCACCACCACCACACCAAAGACTGCAAAGAGCTCCCCATCCATCCATGTCGGTACATGGAAGCTGCTCAGGTACCTTGCACACCCGTCCAGAGACCTACGAATAGGAACCCGGGATGGCCTTCCCATGGGTCGTGCGATCCGTCGCTCCTGCTTCTGGTGCTTCTGGGGCTCGCGTCCACTGGCACTGCTTTTTGCTCCTCTATCTGTGCTGCAACGCTGCGAGTACTCAATACCTGGAAGCTCGACGACTGGCCAGCCGAAGCTTCTCGGGAGTCATTGCTACTGTGCCGCGGGCCCAATTGCGCGTGAGACGGCGCCTCTGTCAGAAGAACCAGGACAATGCTGACTGGCGTGCAGTGCCTTGTGGCTTTGTGTACGTATATTTCATAATGGGCGGGCTTTATTCAAGGTCGGCTGTATCATCTCGCCTCTTCCCGTCTCGTCCCTTTTTCCGTGCCTCAACCGCGCAGCACCATCATGTAAGGTCCTCGTTGCTGACACTGCGTGTCAAGGCATCGTAATTGGGACAAAGGGCAGCACAGCACGGTCGTCGACTACACGAGCCAAGATTACGTGTTTCTCCAGTTTTGTGTGTATGATGAGACGGGTTGCCTCTTTTTTTGGTTTCCCAGGAACCCCTTTCCAAGTTTCCTCGCTTGGGGGGAGGGAAGGGTGGCCTGGATTTGCAAGTCTGAGCACAGATGATGGGCCAGGTCCCTTCAGGTCGTCCGACACCTTCCGCACGAGGGTTCCAAGGGAAAGAAGGAAACAAACAAAACACCCAAGAGATTCGAAGAACAATCCAAAGGTCGGATATTTTGCGCACAAACCCGAGCCTCGAGCAGGACGAGGCAAGGCAAGACGATACAGGAAACGACCAGGGGCAAGCCGGTAGGTACCGTAGTACATATGTACGCTCTTTTGCTAGCCGTAAGTACTCCGTACCTACTTCAAGATGTGCAAGGTATCGCTATAGACTATGGAGATGGAGGCAGGTCGATGGATAGGTGCCTTGCTTGGGGGCCTTGGCTGCGCCGCGCCAGCTCGATGCCAGCGATGGGTTGCGACTGGTTCGTGGGAATCCGGACACGGCACCTCCTCACCTCAGTTGACAGAGATGTGTGGGCTGCGTGCCGTAGCGCACTTCGGCTCTCTCTCACTCACACACACTCCCGTCTGTCTCTCTCCTCCGGCTTCCTCCAGCGTCTGCGTCTGCGTATGCGCGGGCGGCGGCGGCGGCGGGACCACACCGGGGGGGAAGAGAGGGAGGGGGGACAGGACTCGAGTCCCGTTGTCGACGTCGACCTCTTTCCTTCCCTGTCCTTACAAGTGGACGTCGGCCCCGGTACGTACACTACCTGGACTGAGGTGACTGCCCTGCTCGCCCCCGATGTGGCACCCGTGGACCGTCACAAAGTCCGGCCTATCAACTGCCATGATCAGGACCCAGGTGGCCCTCCCACCTACCCTGCGATTTTTGCGGACCCCTGGCCCGAGTGCGGGCACAGACTGTTAGCTTCCCCTTTCAGGAACTCCTCCAACGAACATGCCTGCACGCCTCCGCATCTGTGCCTCGCCCATTTTTTTTTTTTCTCTCCTCTACAGCACTCTCTGTTGCTGGTGTGTGTCTTGCTCTCGCGTATGGATGGCATTGCTCTCTTCTCATTGCTTCCAATTCCCCGAGGCTTGCCTTGCCTTGCCTGCATCTCTACCTTGCCACTTTTACGACTCACTGCCACACGCGCATACCGGGCACAGATCACCGGCGGGAGAGGCTGGGCTTGTCTTGTATCCAGTCGCAGCTGTTCAACCTTGAACCCTCTCACTTGTCAGTTACGGTAACACAGTCCGCGCAACTTGCAAGAGCCGTCCACGAGGGGGAGAAGAGGAGCCAGGAGATTACGCCTGGCCCATAAGGTCACTAGCGTCCATGTATGTAAGTCATAACGGATCTCCATATGAGTCTAATCATGCGCAGTGAGGCCTTGAGAGACGCAACCGCCAGCAGCATCGCGACTCGCGAGTCGTGAAGACGCATGCCATTCTCCATACCGACCACCAAGCCATGCCAGACTTGCCATCTTGGACACGTTTGACCGACCCGACCGCCTCTATTACCTTCCCTTCCCAGGACACCATGCAACCGCTCATGACAAGAGAGATACCAACTATCGTCTATGCCATCCATTTTTATTTTTCTCCGTCCCTTCGATTTTCCCCCAGCCACGCCCCATCGTGGTGAGGGGTTATCCATTCATTCATCGCTCTTCTCTCTCGTGGTCTCGCAGAACCTCCTCCTCCTCGCGGCCCCGACCCGTCAACCTGCATGCGCTTGCTATTGCGCGTGGTCTCCATCAAGAGAGTCATGGCACTTATTTTTTGACGGCAGAGCCCGAACAATGAGAAACCCGCACTTGCAAGTCGCGACTACGCCTTAAGGCTTGGACGAACCGCGCCGTTACCAGCCTTGTTTTTCTGAATCCAACGCCCCTCACACCCCTCCTTCGCCGTTCGTCGGCGAGCGCAGGCTCTGGTAAAGAGAGACATTGCCTTCTGGCTGACCAGCCCGCCAGCAAGCAAAAGCCTCAGTCAGGCGCCTGTGTCTATTATATTAACCCTCTCTTAATATTGCCTGCCCACTCCACCATACCCGGACAGGGATGCTTCCAAATGGATGTGTGCCCCAAGCGAGTTCACTCAACCCCCCCGGTCTCTAGCAATCTCGTGAACCGATTCTCTCCCCTCCCCTCCCTCCTCTCTCACACCCCCTAGTCCCCACGCCTTTCCCGTTTTTGCCCTTCATCGGCGTCTCTGCCCAACGGTCTTCTAGAAAATAAATGGGCCGCTGGCCTACGAGAGCCGTCGGAGGATTCTCTGTCTAGTCTTCCTCATCGGCCTACCCCCTCCACCGACCCCTGGCCGCACGCCATGGGTCACCTATTGGCCGGCACGAGGGGATTTGGAGCCCTTCCAGCCTGCGATTTCCTCCTCAAGAGATGGCCCCCCGTGCCTCCGTACGATCCATGCCAGGTTCTTCTCCGTCCCTCCATCTCGACGGAGCTACTTACCGCACATGCCACCCTGCTCACCAGGGTCAGAAGTGCCAACCCTGAAGGCTTGCCGTCAACTCTCTTCCATGTCTCTCGCTGCTAGCAATGTCAGTTTGTGCAAGGGCACTCGTTCGCGCCGTCCGGCAGAAGCGGGGGTGTGTTCTGTGAGTGTGTGTATGGGTGTGTGTGTGTGCGCGCGTAGGTGCGAGGGAGATAGAAAGCGAGAGCGCAGAGTGAGAAGCTTGTAGTAGCGTAAACTGAGTGTCCGGCTGGGGGCTACTCGACCCGTGTGGTGTGTCTCGTACATGACGACGATGACCGCTGGATACGCCTGTTTGTTCACTCTTGTGTCTATGGATGCAAATTGTGAGCGAGTAAACAATACATCAGGACGGCGGGCCATCAACGAATAAGCATCAAAGACGCAATGTCCTAAATCCCGGAGACCCGTCCCCCTCATTCACTTAAGTGTATCTGTGGTACGGATACCCAGGTAAGAAGAACATGTACGCAGTATCCGCCGTATGCTCTGTGTGATATGTGCAATTTCATAAACCCAAGCTCGAGTGAGCTACAGACTATTCGTACATGCATACTGCAACAGCAGTTGAAGCACCTGGACCTGGTATCCTGAACTGTGCTCGTTTGCTCTTATCAAACCGTTTCAGTGCCGCCCCTCGTCCTGACCACGACTTGTCTCCTCTCGCCGTCCCCCCTTCCCCATAGCGCCGCCTTCTAAGAAGGGTATTTCCCTAAACCTGGTCGCCGCTCTGCAGGGCGCATGCATACCCCCATCGCTGTAGCTCCATTGCGTGCCTTGTTCTTCCGCTCACCAGATCGCCCGCTGCTCCCCTTCTCCTTCCCAGTATGGTTGCATGCACTGACCGTCGTCGACCAAGAACACGCCGTTACGTTGTACTAGTGACCTCTCCTCTCCTGCTGGCTTCTGCCGCTGAAGAAGACAGACAGACACGCAAACCACACATGCTGCTGCTGCTGCTACTCCAATACAGTACACGCAAGTAATAAGTGGTCGACGGGGTCGGTGCTGCCAGCCAGCACGCATCCATTGTAGGAGCATCCCGTCGAGACATCGACTCCCGTCGTTTGCCGTGGTGGTAGGTCGTTCTCCTCGACTTGTTCCCCTCGCCCCGACTCGCATCAACTCGACTCGACACAAACTCGACCTTGGCTGGCCTCCCCCAGCCCTGCCCCATCCAGTATCCACCCAAGAACAGTGCCGAAGATTTTCATCAGACACCCCCTCCAACATCTACCGTCCTCCTGCTACCCATCCACCCCATCATATACAAGTATACATCTGTCCCTGCAACCTTAAACATGACCGTCGTCCGTTGAACCTCAACTTCACCTTTGCATCTCCTGCATCTTCTCGAGTCTTCGCCCATCACTGTTCGACACCAAACAAAAGGCCGTCCTCATCGCCCTCCTCCCGCCGTCTTCCCTTGGTCATCACACGGCTGAACATCTACATCTCGTATATGCCTTGCTGATCCCCGCCAGCAAGAAACCACATATCTTGTGAAGGAGAGGTGTGCGCTTGGGTCTGGAACAGGACTGCAGCGCTCCAGAAGGGCATGTTCTAATGTCAACCACGGTGACCTACCCCGTCATGGCAGAGTTGAAAGAGCCGGCGCATTCCAGTCTTTGGTCCAACTATGGAAGTCCCGTCCAGATGGCGTCTCGATTCAACAACAGCCTGGATTCCGGCCTCGGAGGCCATGCCGCCAACTCGCCACACGCAGGCCGCCCAAGAAGCCACCACCCGAGCGTAGACCACGGCTCCTACCCGTACGGTCGCTACCCCCAGGATGAATCTGATGCGTACGACAGGCACGCGCATCCCAGCCTGTCCTCCCACCACAGCTTCCCCAACCTGAAGAGGCCGTACTCCCATACCGAGCAGCCTCCTTACCAGGAGATTGTCCAGGATCTGAGGGACGACGGGTCCAAGCTGACGGTGAACCACGACCACAAGCTGCTATCCTTCAAGAGAGTGCAGGATAAGCACACGATTCTTGACCAGCATGGGCGCATGCAGCAGCTGGAGCTCTCTGCCCAGCTCCACGGAATGTTCTTCCTCTCGGAGATGCCCACCAACACCAACGACGGCACCATCATCCAGCCCGAGCTTACCTGCTACCGACGAAACCTCTTCCAGATCAGCGGCTCTCTGATCACCCCGCGCGGCCAGCTCTCGGTCGTCACCGAGACTGGCGAGACTGTTCCCGTCAGCAACACCGAAGTCACCATCTCCGCTATCGAGTCGGTCGATGGCCATCCCGTCCGTCTCATCGTCATTCCCTGGAAGACGCCCCCACCCAACTCCCCCGAGATCTCCCAGACCGCGGACCAAGAGCCAGCATCACTCCCCCTGATCCCCTTCCAAGAGGACGGCTCCGAAGCCGATGGAGAATATGCCGTATACCCCATCGGGTGGCGCCGATTGCAGTTCAGAATGTGAGTAACTTGGAGCACACTTGCACAAAGGAACGATTTCGTACTAACTCTGGTTCAGCGCTACCGCGAACAACGGCAGAAGGAAGGAACTGCAGCAGCACTTCGTGCTCCATCTCAAGGTCGTCGCCACGCTGGCCAACGGCAGCAAGGTCGTGCTTACGGAATCGACAACGGCTCCCATCGTTGTGCGTGGCCGCAGCCCGCGCAACTTCCAAGCCAGGAAAGAGATTCCTCTGCTCGGCTCCAGCGCTGGCTCAAGAGGCCAGGCCTTGGTCGAGACCGGATTGGGTATCGTGGCAGGACCGTTGGCAGTCAAGCCGCAAGAAGCCAAGGCAAGAGGGTTGGATATGCAGATGCCCCGCTCCGCCTTCACCTTCAGCGCCGGAGGGCCCAAGATGCCAGGAGCCCCGATGACAGCTATGAGATCAAAGTAAGCCCGCCCAGCCAACCCCTCCATTTCTTCGCCTGGACTTGCCAAGTCGATCACTCGGTCGACTTGGTGCGTGTCCATCACTTGATGAACGCCGACTCCTGAGAGAAGAACCTCGCTGACTCGTTCCAGCTCCTACCCTAACTGGGGCTCCACGAACCCCGTGTCCATGTCTCAACTGCCACCGTCCGGCTCGGGAGGCTACCCGGCGACCTCCATGGCAGGAGAGCCTTACCATAAGGTCCCTCTCTCGGGCGGAACCAGCTTCAGTGCTGAACCGCAAGACATGCCTCTCCAAACATCAATGCCATCGGTCCAGCTGTCGTTGGTAGCAAACGAGCAGCAGCAGCCCCCTATCAGGACCCAATATGCGTACGTCCAGAGCACTACCGCCCCGCCTCCCCTCTCCGTTTCGACGACTGCGATGGCGAGCTCGGACAATGCGCTGAACGTCCCAAGATACGTCGACAACCCGAGGCCCACCAAGAGCCCCAGGCACGCGAGTGTCCCTTCCATCCACAGCACCGGCTCTCTTCCCAACGAGTCGTCGCCCGAATACCGATACGGCTCGTCGTACGGAGCCGTCGGCAGCAACGCCAGCGAGATCCCGCCACCTGCCTACAAGCAGGAGCCTGCTGCCTCCCACCCCGGTCCCGCCCGAGACTACTACCCTCCCGCGAGCTCGTGGACAACAACAGCCGGCGAGCCCGCCTCGACCGTTGCCTACACCAGCGGCGAGGGACGGCCGTACGCCTTCCCCGACCAATACGCCAGCGGAGGTTCAGCGCCGTCAACCAAGCAGGAGGCCGTAGCCCCTCCAGCACCTGGATCATACAGCAGCGCACACCGGGGTTCCTTTGACGGCATGAACCACTACTCCTGGAACACTAATTAGCTGTGCGCATAATTGTTTGGCGGCTGGGTTACGCCATTCGTTCCCCAACTTCGAGAAACAATAATAGGTTCGGGCCGGGCGTGACCAGACTGGCGGAAACAAGTCCTTTGGCCTAGGCTGTTTCCTACCCTGGCACGACGGCCCCTGACTGTGTACCATCATACCCTTCGATTCGAGGCCTAGGAGAGACAGAGAGTGATTGCGGTTCGGATTTGAGTTTGGGATGTTATTTGCTTTGTTTTTTCTTGTGTCGGCGAGAAGTTTCAGTTCTTTGAGGCCATGACGAAGCTAAGGAGTTCCAAACAAACGGGGGTTTCAGTCCATTGTAGGATGCGATGGACCTTGGGCCCCGGCGGGCTTCTCCCCCACACCATCAGCTCGGCATCGGCAACGTCCCTTTTTTATTTTTATGTTTCATGACAGACCGGACCCGAGCATAATTGGGTAGGCGCAGCAACGAGATGGTCGAGATCGGCGTCAAGAGACGGGCATTGTCTAGTGGCTGGGCATTTCGATACCACACGGAGGATAGCATTGACGTCGGATGCTCTGGCCGGACGCTTGTATCACCGGCTCCGGGCCGTGCTGCGACATTGGGAGGGCGGGTTACATTACGATGTGTATGGTATTTTACTTTCCTTTATATTTTTTGGGACGCGTCGAGCGCCGGGTATCGGGGCAAGGAAAGCAATGAAAGGCATTGTGGTCTTCAAACCGGCATCCTCTTTTGATTTCTGGAGTGCGCCGACGATGGCGGTATTTTGTGGTGTTGAGGGGAGAGAGAGATAAAGTCTTCTAAGCCTGGGATGGCACGACGTCCAGAAAAGAGCCTCATCCCGCTGCGGCGGTTGAGTTCCGCCACCCGAACGCCAGGGATGGCCGAGCGTTCAGCTGATTTGTTCAGCACGGGAGCGACCCAACCTACTGGTAACTTTCGAGACCCGGGGCAGGCGGTGAAGACGAGACGGTGTGGGCAGTCATGTTGGTTTTTGTTTTTTTGGTCGGTTGGGAATGGGTGGATTGGCTTCGCCTTTTTGTTTGGCTTGGCCTCGTCTCGTTTTTGGGTTCCAATGTTGCTCGCACGACGGCGGCGACCTACATTGTTATGTTATGCGTGCGCGCAAACTTCGGTGGAGGGAAATTTGGATTAGGCTGGCTTGTTTTACTTTTCAACTTAGATGGGGGAAGGGAGGAGGAGGGAGGAGGAAAGAGAAGGAATAAGAAGAAGTGATCCTCTTTTTAGTGAGACAGAGAGAAGAGAAAAAAATGCCCAGAAAATGCGCAAAGCGATGAGACAGAGACCAAAGCTTTTCTCCCCATCGCATGTTTTCCTGCTGCCGCCCCTCTCAGCCCACTTCAACTTTTCCCCGCCTGGAGAAACAAGAAGCTCGTATTGGGGATTATCGTGTGTATCGGTGTAGTGCGAGAGAGGGGGGACCGGACCCGGGTACGAGAAGGGCAGGCAGGGCTATGTATTATTAACAACCTCGAGTTCTGTTGGTACACAACACAAACGCCAACCGCAAGCAAAACCCCACGAGGTACTTTCGTCCATTGTGTGCTTGCGTCTGACCCGGTTCTAGCCTCCCTCCCTTTGGCTCCTAAAATTACCTTGCCTGCCTCGCCGGGCGTTCGCAAGGTTGGGCGGGTTCCCACTCACACAAACACAGCATAGCACGTTGGTCGCTCACGCGCACCAACGGCGGAGGCGCATCGTCATCTCATCTCACCTCGTCACCTTGCCTTACATACCGTTACGCTCGCCGCACCCACCCCCCTCCCTCCCTCCCTCTTCCAATAGTCTGGGCAGACTAGCCTGGCGCCGTTTGTTGGCGTTGGCGTTGCCGGCGGCGGCGGCGGTGGCCGGCGCGGAGCGGGAGACCCCACGTGCGGTGGGAACCAATGCACCGGAGATCGTATATGTCGTCGTTGTATGGTGTGCGTTGCGTTTTATCTTGCATGGTTTGTCACTGTTTCGTCGTGCTGTTGGTTCGTTCCCCTCCTCTTCCTGTACTCCTCTTGTTCCCATCTCCCGTAGGATTCACTCCATGGATCAAGAACCCACCCACTTCGCTGTCTTCCCCTTCCTGCCCCCTGTTTTGAGGAGAGAGGGAGGGGGACAGCGCAGGCTACGCTCCTGCTGCGGAGGAAGGGACAGCAGGCCGCTTGCGCGTCGTTGGACGTTGCATCGCGGTAAGCCACAGACCTCCAACGGTCCAACGGGGCGTAGCGAGCGGGATGCCCGTTTCGGCGCTTTTTTGGGCAAGTAGTACGAACTGCTCCTCAGCTGAATGGGAGCGGAATCATTCATCACTGGCGGGGCTCGGAGGAACAAAGAGGGGCGTGTGTCAATGTGTGAGGGCGGCGTATTTCCCGTTGGTTCTGCTTTTTCTTCGTTCTCATTTTACCAAGAGGTCGGATTGGGAGATTTGCTTCTCTGCTCGGGCCCGAGGGATCGGGTAGGCAGGGGAGGGTCCGCCCCGAATTTGGTGATGATGACGATCCGTCACCTGTCAAAGGTGCACCAACACACGTAACCCACACCACCCACACTTCCTGTCAAGGGAGATGAGGGGTGGACAAGGGTGTTCGTGGTCAGAAGGAAGGGGAACCAACGCGACGAGGAACAAGCAAGCCATGCACATCACACACCACGGAACCGGCGCGTTGGGACAGTGGTTCTTCCTTCGGGGAGTTCGTCGTAAATCTCCAAGCAGGAAGGGAAAGCAAGCAAGCAGGCAAGCAGCCACCCGAACCCCGGCCCGCCCCTCACCTACTAACATGGCGTTGAGGACTGACACCCCTCCCCTGAAGAGCTGAGCTGAACTCGCCGGGGCTGGACGCCAAGGCAGCGGAGCGGAAGGGATGCGGCTGCCATGTGGTTTGGATGTGAGACAGTATATCAGTAAAGAAACGAGGACGGTGGCCACGTTGTTGTCATACATCCCAGGGCTCGGATTTGAGTTGCAGTGCAGCTTGCTTTGACATGTTGTGGCAGCCGGAGGGGAGGAGGGGCTGCTGCGTTGTGTCTACCTGCGTCCGTAGCGTTTCTTCTATGCGTGGTGGCTTTTACGGCCGTAGGATTCTCGTCGTGTGTCCACATCAACTGCCACTCAACAACCACTACAATAAATATTCCACGGGAAACTGAGACGGGCAATCCTGTTGGTGAAGGGAGGGAGAGGTCAAGGTGGGCTAAATACTCTTGATCGGTTTCGCCAGACATGCCTCGGCATCTTGTCACTGCTGGTGGAGAGCTGGCTGCCCGGGTGGTCCCCGCGCTGTGGGCGATAAGATAAGCCAACTCCGTTATTCCCACTTTTAGCGAAGCGAAAAATCTCAATTGGAGACGCCAATTGGGGTGCGACGGTCGGCGGTCCCATTCCGCTGTTCAGCCGCACCTTTCGGTCGGGAAGAAATTCAATAGCTCCTGCTCGGACGCCGTTCTAGGGGTGACGATCGAAATACCCACGACGCAACACAAACACGGGACCACCGGCCGGCAATCGTTGTTTTCTGCACGAGACACACACCGAAGGGAACACACAAAGCACCCAGCAACCATGTTTGAGCTCCCGGACGCAAAGAGGTTCGTCGCCCGGTGCTTCGACTCTTGAACGCGACGCTGACTGTTGTTGGGGTGGTTAGGGTCCGGAGGCAAGACCTGCAGTCCGACTCGGAAGACGAGGCGCCGGTCCGCGACGACGAGCAGGATGCGGAGCTGCTGGCGAAGCTGCACGCCCGCATGGCGGGCATGATCGACCTGGGCAGCCTCGAACAACCTGCGCCGACGCCGAAGAAGAATGCCGCCGACAAGACGACGGAAGAGGAGGACGCCGCGATGGGAGATGCCGCAGCAGACGAACCGGCCGAGCCCGAGGAGTTCGAGTTCCGCCTGTTCTCCACCGCGCCGGCGACCAAGATCGCGCTCGTCGACGAGGACGAGCGCGCGATGGAGGGCGACGGCGACATGGTCCGCAAGAGGCCGCTGTCGTACTACGTCGCGGAAGAGGCGTCGGCGGCGGCGAGGGAGGAGTTCGCGGCCGCGGCGGTGTCGGGGGAGGACGTGCTGGAGCGGGCGAAGCAGAGGTGGTGGGGGATGGAGATGCCGTGGCGCGTGACGACGATCCCCGGCAAGACGAAAAAGGCAGAAAAAGGAGGTGAGGACGAGGAGGCGGCGCGGAGGAGGCGGCCGGGGAAGAAGAAGAGGATCGCGCTGAGGATGAAGGAGCGGGAGAAGAAGAAGAAGGCCGAGGAGGCGGCGCAAGCGAAGATGGGCAAGGAGGAGGCGCTGAAGGAGAAGAAGAAGAGGCTGAATAGGGCGAAGAAGTTGAGGAAGCGAGCCAAGGCGAAGGAGGCCAAGGCTGCAGGTGGTGGTGGTGAGGAGGCAGATGAATCTGGGGATTCTTCTGACAGCGGCGATGAGTAGCACAAAGGCGTTCATCGGTCTTGTCCGGTGGTCTTTCAGAAGAGGTGTCTATGATTTATGACCGAAACAATTTGAGCGGCATTGGGTCGATCCCCCTGACCGTGTAGTCATCACATCTCTGGAGCGGTTTGATTGAGGCTGTGACTTGCTCGGCTTACCTCATCCGAGGTTGAACATGATCTTGCTGCGATTTCAGCAAACCTGGATGCATGCCAAAGGTTATGGTGTTCTCGTTGGGAGCGTTGCACTGGTGCCCATCTGCAATGAGACCGGTAGCAGACCTTAGTTCCAAATGACACAAGGAGGGCGGGCTGCCCCGTCTGTCTGTAAAGATGAGTACGGCTGCGCAAAGTGGGCTTCATCTACAGCGGGAAAGACGTGGCTCGTGGTATTAAAAATGTGTTAACCAGGCTTTGCCGATGTGAAAGCAGTCCAGCACTTCTACATGGCCACACGTACCGGGTCGCCTAGGATTATTATCGTATACCAGCTCAATGGTGCAAGTATTCATCATGCTCTAGTCCTATGCAATAATTCGCTACGGCTTACATGCCTTCCCTCATAGTAATCAGTTCCAGTCTCTGCGGACATCTCTGAGGTCTGGTATGTGCAAATACTCCTACCCCGTTCTATCATGAATCGTCATCGCTGTCTTCCTCATCCATCAACGCCATCTGAACAAAATGCCGTATCCAAGCCTCGTGCTGGGGGTCGAGTTCCCCATCGCCGATTACTCCTGCAGCGCCATTTCCGCCTCCTGCAACAGGCACCCGCTGGGCCTGGTTCTGGTTCGGGTTCCTCTGTTGATTCTGCCGACGACCTCCTCGACCGTCCATGGCACCCCTATTCCCTCGACCGCGTCCGCCTCGCGGTTGATGACCTCCTCGGCGGGCCGGTGGTGCTGGTGCTATCGGAGCAGCGGGCGGGATAGGGCCCTGGCCTATGCCGGCGGCAGCTCCCCCTCGCCCCCCTCGGGGCGCTGGGTCAGCCCCGATGCGAAGAACGAGTGGCCCCTCCCGCGCAACACCGCCTGCTGGAGGCCGTGGTTCCTGGACAGCGTTGTCCGCCTCATCCTCCGACTCGGTGTCGTCGGGCTCCTCGATCTCGGGAACGATATCAATCACCTCGACGGGCTGCGGAGCCTGCTGCTGCTGCTGCCTGCCGCCAGCGAACCCGACATCCACATCATCGCCGTCTCCGCCTTCGAGCTCCCACAACCGCATGTAGCACGAGGTGAACTTCCCGTTGGGCTGCTCGTTGAAGTGCGCATAGGGATTCCGCGGGTCGAGCCAGGCGGAGCAGAGGTAGCAAAAGTGGGAGGCGCAGCGGAAGCAGATCATGTGGTTGCAGCCGTGTGTCTTCTGCGCCGGGACGCCGCAGGTCGGACACGGCGTCGTGTGTAGGTTGATGTAGTCGATCGACGCCTGCTCCTCGGCCGTCATCTCCTCCTTGTCGCGCTTGGGCGTGCAGCGGAAGAACTCCCCGTGCCACGACTGGAAGCAGCGACTGCAGAAGGCGAAGCCGCAGTCTTCGCAGATGGCCAAGAGGTCGCCGACGTCAAACGTCTTTTTCGTCTTTTGCTTCCCGTCAGTTCCCTGGCCTTCCTCGTCCGTCTCCTCGTCAGAGCTTTCCACGTCCTCCAGGCCGTCTGGCTTCCTGTGTTTCTTCGACCTCGCAGCTCCGTTGCACCATGATCGAGGGCAGTAAATGGTGTTCTTGTCCGACTCCAGCTCGTTCTTGTACTTGAGCGTCACGTAGCGGGTTACCGTGTCTTGGGACAGGCCCATCTGTAGCAATTCACTCGGGCTGATGGCGGTTTTGACCTTGCGCTTCTTCGTTCTCCCCGAGGCGCTTTGCGTCTCCGCGCGCTCCTTTGCACAGTTCGGGGCAAGACAGCGAACGGTGGCCAAGTCTCCTTCTGTGATGGCATTATCGTAGAACTCCTGTAAGCATTGGGTACAGAAAATGTGCCCGCAGTCGAGCATCTTGTGGCAGACTGAACCCTTCTTGGGATCTGTTCAAACGTTAGCGCCGGCGCGTCGACGGCCTCGGGGAGGGACAAGCGCACCTAAACAGACGCCGCAGTCAAAGGTCTCTTTTGCAAACGCGGCCCGAGTAGCCTCGATGTCGTAGTCCAAAACGGCGATCTTGTGAAGCGGGTCAATCTCCAGCGCTCCGTTCCCGTCCACCATGCCAAACACGTCGTCGGCGGCCTGTTGCACATGATCAATGTACGTGAAGGCGACCATGTCCCTGCCCATTTCCTCCCACAACCGCGGGCCGTCATCCTCCAGTTTCCTGGTGGCCTCCTTCGACAGCCATGGTGGCGACGTGCTTATGCTGACACTCGGCGGCTTCTCTGAGGGATAGCCCTGTGGCAAAGATATGCGGACAACGACGGATGGCAGGTGGAACAGCTCGTGGGATTCGACGCGGGGCTCGACGCCGGGGATTTGCGCCGCAACGGGAACGTCGGCGTTCGAGGCGGCCGGGAAGGTGACGGTTACGGGCTTCGCAGGGTGGACGGGGAGCTCGATGGAGAAGGAGTACGGGTTCTGGTCATCGGGCTCGAGTTCGGGGAAGATGGCGTGGAGAGAGCTGAGCTCATCGTCGCGCGGGTCGTCGCTATCGGCGTCCATGACTGCTACCTGTGGGAGACGACGACTATCATACTTTTCCGGTGCGATCGCATGCGAGATTAAGGCGCAGTGTACGCCGGAAATAGTCAGAGTGTGAGACTGCAAACTTGGTCAAAGTTCAGTGCTCTTCACAGTTTCAGCGACGGGCAGCGCGAAGTATATCAGCAACGACGGGAAGCAGTGGCGAAGTCGGTCAATGGAGGTGGTATTATTGAGACAGAAGAAATGGTCGCGGAATCCGCGAGAAGAGCGACTGGTTATGACAAGCACATTATACGAGCTTGAGCAGCCAGTGGTGGTCGTGTGGTCTCTGAGGCGTCGGGTCCTCGCGAATGCCTGGTACAAAAACGGCTGACCGAGTTGCTAATCAAAAAATGATGACTCTTTTGCCGCACTGCATCGCGGGGCAAAGAAAAAAAGAATGGGGGGCACCGGTCTTCAAGTCCCTCCCTCCGACCCTCCGACCAGCCGCCGCAATCCTTCTGGAATTCTTTGCCGGGTGACGAAAGGAGGGACGGAGGGGTTCCAGGCCTGGTCAGCCACAAGCCACAAGCGTGGGGCACAAAGCCTCCCGATTGGCCCGAGCATGGAGCTATGCATCCTGACGTATTATGCAAATATTGGAGAAGCAGGGGCAGTGCGGTCCATTGCGAGTGGCAGGTGTCCAGCAGATACAGCACACCCGTGGACAGCACTAGCAGCATGGAGCGCAACAGCCAGCCAGCGCAACGGCCAGCGCAGCGCAACGGGCTCCATTAGCACTTTGACATTTCTAGGGCGCTGTGCACCACGATCCGCGACATTTGCTCTAACTTTACCAGCCCCTGGGCCCGACTCGCAAAATTCTACTGCCTCACGCGGACCAGTCCTTTTGTCGACGCATATGGCAACTTGCTATCGAGCAATAAGAACCCCCCCAATCCCCCGGAGAAACTCCCGCAGCAGTAAGCTCTCAGTCGTGGCTGGAAGAACAATCGGAGCTGCGAAGCGGACACCATGGACCAAGACACGAGACCACTCGCTTCTCTCTCCCTCACCCACGTCTACTATGTAAGCTTCTCCGCACTTCCGCAGCTGCCAAAGGCTCGACTCTTGCCTTTAAAGAGGAACAACACTGACAGAAGAATCCCACAGGACCCCGAAGATCCCCTCTCCTTCCTCTGCGCATGGCTCGCCCTCCTCCCACAAGCCCTCTGCATCGTCTACGCGACTCTGATCTGGTCGACCCGCGAGGCCGAGATAGCCCTCATGTTCGCCGGCCAGCTCGGCTGCGAGGCCTTGAACTTTGCCCTCAAACGCCTGATCAAAGAGGAGCGCCCACGCCGCATCCACGGCAAGGGCTACGGCATGCCAAGCTCCCACGCCCAGTTCGTCGCCTACTGGTCCGTGTTCCTTGTCTTGTTCCTCATGGTCAGACACCGCCCCTCGCCCGCGCGGAGGCATCACCGGCCGTACTCCCTGATCGAGCGTGTCGTCGTTAGTGGCGTGGCCCTTGTCATCGCGGCCGCCGTTGCGTGGAGCCGCGTGTACCTCGACTATCACACCGTGAGGCAAGTATTGGTCGGGTGCCTGGCTGGATCGATCACGGCTGTGGGATGGTTTCTGATCACGGCCATTGCCAGGGATACGGGACTGCTGAGCTGGGGTTTACAATTACCAATTGCACGGGTATTCCGGTTCAGGGACTTGGTGGTTGAAGAAGACCCGTGCCAGGCTGGGTGGGATAAATGGGAGGAGAGGCGGGTTGAGGCCGAAAAGCAGGCGGCTGAGGCCGAGAAGCAGAAGAAGAGGTGACACATTGGCGGACACGAGACATACATACATGGAATCATACGTTATCTGCAATCGAAGCACATATTTAACGCATCTGAAGCACGTGGAATGCAGCTGTGGCGGAATGAAACGGACACCAATCGCACGTGTCTCACGTTACTCGTCTTAGGTCAAGGTTGTTTGAGCTCTTTATCCATTGAGCTATCGTAGCTGCACTATGAGAGAGGCCTACTTCTTGTGACCATTTTACCTCCGCCCGCCAATGTCAAATCCGTCTCGTAGCTAATCGTGCCGTCGTGCTTGTCCTAGAGACAAAATGCCTTGGAGGACCATCCCGCCCCGAAATCCTACACTCTCCAATGATAGCCCGTCATCCCAGATCGTACACAATGCACCAATTTGCATTGTAGAGAGATAAGAAACCAAACAATATGTAGACGTATATGTCGTACAGGTATCTCCGCAAAAGAAACGCCATCCAATGAAATATAAAATATAAGAGAAAGTATTCGCCAACAACTCCGTTCTGTGGCCGAAAGGTCGGATCAATCGCTTTTTACCGCCCATCGTTTAGACATGTCTATTTTATCGCTTCCGAACACCGTAGAATGCCTCATGCGGTCAGCTGACGTGCCTAGATCCAGTCACGCTTGTCGTGAGGAAGATCGCATTGGCAGTTCCGCTTCGTGCACTTGGCGGGAACAGAAGGCTTTCGCGCAGGAGTGTTGAAGCCAACGCCCTGAGGGCTTGTGACTCTTGTCTTTTGAGGGCTCTCAGGCCTGTAGACAGCAGGGCTCAGAGTGAGCTGGCCTTCGTCCTGCTTCAGTTGAGACTGTCTGGGCACAGCAACCTTGGGAACAGCAGGAAGGTTCTTCATCCGAACATCCTTCTCAGATCGGACAGGGGACTGCACCAAGGTGTTGTCCTCGTCCTCAGAGTCGGAAGAGTCAGAAGAGCTGCTGTCGCTGACGACGTCGACCTGAGCCAAGGGGCTGGGCCGCTTGGGGACCTCAGTCTCGTTGGGACAATCCAGCGCTGTAACGCTGTTGTTGTTCTCAAAGTAGCGAGAGTTGAGGGGGGGCATGTCGTCGACGTTTGACAGGCGAAGGCCAATCTGCACAGTCGCCGACGACGCCATTGAAGAGTCGCGGCGGTGGCGGATGCCCTGTGGGTGAATTGACGGAGGCGGCCTCAAGAAGAAGACATCATCCTCGTCGTTCTTATTGGGGTTGGGGGAATAGGTAGTGGCGGGAAGCAAAGTGATAGACTTGGTGTTGTTGTTCTGCTCGGGAGGGAACAAGGAGTATGACCTCTTGCGAGCGTGACCCATGGCCTTCGGAGTCTGGTAGGTTGAGACCTGTGCAGGCTCAGGCACCCTCACGGGTGAGGGAGCCGGCTGGATGGGGTACACGGCGTTCGATCGGAGGGGGTTGGCATAGGTGGGTGAGTTCGAGGGGCTCTCGATGCGAGCCTCCTCATACTTCTCGGGGACGAGGCTATCGGTGCTGTCCATACGCTGGAGAGACCGTGCCCTGCCGACGGGGTTCATCATGTGGTGTTCGTAATCGTCGTCACCATTAGGAGCCCAGACCCTAATTCCGGCCTTGAGCTTATTACGCTCAGACTCCCACTTATCGCGGGGGCCGATAGTCGACAAGGTGTTTGAACGCAGGAATAGGTGAAGGCCGCCAGTCAATAGGCCTGATACGTTGGCGACGACTGACGCAATCATAGAGAGAGTGAGAGCTTGGCCAGTGGCACCTCGCTGCTCAACAAAGGAAAGGTTAAAGAAGAATGGGATAAGGAGGGTCTGTGAGAAGACGTTAGCAGATGAGCGGGTTGGGTTGACTGAAAAGGACTTACGGTCGAAATGAAGGCGACCGCCAGGAAGTAAACCATCCTTGAAGCAGCAACGCGCTCAGCGTTCTCGATTCTCGAGTTGTTGTGAAGTCTGAAGAAGATGATCATAGCACAGCCAAACAACACCGCCGAGATCAAGACGAGAAGTGCGAAGCAGCCCTCCTTCCATCGCTGGACGAACCAGAAGAGCGAGGCGAAGCAAAAGTTCGGAGGGCGGATAAATAGAGTGACGAGGTAGGTAATAAGAAGGAAAGTGCCAACGATAGCGAGGCAAATCGTAACGTTCCACTTGCCACGGGGAGGCAAGGGGTTCTTTCGTAGAGACCGAATGGCCACTTCGAGAGCAAATACTAGTTGAATGTAGGGAACGATGAAGACGGCTGCCAATTGTTAGCCACGTTCACGTAGCCCACTCTGATTCGATAGAACATACCAGGCAACATCATCTGAGAAGTGATGGTGCAGCCGAGAGTCAAAAGGTGGTCGAGTCCAGTCGACTGAGCGACTGCGAAGACAATGCCCTGAACGACGATTCCGACAGACAGAACAAGCGGGAAAGACTCGGCAGGTCCAACGAATGTAAAGCCGTGTGTTCTGAAGCCAAACTTTGGGTTGTTCCTCTTTCTCGAGCCATAGCCATCCCAGAAGATACCAACTGCTGTAGCGAATGCAGCAATAACATTGAAGACGGCGAGGATGATGGTCGAGGTTCGAATCGATTTCGCCGCCTGGAAGCGGAATTGGTTGATCAAAGCCGACGTCGAAGCGTTCGTTGCCCGGTAGGGGCCTCGTAATGAAGCGTCGCCATCGTAGCTCGTAACGTCGCCCTCGGCGCGAGGTTCCAACCAGCCCCAGCTATCCATCTCGTCGATTATTCACCTGGCAATGTCGAAGAGATGAGTGCAGGCGTCGAGCCGCAGCAATGCCAGATATTAATTCGCCGTCCGAACCATCTAATCCATAGACCTGTCGAAGACGTCCTCGTTGGGGAAGAGTTAAGGAGTAGTAGCAGTGAGTGAGAAGCGAAGAGGAGGATGGATGGAGATGGAGTGCGGATGGGATGGAGAAGTGAAAAGAGTAGGTGAAAAGACTGGATGGACTGTAGAAGACTGCCGCTCTTGGACGAAGAGGGCGGACCAGACGAAACAGGCACTAGGCAAAGTCGGGACCTACGAATAGAAACAAGGAGCAATAGGACCAGCCACTCAAGAGAAGGGAAAGGGACCGGCCTTGAAGGAAAGGGAAAACCACTTCCAGAAGTCAGATGGTAGAGGGAAGGCCGCATGAAGAGGTCAAAAGGCGATCACAGAAGCGCGGGCGAGACCCAGTAGGGGGTCGGCAGGGGAGAGACTCGGGAAGGGCCCCCGCGCGGGCCAGATGAGGTCCGGAGAGTTAGCCAAACCGCTAGATGGGGCCCAAGTCCAACTTTGGTCCAGGGTAGCACGGCTGGATGGGTGGCCTACGGGAGAGGGCCAGAACAGGGGAGGACGAAGATGGATCGTGGGTCCTTGGTGTGCCCAGGATAGAGGTAAAAGACGAGGGTCGACGAACTCGAGCCGGCGAATGAGAAGCAGCCCGCACCTCAGCTCGGCCCGTAACTGGCGGTCCTGCATTCTGCAGAGGGGGGCTTTGATGGGGGTGGGTGGTCGCTTGACGTGCATGTTGCTGGTTAGAAGACGACTTGGAGAAACCACGGCACGGCGATGTAGCTTGTCTTGGTCCTCGTCAGAGAGGTCGTGGCTGGAGACAAGGGCTCTGGACGCGGGATGGCGACCATGTTCGTCACGACCCCGCCAACGTTGGCTGGGTTGGTACCTTGTCCTCTGCGATTCTCGTCACTCATGCCCCCTGCCGACCAACGTTGTGTGAGTGAGGGCTGTGGTGGTGGAAGACGGCCTACACGAGAAGCAGGGGGGCATGTTCGTGTCCCGGTACGAGGTCAGCAGAGCAGCGCAGTGCAGCAGTAACCAGCAGCAGAACTGTGGGCTTCTTCGTGCCGTTGGCCGTCGCAGTCGCAGTCGCACCGTGTGCCTTACCTTGCCTTGCCTTGCGTTGGGGGCGAAGGGAAAGGCAGGGCAAGGCACGACAGGCATGGCATGGCAGGCGAGGCTGATAGCGCAGCACAGATGGCTTGGTGTTGAAGCATTGAGTGGCGATGAGGTGAAGCAGTGATGTAACACGTCTGGGTTTCGTAGTGTCGCCCAAAATGCCTGAGCCCCTGGCTGTGAGGTTGGCCCAGACAAGGTTTGACGTTGGACTTGAGCCCCAAATCTGGGGGGCACTAGGAGAAAACCTCTGGTCGCTATTCCCGATTTGGCCTAGTGGCTGTTGCCAAAGAAGTGGATCAAACCGCCGCAGGGGTTGTGGAAGGGGCGGCTTTTGGCGATGCCGAAACCTTTTTTGTTCCCTCTTCCTCCTTCCTGCTGCTGCTGCTGCTGCTGTTGCTGCGTGCCTGGCCTTGCTTGCCCACCACCACCACCCAATCGAACTTCGTCTCTGCTGCCAGCCCATCCGTTCTGATATCAGTCTGGTCTGGTGTGTCTCCTGTGCCTGGAAAACAGGTGGGTGTGGTGGTCTCGATAAGCTGTGGGTGCTGGGAATCGCCTCATCACTCCGGCAGAACAGCTTCGGCCGTCCACACGATCGGCAATCCAACCGCACCTCTCTCACGTGGTGGCCAACAATTGATATGTGCCTAGATTCTCGCGAGGGGCGCAGGCAGACGGCATGCCAATCGAGTCACGCACCGCAGCTCAACAATTATGCCGCAAGTGAGCCGCTGCGGCCAGGCGCACGGCGAAGGCGAAGCCCAAGTCCAGTCCTCTGCCCAGTCGGATAAACAGAACCATGGCAGGGCGACTGGGCTTCGCCAGGCCTCCTCGCACTAGCCCGACAGCCCTGCCCACGGGATGTTTCTGCCAGTCGGAGACCATGGCCAACACCAGCTATCTTCGTCTTTGCACGTGTCGCTCGTCGCCACGGGGCTCGCCATTACCAGGGCTGTCGTTGTCGTCCCCTTGGACGCTTCACACCCACAGATGCCCTCGAGTCTGAACGATAACATCGGACAGGATGCCACGACTGTTTGCCAGACTGGCTGCTCGTCCAACGGTCCCTGTTGGACGAATCAAATGCCTCCTCTCGGGTGATCGAGTTCGTCTGTTTCCACAGATTCTCGAGCGATGAGGCAGATGCTGTGTCATCTGAGCTGAGATAGCCTGCACAGGGGGGCTCTGACGGGTCTCAACAGCAGGGATCCATGCCTTTCGAAGCCCTGCTCCGCGAAGAACAGACTGTTGCATTCTCCACACTTACATCAGGCTAGACCTCCTTCGGCTAGGGTACGTTGCTTTGACGGCCTCAAGCCCAGATCTGTCTGGCACGTCACGTCTGATAGGCCCGCAGGAGATGTGACGGCGTTGCGACTCGCAACCTGTCAGATACGACGAGATATGGGGAGGTTTGCACTTTGCGCGAACCGTTGAAGGGCAACGCACGAACGGCACGCCGTCGCTTGACGGAAGCGATGGCGGGGACGGACGGGCGGGCGATCCCATCACTCTCGCCACGAGACAGACGCCTGCAGCTGATGGCGCGTCCGTCACGATATCGACGATCATCACGTTAACTACGTATAGCTCACAAACTCGCTACCCCTCTTTGACTTTGACGACCGGTACGATCTGCAAAAAGAGGGTCACCAATCGTCCACTACGCCTTACGACAATGAAGACAGCAAACTCCAATTTCCAGCACAGCGGGCAACTTGGGGACAAGCTCAGAGACTAGTCAGTAGTGCGACGCTATTTTCCCGAAGACTAGTGCAGAGTGACACCAGTCTGGGTCCGGTGCCACTGGCTGTCAAACACTGCAATTTATCTCCCACAACTCAACCCTACGGATATTGATGGCTTGGTGGTCTGGGGCACTAGTTGTAACCTTCAACCGTAAGCTTGGCTGCGTCGCCCCCACCAAGAAAAACTGGCTGGAAACCGCGTGCCCGGTGGAAGATGGTTGCTCCGAGATGAGGGACTGCGCGGGCTCAAGACCGTCACTGCTTTTCTTCCTGCCGCATCCTTGGGCTTCCCGCCCGTCCGGGGAGACCCACGCTCTCTGCTGATCCGGTCCTCGCCGTCGATCAAACGGCCATTCAGACTGACGTACCACCAGGAGAAGAGCATCTCAACTCACGCACTACACATGCATCTTACGATGTCCAATTATAGCGGACATGACCGAGTCTCAACCGAACTCGCTTGCCACTTCGAGAACCATCCAGTTTCTCGATTTGGTGGCCCTGGCAGCCATGTGCCGCCTCTTCCGGACAGAAGCTCTCGAGTTCGTGAAAAATTATTCGTCAAAATCTGGTAAACGGTCGCTTACATGGTCGGCGAGCAGCCTTGACAAGCCTTCGGCGACGTCAAGAGTGGCTTTTCGTAGGGCTTGCCCTTCGCAGGATGTGGGATCCTCACCACATTGCTTGGCGCTTCCGCCATCCCGCCACATTTACGCCATCCAGTACTGTCATCAATCTTGGATGAGGAGATTGTGAGGGACATTCAAGCGGCAACGGGCTGTCATCCAAAGTCGACAATCCCCATTCCTTTTTTCCTCATTCTTCACTAGCAGTTATTCTCCTAATTTCCGCAACTTGGGGTCGTCCAATGTCTTCTGACAGGTAATGTCCACACACTCGTCTGAAATCAGTGCGAGGGCGGTTGCAGTGTGCTATTCTGGTGGTGCCGTTTCCATCTCAACAGCCATCCGCCGCACACTTGGAGAGGTCTCCACGGAAAGTGGGAGCAAATCGCAATCCACGAACCATTCAGGGCATTGGGCCGACAGCAAGAAGCCAAACACCTCTAGGTCTGAAGTGGTAGTCGTCACCTATAGAGCTTTCACCCTCATTGGAACTATCAAGTGGCAATTCGTCTCCTAAGACTGGACGACAACTGAGTCGACAGTTCGACTTGCGTATACTCGTTATCGCTGCCGTCTTTCCCGCACTAGAGGTGGCATGTTTCTTGGCTTGCACGACAGATTCGTCTTGTTCGTGAGCGACCGACTCAGTGTCTCGACATGCATCCTCCTTGGCAACCGCCGGGCATGCAATACAGAAGTTTAGATGACATCTTGTTCCACGGCGAGGATGGATCACCCAGAATACTTCGCATTGTTGCTTTCCTCAACTGTGCTTCAACTCCGCAAACCCACAAAGAGCGGATCTCTACTCAAGACCGGGTGTTGGTTTCCTTGAGGCAGGGTCTTCCGTCAGGGTCCCTTCTCCTGCGCCAATCCACATTCTTCCCTCAGTTGATGGCGCAGGTATAGTGCTGTTTGCTCCCAGACGGAGACATGATAAGAAAAGAGGTTGCCAACTGACTCACGACCCCGCCTGCTCACCTTACTCGGGCTCGTCCATCGCGAGAATGGGGACGGGTTGGAATGCCTTTTCGGCTGGCGCAAGAGCCGCCCATGGAAAGCAGACGGCCCGATCAAGGCATCACGGCTTTGGAGGATATCCCGTCGGCAGACCCGCTGCCGTCGCGGCCGTGTTGGCACATATTGGTGAACCACGCCCACGTGTCGACCTTACAAACCGGATTGCTAGCGTCGCAGTTCTCGAATAAGGTGCTGCGTGGAGGGTGATGGTTGTCTTCTGCGCACGCTACTGTGTGGTGCTTTGAGAAGGCAATCGAAAATCTCGCCGACGAGTCGGAACCGAGCTTACATCCGGCCGGCACAACCAGATCCTGGCCTCTTCTTTTCTACAACCCTGTCTTGGCAACTGCGATTTTGACGAAGGCGTCGACGGCAATATCTTCAACACCATGCGTGTGATATTTTCAATATCTGTCCGGACCGGCTTCGGAGGCATCTTACGCAATGCCGGGCCTCGGTTGATGAAGTGTGGGCTATCTTGGTCCTTTCGGACTCGCACCGTCGGAGCCGTCCACTATACTCATATATTAAGCCGGAATATAGGCAGGTTTTCAACAAACACGGCGAGTCAAGACACACTATCAGCTAGTATGCAAACATCGGATTGTGCGTCGCGTATTGACAAAAAGTCCAACAACACGCAAGCTCATGGCACGGCGTGGCAAAGTTGATGACGTGCCTCAATCTTTCGACTTACGCTCTGCGCAGAAAGCTTTATCGAATCACCTTTTGGGCGGTCTTGAGAGGCTGACAGGTGAAGGGACCATGAGTTCGAGATTTCGGCCCCCAAAGCAGTCGAGTCCAGATCCTGTTCAACCCCGCCATATCCC
This sequence comes from Colletotrichum chrysophilum, assembly GCF_026319265.1. Taxonomy (NCBI): domain Eukaryota; kingdom Fungi; phylum Ascomycota; class Sordariomycetes; order Glomerellales; family Glomerellaceae; genus Colletotrichum; species Colletotrichum chrysophilum. The sequence goes on along the minus strand of NW_026517288.1, from coordinate 1,088,928 downwards.
GGTTGGCGCTTGCGTCGCCCCCATCACGAACTCCACCAGCGCACGATCTAAGTGATGAACCCCACTGCCGAAGACTAAGAGTTCATCAAAGTAGATTATAATGACGATTCGAATAACGCCGTGAGTGTTGGCGATATGATGGTTTACTGGAATAGAAGCCTGGATGTCTGGAGCGCATGCATCTCCGGGTTTCCTTAGGGTCTCAGCGAGCCATCAACTCGAGTGATAATGGCTTGTCGGACAAGCGTCCGGGTCCTGAGACTGATTCTCAGGTGAGAGATATAGCATGGCGTGAGATGCAAATTGTTCCAAGATCCTTCGTTCGTTGAGACGTAAAAGACGCCTTCTTGGTCCTCCATTGTGATGACCGTGGTGTGAATTCATTAGAGGCGTGCTGTGGCGCCCCAGAAGAGCGTGCTACGATGGCTTCTACAGAACTCGACGATATTGCCTGAACTTTCTTCCCTCGTATCTTATTGGTCGTCGATGGCTTGAGATACCTCTTGCGGTGGTGTAGAGGGCTTTGGCCGTATGCTGGTAACATGCCAAATCCATGTGCAAGCCGATGACCTATACCTGTCGTCGTACAATCGACATAGGTAGGAGGTTTCTTTCGCATTAAAATCCCCGCATTTGTAATGCACCTTGTGGTTGTGAACATCACTGTTGAGGTTGACTCCCTTGAGCGTGGTCGTCGTACGAGAGACGTCTTCACTATGTCGGATACCTGCTCCGCCTTTCATCTGATGCGTCAGGAGCATCAGTCGTAAATCCCGTCTGGACTTCAGATTAGTAGAATCATCCCAAAACCCCATCAGTCCAGTGAACGTCGTCCCCGGCGATCCTGCTAGGACGTCATCTTGGCCCATTCAACCAGCCAGCGGCGCCCGAACAACGATCGGCATGCTCTCCCGCGGCAGCATACGACATCTCGCAGCCGATCTGCCGCCGGAAGTCTCATTCATTGTTCAGGTTCATGTTTCTCCAGCTTCGATAAATTCGCCTATTGTGGTGTTTGAACGACGACGTTGCTCGGGACACGTGCTGACACACTCACGCCCACATACCGGTAGATCAGAAGCCCCAGCTACTCGCCCTACAGGCGAGCCTCTCGCTGCTCACTGGTCGGCTGGGTCAGACGCAGAAACACGAGAACGGCACAGAAACTTGCCCTCATTCGAGAACCCGTCTCCCCGTCTCCGAGAGCATCGCACTACGGAGAATATTTTTCTCTCACCCACATCGGGGCGCGTGTCCACCATGCAGATCATCCGTTACCCAAACGTCGTCACGACGGGCTGTTCCTGCGGCGCTGACGAGGCAAACTGCAGGCCGGGGAATCTGCCCGGCAGTGGGACCGTTTGACGCGGTGTTCGGTATGGGTTGCCGAGCAAGAGAGAGAGGCGAGGCGAGAGGCCTGGTGTTACAGCAGGGTGGTATCGGGTGGTTTTACATCGATAAATGGCAGGATGAGACCGATTGGCTCCGCATCGGTGTTGCGTCGTGGGCGTGGGGAAGATAGGCGCCTCTTGAGAGAGAGAGAGCCGTGATGTGGTTGGTGAATGGGATTTTGGTGATTTGAGTTCTCTTGGGATGCGGCACTGGGCGTCGTCGGATGTGACGAGGGTGGTGTGCGAAAGGCAGGATGCGGTAGCATCTAAGGAAGATCGCGGTTGGCGCTGGGGAACTTGAGGCGGTTTTGGATGTTCGCCAAGGCTAGAATTGCCGATCATGGCTGGTTTGGAGCGGTTTCTAGAAGTCCCAGGTAAGTTCTGAGAAGGGCCCCGCAACGAAGAGGTCCCTGGTCTTGGTCTTGTCGCCTCAGACTGCTGGATGCCTTGGGGAGCTTCCTGGCAGTGAGTGTCTGACAAGAGGACGACAGGTGAACCTTTGAAGGCGGACATCTGTCAATGTTCGGCAAATGACTTTTACTGTTCTGGAGGACAGAGATGTGGATTTCAGGGTTATGGGAATGATGTGGTATGATGCGGATCTCATTCGATTCACATAGAAGCGTTCTACTGAATAATAAGGCTCAGAAAGATCTGCAGACTTTGAATGCCCAGCTCATCCCACGGTGCACTCGTGAGATTCATTGTATACTGGAGAAAATAATACTTCTGCCACAGTGAAGTAGAGCATGCTTGAATACGGATGAACCCATTTGAGATTTCTCACCTCCATTTCTCTCAAATTCCTTCTGGTATTGAACTTCTTTGAGCTGTGTGCTGACGGTATCGAGCATGAACTATGGGATCTCTGGCTACGCAAGTCACAACTCAACCCTCCCTTCCGTTCTAGACAACTAGCGCTCATTCATTCGGGTTATTGATTTCAGATTGTGTGCCGAATAAGTTAAGTCGTAGGCTATCATCCATACTTCAACTCACCAACGCTGCTCTGCTCTCATCTCATGATGGAACTCAAGTTGACCTCGCAATTATCACCGGGGTACGTGAAGAGAAATGGTGCTGCAAAGAAATGAAAATACAAATTAATATAACTACCAAGTCTGCTTATTCTCTCAGATTTTCAAGGATTTCAAACTACAGTGCAGTCAGCCTGTTGAAAGGTCACATTGAGTTCACTAAATATTTCACATTTACTACTTAAGCACTTTGACTTAGTACCTTTCATCAATAAAAGTATTTGACACAGAAGACTTCGTCGTTCGAAATATCGTTGTGGAATTCTAGAGTCATTATGGGATTCACTGGTCGTGGCCTTGACGAACCCTGAACCTACCATCAAGGTTGTTGACCTTGTCGCGTGAGAGGCGGCTTCCTACACCCCGCGATTCTTGTGCTTTTTACCGATGGAAAGATCCTGACGCCAAGCAATGGGACATGGGCGCGGCAGATTGTCTGGCGTCGGCTATCGCCAGTATCTATCTATCCAAAGCATGACGAGGAGTTAACCTTGGTGAGGTCGTCCAACGTTAAACGACACCTCCAGGCCATGTTAGTTGGGTATGGTGATGGGCGCAATATGAGACCAGATACTGCCAAAATAAAACACAAAAACGAGAACAACGAGGATCTACGCGAGGTCGTTGTTGTATGTTGATAATCTGGTGAAAACGCGGTAGTATGTAGGCCCTGAAGTTAGTATGCCTCGATAGAGGGAGATAAATAAGCAAGTAGTTACTCGAAAGAATAAGAAACCCCATAGACTGCACCTTTCATCTCCGATGAACGGCAAAAATAGCATACTCTCATGCAGCTCGGGTGGCGATGAGAGATTTATTCTTCCTCTGTCATACAACTTCTGCCCACTATGTCTTCGTTGCTTGACAGTCTCGATATTTAGCATCCAGTGAAGTCTCGCAACGACGTCAGCGTTGCTAATACTGGTGACACCAAACCAGCTCCTTCGGTGATGCTATCACAAATTGAGCCGTTGCAACGTGATGTAGGTGACATTAAAAGGCCTCCCATGGACAGACAAAATCTCTCTCATAGCATACTCATGATACTCATAGTTTATCACATGTCTCGACTACAACAGTCTTTCAATACATCAGATCGCTGTCACCTTCATCATCCCCCTAACGCAGTCCGCCATAGGCCGGGGAGGTCAAGCCGTGGGGGCGGGCAACGCTCATTGTCTTGCACCAAAGACGAAAGCTTCAGCGGGAGAAAGCTTGTCGTGAGGCAATCAGGGAACCCTTCATCAAGGATTTCCCGGAACTGTGAAAAGACCATCTAGGAAACACACGAGCTCCCGCCACATCGGCAGGATTCAGATATGAGGTGATGATTGACATCAGCGTGCCATGCAAGCCGAGTAGCAATCCTCCTAGCATGCTGCAGAAAATACGTCCGAGATAATGAGCAGAACATCAGGTGTCATAACCATCGTTGGCATCGGCATCGACCTTTATTTGAAGCACAAAACTCTCAGCTTGGTCCAGGACCGTCTCAAATCCACCTAACGATCCATCTGAAAAAGACCGATTAGAACATGTGGTTGATGCAAGCGCTATTCTGATGGCAAGTTGAGAACGAATCTACACCCGGAAGCCTTGAATATACATCTTAGTCAAGGTCGAAACCATTTACGTGAAGAATGTGTCTACAAGGCGAGTTCAATATAGCCTCGCCGACAGGGAAACATTAGAGGTTCTTCCTGACGCCCTGGGCCTTGAACGCAGCAGAAATCTCGCCAAAGGCAACGTAGATGGCGTAAAACGGGATGAAGACCCAGAGCATGTTGAAGAAGACGAGGTACACCCAGAGATACATGAAGTTGCTGGTATCGAGGTTGATGTTTCCGGTGAGCCACTCGGGGCAGAAGGTCATGAAGCCTGCGAGGTTGTGTCAGCGGTATCCCGACGATGTCTACTGTTGGGGCGATCTCACCTCCGTATAGCTCTGCCGTCGCGATGATGATCATCCAGATGTTGACCTTCGGGTCACGCTTGGCGATGCAGTAGCAAATCCAGCAGGCCAACGGGCCAGCGCCGAAGACAGTCAGCAGCTCGAGAGAAATCACACCCTGTACCACGCCCACGTTAGCAAAGAACTCTTCTGCTCCTCGTTGTGGGTAGACGCACCAAGTCCGCACCAGCCCATCTCTTGTCAGCCCTGGCGTAGACCATCCAAAGCTGCGCAAAGGGGTTGTCACCGCCTGCCTGGGCGCCATAGATGCGGTCCGAGTATCCGAGATAGTTGGCCGGGGTTGGGTGGTAACCAGAGAGATCGGCGTCGGGGATGTCGGCGAGGGGCGTGTAGGAGAAGAAGCAATGGTAGAGGAAGCTGCCCTCGAGGAAGAAGTGGATCAAGGCATCAAAGGCGTGCCAGATGAAGAGGACGCGATAGCTCGTTGATGTGGTGGGGTGGAGGACGCGGCGGGAGAGGGCGACGGCAACGGAGAGGAGGACGACGGTCGCGCCTAGGGAGACGAGCGTCGTCTGGTCAAACAGATCAGGCGGAAGACTGGATGCGGTGTTGGACATGCTGGCCATTTCTGTTACGGACGCAATTGAGACCTTGGAAGAGGATTAGGGAGTGTTGAGGTGGCATGCGGAGATGTGTTTGCTGGTCTGGCAATCTGGTGTGACTACGGAAGGTGTGGAACTTCGCGACGTTCAGCTTAATGATCCGTGCGCGGGAGTGAGCACCCGGTGTGGAGAAAGCTTCAAGCTGTCAGTTCCTTGGTTGGCGGGGATGCAGGCACCCACAGGGATCAACGTTTTAAGTTTCTTATCATCACAATGATATCAAATCTCTTTCAAAGGCTGCGAAAGACTGTGATGTGAGTTATTCGAATTGCAAATGCTCGAAATGTGCTCATATCAATTGTCACAAAAACAGTGCGAGTCAAAGATATTTAGCAATGTAGTGGCATTAGGACTATGCTAGGTGTAAAGAAAACCCATCCCCAGGTGTCATTGCCTCATCGCTTGCGATTCCTATTCCTTTCCCAAACGCCAGATCCTTTGATATCCTCCCGCAGTATTTAGGGGTATCATCGAGGGAGGAGCGATTTAGTGCTTGGCGGACTCCTTGTGAACGTCGGCCTTGGCCTCGTGGGAAGACTCGTCGAGCTTGTCACCGACGGCATCCTTGGCGGCGGAGGCACTGTGAAGTGGAATGTTAGTGATGGTCAGAAGGTTAATGATTGAAGATGGAAGCTTACCGGCTGGTGAGGGAAGCGTCGGAGTCCTTGGCGACCTGCTTGTTGGTCTCCTTGGAGGCGGTGGCACCGGCCTGCTGGACAGACTCGGAGACGTAGTTGGCGGCGTTCTTGATGGTATCCATTGTGATGGTTGGGATTGGGTTGGTTTGGAAGTGTTGTGAAGTTGTTTGATTGAGTTGATTGTTTGTTGTGTGATGAGGAGAGAAGAAAGCTGGGAGAGGTAGTGGGATGGAGAGGTTTATATAACAAGTTGGAGGGCCGGTTTGACACCTCGAGGGAAGGAAGCCACCACGCTTCCTGCCGTATCGTGGCCCATTCTTGCCTTCGTGCAGTAAGAAAGGAGGAAGGTACGGTACTTGCCCCGCCAGCCTCAACTTCCAGGTTCCCTGAGTTCAGACAGACTGAAGTCAGAAAGGAAGGTACATCACGTCTACCTCGGGCAAGGTGTTGGAATGCCATGCCTTCAGGTATCTGTCAAGAGTCGGGATGCCCCTCTGCCCCTCCCCCTCTTCATTCCTTCCGTTTGCTCGTGCCAACTCGTGCATGTCTCTCCCGGCGCGTGTATTGCCTCCCGGGCTTGCTCAAGTGTGGCTTTAGCGCAGTTTCACACCATCTGGGCAAGGACGCTCAGGGTCTATCATGTGAACTGAAGAAATGGCGTCATAGACTACGATCTTGCCTCGTCCCAGGGTGCTCACAATTTTGGCGGTTTGCAGTCAGATTCCGATTGCGTGGGAAACCGCCCCGGGAGCCAACGGGAAGTGCCATGTCAACTTTAGAACGCCCGAAAATGGCCCCATGCGGAGCTTCTATTCGTTTGGGTGCAAGTCGCACCAGCCACGGTACAGTGTATGGAGCTCCTGAAGCTACCTGCATCTGGAGCTGCAGAGCTCCTCCTGTCTGCGTTTGGTCTCTGTCTGGTGGAAGCTGTATATGCCGCCAAGATGACGTCACGAGCACCTTTGCAGACAGGCACGGACGATACGCGGTGCTAGGAAGGCGCTAACGTCATAGTGTCCCCGCGTCGACTGAGGCTGTGCGGCGGGGTTATCTTCTTACCTCTGGTACGGATACTCCGTACCAATAATCCACCGGGCAGTCGCGTTTGCGGTGGACATGCCACATGAAAAGATCACTGTCGCGTAATGATGTCCGGCAAAATACGTCAGCCTGTCGATTGCCCCCAAATGCCCAGCCAACCAGCCCGTGCACAACACACAGGGGTGCCATGGGTCTCGTCAGGAGGATGGCATTTTTGCAAATCTCGATCTTGTCGTTGGTTCCCCACCCTTTTCTGGGACACCACTTTCCATGAATGGAGCACCTCCACATTCTGATAGGAGCCTCTCACAAAGCTTCCAGCCACAGTGGATTGCACAATGGAGGCAAAGCTAAGCAGACACACACCACCGACACGCTCACTCAGAAAGCATCACCTCAACTGATGGGCACGGGCCAGGTGTCGACTGGGGTACCTTGAGCCGGAAGTCCTCTGATTGGGCCTGTCATCAGAGAGCTCCTGTCTGATGACGCACTGGCAGGTAGCTTCACGCTTTGGGAGGTGGAAGGACCGTTCTGGACCGCACAAAGCGTACGCAGAGGAAATCAGACCCATCACTTCGCCTCCAGCCTGCCTGCCTCTAACCTCAATATGCTCCGACCTGCTGCCTCCTGCCCGTCCATCGAGTCCGCGTCCCCGTCCGCCCTCTGGATGCGGCAAGACGCGGGTTTCAATTGTTCAAAGGCGCAGCCCGGCAAATTCCCGCCCCGTCAGATGATTGTTTCCCGATTCGCCCATCGACACAACAACGCCTGTATGTCATCGAGATCTACGCCTGGCTTCACGATGACTGGATACCCAGCAACATTCAGCAAACACCTGTGATGATTCGCTCAAGTCCACGGACCTTCTGCTCCGGCTCACGGCGGCTGAACCTCCCCATAAACATATGGGGATTCTTCCGTTGCGTCTCATGTGATGCCCAGAGGCCCAGCTTTGCCCCCAGATGGACGAATACGACGCGAGGAAACGGACGATGCATTTCCAAACACAGCAAGTCCTCTTCATGTCTGACGGAGATGCTGCTTGGCTGCGTACAGCAGACACCTTGGTGCGATTGTCTCAAGTCGACACCACGTTTGACAAAACGCCTTCATCATAGCATGCGGAACTTTCGCCGGGCCCCGCATGCCCACAGTCCACTTTCGACTTCATTCAGGACTTTCGCCGACACAGTAGTCTCGTGCCCCTCGCGACGTTTGCCTCCTCCAAGATATCGCTCGTACCGCCTTCATCTAACCGACTCTCCGCCACGCAAAATACGTCACCAACACGACACACAGAAAACCCGTCGACGCCTCTCATCCTCTCGCAGTCGATCTCCCTCGGACCCTGGAAGGGATCTGGATGCAAGCTGCCCCTCATCTGCCCCTCACATAGCATTCCTTTTTGCGAGACACTATGCATATCCCGCATTCCGCATGGACATTCCACACATTAAGGTCCTGTCAATCAGCGGGTCCGGTGTTAGTTCGGTGCGGGAAACTCAGCCTCGGTGTCTCGTCTGACCCCGCCGCTAGAGCTATACCGTCAAGCTTTTGTTGAGCTCCCAAGTGCCTGAGCTTGAGCTTGGGAGCTCTACTGATACCGTTGTTTACAATGCCAGTCACTCAGCCTCCGACACGGCTCCTCAGCCCGAATAAACCGGTCAGCCCATGTTGTCAGGCTGGTCCCGAACATGAGATTGCGGCTGCGTTCCGAGGCTTCGAACAGTCTCTTGAGTACGCCCGCGCCGCGTGCCTCATTGTCAATGCAGGCCTCGGCCCTCCCGAGGCCTCGTGGGCACACGACACTATGCAGTAGATCGACTGATCCGTGCAAAGAAAAAAGAATACGACGGTATCAATAGCTCAGGAGAATTGCGGAACGACGCCTCGATCGCGGGACGCTAAGGCTTGCCTGGCGCGCCCCGCCTGCCAGCTTGCTCCGTGCAGCGATTCCTACCGCCCCTGATGATCGATGCTACGGTTGGGCATCGACCGCATCGGCGGGTAAACCACGGCCGCTGCGGCATCCGGACCTCGTCGGCGTCGAATGGTAACAGTAAGCCACAGTTGGCCGAGTGGCCCGATCTCATCTCACCGCCTCGGTGGCCTTGCAAGCAGATGAGGGGTAGGCATTGCTTCGGCAACGATATTTCTTTTTCTGAGCAAGTTACACAGAGATCGTTTGAGACACCATCAGCACCAAGAGCTAAAGTGAGGCTCCAAACGAGGGGTAAAAGAGGCCCCCTGCAGCTGTGGTCTCAGGGACATGAAGCCATCATTGGCTCCATCAGGTGTTAAGCTTGACAAGACACCTTGGCAGACAGCCTCGATCTCAAAACCACAGCACGATCTTGACCAACAGTGTGAATGGAGATTAACATTCAGGATTTCCGTCTACTACCACTGGAATTAGGACTACTGGAGACATGCGCTTCGCAAGAATGCGACGTTGGAGAAACCGCATGCAGGAATACGGCGTTCTGAATCACATATCATGCAGATGGACCTTCGTCGGCGGGGTCAATAGACGGGTGATCTCCGCATGCACGTCTCTCAATGCCTGCAAGACATGCAAGTCTTCTGCGTGCATGGCAGCATTTGCCGTAAAGGGTTTCCAGGGCCACTCGTCGCTCTTGCACTTGTCCCAGCCCGATAGGGTGCCGTCGGCGGCCACGGCGGGATGCGGCGGTACGACACCCTTTTGCAGGTAATCGCGTATCTTTGTCACGGCGCAGACAGAAACCGAGGCCAAAGTGCAATGGCCCTCGGTTTGGAGCTCAAAAACCCCGGCGTTGACAAAGTTTTGGGACATGTCGACTGCAGAGCCGAGGGGGGTTACCGGGTCGTGGGTGTTGCCCACGAAGAGGATGGGGAACGAGGTGTTCACGGGGTCCGGACTATGCAAGTTTGCGTCCCAGTCTGGGCTTGGGAACCTGGCCTCAATGTCCCAGCCCTCGCAGGACATCATGATGGACATGAGCTGCCACACAGTCAGTATCATGGCCCCATGAGAAAGAGAGAAGTGGACCTACGACGCCGGCGAAGGATGTGTACTCTGAGGTCCTCTTGAACACGCCTTCCAAGGTATCGTTTCGCTGGACGAGAAACAGTCCCATCAGCACCTTGAATTCTTGATTCTGTCATAGCCGCACTGGTACTCACCTTAACCCGTTGGTCACTGCAACTAATGGCAGCTTGGGCCTCGCTCACATCAAGGGCAGGCGGCATCTGGAACTCTGGACTGCACATGGGTATCAAGTCTCCAGCGTTGACGTAGTTGGAGAGGTCGACCTCGATGTATACACGATTGAGTAGGTCGGCAATGAGGGGGAAGAGCATCATCGGTGCATACAAGGCCTGGAAGATGGTCTTCTTAATGTCGGACTCCATGAGAATGACGGGAATAGTAGTGTAGGAGGGGATGACAGTGACCGGATCGGCCCGCAGCTTTGCCATGACTTCGTCGTATCGTGTCTTGATGTCGTCTGCCGTGTCACCCTTGCGGAAGAAGTAACACCTCTCTCCGGCGAGATGGCAGTAGTAAAAAAACTTGTCCACAATGGCGTCCGAGTCTCTCATGGTCGACACCCACCATGTCTGCCATTGCTCAGTATGTATCACAGCCAGACATAGGACCTCTTAGACTTACAGGCTCGTCGTAAACGCGGGTGTCCACAACACCGTCCAGGATGAGTCGGCCTACAGAATCGGCTGTACAGCGAAGCCGTCAGTCACGGCTAGACACAGGTCACAGTAGAGATGCGAGGGTGCGTACGATACATGGCAGCAAAGGTCTGCCCGATGAAGGTGCCGTAGCTGAAGCCCCAGTATACAAGCTTCCGCTTCGTAGAAGGCGGCGCAGCCTCACTCGGCGACCGCAACCTAGCCCCATGAGAAACAGTCTCGAAGCCATTCTCGTCAAGCCAGTCGTCATGAGCTTCCACGATGCTCTTGATATCAGCCGCCACGTTTGGCGTGCCCATGTACCTGAAAGCGCTGTCCTCGCCGTCCTTCCTCGAACACAGCTTCGACACTGCCCTGGCGCGGTGGGCGAGGGCATCCAAGGCTTCGTTGGTTCCGTTCGGCAAACCCACATCGTGGGCGGAGAGCATCCAAGTCATCCTGCGCATCTGGGCGAACCTTTTGGCCATCGCCGAGGTGTTGTCGCCCTCAATGAAGCAGTCCCCTCGAGGAACGGTGGCGCCGATGCCCCTGGGGTCAAAACCAAGAAGGTCAATGTCGCCGCCGGCAATGGCTTGGATAGTGGGGCCACGGGGCGGGTACACGAATGCCGTGCCGACACCGCCGGGCCCGCCCGGATTCAGGACAAGCGGGGATTCGGAGAAGCGGCCGGTGTCGATACCGTGGCCGGGCGCCGGGAGGAGAACCATTGCCACGTGGACCTTGGGGTTGTCCGAGGACTGATTCAAGGGCCGCTGATAGTCCATCGGCACAGTCAGACGGGCGCATAGGTATCTGTCGCCTGTCATGCCCGGCAGGACGCAACGCACCCAGTGCAGCTTCTCACTCGTTGGGACGTCATCCCAGTCAGTGTAGACGGGGAAGGGCTGCGGATTGGAGTGGAGGACGGCATTGCGATCAAAGAATACCTCGTGTAGCTTCCATGACCAGATGACGAAGAGGAGAATGCCGAAGACGAGGGGCCTCCTCCATTGCTGCCGTGGCGATGGATGAGCCGGGTGAAGTGGGAGGTTTGAGTCAGCGAAACTTTTCGCCGACATGACCGTGATGTACGGAGGTGGCGACGATCTTTTGGAGCAAGAGTCAAGACTCGACGACGCTTGGCGCGGCACGAAAGTGACAGAGAGAATTGCCGACGGACGATGAGTCTGTCGTCGATGTTGAGCGATGAGTTGATGTTAGAAACACGAAGACGGATGCCTGGTCCTTCCACCCAGACTTCTGGAGGTGAGGAGGCGGCTCTTGCTGCACCAACGCGGCATGACTGATTGGCGCTGGCCAATGAGAACTGTGATCTGGCGGTTCTTGGCGGCTGATGCGATTCTTGGAGTGTGCCTCGACGAGTAATTGAGATGCATAGAGTAGTGAGACCAGACGTATTTGCATCTGTTCTCTTGTCTGAAATTGCTCACGCGATATGTACGGCAGCCTCGGTGTGCATTGGTGATGTGCCTCAAATGCAAATGCAGGTATGAGGGGCGTTTTGCGGTCATCGGAAGACGGGCTGAAGTCCGGATGCCAGGGGACGGACGTTTGGGGAGACTGTTGCGGCGCCAAGACTGCCTAGTGTCGAGACTGATGGTTTGTTGGAATATTCCATCGGCGTTATTGCAGCGCTAGTGGTCGCAGACTTGCATACTTGCATGCAGGCAGATGACAGCTCTGTTGGTTGGAAACACACGATCAAGACGAGTCAGGAAGCGATTATTGAGGGGGGCGGCAAAAGGTCCAGGACTCCCAGCCCGCGATGCCCTCACTGTCAGTCTCGACTCCATTCGGACACCGGCTGGATTGCAGGGCGCGTCTGAGGAATAGCCTTGGCGTGTGCGATAAGCGATGAGCAAGTGCCAGGGAGTAGTCCCGCGATGTTTCCATGTTTTGGGTGCGTTTGGGGACGGAGCCCACAGCGCCTGGCTCCTGATCACCACCACTTCAGCCCAGCCACCTCCAGTCTCCAGCCTGTTTAGTCCAGCTGGCCATGTCCATTTGTGCCCAGGAAATAGAAACAAAAATAAGAGACGCCGGTGGTGGTTAACAAACGGCGGATGTATCCATCTTGGTCAAACTCTGTGCTGCAGGACAGTCCCTGGGCCGATGATGCCTGGTGATCCTTAGTAAGTCGGCGGGAAGCCTCCTTTTTTTAGAAGCTGCTCTCAGAATTCCGCAACTGCGTCCGAATAATTGGGCTGCCGAGGCACAAGGCTCGAGGCAAACCAAAGGGAGATACCGAGAAACTGCATGAATGGAAGGAGGCGCCGAAGAGAGAGCAGAGACCCGTTCGTCGAACGGTTCAACGTATTGGCGCTGGAGGTTCGTGAACGTCTCAGATCACCCGCGAGAGTTATTTTGGGAACTGAGCGAGAATATGCGACGAAAAGTTGAAGAGAATACGCGGCCTGGTGTTGTTGCTGGTCTCGACTTTGGCACTTGTGCCATAGACATGAAAGTCAAAGCAATAGCGACCGATCAGCCAACAATATGACATGTTCCTGCCATTGTCACCTTGAAGTTGTATTCTGATGCCGCCGTGCCGGCTTGGCTTGGCCTGAACAGCGCCGCAAAGAGTCGCATTTTTGGTGCGTTGCGTTGACGGGGCGAGCGATGTGGGCTTGTGGGCTTGGATGACAGAAGCTTGAGTGAGCAATGATTGTGCGCGTCCGTCTGAAGGGGCGAGGCCTTGCGCAATCGCAGCGGATGGAGCGTGAGCAATATCGGCAAACGAGCAGAATTGCAACCCTTGGAGGCGACCGCCGCTCTGGTTCAGTGGTTCTCGTCCGTGTGACAGTCCAATGGGCCTGGGGTCCAAGACAAAACGGCGCGCAGTTCGTTCTCGGCCGCCCACCATTGTCGGGTGTACCGCGTTGGGTTGTGAATGGTGTTGGGTGGGCGGTAAGTGGCACAGGGAACTGGTACTGTAGCCCCCGTCACAGCGTCTTCGATCGTCTCTAGCGAGACCCATTCCCTTTCTTCCATCCCCGGCCGGCAGTTCTAAACGGCAACATTTGTCGACGGCGGTTGTTGCAGGTGAGGTTGTGCGTGCATGGGGCCTCCAACACGACGGTCAGGGGTTTGGTAGTGAGTGCAACTCTGGGCCAAGCCGCCTCGAGCCAAGAATTGGAAAGCAAGGTGGTAAAAGTAAGCTTGTGGTTGATTAAGTCTCGAAACAAATAATCCGACGAAGTTTTGGACGTTGTTATTTCGGCCCCCAGAACTGAGTGGTTGAATGACAAGAGGTTAACGCAGCCAAGAGCGCCGATGGATGGTCTTGGTAAAATCTTGTTCAGCAGGTTAAAGTGGCCGGGGCGGTCAGGGCCCAATAGGCGAGGGAAACAGCTTCCCCAGACGGAGGAATTGCAACGCAAGGCAGGCAGGCAAATGGGGCCGGCCGCTGGGGAAATCGCCTGCAATTGCCCGCTGCTACGAATTATCTGTGCAGCGACACTACGGGCTGATTGATTGGCAGCCCAGGCCAATTGACAATGGCTTCCAAGACTCACCACTGTCACCAAGCACGCGACTAAGCTTCACCAAGACTCTCCAAGACCGTCCATCCCGCCGTCTGTTCCGGACGAAGCTTTTCCTACGACGCCGCGGCAAGCCCACTTGCACACCACTAAACCACATGGCGCACATCAGCGACATGACAGTCGATCACAGACGGCGCCCTAGACATGTCGTCAACCACTTTGCCTTTCGGCTCGCCAACCTAATTCAGGCCAACTCTAGCCGCGTCGAATCAAGTCATGGAAAGCACGAAATGCCGCAAATCGAGATGGTGTCGCGGGAGGGAGCTACGTGATTGCCCAACTTCCAAGTTGCGTTAGCCGACAGGTCAAACAAGTCAGGCACAGAAGCAGGTACCGACAGAGTTGCAGCGGGAAGACATCACCGACTGCGGCAGCTTGCAACTCAATTCGCTGGTTCCTGATCCTGCACTACACCGCAGGTGTCCAATGCCAAGAGCCTCAGAACCAGCATGGAATAGCTAAAGTGGTTTAGAGCCTTCCACTGCAGCCCCGACACGATGCTCCCTTGACGCTACAGTACACACACCTGCCTCACCCTTCTTGCCCCTGGATGCGAGCTTGTTGTGGCTGCAAATTTTTCTCTCTCCTGAATCTTGGATCACAAGAGTGTCCAAACGCATCAAAGGCCACTCCTGGCCACGGCATCTGCAGTCGACACACCCCGATTCGACCATCCTCCCATTGAGTTCGACAGACTTCAGGCTGGTCCCTGGCATCTCCAAGAATCATGGCCAGAAGAATAAACCAGACGTGTCAGGCACGTGCATCGTGCAGTTCGCCTCCCGTCAGGCAGATCATGTCCTGCAGCATCTAATGCATTGAGGGACTCTACGAACACGTCGTATCACGGGGACAAAAGCCAATTCGAGCCTTCAGGGCCGTGGGACGGGACCGCAAAACAGACTTATTGCTGTTTAGCATCACCGAGGGGCTGGAGCCTGGCTGCGGCTGCTTTGGTCTGAAGTGGACGGCTGGTGCTGCTAAAATTGGCTACTGGACGAGGCCCCGAGCAGCAGTCAGCGGAATGCTACGCAGTACAACGGCGACTATCACGCAGTTCCGAGGTCTCAGACACCGGCGGAAGTGTGGGAGGTTGTCGCACCAAAAAGAATCTGCACCCGCACCGCACCACAGCTTTTTACTCAGCAGAGGCTAGCTTCTGCTGCCTCTACACAGACTACCGTCGAACTTGTCCGGCCTCTCTGCATTACCATCCCAGCCCTTTTCGGCCCAAGGCAGTGTTACACACAATGGGATTGGATGTTGGACCCTTACCTACCCTACATCGACCGTCCCACGGGGTTCTCGAGTCTCCTCCTGACACTTGACAATTGGCAAACCATCGGGGCACGGCTTTCATGCGTTTGCCCACCCGTTGTCCAGTAGCCGCCTTTCCAGCTACCGCGACCCAGAATTCGGGAAACATTCGAGAGGGACGCCATCCCGGCACCGGGCGAAAGCGTGTAAGCCACGACTCGCCGCCGCCTAGAGAAACGATTCATTCGGTTGAGCCCGCTGCCGTTGTTTACTGGCCTTGCCGTTGCCGTTGCCCGTGTGTATGCACTTACTTTCAGCCGCCTCACCTTTGCTTGAATCGATCTCTTCCCGCGGCCCTAGGAATTGCACCTCCGGCAATGGGTGATTGCCCTTGGCGGGCTTGGTGCTCCATTCGCCGCAGCATCCGACGACGTCAATACTGGGGCCAGATCTCTTGTATTGCTTGGCTCTTGGCTTGAATGCCTTCGTTGCACCCCTCGCCAGAAGACGACACCGGCCGCACGGCGTCCCGCCAAGTGCCAAGAGGCGAATCCGCCCCCTTGGCGCCCAATATATGCAAGTCCACGACGCTCATGGGCCTTCCTCCAGAGTGTCGAGTCGGATCTTCACTGCGCGTCCTACGGGGGGGCCTGCCCCTGTCCCTGGTCCCGACCACATCAGAGCGTGGATCTCTGGGCCAAAATTGGCATCCTACCTAACATCTCTCGGCCATCGCATAGAGACGCGGCGACGATGCCAAGACCCTCTAGTCAGGTCTCTCCCTCAAGCATGGTCTCGAATCGCCCTCACATCTGACCCTCTTCTACAGGCACAGTCCAGATGGATATCCCGACCTCAGATGCCCAATTGGCCCGCAGCATGCCTCTGGTGTCACCTGCGTTTCATGCCTCGACTGCTTCGCTTGCTGCTTGGGCCTCACAACGAGCATCTCGACAGTCCCGCTGCTCCAACGAAGCCGTCGACAAGTCCTCCATCCCTTGGCACTGCTCGGAGCTTTCCAGCTGGGCAATCCCACCAAGCCGACGACGACGGCAACCCCTGCGCCTCCGTACCGACTCGATCAACGAAAGTCGTACCCCGGAAAGTAGCCCCGTCTGCTAATGTCTGAGGGCCCACGACCGACTTGAGGCTTTCGACGGTACTCTATCTCTTGGCATCTTGGCAGTAGTGTCTCAAGCATGTGGCCGGTCTGCACGTCTCAACCCGTCAAGCTTGGCTCGTGGGGAAATATATGAAGTCTAAATCTCTTGCCTCTCTTACACGATTTCTTCTACTTCTTCTTTAGCTGCGCTCGACTGGTATCCTCTGTCTTCTCGGTTCTCTTCTTTCCTTTTCAAGGTCCAAAAGCTTTATTCTCTTCTCTTCCGCTGGTCGTGTCTCTTTTTTTATACGCCTATTACTTAGTTTCAACCCCCCCCCCCCCCCCCCTTTCCCACGGACGATCATCACTCCTTCCCCAGAGCCGCTCAATCCGAATCACACTCAAGAGATACCGATTACCCGATCTACTCGACAAAATGGTTAACCGTTACGTCTTTGCTGTTGCCGGCCTTGCCGCCCAGCTGAACGCTTTGCCCTTGAACATCAACTTGGGCGCTTATTCTCCTGCCTTGGTGGTGGGTGATGGTGAAATTTCATTCGGCGGTAGAAACGATGTCTCCCAGTTGATGAACGTGCTGGAGGGCGCGGCAGTTAATGCTGCTCAAGGTGTTGCGAACGCTCCCGCCGCCGCTCCCGCTGCTCCCGCCACCAACGCTCCCGCACAGCAGCAGCCCAAGCCCGCAGCACCCGCTGCTCCTGCTGCTGCTTCCGTTGGTGGTGCGACCCCCGTTACTGCTACTTCAGAGAGCAACAGCATCGACGAGGTTAGTACTACTCACTAGAGTTTTTGGTTGTGGTGTCTGTGTGTGCGGGATACACACAGACGTCTGTACCTCATCGGACCAATATCAGCTAATATATGCGCCCAATCACAGGCTCAGGCCATCGCCGCCCTTCAGGGCATGGGCAAGGAGATCGCTCCCCGTGTCTCGCTCACCAAGGCCCGCGCCCCGGCTCAGCAGAAGCGAGACCTCGCCGGCTTCGACCGCGCCCTCAAGTTCGCCGAGGCCGCCCTTGTTAAGGGACCCAAGATCCAGCTCGGCACCGGCGAGGGTGGCTCTGGTGTTGGTATGATCGTCGACAACAACCAGCAGGCCGCCGCTCGTCCCGGTAAGGGTGGAGCTGAGGGCGGTGCCGCTGCTGGCGGTGCTGCTGGCGGAGCTGCCGGTGGTGCCGCCGGTGAGGCTGCCGCTCCCGCTGCTGCCCCTGTCATTGTTGCCCAGCAGAAGGTCAAGGCTCGCGCTGAGGAACCCCAGCAGCCTCCCCGTCGCCGCGCCAAGGTCACCACTATGTATGTCCGCTCCGGCGTTCCTGCTGGTAAGTGCAATTCGACTACGAGACAGCAAGAGACTGGAAACTAATGATATTTGCAGGCGTCGAAATGACCCCTGAGAAGCTCGTCGCTCGTGACCCCATGCCCGCCGGTACCCCCGTTGCCCGCCAGGTTATGTCCGCCAACAACGAGATTGTCAAGCGCGCCGAGGAGGAGCTGTCTAAGCGTGGCTCAGGCGGCGCTATCGACACCGTCAACTTGAACGTCAGCGGCGAGGGTGTCACCATGACTTTCGTCGAGAGCGAGGCTGAGGATGAGCAGCAGTAAATGTACTCTGTGTGGAATCATACCCCCTGAAAAAAATGTGTGGACGAAAGATAACAAAAAATTGAAAAAAGAGAGTCCACCCCACACACGATGCCTCTCTTCAACCAACGATTCCCTCCCCGGCCTCAGCCCTAATCCCTCATGTGTCGAGACCTCCCTCGCTGAGTGACGGGTCAATCTTTTTCTTTTCTTGTTTTAACTGTCATGATATCAAATGTCCTTTGGGAACCGGGTGGTGGACTGTGTATGGGCTGTACGGGTGGTTGAAATTATTAGACAAATTCCCTAAGCATGCGGCGTATATCAAAACATTTTACCCTTTTTTTTTTGAATTTTGTTGTCCCTGCATGGAGTTGAGAGAGTGCACCAAAGTTTGCGAAGTAAAATACCTCCCACTTGTTCGCCTGCCACAGCAAAAGCCTAGCCAGTCACAGCAATCAATATTAGCAACTTCGTATTTGCGATATTATTTGCGATATCTGTCAACATTGCAAGCGATTCAAGACAGATCATTTATTCATGCATTGCATTCACGATCGAACTCTGTACAGGAGCCATGACTAGGCGGTTTCGTCCAAAGCGACAATTCAACCGGTTTATACATTCGCGTGGTTGTTTTCCTTATGTCTGCATGAAAATGGGCTCCGGGCCGTGGATTAAACCCTCTAGGAAAATTGAGACTGACAGAAAAATACAGAAGAGAAAGGAACAAGTGGAATCAGTAAACCAAAAGGACAGAAAAACCCTCAGAAACCAAAATTTTTGCGATGGGCGTATGATGATCGGTTCCGAGTCGTCGTGTAGACCAAGATGCATGATCGAGACGGCTATTTTTTGTACAACCAAAACATCGGACCGTCCTCTGCCTTTTCCCCTTCGGACGTCGCAGCATCGTCACATACCCCTAGAGCCTCAATCCTGTTTGGCTTGTCACGGGCGGCCAGGGTGTAGGGGGCAGGGGGCAGGGGATGGTTAAGGATTGGGGAGGGGGGATGACCCCCGCGCCGGTTCAGGGGTGTTGACGCTGTCGGCCAATGGGAGAAATGGTGCGTTTCTACCTGCATGGTTGGAGACAGCGCTGGGGAGATCCTGGTTCTTCGGGAGTGTGGGAGGGAGGGGAGCAAGACAGAGCGTTTACAACCACCGAGCGGAAGCGGGAAATGGATGCGTCTTAGGAGTCTCTCTTTCGTTGCTGGCGGGTTGTCCTTGTTTGCGGTAGGGCTCCTCTCGTTGCTGGGTGTTTGAGCCTGTCGGGTTCCCATCTGGTTGTCTTCTTGCGTCGTGGACAACTGCTGTTGTATCTGGGCCGTTGAATCAGGTGGGTGGTCAGCCCTGCTTTGACGGCGGTGGTTCCCAAGGAGGAGAGAAGGAAGACAGGGAGGGCCCGTTTTCGAGTCCGCGGGTTGCGTGACTGCTGAGAGTATCCTCCCCCACCGGGATACTACTCTGCTACTGCTCTGCGTTTCTTATCGACTGCTTTGGAGGTGACGATCACGATTCTTCATAGAGTCGGCGGTTATCCCCATGTGTTCTTGTGGAACGATAGTGTGTGCGATGGTTGCGAAGATGCCATGGAGTCTTGAATCTCGCCCGGATACGATTCCGAGATGCTTCATCAGGCCAGACTGCCAAGACCTGCTGCATGTCTTGATTTGTCGCCCGCGATTTCACCTTGCTCAACTGCTCGAGAGGAAGAGACAGAGATGCTTCTCCCGCGAGCTAGGTTAGCTTGCCAGTGCACACACATGGACGCCAAGAGTTCCGTGGCCGTGTTGCTGAGCGCTGAGAAGGTTCGTCGTCGGGGTTCCTGAGAGAGGAGCTTGGCGTTTAGACACCACGCAACTTGCCAGGCTGAAGAGGGTGTGCGAGAAGGGGGGCTTTCTGCCTGGCTGCCACGCGGCACTGGGGGGATGATTTGAAATGTGTCAAGCGTCTAATTGCCTTGTGTAGACGCGTGACCACGTTGGAAGATCACCATGTTTTGACAGAAACGACACACAGACAAGCGTTCGGGAGGCCGTCTTCCCGAACCCTTGTTTACTTTTTTGACTCGGTGCGTCGTGGAACTCTTTTTTTCTTCCTTTGATTTTTCCTCAGGTCTTCTTCGCAGCAAAGTAAGCGAAGCTGCGCAGTTGGATTACGAGACTACCTATCCCATTCCTTGTAAGCCTTCTGCTTCTGCCGCGTGTTCCATCCCAACTTCCCGCTGATGCTGTTCACCCAGTCCTCGCTGCGGCGGCCTTGGGCCTGGACGCTCGCAAAGGGGTACCGACTGGCGCTTATCGTGACATAGTCGCCGGGGTATAGTTCCATGCGCTCGCGGCCGTCAAAGCTGGCCCACGAGTTGGTTCTTGCATCGTATGGGACGCCCACTCGCAGCACAATCGTGTCTGGAAGTATAATGGGGCGGAAAGAGAGTGTATGGGGGCAGATTGACGTTACGAGCATGACGGGGTTCTCCGGGTGGCAGAGAGAGCCGCCGGCCGCCAGGTTGTAGGCGGTCGAACCGGTTGGGGTCGAAACGCAGATGCCATCTGCCAAGACGGAAGTGAAGTGTTCGTCGTCACCGAAGATTTCAGTGTATGACATTGCTATTGTGGTATATTGTCAGCGAACCAGGTTCGAGTGGCAAGAAAGGGGCCCCCGGTAAGACTTACTTGGGTTTGGGCCGCGATCCACCACGATTTCATTCAATATCTCAAATGTTCCGTCTGGGACGTGAGTATGCTCATCTTCCCTCTCCTCACCAATGAGCTCCTCAACGAGATCGAGGTTGCGAAAGTCCTCCTCTTGACTGGAGCTCTCCTCGCCGTCGGCAAGCTGCAATTGCTTTCGTCTCTGGCTTCGCATGATGGTCCCCTCAAACCGTAGGCGTAGACTGACCGTGACGCCTTTGTTGAAAGCATTGGTCAGAATCGACTTGTGATCTTCAAAGTCGAACTTGGTGAGGAACCCGAGACTGCCGAGTGAGAAGCTGAGCACTGGGGGGACGATGCGCTGGAAGAGCCAGCTGACGTAGAGGACAGTGCCATCGCCTCCTAGGGTGATGACGAAGTCGAACATGTGCGGCCTGTTCCGGCACATGTCCTCGTTCCAGTATCTCAGTCTTTTCGACAGGACTTCATCGCTGTCATCAACTTTCATTCGTCCAGCCTCAACGTGCTCTTTCTTCAGCTCCTCGACAAGCCCCGGAGCGTTGAATTTCTTGCTCTCCTTGAAGTTTTCTCCCACGTATACCGTATAGTCAACGTCTCGATCATGAGACAGCAGCCACTTGACCAGCTCCCTGGTGCGAATGATCAAGTCCGGGTCGTGAATCTTGGTCAAGACAAAGATGGTCTTGACACGGAATCTGATGCGCATGCTGCTCAATCTCCGGCTTAGCTCGCGCACCCCCCATGCCATCTCACTGAGCTGCTTCTTGGTCAGAAGCCGGCTGTGGAGCTCATCGTCGTTGTCAGACTGCGCCAGGTCTATTTGAGAGGGCGATTTGATGATTTCGGTGCGCCAGGATTTCTCGTCAATCTGGCCTACGTCACTGCCCTCCGGGCTGTCAGAGGCAAGAATTGCGGCTCTATGCTTCGCAACTCGGCCCTTGGGTTCGACCGTTTTGGACATGCCCGTTTCGCCGGATACGTCCTTGGCGCCTGCCTGCCGATGAGGATTTTCATAGACTGGATGGCCGTGATGGAAATGGTGTTCAGAGCCGGATTTGGTGGTGCTGGATACTGAGTTGGATCTTGAGCCGTGATTGCTTGCAGATGCGTGCGCATCGCGAGCTTTCCTCTGGCTCTCGAGAAACTGATGCACGATGCACTCAGTTCTCTTGCTTGGATGACGCGGCAACGGGCGAGAGACCTCAGAAGTGACCAGAGAGCTCTTGCGGCGATACGGATTTCCCGGATCAAAGGTGACCTGGACATAATCGCCGAATCAGTACCCCTCTTAGACGGATGTTTCACATGGACGTACCTCTACTGCTCTTTGGTAATCGTCGTCGCTTCCACTCGAATGAGCATCGTCATCCTTCTCAAAGCCGACACGCTTCTCAGCCTTCTCTTCCATGTCATTGCCTGCTCCCATCTTGTATAGGAGCGCCGCTGATGAATGAAGTGCTGCAAAGTCGGAAGAGCCGCGAGGCGCGGGGTAGTTCAGTCGCGTTTAGGGGTCCGCGAACGCCGTGGATGCCAGGTTGGAAATCCCCAAAGGTGACAAAAGGCTGATTAAAAATCGGTGTATGCCAGATTGAGGTAAAGGCAGGTCCAAGGTTTATGTGAGTTCACTGAGGCGATTGCATCCTCAGCCAGGCAGGCTATCGTCGCGACAGGGCTTATTGCTGCGGCTTTCGTAATCAGAGGCCCTGAGGTAAGGTGGCGGCGTAGAGGAATCCGATGCGCGAAGGACGGTAACCAGGATTTCCAGGCTATGGAAATGCCGCGGTGAAGGCAAGAGAGTTTGAGTGGTTGTGACTTGGAGGATAAGCTAGCGGGTTGGCGAAGTCGTCAGCTGGGAAGCGGGAAGTTGAACTTTGTGCCCGGGCAGCTTCAGCTTCTTGAATGACACGGCGGGGCCTTCTTGTTAGTGAATTGATGATTGCGGCATTTGGGTGCTTATTCACTGGATACGCCTGGGCAACTTATGTACCGATTAGGTAGGTTGGCTGAGGTGGGTGGGCCGGGCAGGCTGCCCACTCGACACCGGCCGCCGAAGGGTTGGTTCACTGTTAGTGGTCAGTGGTCCATTCACCGGGCGTGGCTTGCCCTGCACTGACGTCTGCAGCTGCGCTGTTCGCCAGCGGCCAGCTGCAAGTGCATGTGGAGCGCAACTCGGGACAATGGATGCAACTCAATGCAGGACGGACTCATTCACCGAAGGGCCACAGAACCTTCCATCCGCGGGTGTGGGCCTTCGGTTCCCAAGGTACCTAAGGTATGGAAGACAATGGCATCTTCGCGCCGCTCTGTCTCTTTAGGCAATAGGAGCTGAACCTACCTCAGAGCATGTAGGGACGCACCTCGTGGCTTGTGATGAGCAGCCCAGGCAAGAAGGCCGCCCCGCGTTGGTTGCATTGGCTCGGCGGATGTCCGCATGACGCGAAATATCTTGTCCAAAGCTCACTATCTGGTCCTTAACACGAGCTAATCGTTGGATCGGCGCAAGCCAACATCGGGTGATGCTCTTGCGCAGTTCCAAACATGAGATGATCACTCCACGATCTCGAGCAGTGTAACTTAGATTTCGAGCCGCACAATTCCCTTTTAGCCATTGCGGTATGGCAGGAAGGCAGGAAGGCAGGAAAAGCCTATCCCTACTGCCCATCTCTAGTCGCATTATGCCCAAGGTGATTTGAAGGAAGGAACAACCGCTGACTTCAAATGCACCCGCAAAACGCCAGCCACCTCTGAAATCTTGGTGTACCTTAGATGTAGGTAGATAGCACGAGAGAGGGGTTGAACTGATGACCTAAAGTCCCCTCGATAACAGCCCAGATAAGACATGCGCGTGGCCCAAGCTTCTCCGTTCTAGGGGACTCACAGCGCTGTTGATCCACGATGAAAGGCTGACGGGGACCCAATTGCTGTTCCAGCCACACACACCCCGCCAAACCACCTCAGGGATTTGCGCCACAGCCAATCACAAGCTGCAGCGCAAACTGCATCCCGCTCGAGGCTGCTTCTTTACCACGTCGCTGTCGACCTCCTTTCCAAGCTCAACCATGAGCTCCCACCCTTTTACGCGATCAACTACGTTCCCGACGCGTTGTGGCCAAATGTTGATCGATTAACAACCACCGCCACCCAGCTCCATCCACATCATAGCTCTTCATCTTTAGTATTCCAGCTAGAGCATGATATACCTCTCGAAATAGTTTCGCTCCCGTCAGGATGAACTCACTCTGGTCCTCGCGCGGGGCCGCCAACGACGGCGCCGGCCCCGCGAAGCAGCCCCCTCCGCCTCCGAATCCGACTGGCGATGTTGCAG
Organism: Colletotrichum chrysophilum; assembly: GCF_026319265.1. Taxonomy (NCBI): domain Eukaryota; kingdom Fungi; phylum Ascomycota; class Sordariomycetes; order Glomerellales; family Glomerellaceae; genus Colletotrichum; species Colletotrichum chrysophilum. The sequence continues at coordinate 1,065,051 of NW_026517288.1, read as the reverse complement.
ATGCTGTTGTTGCAGATGTTGGCCCAATCGCCGAGTCGGCGAATCCACCTCCTCCACCGCCCTCCAGGCCAATGTTGCAGAGAAACTCGTCTGCGCCTACGCCTGCCCCCGTGCCCGCCCCGGTTCCTCCTGCACCGATGCCTCCTGCGCCCGCCGATCAACCCCAACCCACCGACTCGCTCTCTCTGCTGCAGCTGAGACGCATAGTAGCCGAGTTCAGCCGGGGCGAACCTGTCGCCTATGACTTCGTCTACAGCGACATGGGATCCCACGACGAGGAAATTGACGAGTGGTTCGTCTATCAATTTTGGCAATGGGTGCGCCTTAACGCCGCGCAGCGTGCGTTCGAATGGCAGTGGCAGCACGAGTACGATATTCAGACAAGTTGGGAGGAGACGGACTACGAAACGAGGGCAAAGTTTACCCGGGATGCCCTCGGGGGTCTCCAGGTTAGGGAACCCGCCCAACGATCAGCATCAATTGGAAAGCTTCTATATTTGGTGCTGGGAAGATGGGGCGATACTTCAACGCCTGCTACAGTAGGCGATGGGAGGTCTGCTGCGAGCTCACCCCAACTCGAGGCCATTAGATCGAGCATAACTTTCCTCACATCTCTAAACGGCATTGCTACCGTTTGGGAGGCAGTTCAAAACTGCTTTGACGTCTTTTGGTATGCCCAAATAACCCATTCTCCCGACATTTACCTAACCTCGCTAGGTCCGATGACCCACGATTGGTTCAGCCTGGGGGTGCCCAAGAAGCTCAGGACGAGCTCATCAACCTGATGACCATCATGTATGTCATTATTCAGGAAGCTCTGAGCTTTCCTAAGGAGCTGGAATCCACCAGGGCCAACCTTCGTAAGCATATCTCACCAGGCCTGGCCATATCTTATAGCTAACCCTTGGAAGTCTCCCTGAAGCCAGGACTAGTCGATTTCATGTCTATAGCAACATCCAAGCTTCGTTGGGACGACCAAAATATGATGCCCTCCAGTCAGGTATGGACGCCCCCCTCCTCCCACCCCACTGAGGCATGGTTCTAATTTTCCTAGATTTTCTTGCTCTACTGGAAGTCCATTCTCTTGGTCTTGGGTGGCACCCGGGAGATCGATGAGGCCAAAAAGGCGACGACCGAATCCCCCAACGCAAAGTCCAAGGACATTATCACCGCATCGCCCCTCGACTACCATGTGTTTCGACAGGAGCTGACGTCCAAGTATCCCGCCTACGTCCCACCACGGACGCTCATTCCCCTGGAACCGGAGAACACAACCTTACTCCCGCCTCTGCCAAATCAGCCCACGAGGACAAGCGCATCCACTGGGATTGTACCCGGATCTACGAATACACAAAGCAGCGGCGCCTCCATTCTGCATCAACCCGTACACATCGCGACACCTGCGCCCTCGCCGCCGCCATCACCTGGTGTCGGAGGTAAAGGCGGTAAGAAGCAAAATTATCAGACGAACCAGAACTTCCCGTTCATGTACCCGCCTCTGGATGCCACAAGCAACAGTGCTGGTGGCAAAGGTGGCGCTGGTCTGCAAGAACAACTCGTGGGGCGTAAGTGGGAGGGCAGCGATATTCCCGCCTCGATTCTAGAAGCTGGCGAGCTGTTCTCCAAGCGAGTTCGCATGACGCGTGCCACACGACAGCTCTGGGAAGAGCGCGAGAGCTTCCTCAAGTTTGAACGAGGGTGGGAAGCAGATGACAATGACAGCGACGTTGAGGATCTCGACCTCGAGGGCTTGACTCTCGAAGAGAAGCAAGAGATCGCTGCGATGAAGGCAGAGACGAAGGCGGAGGAACGCAGAGAAGCGGGCTTCACGATCCAAGAACCCGAAATCGACTGTGGACCATCAGGACAGGTCAGCGATGAAGTCAAACGACGTCTGCTTGCCGTCGACAGCTTCTATGTGAGTCCGAACCCCTCGTTCTCGTCGCAGTATCACTGACTGCTCTACAGAAAGAATCCCTTCCGCATCTGCAGTCGCTGGTGATTGTACTCCTTAGGCCGATCCTTATGAATGTTACGGCCGTTTTATCACAGCCTGCCGCAGGGCAACAACACCCGAGTATGGCCGGCAGAGGCGCTAATGGCATGGTCAATGGCGGTCCGGGGCCTAACCGGCCACAGCAGCCCCAAGATCCTTCTTCTGCTGCTTCAGGTGGCCCCCCTGAACTTCCTGAGATGTCTCCTGAGGAGGTAGACGCTTCTCGATCTCGGGAGATTACAACAAAGGCCATCACAGGAATCCTGCTCCTGTTGCTGAAATGGCTGAGAGTTTCTCGTAAGCAGTAATTTCAAGGCCTGAGAAGAGAAACTGACCTTTCGTCTAGACGTTCTCAAATTTGAGTACATGACGCAACTTCTGCTGGATTCGAACTACCTCCCGCTGGTCCTGAAACTGTTCGCGCACCAAGACATACAGCAAGTCGTCGATAGTAAGACCGACCGGCTGGAGAATAGGTACGGATGCCTTCACGGATTGATATTATTATGCTAACCATGCAGTTTCTTCCACTTTTGCAACCTGCGCTCGAAGTATAAGGACAAGCCGGCTGCTCAGCCTGAGCCAGAGGAGGAAAGCGAAGACGAGGCGGCCCCGCCGCCTATTAAGAGAAGACGGTCGCCCCCTCGACCGCCTGCGCCTGCACCTCATCAAGGCGACGAGGGTTCCCAATCTGATGGCCAGGCTGCCGTGCGACCCGAAGTGGATGAGCTCGGGTACCCCGTAAATGATCTCCCAGCGGAACCCATCACCGACTTTTCTAGAAGAAACTTCTTCTCTCTCATCAACTATTTGCGAATCATGCAAAAGATTTGCAAGCACAAAGCTCACAGGAACCTTCTTTTGGTACAGTACAAGTCGGCCAACATCCTGCGCAAATCATTAAAGGTTCCCCAACCCGAGCTGCGACTTTACACCTTGAAGCTATTCAAAAACCAAGTGCCATACTGCGGCCGTAAGTGGCGGCAGAGCAACATGCGAGTCATCACCGCAGTCTACCTGCACTGTCGACCAGAGCTACGGGACGAGTGGCTCGCCGGCAGCGACGTCGACGCCGAGGTTGATTCGGCACTTCCGTTGGAGCAGGCGCTGCGTAGTCTTACGCATTGGTTCAATGTGCGCAGATACCCGGACAAGATCGCGGTCGAGCTTCGTGCTGCGCTTCGCGAGGAACAGGACTTTTTCACGAGGGAGCTGGAGAAGCTAGACATGAACTGGGCGGACGTCGGCAGTGACGAGGGCGTAAACAGTGAGTGGGAGCACGAGGCGGCTGGATGGCCATGGCTGCCCTAACCTGCAGCTTTGACAATGAATGCTAACACCTGATCAAGTATCGGGTTTAGGGTACTGACCACGGTCGCTCACGACAATTGGCTAGTTAAGCAACGGTTCGGGTTACGAAGCACCGGCTAGATCACTCGGTTAGCTCGCTGCATCACCTAGATCAGCTACGGCTGAACACAGAGGTTAGGAAGTATACGCAAATACCACTACAACGAAGACATGACCTGCTTCAGACGCGAAGCTCAAGCTCACCTTGAACCATTCATGTTTCAATCATGTGAATTGATTCTTGATAACAAATCTAGCAAAAAAGCTTTCGTCGTACTTGAGACGGTATGCCAAGACTCCTCCATCCCAGGGTATAATTCCATCCTTGACCGAGTTCATTCCATTGTTTTCAATCATTACATTCCGTCTCTCACATCCCAGATGGAGAATCGTGCGACCCATCACTTAGACTCTGTCGTAAGTGCCGTCGTTATAACGGTAGCCCGCGGGAGGCGCGGTGGTACCGTTCTCGTGACCGTGACCATAGTCGTAGCCTCCACTCGTCGCGGTCGCAGTGTTACCATAGGCACCCTCGTACTTGGGGTATCCGCTGTCCTGAGCAACGGCAGTAGTCTCGGTGGCGTAGCTGTTACGGACTTGGTCGGGGCTTGTGTGGACAGGGAGAGCGTTCTCATTGGCGGCGGTGTTCTGGCGTCCGCGACGGCGGAAGGAGCTAAGGAAGCCACCTCCGGCTCCGGAGCCCGAAGTGTAGTTGTTCTTGGGGCTAGGGCCGAAGCGTCTCTCCTTGCGGTTGTGGCGCACGAGGGCCACCTCGACGAAGATGGAGATGATGAAGAAGATGCTGGGAGACGTTAGAATTTGGTTTTCCAGGCGTGACGAGGATGAGAACTTACATTGCGACGATCGCGACGGCCAAGCAGGCAGACTGCAGCTTGCAGGCGGTTCTCAGACTGGGGAGATGAGTCCAGCCATCGCTTCCAGTGTTCGTGGGCTCGCCGTCGGCGGGGCCGTTGCCGAAGGGGGTATTGACGGTGCCAGAGCACGAGTTGGCGCCGTCCTTGTTGGCGACGGCAACGTAAATGAAGGCGGCGATGAAGGCGACGTCGAGGACGATGGCCACGAAGGAGGTGAAGGCGTGGCCGGCGAGACAGCAGAGAAGGAGCAGGCCGATGAGGGTGTACAGCGTGGCAGAGCCGGAGATGCCCTCGACGGCGCGAATCTTATTCGATATCGGTAGGCTGTGGTTATGCAGCGTCGCGAGGAAGTACGAGTAGATTGCGAGGATGAGGGCCGCGGAGCCGAACTGGACGCCTCGGACGAACCACTGCAGGAATTTCAGGGCGAATGCCATGTTGATGATGATGTTTGTTGTCTCTTAATGGTGCGGGTTGTTTAATCGGGTGAGACGAGTCGACGTATTGATATTTGTGCTCGATTCACCCTTATGTACTGGGCAAGTTGTTTGGTGGAGATAAATGAAAAGGTGGAAAAGAAACCTCCCAGGCTGCATGTGTGAATGCCCGGGAAGGAGAGCAGACCCTTAATACTTTGAAAAGCAATGCCCTCGCGCTGCCGGTAGTGGTGTGAGATGGGTCTGCGGCCTGCCGATCCCGCTACTGCGTCGATCGTGGCAAGGAATAGCTTGACCGGGATTTTCTCTTTCCTTCTTGGCTCGGTATTTTAGTCTGGACGGAGGCCCCAAAGTAGACTTGATTCTTTTCCTTGCAGCTGCCAGTTTGGACGGACAAATGGCAGTGACGGATGATGGGCGTCAGGTCTTGGTACGGGGCGCTGTTTGCGGGCGATGACGAGGAAGGTTGTGGCTGATGATGGAGGGGACTGCTCCCCTTGGTGGGGCTTGCTATGATGTCAGACGTCTTGGAGGGGCAGGCGGCGGCGTGATTGGGCCGGATGGGGAACGGCTTCTCCACTCGCAAGCCGGCACGGCCACGGTGCCAGGTGCTGCAGTGTGGCTTTGCGGGGGCGGATGGACTCCCTGGAGAAGTCGGTTGGTCGGGATCGGTCGGCGACAGGGTCATTCCATCGCTGCTGGATCCACTTGGGTGGGCTTTCTACGGCACGCACGGGAAGACCCCAGGGGCCTCCCAAGTTGACGTTGAAGGTGGTGTTCGTGACTAAAAGGAAACGAAGGAAACCGGGATGCCTTCCAAACGGCCAAAGGTCAAGAGTTGGCAGGAGTTTTATCCGTTCGTTCCTGAGTCTGCGTGGCGCCCAGACGCAGACCTTGAGAGTTACCAGAGCCTTACGTAGCACGTACAACTGTCACGACAAGCCCGTCTTGTCTGACATGAGGATTTTCAGAGTATCGCGTTAGAGAGATCCTGGAATTGCCCACATTTCGACCTCCTGTTGCACATTGAATTCCCTCTTCTAACTTGAGACTGGGGCGACCCGCTGTATCCGGTTTTGGTGCCGTTGGAAAAAGAGACAGTGTACGCGTTGCCGAGCATGTCTCGGTTTGATGGCCAGGACCCGGCTACTGACGATCATTGGCAGGCTAGCGCGCATCTGCAAGGTCGGTCCTGTCGATGATATAATTGATTTTTTCCTTGTTCAGCTGGCATTTTTCATCCGTCAGTCGCTTTGCGTGGATAATTGTTTCCATGTCGCTTTTCCTCAGCTGAACCGTTTCCCCTGGATCTCTCAGGGTTTCCCCAGGTGCGGAAGGGGGCTGATTGACTCGCTCGCAGCGGTCTGGCCCTTTCCCGCGAGCCCACATGTTGCATTTGATCAAGGCAAATGGGAAACAAGCTAGCCCTCCAGATGTAGCGTCAGAATGGGCGAGAGAGAAGAACATCGAGCAGCAGTGATGGTGCGGCCAATGGACAACGTCGACGAGATCTGCCAAGTTTTGCCCAGTTCGGCCTGTCAGGCCGGACGGTCCAAATTGCCGACTTAGACGTCAAGATGCAGACGAACCAACTTTTAGGTCTGGACATGTTTCGTCATCACCCTCATTCCTGGCTTTCTTCGCATCGGGATAGCTCATGTCCTTGCAGTAGGTTGTTGGAAAAAGTCGTTGATCGGACGATTCAACTGAATAAAAACCGAAAGCCTAATGCAACGCCGGAAACCGAGGCATGCTTTTGGAGGCGGGGCTCTCTCCTTCAATTCGGTAATCACAAGTCGAAGCTCCAGGGCCGCCCAACACCCAAGCCTAGCGTCGTAGCTTGTCTCATACAACCTACCCAGCAAAAGTACCGAGACAACGCAGGTGCAACGTCATGAACCGGAACAAGTCCGAGTCCTTGGGCGCATCATTGTGGCATAACGTGCGGCTTTCATCGGCCACTCTGCCCGCTTGCTGAGGGTTCATGCCTTTGGCTGGGAGATGCTAGGTGTTCGCAGGCCAGGGAGCCATAGCTTGGGATCGGAGACATGATTCGGAGTGGGGCCCGTAATCCATCCCCGTATCGGGATGCCGGAGACTTGCGGCACGCGGAGTCTGCAGGGCCCGCTTACGGTCCAATGCGTGGAGAAACCGAACGGTACCGCTGGGGGCGCCGAATACGTTTGGTTCAGCGTTGCTTGTCCAGCTCGCACTGAAATATCAAGCGCCTCCGGCAGTTCACAGGACCTCAGGCTGCTTTCTTACCATCCAAGTGGCACCGATGAGCGCCACCAGTGGGAAGCGCTTCGTATCCAATGCGTCGGTAAGGCGCCCATTGTGAAACATCGGAACGAAAACCGGCCTACTTTGGTCTCGTCGTGGTTCTTGCGGAATTCGGGAACAAGATTCTGGCACAAGTCTCTCTCCGTGTCGTGGGCAATTGTCTCGCAAAGCGTAACACAGCAGCCCTACACCAAAGTCATCGAACCTGCAGGGCGCTACCCTTATTGAAGAATTTCGGACTTCACATGGACAGGAAAAGTCGCGGCATCTTGGCGCACAAGCTGCCGAGTAGAACCGTTGGCTTGCCCCAGGCGTCGAGGCCGTTCGAGCCACTAGCTGGTAAAGGGCTGGGTTCTCCCCCTTTAATCCGACAAAATCGATAGCCCGTTCCCGCTAGCAACAGCCACATTCTGTCGCTATGACAGCTCTGGCGAACTCTCGGAGCCTGGGCGAGTGACTCGTCTGATTCTCTCGATCTGACAGGATCGTGGAGTCTGCAAGTGTGGAGGAGGACTCGCGTCGTACCTGACAGCGCAAGGGCGTCTTGGCGAGCCGACTCAGATATGACAGCCTTGTTGACCAATGTGTCCTGCGAGAGGTGAGTGAACAGCAGAATGAGCATGCAATACCATGGTCAGATGGGCTTTGATGAGGAAAGTATTCGACGACATGCTCTTTGGGTTGACCAACTCACTCCTTTCTGACTGTCTTTGGCTGTGCGGGATACAAGTAGGTTTACTAGTGTTCTTTCCAAGGTCTTGGATCTCGAAAGTAAGGTTGTGGATGATGCTTAAAAGCCGACTTCCGTTCTGCGTGATCGGCATGCTGGACAAAGCTGCGACGTGCTCGAAATATCTTCGAATGCCGTAGTTGCCGATGCTACAGCTGCAACGAAAGTTGTCTGTGTACTTCAAAGCCCTTTACCTGAATTTTGCCGGTGCCAACTTCAGGGCAAGATGAGACGACGACAACGCCTTACCTTGAGGGTGGGGAGGATTACGCAGCTGCAATATCCCAGAAGACGTATGCGGTATCTCGGCAGCTGGTGGTTCAGCTGGGCGCCATCGTTGTCGTGACATCGATAGTTCGGTGCTGTAGGTGTAAACCGCATTGGGGTGCCAAGATGAGGAAAACAGACCGTATCCTCCCGTGTGGGTACTTTATCAGGATATACCACCGAGATATCTCGATTTGAAGATGCGGGAAAAGCTCAAGGACAGTTGAAAAGGTCTTGTCTCACCGCAGCGTCCGGCGGCAGGTTGGCAGTCCAAACATGCAACTTACGATTCATTGCCCAAGACACCATTGGTCCCAGCAAATGCGTGTTCTTCAAGCAGGTAGGCTACTGTATGGGGAAATAAGCGTTGGTCAGGGGCAAGGGCTCACCTCGTTGCCCCTGGACGGTTCTCGCGCTGCTGCTAGCACCGTCAGACGCCACAAATTGCCAACGGCCAATTAGCAGCATAGCGCTGCCTCTTGTCCCTTCCTTAATCCAATATCAGGATGGCGCTTACCGGAAGCAGAAAGAAAAGCCCTGGCATCCTTGGCCAAAGTCCATGCCAAAAATACGAAGAGACACCAACACCACGATCATCACAACACCCATGAACCATAGACCCAAGCTGCCGCCACTCTGTCGGGTCCTTCGACACTAATGAACGATGGAGGGTGCTGCTCTCTTTGGTGATAGCTGCACCCTTTCTCAGCCTAGACTTGCATGGCATGCCCAGATCGTCCATCTTGCGGCTATTCCATTCGGCTGGTGCGTCGTCTCTCGGCCTCCTTACACGCTCTGCTGTGCGATGGCGCAACTCTGCTACGGCACGGAAGCGCCGAACCTCCTCCCCTTCCCTCTCAGTCCATTCGTCTCTCAGCAGATGTTTCTCTTATCAAACGGCTAGTGGCCTTCTCTCGTCCTTTCCTACTTCACGTCTTCCTTCCCGTGTCGGGCTCGCCCATTACGCTCTTTTCAGGTGCATTTGTTTTTCAGTATCTCGCATTAATATTTCAGCTGAGCTTTTGTGGCTTATACACTCACTCACTCACGCTCTTTATCATAATCACTCGTTCTCTTGATCCCGGCCTGTAGTGCTGTAATCTTCAACAACATGAAGGGGGCGACATCCTTGCTGCTAGCCCTCCTGGGACTTGCAGCCAGAACCACCGCCGACCCAACATGGCCTGCAGACATCGACGAGCTCGAGGAGATCATGTACCAAACCACCGGTGTTCGGTCACGAAAGTTTGCCGATTCCGTCAACCCCTGTACGCGAGAGGTCTCTGGTGCAGGTCGCAAAAACGCCGCCGAGTGGCTAAGGACCGCCTTTCACGACATGGCTCCTGCAAACGTATACAGGGGAACTGGCGGCATGGATGCATCTTTGCAGTATGAGCTGGGATCGAGCGACAACACAGGTCCAGGCTTCGGCACTACCATGACCTTCATGGCTCCCTATTTGACGCGCAAGAGCAGTATGTCAGACCTCATCGCACTTGGCGTCTACACATCTGTGTTGTCTTGCAAGGGCCCATCTGTTGCCATAAGAGCCGGCCGGATCGATGCAACAGGACCGAACGACTCTGGCGCCGTTCCCACACCTGGAGACTCGACTCCAGTGTTCCTGAACCGGTTTGTTCGCATGGGTTTCTCTACAGCAGATATGATACAAATGACGGCGTGCGGTCACACCATTGGCGGTGTTCACTCGGCGGACCATCCCGATATCGTCCCTGCTGGCCAATTCACAAACGAAGTTGCCACCTTCGATACCACCGATGCCGCGTTCGATCCCAAAGTCATCACCGAATATCTCGCCGGTACCACTCAGAACCCACTGGTCAACGTTCCCGGGACCCAGAAGGGAAAGAACTCCGACTTCAGAGTCTTTAACGCCGACAATAACGCAACCGTAAAGGCGATGACAGACGCCACCGTCTTCAACAACGTTTGCAAAGCCATCTTTGAGAGAATGGTCAATGTCGTCCCGTCCGGCGTGACTCTGAGCGACCCCATCCAGCCCTACCAAGTTAAGCCGGTACAAATGCAGCTTGCACTCGCCGACGTATCAACCCTGTCACTGACGGGTGTTATCCGTGTCCGCACGACCAACTTCCCCCTTTCGAACATCGCCAGCCTCACTATCAGCTACAAGAATCGGAATGGCGGTACCATGTGTGGATCTGGAGCTTGTGCCTTCACCATTACCGTTTCTGGTGCTTCCACGAACTTGGAAGAGAGCTTCGCCTGGTTTACAATCATGCAGAATCAACAGAATGGAGTCAGAATCCCGGTCTCATCTGGTATCTCATCTTTCACGGTAACGATCAATATGAACGATGGTTCCACCAAATTCTTCGACAACAATGGCAACGGTTATCCCATGCAGGACGGCATTTTCCTTCAGACTGATCAGAGCTGTTTGACCCAGTCCAACGGCAATGCCACTTTCGTTGCCGCCGTCCGTAACGATCGCATCTCACAGCCTGTGAGCGTCAACGTCTGGTACAAAACAAAGCGTACCACCAGTGTCGTGCCACTCCTGAGCAACATGACACTGGCCATGACACAGGGAGCTTGTCAAGGAGGTTATACTTTCTTCACCGTGACGACCACCATACCGGGTGGTGTCAGTGTTGAGTCAACAATGGATTTAATCAGCGGAGACATGGTCGATTCTTTCAAGAAGGCCAACACCGTAGGTGGAACCTGTCAGGGGTGGTCTGGAGGTACTTCTTGCAGCAGTATCACTGTCTCATCTGTTGTTCCGACAAGCACTGCAAGTGCCCCCAGCCACCGTGCCACCATGGGCGGGTACAAGTTCGTTTCTTGCTGGACCGAAGCAACAAATGGGCGGGCTCTCAAGGGCGCGGCGTTCGCTTACGACGGCATGACTTTGAGTAGCTGCATGGCCAACTGCACTGGATTCGACTACTGGGGAACGGAGTACGGACGGGAGTGCTACTGCGGTAACTCCTTGGACTCTACTAGTACTTCTGCACTCTTGGTCGACTGCAATATGCCCTGCTCTGGAGACTCAACTCAGTATTGTGGCGCGGGCAACAGAATCGAGCTGTATTCGACCACCGCCACCCGTACAAGCAGCTCGACCGCGTCTGCGACTGCTACTCTCGCCCATATTTCCGCCGTTGGACAGTACTCTTTGGTTGGTTGCCAGACCGAGGCCACCAATGGCCGCGCCCTCCAAGCAACTTCGACGGCAGCCGACGACATGACCCTGGAGAAGTGTGCTACCTACTGCTCTGGCTACACATACTTTGGAACCGAGTACGGTCGCGAATGTAAGCAGCAGTCAACTCCCTTCCAGTTCATCTCGTCTAACAAGATACAGGCTATTGCGGTAACAGCCTGCAGGATTCTAGCAAGTCTGCTCCTATTACCGATTGCAACATGAAATGTGCTGGGAACCAAAATCAGTATTGCGGTGACGGAAACCGTCTTGAGTTGTACAAGCTTGGAACCTCTTCGTCTTCCTCCCATTCTTCGATTGCCTCGGCCGCGACAACCGCATCGAGCAGCAGTTCGGGTACTTCCAGCAGCTCCTCGAGCTCCATCACTCCCTCAAGCACCTTTAGTGCTCTCGGTGCCAGTGGATCTTCTTCCTCTTCCAGTGCTCCGTTCACTGGATCGTCCACCTTCAGCACCGTGGTCTCGACAAGTAGCGCCGCATCGTCGACTCGTATCTCCACTTCTTCCTCCTCCGCCTCAACCTTATCAGCCCAGGCCGTGTCAAGCTCAGCCTCCAGCAGTTCATCGATTCCGAGCAGCAGTTTGTCTTCGACCAGGAGCCCTGTTTCTTCTACCACAACTTCAAGCGCGACTAGCACTGTCCCTACGCTTGCCCACAAAGCGACTGTGGCCGCTTACAACTTGACGGGCTGCTGGACAGAAGGAAATGGCGTTCGTGCGCTGAGCCAGAACAGCTATGCCTCCCACGACAACATGACTCTCGAAAACTGCGCCGCCTTCTGTTCAGGTTACAAGTACTTCGGGACGGAGTATGGGGGCGAGTGTTATTGCGGCAACTTCCTCGCTTCGAGCAGCTCATTAGCTCCTTTGAGTGACTGCAGCATGACTTGCACCGGAAACCAATACGAATACTGCGGCGCCGGCAACAGACTCACCCTTTACACCAACAACAACGACAAGGTTACTGGCCCAAGTCAACCTGCCACCGCCGGCGTCTACTCTTTCCTCGGCTGTCGGACTGAGCCAGCCCAAGGTGGCCGTGCCCTGAGTGCGAAGGCGACGGCTTCAGACAAGATGACAAACGAGGTGTGCGCGTCGTTTTGTGACGGCTTCGCCTACTTTGGCACAGAATACAGCGGCGAGTGCTATTGCGGCTCTGCCCTGCCCGACACATCCATTGTGGCACCTATCAGCGAATGCAATATGCTTTGCTCGGGTAGCAGCACTGAGTACTGTGGCAGTGGCAATCGTTTGTCTGTGTACAAGAAATGAAGAGAAGGTCTTGATATTTTACGGGAAAATGATGAGTCTATGGCGTCAAGGCATAATATAGAGGTACGGATTGGATACCATGGCGGTCGATAAATATTAATTCATATAATAATACACTGAACATATTGAACATCCTTGCAAGTTTCCTCTGATTTCAGTCGGAGATTAGGTCTGCCATCCAAGCTATGGCTGATGTCTGAATGTTGTTGAGGGAAGACATGGAGGTATAACGACGACAAGGGCGACGACAACACTAATAACAACAGCTAAGTCGTAGAATTGACAAGAATTGACGACGATAATTATCATAATAGTAGCAGAGACGATTGTAGTGGAAGTCAAAATAACGATAGGGGCGACAGTAGCAAAGATAGTAAGGCAGAGGATACACGAATTCACAGGAAGCGTAGTCCCTCTGGCAGGATCAAACGCGAGTATCTCATGAGAATACAGAGAAAAGAATGTCAAATCGACTTCCAGTCAAAGGTGCTTTGTCTTGCCTCCTTTGGAGACCCCCTCACCGAAGCCCCGTCGTATGACACTCGGATGCAACGAAGTCACACGTCTCCTTCTCATCCTCGCTGAACGTGTTGGCGGTTTTATCTCGGGGCTCTATGAAGCTGCCCTATGGAGACTATGCCGAGGACTTTGCTCGAGGCACGAAGCGACCTTGAACTAGAATCGCTGTTTCATCCTGATAGGGTTCTAAATGAGCCTCGGTCGTGTGGGTAGCAAGATGACTACGTACGCTCTTGGGATCAGGCAATTGATGACCCAGAGCGTAGCAATGTGGCGATGTCCAGAGCAAGAGCAACGGCCGCTGTCTGCGTTTCCTTATGATGCGCGCGCAGAGACACACCAGGGTTAACTGCTGAAGCATTTCACGATTCGCACAATAGCGATTGCAGAAGTGTCATGTTCGAGTAGTCCATCCGGTTCATTTCGCTTAGGACAGAAGGTATTACACCCGACGGTCAGTCTCCCATCACGATGATGAACCAGCCCATGGAGGACGAGGACATGGCGAATCAGAGTTGGCATCAGATCCCTCGCTACTAGCTGCATACCGCCAATCCAGACGTGAAGTAGAGGGACGCCGGAGAGGGCACAACTCCAAACAGCAGCACTCACTTCTCCGTGTCATGGTCTCGGGGTCGTCTAGAATGAAGTTTCCGGCTCGGCATCGGGGTCGGGAGTCTGCTTCTTGAACAAGGCCACTCTCCAACAGTCATCGGTTGTATTCTCTTGCCGCTCGTCCCTGGAGGTCTGGACATTCAAGTCCTCACGTGGCCCAACCAAGCCAGGCACAGCGAACAGGAAGAAAAAGGTTCAAGTGTCGTCGCTCTCTGGCCACGAATAGGCTTCGCGACGTACACCTCGTGGTGTTTATGATCGCGGCAAAACAATCAGCCGATGATCCGCGAGTTCTGGACGAAGTAGCGATAACAGGAGCATGACGTTATCTCCGTCTTCCCCAATTACGCCGCAGCCGTCTGCGACATCGTGACATACGAGATAATGAGGCAGCTCCGCGCCAGATTCTAAAACGCAGTGACGGGCAACAATAAAGTCCCGCAGGTTTGCAGTGTGGCGGGCTTACCTAGGTCATTGCCACGGTCGGGTTCACGCAAATCACGGAGACGATCTAGACATCACAACACCAATAATGAAGCACCTCATCCTCGTCGGGGCGTGCTACGTCGACACGATCCTCACGCAAGACAAACCCTTCGCGTCAGAGCACGTAGAACACCTCGCTGACTCACCGTTCCCAGCATCCCGCGCTTCCCCGAAGAGGACGCAAAATTACGGGCGACAAGCCTGCGCGTCCGGCGAGGAGGCAATTGCCCCAACACGATTGAAGTGCTGCAGCAGCTGCTCAGAAACCTGCCCGGCGGCGGCGACGGGTCTTCACCTCAGGAGGAGGTGCTGCAGATGCACCTCGTCTCGCCCCTGCCGGAGCGCCAGTCGCAGGCAACAGCGAACATCATCGCCTCACTAACGCCGACGTCAACATCACCAGGCCGGGAGCCCTCGCCCTCCTCGTCAGCCGTCAACTTTGATCACTCCCTCTTCCGCGCGGGCCACCAGGTGCCGGCGAGCTGCTACATCCTCCGCAGCGAGGCGACGGGCAGCCGGACAATCGTAAACCACAATGACCTCCCCGAGATGACGGCCGCCGAGTTCCTGGTCGTCGCAGAGGCGTTCTGGGGCCGTGGAGAGAAGACGTGGTGGCACTTTGAGGGGCGGATCCCGGAAACGACGCTCGAGTGTGTCCGATCGTTAAGACGCGTGCTGGGCGCGAGTGCGACGGTAAGCGTCGAGGTCGAGAAGCCCGGGAGACCTGGGCTCAGGGAACTCGCCGCGGAAGCGGACGTCGTCTTTTACTCCAAGAGCTGGGCCGAGGTGAGCATCCTGCTTGGGGAGAGACAGAGCCAAGCGTCGTGAAGTTGACCAACACAACAGCACTGCGGCTACACATCTGCCGAGGCTTGCTTGAGAGGGGAGAGCCAGCCGCGAGCGTGGGTTTTGAATCGCCGCTTAGGAACCGTTAGCTGATTGTAGGCTAAACAGCTCTCTGGCGATGATCACATGGGGGGCCGAGGGGGCATCGTGCCTATCGCTGCAAGATCAACGTTACGTCGAGCGTCCGGTCGAGCACGCAGTCCAGCATGTGGCTGAGTGAGTGACTTAACCCCTCCAGCGAACGAGTCGTTCTCTACCGCTCATCTCTCGCTGCGCTTACGAGGCAGATGTTGACCGACACTGACACCCTGCAGCTCGGTAGGTGCTGGAGACACGTTCGTTGCAGGCATGCTTTACGGGCTCATTTGCCGGGAGCGTTGGGAGCTGGGAGAGAAGCTCGGCTTCGCGGTCGACCTGGCCACTCTCAAAGTCCAGCGCGAGGGGTTCAGTGGGCTGGGAGACGATATGCAAAGTCGTGCTAGCGGTGGGTCGTCCGTATCGGATCAGGCCAGGCAATGAGCCAGCTTCGTCGCCGCCGCCGCGGCTTCTCCGGATCCTGCCCCCCGATGCCGTAGATGGTCGCCTCGGCCGTTGAGTTGGAACGGGGTGGGTGGACCAAGTGTCCCGCAGTCGTCAGGATTCGGTCATCTGCAGAACTACATGGCAACAAGCCGAAGCCTGCGGTCCGGTGGGCATCCATCGTCGGTGGTCGCTCCTGATGCGTGTTCCGCGAAGGTGAAGGTTTGAGGACCCGTGTGGGGAACAAGAGGCGGTGTAAACAATGGAAGGTGGATGGCGGGCAAGCGAGAGAGAAGCATTTCTGCGACGGGGCAAGTTGGGCTAGAGGCGGACTTCATGGCATAATGTGTTGTGAACATTGCGGCTGTCAGAGACGCCTGACAGGTAGCAAAATTGGTCCATGATTGCCGTGTCTTTTGTCTTCAACCTCTTCGAGCCGCCGCTGCACTTGTGGAGTGAAGGTGAGTAGATTGGGCTACTCTGCATTTACACAAACACGCGTCAGTGCAGATGGCGCATCTCACGCAGGCGCGGTGCAGGCGAGGCTGCAGATGGCCTGCAGATGCTAGGCAGGAGCTGCCTGCTTCTTGGATGCAACAGAAGGAAGAAGTTAACGATGAACCAGTTGAGAGCCAGGGATGGCGAGAATCGACGAGAAATGTGTGAGGGAGTCGATGGGTCGCAGGTGGAAGAACCGTCCAGCTCAATGACGAAACCCGTCTTCAACCTGTTGTTTTGCAGCAAACTTCGCCTGCATTGGGTACAGCCGCAGGGAAGCGCGACGTAGATCTCCTGTTCTTGGAGAAGGAACGGATACGAAGCATGGAATGAGTTGAATTCCGCACTGGAGGCAGTCTGGCGGAGGCGGAGTTTTCAGTGGAAAGGGGATCCAAAATGATGTCCCTCTCTGTCACGACTGACTCTGAGCCAGATTCAGCGGAGACGGACGAACGAAGTAAGCTGTCGACGGGGAGCATCTGGACAGCCCGCCTATGAGAAGAATACCGGGGCATTTGCAGGGCGGTTGTAGGTGTTCTGGGCCCATGGATTTGCGGTGACTCGGATTGAGGAACGAGACCATCGATTCTTTTCTGCATCGCGTTGTCTTGTCGATTTGGTGGGGCTCATGGCTTGAGTCTCATTTTCATCGTCGGTCTCCATGAACCCTTCCCACCAATTTCTTCTGGCCAGTCGGGCTTGGAGCGTCGTACATAAGTGGATTCCAGGCGAAAAAAAATTGATATGTTGGCGGCTTGATGCAGCGGAGGTTAGCCCGTGTATGATTTCAGCGGCCTGTATGCTGCATTTGGGTTACTACAACCCTCCGCTTTCTGACAGAATCCATCATGTCGCAAGTATCAGCTCTGGTTCACCGGGTCGCTCGTGTGCAATCCTATTGTGCTCATGCCGTAACAGGAAGGGTCCGTCCAGAACACAAGAGACCGAAGGGAGGCATATTCTGGTGTTGCGAGTTGATCTTGCGTTGGCGTCGGCGGTGGGCGATGCGTACCAACAGCGCTGCTCAATGTTTGCTGGATTTCAAAGTATCCGACGTCTCACCGCCGATGGATCTAGCGGATCAACGAGTCTCATGAAAGGGGATAAACGAGTGACAGTGTATGAGAAGGTCGTGGTGGGCGAGGCCCCTACGCTACTGCATCGGGCGACAAGTTGACTAGACATGTACCGTGGGTAAGTGAGAGACAGTGCAGACCGTGCAGTGTGTGGAGAAAAAGCTGCGTCCCAATTATGGCAGCACATCGCATTGAAAGCATGTGGCGGCTTGCTGACGGGTTGCGTGGTTGCTTCTCGGAAGCTGTGGCATGGAGATGCGGCCCTTGGTGCAAGCGATTGAATAGTGACGACGGTGCTCAGCAAGTACGTCCTCACGTCGGACGTCAGAGGAACGGGCGGTGCCTGGTGGCAAAATGATAGGCCATCCACAATATCTGTAAATGCCTTGCAGGGAATCGTTTCCGGCCCTGCGTCCGCAAGGGTTTGGGTATCTGAAGAGGGGCATACCAGAATTGGGGGCTTGATGTGTCCTGGAGAGTGGATGATACGAGGCGTGTCTGTATTGAGCAGAGGAGTTTCTGCAGGGTCGAAAACATGACTTTCAGCCAACGAGGACGGGTCGTCGTCAAAGTGAAGTTGAGTGAGAGGCTTCTGCAGGATATGACAGGCAGGCGAATAGCGTGATGCCCATGCCATGCATCTTGTTCGGGAGTTTGAATGTGCGTGGAGAAGGATGAAAGTTCCGCGTGTCCTTCTCAATGGGTAGCCGTAAAGTGACCGAGGGGCATTTGAATTGATAGATGGGGGCGTGCACATTCGAAGGGATGGCGTCCACGGGCCTTGGGAAAGGCGGCAGTGTTGCTCTTTCAGCAGACCAGAAAGCTAGGACAGGCCGAGGAGGACCCAGCATGGGAAGGGGAAAAAAAAAAGCAAAACCGAGGGAGCGGAAATCAACGGTTACTGGGAAGAGTAGCGTGCTGCGTAAGTTGAGGCTACTTTGGCAAGCCGTAGCAGAGCTGTGAAGCGAGTGGTACACAGTACTGACTGGCGAAAGCTGACATTGGCCTGCGAGCAGGGTCGGGCTGGGGCTTTGGTGGACGCAGAAGAGAGCGAGCAGCAAAGACCAGAGGGGTGCGCTGCGTGTGAGTGTGTCGGTCGCACCCACGCAACAGCGTTTTGTCAACCATGTCTCGTGGAACGACGCAACCTGGAAGTGTGTGAGTACGGGCGGGATGGGCGAAGATGTGGGGGGAGTAACCACCCCACGGCGGCTAGTTTGCTTAGTGCGTGTATGAATGAGTGAGTGTGTAAGTGTGCCTCTCGCTGATACAGAGCCGCTCATCCAGAATCCATCCCTCTCGTCCACTGTGTCCGTCATGCGTGGACGAGGACCAGACGAGCCAACGAGTCCAGGGGAGGGGTCGAGGGCGTTGTCATCAGGGGCGTGTGGGCGTCCTCTGTCCCCCGGCCCAGCGAAAACAAGCCCAGTGACCTGAGTCCTGACATGGAAGGCAATGTTGCACTGGACGATGGCTAGCGGTAGTGGTATGTAGCGGCAGCGGTAGTCGTAGCGGTGATGGCTTTGCTAGCGGCGGCGGCAACCGGCAAGGATGCGACTAGACGATTTAGTGTGTCGATGGGGAACTTGCGTACCTTACCGTAAGAAGCATAGAGAATCCAAAATCCCCATCGATGTCGCTGCCCTGCCTCATCGACGTTGCGTCCGTAAAAACACCCCCCCCCTTCTGTCACTTCTCTCCCACACCTACCCCTACCACTTACACCCCCTCCCATTTGCCCTGGCTGAGATCACTGGGTGGCCATTTGCATCGACATGCCGAGTCTACTTCGCCTGCAGGTCGACCTGTCGCCCGTTGACTTTGATACTTTGTTTGCAAGCTTGCTTGCTGTGCTTCCACCACGGACACACACATGGTGTATATATCTCTTCTGCAAATAGACGTCGTTTCGAACGCAAGGATCCGTCATCGTCACTGAGCGCCCGGATTGTCGAGCCCGTCACGCCCGTCCCCGTACCCGACGTCGTCGTCTCCTAGTATGGGCCGAGTCATGATCTGCAGCGTAAACTTGTTGGGCAAGCCTCCATGTCGCTCACCTTGGTTACAATCTAAGGCTCAAGCCAATCTCCGTCACCTTCTGAGGCTGTTCATGCCAGTCTTGCTAGTGGTTTGACGTAGAGGGGAAAAAAAAAGTTGGCCTCCTGATGCACCGAGTTTGAGGTTTTGATCCTTGGGGAGTTCCGCCAAGAAGGCCAACCCGCTCGCATGCACAGTAATCATAGCACGACGCCTGACGAGACGAAGCGGCATCATCTCCTCTTGGGTTGGTGATATTGTACTACGGTTCTCCGCACATATTTCTGCCCAGCTGATTAGTGGTGAGCAACTGACGCATCAAGATCCATACCTTCAACATTTTCGTGCTGCTAACCTTCAAACAACACGAGTGAACTTCGAGACTTTAACAGACAGGACGACCAGTCCGGCAGCCCAAGCCGTCTCTATCCCGGTTCCAGGCACTCCGCATTGAAGAATGCCTTGATTGCCAGTACCCGGCTGCTGCGGTAGACAACCGCTAACAAGGCAAAGGGTGCTGGGCCCATGGAGCTGGTTATGGAGTGGCACCGTCGGATACTTTCAGCTTTTTTTTTTTTTTTTTTTTTTTTTCTTTTTTTTTTGCTCCTCTCGACTGCTTCGTCTTAGCTCTCTCATTCGATAGCCCGCTGGGCCACGCCAACGCTAAAAGAGACACAGTCTTTCCTTCTCGACCAGGGTCTAATCATCTCCGAGCCAATCCCTGACATTTCAGCGTTGGCTTCGCTGGGGTCGCGACCGGGGCCAGGGCTGGGGCCCGCGTTCGCGGGTGACAGCCATGGCCGTACCACGGCTGATGTCTCAACATCTGTACCTAACAAGTGGTGCTTGCTCATGTCTCCAGATGGCCTAAAGAGATCGTCGGGTCGCACTGTAATGGCTACCGCCTCTTGAGATTGACGGCCTGTCCATAGCCCATCAGGCGATGCCAGACCTGTAAGAACCGAAATGAAATATGGTCAACCGCTTGCCATATTCAATTTGCCTCTGTCGAAGTCATGCTGACAGATTGTCTCCTCAAAACATGGCCCTTTCCGTTGTCGTGCATCGCTCAAGATGCCTTAGCACTCGAAGTGGACGACGTTGCTGTCGTGCCCCGTTGTATCGTCCCGAGGATAGGTGCTCCTGTCAAGTCCTTGCATCCATGCAAGGCGCCCAACGAGTCGGCATGGGATCTTTGGATGGTCCGCGCGTGAACAGTAGATCATCGGGCGGAACTAAGTTGATTGGGCCCTTTAAACGGTACTGGGGCCTGGAGATGAAGTCGACAAGTCGCTGAGACCTTCAGATTCCTGATTGTTGGCGAGGGTATCAATCCCTGTCATGTTTCATTTTCATCTCTTGCAGACCGCAGGACGGACTGCCTACTAGCTTTATTCGCTAGACTCCGTCTGTTAAGATCCTGGAGCTTTTTTTGAGCCTGGCTAGCCGGCCCATGACAGCATGCGCGCGCATTGAAGTGTTCTTGTCGGTAGGCCCCGGTTTCACCGATGCCCTGACGTTGCCCAGCCCAGCAATGTTCCTCAGGGAATCCCAGGCATGGTAAGCAACCATCCATCGTACCCCTAAATCACAAACGGCCGAGCGCGACTTTATTTAGCTCGAGGAAGCTGAGCATGTTGGCGGTTTGAAAGTACCTCAGCGAGACCTTGCCCGCTGGCGTTGAAGACGTCAGCGATGTGATATGCTGCTTGTTCCGCAAGTGACATGCTGCTGATATTCGTACTGCTTCCGAATGTTTGAGCTAGGTTCATTGACGGATCTGATGGACACTCGCCATGCTCATGTTTGGAGTATGCCATTGGACGGCAGTAGGACCAGACAGTCGCGATCCAGCCGGGCATCACAAGTCTCGGTTGCTGAAAAATCCCGCGGGCGAGATATTCGCAAAGTGAGCGCAGAATGTGAACAGTGGATAATATGTAGAGTGCATGTCTCGGGTGAAATCCGCCAGTCGAGCATGCCGTCCGCTATGTGACCAGTATGATGTGTCAGTGCTGGACATGCAGCTTCCTACTGAGTATGGAGCGTCGGTGTTTGTCCCCTGTGCACGGAGACCGCACTTCGAAGAGGAAACTTGTGAGCTGATCAGTCCCTCGAAAACAACAATTACTTTCTTTTTGGCTTGGATCTTACAATTCATCCACGCCCTCCCTCCATGGATTGCGAACGTAAGTACGGTCGGACATGCTCCCGTTGACAGGGGACAGGATCAACGGGGTTCGCTTCCCTGGCAAAGGGTCCCTTACCCATGGCCGACACGTCGTTTGCATTGAACAAGGGACGAATCATGGCCGATTGGCACCGAGCCGCCCGAAAACGCAATTGATTCTGTTTGGGCCCGATGCGTGGCCATCATGGGAAAGGGACTGATGGTTTTCAACAACAGCCACGCGTCTATGTGGCGTGGCTGGAGCTGGCTGGAACTGCTTTTCTCTCAGGTTCGCTGTCGGGGCGTACATCGCATGCAATGTAGCCAGATACTTTGTTCAGTCTGACAGCCATCTGCGAAGCCCAGCGCAGTTATTTCTCAGACTAGCCGCCTGGATCAAGCATTCGCCGAAAATCGAGAAGAGTGATCTACCGTCGTTCGCCGGTTTTGGCATCTTGGGGCTTCATTGTGGCAAGCGCATCCTGTTGGAGCGTCGGCCAGCACCGTCAATGCTAGCACACCAGATCCTCAGGCGCCCTGACAACCCATGAGCCATCCAAAGGGGTGACCGGTCAGCATTAGATGCCACGCAAGGCAACATGCTCAGTACCTAGCTGCCGGTTGGTGTCTTAGAAAATGGGAGCATCAGTGCCATTCGTTATTTACCCACGGGTAATAGCCGTAGGTTCCGACCAGGGGTGACAGCCCACGCCTTCCGGAGGTCGGGTTTCATTGAGGCTTGGGGACAATTAATGAGTCGAGGTCTTGGCTGAGGTGCGAAGTAGCTTCGTCTTCAGAGAAGGCCGACGCGCAGGGCTGCAACCGTCAAGGGTTGGTCTTCTCTCCGGGGTCGTAGATAGCGGGCGGAGACCACCTTCCAGCCCCAACTTCCAGGCTTCAGTGCACCCTAAATTACTTGGTGCTGCAAAGCACCAGAGGTTAGTGGCAGGATGGTGAGGCATCAGTGGTTACCCGCCTCCGCCCGCATTGTTCGGTGGTGCAAGGTTGTGAGCAGCACGCGGTTGAGTCAAGCCCTTGCGTACTGGCTGGTCTCGGGGTGGCTGGATCAGCAAGCCAATAAGCCGTACATCATATTTTGGAGCTTTTTGATGACGGGTATTTGACTGGGAGGGTACTACTGCCCAACCGGTTCAAGCGGCAACGTGCCGTGAAGAGAAATGATTGCTACAAGATGCTGTAGCGGGCTTGAAAGCACAGGAGGCTTGGTCTTGCTGTGTAGCGGTCAAATCAACAGGACACATCAGCATCGTTTTTTAGTCGGCATGAGACCTGTAGTATCCTGTCGTTTCCTGCCCAAGAGATGCTGATGGTGGCAAGCTGCCCGAGCACTAGTTCATCGGTGGAAGCATAGCACGTCCAAAATTTGTACCGACTGTTTTGTTCGGTCATCGGTAGAAAAAGGATGAGGGTTAACCCCGATCCCAAGAAGGTTTTTATGTGGGCGTCTCCGACTATAGAGGTGAAGCTCGGGGTATCGTGGAGCGCTTGGCAACTCGCAGAAGGAAGCGTCAGGCCGGGCCTTTGGAATACCGGAAATGCCAGCAGAATGGGTGGAGTTTGCGGTGCGGATGGGTTTGAGCCGACTTGAACGAGACGCCCACCGATCAACAGATGTTGTCAGAGCTGGATGCATGCCGCGACTTAATGTTGGACCATTGTGGGCGGCGACTGACCGAGGTCAAGTTCTCATCGGAAGGATCTGTAAGTGATGACGACGAAGGTCGGAGCATGCGAGTATGGCCAAGGGTCGATCCCGCAAAGTTGAGATGGAAAGACCGGAGAGGCGAGCGAGATGGGCTGCGACGTTGCACAGAATACTGCGCAAATAATCCGGAGAAAGACGGGTTGAAACCAACTTTGGCCAAGAGTCGTGTACGCAGTATCGATAGCCAGTGGAATGGACCGAATTTGTCCAAATACACGAACGGCGTCGGCTGGGTACACGGATGTAGTCGTGTGTTTGATGGTAAATGATGTGGTGCGTGGTTCTCTCACTTCAGTTGCATTGAGACGAAAACGCGAGGGGTGCGAAGAGACGAGGCAGCCAACAGCACAAAGCCGGAGATGGAGGATGCAGATGGCGGCAAACCTTGGGGCACAGATGTCAGCGTCTCCCGCTGCTGCATGAGACAGTTGTACGAAATCTGTCGGATGGAAGAAGGACGAGTCGTCGCACCTGAACCTTGGAAGGGACGGGGATGCGTGACGCACCAGATTTGGCTCAAGGAAACTTGGCTTGGGCATTGGGATGAAACGGGGAAGAAGGAGACATCCAATGTCACGTGCGTCTCTTTCAGGTTGTTGGCACGGGAGCACAGAATCGTACCGCTGTGCCTACCTGCGTAGCCAATGAGGCGAACTCGAGTGACGGGGCCGGCGATTTGTAGCATCTGCAAAAGTTTGCGGGCAGGTGGATGCAAATGCAAATGCAGGCGCAACTGCGGCGTGGAGGTGCAGGTCTAAGTGCAGGTGCATGTAGGTGCAGGTGCAGGTGCGGACGCAGCCTACCTGCGCGCGAGCTTCCATAGCTACTGCGGTACTTCGTACGTCGCATGACACAGAAGAAACTCGCTATAGAGTCGTAGGCGAAAGCTGACCGATGGAGGCACGCTGGTGCAGTGTCCGGGTTGAGCATAAAACACAACCAGGCTGATAACATTCCGGATGCCCAAGTCCAACCGCGGAAAACCGACCGCCAAATCGTGTTGTGCAGTAATGTCAGAGAGGCGAGCTGATTCATGTTCGTACGACCGACGACTCCATAGTAAGAGGCGCATGGCAAGAAATGCGAATCTATGCTGTCGGTAAAGCACGCATGGCTGGAGGGTTCAGTGACGAAGGCCGGCTTGTCGACGCCAGTAAACAAGCAGCCGAGTGACTAAATGGAACAGTCCAGGCCGCCCAGCTTTGTGGAAAGGCCACAAACTTACGCATATAGGTGGGAAGGTCCTGGCGCATTGAGTGGGCGGTGGGCACCCAACGCGAGACGTGGATAAGGCCTACCCGGAAAGGCAAGACGAAGACGCCTCGCACTCCAACACCCGACTAGGTGTGAACACGGTAGGTGGAAACGTAGACGATGTGGACCCGGCGTCAGAGGAGACGGCCAAGACACATCGCAGTACCGTACCGCCCGGAGACTTGCAGGCGCTCTGATGGTGTTGTATTTTGGGTCTGGATGGAGATGAAGATGGGAGACGATAAGCTGAGGCGCCGGCGACGCCGTCGGACGCGACTCGACGATTCTTGAACCATGGCTCGATAAGCTGCCTCGTCAAGATACTTCACTTACATGGTGGGATGGTATCTTGATTCATCCGCTTCCCAGCGGCCGCTCAGTAAATGCAAGGCACAGGTGCTTATGTCAAGCCCGGCGATGGGCAGAGCGAGCAGTGACGTGTAATGGATGTGTTTGCCAAGATCGTAACCAGCCAATCCCTTTATCGATACGGATGCCGCAGACCTCCAAGTCGCCGGGGAGGTCTCTTTGACCATGTTCCACCTGCTTGTGCGGATACGGGATGGGATGTTATGGATCACCTGGCCCGTCTTGAGCTTCTGGAAGCTGGCAGGAACAGGGGGCTTGCTGCGGTGCTGATCCTGAAAGTGGCTTTCGCTGTTCAACTTACGAATTCCAGCAGTGTCCACACTCGACAAGCACAGGGTAGCGAGTAGCGAGCCAGGCAACTCCGTGGGCTGTACGACGTTGTGTCGTAGCCGTAGCAATCCACTGACCGACAGGACAGCATCTCTGACACAGCCTGCAGCGACAAGCTGCTGTGCCGGTGTGGAGAGTTTGCCATGCCCCTCGCCAACCCGTACCAGTTACCAATCATAGTACGAGTACCAGGAAGCTGTTGACTTTGGTCTCTTTGAGAATTTTCCCCCTTCACTTCACGTCTGGCTATATCCACGTCATGCAAACAACAGCTCGTCTTTTGCGTTGGCCTGACCTCTTTCGCGTGGAATTACTTCTTGTTGACGAATGCCGCGCGGAAGCAAGGCATATCGTGAGCTTGCCGCTGGAATGGGATCAATCTTCGCTTGGTGACCTCCTAGCTTCAGGGGCCCAGTCGATATCTTCCACATTGCTAAGTCCCGTGCTCAGGGTTCTATCTCGGGTCGCGTATGGACGTTGGAATGGATGCCGCAGGTACGTTTGCCGTAGGGTATTAACATACCTGCACAGGAGGGTTGGACGGTTTTGGATCAGAACCGCAGGAGACACCCCAAGGCCGGCGGGTAAGATTGAGCCAGCTGGACAGGGCAGGAAGTCTGAGAACGTCTCGCTCGAGGCGTATGCGAGAGCCTGTGAAAGGAAGGGTTCCGGGGGGGATCGAGGGGAATGAAGGCTCTGGCAGATCGCGGCTGGCCCAGTTTCCAGCGGTGTCATTGGCCCATGGCGAAATTCTCGCAGGGAGCACGGGCGGAGAAGACGGGCATTGTCACAAGTGCCGCGGGTCGAATCCCAAATGACATGTCCTGGAGTCTGAAGCCGACGACTGGTCAGCATCTATGATGCATTGTTGTGGTGACGAGGTGAAAGGTACGTTGCGGTGCGTTCCACACCACCTGCCCAGCGACCTATTCGTAGGTACCTGCTAAGCCAGGGGCTCAGGGGAGAGGAAAATAGAAGCAGAAGGAATGGAAGACCGAGTGCACACCACACCCTGCCGGCCTGGACTTGGGTGTGGTCGGGTGTGCTGGACGGGCTGTATTGAGGGGAAGAATAGTGGGCGGAGTAGGGGAACAGGGGCTGATGGAAGCGCTGTAGCCGGACTCACGCTGCTGGAGGGCGAGGGGGTGATGGGTGTCCGGTGATGGAAAGTGGTGCTGCTTCGAGACCGAAGGGAACAAAAGACCGAGAGCTATGCCATTGCTGCGACTTTGCTCGGCGCGGGCTGCGAGGTGCGGATCGTGAGAGGTGTGCCACTGTCAGGCCCATTCGCTCCAATCGCAGGCTCGCCTCGATCGACCGTTGTCCCCACCCATGGCATCGCATGGATACCCGTCTTGCTGGAAATGCGTCTGGCGAGGAGCACTCTGCCCGAGGCGGCGTCGTGGTGCGGAGTCTTGCACTAAGCTGAGGTCGGGTACTATGCAGTAAGGTGAAAGTTAGGTGTGGACGACGGGACCTGAGTTCCTCTTGGGATGGACGGGCGGGCGGACAGGGCCAGGCCGCGGCACGGTTTGTGTAGGACGGAAGGTAGTGTAGGCGGTGTGTGGTGTCGAGACAAAATGAACGTGGAGCATGGCTACCTCAGGAAGGTAGATAGGTACCCCGGTCTGAAGTATCCCGCAGCCAGAAATAGGAGTAGTCAGACAAGAAGACTAAGTACCGCACCTTTTTCTCAAGTTTCCATTGGAAGGAGGCACCGCACTGCACTGGTCGTGGTCACCGGTTGGTGCTTGTAAGTTAGCAACTGGACTTGCCTGATGTGTGACCTGACGACGCCAGGGAACATGAATGCCTGAGGTACCCATGCCCTTGCCTGCTGTCTGCCATGTCTGTCTGAGATCACCGGGGTTGACTGCGACTGCGACCAGGAAGTCTCTGCCTGATGTTCCAGGTTGGTTGCTTTTCTCTTCCTCTCCTCCGCCTCCGCCTTCTTCTCCTTCCTGCCTGCTCGTCCGCCGCCGCCGCCGCCGCCACCACCGACTGCCCTGCAATCCGTCACCTAAGATGGAGTGGAGCCCAGCGGCTAAGTTACCTCCAGCTCCAGATTCAGTGGAAGTCAAGGATTCACACTCAGAGTCACTGCACGGCCTGTGCTGCGTCTCGGTCATCCTCGACTCACGGCGCGTTGAAATCAATCCAAATTGAGGTAGGCCTCCAAGACGCATCAACATGGAAGGTGTCGCAGACGGCGGACGCAGATCCCTCCTGTGAAGCGCTGTGAAATATCACTCCTCCGGCCTGTCGCCCTCGTCTTCCTCCACCAGCAATTCAAGTGGCTTGCCATCGAACGTCGATTACGGCTAGCGTTGGTCTGCTTTGCTACGACGATACGTTGTCAACGATCCATATGCTCTCGTAATGCGTACAATATGAGCCCTCCACTCCCAGGTAGCCCAGTGCTCGACTTGAATCTTGGGTGGGGGCCGTCAAACCGTCATGGTTATTTCTTTCTTTTACTTGGATGGGGATGGGCAATGTCCGTCCAGCGCGGTAAGGTGCCGTCCGTGACACTAGGTACCGCCGTAGACACGCAGAAGGTACCTGAGTGCGGTACTATCTTGGGCGCGCTAAACAATTTGCAGTAAGCTTGGCCATGTTCATGTCCACCACAGGGACAGACCTCGACAGGGTCGGCGCTGAGCCTTCAACCTTGTGTGGTGTCTTGGGGGCTCGAGCCTGGTCCAATGTGTTTCTGGCCTGGTCTTTGCTTTGTCAGGACCCAAGGAACACTGGCCCATGCCTCGTCGCCTTTCGTTCCTCGCTTTTCGCCCTTGCCGTCGTGCCGCCCTGCCTGGCCTTGGCGTTGCGGTTGTTGTTGCGGGTGCTACTGGCAAAATTGCATATTCCCGGGGCTAGGATGTTGATTCTTGATCATGGGGCGACTTGCCAATATCGAAGCGTGGTTGACAAGGTAGCCAGTACTTCACAAAGCCACCAACATCCTACCCTAGTCTATGTACTGGCTACACACCAGTTAGTGGAGGTTTCCCTTTCCCTTACAAGTTATGGCCCCCGACGTCTACAAGCCTCGTCGTCCTTCTGCCCTTCGGTATGGGTCCTTGACGTGCTGTCAGATTTTTATGGCTCAAACGTGGGAATGGATGGACACTGAAGCGTTGGAACCCAGCATGGCAGAGTCACTGTGTTGCCAAAACTCGAGGTAACGGCTGACTCCTGCTCAGAACGGGTGGAAAAGGGGGGCGAAAGGGAAAGAGAGAGAGTGCCGCCGACACATGTACCTCGCGCCTTGCAAATACTTGATCCGCCCCACGCCAGCCACCTGATCTTATGTACATGGTTGCTACGGGCTACTTTTTGCCCTCCCTCTCTCTGACCATGCACCTGCACACTTTGAGGTGTCGGGTCGCCCAACCACCTCGTCACCCACACTTTGACTTGTCTCCCCTAGGTACCTTAGCAGACCTAGCAAACTGTGACTGTGACTGACTCTCTCGCCTTCATGTCATTCGGCCCATCTAGCCCAGCTGCGGCTATTCTCGTGAACATCAGTCACAGCCGTCCATGACCCATCTCGGAGGTTTCGCAATCCCACATTCCAATATGCTGCAATTTGCCCGTCCCATTTCATCCCATTTCGAGGAACACGACGCCCCCAACACCCTGATTCCCTGGCCCAGGCATGCCGACATGCAGTTGCTGTGACCTCCGCCTGACGCGGTCACCGTCCAACTCCTCGCCTCGCCTGTCTGCCCCCCTTGGGCATGGATCGATGAAAGGATGCAACACATTGTGGGGGAAACAAGAAAGGGGAAAATAAAGAGGCTTCGCTCCGATGCATCAGCAACAGCCGATACCTACGATACATGATACCCCGAACAACCCGCGTGGACACCACCCAAGGTATCTGGCTGCGCACTTTAGTCCAACAAGGACGATGCCCATCTAATGTCACGACTCAAGACATGCTGGCAGCTTCGGCCCTTTGACATGATTTCGGCCAGCCGTGGCCCTCATGGGACGGTGACTGAGGAGATCGCCAAGGCAGCTGCTGATGCTCATGCTCTCAAACCATCATCATCTTGCAAACTACCTGCATTCCGGTCCGGAACATGCGCGTCCACCGCCTCCGGTTGATCCATCCACTGAATCTACCCAGTATCAGCTTGCACTACCCGTGGTTAAGACGGGTGCAACCCATGGCAAAGCGCAGCTGAGCCAACACAACCACAGGTTGGATGTCAACTCACCGACCAAGCCGAATTACTACGGCGAAATCATCGACCCAGTGGCATCTCACACTTGTGTTCTCGTCACCAAGTGCCCATAGCTTGCGGCAACTCACCAATCGGCCCTTGGCTTTGGTCCAACCACTCACAGACTCATGCCACCATTGACGCCCGCCCTCACAATACAATGACTGTGGTACGCTGGAGGCCAGGGGAAAGAAACGGCATGCTATCCACACGACCCACGCCATGCCATCCTCACACACTTCCACACGAACCTACTGCGCGTGTGCACACAATCGCAACCTTCTCGTCTCTGTCTCCGCAAATCGACCTCACTCTGGGTCAGGGGTGTGTGGGCAAAGCTTCAAGCCAACAGCCGTCTCCTGAGTGAGATCTGTGATCCGCCCTCGTCCGTTCCACCTCCCATGCGCCTGGAGAGCGGCTTGTCATTCGATGGCCTCACGCCCCCTTGGCACACGCCCATTTTGGCTTCGCTCTTGCGCTAGGATGACTGCAAACAATTAACGTTCCGTTTCGTACCTTGGGCCGCCGCTCAGCGACATCAACCACTTCGTATGACCAACAAAGTGACCGGACGCCCAAGGCATGGTGCACCTAGACAGCTGTGCTGCCGGTCGCGAAAGACGATGCGCGGCACGCTAAACTTCTATCCGTTTGGACACCATCTTTCGTGGCCGACAGAGGGGCCGCAACTGTGCCATGATCCATTTATTGGATGTACCAAGTATTCGTCTCTTCTGGGTTGGAGCATTTCTGACCTCCCCTCAAAGCAACGTCTTGACGAGCCTGGTGGTCGCCGGCTTGCGTCAATGTACCCATCATTAGAGGAAGCACGCATGGTGATATATCGTCTCGAAGTTGCTGGCTAACAAGCCGTAGGTTAGTATAGGTCACGAAGAGGCCGACAATGCTCGCAGTTGGTACGGTACGTACTGTTGCGCCAGGGGACTTCCCTAAGCGGGACCGTCTCCGTGCTTCTCTCATAGTTCTAACTTCTTTCACCTCTGCGGCCCTGAGACCAAGACCCCGATGGAGATCTTGGGTTATCCAGAGTCTGTGCTTTTTCACACATCTTGTTTTCCGCCTTTTGGACGGTGGCACCTGATCTCTCTATGGGTTCCCCGAGATGAGCGGTAGGAGAGCCGCTGGACAAGGGCGAGCGAAGGCAACCGGCTTAACCGCTGTCTGATACAGTTGCGGGCTTTTCTAATGTTAGATTGCGCGGTGTCAGTAAGGCTTTCAGGTGGATGTGGAAGGGGTGGAAATGGACGTTGTCTCGTCTCGCCAACCATGCAGGTTGCTAGTGCTGGATTCGGGATGTGCATCCATCCACGAACAAATTGGCGACTCCTCTTCGCATCAGTCAGACAGGCAGACGATCGGTCAGTAACAGGATGGAAGGCCATCAACAGGCAAGGCCATCGGGTGGGTGGCACTTTGGAGGAAACCACCAAAACATGCAAGGCGAGATGCACATCCCATCTGCTAGTGTTTAGGGGGGGAGGAGGAGGAGGCTCGAGGGGGACGGCGACAGGCATGGAGGGATGACGGCCATGGATCCATGGTCCCAAGAGCGGGTGTCTTTGCTGGGGTTTCTTAGATCCCCAGCGGCTTCATAGCACTACGCCCCTTCTGATGTAACCCATCAGTTCAAACTAAGCTTGCAGGGGGTTGTTGACGATGGGTGATTGGACGCGGCTGGCTGATTGCAGACGGGGCCTCGCCGACTCAATGCGGTAACGACACCCTCTGGGTCAGCAAAGCAGAGAGGCGGTTTCCCTTGGACCCCTTCTAACCTGCTGCCCCTGGCCTGTATGCGGCGCTCTGCTGCGTTGTTGCACGAGACGCAAGCAGGGGTGGCCATCTCCAGACTCCAAGCTGGCGGCGTGAGCGCCTGGGCCAAGTGGTTCTTTGGGTCAAAGACGTTCCATCCATGTTCTTTTTTCTTTCCTTACCTCCTTGACCGCCCGCTGCCCCTGTGCTGCCCACCCGCCAGCCAGGATGGCAAGGTACGGGAAGGGTACGTACTGGACAGCCCTCCGCTTCAACCTAGCAGCTTTTTTTTTTTTTCTTGTGTTTTTTGCTTTTTTCTTCATTATATTCGGCCGTCCAGTCGTACCAGGCAGGCCTGCCCCCCCTCCCATCTCGACTTGAGCCTTGTGTGCCGCGAAGGCACGACGTCCTGGGGCCGGTGAGGTACCTCGAAACGGTACATGCGGCACCCGACGCTACTCGCTACCCGTCCATGGGAGACACACACACACACACACACGCACTCCTACCTAGGACATGGCGTAGAATTGGCACCACCACCTGGCCGGCTCCACAACCCATTCCCTCATTCATCCATCCGCCAGTGATCCATCCTTTCCACCCACTGCCCTGACCAGTCCAGTGTCCAGTGACCGCCCGGCGCTCGCTCGTACTCCGTAGTGTACCTCGCCCTCCCTGGTCCATCACCCATCTCCTCGCCCTCCACCACCACCACTCTGTGCCAGAACCACCAAGGCAAAGCAATCAAGCGTCCACACCCACTGCGGCACCACACGCTCTCACTCACCAGAGAACCCCACACACTCACACCCACCAGCGCTATCGACAAGTCCGTCCCATGCCTCCCATGCTTTCCCATCCTGCCTCCACCTGCCTGTGTGTCCGTCCTGCCCTGTCCTGCCCTGCCCACCCCGGCCGTATCTACTGCGGTGCAGAGACAGCCCAAAGGGAAGCAGCCGCCTCGTCTCCTTGGACTCCGAAATCCACTTACCCTCCGTTGTGAGATCCCTGCCCAATCCATATGACGCAGCCCGCTTTCTCGCTGGCCGCCCCTTCGACACCCAGACACCCGCCCAAAAAGGGACGGAAACCGTACGTACCGCCCCTGTCCAGCCACGCCGCTTGGGACACCTGCACTGCACGGCTGCGCGGATACCTCCCATCAACATCCCATCCCCATGCACGCAACCCGCAACTCGCTGCCTCTTCGTACACACATGCCAAACCGTTCTTCAAGGTCTTCACACTAGGTGTTGTCTTTCTTGGCCCACTCCATAACTCCATACCCATGGTGCCTGCTGCGTATCCGTAGTGGTAGTCTAGTGTGGTCGTTGCTCCGCTGGAGCTAAGGTTTGATTTTATCCTTCTTCAAGACCAATCTAGTATCACCCATGTATTCTCGCTACTCCCTTGGAACTCTTGCAGAGCAAGGCCTCTTTCTCCGTACTTACATAGGCTAGCCCTTGGGTCCGTCCTTTCTATGTCATCTATATCACCAACCACCGCCGCATCTCTTTCACTCTCGACTGCTTCTCACATCAGAGTCTCCAACTACAACCATTTTCTACTTTTCACACTACACCACACCACACTCAACAACGGTCACCGACATCACATTCACCATCATGATGCCCACACTCATGGGAGGTGCTCTCCCGGGCGTCGTCCCCATGTCCTACCACCAAGACACCTTCCTCGACGACTTGTCGAGACAGATGGCTCTATCACAGGCGTCAAGGAGGCTATCAAGAGGTTCCAACGGACAACGAACTGGATCAGCCATGCGCGTCGTCAAGCCCACAAGCGCAAACAACAGCCCGAGGTCATCGTCATCTATGCAGGCGAGGAGGAGGACTATGATGAACGACGGAAATCTGGCGAGGAGGAGGCAGCAGGTTATGGACCACGTCCCGATGCCCGAGTACAGCTCTCAACCTCGACCCAGTCGTCCCCTCAGCTGGCACCCATCCACCTTCCAGCAACAACAGCACAAGTTGCCGGTTCAGCAGTCCGTGGCCCACTACCCGTTCCCTGCCACCACATCGGCATATCATGAGACCGACAGCTACACTGCGTACCAGCAGTTCCCGCCTACACCTGCTGCCTACTCTTGCAGCACTTCTCCTGCCGCCGCCTTCTCACCACTTTCTCTCCCCTTTGGCGCCTACGATGGATCTTCCTATCTCCCCGTAGAGGGTTGGAATGTTCCCCAGCAGGCCCCTCCAGCTTATGTCTCCTCAACTGAGGCTGCTGGATATGCCGAGCCCTTCCCGGCGCTTCCCTCCACTCTCCCCGACTTGACACCTTCCACCACCTCGACTTCCTGGAACTCCTACCCCATGGACGGCTTCACCAGCACGTCGCCGCCGACTCCAGAGACCCTTCCCCAGGCTCAGCAGCCGCAGCCCATCGTTCCCAACGAGGACACCATCCCCTACCAGCCTCTGGACGAGCCTGAGGAGGAGGGTGAGATTCTCGTGGGCATGGGCCTCTACGACGCGCCTGACAAGTACGACCACGACCCTCAGCTCGACGCTTCTCGCTCCGCTATGTCCTCCCTCCTGGGTGCTCCGTACCGTCCTCGCGAAGGTACCGGCAAGGGCTTGAAGCTCGAGGAGTCGTGGCAGCCCCCTGAGGAGAGCGACGACGGGGATCAGGAAGATGCCGACGGCGAGGAACAGGATTAATATGACGACACAACGAAAGAAAACCCAAGGAATTTCACGGTACACTATCAGCGCAAGCGATTATGATTTAATGACGACACTTTGTATACTATGTATGATTACAACCACCAAGAGATGTATCACCACAGAGGGGAGTTGGGCCTTAGGATGGAAAAACATCTATTAAGGCTGATGATTTTGGAAAAAAAGGGAAGGCCAAAACAATACCCCAGGGATACACAATGAAAGGGACGCAGGGGCCAGACAAGTGGTCCCCGTGTCGTCAAACGATGTGCAGCTTAGCTGCGAAGATAGATGACCTAACCCAAAATACAAGAAAAACACCGCGCTATGCGCAAAAGACTCAACACTCAACCTGTCCACTTTTTGCACCTATCGTGACTTGATGCGTGCAAGATGCGGGAGATTTCGATTACCAATGTACACAGCCAGCACCAACAGCACGGAGGAGGCGCCGAATCGAAGTTGAATCGTCAACGCGGACGCTAAAAATAAGCGAGAAAGAGCCTCCCGAACAGTATCCCTGTCGAGCATGGCATGAGCTGCAGTGTGGGTCCATGCTCCCCTGTCACATTCCAGCGGCCGGCCAATCCTGTACACTGTGGAACCCCACCCCCGCCGTTCTGGCCAGCCCTGCCAGGTCGCGAAACACCCCGCCGTGTCCCCTGAGAAAATTCTGGTGCGGTGACCTCACCGGCCCCCAGCCTCCTCCCCCTCAGCGTCTACTCCCACTGTGTCTCACTGTGTGCCGCACCTCAGACTCCAGAGGGCGACGGATGTGCAGTGAGCCACACACAGCTGGCACTACTGGAAGCCGAACCCGACAGTGCCAGCTGAGTGAGTGAGAAAACACTTCACAATGTTGGAGAGGGGAGGAGGGGGAAGGAGGGGGAAGAGGCCGTTATCGGCTCGACTTGGCAACTCTACCCCACCATTGATGCTGTGGAAATTTTCGTCGCGGGCGAGTCACGAATCACGACAGCAAAGATACCGGGTAGCGATCCGATTTTTTTTTTTTGCAATTGCTGCCAAACTACCTGGTCCTGTTTGGCTACGAGACCTTTCCCCTCTTTCGTGGAAGCTGAAGCCTCGACTCACACATCACTGAATTGCATCGCACACGATACAGTCAGAAACAACACAACTCGAATTCTCAAGATGGCATCCCAGTACGACTCACCCGCTGTGCACCACCCGTCTGTTGTGTGTGTGTGTGAGAGGACGAACCCCGCGCTAATTACTTTTGCCATGGGCGTAGGAGCGTTTTGATGCTCGGTGCGGGCTTCGTGACCCGGCCGACCCTGGACATCCTCAGCGAGGCTGGCATTCCCGTCACTGTTGGTGAGCAAGAGCCCTCCGTCTTCGTGCGCGTCTGACATCAGACATTGCGCGCCATTATTTGCTGTGTGTTTGGTGTAGCGAAACTAACCCGTCCCGAACCAATGCAGCTTGCAGAACTCTCGAGTCGGCCCAGAAGCTGTCCGCCGGTGTTAAGCACGCCACACCCATCTCGCTCGATGTCACCAACGATGCCGCTCTCGACGCCGAGGTCGCCAAGCACGACCTGGTCATCAGCTTGATCCCCTACACCTTCCACGCGACCGTCATCAAGTCGGCCATCCGCCAGAAGAAGCACGTCGTCACCACCAGCTATGTCTCCCCCGCCATGATGGAGCTTGACCAGCAGGCCAAGGACGCCGGTATCACCGTCATGAACGAGATCGGTCTTGACCCTGGGTAAGTGTGGCAGACACAACCACGAATTATGAGCAGAGATGTTGACGTGTGCTCCAGTATCGACCACTTGTACGCTGTCAAGACCATCGAGGAGGTTCACGCCGAGGGAGGCAAGATCGTTTCCTTCCTCTCCTACTGCGGTGGTCTCCCCGCCCCTGAGGCCTCTGACAACCCGCTCGGCTACAAGTTCTCGTGGTCTTCTCGCGGTGTCCTGCTTGCCCTGCGTAACGCGGCCAAGTACTACAAGGACGGCCAGGTCGTCGACGTCGCCTCCAAGGACCTCATGGGCACCGCCAAGCCCTACTACATCTATCCCGGCTACGCCTTCGTCGCGTACCCCAACCGTGACTCGACTCCCTACAAGGAGCGCTACAACATCCCCGAGGCGGAGACCATCATCCGCGGCACCCTCCGTTACCAGGGCTTCCCTCAGTTCATCAAGGTCCTCGTCGACATTGGCTTCCTCGACGACACTGCCCAGCAGGCTCTCTCCAGCCCCGTTCCCTGGAAGGAGGCCACCAAGGCCGTCGTCGGCGCCTCCTCGTCGAGCCAGAGCGACCTCGAGGCCGCCATCCTCTCCAAGGCGACCTTCGAGTCCCCCGAGGACCAGCAGAGAATCCTCAGCGGTCTCCGCTGGATCGGCGTCTTCTCTGACGAGCAGACCATCCCCCGCGGCAACCCCCTCGACACGCTCTGCGCGACGCTCGAGAAGAAGATGCAGTTCGAGGAGGGCGAGCGCGACATGGTCATGCTCCAGCACAAGTTCGAGATCGAGCACAAGAGCGGCGCCCGCGAGACCAGGACGTCTACCCTCGTCGAGTACGGCGACCCCAAGGGCTACTCCGCCATGGCCAAGTTGGTCGGTGTCCCCTGCGGTGTTGCTGTCCAGCAGGTGCTCAACGGCACCATCTCGGAGAAGGGTGTCCTGGCGCCGATGAACTCCAAGATCAACGACCCCTTGATCAAGGAGCTCAAGGAGAAGTACGGAATTTTCCTGATCGAGAAGACCCTGTCTTAGAGGGTGTTTGTGTGGCGTGAGGTGGCATAGCTTGTGGCAGACCTGGGCCGCATCGGATCGGGTACCTACCGGGTGTCGTCGATTCTGGCGATCACCTTGATGAGAATTAAAATAAAAGTTTAGACCTCCAAGGATATAGAAGGACGCATTGATGTCCACGATGTGTATGCACTCTCGTCCGGTACCCGTACGTGAGCCCCAACATTGCGCTACCCCTGCATCATTCGGTCATCTCTCGAGTGGACCGGACATTGGGGCGGTGGTGAAGGAATGAAAAAGATTCATCTCAGCTGTGCAGCGCCAGAGCAGGCGTTCGAATATGGGCCAGAGACATTGGTGCAACGCCACGGCACGAACGGAATCAAAGTTGGTGAGAGAAAGTGCAACTCATCTGATGTGTCGGTCAGTGTGGAATGAGATGCCCCTGAGGTTGAGAGTCTCGCTGCACTTGCCATAGGCAGGCAGGGTGGCGCTTTACATGTCCCTGGCGGTGGTCGGCTGGCGGTGTGTCGTGTGCTGTGTCTGTGTCTGGTAGTCGGGAATTTCACTAGAGAGCCAAAAATTGTCTCCATACTTTTCTTCCCCTTCCATTTTCCCCGTCCCATCTATCAACTTCGAAGTATTCCACGAATACTGCGTAGCACACACCCCCTTGCTCCGACCCCAGGCACCCCCCATTGGACTGCAGCGGAGAGAAAAGACAAATCGGTTTGGCGCCCTGTTACGGAGAAGGCGTTCGGTACCGAGTACTTGCATCTGAACACCAAAAGCCTCGAAAAACGAAGAAGAAAAAGCCTTGAAGCCACGCCGCCAGCACCAGGAACAAACGACGAGAGCCTTTCCGGACGCGGCTTTGAAACATTGCCTACATTTACCGCACACACAGCTGCTGCCTCTCGGCGCGCGACTCTAGCGGTCTAGCACACACACGAGGGCGCGCACTCGCTACCTGGGCGCAGCTCAACAGCCCGCCGAACGAACGAACGATCGGAAGCATGGTCCAATATATCCTGACGCCATGGCGCGATCGCCGCGAGCTGCTCAAGGTTCGCCAGCAATTCTATCCCGCAGCCGCCCCGTCAGCACCTGCTGCTGCCACTACAGCGCCCTCCACCAAAGCCCGAATGGCCGCCAGCACCACTCGGGCACCCGCTACGGCTGCTGCACCACCCAGACCGTCGGCGTCGTCGACCCATGCTGCTGACACCACGGCCGCAACGAGCACCAGCGCCAACGACCATTCAGCAGCAGCAGCAGCAGCAGCAGCACTGGCGGCCCAGCACCACGCCGTCGCCAGAGTGTCCATGTGGATGCAGCGCGGGAACTGCCCGCACATGGTCGAGTCGACGGCGCTGCTGACGGCCGCCATCCTCAGCGACGGGGAGAGCTCCGGGAGCGCTGGCACCTATGCCGTACGAGCGGCCTACGCGGCCGCCTTTAGTCGGTACGTTTTGGCTTCTTCGTCTTCTTTTTTCGTCTTTTTGCTTTTTTTTGGTCTTCGATGCAAATACACTATGCAGTGCAAGCGAGACAGAAGGGGGGCATGTCAAAGTCTATTTCGGCCGTTTGCTCCCTCTCGTCTGGGCTGCTTCCCGCCCGTCTCCCACCCTCCCAACCAAAGCCAACCCAACCAACCCTCTTTGGGGCCATGAAACACGGTGTTGGTTTGTTCTGCCCTTTGGCTTGTCCGTCTTTCTTCCCCTCTGGCCTTTACATCTCCACGCCCCTCCCTTCCCCGGGGATCTGGGCACCTGTCGTCGTTGGCGTTATTTTGGCTTTCGGGTATTTCATAATTTTGCCCTCTGAGGGCGGGATTGTCAAATCCTCTGCTCTCACACCACCCTTTGTGTCTGGGACACACCCTCACCCTCCGTTCTTGCCATGACGCCCTGCCCGTCTTTTGGGTTCAGCCCCTCAGACCCAGAGATCAGAGACCATAGGCCAGACCCAGGCCGGTCCGTCTGATGAAATCGACCAGGTAGAATCGCCTGATCTGCAGACGAATATTACACTTGCAAACACTTACAAGAGCGCCCGCTCGCTTGTACGGGCTAGCTTTTCGAAGCCAGGACTTGCAAAGACACCTTCTCCATGGTTGGCAAAACCATCTCGATGTTCGCTCTTGTCTCAGCTTGTCTGGGTCGCGAGTGCGACTCTGACCTACGGCTGACTGACGTTCCTGGCCCAGGAGCATTCGTTTTACCTGCTGGAGACGTGTGGTCTCTCAACCAACACCAAGACCTGCAAGGCATCTTCCCTGACCATGTATACGGTTATGGTTCCGCCTGAGCCGTCCGGACTGCTCGTCCGTCTCCGGCCGGCGGCCCCTTGGGGGGATTGTCTTTCACGACGCTAGTATCGCTGATCGTCATACCACACCTGCTCACTAACACTTGCAGGTTCGTGACCGGGCTCCTCGACGGGCACCAGGACAAGCAGCGCAAGCTGAGCATGTACTCCGTGGCCAAAACCATTGGTCTGCCGGCAACGTTTGTGGAGCTGCGTCACCAGGCCACGCATGAGCAGCTGCCATCCCTGGCGAAGCTGCGGTCCGCTGCGAGGAAGGCTCTGGCGTGGATTTGGGAGTACTACTGGCAGCACCTGGGCGCGAATGAGGATGAGGAGGAGGTCATTGTCGGGGACGCCGCCGCGCGTGGGTATCGTGAGATGGTGACGGCGTACCTGGAAGAGGCGGAGTGGGCGAGGAAGGCTGAGCGGAAGAGGCTGTTGGGCAGGCTGGACGAGAGCCAGCTGCTTGAGGCGCTGTCGCAGGTCATGGAGGCGCCGAGGGATGATGCAGTCTTGCGGGGGGCTCTGAGGTTATCGAGGGAGCTTCTGCACAAAGGACAAGGAGAGGTGGAGGAGCGCGAGGATGTTGACCTGGAGCAACAGGTCGAGGAGATTACGCAGATTTCACGGAGTAGGGACGTCATGATGTCGGACGCGAGGGACGAAGAGAAGGCTGCTGAAGATGCGGAACATGAGGGCGACGAGAGCGGTGGGATCGGTTGGGCCAAGCACAAGGGCCCTTGGAAGCCGCGTCCCATCGGCGTTGCCTGAATCCAGGCCGTCCATAATTAAAGACGACCTGATATCATATTCTTGTCTCCCTCTGCCTG
Source organism: Colletotrichum chrysophilum (assembly GCF_026319265.1). NCBI lineage: Eukaryota > Fungi > Ascomycota > Sordariomycetes > Glomerellales > Glomerellaceae > Colletotrichum > Colletotrichum chrysophilum. The sequence continues at coordinate 1,025,620 of NW_026517288.1, read as the reverse complement.
CTTCATCAGCGGTATGTTGAAGTCGAGTGTTGAGTCCAAAGTGAAGACGTCTTGCTGCATCACGTGGGGGGTCATGACGATGAGCGAGTGGAGGGGGGACTTCCTGCAGGGGCCCCCTCTTCAGATTTGTAATAACGTCACCGTGACTTGCCGCTGAAGTGCAGCCAATACCACCACTCGAAGCACCGACGACACGCCTTCTCACCATCGCAATTGCCTTTCATGAATCCCCTCATCGTAAGGAGGCCATTTCTAAGACACAAACTCGCTACCGTAACAGCAGCTGTAAGCATCTATCCGTCTTGAGGGAAACGTTTGAAAGACGGGCCGCTGCTGACAACTTATGCAGCTTACATTCACCAACGCCATGCATATCCAGTCGATTCCCATGTGTTCGTTTTTCAAGTCTCACGATGTAGTCCAGATTCTGACGCGACCGTGGATGTGCAGGGAAGGGTAGTAGCAACAACTACGCCTACCTGGTGAAGGACGAAAAGACCAACGACGCCGTCATCATTGACCCGGCCAACCCGCCCGAGTGAGCGACCCTTCCCGCCGCGATGCGTTCAAGTACTCGGTCAGAGTCCATGAGCTGACAATGTGTGCGCCAGAGTCGCCCCCGTGCTGGAGAAGGCCCTGAAGAACAACGAGATCAACCTCACCGCCATCGTCAACACGCACCAGTGAGTCTACCTGCGAGCTTCGACTTTGGGGGAGAGGGCACGTCCGACTAACGACTCGCAGCCACTGGGATCATGCGGGCGGCAACAAGAAGCTGGTGAGTTTCCTTCTGGGGAAGATAAGCATGAGTGTTCGCTGACACGCCGCAACAGCGTCAGGAGCTGAAGAAGCCTGACCTGGCCATCATCGGCGGCAAGGACTGCGAGGCCGTGACGAGGACGCCCGGGGACGGCGAGTCGTTCAAGATTGGCAGCATCGCGGTCAAGGCGCTCTACACGCCGTGCCACACGCAGGACAGCATCTGCTGGTTCATGCAGGACGGGGAGCAGAAGGTCGTCTTCACGGGCGACACGCTCTTCCACAGCGGTGAGGACGTTTCTGCCCCCTTCATCTTTCCCGTCGCGACTGACACCATCGACGCAGGCTGCGGCAAGTTCTTCGAGGGGACCCCGGAGGAGATGCACAAGGCGCTGAACAAGACGTTGGCCGCGTTGCCCGACGACACTGTCGTCTTTGTGAGTTTGAGTCCCGGATCGGGGGCATGAGTGAGAAGCTGATATCGGAGGCAAGCCCGGCCACGAGTACACCAAGTCCAACGTCAAGTTCGCCGCGTCGGTGCTGCAGAACGAGGCCATCCTGAAGCTGCAAAAGTTCGCCGAGAACAACGAGGAGACGCAGGGCAAGTTCACCATTGGCGATGAAAAGGTATGTCCCAGTTATGGATGGCAGATGGATGAGTGGGCCGCTGACTTTGATGTAGAAGCACAACGTCTTTATGCGTGTGGATGTGAGTCACGACATTGATGTACCGAGAGGTGCGTTCTAGGCTGACGAGAGATATCAGGACCCGGAGATCCTGAAGGTTACGGGAGAGCAGGAGCCCGTTGCTGTCATGGCCAAACTGCGCGAGATGAAGAACAACTTCAAGTGAGTAAGTGGTAGGCTTCATTTTCTCTCGTGTGGCATAGTTCCGGTAGAGCACTACAGTAGACTGACTTGTGAAGTCCGCCTCCCGAGTCAAAAATTTGATGCGAAGTGGGCGGATGGGATATGGGGTTCAACACGGAGGCGCGGAGGTGATACCAGTAGTTTACGAATGCTCCTTACTAGAACACACAGTGGCGTATGTTCCGTCGTGAGTAGGGAATAGAGTTCACTCGTCACAATTACAGTATCTTCACATCATCATCAGCATGTCTCCCGAAGGCCCAAAGCACCCGACCGAGACCGATCGGGCGACTGGTGTAGCCCAGGGAAGAGGCGGTTCGTCCTGCGACCGCCCCCGTTTGTTCAATTTTGCTTCACTGTCCACACGTGCTCGCTCTGGGATTTGGAAGCGGCAAGCTCTAGCATATTTTGAAGCGGTTTGAGGCAAGAGAAAGGGAAAAAACGGCAGTCGCCGTGGGGTTCGTGTCTGTTGGACCTCCCGTGGGAACGGTGTTTGCATCCGTCAAGTGTCAGGATGCCGAGGCCTGCGGCGTGTGGAAGGCATGTTCCGGCCGTTGGGGAGTTTTGAGATGTAGGGAATCTCCTGCGAGGTCTGCGTGGGTTGCAGAGAGGTGCCGTCCGGTGCGGAGGCTGTAGACTGCGTGCGGCCGCGTGTGGGCTTTGCAGTGGCAGTGTGTTTGTGCCAGAGTAGGCGAAGTCTTTGCAGAGCGATGCTGCTGTGTTTTTGCCAGTGAAGGCTTGTCTTGCCAGAGTAGGCGGTTGTCTTTGCCAAAATCGGCGCATCTGTGCCAGAGTAGGCGGGTTCACCAGTGTAGGCGTGATGATCTGTCGAGGCGTTTTACCGTCCTCAATGCAGTTGCGCATCCGTCGCGTTGTGCAATGGATGGCTGTGAAAGGGTAAAGTCGAGGAGTCCAACCAAGCCGTTGCAGAATTTTATATCCCCATTGCGGCGGGGCCCGCGATACGGTGCTTGGTGGGCGCCCGCACGTGCCATACACACTGTGTGCGCGCCGAAAGCCAATTAACGCGTGGTCGCAGAGCAAAGCGTCCCGGCGCATCCATCGTCATCGACGTCCAACCCACGCTTCCCACCGAACCTCTGTCCCCGACTGCCAGACATAAACACAGCATATTTCCAAACAAACAGGAGCAAACAAAACATTAATTCACAATGGTAAACCACCTCCGGCCCGCTCCTGCACCCGCACAGCTAACTCTCCCCTTCCCAGCCCGCAAAGCGCAAAGCGCCAACGGCCGCCTCCGCCGACCCGCCACGCCCGCGCGCCTCAAAGCTCGCCAAGGAGCACAACATCTCGGCGCAAGAAGAGCGCGAGATCCGCGAGGCCTTCTCCCTCTTCGCGGAGCCGATGCGCGGTTACGGCAAGGAGGGCGTCATCCCGACGTCGGACGTGCGGTCGGCGCTCGTGGCGCTGGGGATCCCGCCGGCCTCGCGCGCCGAGCAGGCCGAGTTCGTCGAGATCCTGGACCCGGAGGGCGAGGGGTTCGTCGGGTACGAGCCCTTCTTCGCCATCTGCGCGCTCAAGTACCACCAGCGGGAGACCAGCGGGGCCGGCGGCGAGGAGAGGAGACGGGAGGTCGAGGAGGCGTTCCGGCTGTTCACCGGCGTGGGGAGCTCGAGCGGAGGGCGGGACGTGATTTCGCTGGCGGATTTGAAGAGGGTTGCTGGCGTGCTGAGGGAGGACGTCAAGGATGAGGTGTTGAGGGACATGATTCTCGAGGCCAACTGCGGCGCGGGGGTTGGGAGGGGCGTGAGGAGAGAGGAGTTTGAGGAGGTGATGCGCCGGGCTGGGGTCTGGCGGTGATGCTGAGGTGGTGTGCGCATTCGAGCGTTGTTCATTATACCCTGCGAGGTGTTTGGCGTTTGGCAAGGCAAGGCATGGCATGGCATGGCGATTTACCGTCTACAGGAGGTTCACGACGGCGGGCAGGACAGACTTCATTTCATCAAATTTCACGAATTGCAAAACAGGATGTACCAAGGTGAATACCGGATATAATAATGATTCTATCTGAACTCAGTGCAGCCCATGTGGTGTGGGGGTCGGGGTGTTCTTCCACCGCCCCCTGGTTGGTTCCATGCTCATAAAAAACGCCCTTGAAATATGCATATTCCGGCCTTTCCCTTGGTTTTGCCATGCGTTGTGTGTGTGTGTCATGACCAGACGTTGGAAATATGGATTATTACATCCTCGTCTTATCCCAAGTCAAATACAAAACCCTCCCGTATGTGTGAGATGATGAGGTTGGATGGGTTGATGGTGTCCTCTCCGTAGCCTATTTGCTGGCCGGCTTCCTTTTGTGCAAGAATAGAACGAGAAAAACGCAGAGTAAAAAGAGAATCGTCGTAGCACGGCACGCCGCGCCTGCCGCATACGCTCTGTTCAGAACGGAGCAGAGTGAGGGACGGAAGCGGCGTACTAAGCCGTCGTGTCGGCGGCGGCAGCGGCTGCCTTCTCCTTCTCGGCGGCCGCCTTTTGCGAGTCAATGACGGCCTGGAGCTCAGGGGGCGCCTTGAAGCCCTGGTGGTCCTGGTGACGCTTGTAAAAGTAGTTGTCGGGCTTGGGGCGGAGCTCAGCGGGCAGCTCCTCCAGGACGCACTCGAGGATGGCGTCGATGGACTTTTGCTTGGAGCCGTCGCGGTGCCAGATGGAGATGAGGTGGGAGTTGAAGCGGACCGAGAGACCTACGCCGCAGATCTGGTCGTCTAAAGAAAGGCATTCCGTTAGCAATCCCGCAGTCTCTCCGTGTGTGTGAGCAGAGGCAAAGGAACTCACTGTCATCGAGGACGCTCTGCAGCTTCTCGCCAATGGCAAGCAGCTGCACACGGGTCCAGACGTCCGGGCCAATGTTCTTGGGGACGCGGAAGGTCCAGGCGCCACCGTTGATGTTGCGGCGGTCCTCCCAGATGGGCTTGAAGCCCTGCTTGAAGAGGTAAATGGACTCGCGCATCTTGATCTGGTCGACGGGGGTGTTGTTGTTGTACTTCCAAAAGTCCTGGACCGACTCGATCTGGGAGCCGAGCTGCTCCAGCTGCACCTTGTACTCCTCGTCATTGCTTGTCTTCTGGTCCTTGTTTTGCCTGCGAGAGAATGGTGTCAGTCAGGTGCTAGGACCTCGGCGAGGCTCAGGGGGGATGGTGTTGTTCGTTGCGGGGTTGAATGCGCAGCAGGAGAGCAAACACGCTGGAGGGAATCTGGGCAGGCTTACTTGTCAAAGTAGACGTTCCAGTAGTGTTGTGTCGGCAGCGGGCGCATGGCCTTCAGGAAGTTGCGCTTCGCATCGTCACGCTGGTCGGCCGGGGAGCTGACGCTGGGCGAGTTGGGGTCGGTAGTGCTCTGGGACAGGCCCGAGAGGCCACGGGTGAAGAGCGCGGGTCTGGTAGCCATGGTCGCGGTCGATACGAGGGGTATAGAAGAACGCAAAGAAGGACGAAGGGCAGAACGACAGACTGAGAGTGACAAGAGGTGTCAAGAACGTGAAATGTCGGGCTCAGGAATAAGCTGTCGGCTCGTACGTTGTGGCCGGCTGCAGCAAGACCTAGCACCTGGTCGGGGATCGGGGATCGGGGGTCGGGTGGACGTGGCCGAGAGAGAGAGAGAGAGAGGGAGCCGTTTGGCTTGCTGTTCGTTCGTTGGCTCGGTGGTCTGCGGCAGTGCCTAATGTAGCAACGAGGGGCAGAAGTGGGCAGCCCCGTGTGGCTCTTTAGTGGAGGGACTGGGGGGTTGGACGACGTGGGCTTATTGCTGTCGTTGCTGATGGTGCTGTTGGTCGCTTTTGACGGCGGGGTCTGCGTTGCGGTACGGGAAAAGAGGCGTCGTGGGCTGTTGGTTTTCACCAATGAACAGCGACCAAAGTCTTGAGTGGTTGGTTTGGCGGATTCAAGGGACGGTAGCAGGAGCAATCGAGGGGTGGCGTATTCTCGAGTATTCAGAGATGAATCTCGGCGATGGCAAGAAATCCACACAATATGCCCTTGTTGCTTCACAGCTGCTGACGCTTTATTTTCCTCCAATGTCGGCCGGGCTCAATTCAATTCGGGCACGGGACGAGATAAGAACGAAACCGTAAACCGGAAAGGAACCCTTTCAAAAGAGACAGGTTGAGTGAGAGGAGGTCGGAAACAAGGGTTCAGCGGTTGACAGCAACGGCGGACGGCGACAAACAACAGGTTTCTGCAACTTCTGAATGACTCGACAGTCGGATCCAGGGAGCTTGGTGTCAAAGAGAGGTGAACAACACGACAAGGCGGCGACCGAGGGAGAGGCGGTAGAGAAAAGAAAGGGAACAAGAGGAAGAGAGAAAGCAGTAAGGTTGAGGGTAATAAGTATCACCAACAATTCGGTCCTCGTCTCTCGTCGTGGTCAGCAGCAGCAGCAGCGCCTCCCTCCAAACACAATCACCCCTACTCCTGCTCGTCTACAGTGCTGCACTTGTTCAGGTACCTCACCAAAGGAGACAGCAACCCGGAGGGAACACGACACAAGACGATACGGCGTCCAGGCGGCGAGGTACCTTTCCGCGGCCTCAGCTTAGCTTTCAGGTACCGTACCTGACCTCCCCTCTGGATGTTAGGGGAGTTTGTCTCGAGATTGGACAGGGAGCATCGGAATCCGGTCGAGAGTCCTCTGATCTGAGGTCTGAAGCGCAACAGAGCAGGGAACCTGGCAGTTAATTGGCGAGTGACACCGGAAGGGGAAGTCGAGGGACCGGGGACCAGGCACAAGAGGAGGGGACCTGGAACCTGGATCTCATCTTTGCGACCGTGATACCGTCCCGAATGGAACTTGGGACTTGGGATCACCAGCAACGACGAATAGGGGCCCTGCCGGCGCGACACCCACTGCTGGTGCTGTCTGTTACTGGTGCTGCTGCTGCTTGCCTGGCCTTGCCATCAGCCGTTCCTGCCGCTACGCGCGTAATAAGTGGCAGCAGCCAGCAGCAATAGAGTACGCCGGTCATGACCCTAGGGTGACATTCCGTGGGCCGTCCGTCCCGAGTTTGGAGACGTGCGTTGGTCAGTGCTGGAACTGACGCTAGAGTCAACTGGTACCGAAAGCGGCGTCAACGGCGAGCAACAGCGAGAGATAGATAGACACACAAGACTCAGCACACAGAGAGGACACACAAGACACAGGATACAGAGACACAGACAGAGACAGGGCAGAGCCAAGGTAGAGAGAGAAGCTTGGTGGGAACATCTTACCGGCCTGAAACATCGAGCCGCATTTGCGGCCAGTAATAAGACGTTGCGACGAGGGGGGAGGGGAACGGGGGGGCTGCCGCGGGAGTGGGAGCAAAGACCGGATGTTCAGGTTCGAGAAGCTTGCTGCTTGCTACGGCACAGCGATGGACGACGGCTGCTGTCCCTGACTTCCTGCTCAATGTTCGCTGTTCCCCCCTCTGAGGCAATGGCGTGCCCACGACAAGGTGCCTATTCGTCAGGTACCTTGCGCACCGGCGACAGGGACATGGGCCAAGGCATGTGCCGTGCCGTGGAAATGCAGGGTTCACCGGCACCCGCCCCAGAGAGCGACGAGTTTAAGTGCACCGTAGCGAATTGATACGGATGCCGTGCGAACGTCTCCTCTCCCCTCAATCATCCCGATATGAATTAAGGAGGCAGGCACTCGACTGTTAAGGTATGATGTGCATCTGAGCCGACGTAAGCTGGAGCTTTTCATATTCGTCTTCGTTCGGACAATCCGTTCGATGGCCCCAAGGGTCTGGAACCGGGCCTCTGCGCTCGAGTTGCAAGTCATGTCAGTCAGTACCAAGCACTACGCACTACGCAGTAACCTCGCTCAGGTAACGTCCTCAGAGATTGACTTTCCAACGTCACCCAGACGCAGATGCACCCATGAAATCAATTGAGTTGTCTGCGGAAGTACACTCAGCTTCGCCCTCTCAGCAGCTTCGGAACCCTCTGCGAGCTTTCCACTGGAAGAAGAAAGGAAGGACCGAAATACCGAAGAGACAAAAACCATCCGGCCATAGTCTCAGATGCCCATTCGTTCGCTCCCCCGACTTGAGTCTGCCCCGGCATCGAAGCCACCGCGCAAAGTAAAGACTAACTTGAGATGAATCTCAGGGGCCCAGATCGAACCTCTCTTCGATTTTGCCTTTTGCCCACCAGGCATGATGTGCAGGAAGTTCTCCCGGCCGCGGGTGCTCACCTCGCCCTGGGTGCCCGGTCCAAACCTCGCCCGTCCAGACAATCGGTTTCCCCCCGCCCATTGGACTGAACTAACTAATTGACCCCCATTGCCAAACGGTTACATGGTCTCAGACACGTACCAACGCTGTCCTTTGCGCCCGGCTGTTGCGAAGCGGAACCGGCGAGCAGTCACTTCTCTGTAATAGACGGGCTGGTGACAGGTTGCAGGTCACCACATCTGACAGACAGATCATTCGTTTGTCTTCTTCCCGTGGGTCCCCTTCGAGACAACGACGCGCGCGCAACGTTAAACGACTTGAAGCGTTTGCCAAGCACCGCTCCTCTGCAACTATACAACCCAATACGCCCATTCTCAAACTGTACGAACTCAAGATCTTTAACGCACAAGAGATAACTCCATCCAATGTCCAAAGAGTCCAAACCCAATCTCCACACATAGAGACAGACCACACAACAGGCATGAATGGGCTCTAGCGCTTCCGCGTCAGAGACTGCCGCCAGATAAACGACTCTACTCGTCCACAGAGTCCACATCTGCTCTCCACGAATGTCAATCCAGTCAGTGAACGGGATGTTGTGCAGACTACGGTTGTAATTGCGTAAGTGATAGGCACGTCTCGCTCGTCCCGTCAAAGTTTCGATTCGCCGCCGTTGCACCCGTTGCCGCCGGATGGCGCAAGAACCACGTCAGAACAAATCATAGTTCGAGACAAACGCTCTTCCGTCGTCTCTTCCAAAAAGCCTCCTTCCCGGGGAGGGGGAGTTCACACGTTCGTTCCCAGCCAACCCTAACAGCGGGATCCCTTCCAGAACGCCCTTCTTTCTCGCCGAGCTCGCCCCTTTCAAACCGTACCTGAGCTACAGGCCGTCGGGACGGGGATGTCCCCATCACGCCGGGCCCGGCCGCTAACCATGCCAATCGGCCCTGACAGCACGTATATCGTCCACCTTGTTCCATGTTGCCCATCTTGAGGCACCGTCTGGATGGATACCTAGTTTGAGATCACGTCGGTGTGAGAGGGAGGACAGGAGCCAGAGGGGAGAGAGAAGACCCGCCCACTTCCCTACGGAATGACAGCCCGGCTGGCTTTGCTTCACGCGTTTCGATCATGACGTATCCATGGAACTTTGTTATCTACATACATTTGGGAGGGCATTTCTACTTGTCCCATACTACGTTATCCTATCCTACGTTATCCTAATTCGTCTCTCTCATGCCGTGCTAACCTAACATACGGGCTCGTGCATGTGCGAAACGACTGTCGTCCATAACAGCCCTGTACCCTGAATCGAAGACTCCCTAAACACCATGCTGTTATCATCGTGATTTTGACACCACACGCACATATACCAATAGCCGCACTTGTTCGTAATTCTCCTTCTTGTCTCCTTACGCATTCAGCGCACCTGCCAATACGTCGCCAACCCATCGCTCCTTGTCGTCTCCGATTTTCCGTCTGAACATGCCCAAGTCGCTCAGCAGGCTGCGCATATAATCCTGCATGTCGTTGGCATTGTCCTCAATGACATCTGAGTCGTAAGCCGTATCGTCCGAGTCGTCGTATAATGACTCGCCGTCCTCGGCATTCTCCTTATCCTCCTGCCCCGCCTTGGCCTCTTCAGTCTCGTGTTCCTCTTCAGTTGCCGGCTTGACGGTGACGGCGGGGATGGGGTTCTTGAGACTGTCGAGTGCCAACTTGAGATGCAGGCGGAGGGCTTCATTTTCCGTCTGCAAGCTCCGGATCTTTCCCTCTGCGACGAGGCTGCGCTCCTCCATCATGCGCTGCATGGTCACCACGCGGTTCTGGTACTCCTCGAGCTTCTCTTCTTGGTCCATATTGTCCTTCTCGCGCCGGCGCGACTCCGATACAGACAACTGGAGAACGCGGATCTCCTCCGCCATGGCAGTGATCTGTGCATCACGCTCCGCCGACGAGATGTGGTCTTGATTGACAATAGCGCGGGTGCGAATACGTTTGGCCTGGTCCGCATAACGCAGAGTCGAGAGAGTCTCCTCGTAGTCCGACGGCGCGATACAGGCAACCATTGCCGTTTTACTGTTGCCTCCCAAAGAGTCCTTCAATAGCCACGTTAGGATCGAGTCTCTGTAAGGGACCACGTCCTTGCTCCGCTTTCTCGAGCCCGATTTGGCGTCCGCGAGCGCACCAATGACACGACCGAGAGTGGTCAGGGACTTGTTGATGTTGCTTCCCTCGCGGAGGCGCTGACCCGTCGCCTCTGTCGCTTTGGCGCGCTCACTGCCAGCCAGATCGACCAGTCGAATACGCGAGCTCCGTTCGGTCGTCTCGTCCGTCTCCATGTCATGGTGGATCTGCTTGAGCATAATGGTGAAGACGGCGTGACTACGACTACTGGTGTCGTTCATCCTGGTGCTGGCCACGGTTCTTGATCTATCTCCCGCAGTCATGTATCGCAAGATCTCGTTAAGATTGCGCACCGGCACCTCGGTCAGGTCCTTGATGTATGGCCCATCCGTTGGCGACTCTCTGATCTTGAGATAGTACGGCGGCTGGTTGGGCACGACAGGCACGAGAAGGTCGCGCACGTGCTCGTTGTAGACCTCAAAGTACGATACTCTGACGTTGTAGGAGATGTTGGGTGTTTCGTTCTGCGCGGCCTCGATTCGCTCGAAGAGATCCTCGCACGTTCGAGGAATCAAGCCCGGCTGGTCTGGTGTGCCCATCATCGTGTAACTCTTGCCTGAACCCGTCTGGCCGTAGGCAAAGATGCAAGTGTGGTAGCCCTCAAAGTTGTGGTCGAGGAACTCCTCGCCCAAGCTGTTGTAGACGTCCGACTGGTGCGCATAGTGTTTGTCGTTGAGATCGTGACTCCAGAACGAGCTATCAAAGGTGAACGTCTTTTCTTCAATAATCTTCCTCGACTTCGCCTTGGCGTTCGCTGGGTCGCTGTCGTTCGGCACCAGCAGCGTCGTCTGCTGGGTGACGGGGTCCATCTCCACCAGGCACTCAGCGCCGCGTTCAATCTCTATGCGCATCTGTCAGTCTACATCTCGTTTCACGTCGTATGGGTACTCGTACCTCTGGGCAGAAACGCCCGAACTCGGACGACGACCCGGACATTGCCCCCGTCCATCTTGACGGGCGCATCGTGCGACCGCAAGGACGGGGTGGAGGCAGACGAGTGAAGCTGAGGCATCTCGAAAACCGCCGAGGGCATCAATCGAGGGTCGAGAGAGAGTCCACGCAAGGTGGTGGTAATTTCATCGAGAATCGCGCGGTAACGTTGACGATGTGTCGCCCACATCCCAAGACGAGGCGGTCGGGCTTGTTTACTTTGTTGCCCAATTGGGAGGTAACGTGGTGGGGCCGAGTTGCCGGGGCAGTGGCGCCACACTTGCTGTGTTTGTGCGCCTAAGCTGACACCCCTGCTGGCTGGCGACTGCTCTGCTTCAGGTTTCCAGTTGATGAGGCAAAAGAAAGGTGTTTCTAATTGCACAGAAAGGATGCATGGAAGGATGTTCGTGTTTGAAGGTCGATGTGCCGGAAAAGAATGACAGCTGTGTGTCGACGCAAAGTTGAAAGAGGCGGTTGTCACTGTGCTCTGCCGAGTAAACAATCGTGGCTTCAGGTGCACGCGCAAACGAAAATGTCTAAACGTTCTATGCTTCTAGTGATGGTGTCAAAGTAACTAACGCCTTGCGCCACGCCGTCCAATCTTGCCCTGGTCTCTTGCGATCGTCTTGGCCCTGCCTAGCAGCTCTGGTGTCTTCCTTTGCCGGCCTAATTCCATTCCACAACCCGCTGCTCACCTCTGCGTTGCTTATTCTACCAAAGGGGCTTTCATCGTCTTACGGCCGTCTCAGCCCCTTTCCAAGAAGCTCACTTCCCACCTCTGAGATCATTTTCTCGTTAGGAAACTGCTTCTTCTTGGCGAGAACCGCATCTTCTGCGTCCATCGTCCTGAGCAAATCAGACACCTCACTGTCTGATGGCGTGCAATAGACCAGGTTGCCCAGAGCAAGCAACATGCCCTGCAAGGCCTCTGGCGACTTTTCTTCCTGGCCTATGGCCTCCAATACTGACGCTGCCAGCTCCACGGAGTCGCCTTCGGGTAAAACGTCGCCTGTCTTCTCTCGTCTTGCTTTGTTGCTAGCTAATGCCAGGTTGAACATCAAGGAGGATGCAGAAACACGGATGTTATTGTGACTGTCGTCCAGAAAGCTCGAAGATATCAACTGAATGATTGGCGCTCTGAGACCCTCGTTGCGAAGGATCTCTTCGGGGTAGAGTGGCGTGGAAAAAAAGTTGCACGCCATCTGCAGCGTCACAAGACGCAATGCGTAAGGGCAGTCGCTGTGAGAGTTGACAAAGTTCAAAATGGCTAGGACTGTCTGGTGATCCTTCTCCTCGGCAAAGTAGCCGCTGAATCTTGCGTCGACTAGAGCGCATCTGAGAAGATCAACCACGGGGAAGAGTACCTCAGTCGGCAGTGAATGAATGGACTGCCTCAGGAACTCTGCAAACTGGCTCAGATTTGGCAGAGTCGCAGCTGCCGGGCCTTGCTTTTCACGGGCTTCAATGAATTGTTTGACTCCTTGCACAGCAGGATCCGTTGCTGTTGCTCCCATCTTTGCGAGTAGCTTCTCCAAAGGTGGTACTTTGGAGTAAAGCACTGGCCGCCCATTCGGGTTGGAAAAGCTCGGTAGGTTTAGGGACTCGTGGGGATGACGGGGGAAAACCATTTGCAACAAGAGTTGGATGTTGCCCCGAAGCGCAGCCGGGTCTGCCCCTGCCCACTCATTCTCCTTCTCTCCGTGCAGGTAAGTGACAAAAGTCGGCGTCGCTCGTGGGTAGTTCTTATCCGGCAAAGGAGTAAGCTGGGCTACGTCAACCTTGATGAAAACTGCCTTGTTACCGGCTTCCGCTGAGAGCTCGTCAAAGGTTGGGGCGATGGCCCTGCAAGGAGGACATGTTGCCGAGGTGAAGAGGACAACCGCACAGGTCTTCTTTGCAGACTCGAGAGCAGCGTCGAGCTCCTGCGAACTGTTGACTACCCTGACGTTGGCTTGGGGCCTGGTTGGTTGCGGTGCTGAGCTGTGTCCATTGGCGGTGTTGCCATTCTGAATGCCAAGAATCGAACCGTTTTGCCTGTTTGAAGTCATGGCCTGGGTCAGTTGGGGCATGAGCATTCTCCCAAACGGCGAGCTGAGAACGGCATCCGGCATTTTGATAATGTGCTCGGGGATGCCTTTTCCAAGCAGAAACTGGGCGAAGGAATCCGAGAAGTTGTTGCAGTTGTGCCTCCACAAGTCATAGGCCTGTGGACGAGTTAGAGGGATTTTGCATCTGGTTTCCGCGCTGCGCACTTGCCTCAATTGTAAATATTGGCCTGAGAGAGTCCAGGAACTCTTCAATCACCTCCATTGGCAGTTCTGTGCGGCCAAGGAAAATTCGTTCCATCGGCTGGCCCAGGTGAGAGGTCCCTGGAGTGATGTCGACGATGCCGCCATCGTAAACGTATTCTCGACCATTGAGCTGGATTGAGGTGTGGTAGATTGCATCAAGGTGGAATCCTAGCATGCCCTGGGACATTTGCCGGGCAAGTCCTCTGGACAGGTCGTACGTCAAGAGATGCACGTCCATGTCGGTGATAGGTGCAAGTCAAAAGCAAGGGGCAACTGTGTCTTGGTAGATACGAAGTGGAAGGAGGCTAGGCCGTTGGTAGAGCTGAGGAAAATCGAGTTGATGGGAATCAGACAGTTGCCGCACAATCTAGAGAGCTGGCCTTGCGATAAAACCTTTTGATGCTCAATATACCCTCTTGTAACGGGAGGCAACAGAGCATTCGTAGTCATGAACGAGAAGCTTCCAAGACTCAGCGTCGGATCCGGTGAGACGGGCGCCACGTGTGGCTTGACCAGATGTCCTCGGCATCTTATCGCACGTCCAATGAAAGTGCTTACCTAACAGCGTTCAACCCTCCCCATGCCATGAATGGAGACAACAGGCCCCGGCGGAGTTTATCAGTGGGAGACGATGGAAGTCGGGGGGCGAGGAGGTGGCACAGGGCAATTAGGGGCACCTCAGCAGGGAATGATAGGCCCCACCCCCTGAGCGCGGAGCCATTAAGAGTGACGCGAGATGGTCGTTGCAGCACTTTAGTGGCTTCGCGTCGTCCCCGCTGCCGCACCCAAGATTAGCAAACTGTCAGATTTAGCAGGGATTCTCTTGATTTTTTGATGACTTCCAAGCAAACCACACCTAACGAAAATCTGCTCGAGGCCACAGTACGGAGTACCGACTGCGAGAGGAGTACCGACGTACTTTTTAGCTACCTAGGTAATTTGCTATCTTGCATCCATCCCCCCTTGAAGCCCCCTACATATACGAAACTTCGTACTCGACACATCCATCTTCGTCCATCTGTTGGTGTTGTACGACCGTCCGCTCATTTTTCCTTCGGCCGCACGCACCTGCTGCTTTTTGCCTTCGAGTCGCCGTGCTCCCTTCGACATCGGTCTACGGTTTGGTTCAGTCCACTCCTTTGTCCTCCTACACAACGGCGACGTGCCTCGCATGCGTCCCCTTGTGTTCCCCTAAGCCACCCTTCTTGCCTCCGACGACACGCGACCAATGCGAAGAACATCTGTGTCGCTGCCGACCAAGCAACCCGCCCGAGATCCTCACGAGAAACCCGGTCGATTTGCACCTGCTCGAAAAACTGGTCTGTTTGCCAGCTTAGGAGATATGTCCCAAGCACAGAAGACCCGCTGGATGCGGACGGGCGCCATCGCCTTCTTCGTCGTCTTTCTCTTCTGGTACCTGTCTCCTAGAGGAGTCAATGTTCGCAGTCCTGGAGGTGCGCGATGCTTAAACTCCTGCGATAGAGCGATGCTAACACCTATCTTGCAGTCTCGACCGGTGGCGGTGGCCAAGTCCCGGCTGATGCCTCTTACGGCACTGAAAAGTGCTCTGTCTCCAGCTCCAAGTCGAAGCCCATTGTCCAATATGTCCTGATGATCGACGCCGGCAGCACGGGATCCCGAATCCACGTCTACAAGTTCAACAACTGCGGCGCCACTCCCGAGCTCGAGCATGAGGAGTTCAAGATGACTGAGAAGTCTGTCGGCGGCCTGAGCAAGTATAAGGATGATCCCGAGGCCGCGGCCAAGACTCTCGATGCCTTGATGGAGGTTGCCATGCAGACCGTCCCCGACAAGCTCAAGTCCTGCAGCCCTGTCGCAGTGAAGGCGACTGCTGGTCTCCGTATGGTCGGCCCTGAGAACGCTCAAAAGATTCTCGACACCGTTCGCAACCACCTCGAGACCAATTACCCCTTCCCCGTTGTTGGAAAAGAGGACAACGGTGTTGCCATCATGGATGGTGCCGATGAGGGTGTCTACGCCTGGATCACCACCAACTACCTTCTGGGCAAGATTGGCGGTCCCGACAAGAGCCCCACCGCTGCCGTCTTCGATCTCGGCGGTGGCTCGACTCAGATTGTGTTCGAGCCCACCTTTAAGGGAGCGCCGGAGGGCGGTATGCCCGAGAAGCTTGCTGAGGGCGACCACAAGTACGACCTCAAGTTCGGCGGACAGCAGTTCGAGCTGTACCAGCACTCCCATCTTGGATACGGCCTGATGAGCGCCCGTAAGGCCGTTCACAAGACCTTGGTCAACGAGATGTTTGAGAGCAAGAAGACCGATGACAGCTGGGTGAAGCAGCCCATTGTTCACCCCTGCATTGCTCCCGGCATGGTCAAGGAGGTTGAGGTTGAGCTGGACGAGGGACACCCTCTTGGAAAGGCCGTCACCTTCAACTTCACCGGTCCTTCCCAAGCCGCCCCCGCGCAGTGCCGCAACCTCGCCGAGAAGATCCTCAAGAAGGAAGAGTCCTGCAAGCTCGCTCCTTGCTCCTTCAACGGCGTCCACCAGCCTACCCTTGCCAAGACCTTCGCTCGCGAGGATGTCTACATTTTCTCCTACTTCTACGACCGCACCAAGCCTCTCGGTATGCCTGACTCTTTTACTCTTCGCGAGATGCACGATCTGGCCAACTCCGTTTGTGGCGGCGAGAAGGCCTGGGATGTGTTCTCCAGCGTCCCTGGCGCTCTCAAGGAGCTCCAGGACCGCCCCGAGCACTGCCTCGACCTCAACTTCATGATGGCCCTCCTCCACACTGGCTACGAGATGCCCATTGACCGTGAGGTCAAGATCGCCAAGAAGATCAAGGGCAACGAATTGGGTTGGTGCCTTGGTGCTAGGTAAGTGACTTCTATCTACAAGTAACAGGCATTGCAGACGCTAATACTTTATTTTATAGCTTGCCCCTCCTTTCTCCCGGCTCAGGCTGGAAGTGCAGAGTTGATCAGGTCAACTAAAGCCTCAAATTCTCGCACAACAGGACTGCACAAGCCTCCCCTGGTGTTGGCTGGCTTGTAGCATTATAGATTTTTAATTCCACGACAGAACCGGGAATGTTCGATTACGAGTTGTACAGGAGTGTCATGAAGGTCATATGGCGGGTGCAGGAACATGCATCAATACACAGACCCAAAAGGCGGGCGTTTCATGTCTTGTATGGTTTCCATGGGCATTAAGGATTACAGGCTTGTTCGGACGTGACCACTTTAGAATAAAGTCGCTCACTGGATATCTTTTAAGCTTCCATCAAAGCGGTGCCGCAACCATGCCCAGCACGTCCTCAATCACGTCCTCGGGGCCCACGCCTTCGAGAATGGATTCAATGGCTTCCAGCTGGCTTCCCCACTGCATACTGCGTTCCTGTCGCGGATGCGCTATGCGTATTCGGTGCAAGTAGACTTTCCTAACGGCCAGATGAACCAATGCGGGTGTGACAAAATCGAGCCGGTGTAGCGGAGCCAGGCATTTAAGCAACTGCTCCAAGTGCTTCGTCGCGGTTGGCTCGATGCCGCCGGCAACTGCGCGATGCATTCGTAGGTATGAGACTACATTCATTAGGTAGCGCAAGACATCAACATCGATCTGGACATCTCGACTGCTCTTGGCGATGGCCGCAACATCCTGCAGCCGTCAGCATATGCCCAGGCACTTTGCACACGTAGAAACTTACGCCTTCACGGAAAAGAGGGTTTTCGCTGACTGCGGGCAAATCACCGTTGATGCTTTTCTTGAGCACGCTCTCGGTACTCGCCGTCTCGGCCCCATCAGCAGCGTCGTAGGCGTCGTCGAGATTGGGGAAACCGTCGTCCGGATCATGCCAGTGAGCAATGAAGAGGTAGTCGTTCAGGTGAAGCGTGACGTGAGCCTGACCACCGCTTTCGGCGCCCAGGGCGGCGATGAACAGAAACTGCTTCGGGGCCGTCTGGACGGAAGTGCGTGTGAAGATACGGCGGGTGCGGAGGAGCTCAAGAACCTGGATCTGAACGGCTCTTGGGGCGCGGTCAAGGTTCTGAGCTACAATCACATTGGCGATGGAGGAGCCACCGATGCCCTGGCCGGTCGGGCTGGTTGCCGTGACGGAGGTCAGGGGGGAGATACCTGCGCGAGAAAAGTAGGAATCATTGCGGGTTCGTAAAGGCGAGCCTGATCTGGGTGCTGCTAGAGACTGCTGCGTGAGGATCGACGATGCAAAGTCCTCCAGTGAGGTTTGCGGAGTACAATCCACTACGGCGCATTTCAGACCGAAGGTCTTTGTTGCGATCTAAAACCAGTGTGAGATGTGGACCTCGTGAGTGGGAGAGAGATGGATGGTTGGGCTCACCAGCTGTAGCTCCTCGACAAGCTCGTCGAGGGCAGCGGGAGGCGTGCTGACGATGCAGTGTTCTCGATTGACCAGGCACAGCAGGGCGGCCAGCTCCAAGTCGCTCAGGCCGTGGACCTTGTCCAGGAGGCCGTCTTCATCCGCCATCAGGATCTCGTTAAGTGTTGGTCGACAGTCCCATCAGCTCATCCTGGGCCACGCATATACTTGGTACACTTGCGGAGTGCTCGTCCACGATATACATGTGGTGTGAGGCGGTGACGGACGTTCTTCGCAAGTCGCTAAGACGTCCCGGAGCTACTAAAGGGAAGCCCAGTCGCATGGACCGTCACTGAGAACCATGATAAAGGTGTGGCGTAGGCGTCATGCGGCCCGGCTAGGTGCCTTACCTAAGCGCCGTGCCCAAGTCATTCAATGCACCTTACCGGCCAACCACCTGGGCAGCCAACAGTGAGTGTCACAGCATGTCTAGGCGGGCTCCAGCGCCTTGGAGCACCGTCACTTGGCGTTCCTCCAGGTGCCTGCCCGTCATTTACGTCAGCCAGCTGGCACATCAACAGCACCATGTGCTCCTTTTCCTGGTTAGACCCAGTCCCCCAAGCAGCTCTTTGATAGGCTGAAACCTGCAAATGTGACGGGAGCTCTCAGTACCGCCTGCTTCCCTGTCAACCTCCACCATCACTTCCGTCTATCGATCATCGACCTGCACTCTACACCAACCAACCACCCCTGACGCACGACACCGATCCGTTTTCGACCACTTCGACATTTGAACCGATTCCTGACCCAGTCGCGACGCAGGATACAACTACCATCGCGCATCCGAAGGCCCGCCGACGCCCGACTTTGCCATTTACCATACATAGCGGACCCGACGCACCAGATCCACGATGTCATCGAGAAAGAAGGTCCTTCTCAAGGTGGGCTTTATCGGCGGCCCCAAATACACGTGCGGCATAATTGATCGTTTCTGTGTTGCAGGTCATTATCCTTGGCGATAGCGGTGTCGGCAAGACGAGTTTGATGAACCAATATGTATGTTTTCTTGCTGCGCTGTCTGGCGGCCCGACCGGTGGTAGCCTAGAGTACTGATTTGGCTATTTCTACCTTTTAGGTCAACAAGAAGTTTAGTGCAAGCTACAAGGCCACGATCGGCGCCGACTTCCTGACCCGCGAGGTCCTCGTCGATGACCGGCAGGTGACGATGCAGGTGGGTAACGCCGCGAACACGTCGCCGATGGAAATAACGAACGCGTTGCTGACGGACGATAGCTCTGGGACACTGCGGGACAGGAGCGCTTCCAGTCGCTGGGTGTCGCCTTCTACCGCGGAGCTGACTGCTGCGTGCTCGTCTACGACGTCAACAACTCCAAGAGCTTCGATGCTCTGGACAGCTGGAGGGACGAGTTCCTGATCCAGGCTTCTCCCCGTGACCCCGACAACTTTCCATTCGTCAGTATCTTGAAGTGCTAGAGGGATAGGACATGGACGCTGATAAGAGATTAGGTCGTCCTTGGAAACAAGATTGATGTTGAGGAGAGCAAGAGAGTTGTAAGTTTTGGTGTCACCTGCGGCTACCTGACGACAAAGCTTACCATTTGATTAGATCTCGACCAAGCGTGCGATGACCTTCTGCCAGTCTAAGGGCGGGATTCCCTACTTCGAGACCAGTGCGAAGGAGGCTATCAACGTCGAGCAGGCTTTTGAAGGTTGGTTGCCTCTTGCCAAGGTGAACTCTTAGAGATGCTAACATTGCTCACCAGTCATTGCACGAAATGCTCTTGCTCAGGAGGAGTCGGAAGAGTTCAGCGGGGATTACCAGGATGTCATCAACATTCCCATTGAGAACCCCCGGGACGGCTGCGCCTGCTAAGCAGATTCTTGGTTGAGCAGACGGCCGACGTTGAGCGAGCAGAGCATCCGGGCGGAACACATTTATGGGACCCGTTGTACTCGCATTCATGTTTAGTCCACGGCCCTTCACATATCCATCTTGGCCGTTGGTTTGATGTAGCATATCATGCACTGGTGTGAATGGTGTTTAGAGGTTTCTTTTTTAGTTTGAATTCACGGGATTATTCGTAGGATACCAAAGATTGCACAACTTGCCTTTAGTTGAAGTCCCATGACGTCTTGCCCATTAATGACATGCTGAGCCGATTCGGTGATTGATGCCACAGTTCCGGCCTACACGGACGGCCGACACCTTAGTTCAAGAGATTTTGTCCAAGAAACGCCGGCCCGAGCTGACGGATCATGCTGCCGTTTCTCAGCAGACTCCGCTCAGAAGACTGGAGCCATCGCTGCGACTAAATGTAAAAGTTGGTGAGCCGGCACCAAATCCGACCTGGCGCCGGCTGCAGATTGCGCGGCGCCGTTCTTGGCTTTGTTCAGCGGCAGCAAGCCCGTCAGCCCAGCAACTCAGTAAGATGCCTGGTGTTTGGTAAACAGGCGTAAGAAAGTTGTTCGCAGGGCCATATTTGAAGTAAAGAACGCGGAGGGAGGCTGAGACGTAGTGGCACGCGATCGCCCTATCGTCTATTGGTCGCCGGTATTTGGGACGAATACAGGGGCTACTGTCCGTGCAGTTGAAACTCTCCAACCTTGAAGAAACAACCCTTTGAACAACAACTGACACGAATCCCTTAAAATAAACCCACGTCGTCGGATATTTGGACGACGCGCGCGACCCCGACGGAGCTCGTCGGCTTACCTTGTGGACTCCAGTGTCGCACGCGGTCCAGCGACTTGTTTCCCGAAGCAACTGCCAACGTTGTCTACTTCGCCATTGGGGAGGACCCAAGACACACAAACCCGGAAGCAGTCAAGTCAACAGAACGGCATAATCGTGCCGACTGCATGCGCCGAGTCACCGACGACGGGACCAACGCCCGATATTGAACAAGCTTAATTCTGCGATTCACAATTCGATTTTGTCGTGGTCAAATGCCTGCGCCCCAGACCAGATTAGACTGCAAGACGGCCGACGATCCCTCCTGATCTCCTCCCTCTCTTCCTTACGATCGCGAAACCGCCCTTCCCCCGACCGACGAGATGGCGCCCAGCGAGCCTATGTTGCCCGCTGCGATAGCGCCCGATCATGCACGAGATACCCGGAGATCATTCTCCAGCGCGGACCGGATGAGCCAATCCGTCGCGTCTACGAATAGGTCGAGGTCGACAGTGCGGTCCTCAGGATTGCAGGCGAAATTGGGACTGGCAGGCGTTGCAAGACGGACGTTGGGTATTTCATTACTGTTGGTAACGGTGTTATTATGGACGATATCCAACTTTCTTGCATCGGTGAGGCTTCCTTTCCTCCCTTGCAATCTTTGGCGGTGAGCATCTGGCTGACGGCTGACTTCTGACAGTACATCTTTTCGGACCATTCCTACGACAAACCCTTCTTCGTGGTGTATATGAACACTTCGGTCTTTGCAGTCTCCCTAGTACCTATGCTGGTCAAGTTCGTCATGCGTCACGGCATCGAGGGCCTGCGGCGCGAGGCGATGGTGGTATGGAACGAGCATAAACACGGTAAGGGAGGCCTTAAGGCGGAGGGAGACGAAGAGGACGCGGTGGCGGGCGAGCGGCTGCTGGTCGACGACGAGCCGAGCCTGGAGGCGGAAGGTTACGAGCCTAAGGTCGAGCGCATGAGCTTCCGGGAGACGGCCATCATCAGCCTCGAGTTCTGCATGCTGTGGTTCTTTGCGAACTACCTGGCATCCGCGTGCCTGGAGTACACGAGCGTAGGGAGCGTCACTATTCTGAACTCCACGAGCAGTGTCTGGACTCTCGTGTTCTGTGCGCTGATGCGGGTGGAGGGATTCACAATTCGCAAGTTCATTGGAGTGTTGGCGTCGTTGACGGGCATTGTCCTCATCTCGACCGTGGACCTCTCCGGCTCGAGTGACGAGAACCGCGGGTCGTTCCCGCACAAGACGACGTCGCAGATTGCGATTGGCGACTCCATGGCTTTTGTTAGCGCCATCATCTATGGCCTCTACGTCACCGTCATGAAGGTGAGGGTCGGTAACGAGGATAGGGTCAACATGCCGCTCTTCTTTGGCTTGGTGGGCCTATTCAACTTGGTGTTCCTGTGGCCGGTGTTCTTCATCCTGCACTTCACCGGCATGGAACCGGTACGTGCCCCGTCTAACCGAATATCTACGCAGTTCTGACAGTGTCACAGTTTCAACTTCCGCCGACAGGCAAAATCTGGGCCATTGTCATTGGCAACTCTCTGTCTTCCTTCATCAGCGACATGTCGTGGGCGTATGCCATGCTGCTCACTACGCCTTTGGTGGTGACGGTTGGTCTGTCTCTGACGATTCCTTTGTCGCTCATCGGCGAGATGATCCAGTACTCGCAATACTCCAGCTGGGTATACTGGGTTGGTGCGGCAGTCGTTCTCATCTCCTTCTTATTCATCAATCACGAGAGCAAAGAAGACGAGTCGGGTGATAAGGGCCCCCAGGCAGGATCCAGGGGGGCACAGTTATAGAAATATTTGTCAATGCTAATTAGGAGGCACGAGCAAGGCCGCCGTGTAGAGCCCTAGGCGGCACCACTATGCATAGACAAGGCGTTAGGCGGGCGTATGCCAGGATCAGGTTACCTCCTGGAACGCTGATACGAGCACGATACCAAGTATCTGCTCTTTTTGGTTGATAATTCAATTACTTTGCATCGCGTATGTTCCATAAGGACTGTCAGGTGAGCCGGATCGAAAGTGAGCGGCACATTTAAGCAGCTTGGCACTCCCAGCTACACGCTTGTCTTGCTGCAATCCGTCTTGGCATCCACTAATACCACGCAGCGCGCCATCCAACGGAAGACTCGGGGGAGCTTCACACGATGAGCAGTGGGCATCTGCAAGTCGCGCAGCGGGGAGAACACGAGGAGCGCTTCGGGTCATTGGCTGCCCGAGGGCGAGCGAGATTATTGACACACCAGTTGGTACAGGAAGGAGAAGAGGGCACAGCCGAGGGCGGGACGGCCTGCATGAGACGGGATTTCTGAGAATTCCATGGTCCGGTTTTCCAAAAGACGATGTTTGCTCCTTTCGGGGTGTGATCGACAGGAAAGGAGCCGCGCAACCGGATTCGCCTCCCTTGGCCTGTGGTCCTCCGTGCTGGTGTTTTTTTTCTGTCGTCAACTCCACCAAAGGCGAAGGTTTGCTGGGCTCCCCCCTGCGCTGATAAAGTTGCGGGAACGCTGAAAGTATGTTGTGTTTAAGCCTTTCGAGTGTTATTTACGTGGTAGCACGGTTGTAACGGGGGCAGACAGATCTGTGCTGGTGACGATGGAGACTGCGCTGAAGGTCAGCGACCTTCTTGAGCACGGGCTTGAGAGGTTCCTTCTGGGGAAGTGCAGCTTGAAGATAGGACCGATCAGTGTGGACGATGCTGGGCAGAAGCAGTGGCTTGACAACCGTGGGTGATGGCCTGCCAAAAAGCCGATCGATGGGGGAGAGTCTTCCTTCTGCAGAGGGGGCGCTACTTTTAGGTGAGGTCTCGGGTCTCGTTTCTTCCTTGGGGCTGTCTCTCCCAGCTTCCAGGTTCTCTGGGCAAGCCACGCCACAGGGCCATTCTTTGCCCGCCGTGTCCAGCGTGTTTTGCTGTGTCTTCCAGTGCAGCGGCGCAGAGTCGCAGTGGCACAAAGTTCCAGAGAGGCCCAGGCCGATGGGAAAAAGTGGCCCTACGGGGCGAGACCGCGCACAATGGCACCTCTCAAGACCCCTGAACCTGAACTTGAACCTGAACATGTCGGGTCGGCCATCCGCTGTCGCTGTCACTTTCCAGGCCCCCCTCGCCATTCCCCCGCTCTCCTCTCTCAGTGTCCCCGTCCCCCTCTTCAAGGTTTCCCTGGGCGTGGATCCTCGTCAGTTTGCTCACTCACTCCACGCGCGCGCATGTTGTCGCCTCTTCCCAAATTTGTTCTTTTCTTTTCTGATCCTCAAGTCGTCGAATGGTCAGTGTGCGATCAGCAGTGAGTGATCGAGTTCGCCCCCCGAGCGGATCGGGGGCTCTCCAGAATGTGGCAGTGAAGTCGTTGGTCATGGACCCCGTCCCGTCTTTGGGAGCTGGTCTGAAGCGGGAGTGGCCCACGGGAGCTAAACTATGGCCGTAAAGAAAGTCGACGAGACCTTTGTGGCTCCGTCAACTTGGGAATAGCACTTCCGCCAGACAAGAGAGACATGAGCGCACTTTTGTTCCTCGACAAGCCAGCACAAACAAACATCTGAATCACCTCGACCGAAATCGCTGGATATTCTGCCCGCCCACGTCTGCTCCACGGTTTAGGCGCACAACTCAACGTGAGCGCAAGGTAGCCTCATGCTTCCTGCCATACCAGCGCTAGCTCCTTTTCCAACCCCGTTGGCCCTGTTCCTGTCCGGTTTCTTTTTGGGACACTATTTCTTTCCTCCCCTTGTCAAATACGCATGTGGAATATCCCGGTGTATTCCCCTGTAAACCCGGCGCAGAAACAGACGCCAGGCCGAGAGAGTCCTGGTCCCATCTCGCGCGCATCGCATCGGGCCCCGGGTGACCTTTCTCTACCTTAACCCCGAGAATCCAGAACCTCTCACTTTTGTTCTCTCTCTTGCTGCCTTCACTCTTTCCCTCACCCGTACTTTCTCTTGGCACCATCGCTGCCTCCTTTTCTCTGAGCTACCTACTTTCGTTTTTACTGGCCCGTCGGTCTCGAGCTTTTCCATGCCTTGGCGGGAGCGAACAAGACAAGAGGCAACCTGATCACTGGACCGCACCGTCTGCCAAGGATCGACGCTACGGCTGCCGCTTCCAGTTGGTTTCTCATCCACGTCTGTTCCCTTCGCTCCCTCTGTCTTGTTTTCTTGCATTACACCTCCAAGTCACCCAGAGCAGTAAGGAGCGGCGAGGACCAAGTCTTCTAGGACTACCATTGGCCTGCCTTTATCCAAAGCAAGCCACATCCTCTGTCGTTGAACCACCACAATACCAACCGCTCTCCTTCGATACCTACACCTCTTCGAAATCAAAACATTTGTTACTTTTCCTGGCAACAACCTGTCTTCCCGAGAAGATATTACCTGGCGTTGTAAGAGGACGACGTCGTACTTCTCGAGACCGATCTGCACACCTACAACCTACGCTACCAATCTGCAACCCACACGCTTCCTATAAGTTATCGTCCAACGCCGCAACTCCTCCACCGGGGGCTTTGTTACAAAAAAGCGCCACGGCGACGCCGTGATTATGGCTCCAACATCCGCGCCGCCGGCCGAAGAAATCCAACGTCCCCTGGCCGAGTCCATCGCCGCCGCAACTCGCTCCGTCCACGCGAAGCTTAACAAGCTGATCATCGCCCGCCTTCCGCTGGCGATCCCTCCCCTTTCTGCCGACCCCTCCATCTACGTGTCTGGCCTCCTTCATATTGCACCTATCTACATCGCTTTCGAATCAGTATGGAAAGACATTGTGGATTCCGTTCCGGTAGAGTCACGAGATGGAAGCAACGTGCTCGACGACTTACTTCGTGTTCCCCACGACCAACCCGGGTCGATACATAATGTCGACGCCACTAGAAACATGCGTTCGGTATTGAAGTCTCTTTACTTACCAGAGCTCATGCGTTCTGATCGGTTGCGGTCAGACATTGGCTTCCTGACTGGGTGGTTCCCTGAGATGGTAGACGAACAGCTGAAGACAGTCTCTAGCTCGGGGCGTCTCGCCGAGTTCACAAGGCATGCAAAGCGCACCATCGAGAAGAAGCCCCACACCGTGCTCTCGTACTCCTATATCCTGTTCATGGCACTATTCGCTGGTGGAAGGTTCATCAGGGCCACGCTCGAGTCTGCAGGCTCTGACTTTTGGGAGCAAGTGCCATCGCCGATTCCGCCTCTCGGAACGATTTGTCAACCACGGCAACCAAAGGAGATCGATCCACTTGGAGCCATTCCTACAAGACCTATTGATCTTTTGCGAGGCGAGCCTGGAACGCTGGAAATTGGGGCAAAGCATGCGCGGCACACGCTTCCACTGAGCTTCTTTCACTTCGCTACTGTTCTCGACGGGGAGGATCTCAAAAAGGAGTTTAAGAAACGCCTTGCAGAATCCGAGGCACAGTTTACGCCGCGGGAAAG
This sequence comes from Colletotrichum chrysophilum, assembly GCF_026319265.1. Classification (NCBI taxonomy): domain Eukaryota; kingdom Fungi; phylum Ascomycota; class Sordariomycetes; order Glomerellales; family Glomerellaceae; genus Colletotrichum; species Colletotrichum chrysophilum. Next base: position 999,941 of record NW_026517288.1, on the reverse strand, counting down.
GCACGACATCATTCAAGAGGCCATTTGCATCTTTGACAACATGCTGCTTCTCGTCAGCCAACTGGATAACGTGTGCGATACAAACTTGGATGATGTGGCTGGCATGGGTTCCTGGGCACCACTTGGCTCTGGTCACCGTCTGCGTGACAGCGTGGTGGTGGCCCGCGAGAGAAAAACGCAGGCATCTGAAAGAGAGTCGGGGGATGGCGAAAGGTCGAACACTTGGCTTTGCAAGCACGCAAGACAGCAAAAGTCCGAAATGGGAGAGATCTCTGGCGCAGGCAACTTGGAGGGCTATGCGCCAGCCGGTTGTCCAGCGTCTGGATCTATGAAGTTCGATGCGAAGCTACCGATTCCTGACAGGATAGGCACCGGCAATACGCCCTCGATATACGGTGCGGCTACTTCACAATTGCCCATGGCCAAATCTTTAACCGGCTCACGTTCGTCTACGGCTCTACTTTCTAACATTGTTCTTGTGGCGGTACTAGCGACGATTGTGGGCATATATTTCTTTGCTACGAGACCTGTAGATAAGGGCTTACCGGTGGAGGGTGATGAGATGGCACTATGACGATGCATTGCATGACGAGCTTGGCGTTCAGGAGCGTTTTTATTCAGGATGCCACATGGGATAGATATACGATACCCCCTAGTTGCTTTCTGGAGTTTTGGTCTGGCGGGTTTTCGTCAGACATGTGTGAACGGCAGATGGGTAGAGCAGATCCAGATAGTCAGGCGCCAGATGAGCACCGGTGACGAATCAAGTATCCTCATGTCCTACGTATTCGCGTATTTCGTAGAGCGTATACATCATCTCACCACACACGACTTCCAAGACACCGGGGTATTTGAAGAAGTCTCGTTCATTAGCCAGCAAGCACCCTAGGTGGACAAGTGGCCCAGCGGTCAGGACAAGCGCGATGGGCGGCGCCCTGGTGACTACGGTCCTCCCGTGGGAGCTTGAGGGTTCGAGTTGATCCTTTTGCCGTTCTCGTTTTCTGTAACACTTCTTTTTTTTTTTTCCCTCTCGGAATCTTCTTCTTCGTTTCTTTGAATTGGTGTCATAAACACGCCCCTATCTATCCCCGACAACAGCAACATCGAGCGACACCTTCCGTGAGAAGTCTGCTCACTACCCATCACGCACATCACCTCACAGTCAACCACAGATTATAATGACGTTGTCTCATTATAATTGCCAACGAGGCCACCAAGTCGTCTACCGAAGAAATAAAAGACAAACAGAACCAAAGGTATCTCTAGTGTACTCCTAATGCCAATGCCGATGCCAGTGCCAAACCTGCGGTGTCCTGAAATGCACCAAATAAAAAACACACGCAATGTGTGTACAAAAGCCAGAAAACTTTTCCTCTCCTCTCGTGGCGTGGTGAGTAACCCATCATCCATCCATCCTTCTTCGTAAGTGTCATAAGTCAAAAGGGTCAAGCACGCCGCTCGCTCAGCATTCAGAATGCATGTCATCGTCCATGTCCCAGTCCTCCGAGACGTCGGCATACCCAGACATGTGTCGTCTTCCTCCAAACTCCCCGCCCGTGCGGAGGTCCCACGCCGAACCGCACCCGTTGGCGGCGTCGACGCTGTTGTCGTCGCCCTCTTGCCAGTGCCGCGCCATGTAGTCGTCCGAGATGGTGACGAGCTTGCCCTCGTTGGTCCAGCTCAGCCCCGTGACTTCACGGCGGTGACCGCGGATCAGGGGCGTGCCGTTTCTGACGATGGGCACCTGGCCGGTCGTCGCTTTGGAGTTGCCGCCGGCGGCGGCGGTTGTGGGCTCGGCAGCGGCCGGGAGGTGACTTTGAGTGTCCCAGTGCTCTCTCATCGCACGCTCGTCGGTCGGGAAGAGGAGGGCGCACTTATCGCTTCCGACAGCCAGGAGTTCAGTACCGGTGATAGAGACGGGGCGGACGGCGCAGCGCACGTAGAACGACTTGACGTGGAACATGTCGTGCTTGAAGCCGTACAGGGGCCCGAGACCTTGCGCGGCTGTGCCGGCCTTTTGACGCGGAGGACGGTCGGAGAGTTCTGGAGCGTGGCCGAGCATGAGGTGGGAGGTGGAGTAGGCGTAGACGGTGTTGTCCTTGCAGACGGCGTATAAGCGGGCGGCGTCGCTGCTGAGGGCGAGCGAGGTGAGGCCGTAGGGGCGCCATCGGTGGGTTGCGGGCTCGGCAGTCACCGCCAGGGGAGTTGCGTCGGGGCGGTTCCGGGGTGTGATGTAGCGGGTGTCCCATAGCTTGATGCAGGCGTTTGCTTCGGAGGCGGACAGGAGGAGGTGCTCGCGGCCCGGGGGCATGTACTGCAGGGCCGTGACTGACGCGGGCGACGTGATACCCTCGACGGTTCGGGCGTGGGCGCCGTCGATGGTGTTCGTTGTTCGCGCCCAGAGGGGCGAGAGGCTGCGATTCCTGTGGAAGACGCCTTCCGGGCCGCGGGTGGAGAAGGCGGCGGCCGGGGCGGCGCAACAGCGGAGGTCCCAGATTTGAATCTTGCCGTCTCGGTCGGACGTTGCTATTACGCTTCCATTCGCCCTCCCTGGTTGGAACTCGACGCGGCGCATTGACTGGAAATGACCACCGTTGAGCTCGGCGGCGACGGACTGGGTCATGACGTCGAAGATCTTGCCGGAGCGGTCGCCACAGGCGCTCACGAGGCGGAGGTCATCATCTGAGAAGGCGAGGTCCATAATGGCATTTTCATGGCCCTGCATGATGATGTCGACCTTGGCTTTGGGGGCCTCTCCTGCTTGAGTTGTGGTGGTGTCGAAGAAACGGATGAAACCCTCCTCATCGCCGATTGCTGTAAGAGGGGCATCTGCAAAAGTTAGACTCGTTGCATTCGAGATAAATGAGGGAGGCTTACTGTGACAGCTCGCCAGACTGAAAGGAATAGTATTCGATTGAGTCAGATGCGCGTTGATCATGTGTGTATCGGTACCCTTGCTCCAGAAAGATGCAGTTGTAGCTCGTGAATCTGGGTATGATTAGAAAAGGAAACCAGGAAGCCTAGAAGAAACTCACCAAATGCAGGATACTCGAGATGTTGCCGACCTGGCCGGGGGGTGCTCCCCTGTTCGCGAAGCAGCAGTTGAGCCTCGAATCCGCGATTGCGAAGTTTGATCACAGGCTGTGGGCGATATGGCGGTTCAGGCTGCGGTCGATCAGCTCTTGGCTCTCATGTCGCCAGTGTGATTCAACTTACAGATTTCTCCTTGGAAGGATGAAGGGGCTTTGTAAGAGACGACAGCGGCTTTCCTTTTCCAGACGCCTGGACACCCGCGCGGTTGCACTTGAAATAATCAATCTGATCAAAGTCAGCAATTGCAATCTCTAAGAAACAGCGTTAAACGCACCAGGGTAGACCTTGGCCTCAGACCCTCGTATGCCGCAGTCGCAAAGTTGCTGGCAGTCAAGGAGCTGAGCTTCCGCGCAAACTCATCCGGTGATGTCTGCGGTCCAGTCGGATATTTTCTTCCCAAGGGCGGCAGCTCAGGGCCAGTGGGAGAGTGCACATCAGGCGAACCAATCGCCTGGTCCTCCACGTTCTCAACATTCTCCAACAGTGACCTCGCGAGAGGACTTCTACCAAGGGGCGCCTCATCGTCCTCCAAATCCTCCAATTGTGTTCTTGACAGTTTCGTACTCGATCCGCGGGCCGGCAGCGGCAACTTCATGGGAATCGCATGAACAACGCCCCTCTTCCTCTTTTTTGGCCCGTCCTCGCTACCAAAAGCCGACAGCAGGCTCGAAGTCGATGTCGGTGAAATCGGTTCCGGAGCTCCCAGACTGGATCGTGGTGGCGTCTGCTGTGCGTTAATCGCAGGCCCGCCCATCTCGGCGAGGACCGGCCTCGAGCTCTGAGAGGACATGCCGCGCGGTGTGAAGAACCGCGTGAACTTCCGAGGCGTCAGGATGGCCTTGCGTTTTTCCTTTCGAACGTTTCGCGGGGGTGGTGATGAGGGGAGCGTGGGCGAGGAGGCGGGGACGAGGCCATCGCTCGGCGGCGGGCTGGCCATGCCGCCGTGGTAAACCATGACGAATGTGGATTTATTAGGCTTTTCGTGTAAGTCGTCGGTATACGTTTAAAGTAAACAAACAACGGACAAAAAAGAGAGTGTTTCCAGCGTAAAGTCTGTCGTTCAGAGTCTAGGGAAGAAAGCTTCAATCGTGGGATTGACTGCGTGCTGGGGTGGTGAATGGCAGGGCCTGAAGGATGGGGCGGAGGAGGCGAGCTCGTGTCTGACGTCGGGTCTTTACCAGATTCAACCACCAAAAATGTACCCTCAACGCGCGATGGTGTCGCGCGCGCGCGTGTCGACGCGGAAGACCCACCCCTGGCCGGGGTTCCTGTTTAATTGATTTTTGGGTGGTTTCCCACTCCGGATTCGCGGGTCCAATCAGACGAGAAGGGCCCGCATGTCAAAGCTCCAGGCCAGGGAAGACCCACCTCGCTCGCATTATCTCCACGTGACCGTTATCGGGTCTCAAAAATTTCGAGAATTTTTGGCCATTCAGGCGGCGGGGGCCTTTTTTTCAAGGGTCGGTTTCTTCACTGCAGAGCGAAGCGGACGGACGGTACGCCCAAAAGTTTGGATTTCTCTCGAGTTCCGCCGTCGCCGCCGCCCCGTTCGACAAGATGGCGATCCAGAAGAAGCACGGAAAAGGACGTTTGGATAAGTGGTACAAGCTTGCCAAGGAGAAGGGATACCGTGCCAGAGCTGCGTTCAAGCTGATCCAGCTGAACAAGAAGTATGGCTTCTTGGAGAAGAGCAGGGTCGTTGTCGATCTTTGCGCTGCGCCAGGCGTAAGTTTGTTTTCGCAAGAAAAAACATGTTCCAATGTCATTGTTGCGTGCAGTATCTAACAATCGCATGTCTAGTCATGGTGTCAAGTCGCAGCCGAGACATGTCCCGTCGGCGCGTTGATCGTCGGTGTCGATTTAGCCCCCATTAAGCCGATCCCCAAGGTCATTACCTTCCAGAGCGATATCACCACCGAAAAATGCCGAGCCACGATCCGCTCGCACCTCAAGACCTGGAAGGCCGACTGTGTCCTCCACGATGGTGCGCCCAACGTCGGTACCGCTTGGAACCAGGACTCCTTCAACCAGGCCGAGCTGGTGTTGCAGTCCATGAAGCTGGCGACGGAGTTCCTGGTCGAGGGCGGCACGTTCGTGACCAAGGTCTTCCGCTCCAAGGACTACAACCCGCTGCTGTGGGTGTTCAACCAGCTCTTCACAAAGGTCGAGGCCACCAAGCCGCCGTCGTCGAGAAACGTGTCTGCCGAGATCTTCGTCGTCTGCAAGGGCTACAAGGCGCCCAAGCGCATCGACCCCCGGTTCCTCGACCCCCGCGCCGTCTTCGCCGAGCTGAAGGATGCGGCGCCGAACAACGAGGCCAAGGTTTACAACCCCGAGGTGAAGAAGCGCAAGCGTGAGGGTTACGAGGAGGGCGACTACACGCAGTTCAAGGCCGTCTCGGCCAGCGAGTTCATCCAGACGGTTGACCCGATTGCGATCCTCGGCAGCGCGAACCAGCTGTCGTTCGACCAGCCGAACAACGGCGACGTTGCGCTGGCGGCTCTGGACAAGCTCCCCGAGACCAACGAGGAGATCCGCAGGTGCTGCGCCGATTTGAAGGTTCTTGGAAGAAAAGAGTTCAAGATGCTGCTCAAGTGGCGTCTCAAGGTCCGCGAGATCTTTGGCTTCCCCACCAAGAAGACGGAGAAGGCCAAGTCTCTGCAGGAGCAGGTCGCTGGCGAGGAGGTGGCCGAGGTCGAGGACATGGACGAGGAGCTCCGGATCCAGGAGGAGCTGGAGGCGCTCAAGAACAAGGACGACTCCAAGAAGAGGAAGGAGAGGAGGAAAGAGAACGAGAAGAAGCAGAAGGACATCGTGCGCATGCAGCTCAACATGGTGGCGCCCATGGATATCGGTATGGAGCAGTCCGGACCCCTCGGCCCGGACTCCATGTTCGCGCTCAAGACGGTCGACAAGGCCGGCGGCGTGAACAAGATCGCCAAGGGTAGGATGGCCATCCTCAAGGAGAACGAGAAGAAGAAACAGGAGCAGGATTCCGGAATCTCGTATGGGTCCGACGACGACAGCGAAGACGAGGCCGAGGACCGCCTCGAGCGTGAGCTGGACGGCATGTACGACCAGTGGAAGGAGCGCAAGTCGGCAGCGGATGCCAAATGGCGGGCCAAGCGCGCGCGTGAGGAGCACAACGACGAGGAGTGGGAGGGTGTCTCAGCCGACGAGCAGAGTGACAGCGATGAGGAGTTTGAAATCGAATCGGGCAGCGACGACGAGTCTGACGAGGACGAGGACGACGGCGACAAGCCGCTCGTCACCGACTTGGACAACACCGCGGAAGACGGCGACCTGTCGAAGCGCGCGAGGAATTTCTTCAGCCAGGACATCTTCAAGGATATTCCTGGCGTACTCGACAAGCCCGAGGATGACGGCATGGACGGCGTCGAATACACCAACGGAGCCGACTCCGATGAGGAGGAGGCCAGGCCTTCTAAGAAGGCCAAGAAGGAGTCCAAGGCTCAAAAGGCCAAGGACGAGAAGAGGAAGGCCAAGGAGGACAAGAAGAAGACTGTTGAGAAGGAAGAGGAGGACGAGTCCAGCGAGAGCGAAGACGACGGCGGTTTCGAGGTTGTCAAGCACAACGAGGAGGACTGGGAGAACCAGGAGAAGCGCAAGGCGGACGGCAGACTAGGTAAGCTCTCTCTCACATCACCCCTCCCCCAGAACTCATGCTAACCCCCCGCCAGACATCGACATCATCACCGCCGAGGCAATGACGCTCGCGCACCAGCTCGCGACGGGCCAAAAGACGAAGCACGACGTCATCGACGACGGCTTCAACAAGCACGCGCTCAAGGACCGCGACGGGCTGCCGGACTGGTTCATCGACGACGAGGGCCGGCACGACAAGCCGCACAAGCCCATCACCAAGGCGGCGGCGGCGGCGATCCGCGAGAAGCTGCGCGCGTACAACGCGCGCCCGATCAAGAAGGTGCGCGAGGCCAAGGCGCGCAAGAAGTTCAAGGCCGCGCAGCGCCTGGAGAAGCTCAAGAAGAAGTCGGACCTGCTCGCCAACGAGGAGGGCATGACGGAGAAGGAGAAGGCGGAGAGCATCGCCAAGATGATGGCCAAGGCCGGCAAGGTGAAGCGCAGGCCCAAGCCGACGCTCGTCATTGCCAAGGGTGAGTTCTTCTTCAGAGATTCTGTTAAAAATGCGTTGCTAACGTGCTGCCGCAGGTGTCAACCGTGGTGTCAAGGGTCGTCCCAAGGGCGTCAAGGGACGCTACACCATTGTGGACTCGAGAATGAAGAAGGATCTGAGGGCGCAGAAGAGGATAGCCAAGAAGAAGAAATAGTCGTCGCTGCAGTTGTTTTGTTAATCATACCCCGAATCTTAGATGGCGAGGAAAATGATAGAGTTCATGGTAATAAAAAAGCAAATATGGGAACGGAAAGACATCACCACGAGTATTTGACGATTGTGTTTCTGTTTCTGTGTCTGTCTTGCTCGTTCGAAAGACTCTGGCCGTGTGTTTTTGTGCGATTATCTGAATCGTCATGTCCACGAAGTGGGATGGACGACAGTGCGTGGACGAAGCATGTCTCTGAGGGCCTCAAGACATGCATGGTGTGAGAGGTTCTCAAATGGTGCCAAGTCGAGCAAGTTGGGATATAATCATACTTCACATTATCATAAGTCTTGTAACTAGATAACTCGTCCCGCTGCCCTGAAAAGCGTACCTCTATCGACGGATGAAGGGAATCATAGGTAAAAAGGACAAATGCCGCCGCCGAAATAAACAATCAAAAACCCTATGCCAGGCACCGTGGTTCGTACTTTACAGCATCCTGAACAAGATGGATGGACGACGCGCAGAAACAAACGCAAACCTCCCGTCTTTTTTTCCAGGAACGTCTAGCCCCCTCGTCGAGGTGTTCCCCTGCATCTTGACATCGTACAAGTGTTCGGTATTTACCGCCGTCCGCAAAGAACCCATGAAAAATAATAACCAAGTAACGCCGTTTCTCCTTCTGCGAGCAAGCCGTAAATGCAAAGTTGCCGCTCCGTCGTGTGAGTACATCGATTCGTACGCTTCTCCGGCCATTGTGTGGTTGGAGAGGAGAGTCTGTCCGCGCCCGTCTATTCGTCCTCTACTTTGATCCTCGGTCCTTGGTCAGGGGCTCGCGGACCCAGCATCCAATCCTGCATGGCCAGCCACTCGCTCCAGCTGGACTCTGCGCCTTGGATCTCCTTCTCGGTGACGTTTTGCAGGGGTCTGAGGAAGGGGACCTGCTGCTCGCCGTCCATGTCGTAATGCGTCTTGACTTTGAGCCAAGTTTCGCTCTTGGCTGCGAACATGTAGTTGCGACGCTCGGCTTCGTGCATGGGCCCAATGCCGGCCATCCAGTCGTCGCCAAAGAAGCCGTGTAACACGGCGGGATAGTCGAAGCCGGTGGCCACCAGTCGACGAACGTACGGCGTCAGTGTCGTGTAGGTGGCTGACGGTAACTGGGCACCAAGCGGCAACTTTCCAGCTGCCCGGGCGGTAGACGGGGTTGAAGGCCCGGGCCCGGCAGGGGATGAGGGCCCGGTCTGCTTTGAAGAGAGGACCGGGTTGTGCGGCTTTTGGAAGGGCAGCTGGATGTTGACGAAGGCAGCCACTGCCTGAATGGGCCCTGTGTACTGGGCGTGGTCCAGAAAATAGCGTAGGCAAGACTGGAACTTGGGATACCACTCGAAGATGTCGAATTGAGACTCTTGGAACGGCTGCAGAGGAGGCCCGTTGAGCTGCGGTGCACCTGGATGCCCGGTGAAAGAGTGGCCTACCTGTGCATACTGGAACTGGAACGACGATGAGCCAGCGGATGAGCCGCTTGAGTGATGGTAGGCCATGAGGTCTCGGGGCAGGATGCTGCTGCTGATTCGTGGCAGAGTACCGAGAGAGATTCGGAGTTCGATTTTTTTCTGATCGGCTCGTCGGTTGTGTGTCGGCCGGGTCAAGAGACGTCAAATAACGAATGACAGACGGGGCGACGAGGGTGGGTAGACGGGTTCGGGACAATCGACTAAAGCGTCAGAATGAGACCGAGTCGGGAAGACAGATAGCAGAGCGGCCCAATCCTGCAACCTCACGTGTGGAAGTGTCTAATAACACGATGTCCGACGAGGCTGCAAGTGGCGGTTGCGATGTGTCTTCAGGCCCTGGAACGACTCAGAGTTGACAGAGAATTTGAGAGAAGTATGGTTGGAGGCACAGATCTGACGCGGATCAGGCAAGGACGACATGCGGGACGAGGAGGAGAAGGAGGAGCAGGACCACATGCGGAGCCCGACATGCATATAGATGGAGTCGGAGAAGCAAAGACGGCAGCCAACTGAATAAGGGTACGGTACCTTACTCGGACCAGGGGCTGTGTCTTTTGTTTTTCTTCCGCTTGGAGAGAACGGGAGAGGCGGACAGCGGACAAGAGGAGACGTTGGTGACGGGATCTTGACGGGATGCCAGATGGGTTTAATATACTCTGGCTAATGTGCACAGAGAGTACGGAGGCTTATGTATGTGTAAATGGTCCCTTGTTATTTTTTCCCTCCCCCTTCCTCCTTGACGTTGAAAATGGACGGGGCGCCCACCCCATGGGACAGGTACTTAGGTTGATAGGAAAGGAAGGGGAGCAAGGAAGGAAAAAAAAAAAAGGGAAGAGAGAAGCGGAATGAGAGAGGTCGGAGGGTACCTCTGTACACGCTACTAACTGCAGCAGGGGCAGAACCGAGAGAGGGTACCTACATCAGAAAAAAAAAAGTGACCAGGTCACCGTACCGTACCGTACCGCTCCTTGGGTTGAGATCGCGTCTGCACCCACGGCACGCCAATCCGGTGAGGCAGGAGAGGGCAGAAGACACACACACACACACTCACATGCATACCACCAGAAGAAAGAAAAAAAAGAAGGCGAGTCGGTGGACGCGATGTATGTGTGTGTGTGTGTGTGTGTGTGCTGTGCTGTGATGTGCTGTGCTGCGTGTGTGTAGTGTGTGTGCCTGTGTACCGCTACCGCTTCCCGTCCACTTCCCACTCGGTCCGTGGGTGAGAAAATCAGCTGAGGAAAGTACACATAGACAAGAGGTGCGGTGCGGACAGGTGTGAGAGATGCGGCCAATCTAGTCGGCGGACGTCTCGCAAGTAGTCAGGAATCAAAAAGAATGGGTATCAGCCAAGCACCAAGGCACGGTAGACCGGTCGGTAGGCTGGCCGGTAGGTTTGGAATAGCGCGTTGCCATCCCGTTGATAGTGTAGCTAAATAAGTGGGAAGTGGCTAAGGTGAGGTTGTGGGAGGTTAGTCGTTGGCGCAGGTCAGGTAAGTCAGGTAAGGCTTCATGACTTTTGCTTGACCGAGTGTGCGCGCAATGGGTGTTTCGCCAGGGAGGCGTGAGAGTTGGACAAAGATGGGATGGGGGACGGGGGACAGGACTCGGTGACGGCAGCAACCAGACTAGGGGACTGGACTTGACTGGGAGGCGTGTGGGTAAGGTATCTGGGGGTGACCGGCTGATGATTGGCGCGAGGGGCAGGGGCGGCGCCGGCTTTCTCAGGGTCTGATCTGAGGTGGTGTTGGTGAGAGTGTGGAAATAGTGTTTGCGCCGGCTTGTCCGTCGTCGTCAACATCGGACGAGATGATGGCACGGAAGAGTGGAGGTGGAGCCCACAGTTGGCGGTAAGGATGCGATGCGATGCTGGTGTGCTGCTTGTGCTCGTTGTGGACGGTGAGAGGATGGACATCCATCCGTTGTCAAGTGAAGGTGGATAATGATACAAGCGGAAGCGAACACTAGGTGCTTCAGCTATTGGGTTGACGATGGCGGGTAATGCCACCGCCTTGGACAAGCTACTTGGTTAGCCAAGAGGTCGAGGAATGCAAGATAAGACGACCTTGACGAGATCATAGACATGAAGGCAGGGCATTCCGATCAGAAGGGGCAGAGGGGAGCCCGAGTTCGAGGAACCAGGTCAGACGGAGAGAGACAGGCACACAGGCCAGAGGTAGAACACTCAGGTCGGGGCAAAGCCGAAGAAAATATGGATCGTTATGTGCAATATCTGGGTGGTGACATCCCGTCAGCCGCTCGGCGGAGGCGGTTCGAGACGTGGACGTGGAGATGGCCATGGTCATGGGCAGGGAAGTGGTAAGGTGGTGTCGACTCGGGGGACTTAGGCGCGTAAGAGTCAATATCGAGCCTAGCCCCGGGCCTGCTGATTCTGCGAAAAATAATGCTCCAGACAGAGGAAGAACGAAGCCGCCTTGACGAAAGATAGTTTGTAGTACGAGCAAGTGCCGTACCTAAGGTAAAGTCGAGATGGGAGGAACAGGTACGGGTAGGTGAGCACGGGCGGTTGCCCAGTCCATGGAATGGGGCACCGTCTGGCCATGGCTCACCGCGTCCATGGTCTCTAAAGTACAGCCAGCAGTACCTTGCCTGCTCTGCCTGTAGATGTATTAGATGCCGTGCGCCGCGATGCGGGTGTGGTGCAGGGACGTGCCCGCGGTCATCATCGGAGCCAACGCCGGCAGGGAGGCCATTGGCCGGTTGAGGGTGAGTGGGTAAAGTTAAGGCGAGATGCTGCACCGGAGGAGGATGGGAATCTAAACAGCGAAATGACAATGGAAATTCAGCCGGACAGGGCAGTTTCCCAAATGGTCAGCACCTAACCACTCGCCCGGGTTTGTGGCGGATGAAGGGGTGAGGCCGGTACGCCTACCTACCTACCTTAGAGTAGGCAGGCAGGTATGAAGTCGGGTATGGGCATGGAAACCGACTTCAACTGTCCGCGAGTGCTTGTTCCTGAGTAAGGTATCCGTACTTGCCATGTAATTACGATAGGTAGGTCACGGAGGTAGGTGCCTACCTACCTAAGGTACCTTGCTTAAGGTAGGCATGGAAGGAAGTGAGAAGGGGGCGTGGATTGAGACCGTCCGTGTCTTTTTTTTTTCTTTCCTTCTCGGACCTGGACCTGGACCTGGGCCATTTCCTCTCGTACGAACACGCGCCACATCCTCATCCTCGGGACCAACCACACGCACTTCTCAATAACCTACGAGTACCCGTACCTCACCCGACTCCGGCTGAAGCAAGGAAGCCAACATGAACAATGAGGGAGGCGGCTGCCAGTTTCGTCCGCGATCTCGTCCCCGTCCCTGCCGCAGGGGCCCCTGCCTGCCACCTGGACGATTGCTGGGCTGCAATTGAGAAAAGGAAGGAAAAAGAAAAGAAATCTGCAGAAAAATCGAGACAGGTCCAGTGTCGGCGGCCACTGATGCACCTTCAAGGGCCATCATCGTCAGCAGTGTCCCTACTTGCGTGTTACCCGACTGCTACATTGAAATCTGGCAGGGAAGACACTCCCTCTTCCTCTCTCTGCCTCCATGTGTGCGTGAGTGCCCTCCGCCTCCCTCCCCACCGACAGACAGTCGTTACCTTATTGACGGAGCACGCCTCACACAGCCTTGACAAGTCAGATCTTGGGCATCAGTGGACCCGGCCTCTGACAGCCTCCCAACGCCGCCGCCCATGAGAATGCCCCCGTGCCTTCATGTCTCCGTACGACCAGCTCTCTTATGTGTCTCGTGCAGCATCTCATCTTGTCGTTCTGGACTCGTTTTCTCCATCGCCAAGACGTCCCGTATTTCTCGGGATACCTGAGGTATTGTTGCGTCTACAATGGCCGGGACGTAGACAGGAGGAGTAAATCTCGGGGCTCGCCTACATCTCGCCTCCTGGGCCAATCTACCCAACCCCCCAAGACCGCGAAGCAGCATATTCGTTTTTCTCAACTCCCTAGGGCGTTAACTGACGGGATATCTCGACAACTCACGACCCGACGGGCAAGAGATCAGGGCCAAGTGAGGCCCATGGAGCAAACGCGACGGCGAAGCAGCCAATGTTTCCAGCCCTTGGCGCGAGACGTGGACGCAAGTGGTGGCTTTCCCGGCTTGCGCCAGCGTCGGCATCACTCCTGCCCTGGGGCTGGCCGTGTGCTTTCTTTTTCGACGGGCGCCCATCAATCACTTTAGTATGGATGGGGCACCCACTCGTGTCTCCCCTATGAGGTGGATTCAACCGGTCACATTTCCTCACATCTCGAGAATTTGGACGATGCCCGACAGCGAGAAGTGATGATATGACCCTGACCAAGGTGGACGTCGTCATCTACCGGGACGCATCCGGACAACCAGGGGACGGAGATGGTCTCTAATCGGCGAAAAGAGCGTGTTTGTCTGCGAGTGCGAAATTCGTTTATCTTGTAATACGCAGATTGAGATTCAGATCCTCAGGGGGTGGGGGGGCAGTTGAGATTCCGTCGTCGTTATCGGCACGACGACGAAGAAGACCAACAACATGCATCGAAGGCAAAGGTGGTCGTGATCTAAGCGCCACAGCAGCTTTCAGGTACTCGGTACATTGGCTGGCATCCCCGTTTAAGGACGGGACGGTTTGTGGAGACAACTGGCAAGGGCCTGGACCGCGCTTACCTAACACGAAGATCTGATGTCGGAGGTAAGGAAACCCATGCCGTCCCTCAGCGCTAAGCCAGGCAGTGGCACCCCGAATTCCGCGTCCCAATCATTTGGCGGACATGCACATCTTATCAAGCACGACGACAACGTCATGCAAAGAGGACAACCTTTGGGGCTCTTTTCCTTCCTCCATCAGTACCAATCATCTCGCAGCTTATGCAAGCTCGATCGGAAGTGTGCGGGCCACAGTCCTCTGTTCGTATCCCGGGCTTCAGGGCAATGCTCAGGAAGCGCTGGTAGCAGTATCAGGACGAAGGGAAAATTCGCCTACGAGTCAAGGTGACACAGCATAACGACCCCTCCGATATTTCCTCCAGTGCCCTGCTTCCTTGTCCAGCGTCAACGGCAACCCCCGCTCGTACAGATAGCTGCGAAGAAAGGCTTCAACGACGTCCTCCTGCAGGGGTCGGGCATCCCCTGTTCCGGCCGAGCTAGACGACCAGGAACCACCCTCAACTCGGAATTCCTCACCCGGCCTTCGACCAACAACCACTAGTTGTCTCCTACACCTGTGCTGCTTGCCAGACAAGGAATACGCCACCTCGCACGCTCTTCCTATCGTCCAGTCGCCGCATTCTCAGGCGAAAGGCAACGACGTCTATTGTATGTAAGTTAGAGTGGGATGAACTGGTGGCCCAGCCGACTGAGACATTCTCAACTTGTCAACGCTGTTCAGTGGCCAGAATTCTCACCTTTTTAGGACCATCTCCGAGACCTCATCCTCCCCACGCCCTTCACTAGCTAGAATCATCTCACTTTAGGCCATCCGTATTCCCGATTTCACGCCTATTCCGCCCTGCCGCAGGGTCCAGCTCAATCCGTTTACACCCCCCTACCGGATCGCTGATTCCAAATACTCCAGACTTGTTCATCAACGTTTATGTCATTGTTTCTCTCTGACAGAAACCTCCATCTTTCAATTCAACTGCTTTGCAAATCTACCAGAGGCGCTGTCGTCTTCCATTCCCTTCCCCAGGGGGCTGGCAGCCGCCGTCGCCATATTCCAGACGACTTGGCTAGCGATGCTCCGGAAGGGGACCTACCGAGACCTTTAGCCTTCAACCCTCGTCGACTATCTTCTGCCCGTAGTGACGGCACATTGTGGAACTGCAGTTGATCTTGTGTGCGGCATGGGGACGATGACCGCCCAAGACTCGAAACAGGCGCGACGCTCAGAGTTGTTGTGGCGCTTCCCGGTTTAATTCTCCGACCTCAGCTCATCGCGCTCGATTGCTCTTTGGCCCCGGTCAAGCGAAAATCGTCGGTGTCAGCTCACTGCGTCAGATTAGATTTGGTCTTCCAGAATAGCTCGCCATTAGGTTGCGCAGATATTCCAAGACGTTCCTGGGTTGCCCCTCCTACTACCCAGCCAGAGATACAAATATAGATGGGACGACCAAAGCCACCTCACCGTTCGTCTAAGACAAACGATCCTTGGTAGCCAAGTGCACAGACTAGCGCCACGCTACAGGTCAGAGCGGCCTAGCTTCGCGGGAGCGATCTACAGGAACATCAGACAGCCGCTTTGCAGATTCTTCTGCTCAGCTCGACGAAAAGGCTGCCCATCTTGAGGGACGCCTGGATTCTCAGCATCATGGTGGCTGAAAAAGAGCCCCAGGCTTCACTTCCAAGATAACGACGAGTACTTACAAATTCATGACAATCTAGAAGCCACACCATATCCAGACTTGGCACAGAGAGCCGGGTCTAGGTGACACTCTGTTGAACAAACCCGCCTTCTCCTGGCTTATTCGGAGACTAATGCCAGATACTGTCGACGAGATGATCTCGGGCCTGCTTTGGGACGTCCACCAGCACACCAGGCAATGTTATCGCCACCCCTGTTGTCGGATGACCGTCCATCTCCCCGCAAACAAAAAGTTCAGCGGTGACAGGGAGACGCTGCCGCATCTGAGAGGCATGCAAGTAGCCGACGAAGGATGCGCCAATCAGGTCTTCAATATTCTCACTCGAATACAATGCAAGGCTTGACCGAATTGCCTCACTGGGACATTCGTCTTGGTGGCAGGCTTTCCAGTTCGTGCTGCTACATGGATTGTTCAAATGGCGGCAACCGGTGAGATCTCGGGGTCTCGAATCTACGCGCTGCATCGTTCCAGTCTGACGGTACCTTCGGAGATCTGCACAATCTGCATCTAATTCCATGAGGGACGCCTCAGCTTACACCGCATCATAGACTTGCTCAAAGTGGAGTACAACCTCCGAGCATCGCTCATGCAGGAGGCTGCACTAGACAGACGACAATGTGTGGAAACACCAAGAAACACGGGCCATGGGGGCGATCACTTATTTCCCTCCAGCATGACGTTCACAGCCATGCATCATGCTGTGCTGGTCGTCAAGAGTCAGTGAAGATAGGAAGCATGAACACCTCAACGTTCGTGGGCCTCATAATGTTGGTCTCTAATAGACCTTTGGAAATCTTGAGTCGTTTTGTCTCGGATTCTGGCCACCTCGGCGTGGCCGCGGATTTTCCCCATGAGGCTCTGCAGCATGAGTTGTGCAACGTCTTCGGACGACACAAGCAGTGGGATCGGTCGCCGACACATTGTTTGGGCCTTTGTTTGCCATGGACATCAGTGGTAAGGAATAATTTGTGTTCAGATGGACAAAGCTGAGAGAAACACGGCCGTTCCCGCAGACTCCACCAATCTCCAAACGTTGTTCTCACGGACCAGCAGCTTAATTGTACGTATGACGACAATGCTTCATCAGGTTTGCAGATTCTCATCGTGTGAGATGCAGCATAACTAACTCACACCCGGTAGAGTCTTTTCGACCTGATCAGTCCGTCTATATTGCAGAGCTGCATTGCGCATCTGCATGGAAGCTGCAATGGAACGTATGGCTGCAACGTTCACTTGGTTGAAATAAAGAGCTCTAGTCCCGACTTTGTTTTGTACTGCTAAACGACTCCTACATCTCGGCGGGTGTGGTCGCCGTCCGGGGCCACTCACACCTTACAAACTTCGGGTCCGACGCCAGAGGTATCCCCAGCCGCCTCACACGTCGCATGTATGTTGAATCAATGTCAAAATGGGGCGATGTTGTATTGTAGGACGATGACAAGCTGTTTCCCCTGCATCAAGCCAACCTATCGCAACTCCTCGGTCAATTCAGTGGGACAGTCAACAATCCGAAACAGGAGTCGTCACGGACGCCACATTGAAGCTCCTTACAATAGCATGTTCTCTTAGAAAACGCATCTTTCCACAAGAAGACCCGTCAATGTCGGCGTCTCCAGGATAGGTCTTAGGTTTGAACCAATATTCGCAACGGGCTGATCGAAACCCCGGACAAGAAACTCCGATTCTGGCTCAAAGGTGTGGCCGGGCTCATCGAGGGCGATGAGCCAGCTAATTTGGAGAGAAACGCAAGTCGAAGGAGTCCAAGGTCATAAGGGGAAAAAATGTAATGAACTCGAACAAGAAAGACTTATTCATGTAAGGATGCACATTGTACCCGTGGGTGGTGAAGTCTGACATATCGTGGAACAGCCTTGCATCTCACCTACCCGATGTTGACATGTCAAATTTCTCCAACGTAACAGGTCTTCGCTACCGCGCCAAGCTGATGCTTGGTAGAGCACAACACGGCGAAGTTCATGTGTCACCAACGAACGGACTCTAGCTCTTCGAGGCTTGACGTCCCTGTGCCGAAGGACATGCTGTTGCGTCTGACGACAAAGCCGTCCGCGCTCATGTCGATCACTCCTTCGATCGCGTGCCTGAGAAACACGGTCGAACCGCAAATTCATATCCTGGACCTTGGTGGCTTCAATCTCGGATATTTGCTGAAATATTGACTCGTCGTTACTCTCTGAGACGATATGGAAATGAGGAGATCCTGGAGTATTACACCATCCATAAGGATCGGTCATGTCGATGTGCTGTTGAGATCCCAATCTCGTCAATCGATGATACTTCTGTCCTCTGTGGGATCTTCGGAGTGAGCGCCCGGAGACGCAGAAAGAACCCGTCGCACAACTTCAGGCCAATGCTCGAGCCGCCGATCGACCACTAGGGGGCGTCACGACGCCATCTGAAGCCGTTTCCAAGATTGGTGGCTCTGGCGCCAACGAGCCGAATAGGCTTAGAAAACGCGAACGATTCGGGGTGGCCCTTTTTCAGTCACAGATCAAGATCTCACGGGATCCCTGTCATGGAGAAACTGGACGAAAATCGTGGCTCTTGGTGTGACACGAACTCAGGGGGACAATAAGCCACCACGAGACCAGGAAAATAGGTCTTGTCTGGTTCCTGCCGCTGATTCTTTCGGTGATGTGAACGCTTCGTCGACCACTTGCTAGAAATGCATGGGCATTTTTATGTCCCGTCAGCCTTACGGGAAGAAAGAAGCGTGACGGCACACTGCCCGATATTACGAGCAGACCATCCTGGTATGACCGTTAGTTGAGAAGGACCAGGATTGCATTTCGTACGTTACTTATTCCAACGTCCTCTTTTCCCTCAAAGATTGATCAACAGCCTGCTCTCAGCAAAGTACAGAACAGCCCCTTTCTCACTATGCATTCCTCACGTTCACACTTCCGCATCGGCATGTGAGCTTCTCCCCAGAAGAGCATAATCATATCTTCGAGTGCGCAACCATCGACTTTGCATTCAAGTCTCCGGCTACTCGGGTCGGTATACTTGTATCAACCTAACTGGTGCGGACAAAGCGCATATTTTACAGATCACCAGCTAACGAGTCAATCCTCGAAAGAGCTTCTCGACGGAAAACATTCAATGCTTGGATTGATGGGGAGCGTCCGGTATCGGATCGTGGCGTGATGTTTGGTGTTTGCTAACCCCATGCTTCTTCGACTTCTCCCCACAAACGGATAACGGTCACGAACCAACTCATCTCCAATGGCGCGCCAACTTTAGGCAGACAAGCTTGGCCTTAGAAGAATGGAATGAGATCAAGCGTTTGGTGCGCAGAGGTTGCCCGAAATGTCGATCACTTTCAATTCCGCGCAAAACATCGGGTTCCGCTGTGGATGCATTGGAGCCCCTACCCCCAAACAGCAAGACGAGACGACGAGGAAGGTTTTTAAGGCTTTCTAGACCCTGGCAAGCAAGTTTCTTGCGGGGGATCATCAGATCAGCTTGATTCGCCTGTTCAGCTGTTCCGCCTTCAATTGGACAGCTTTGGCGAGTCGACAAGGAGCTGGAGAGAGCCTGCCTTCAGCTGCAAGCCACAATATCCGTTTTAGGCCTAAGCCCATGATAGTGTCATTTTTGGGCACCGCTAGACTCCACCACACCGCTAATGCTAATATGGCAAAACGAACAACACGATATCTGAGTTGTCATCGCTCGAAGGGTGTTATTCGTCTTATTGATGGCATGGCTGTGAATACATGAGGTTCAAGTGAACATCTGGAGTGGTTTTGCTGAACGAAGGTGTCTTTGATGCTGCTGCTGCTTCATCTGATGGGCTGATATCGAGCTGGAGACGAGCTTGGAACGAGCAGCTCCCTTGCTTCAACTGAGCCAACATCACGAGTGGGAATGGTCTCGGAAATAAACGAACCTGGAATGATTGCGTGCCGGTCTGCCTTGCAAGGTTGTGAACTTCCGCGCTATCGCAGCCGTCTGTTCGTACCCGCAGCTCGCCAGGCGGAGTTTCCACATGGTCCAATCAATATACACCGACCTGGCACGAACAAGCAACCAAAGCTACAGCTGCTGGACCCTTGGTGTGTCTCTTCTCTGAGGCTCATTGGTGACAGGAACGCCATGGACATTCGTGTCCCCCGCAGGGCGCGAGCTTCGGCAACTTTTCCCATACAGCCCCGAGTTGGGCTGCCTGGAGGCTGGTTGTATGCGGGTGTGAGTGGGTGTCTCTGGCTCCCTTTTTCCCGCATGCTCTTTTTGAGGGTCCTTTTTATCTGTTCTTCCGCTCGCACCTCGTTCGGTTCTCTCCTTCTGTCATCTTCTCGTTGATACGCGATCCTGAGTTCAGAACCGACGACATGGGCAGATTTATTCGACTAGGAGCTCTTGCTTGCTTGTACCTGGGTGCGGAGTCCAAGGCATTGAGATGGCAAGATGATACCCCAAGCTGGTCTCCTCCTAAGCAGACCATTGCCGCCATGGACATGTTGGAGCTTGGTTTCAGTCCCGCACCGACGGCGGCGCCTGACCCGGGTAACGTTGAGCTCAAGCTGGCCAAGCGTGTAAGAGGGGACGACACTTGTGGTTACATCTCTGGAATATCCAGTAAGTCAGATTGAAGTTAGTCGTGTTTGAAGCATGCATCACTAACCTTTGTCAAGCCGATTCCATTTACTGCGATGTCGGAACATGCGTGATCAACAGCTTCTACTCTGTTGTGGGATGCTGCGGTTCGACCAGCATGTCGGACTGCAAGCTGCCGACTGCCTGTCTCCCATCAAGTTCATCCAGACTTTACAGCAGCGCAGATACTCTTATGCTGTACTGGTAAGTAGTTGCCAATTGCTCTAAGACGCCAAGAGCACTTGTCTGACAACCCCTTGCAACAGCTCTTCTTCAGGACGGCCAGAGTGCAATACATACGTCTACTCTGATTCCGTCTTTTCCAAGTACACTCTCTTCAACTGCGCCGTCACCGAGGCTCGGATCATTGTCTACGCAAACCCAACAGATACTACTGGCGACGCCACCACTGAAGCGACCACAGCCCCGACCTCTGATCGCACCACCGATGGTTTGTCCCCTATCACCAGCTCCGCCTCTCCGAGCGCGGCCACAACCTCCGCCGCATCAAGCGGCGGCGGCTCCTCCACCCCCATTGGTGCCATCGTCGGCGGCGTCGTCGGAGGTTTGGCAGTCATCGCTCTGATCGCCGTCGGCATCTTCTTCATCCTCCGCAGCAAGAAGAAGAATAACCAGAACAACAACCAGGCCGCCCCGGGCACGTATAACCCGCAACAACCCCCGCCAGGCCAACAGCCGCAGATGTACCAGACGGCCCCGACGCAGCAACAGCAGCCTTCTCCTGGCGGCTACGCGCCCGCGCCCACCACGCCCGGCAACTTCCCGTCCGGCTTCACGCCCGTTGATAACAGGCAGAGCATGCTGAAGCAGCCGTACGACGTCAGCGCAGCGAGCTACGATCACAACAATGGCATCAGCCCGCCCGCCAGCCCACCTCCCATGAGCCCGTCGCCGACGTACCAGTCCGGTATCCCGGCGTATGCGCAGCAGGGGAGCGGACCTAGTCCGACGCAGGGCGGATATCCCGCGCCACAGCAGCAGCAACAACAACAGCAGCAGCCGCCGCAACAGTTTTACAATGCGCCGCCGCCGGCCCAAACGCCGCCGCAGCAGCAGCAGCAGACATCGACTACATCCCAGACCCACTACCACCACAATAGCTTCGCTTCTGAGTTGCCTGCTACGAGGGGGGACAGCGAGTTGCGCGAGTTGGCTTGAGCCTTGTCGTCAGTGAGGCGAAATGGGGAAAAGTCGGTGTTTTGGATGCGGATGCGATGGATTCTAATGTTTGGAGTTGCTGGGACAGAATGAGATTTGACGGACGGGATATGAAATGGGAACCACTATCATTATTATGTGTAAATGTATACCCAAAGTCTCCTAGCACAGCTTGGATGGGACTTTTACCCTCTCTAATGCAATGCTGGATTGATCAACACACAATATGCTGGATTATGCTTGAGGTGAAGTACTTCATTTACAAACGGCTCTGTCTGTCCCTGCGCCAAGGGGTATTTGGATTGTCCTCCCGACCCGGAACGAGTTGGTCCACGGCCAGCGTGTTGAGGAAGCCTGGATGGACTTGGTCCAGGCTCGTGACACCGCACATTTTCATCGTCGTCTCCAACTCGTCTCGGAGTACTATTCGTCCCGTTAGTCAAGATCTTGGCACCACAATATCGAGGGAAAGACAACTTACTCTCGACGTATCGCTCAACGCCCTCAGCGCCGTAATTGAGCGCATATAACAAACCCCTCCCGACGCCGACGGCCTTGGCCCCGAGACACAACGCCTTGAAAATGTCGGTGCCGCGCGAGATGCCGCCATCGACGTAGACCTCGAGCTTGTCAAACACGTGCGGGCAGTTCTTCTGCAGCTCGAGCAGAACCATGACGGTCGCGGGCGACGTGTCGAGGCTGCGGCCGCCGTGGTTCGAGAGCACGATCGCCTCAACGCCCGCGGCGGCCGCGCGCTCGGCGTCCATCCACGTCTGGATCCCCTTGAGCACGATGGGCATGCCGGGCACGGTGCGCCGCAGCCAGGCGATGTCGGACCAGTTGACGGACGCGTCGATGTAGTCGCCCATGATGCGCCCGATTGCGCCGCCCTTGGCGTCGTTGCCGGCCTTGGCGCCCGAGATGGGGGACGAGCCGATGGAGGCGTCGGAGCGCACGCGCTCGTCGGCCTCGCGCTTGCCGGGGATGGGGGCGTCGATAGTCAGGAATAGGGCCTTGGCGCCCTGGGCCTGGGCGGAGCGGATGAGGCGCTCCGAGTTGGCGCGGTTCTTGTCGACGTAGAGCTGGAAGAAGACGGGGACGTCGTAGGGCTTCGGCGGGGAGAAGGCGGCGTGCGCGGCGAGGATCTCGGCGAGGGGGAAGGAGGCGCTGACGGAGACGCCCTGGGGGATGCCGGCGGCCTTGCAGCCGCGGCCGAGCTCCTTCTCGCCGTCCGGGTGGAAGAGGCGGGCCATGGCGGTGGGCGGGCAGAAGATGGGGGAGCGCATGGGGTTGGCGAGCATCGTGGTGGAGGTGTCCACGGCGGACACGTCGACAAGGACGCGGGGCCGGAGGCCGATGAGGGAGTAGGCGGAGGCGTTGAGGCGTTTGGTGTGCAGGTCTGTCGCGGCGGAGGAGACGAAGGCCCAGGCTTTCGGGGTGAAGGACGTCGAGGCGGCCTCTTCGAAGTCGTGGGCGCTGATGAGGGTGTCCAGTGGTGGTTTTGAGGGTGGTGGTGGTGCTGCTGCTGCTTTTTGCCCGTCTTGCCTCTCATCGTTGGGGGAGGTCATGTTGACCGGCTGGGCGTGCTGGGTCTGCTTCGGTTTGGGCATGGCTGCGCCCGGGGCGAGGACGCCTTTGAGGTGGGCGGCGGGCAGGGTCGACTTTACGAGGTTGGGCCCGTGGACTTCGGAGTAGACGTCCGTCGCGTCTTTGCCGGCGCACTGCAGGATCACGGCGATACCGCCGGGGTGTTCGCGGACGAAGTCGGAAAAGTCCCACACGTTGCCGTCGATGACGAGCCAGATGTCGTTGAGGGTGTTGTGCTTGGATATCTCGGCTGGTGTCAGCGTCGGCGGCATGGTGAAACGTGTAGTTGTTGACGTGAAGGTAGAAACATGTTTGTGACGGGCGATGATGATTACATATATGTATGCTCGACCTCGGGCCGGGACCGCTCAGGCGGTTCGTTCGTCTGAGATGCAACGGCGCCGAGGGGTAGTCGAGGTCTCGGGCGGCATTACGCCGAACGGGGTCAGTGTGGGGGACGATCCCCCCCGGGTATCCGGCATCGGGTAGGTAAGCTGGCAAGGTAGGGGTAAGGTATCCCGCGAGTTCTGATGGGCGGGTTCCCCAGGGGGAACTCACTCGCTAAAAGGATGCACGGACGGCAGCTGGCTGTCATGAATGTAAATCACCGAGACGGCATTGGACGTTCGTTTTTTCGGCTGCAGGGCCGCCAACAGCACTTTATCTTTATTTTTGATTCTCATCCCAGATCACCCCGCCAAGGCCTTCCCGATCAGACTCAGCGCCCTCTCGCTGTGGTTCATCTTGAGCGCGATCTGGCGGCCGGGCTCGCTCATCTTGGCCCACGTCTTTTGCAGGATGCCAATGATCTTGGCCTCGTCAATCTCCTCCTTGCTCTCGAAGTCGTCAAACTGGTCGTCGAGGAAGACCAGACAGGCGACGTCCTCGAGGACCTGCGTCTCCTCGTCCTTGCTCAGGTTCTCCTTGCGGATCAGCGCCGCCACGCGGTCGACGTCCTCGGCGGGCAGCGGCGGCTGGATCTCCGCGGACGAGGACAACAGCTCGGCCACCTGTGTCGCGGCCTGGGACTTGAGCTTGGCGCGCCAGGTGAGGTAGCCCGGGCGCGTCATTGGGTATGTGTTGCGGGGGATCTCCCATCTAGAAGGGTTGTGTGTGTGAGTTGCAGTGGTTCCTCTTTTTAGATTGTCCCTTGTCTCGTGTACTTTGCACATCTCGTCATGGATATTCATGCTTAAATCAATGCGTAATGAAGAAATGGAGAGTGTCTAACCTCCTGAAATGCTGGGCTCGGCAGGCCAGCTGCAGCACGGGGGGCGCCGCGGGACATCGCACCGCCAGCCAGCGCGTCATTTTGTGGGCATAGTGAAGCTCAAATGTGATATCGGCGGCGGCGGTCGAGGGTCTGGGGTCTTGCTTGTGGGCCTCGTCAATCAGCTCGAGAGCCTTAAGGTAGTTTGATGGCAGGTCGGGCAGTGCCATCTTGGGTGAGTGAGCAAGATGGTGTGGTTCACTGCTAATCGGGTATGGTTATTGGGTAGGTGCTGAGAGAGAGAGCGATGATGGTTCGTTTCAAACTTCAGTGTGAGAAGTCATGCTCCCTGACAAGGGCAAAAAAAAGGCTTCAAAGCCCGGCGGGTGATTGACTATCTGCAACCACTAATAGCGCAGCGCCCCAACCAACTGGAACCCACTCCGTTCCACGCGGGATGAGTAAGCTGGTTCCCTGATTGGGCTGCCGCCGGAGCATCGCCCGTAGCACCACCATTCTTCAGTGAGAGCCTCAAACCGCGCCCCGGACCTTGTCGTTAACATCAGATTGATATGAGCGTCGGGTTGCAAATGCCAGCGAATTCCCACTCAACATCACACTCCGCACGTCGCACAATTAACGCCTATTCTGGAGACTGCCAATATAATGTTGGACACAGCCATTTGGTTGACGCCATCGGCACGCTCCAGTCGCCGGTCTCGCCTGCTCTAGACTCTGGCAGACTTTATTGTACCGTGTGTGTGTTTGGTCCCTTCGTCCCATGTTGTTGTGTCTGACGCCAGCTATTGATGTTTGGCCCCTCTCACCCTCTTTTTTTCTGGTTCTCGATCGCCTCGACGGGTTTGACACTTTGGAGGTCTTAGAGGCCGTATTAATAGAATTGAGGGGCCACTTCCTGGTCTTGGTAGTCGCAGCCGGCTTCGAGTGGTTTGACGGGTTTCTCCCTCAGAATTCACTGCCACAGACGATTTGTTTTTCCGACACTTGCTCTGGACCACTCGTGCGGGTAGATATTTCTGGAGCCGAGTCCGGTTGGGAAGGAGCTCGTTTAGGATCCGTCGCAGTGAGAATCCGATTTTGCTGAACTCTCGGCCGCTCCTTCCTCAGCACCTTCGTCCATCTACTAATCAACCCCACCACCACCATCTCTCCACAACATTCACTTCCACCTCGACAACTACCACCTCCATCTTCACAACAACAAACAATAGATCGCATCAATTGTTTGGTATAAATTAGGGTTCACTCCCTTTCGATACACAACCCCAGTCCCAAAAATCGGACAACAAAAATTAACCAACCGCAAGTTCATCACCACCCCGCGCTTTCCGGCCTCAGCTCACTAACAATATCCTAGGCCTCCTATCCTTCACGAAGACATCAATCCACAACATTCCACTACTGCTTTTACCACCTCTTCGCCAAACCTTTCATCTTCTCCTCGCCCTGACTTTTCAGCAACATTCACCATCGCCCGTGCTACTGCAATCACATGTCACTGCTACAATGACGGGCACAAAGGCTGGTGGCTCTCACAGCCATAACCTTACTGTTGTCAAGGACAATGACGACGCTTCTTCAACCACAGCGGTGACAATCGAATCGGACTCTGATGCTAGCAGCACCATTACCCTGGTCGATCTTTTTCCCGACCTTGCCATCTTAGACAGCGACGCTGCCGGCGACACCTCTGCTGAGTCCACTGACGCTACGAGCTCTCAGGTCAGCAGCACCGGTGATGAGCAATCCACAGACGCAGACAACGAGGCCTGCGCCAAGAAGTCAGGCGATGCCAATTCCAGCAAGCAGAAGGGAAAAGCTGTCGAGGTTGAGAGCGAATCCGCAGAGACATCAGCTGCAGAGAGTACCAGTGGAAACGAATCGACATCTGAAGCGACATCATCTGAGGCAGGCACCGAAGAGGCAGCTGCAGCTGATTCCACAACCTCTGGCGAGGCTTCCTCCAGCGAAGTGGCTTCTACGGATGGAGCATCAGATGCCTCAACCAGCGCAAAGCCATCAACCCCAGGCAACTGGACAGACTCGGAGGACGCCTTGATCATCAGCATGAAGGAGGGCGGCGAGACCTGGGCAGCCATTGGAAATGCCATGAACCGAGGGAAGAACGAGGTCAAGAAGCGCTGGCACGTGGTGAAGGCCAACCGGGCCAATTCGACCGAGTCTGGAGGCGATACTCAGACCGACAAGAGCGCAGAGTCAACCGAGGAGAAGGAGCCTGGGCCTACGGCGGAGGAGAAGCAGAGTAAGGGAAAGGAGCTGCAGAATGTCGAAAGCACCAAGCCGAAGAACGCCAAAGATGATGCGACAGGCTGCAAGAAGAAGGGCAAGGAGCAGAAGGTTGCTTGCGACAAGGAGAAAATCAAGGAGCCCAAACAGAAGAAGCAGAAGAAGAAGCCCGTCGTAAAGGAGCCGGTTGCAGAGAAATCCGAGTCTGAAGATGACGACGCAGAGAGCTCGTCCTATCGCGAGCGCATGAATCTACTCCGAGACACGTCGTCTGAGTCCGAGTCGCCTGCTACCAGCGGCGATGACGCAGATGCGCCCGGCTACTACGAGCGGGAGGTTGCTCGCCAGGAGCGATATATTCGTCGACACGTCCACCCTCAACTCTACCCTGTTCCGCCTGCCGCCCGCGCGCCAAGCCCAGCAGACAAAAGGCAGCGCCGGGATGATGCCATCCTCGCGGCCGTGGCTTCGAGACGAGAGGCTACGAAGTGGCTGGAGATGCAGGCCAATTTCTTCAACGTCACTGGCCGTATGGTTCCCCTCCACCTGATCAAGGCGAGATGTGAGGCCGAGGAGGATCGAGGCAAGGCGGCTGGCGTCCGCACTTGGGCTTCTTCTGTCGCAGGAAGCCAGGACTTGCTCGATCCTGAGGAGCAGCCTGAGGTCCCCGAGGATGCTCTCCTGAGCGATGACGACTGACGACTGACTACATTAACACCCCCGCGCGACTGACACGACATTTCGCTTTCATACCTTCTCCTCCACTTATGAGACGATGATTGATGATGACAGCGTTTTTGATATCCGGTTGAGAGGCAATGGGAGGTAATTTTCGTGCAAGTTGTGAGGTGAAAGTCGGGCCAGAAAAGCGATGCTTATTTTAAAGATTGCTTGGGAACACAACGAAGCTGTTGGTTGGGCAAGAACGAACGAACGGGAAAACGGACGTGGGACGTGGGAACAGATTCACATAGATCTGCTTTTTTTCTTATTTGCTTTTATTTCTTCTCTTGGGGGCGTTTTGGCAGGCCCTTTTGTGTGTATGGGCAAGAACAAGGGTTTTTGAGAAAGGGATATTGGGTTCTGGTTTAATAGGAGTTACGGATAATCACGCCAAATGGAATACCCCCTTTAGTTTCTCTTGCAGCAAGACCAACAAATTGAAGTTGACATGAAGAGTTTGACTGTGAAGTGATGTGCTGTGAACAATTGAACTCTGATGGATGAAAGTTGGGTGACATAGGAACATTGTCACATTCAGCATGACAGGGCCATGTAGGGCTGAGGCATTGAAGAAATTGGGCAAGTTTCCAATTTTCCGGGGAGAAATGTACAATCCACCACCCATTGCGTAGGAACAGGGTATCATGGAACCAGATATTACAACAAGACACACAAACACCGCTGCCGCCATTGCGCGGACCGCGTCTCCCAAAACCCTCCTCCTTTTTCGGCTACTCTTGCCAGAGTCTGTCCAATATCCAACCAAGTATAAGTACAAGTGTATAGGAGCTTCGAGTATTACCAAGAGCTCGCAATGTTTATTATGTGCAGCCCTCCATCCTGCTGCTTTTGACAGTCAAATGTCTGGGATGGCTGGGACCAAGGCAATCTGCGACTGGCGGGTCATCTCGTCCCCAACACTCAGAGATGGTCAGCCCCATGACAATCTGCCATTTGGGACGCTGAAGCCCCGCCTCTCCTGGTCCGACGTCACGATGAGACGCAATACTCCCTGGCATCGGTGGCTGTATCGTCTCTTCGTCCTTGGCTTGCCGGAAAGCTTCGTCCAAGTGTCGTTGCCAGGGTCATCAACGTTCGTTTGAACATCGGATGGAGATTTTGTGAGGCCAACACTGCTGATGACCTCTCCGTCATTCAAGAAGAAAGTCCGCCATTGGTCATCTTTCAAATGGGGTTCTCCATGCCGGGGGCCATCGTGGTGCCCGGTGGTGCCGGGCTCGGGCTCGGCCCTTTGGTCAACGTGTTGTTGCTCGAACCCAGCCCGCGCTTCATCATCTTGCCCAAGACGGTGACCAGCTCACAAGCATCGGCAAACATGTCGTCATCCATACCTTCCGTCGCTTCGTACACTTCGGAGATGGTGTCCTTGGCCAGCTTGCGGCTTCCGTCATAGTCGTGAACGCAGTCGTACAGGAACGCAGAGTACTCCGTCTTGGCCGACAGTCGCAGCGAGTGCGAGCCCCAGAGATGCTCATCGGCCAGCGCAATGGCCTCCTTGAAGTACTTGTGAGCCTCAGGGAGGAAGTCTCGTGGCGGCTCGAGGAAGGCGGCCGGTAAATCCGACCCATTACGAGGAGCGAACCCCGGCGGAGGGTTTACCGGACCGCCCTCGAGAGCATGCGTCGGCTGTATGGAACCTTGCGACGAGTTCCAGTCCTCCCTGGCAATCCCCTTGCCTTTGTCCAGTCTGGGTGGTGTCAGGCCGGCCATTGTGTCGGGGGTCGAAATACCCATTGTCGAAACAGAGGGCTTGTTGTGGAACAGGACAAAAATGTGATAAAACGATGCTCGCAACTTGAGTGCCAAGACGCGAAGCTCAGTGTGATTACCGACCATGGGGATCACATATTGCTGAAGCATGACTAGACCTTCTCGCGAAAGCCATATTATGTGAAAAATGAGGTCGAGGGATTGAGGCGCGCGGGAAGGGTCAGGGCGGCGTTGCTTCTTTGCGACGACGAGCTGCTCTGCGAGGCTGAGTGAGAGACCGAGGATCTTGTAGAGCATAGACGACAGAAGAGGGTTGTCCGTCTCGACGGCCTTGGCCCATTTGCCGAGGAACTTCTGGTCAACCTCGGAAGAAGCCATCGAGGCTTTTGGGATTGATGAGGCGGTTGTTAGGTGGGTCGCGCCTGCCTTGCCTTATCAACGGTGAAGGTTCTCAGATGAGATACTGAAGCGAACACGTCAGGGATAACCAAGACGGGCTGACGGGGTCAGAATCGTCTGCGGAAAACACCAATTCGATCGCGCGATTCAGGAATCAGGTTCGATGAGAAAGCTGATCAAGTCTGAGCGATGGGTGTCGGTTATGATGAGAGTGAGTGAGAAGTCAGTCCCGGGTGGAAGTTGGACGATTGAGCTGGTGATTTCCTTAGTATGCGCCGTCGGGTGTAGTCGTGGCACTCTTGATTAAAAAGCTGTGTGTGTTAGTACCTAATCAGCAGCAAAACAGTCTCATCAATTGAGATGCAGAGGCAAATACTCACGGATATGATACATTACAGTGAGTGAGACGGAAGTTGGTTGGTAAAATAAGGCCGATTGGAGGGATGCTTAAGGCGAAAGACGGCTAGCAAGACACTGAGATAGGCTGAGACTCAAACGGCAAAACGATTACGGAATGGCCTGTTTTCGCAGAGAGCATTGCGATGTTGACCGTGATTTTGTTCAGCTGTCGTTGTGAGGCCTTATTAGAAGCAACTGCAGGCTGAAGCTGTCAATTGGCCTGCGAGGACAATCCCTGGAGGAAAAACGAGCGTAAGGGACAAGCCGGTCTGGAAGAAAGCGGTGAGAGGCTGGCGCTGGCGTGGCGGAATTAAGAGCCGGACGTTATTGGTGTCGACCAAAGAGAAAAGCGAGGTCGGCTGGGTTGAATCGGGCGGCCGGTGGCAGTTGGAACTGTCGAATTCAAGGGTGACGAGGGGCTGTAATCGAGCGAGTGCTATGAGGGCATCTCGAGGACGGTCGAAATGTATCGATCGACAGGCGGCAGCAAGGCAGACAGGTTTTGAGATGGGTAGAGGCGATGTAATGTAAGGTAATGTAGGTAGCTGCAGGATATATGTGCCCTAAAGGAGAGGTGCAGACACAGACGCAGGAGGACTGGGGCGTGCGGTCGTATTGTGCATGAACGAGTGTGGGCCTGGGCGAGAGAAGTAAGGTAAGGTAGCTGCGGGCTGGCCGTGGAATCTGAGAGGTCGAGAGTTGCGAATGGAGGCGCTTTCTGGGCACGAGCGCAGCTACAGGCGACAGGTGACTGCGGCTCGACGTACGTAGGCTGACGGTGCTTGGGTTCGGGCGTCGATGAGATGAGATGAGGTGGGAGGCGACGGCGTTGGTGAGTTGAGGTGGTACGGGAGGAGAGAGGGCGAATGAAGTCCAAATTAGACGGTTGGCTGAGGGTGGGAGAGATGCTGCAAGATGAGTTGTCCGACTCTCGGGAGGCTACGTCTGGTAAGGTACCTTCACGCGGCGCGCACCGTGTTAATGGGCAGCCAAGCGCTCTGAGCCTGACGTGGGAAGTGAGGTGGGATAAGCGGAAGACGGCGGCAGGGACGTAGGTAATGCGCAATGTGCCGTTGGATTGGGAAGAAAACGGAAGAAGCGAAAGAGATGGGAGAGATATGCACGAGGCCAGTATTCGTAACATGGTCGTGTAAAGGCCGGGGCTGGGAAAGACATTGGAGGGATATGACCGGAGCGAAGAGGCAAGTACCTTTCCATGAAAAATCGAACCAGGCAGAGGCAGGCACCTGAGGACGAGGTACCTCGGGCGGGAAAGGCATGCCCATGCCCAGAGCTGGAGCTTGGCCGGGCTCGAAGCTGGCTGGCCTGGGGAGCTGCTGGCCTCCATGAGCTGCCACTTTTACTGATGCAATGCAGGAATATTCGTGCCGTAGGTCCTGTTTCCCACGAACTGGCCGGGGCTACGGGGGTAAGAAAGATGCGCTAAAATGGGACCCTAAGGCCCGCTTCTGGTAGCATCGGATCCAATTGCCCCAGGCCCCCAGCTGGAGGGGGACTTGGGACCCAAATGACCGCAAAGACACCACCAAGGTGACACTGGCAGTATCCGTACCGCCGTCCGTTCGTCGTCTGCATCCACCGCCTGCCTTCATCCTCGGCATTCTCCTTTTCAAGACCACTGGCCGAGCAAACAGAACTCTGATTGACATCACCTCATTCATCTGTCATCTATCGCACTTGGCCGTCTTCTCTGTCGCAAATTGCCCCTTGCCGTCCCAACTCCCCATGTGGCAGGCAAACTGACTTTTTGAGCTTCCTTCGTCCGAACCCTAGCATGTTTCTTCTGCCCAAGGATGCATTTGCGCAAACTGACGCCGAGACACGATAGCGCGGCGCTTTCGTTTTGACGCGCGGGATCAAGCCCGAGACAGGCCGACTACCGATCACTCACTTGCTCGCGCTCTTAAGGGTCCGCGGGGTTCTGACAGTCGGCCAGACCAAAGCAGTCGACGGACCACCGACTAGAGAATATCTACTCGGGCACATGGTTCTAACAATTCTTGTCGCAACGGCCAAGATGCAAGCGATGCGGATAATACATGCAAATCAGTTTCAAGAGTGCATGCTTACCCGCCGTCCATCTCATACCACCCGCGGCTGAGACACGAGAAAGATACCATCTCGCTTCTCGCACGCACTTCCGCCTCGGTAGCCGACACGATTGTTGCTTTTCTCTCTCCCTCGCCCGCCAGCAGTCTGAAGGAAGGTCGAATGCACCCACACAGACGCTGCACTGATGGCTTGCCTTGCCGCTGATGAAGTGGTCGATTGTAGTGGCGATGCGAATTCAACGGCGGGGTCATCTGGGTTCAGGAATTCCGAGCGGTACAACGTGGTCGACTGTCGCATTCCGATCCATGATCTATCCCGTCGACCTCGAACACCAATGGGGGGCCCCGTGCGACTGTCACCCCCATCTGGGGGTTTCAGAGCACCAAACCCACCTTCCGAAACAAAACGATGCTTGAGCAGCGTGGTGTATTCACCGACAGGTTGCACAATTCCTCATGTGCGAGGGCAAGACGATGCAGAATGGTCCAAGTTGTTCGTCGAGGAATTAATTTGTGCTCTCTCACAACGGTACGTACGGATACGTCCATTTACCTCAGCTGGCTTGACGACCCGCTAACGTTTGGCCGTGGTCCCTGTTTCGTGGCGACCCGGTCGAGCTAATCCTATCCTGCTTTAGTGTCGAGCCTCCTCCATTCTGGCCAACGGGACGCCGCGCGCCTTCTCAAAGCAGGGAACGTCCCTCTGCCCCGAACAAAGTGCATCCCAGCCACCCCATTTTCGGTGTAAGCTGCCTGCTTCAAGAATCTTCCTGATCTCAGCCGCCATCACCGGCCTTCTGCAACGCCTCCTGGAATACCTAATGGTGCCAGCGCATCATTTGACTGCACGGCCACGGCCACGATCGCTATCGCTACTACCACGGTCTTCTTAGTCCTCTGAACGTCACGCCATCGCGAGGCCTCTCAGCACCCTGCCCGTCAGCCCCGCCAATGAGAGCCTAACAGGACCCTTCCACCTCTGTTGGAACTTGTAACGACATTCACTGCCTCAAGTGAGGCAATGCAATAGTCCTCTACCGGTTGAAGCTGTGTACTCTGGGCGATAGAAACTTGGGGGTCCATCTGCTTACTTGCTGAGCCAGCTACTGGTGCATACGACCCATAGGATGGAAGCCTTGCGGGCCGTCATATCTGCGGCCAACCCCATACCATTCAATCAAGGACCAATGGGTTCTTCGGTGACCCAACCCTCTCGTCGTGGGCTTCCTAGTAATCCACGATTGTTTGAAGCACGACCTGACGTATGCCGGAGCGGGCAGTAGCCACAAGCAGGAGCCTTTGAACTGGCGGTGAAGACACCGTTATCCGAGACTTACACGACGCTTCATCAAACACTCGAACCCCCTAACCAGCTCTTAACTCTGACAGGACATACTTCTTTCGCCTTTGTTGCAAGGATTTAAGGGGCCTAGAGATGCTGCGGCCAAAGGCCCTGGGAAAGCCCAACCTGATTTCGAAGTACCCGCCCGCGACCCTTCGAGTTGGTATCGCTACACGTCGACATGACTGCATGAAATGCCACCAATGCAGTCGTCAGGCTTGCAGTACGGATGCGTTCATCGACATGCGTTGTCAGTGCTCTCGAAGGGGCAAACAGGCAGTATCAGCCTGAAAGTCACAATGCGGCGCGCCATCGTACAGCACAGTGCAAAGCCACTTCTCCGTCAATCCATCGAAAGCCGACTTGGGCTCCCTCACTCGTCACACGACAGGTCCCAGATCATGGACTGCAGCCCTATCTGTCACGACCAAGTCTCAAACGGACTGGTCTTTCCCGAGATGGTTCAGCTACGGCATTTTCGCTCAGGTCGGTTCAACTTGCCTCACCACTTGCCCAAGCCCATCCCAAGACATCATGACGCCGTTGGGCACTCGGTGAACTGGCACGTGGACGCAACAAGAAGCCAGTGCAACCCCCCGTTTGCCAACTGTCAAGTCCAGGGCCTGGGCAAACGGCTTCCGAAGTAGCTCTGTTCCTGTGCTTTCAAGTGAAAACACACTCAAACCGAACCCACGGACTCGATTTGGATTTCCCCCTGGAACTGTTCCTCGTTCCCAGCCGGAACGGGACGTTGCAGCTCCCGGTCCTGGGAGCTGATTGCTAGATCTCAGAGACCTCGCCGTCTCATTGGGCCTCCTCGTGTTGTCCCTGGCATCCGGGCTTGTGTGCCGATGAAGGCTTCCTACAGTTTTAAACGATTGTTTGCTAGTGGCAGCGAAGTGACGCCGACGTTATCAGTTTGATGCCCAACAAACATGAGCGGGCATTCCTTCGGTCTCGAAGTGTCTGACACGATACTACAAATGTGGCGGTCTGACCCGGCGTTGCGTCTTGATTGCTACATTGCAGCGAATGCTCTTTCCGACCAACATATTTACCATCGTTGTTTGCCTCGCGCCAGTCACTCATTTCAGCCTTTGATCGTTACTACTTTACAAGCTCAGAGACTGCCAATTTCTTTGATTTGGTCACGCAAATCATATTTCCATTCGATACACGACAATTCGCAAAAGGAGTCAAAAATATCCAACGCCAGTATCAGGATTTACATCTTTCTCTTATCTGTACGCTCGAAAGATCTGGAGTCTCAGCCAACCTTCAGATTCGATTCTCGATAGCATCCAACAACCACCGAAATGTGCCAATACTACGCTCACGCCTTCACCTGCAAGCATAGCAGCTTCACATTCGCGCGCTTCTGTCGACCCGCGAGCTTGATACAGAAACCCTGTAGCAAGCGCCAGGTCTGGCAGACGATTCGTCTCGACGATGCCTGCGAAGAATGTCTGACCTGGTTCCCAGACCGGTACCCTTGCCGCCGGCCCCGGTATCAGTGAAGACAACCTGACTCGGCGTGGCCTTTCGAAGCCAGTAAATGTGCTTGATATTCAACCTGCTGGAAAAGTTCGGCCTTCATATTACACATTCTTTCTCAAGCAACGGCCCGTGTCTGAAGGAGTCCTCGACTTCCCCAAACACGGCAGTCGTATTACTAGAGCCTCTGTGGACGGACATTTAGATAGAACGGCTGGCTGGTTCAGCTGATGATTACGATTTCGATGATGATGGAAGCGCTGTTTTTTTGGGATCAAGTCTGTTATGTATTACCTTCGAGACCGGCGTATGTGGAACTGTGGATACACAAAACTTGGGATTTGAAGGACTACGGGACCGAGACTGGCATTCAACAGGACAGATCTTGGGAGCACTTTGAAGTTTGTGTCAAATAGAATTGATTGTTCAGACTGTTTGGTCGAGCGAGACTTTGGTATTCAGATTACGGTACGATAGAGTCTGCCTAACCGTTGCCGTGCGTCTTATATGGGTCTTGAATCCTGCCTTTGACAATCCACATGCCATGTCCGAATTATTCGACTCCTTGGTTTTGTGTTCTTTTCTGGCAATAGAAATGACTAGACTGCCTTTAGCGATTGGGTTGACATATTAACATGGCTGCCGTGCGCGAAGACTTTTTCATGAACAGCTCATCCAGTGCGGTATATGTTAAGAGCTTAAAGATCAGTTGATGCGCTTTTGAGGCAAGAATGCTCTCGCCCGAGACGGTCAAGCAACCTCTCTGACTTCATGATGTGAAGTTGACCACTTCTCAGCCAGTGAAATTTCGCGCATTAACACCGTCGAGGGGGTGGACCCAGCTGGCAGCACTGACGCCGGCCCGCCAATGGCGTAAGAGCTCCCGCATAGCTCCCCCCTCTACTTAGACCCGAAGGAAAGTCCCGGTAGCAAAAAAATTTCGAGTCGAGGAGACCGCCATCAGACGATATCTCAACCTCCCTCCCCGTCCAGCCGCGCCGTTGTCGACAACGAGCATCCAATTGTCCATCTCCCCACTCTTCGTTCTTCTGTTGTTCTTCTTTACTATTTAATACACACGACAGGCATTCAATATGTCTACCGCCTTCAGATCCGTCGCGCCTTTCCTGCGCACGGCGCGCGCCTCGCTGCGCCAGGGCAACGTCAGCCCTCTCCAGGCCGCCCTGAAGAGCAAGAACGTCTCTCCCGTCCTCAACGTCTGCCGCAACTACGCCGTCTTCGAGCGTTCAAAGCCCCACGTCAACATTGGTAAGATCAGTCGATGCGGGCTGCATCTGGGTTGTTTGGCTAACTGAATCGTCTTCTAGGTACTATTGGCCACGTCGATCACGGAAAGGTACACCTCGAGACATGAACCAGCGCAACGGCGCACCCTGACTGACCATGTCCAGACTACTCTGTCCGCTGCCATCACCAAGAGGCAGGCCGAGAAGGGCCTTGCCAACTTCCTCGAGTATGGTGCCATCGACAAGGCTCCTGAGGAGCGCAAGCGTGGTATCACCATTTCCACCGCCCACATCGAGTACGCCACCGACACCAGACATTACTCCCACGTCGACTGCCCGGGTCACGCCGATTACATCAAGAACATGATCACTGGTGCGGCCAACATGGACGGTGCCATTATCGTCGTCGCCGCCTCTGACGGTCAGATGCCCCAGACCCGTGAGCACTTGCTGCTCGCCCGTCAGGTCGGTGTCCAGCGTATCGTCGTCTTCGTCAACAAGGTCGATGCCATTGACGACCCCGAGATGTTGGAGCTTGTCGAGATGGAGATGCGTGAGCTTCTCAGCACCTACGGTTTCGAGGGTGACGACACCCCCGTCATCATGGGCTCTGCCCTGTGCGCCCTGAACAACCAGAAGGACGACATTGGTGTCAACAAGATCGATGAACTCATGAAGGCTGTCGATGAGTGGATCCCCACTCCCCAGCGTGACCTTGAGAAGCCCTTCCTCATGTCTGTTGAGGATGTCTTCTCCATCTCTGGCCGTGGTACCGTTGTCAGTGGACGTGTCGAGCGTGGTATCCTGAAGAGGGACACCGAGGTTGAGATTGTCGGCAAGGGTGATGAGGTCATCAAGTCCAAGGTCACCGATATTGAGACCTTCAAGAAGTCCTGCGAGGAGTCCCGTGCCGGTGACAACTCCGGTCTCCTCCTCCGTGGCATCAAGCGTGAGGACATCCGCCGCGGTATGGTCGTCGCCAAGCCCGGCACCGTCAAGGCCCACAAGTCCTTCCTCGCCTCCCTTTACGTCCTCTCCAAGGAGGAGGGTGGCCGTCAC
This sequence comes from Colletotrichum chrysophilum, assembly GCF_026319265.1. Lineage (NCBI taxonomy): Eukaryota > Fungi > Ascomycota > Sordariomycetes > Glomerellales > Glomerellaceae > Colletotrichum > Colletotrichum chrysophilum. The sequence goes on along the minus strand of NW_026517288.1, from coordinate 963,345 downwards.
ACCGGTTTCCACCAGAACTACAAGCCCCAGATGTACCTCCGCACCGCCGATGAGGCCTGCACCCTCACCTTCCCCGAGGGCACCGAGGATGTCGACAGCAAGATGGTCATGCCTGGTGACAACGTCGAGATGGTCGCTACCCTGCACAACCCCTCCGCCATTGAGGTCGGCCAGCGCTTCAACGTCCGCGAGGGTGGCCGCACCGTTGCCACCGGTCTCATCACCCGTGTCATTGAGTAAATGATCTGATTCAAAACCAAAAAAAACCTCGATACCCTGAGTCGGCACTCAGCACACACTCTCTTCCCAGCATACGATATATGATTTGGGACGACCCGAAAAACTGGATGGGAAAATTGGGATTGTACAAAAGGTGTTTGCGTCACGAATTATGTACAATTGACCCCAAGCTTTTTCCGCTTTGAGCCCTCGCGCTCGTGTATATTTGTCGGGTCCTGGGCTCAAAGATCTCCACTCTACTTCAACCCCTGTCTTGAATCATGTACTTTTAGAGACGATGGTCAATAGAATAACGTGCTTTGTGCCACATGATCACACTTTGGTTTCTTCAAACGTAGTTTCATTCAGCGTGACAGACATTGGCGAGACTCGAGTCGTCATTACATCCCCAGACTTGATAATGACCCTGGCAGACGAGAACCAGGCGGCGCGCCCTCTGCGGACCGCGTCGCGCTCTACAGCACGTTGAATTGGTGGCCCCGGCATAGTGATGGTGGTAAGGTTCAATGTCGTGGTATTCGTCTATCCTCAATGGATGTCCGACGGAGTGCACTTTATTCTTCCGTTAAGCCAGCCATAAGAACTCCATGCCCTTGGAAGCCTCCCTCTGTCTGAATGCATTTTCCACGGGCCATCATGCCCAACCACCTTCGAGTCCCATCATCGTCTCGTAATCCTGACGTTTAACGGTACTGTGGTGCACACTCATGTCAGCCATTGCGCGCTCTTCATTCGCAGAGGGAATGTCGTGTAGATCCCGCCAAGGGTTTCTCGTCGCATACCTTGTTGAAGCCGATGTCCTTGGCCTTCTCACGGAAGCACTGACGGCAGAGGTTGAGGTCGTACTTGCGGATAAGACCGGCCGTGTGCTTGCAGACACGGCTGTGATAAAAAATGTCAGCACTTCGGTCCCTTATGTGCCTGTGTTTTCTTCCCCCTTCCATCATCATCCTCCAGGTGTCCCTGTCCAAAACTTTGCCTCCATCCAGGGGATTGGGGTTCTTCGTACCAGCTGCGAGAGCCCTTGCCGTAGTTGCGGGGGCGGGAGTTCCAGACAGATTCGTGAGACATTTTGTCGGCGTGAGGGGGGCTTGTCGTCGAAGGTGTCGGCGAAAACTCGAGATGGGTTGACTGGGTGGTGGTTTGACGCTTTTCGCAACGGAGCGGAAATTTTGTGTGGGATGCGATTTTTTGGGAAGGGGCGCCATTGGAGGGTCTGGCAGCCCCAGAACTGGCAAGCGAGAGGGAGGTCCGTGCCACGAGCGGTCTTCTCACGTGAGAGAGCGATAAGATAAGGCGGGGTTGCTTCTCGATAAGACGCTGATAAGAGACCTGTTTCTTTTTTTTTTCGCCGTTTTTGCTCTGGCGGCCAAGGTGGGGCCGGGGAAGCGGTACACGCCACCTAGGTACCCTGCCTCACCAGCCAGACAGGGGGCTTAGCTGTTGCTTCTGTGACGTTGGAGGTTGTCCTGCAAAGTGGCTTCTTTATTAACACCTTCAGCAGACCAGCTGATTTCAAATCGTCTTTTGCAACACCACCATCCTTGCTGCTGCATTCTATTTGAGCAGCTACCTATCGCATTCTGTTGGGTAGGAACTACTTTGAATCGTTTTTATTTCCCATTCAGCTGCGTCACCCAACCCACAATGGTTGCTTTCAAGAGCTTCGTGGTCGGCGCTCTGGCAGCTACCGTTGCCGCCAAGTCTGCCGTCCTCGACCTCATCCCCTCCAACTTTGACGATGTCGTCCTGAAGTCTGGCAAGCCCACTCTGGTAGAGTTCTTCGCCCCCTGGTGTGGCCACTGCAAGAACCTCGCCCCTGTCTACGAGGAGCTTGCTTCTAGTTTCGAGTCCAACAAGGACGTCCAGATTGCCAAGGTCGATGCCGACGCCGAGCGTGACCTGGGCAAGAGGTTCGGGATTCAGGGATTCCCTACTCTCAAGTGGTTTGATGGCAAGAGCGACAAGCCCACCGACTACAGCGGTGGCCGCGACCTGGAGAGCTTGAGCAACTTCATCACCGAGAAGACCAATGCCAAGCCCAAGAAGAAGTACACACCGCCTAGCGCTGTGAACATGCTCACCGACGAGTCCTTCAAGACCATTGTTGGTGGCGACAAGGACGTCTTTGTCGCCTTCACTGCCCCCTGGTGCGGACGTAGGTGTTCTCCTCCCTCTTTGTTGCTGGACTTTTGCTGACCCAACCCCTCAACAGACTGCAAGAACCTCGCCCCTACCTGGGAGACTCTCGCTCAGGACTTCTCTCTCGATGAGGGTGTCGTGATCGCCAAGGTCGATGCCGAGAACGAGGCTAGCAAGGGAACTGCCGCTGCCGAGGGCGTCTCCTCCTACCCCACCATCAAGTTCTTCCCCAAGGGCTCCAAGAAGGGCGAGCTCTACAGCGGCGGCCGCAAGGAGGAGGACTTCGTCGCCTTCATCAACGAGAAGACCGGCACTGCTCGTGTTGCTGGTGGTGGCCTGAACGCCGTTGCCGGCACCATTGCTGCCCTTGACGAGATCGTCGCCAAGTACATCAGCGGCACCACCATTGCTGACGCTGCCGCCGAGGCCAAGAAGGAGGCCGAGACCCTCAAGGAGAAGGCCCAGTACAAGTACGCCGAGTACTACGTCCGCGTCTTCGACAAGCTCTCCAAGAACGACGGCTACGTCAAGAAGGAGGTCGCCCGTCTCGACGGCATCCTCAAGAAGGGCGGCCTCGCCCCCGCCAAGCGCGACGAGATCACCAGCAAGACCAACATCCTCCGCAAGTTCCTCGAGCAGGCCAAGGAGAAGGTCTCCGACGCGAAGGAGGAGTTGTAGAGAACTTTTTCTACGACGTCACGTTACACATGCATCAAGAGCTCACGGTATTGGGGGAGCGGGGGTTTGAGAGGTGAGCAACTGAACGGATCAGCTCACGTTGAGGACTTTGGTAGCCTAGGATACCGACCAAGAAATAAAATAACAAGAACAACTCATGTCTGCGTGTGAGACTGGCCGTGATATAAGCTCTATTCGTGCTTTCATGTAAACCCTAAACGCCATAGACACAAACGTGCTCCTAAAACTGAATGCTGAAGAGGTCAAGACGACTTTGATGAGCCCTCCTTCTCCTTATTAGCGAGAAGCGCTGCCTCCAAGTTGTCCAGTCGACGAGACATTTCATCCACTGAGACAGTCGTTAGTGATGCTGTCTTGGGCAAGGGGTGGCAGTTGTGCTCACTCTTCGCGAAGATCTCGCTAGACACCCCGGCAAACTTGTTGGAGATGGTGTTCAAAAGTTCCTCGACGGCAGCGTTGACATCGCCCTTGGCGTCTTCCGAGGCCTGGCGACAGTTAGTACCGGCTGTGAATGAGGCCTCGTCCCATGGACGACATCCTAAGACGCTGCGCGAGGCGCCGCGAGACTCTGTGGGGTTCATCGCCATGTCTCACTTACGGCAGACTGGTTGCTCGTGTCGGGGTTGTTGGGGGCCATATTGACAGTGTTGTTCAATTGCGAGTAACGAATTGTTCCAAGGCTGTTTAGAAGTTGGTGGTTGGAATGAGGCTCACGTATGGTTGCCCTGCCTCTCTCAATGTTGGCGCGTTGCGGTGAAAGTGGTGGCGGGGTACTGATGGTGCCGTTGTTAGTTCCCAGGACAGAGGGGTGCCGTGCCACCGGATTAGCACTGTAGCGGCCCCGACTTAGGCAGGTCCGGACACCTGCATCAGGGAGCTCCAGCCTGACCAACCGTGTGGCTGTAGTGGGGCCCGCCCTCTAAGGCCAACGGAAGCATCCCGTCCTCCGACCCAATGCCGTCATTCCACCTGCATAGCAACACCTACAGCCCACCAACTCAATCTCCCGATCCCATATTCGAGACGAACACCACACGACCACATCCTTCCATTTCGCAAACCTGCTCCGCCACAGCACCTACGGGAGGATCAGCTCAGCAAAGCCAAAGGATGGCAACGAGATAAATCCGGGGGCAACGGTCGTCCGGCATCATGCCCTATCCACACGAAGACCCGCGCATCGTCGTCATCGGCCTCGCCCTCATCGGTATCCTATGGATCTTCCTGGCGCCCGGGAACGGCGGCGCGTCTCTCTTCTCGGCCTCCGACCTCGCGACGCAGCGACTGCGCCGGCACCAGCACGCGCTCGAGCTGCTCAACGCCTCGTCGTGGGGCAACTTCTCGGCGCGGCGGAACGGGACGGGCGAGGAGGAGCTGCCGCGCTCGCTTAACATCACGGGCTTCCGGGCCGAGGACGGCTTCGCGTGGGACGATCTGGAGAGGTTCCAGGAGAGGTGCCTCGAGTGGAGCCGGAACGCGATACCGCCTGTCGGAGGGGTGAACCTCTGGGACATTGGCCAGGGCGAGGCGGTTTGGCAGAATGCCACGGGGGCCGTGAAGGGGACGTGGGTGCGGAAGGATGCGTCGGTAAAGAGGGAGTGGGCGAGCTACAATTTGAGTGCGGTCACGCCGAGCTTGCACTGGAGCGGGGCGGAGGCCGATTGGGCAAGGAACATTACGGGTGACGAGGGCAAGATGCTGCTGGACGTGATCGATACCGGCCGGCACACGAAGGAGTTTGAATACGAGAGCATCCTGCACGAAGGTGTCCCGACATCCGGCGGCAGAGTCAGAAGTGCTAAGGCATCGCTGACCGTCGAGGATGTCAAGGGAACCGGGTTCAATTGGGAAATGAGGTTGCATGGAGTTCAGTGGCCGCGTCAAGGGACGCTGCTCTTGACCACGACGAGCGAAAAGTTTGACGGCATATTCGGGTTGCCTCATCTTTCTCCGAGCTCAGACTTTTTTCATTCGAGTCGATTGCTTCTGAATGCGACTCTGTCCGAGGTACTGCGGAGGAAGGAGAAGGAGGTCTTCAACGACGGCGTTATGCCTTGGACTTCAGACCCGTCGAACCCGCCTGATACTCTCAATCCATCACCACACTGCGAGTACATCATGTACGCGCAGGTTCATCCCCCGGACAGAAGTCGGTTGAACATGAAGGGTTTCCAGTCGGGGAGGGAAGGTATGTCACAGATCATCAGCGACATCGAGCAAGAGCTTCGCTTCCCGAACGGCGCCCCCATTCGTGGGGTTCCGGAGCTCAAGCTGTCTGCCATCATCTGGTCTCCCGACTGCGGGTTTTTTCTAGAAACCAAAGGGCCCCCAGACTTCCCACCGGCAGACGGCCAGCATCTACAGGGCATGAAGACGGAAATCATCTACTACAAGATCCGTGTCTGGATCCTGGCGTTCGCAGGGGTCATCATCGCCCAGGCCCTCCTCTTGAAGCACCAGATGAGGGAATCTGCCACGCCGTCCACCATGGGCCGCATCAGCTATAACACAATCAGTATGATGGTCATGGTCGATGGCAGCATCTTCGCTGCCGCCTCCATGTGGGCTCTAGACGCGAGCATTACGTATCTCGAGTCTTTGTCCCTGCTCTTCGCCGCATTTCTCTCCATGTCGATGGGTGGCTTCTTCCTCGCGGAGATCCACAAAGTTCAGGAGCCGGAGAACAGAAGACGCAGTGAGCGCGAACAGGCCGAGACACCACGTACGCCAGCAACTCCAGCACAGAACCTCGAGGCAGACTCCCTCCCGCGACCGGTCACGGCCGGACCACGCAGAAGAGCCCCCACGCCGCCTATCATCGTCCCCTCAGACCAGGATATTGATGCCGACATCGATGCCGTAACAAACGGCGCTGCGGCTGTCCCGAACGCTGGCGCGGCCACCCGCGCCGGTCCCGAGGTCACCTTCCAAGCCGTCATATTCCGCTTTGCTATGATAGTGTCTCTCCTCCTCCTGGTCTCCATAGCATCGACGTCCTGGTACCCCCGTATCCGCAATGGGTTCGTAAACACTCTTTCGATGGTATACTTTTCCTTCTGGGTTCCGCAGATTCACCGCAATGTAATCCGCAACTGCCGTCGAGCCTTGACGTGGCGCTTCATGATCGGCCAGTCGATCCTGCGTCTCCTCCCATTTGCGTATTTCTACATTTACGAGGACAACTTCCTCTTCGCGGAGACAGACGTCCGCGCGTTCCTCGTCTTCTGCGCGTGGCTGTGGATACAGCTTTGGATCTTGGCATTTCAGTTCGTTCTCGGCCCGCGCTTCGGCGTGCCCAAGAGCTGGACCCCCGACGCGTGGGACTACCACCCCGTCCTCCGCGAAGATGGCGTTGAGGCCGGCGGGCTTCCCATCGGCTTGCTCTCTGAGCCCGGCTCCCCGTCTCTCGACAGGGTGCGGACGGGCGAGGACAAGAAGGGGAGCAACCTGCGTGCCATCGACTGCGCCATCTGTCGCGAAGTGCTTGAAGTGCCCGTTATGAGGGCGGGCGAGGAGGATCCCACCGCCGGCGGGGTTGTTGGCGTGTTTACGAGGAGGAATTACATGGTTACCCCGTGTCGACATATTTTCCACAGCGCTTGTTTAGAGGGATGGATGAGGTTCCGGCTGCAGTGTCCTATATGCAGGGAGGAGCTGCCGCCGTTGTGAGTGTTGATACCAAGATAGACATGTATTTTCAAGCGAATGACTTTACGCTGCGTTGTGAGTGTTAATGGGCAGCCTTGGTGAGCGACTTCTCGAAAGCACGGCAATACCCATCTATGGCCCGGCTTCGGGCTCTTGCTTGCGATGGTGCTTTGCCTGTTATCTCAGCGTATCTGTTACAGGCAGCCAGGACCGCGGTTGTCTACTGTGGCCAGCCTTTCGTCGGTGGGACATGAAGGTGCGCAAAGGTTGAAAGAAAGACCGCTTGCCCTGACGTTCCTGCCGATGAACTGAGAGTACCTGCAGAGGTACCGTCGTTAGATCTATAAGTAGGTTGGGTAGCTTACCCATCAGTTGGAGGTGCAACTTTGGATCCATCATCCAACTTCATGTACTTCATGGAGTCACGTCTGCTTTGCTGCCGGACACCTACCTTGTGCTCCTAGTGGAGCTGCTGTGATTTCGCAACCTTGTACGCTCGCTTCCTCAAAGGTGCGTAGGTAGAAATCTTTTCAGATAAATAGGTACGTTTGAGCATCAGAAATCTTGCCTTTCAATTATTCGTCATCCCCAACGCCACCATGAAGCAGGGCGAGTCCCTTCCTCTCCACCATAGTAAGCCCACGTCTGCGACTGAAAATTCAAAACGGATTCTGAACTGACACCAAAGACAGGAATCTTGCTGCAAAGGCACCGTCGTCTGCGGAACATTATCACAATGTACCACGAACCCCCAAACAGCGAAGAACCATATGTCTCCTCCTTGACGAACCTAACCGATGTGGTCACCAAAATCCATCGGCGCAGCAACCAGCAAAACAACTTCCACCGCTTCCAACATCTCCCCGTCGAGCTCCAGATTGAGGTCTGGAAATGGACGCTGGTAGAGCCACAGGTCTATTACTTCTCAAGGGCGCATCGTCAAAGGGATCGGATATTGGGTCCACAGCCACGCCCTGCGCTACTTGTCTGCGCATTGTCAAGACAGATTGCGAAAGAAACCCTCTGTCGGATGCCGCAAACTATGCGCACAAGGGACACGCGTAAAGACCAGGGCTGGATCTACGTAAGCCCTGCTACCGACTTGTTTTACAATGACTTATTCAACAGGCAGAGCCCAAACTGCCCAGAGTCCTGGAAGAAAATGGCCAGCGGCACGGCTGTGATGAAAAAAACATACGAGCATACAGTCGCCTGGTATCCGATTAGGATGACCAAGCTGGAAAAGAATTGGTTCGTGAAGGAGTACTAATGATGTACCGTCAGATGCATGTATCGATGAGGTGCTTGGACAGGTTCGATTGTTCTGAGACTGGGAAATTCGCAGCAAATACGCTCCAACAATTAGGACAAGTCGCCAATATATTATATGATGTTCCCCAAAACCTATCCTGTCAAATCCAGGGCTTGATCGACTCAACCGAGAATTGCAACCACAAACTTAGACTATTGACGAGCTTGAGATATCTAGATACATTCCGTCCAAACTTGCTGGTTCAAGGAGACTTGAACATGTTGCTTAAAGCAAGCTTTGCTCAGAGTTGAACCGCCGTTGCCGTGTGTCCCTCTTAAGTCATGCATCCATGAGGCCGAAGGTTGGTCCACATGAATGCTCGCTGCTGAAGCTAGCCTCTGCACCGATGCGGCACGGTCGAATACAACCTTCCTGAAAGACCAAGTCTCTCGCGCCGCTGGCACCCACACAAGACGTCAAAGCCATGTAACTTTAGATTTAATCCTTGCTCTAGTGTGCGTTCGGTGATGCGCAAGTACGATCTGGACAACAAATGTTACCCTGAAGACCTGTTGGACAATAAATCACAGCATGGGTATCACACAGGAGGACGAAAGGTGAAGCTATCTGAGGTCGTGGGAAGGGTCATACCGTGGAATTACACGGTGCCGGCCGGACACAAAAAGCCCGTCGTCGTCCTAAGTTCGATGGTCTAAGGCCGAATCCGTGTGGAGACTTCAGGTCTCCATTCAACATCCTGGGCCGGATCTCACACGGGGTGCTCGATACTCGATCGCTCTAGAGAGAGACTTGCGCTGTGATGCCTGATCAAGGCAAAGTAAACCACGTTCATAGAATCAATCACGCATTCCCAAATCTCCGTCATCGCACACATAGCCCCGTAAGGCGAATCGAGGCAGTGTCTGTAGTGCCGATATCATGATCCCCAAAGGCTGAGGTGCGTGATGTACGTACAGAAGATCCACGCGATCACCCGCGTGGAGACCTCTAAGACGGGGGTTATCAGTCACAGGTTTCGGCATACCCAGAGACTCGGTCGCCATGCTACCGTATGAAGTCATTGCTGGTACTGGATCGACGGCAGCTTTTCGACAGGGGGTTTGGGTTGGAGAAAGGGCGAACTTTCTGTGGAACCAGTACCAACGTGGCAGTCAGCACAGCCTTCCATCCAATGGAACCTTTGCATCGACAGTACCAGCGCCTCCTCGCTACTGTTCTGACATGCAGCAATTGTGCATTAGCACGTCTTGCGGGATTGGCCTCCTGTTTCCCCTAATCTCTCTGCGTGGGGAAGTGAGACAAGGCATTTCGCAAGGCAGGGCGCTGAACGTCCCTACGGTCGGAGCTCGCGATGTGATGCCTGGCATAGCGCTCATCTGGCGGTCGTGATTGCTGTGCATCAGACCTTGGAGTAGTCGCAGATGATGTAGGCGGGACGTCAACTCATTAGCCGTAGCTCATACTGGTGGGCAGTAGCGGACATGTCCGATATTGATGCAGCAAATCGGATGCCGTTTGGTGATATCCCGGCATGAACCAAATTCACCATGATACTCCCCCGTGCCTCCGAATCGTTATACGACCCTGATGGCCAGCCAAAGATTCCAACTTGAGAGACATTTACGAGCTTGAACAGCCTACTTCCGGAGCGTTTCGTCCTTACGCGGTGCCTCTGTCTGATAGCGACAGATGGGGAGCGTGTTAGTCGCTGAGGGCGTCTTCTAGATATCGTTCCAGACTTTACAGTCTCAGTTGACACCGGCCCGCGATAGTCTTTAGCGATGAACAAGGGCGGTCTCCAGATTCCCGGGACTGGCAAGGGGCATCCTAAGTTTCGGGTTGGTGGCTGGAATTGACATGCTTTACCGGCGCATCCCTCCCATACCAGCGGAGCGGCCACAGGGTCCGAGACGGGTTGGACGACCGAATGTGATAGAAGAGTGCGCCAATCAATGTCCGCCGTAACTGGAAAAGAGAGTGAGACGCACCTCCGCGTCTCGGACCCTTAATGGGGCCTCTAGGGTCATTCCCAGGCGGGGAGGTAGGGCGCAGCTCGAGATGGTGTCGAGCGCAATATTGCCGTCAAGCATGCCGGGCCCAGTAACGTTCGCTGAAGCGTCGACAGGGCTGAAGAAGATGCAGAGAAGGCGCGCAATGGGTCATGGACCATGTTTGGAAGGCTTCTATGCGTTGATGATGGGGCAAGTGGCTAGGATCGCAAAGCGGAGTGGGTGAAGGAGAGAACGTGACTGTTGACTGATGGCTGAGCATTGGCGCTAAGGCAGGCGATATGTAGGCATATCCAAGGGTTGTTGAAGTGCGGTCATTGGATGTAACAAGGAGGCCGCCCCGGACAGTAACTCTAGGGGGCATGGTGGTCTTTTTGCATGGCGGCAGGCAAAGCAGGGCATCAGTGACGCTCTTTGGGAATTGTAGGGCTGAGATGGAGGGTGCAAGGTCGTCTCGAGAGGCCTGGCCGAATGATGAGTGCATCTGAACCCCAGCGGAAGCGGGCCGGAATGGGTTGCATGTGGCGCAGCTGACAAGGCCAGCAAGAGCGGTGAGCAGGATGCTGCAAGCTTTCGATTGATAGGAAAATTTATTACTTTGACGAATAAGAGATGGGAGTGTTGATATTGGGTCGACCGTATAGAAACTTGGCGGTACTTGGGCTGAGATGAAGTGTCCCTGCGTCGATGCGACGGCCTGGATGGTTAGTTGCATGGACAACGACAGCGATCAGGACACCTTACAGGAGAGAGTAGTAAACCTTCCAATGGCGCCTTAGGTAGGGTCGTGCGAGGATCTCGCATCTGAGACCACAGAGCATCCGGATATGTGTTTCTCTTCGTGATGTTGTAAGTGGCCAAGATGCGGTTCTGTACGCTTGACGCGCCATGTGCAGCTCGTAGAACGGCAGCAAAGAAGCTTCGGATTGCTGGGGCGCCCACGAGCGCAGATGAAATCATTGGAAACAACAAGTTGATGAAACCTCTCGACCGTCTCCGGGATATCTTCCAAAGACTGGTGTTGTAGTGAAATATGACAGAGGTTATTCTGATGTAAGGTCGGCCGATACTGAGGTAGGTGTTCAGCGTCGGCGGGCGTCCAGGGCGGAGCCGACAGTGACATGAGCATTTGCGGCCATCGCAGGCTAGCGGGAGCTACGGCCTAGGCTCTTCCTTGGTTTTCCTGCTAGACAGTACTAGACAGGAACGAATTGCCTAGCACGAGCCTGAGGAAACGGGCCGCTCGCATCCATCTGCCAATGAGCCGCGTTAGCTTTGCTCCAGATCAGGAGAAAAGTCGTTCCTGCTATGGGGGCCACGGGGGAAAGAGGCGCACTCGTGCAGTTGCCATCTTTGCGGACCATCAGCCATGCAAGCCAAGACCGGCCTGTGCCTCTTCTGCAAGTCACTGAGACTGACTCAAGGAGCGGACGCGACCTTGACATTGTTTCCCGCTGACAAAGCCAATTCTTCAAGCGGTATGGCGGCATGGCATGTTGATTCCGAAAGTTGTCATGCGTTTACTTCTTTTGGCCTGTTGGCAATTGCGAGACAACGGCCATGTCATTATGGGGTTTCCAAGCCGGTGGGGTTGCCTGAAGCGTTCACGATGGTCGAGACCAAGACGCTTGTATTGCCCGGTGACGGGACGGCCCTTGGTCCTGCCAATGCTCGTTTCTCGCTCTTCACGAGGAGACAAGACAAAATTGCATCAAAATCAGGCGTCTGAGAGACGCGCCGTTTGCAAATGTTCATCACGAGGAACCTCGCCCGGTCTGGATGCCTTGCCGGGGGGCTTTCCAACGATATTTCCTCGTGTAAAGCATTGCTTTCAGCATGTCCAGTCCGCCGCCCCACAGACGTCATCTTGGCCTTCGCGATTTTGAAGGAAATCGCCGTCAGGTGAATAGGCCGAAAAGAATTGCATGAGCGGAGGAGATTGCGTATAAAGAAAATCGAAATTCAGTCGTTGTGAGAAAAATAAATGGAAATTCCCTGAGCTATTCAGCTACCGCCCAGATGTCGTCCTTCAGCCTAGTCACCATCCTCTTGGTGTCCGGCCTCCGGGCCCTCGCTGCCGCCGTACCGAGTGCAGTGCTTGACGGCGTCATCCCCGGACAGTATATCATCCGTCTGAAGCCCGGTCTTCAACCTGCTGAATTCGAAAGCCACATGGTATGGGCGACGGGGGTACACAAGCGCAGTCCTGGACGGCGGGACACCACCGGCATTGAAAAATCATTCAACATCGGCGCCTTCAACGCTTACACCGGTAGCTTTGATGATGATAGCATTGCTGAGATCGGTGCTGGAGAAGAGGTGCTATCCGTCGAACCCAATCGCATTGTAGAACTCGACGCCTTTTACACCCAGTGGAATGCACCTTGGGGTCTTACAGCCTTGTCTTCGCCAAACCGCTTGCCAGACTCGAGCGATACCGGCTCATACGTCTATGACAGGTCGGCAGGGGAGGGCACGTTTGTGTACATGCTTGACACAGGCGTGCAAATCTCGCATCCCAACTTTGGCGGCCGCGCCGTTAGGGGCTACAACGCGCGGCCAGAGGAGGCATTCGATGACCTCGGCGGGCATGGAACCCACACCGCAGGTATCGTGGGGTCTCAGACGTATGGCGTGGTCAAAAAGGCGACAATCGTGGCTGTTAAGGTCCTAGCGGGCGGTGTGAGTGCGAATCCTTGCCGCGTCTGACAACCGCAAGTCTTGATCGGCGCTAACAAAAGCGCCACCACCAGGGCTTGGGCACTGTTGATACTGTTCTTGACGGGTACAACTGGGCTGTCAACAACATCACGCAGACGCCAGGACGACTGGGAAAGTCTGTCATGAGCATGAGCCTCGGTACTGGAGCCCGTCCCTTTGAATCCTGTCGGCCGCATAATTGACATCTTATTTCAGGCTTCACCGTCAGCTCGCAGACGTCGGCTCTCGATGACGCAGTGAAAGCTGCGTATGATCTTGGAGTCGTGACCGTAGCTTCCGCGGGTAACTCGAACCAGGATGCAATCGGACGTTCGCCTGCAAGGGCGGAACAAGCATTCACAGTCGGTGCGGCGAACTGGGACCGGACCCGGGCGGCGTTCAGCAATTATGGGTCTTCGGTCAAGATATTTGGGCCCGGAGTCGGCATCAAGTCCCTTGGTCTCAACAACGGATACGCCACAATGTCTGGTACATCGCAAGCTGCGCCTTATGTCGCGGGCCTCATCGCGTACCTCATGTCCAAGGAGGGTCTCGCCACCCCCAAGGCAGTGTTGGACAGAGTGAAGGAGCTGGCGATCGATGGTGTGGTGCAGGACACGAAAGGCTCTGAGAATTTGCTTGCATACAACGGCCGGCAGGGCGTCATCCAAGGCGTTGCCCGCAGAGCCAAGAAAATTCGGCTGGTGGTGTAAGCCTACAGACACAGCGGTGCGTGTGAAGATTGGTTGACCGAGGAATGACGCAGATGCGGCATGGGCCGACGATCAGCCGTGTTGAAGAACGTCGAGATGATGTCCGAGAAGGACTTTGACTGGTTTAGCGGCGAGCCCGTAGAGTTCGCGTATCATATCATCAAGAGTTGCTTTGAATCCGACTCCAACAACGTGGACCTGACTGGCTGCCTCACCAAGACACAATAAAATGACCTTACGGCACTCGTGAAAGGTAAGTGCACTCGCCAGAGTACTGATTCCGTAAGGCACGTTATTTAAAGCGGCCGCTTGGTAAGCTCGTAAGTCCTTGCCGGCCCCAAAGCGGGACGGGATTGATTGTGAGCGGCAGAGATGATGAGTGGTCGGAGGGAAAGTACTGCGTGAGAGTTGGGAGCTATTGGCAGCGGCAGCGGGTGTATTCTCCGTTGGCGGCCGGAGGTTGAGGCGTACCGTGTTGTATGTAGGTGTGGTCTGTCGAGAAATGCGCACGTGCGGGTGCAGGTGCAGGCATGGGGCATCAGTGGTGGTCCATCGGTGGTGGCATCTCGATACCCCCTGGTCGCTCTCCACTTGCCGTTTCTCTCTCCCCTGGTCCATGTGGTCATTTCTAATGAGTCGTCCCCAAATGATCTCTGGAGACACATTTCCTGCAGGGCTTAGCCGCCGGGCAGGAGGGAGACTGCACAAACAAACAGCATAGCCACGAACGCCCAAGCCGTGCATTGTGCTAACTTGCTTCTGGAGTTATTAGTTGAGGAAAAGAAACATGGCCGAAGGCGTCGCCGACGCTATGCAGTAGGCCGAACGGGCGGGAGGGAGACGAAGGCAGAAGCGAACAGGCCGGGAAGGCGAAGGACGAAGAGATGCACAAATAGGGCGAGCTCGGCGAGGAGAATGTGGTGAAGACCGAGAGAAGTGGTGGTGGTGGTGGTGAAGGGCGAGGGTGCTTGGTGGGAGTGAGTGCGAGGGCGAAGACACCACGACCATGGAGGGAAGGAGTGGGGTTCGAACTGGAGGAGGGAGATCTGGAGACACACTGAAGGTGCAAGGTGCAAGGTGCAAGTGGACCGTGCTCTTTCCTTTTCCCCTTCTTTCTGGACTGGAGCGTGGACCGGCCGGCCTGGCCCTTCTTCGGACGCTGTTTCTAACCAGGAAGTCGCTGTCACCGCACAACGCACTTTCCCAAATCTCCCTCTCTCTGAGGCCACCTCATGTCTAGGTATCCGTAGGCATGAAGCATTCATTCGGCAAGAGGCGGCGTCGTCCACGTCTCCTAGCCGCTTTTCTTTTTCCTCTTGGCTCTAGCTGTCTGGCTAGAGGCACCTTAGCTCCCCCCTTCAGCAATGTACCTCGAACGGCGTCTCTGCCATGCAGTACACGCAGTGCCGCAGTACCTCTCCCGTCGCACCAGAGGCACAACGACGAGTGCGGAAAGCGTCAGGTACCGATTGGGGCAAGTTCCCAACCAAAAAACCAATAACCCGCCCAAGTATCCTCTCCCACCCTTGCACCTGGCCGGGCCTGGCACAACGGGTAAGGTACCTCCCGAGGCCAGTCGCCAGAGGGAAAGGTACGGATACCGTCAGGTACCTTGCCCTCTCATGCTCAGACGGGACAGACAGCTGGTGTCCCGTTACACCAAACCACGTACGACTGGCAAACTACTTGTGAGACGTCCAGTTTCCCCTCGTGCTCGCTGCTCGTTCAGCGATCCTCTTATGCTGGCTGGAGAAGGATGATGATGCATATGCTCGCTCATTCATGTCATTTTCATCTGGTATCTCTTCGTTCAGCACACCTCAGTTACAGACACCAGAAATGCCTTGTCTGCTTCGGGTCTAGGTACGGCATGGTACGCACCACGCACCACGCAGCACGGCGGCCGGACGCCTTGTCTCGCCTCCCACTGCCCTGGAGGATTGCATTTACTTGCCCGCCTACCTCACCTAGTAAAGAACAAACATTACTGCCACTTGTAGGAAACAGAGACGGGCCAGGCGCCGGCCAGACAAGATGGACGGACAGTGCTCTCTGTATTCACACAGTACAAGACGACGAATACTCGCAACAACTATCAACCCCCGTCCATGTCCGACCCCGACCCCCGACCCGTCTCCATCGTGCCAGTTCCAACTGTCCAGTCCTTTTGTGTCCCATCTTTCACTGCTCTTGGCCAAGCTTGGGTGTGTTAGTCCCTGTTGGTTTGGCCTGGTCTCGACAGATTCCTCTCGGCACCTGTTCTTTTCACACAATTGCTTTCTTTTCATTCTTCAACTAGCCATCCATTCCGCGGGTGCCTTTGCTCGCCACTATCGGCCCTCTAGATAAGTCTTTGCGACGACGCGACTTCTGCCGTCTCCTGAATCACGTTTGCCATCCATCATAAGCATCGCGGATCCCTGATGCCCATCTCCAGCATTTCGATGCTACCTCATCCCGTCAGCCCGCCCATTGGTACATGCTCTACAACGACGACAGCCTGGGAAGCAGCTGCATGCATTGCAGTGCAGTACAGTACAGTAACGTCTCCCTCAAGCCCGGCGTGCTGCTGGTAACTGTCACTGCTTGAGATCTGCCTATAAACTGGCGGCACTTCCCTCCACCATCACCGCCGCACCACACCATAATCGAAGAAACATCCCGGTCCACGTCTGCTGCGTCTGCTGCCCAGTACCAAGCCTCCCTCTAGCTCCTAGCTGCCTACGACCTCCACATCGCAATTCATCCCATCGCTTGGCTTCCTCTCTCGTGGATCTCGGTCTCCCCCTACCGCTACCACACCACGCATCACGCACCACGCACCACGCACCAGCATTCAGACACACCACGAAGACAGTACATTCGGCTCCCCCTCACCCCTGGTCCTTGTGGACCGAGCTACTGCGTAGTGCTTGCTGCTCCATCAACCGCCAGTGGCCAGTGGCTTGTGTTGTACCTACTGCGAGTGTTGCGCCGCCGCCAGCTACGAGTGCCCAGGTCCACGCTCACACGCCTTCCGCCAGCCCTATATTACTCTATCGTCCGTCGCTCCCGGCCCCCAAACTCCTTCCCGCCGCGAGTCTCTTTCGAGCCCTGTCATCGCGCATAGAACCAGCAAAAACACACACACATACACTCCGAGCCTTACAAGACAAACGCTCCCCTCTCGGCGCTGGGGTTTTCATCATATAATCAACCAACGCTGCCCCCGAGTTGGCTTCTCCACCGCTCTTGGGCCTCGATCTCCATCGCTATCTCGACTTTCTTCTCCCACCCTTACCACGGCCTTAGTCATGTAAGTGTCTAGCGAACGAACCGAGGGATGACCCCGTCTCGTAGCAGATCCCTCCCCGCCGGGCCTGTTCCCCGTTAAGGCCGACCCTACGCTAGGCTTGAGTGCCCTGTCTAACCGCCGAAATCACAGACCACCCGTCATCGCGCCGACCCTTAGCGACCCTCTCCCGCCCGCCCACCTCGTCGGAAGAGCTCGCGATTTCCCTGCATTCCGTCCAAACTCCTATTTGCTTCAACTCTACCACCGCAAGTCGTTCCTTGCTACAATCGGACGAAATACATATTGTGCGGCCCCGAGCCCAAGGCCATGCATGCGTATGCGTATGCGTGATCCCTTCGGCTACAATTCGCACTCCCCCTAAATTCCCAACAATGTCGTCCCCAAACCAAGCCGATGCCAACTCGGCAAACTCAGTGTCTTCGTCCAGTCCGACCTCCGACTCGCAGCAAAAGCCCAAGAGGGCGCGAACCAGCAAACCCAAGGTCAAGACAGGTTGCAATAACTGCAAGTACGTCACGAATCGCAGGCATTCCTTTCCTCGGAGAACAGCTTCTAACTTCTATCCTCAGACAACGGCGCATCAAGTGCGACGAGAAGAGGCCTTCCTGTTCCCAGTGTGTTCGCTCCAAGAAGATTTGCACGGGCTACCCACCGCCGAGTCGCAGCGCAAGACCTCACGAAGTTCTCGCCATTGCGCCAAAACCTCTTCTGGCTGCTGCCCCGAATGGCGGGCCTCCCATCCGCTCATCAATCGAACTACCGCCTCGGAGAGCCCAGAAGTTGCAAGCACGACGCACAACGCCCCCTCAAACACCCGACTCTAGCGCCTCTGTTACACTTTACCGCCCAGCGGGCAATCTCCAGCTTTCTCAACAGGAGGGACTCTATTTCCAACTCTTCCGCTTACATACAGCGAATGAGCTGTCTGGATACTTTGACTCGGTGTTTTGGACTCGGACCGTTTTGCAGGAGTGTCACTCCGGGAACGCAATTCGCCATGCAGTGGTCGCGCTAGGTGCTTTGTACAAGACCCTTGAACAATCATGCGAGTCTCCGCCGGGATCGCCGTCCGATTCGTTCAGTCCCGCGGACGGGGCATATCGCCACTGGGAAGTGGCAGTCAAGCAGTACTCTGAGGCTATGAACTCTTTAGTCGATCTCAGCCGCGACCAAAAGTCTCACCGCACATTACTCATGGCCAGCGTGCTTCTAGCATGCTTCGACTCCTTCATTGGCGACCATAAACAGGCAATCAGGCAAATTCAAACAGGCCTTGGTTTGTTGGAAAAGCTCCGAGCTGAACGGAGGAGATCCTTCCTAGCCGTCTCTGAGGAGCCGGTCGAGGAGGAGCTCATCACCATGTTTACCAGGCTCGCGATCCAAGCGAAATCATACGACATGGCGTTCCATTTCCCAGAGCCGTTCGTGATTCGACTGACCCCTCAGAATCCCGAATACCCGCAGTCCCCGCCATCAGATGCTGGCAGCTCACCGTCATCCATGAGCTCTAGCTCCATGCCTGAACAATTCTTTACTCTGATGGAGGCGCGCAGTGCCTGGGACAAGCTTCTCGAGAAAATGCTTCGATTCACAGAAACTCTCTTCATCTACCAAAAGTCGACTGGCGCGAACGGGCCAATGGGAATCCTTCCCAAGTCGTTGAAGCAGTACGGAATGAGCTTCAAAGGCCAACTCGACGCTTGGTCTGAAGCTTTTGAATATCTACTTGAATCTCGCACAGCTCCTGGCGTCAGTCATCATGAGAAGGCCGGCATCGCTGTCCTCAAGATGTTCCAAATCATGAGCCAGATACTATTTCTCATGACTTATAGCGACAGTGAATCACAGTTCGACCTATTCCAGCCTCAGTTCAAGGCTATTGTCGATCTTGCGTCGGAAGTAGTAGGTGACGAAGAGAGACGAGCAGCGGCAAAGAGATGTCCCGATCCCGCTCTCTGCCCTCATCGACATGGCCACTCTCCGGACATCTTTGGCGGCAACGCATACAGCACATTTCACATCAAGCCCAGCTTTAGTGCCGATCTTGGAATCGTTCCTCCTCTATTTGTGGTGGCTACCAAATGCCGTCACTCGATCATTCGACGCCAAGCTATCCAGCTTCTGAGCAGCAGCGCTCGCCGGGAAGGCATGTGGGACAGTGAGTTGACGGCGCGCATCGGGCAATGGGTTGTGAATATTGAGGAAGAGGAGGACAAGATAACATCGCCGCCGCCTATGATGGGTCATTCGAATGGCAGTGCCAGGCAAGGCTCAGTCGACTTCGCTGAGGATGTACCTCTCGGACCTGGTGGCAATGCTCGTTGGGACGCCCGGAGGGACAGCGTCATTCCGGGCCTCATGAAGTCGAAGCGGTCCGTTCCTGAGGAGAAGCGCGTTATGGTCAGCGCCGTGGACTTTGATCTGAGGTCGAGGTTTGCCAACTTACAGGTTGGTACACGCGGCATCATTCCCGGGTCGCCAGACCTTAGATCCCGGGTGACCAAGTTGACGTGGTGATTGGGAAAATGGTTTTGGCTACACTTGTCCAGGCACGGCGTTCTGGTATTCTGCGATCTTATTCTTGATATACCCCGGCGATTTGCGAAGCACAGAGGTTGATATATCCCCCAACTCATCTACCCCATCTACCAACCATATCCATGCTATGATGACTTACGACTGGGGAACTGTTTCCTAAGGAGGGTATAGAGGGTGAAAAGAGACGAATTGGCTGGCTGGCCAATCTGGATATGAGGCAATGCCACCGCCAAACAGAGGCGGTAGGCAGCTGCTGCATGTGATGGGAGTTTGGGCCATGGAAACGAAGGGTCAAAACTTGGACTGCGCAAGCAATAATAGTCCCGAAAATATATTGTCTGTTAATATCTATAACATACAGCTCTTAATGTTGTGAGGCCGCCAAACTTGACAACTTCAAATCTTTTGGTCTCGATGATGTTGAGGAAGTTTCGAGCCCACCCAGTAGAGGGTTTCACAATACGAGAAAAAGCTTGGTCTCGATGATAATCATCACACAAATCTCGGATCGATCAGGTTTTTGAGGGCTAGCTGGCTCAACTCAGACGATATCCTTCAAGAGAAGAGGATGCTGTCCACTTTCACATGCGACGATTCCATCCGTGTCCAGTTGGTTTAAGCAGCAACGTTAAGCAGCAACGGTAACCAAGTTCGTCTAGCTTCGCATTGCTCTCAAGACGTCCTGAGTGAAATAGAGGCTGATATCGACAAGATTCGGCTCAAACTTGTGCGAGAAACGGGTGACCAACTCCATGTTTTGAAAGTATCGGAGTGTACACATAGCATCATGACTTGGCAAATAGGGCAATGCTGACTTGGTGAAGAACACATAGGCACATGGTCAGCTTTCTTCACGCTTGCTTATCGCGAGGAATGGCTTGCAATGAGTCAATGATATTTGCTTCTCAACAGCAAACGACCGAAGACAGCTTGTTTCAGGTTTACCTAGGGCTAAGACCTGTTCAACTCGCCATAGAAGGCTCACACGACGCGTCTTTTGGCTTCGGTTGTTATGATCAAAGCTAGTTGACCACGGAAGAAAAATGTGGCGTCCGACAAGGATTCTAACTCTGGTCGAGATCAAGCTTGTTTGAACATGTTACCCTGGTTCCAATTGAGTTCATAGCCAGAGTGTGTACTTAGTCATTCTCGGAACAGAAAAGTCTGCATGATCGGGGACCAGAAAGCCGGTCCGAGACTTGTCGACAGGAACATATGTTATTTGTTCAATTACAAGAACCAATGAGTGTAACTCGTTCACCTCCTGAGTGTTCACATGCGTTTCCCGGCAACGACAACCTGGGATGTTGCTAGTTAACTGGAGATGGAGAATCATCATGGTTGAGGTGTTTCTGAGTGAGAGCACTTCGTCTATGCCTGCCTCCCTAGCCATTCATTCTGCGTGCTTGCAGAAGAAGATGTTGCGAGAATCATGCCGCACATAATCTACGAGACTTCCATACTGTCTAGAAGTGATCGGTGTTGACTGTGGTGTAAACAAAAACTTTTGTCGCGGTGACATCCCGTGGGTGAGGGGCGATATGACCCTCTTCCTACCTACCCACTGACTAAAGTCGAGATTCCGTCCTCCGGCTCGTATTAGTGCCGTTCACGAAGATCCCCGACTGCCATAATCCCGGGAATTGAGAATGACAATATTTTCAGAAAGCCCTTCCCTTCCTTTGACCTGCAGGGATACTGTCCCGAGCTTTGTTTACATTTTCGAGAACTCAGCTGTTACCAGACGAGGGAAGGAGCCTCTTGCACGTTGTCTCTCTCAACTCTTGCAACTGCCTGCTCTGCCTGCAATCACTAATCACCTCTCAAACTAAACATACGACTGTCAAGCCCAGCATCCTCAATGTCAAACATCGTGAGAATTTGGCAGAATCTCACAGAAGCCACGACCAGCTCAAGTCTCAACGCGAGAGGGGGACGACAACAAAAGCAACCCCTCAGTGGACCGGTCTTACCTGGTCATGGAGAAAAACAACAAACTGCCAATGGTGGTTAGCACGAATTCCGCATAACAAAAGTTGGCAGCGGTCTCCTGGTAAGGCCAGGGCGGATACCGGTGCAATTGCCGCTGGCTTAGGCAAAAAGAAGAAAATGTTCTTCGGGGCACGACCGAATTTTTCACAAGATTGAGTGTGACTGGCGATCTAGAAGGCACCGGGTGGGAAATTGATGTGGGGGAATCACAGTTGTGGACTTGGTACAAGTTGGTAGATGTGGGTTAATTAGAAGAGAAAAAAAAAGTGAGCGATGTTCCTGTAGCAGCAACAGAGAGGACCCGCCCCAGGGTCTTAAGAGGACCCCTGATTTTCTGCAACGCCTTTCACGAGAGCTTAACAGAGACAAGCCAGAGAAGCACCCAAGAAATGGCTTTCTTTCGCTCCTTGGTGTTAGTGAGAAAGGCATCTATCTGCACCAGTACCAAAAAACGACATTCCTCATTGGGCCAGGCCTAGACAACATCCATGTCCATCACCAACCAGCTCAGTGGCTGCCCCGCCAAAATTCTCCGTCTCTGATCCAGTCGTTCTGCGCTGGCTGCATCGTTGCGCAACCTCTCATTGATGGGAAACCTGGACTAGGGTGGCCTCCTCCTCCTCCTCCTCTTCTGAAAACTTCGAGATCAACAGGGACGTGGGACGTACCCAATGACATCAGTCACCGCCTGGGAAAAAAAGACCACCGACTAGGGATGGCAGCGTGCAGGAAGCTTGCACCGAGGGGGAAATTTTTTCTTCTGGTCGTCGTCGAACCCCACGTCAGTCCAGTCGGGTCCCCTCGTCACCCGTCCGTCCCTCCTCATGCTGGGTGATGAATTTTTTTTTCCACGGCCCATCCATAATAAATCACAAAAGTGCTGTAATTCGTGACGATTTGCTAAGCAGACTGCACTTGCGATTCATATTTAAGCGGTGATCCCCAGTGCGAGGCGACCCCTTTCCCAGTTGTTCCTTCTCATCTTGCGCTGCCTGATCTTTCCTGCTACCCCTCCATAATCAATACCCCGCCACGGTGAAATCTCAAAAACACACTTGAGCTTCACCCTCACCACACACATTCACTGTCTTTTTCAATCCTTTAACGATTCTTCATTACAGCCGCCAAAATGGTCGAGATGATTGAGACTGGCGTCACCTACGAGGAGCTCGCTGACATCGAGCGCGAGTTCGAGCAGGTCGAGACTGAGATGCGTAAGTTCTTGCTCCCTCCCTCACACACTCTCGTCGCCTCCTTTCCTTTCGAGCCCTCAGAAAAATCTGTAATCTCACACGCCCTCCCCGCCTTCTAGTCCGCCGCCAGTACGAGCTCTCTCGCCCTCTGTACGAGAAGCGCGCCGCCATCGTCGCCAAGATCCCCAACTTCTGGGCCCTCGTCTTCGAGCAGTCTCCCCCGGAGATTGACGAGTACATCCAGCCCCAGGACGCCGCCCTTCTCCTGGCCTCCCTCAAGAACATCTCCGTCTCTCGCTTCGAGCTCGAGAACGGCCAGAACGGCGACCCCCGCTCCATCGCCATCCGCTTCGAGTTCGGCGACAACGAGCACTTTGAGGACAAGGTCCTTGAGAAGAAGTTCTGGTGGCGCACCTCCGAGAACTACACCGGCCTCGTCTCCGAGCCCGTCAACATCAACTGGAAGGCCGGCAAGGACCTGACCGACGGCCTCCTGACCGCCGTCCAGAAGGTCTGGGCCCAGGGCGGCCCCGTCCTCTCCGGCAAGGGCAAGCCCGCCCCCACCCCCGAGGCCCAGGCCCTCAAGGCCAAGATCGAGGAGACCGGCATGGGCGGCGTTTCCTTCTTCTGCTGGTTCGGCTACGTCGGCAAGCGCATCTCCGCCGAGGAGAGCGCCGCCTTCGCCGCCAAGGAGGCCGACGAGTTCAACCGCCGCAAGGCCGGCGAGAAGGTCGAGGAGAAGGCCGACGAGGACGACGACGACGAGGAGGACGAGTTCGAGTACGAGATCTTCCCCGACGGCGACGACATCGCCACCGCCATCGCCCAGGACCTCTGGCCCGACGCGCTCACCTACTTCAGTAAGTTCATCCGCTCGCAGGGCGCCGCCGCCGCCCATGGTGATGGTGACAGAGACTTACTGTCCATGATAGCGCAAGCGCAGGAGGCCGGCGACCTCAGCGACGCCGAGTTCGAGACTGACGAGGACGACGACGATGAGGAGATGGGTGACGCGTAAATGTGCTTGGAAGGCAAGGAGAGAGAGGCGCGCGCGGTTGCAGCAATGATGTGATGACGTTTGGAACATTAGATGGTGATACCACATAATCAGTCAGCCCTTGGATGGGGACCAAAATCAAAAGCTTTTTCGTTTGTTATAACTACTACGTTCCACTATAAGTGACCTTGATATCCTTCATTTACAGACTGATTCTTATGCCGCCATCTCGTGCCTGGACAGTGGCCCATGTGAGCCAGCAGGCACGCCATAGTTCGCTGGCAGCTCGAGGAGATTATTAGAGTCCGCTTCGTGGGTCTCAGTAAAGGTCGGCACCCCATGGTTCCCTGGCAACTCGCTGAGATTGTTAGAGCCCGCTTCGTCAATTTCAGTCAAGGTCGGCGCCGTATACGCGGTGCCGACTGAGCCAAACTTCGACGACGGAGAAGAATCCTGTGGTGCTGCCGCTACCTGCCGCTTCCTCCGTCTCCTGAAGAACAACACCAGACCAGCAACGAGAACAGGTGCTGCGACTCCTCCAACGGCACCACCCACAATAGCACCGATATTAGGGCCTGATGGCTGAGGTTCCGTATCACCAGGCAATCCTACTTCGCTTGCTGTAGCGTTCGGAGACCCTTTATCGTTGATGAGCCACCAGTCGCCAACAGAAAGGGTGTTCAGGTCTCACTTACACTGGGAAAAGAGCGCCTTGAGTTCCGGAGATACCCAGTTAGCAACGTTACCCTGGCTGTACCAGTCTTTAACCACCTTGGGAGAGTCATAACCTCCCGCATTCGGATCGTAACGGTTTGTCCAGCGCAGTTCCGTCATGTCAAAGATGCCGAGACCCAAGGGCCATGGATCCGGTGTTGAGAATCTCTTGCCGATAAATGTTTCAGGAAGTAAACCGCCAACAGAAAGCATTTGTCGTCCGCCGATTACCGTACATGCGTGGTCTGCGCGTTGTGTCGAAAGGCTCTTGTTATCTGCCTTGAAGAAATTGAACCCAGGAAGGCTAAGGATGTGGACCTCGTTCGAGGTAGCAAAGGTGTTTGTCTCCCGACCACCGTATATGAAGCTGTTCAACGGAGATTTGTCAACCTATTATCCCTTGAGTCGAGATACTGCACTAACATTTCGTAGGTGTTGTTGGGGCCAGGAGCGCCCGTAGTGCAAAACTTCTCTTTGCGAAACGGGACATCACCCGTGGTTTGCTGGTGATACCACTCGTCGCCTTCGAAATGGTGATGTCAGCTCGGGATCATGCTTACAAGTTGGAGATACGAACCATATGGATCATAGACTGAGATTTTATCGAATGCCATCGCGTCCCATATTGAGAAACGAGTTGCTGACACAGGTGCCTCCCACCCGCCGAGGACGACGAGTAAGCCCTCGGGGCCGAACGGCACAAATTGCAGGGAGCCGCCCTTGAATGTTCCGTACTTACCAAACCTGCTGGATGAAATATTTCGCATCTCGCCGGATCGCATGTCAAAAGACACGAGCGCGGCCCTCGACACTTATGTTTCCCAGTGTTGAGTTTGATGGTTGACTTCCATTGTCGAAGTCGGCGTCCGTTCCCTGGCTAGTGTAGCCGCCAAAGTAGTAACCGACATTCTTGCTCTGGGAAAACGCTCCCTCTCTCGTCCGAGCGATAGCTAGGAGATTGGGAGGAGTTATGTCTTGCCAATGGCCTTCCCCCGTGTCGTCAGCTGTGAATCGCAATATCTTCTTATCCCAAGGCGTCGAGGTTCCCTTCCAGCCGCCCCAGGTGAAGAAGGCGTTCGAGGTAGGATCTTTCCAGATGGCTTGCCCGTTTAACATATATGGCCTGATTTTCGGGGTTGTTTTCATCGTGACGCTTGCGGGGTCCCACGGCTCAGTAAGGCCAATGGAGATGGTCGAGTTGACTACCACGCAAACCAGCGTCAGTTCCATCAAAGTTTTGAGAACAGAATTCTGCGTACCTGGCCATGATGGGTAACTGTAAGTTTCGTTGTACTCACCTTCGTATTGCGAAACTTCACCTCCGTCTATGTAGACGTACTTTCCGATGGCAATGGCTTCGGGAAGTCAGCGGGTCCGTTCTTGGGTAAGAATGCCGCGATGCAACTTGCCTGAACAGTATGCTCTTCGCAGGAAGCTGGATGCAGGTGGGGCATCAACCAACCCTCGAGGGTTAATGGCGGAATCCCAAGAAGGATCCATCCGAAGGGACGAAGCTGCTTGCCAAAGCAAAGGAGCCAGGGTTTGGTAACGCATTGATCACGATGTTCATGACAGCCTTTCAGGAGGACGTGGGTAGTAGCTCTCGCTGCCGCATGGGAGAAAGAGGCCTGTCCGCTGACAATGTTGGGAGACAGATGTCAAGGGACAAGAGGCTGAGGTTGCTGAGGCAGCTGAGACATGCTAATACGTTTCCGCTTTCCGGACTTGATGTTATGCGGCCTTAATCTCGTTATGCGACATCTAATATTGCAGGTAGTTGTACTGCCGACTTCCTCTTTGGGTACCGAGCCATGATCATGCTCACAAGCGGGCTTTCTGATGGATCCAGCCGACGGTAGCTTGCCGTAAGTGGGTTATAAGTGGTGTCAAGACTCAACGTTGTACTGTTGATTAGAAGAAAAGACTTCTGGCCAGCTGAGCTTGCTTCCAGTCTCATGAGCAACATAGGATAGGAGAAAGTTACGGTAGTCGCAGGCAGCGCTTGGCAGGTTACTTTCTTCTTGGAGGATTGGCATTACTGTGAGAGTCAAGACTCGGACCGGCTTGATACTTGGACTGCGTCCAGCTTTGACAAAGTTTTGAAGCTCCCGTTCCGAGATACAACATTTTCCCCGTGTCCATTTTTCGTGCGCTGTATCTGTGCTGATATTACTTTCCTTTGGCTATCTAAAGTCTTGCCTACGACTCTTTGCCTCATGTGGCTCACTCTCCGCTGACAACTCGACTGGTATTGAGTGACCATGAACCTCAACCCAACCAGATGAGGTATCCATCTCCAAAGGACTGGACTCTCCATGAAGCTGGTGGTGCCCAAGCATATTGTGCTCTCCATAGGCTGTGGACTGTGAGCCATATTTTTGATACATCGAATCGGTAGCTCGGGGATCGTGCGGCGGGTGCCGGGGCGCCGCTGCGTATGACTTCTTGTGTTTGATGAAGACGATGGCAAGCCCAATGAGAAGTGCCACCCCGAAAAACCCACCAGCCACGGCGCCGGCGATGGTTCCGGCGGGTGGTGAAGATGAGCGGCTCTCATC
The DNA here is from genome assembly GCF_026319265.1 of Colletotrichum chrysophilum. Lineage (NCBI taxonomy): Eukaryota > Fungi > Ascomycota > Sordariomycetes > Glomerellales > Glomerellaceae > Colletotrichum > Colletotrichum chrysophilum. The sequence goes on along the minus strand of NW_026517288.1, from coordinate 936,634 downwards.
GCCGTCATTAGACGTGCCGTTTCTATCAGGTGTCGCAGATGGGCCAGGAGATGGTAATTCATCCTGGGATGCTATTGCTTGGTAAGTTAGGTTTCCGTTCTGGGGTCAGACTCACTTACGCTTTAAGAAAAGAAGCTTCACGTCTTCATTTGCCCAGGAGACATTGTTCTGCCCCCCTCCCTCATACCATTGCTTTACTATCTCCGGGGATTCGTACGCCGCCTCATCAGCGCTGTACCCATCCTTCCAACGCATCTCTGTCAAGTCGAAGACGCCCAGACCATAAGGCCATGGGTCCGGTTGAGTCCATCGTTGAATGTAATCGAGAGTACTAAGACCGCCAATAGAGAGCATCTGCCTACGTCCCACCACAACACAGGCTTGATCATACCGTGGGGTCGAACTATCACCGGCTTTAAAGAATCTGAAGCCAGGAACGCTGAGCACGTAAACGTCGCTGAAAACATCCTGGTTACTACTCCAACCTCCGTAAATGAAACTTGCCTGGAGAGTCATCGTTGAGCTGGTCACTGGAGACGTTCTCAATTGGAACAACAGTCTACTCACATCTCGAATGTGTTGTTTGGTCCCAAGACGCCTGTTGTACAGAAGCGCCTCCTCCTTGCCGGTTTAGATCCAGTGGTGCTTTGGGTATACCATTTTTGGCCTGGGGTAGTGTCAGTCGAGACGCTCATGCTGAGAGATCATTTACTCACCTTTGATGTCGAACAAAGTGACCTGGCTGAAATCAATCTCCTCCCAACCGCCCTCTCTAGACGTTATAGGCGCCTCCTGACCGCCGAGAAAGAGAAGAACACCAGCGTCCCCGAAGGGCAGAAACTGCGAAGACCCTTCCTTGAAAGTCCCATATTGGCCAAATTTACTCGTCGTGTTCTTGATCTCTCCGGATGTCATGTTGTACGACACGAGTCCTGGGGTGGGAATGGACACATTCCAATCTGAGATGTAGGAGTCGCTCCGCCTCCTGACGATTCCCCCAAAATAGTATCCGGTATCTTTGCTCTGTGTGAAGGTTCCATCTGTTGGCCTTAACAGGTCTTCAAACGTGTTGAGGTTGGAAGGCGGCGACTTTGCCCACCTGCCGCCACCGCTACCGTCGGCCGTGAAACGCAAAATCTCCTTATCCGGGAGTGTTCTGTTATAAAACTTCTCACCTGCCCAAGTGTAGAATTCATTTCCGGATGGTCCAAGCCATATGGACTGGCCATCCAGCTTTTGGGAATCTTTGGGTATCGAGTTCATGACAACAGATGAGGTAATCCAGGATGTTTTCAGACTTATAGAGATGGTCGAGTTTACTGGAGCGCGGTTCCCTTTGTGTCAGCGTTCTTTTCGTCTATTCAGCTATGGTTTGATCTGGGGGTTACCTTCACGAAATAGCCCGGTCAAGTCGGTGCGACTGACGTTGTTCAGAGGCGTCTGCGAGATCTCGCCGCCGTCTATATACACATAGTCGCCCACGACAGCAGCTTAACCAGGTCAGTGGTTTCATAGTTACATGCTGAGAAGTAAAGAGGTCTTACCTGAGCACAAAGATCTTCGCACGAAACTAGACTTCGAGGGTAAATCTTGACGCTCCACGAGCCCTGATAGACTGAACAGGCTTAGACAATGCGCCCCAACTGCCATCCATGACATGAGGCAAATGGAGATTCGCATCGTGTAAAAGCTTTCTGCACGACACATGATCTTCGAGAGTTTCCGAGGTGTTCAGGGGCAGGTTTTAAGGAAGGGCGCCCAGAGAACAACCAAGTCAGCCTGAGACTTGCTCACTGGCAAGGCTGGGCATTCAAATGAAAGCTGTTTCAGGCAACCAAGACACAATGACATTGGAGGATTGAGCTATGATACAAGCATTCAAAAACAGTGGCGAGCTTACTTTAAGTACTGTTAGAAGCCACCAAGGCTGCCCAAGCCTGCTCGGCTGATTCTGATGTCTATGTTTCCTACATTACTCAACAATAGCAAGGTTACTGCCATGCAAAAAGTCTCATTGTTTGTAGTGAGTGCGCTGTTTAGAGGCATACAAGGATTAAAATTGTCATATCACTGCGAGTATGTAGCTTTGAAGTATAAGCGAATGTGTGGCTTTAAGCCGGCATGCCTCTGCCTGTTTGGTTCATGCTTCTTGCCGGAAGGGGAAAATGAAGGTGTATACGGAAATTTTAACGCCTAATCTCGGATGCCAACCGAAGCCTTTCCAGTACCGAAAGCATCATATTGCTACTTGAAGAAACCGGGACACGCTTCGTTTTTTCCAGTTCTTGAAAGCAGGGGGACGACGTTGTCAGTGGCAGTAAGACTGGATACCTAGTTTTCCCCCCCAAGCAGTTCAGAGTCCTACCAAAACGGTCCTTGGCTGTAACTTATCTCAACCCAAATACCCATCTATTAGTTTCTACTGAGTGCTATTTTGTCTCTGGAAGCTTTTGTAATGCCCCGAGTTTCGAAGGGATAACCACCCGCGCAACCCACCTTGTCACCTAATCAGCCTCGATGCTTGTGAGACAAGGGCTGGATGGCGATTTTCATTGAGGAATAGACGCCAAGAAGAAGGACATCGTGTGGTATGGACTGATCGACAAGGCGAGACTCTTCGTAGCCAGCAATGATCGCTGTCAGCCTTGTGTCGATTGGGTGACTCAGGGGTAGTAGGATAGCTAGTCTAATTTTCGGACCCAGGCCGAACACGCCTTTTGAGGAGTCTTCATCGCATTTCCTTCCTATTGCTCTTGCCCAAGTCAAAACTCAAAGTATGTCATTATATCTTTCGCTACAAATGCTGCTCTCTTCACACTAGTGAAGATGTATATACCTCATGCCAAAATATATCTCCTCATCTGGAATCCTCTCTAGGACAAGTGCCTCGAGTGCTCTCGTCTATCAAAACCGCCCGCAGCGGTGCCATCCAACTCTATTACAACATCCGATCCTCTCTCAGTCAGTGACGCTTCTTGCCACTCTCTTCTCATCCTCTCCTTCTCATGCCCTCAGACCCAGCACTCCCCGCCCTACCCAACTCAGCCTCATCCTCAGGCCCCCTCCCCGGAGCCAACACCCCCTCACTCCCACTCCCCCGCCTCCTCGGCTCCTCGAACCTCGTCTCGTCCGAGTCGTCCGCATCTACCCCATGAATACCGCCACAGCTCTCCATCGTAAACGGGCTCGCCGTCGGCCCGTCCAGAACCCCTAACTCCTGTCCCGAAAACCGCCGCGGCAGAAGCCACGCGCGGATCGGGATCAGCAGCATGATGAACACAGGGAATCCCACCGCGGCCACGGTCTGCGTGATGGCAAACGTCGCCCCGAAGCCCACCAGCTCGATCGCGACAAACTCCCACACGGCCCGCCGCCGGATCTGGTTCAGCGGGTGGTTCGGCGGCGTCAGATTCTTGTCCTTGAGCAAGAACAGGATCTTGAGCGTGATGCCGTTGCCCTCGAGCGCCTGCACGCCCATCACGAAGAACAGCCCCGCCAGCACGCCGTGCGGGATGAGGTGCAGCACGACCAGCAGCGGGCCCGTCATCGTGCCGAGCGTCAACAGGCCCTGCGCCAGGTTCGACACGCGCTGCTCCACCACGTGAGAGGCCTTTGTGACATGTTTCCCGGTAAGCTCGCCCTTCTCGTCGACTTCCGCCTCGGACTTGCGCACGGTGAGTGACTCGGTGTGGAAGGGCGCCTGCGGGATGAGGCCGTTGGGGAAGGGCAGGCCCAAGATGCCCGCGACGCCGGTCGTCAGGCCGAGGAGGAAGAGGTCCCAGTGGAAGCCTGCTGGCTTCCGGAGGGGAAATTCGGTGCCTTGAGCGATGAGTGAAGAGACTTTTCGGTCAGGTTAGTTGGGACCTTCTTTGATTCGGGGGGTGGGGAGGGGTTACCGTTGTGGTCAAACCAGAACAAGATGGTGAGCAATACCGCAAACGGAAGCGCGAGGAATACATCGCCGACGGGGATATCCCAAAAGTGTACGAGCCAGCCCCGGTCCGCGGTCGGCATGAAGGCGATGCCCGTCGGGAGGACCTCCAAGTCGATCGGTTTCATCCGGCCAATGTGCACGAACCCGGTGAAGAAGATGAGGGTGAGTGGAGTGCCGTAGTCCTTGAGGAAGATGCGCACATGGTGATGGAACAGGCTGCTGCCACCAAGGCCGGCGCAGACGTACGCAACCATGAAGACGAGCAGCGAGGCGACGATCGACAGGTAGAACGGCTCGGCATCACCCAGGCGCTCGAGGACCTGGATGCCTTTTTGGAGGTAGATGAAGGCGACGTAGAAGCCGAAGATGTCGCAGGGGAAGCGGGTCACGTAGCGCAGCCAGTTGCAGGAGTTTGTTATCGCGAGGATCCAGTGGAGGATGAGGGACCATCTGTTGTTGGGTGTCAGTTCGCATTACGGCGAAGGGTTGCACTTGGATTACGTACATTCCAATCCAGCACATGAAGGCCAGGTAGTTCACTCCCGTGGGCTTCATGATGTCGTACACGGTATAGTTGAAAACGGTAATCGGGCCCGTGACGCCGACGATGACCAGAGGTTGGCATGCAAACACGGCAAAGACAACGGATCCGAGCACCGAAGCCAGTAAGACCTCATTGACGCCGTATGTTGAGCCGGTGCTGGTGAACATGTCGAGGGAGAAGGCCAGGGCTGGGAGGATACTGGGCTCATGTTAGTCTCCATCGCCCTTGAACCCATCTACAACCACAACGGCTATATCTTGACTGTTGTTGTGACAAGTAAAAGGCAATCGCTATGAAACTCATGGGGTTCGCGGCAGACAAACCACGAAACGACTTGGAATACGTACTTTGCAAAATACATGTACACGGTCGCCGGTACGACACGATAATCCCACGCATCGAGCCAATCGCTGACGTAAAAGGGCGCCCGGCGCCGCAGGTCGTTCACCATACCGCGGAAGAGCTGGACCTTCCACCATCCAGAGGAACGCCCGCGGCGGCTACTGCTGCCCTGCTGGCTTGTGGTTGTCGTCGGCCCGGGAAGTGGCTCGACTGTCTTTTCGTCCGTGTTGGGCGCCATTGTAGACTGCCCCAGGCGAGCTTCGCCTTTCCTTCACCGTCTATGGGTGTGTGTAAATGCGCAAACACCAAATGGAAATATAAAGAGCAAAAAGTATCAATAACGATTAACGATGCGCAAGTCGTACCCAACGGGTAATCATGTCGAAGAAGGCACAAATCCCTCCAAAGTAGAAAAGTAGATGACGACGTTCGAGGTGTAGAACTGGACCTGGGCTTGGCTAAGGCCGGCCAGGTGTGGGTGGGTGGTTGTTGTATTTAAGAATTGGTATGGACTGATGGATCTGCCTAGGACAAGGTAGGCCGAGACAAGCACTTCTGAAGCGCACTTCCGTCCGGGGGAGATTTGATGAAGAGGTATCCGTATTTGATTTCAGGGTGGATGCGACTGCGACCTGCCGACATGCAAAGGACCATAAGAAGCACAACAGAAAGAGAGGGCCAAAGGGGGAAAATCCAGTTGCAAGGGCAAAATCGTTGAGAACCTCGCAGGGAAATGATGTGAGCGGGAATACAGGTTCCAGACTCGAGAGTTCAGAAGAGGCAATAAACCAGGCACCCCCAAATGGAGAAAAGAGTCGGCCCCGCCCGATTGGAACTCTGGCAAGGTATGTTTGTTTTTCTCGTCAAAATTGACTCGTCTAGACCAGCACTGCGGCGGCGGCCTCGCTGTATCTTCTCGTCAAATCAGTGTTGCGATGAGAGATTCGAAGCCAAACCACCACGGATGCTGTAGAACGAAGGTGAAGAAATGATGACGGCGTCGCAAACCCCAGCGGCCGTCGCCGTCACCGCTTCCCACCACCCCCAGAAACACCGAGTCAAGAACCGTCTTAACAAGTTCGCCACGTGCATATGCCGCTGCAGTAATCGTAGATTCCGCACCGCAACCCTCCTCGGAAATGCGACGGCCACAGGTATCCCATTGGTCAATACACAGCATCCCCCGCAGAATTCTGCTTGGGCAGAATGTATGTTGACATCCTGACCCCATTCCACCCAATCACCTCTCTTAAATGGCAATGTGGAGCTCCACTCGGGACCAAAATGTCTGAGCCGAAGAGAAAGCGAAAGAGAGACTCTTGATAATGAGAACTTGCTCATGTCGCAAAGAATCACTCGACATCTCTGTCATTGTTCGTTTGTCAAGAAGCTGGGTTTAGACTGGCGCCAGAAACAAGATTCGGTCTACGGCCGCAGCAGAATGGCGCCGGCATCCCACGCGATCGGCAAGATCTCAATCTCTGAGAGGAATTTAATAGCCGTCCTTTGCCATCTCTGAAAAACTCTGAACCGTGCCCTTCCTTAACCCCGAATGACACCACTTAACGCGACACTAATGCGGTCAGTCACACGGCCCCAGACCCTACCATTGACCATTAGATCGATGGTAGAGTTTCGAATGTCGTCTGTTGTCTATTGTCACCATATGAGTTGGTGTCTCGTGGGAGGAATTGGCTCGAGAAGACGTCATTCTCCACGCGAAGGAGTGCACTTGTGGGCATAGCATGAGGCTTTCCGACGTTAAAACTTACTTATGCTCTTTCCATCATTTAATAAACATGTCGATGAACCTGCACAGCTCATCCAGTAAGACGAGGATCAGTAGAAGATACCTGGCAAGAACACCTTGGCACCTATGATACAAGCCGCCCAAACCGTGCACTGCAATCCCATTGCCGGACGAAGCACTGTCCAAAACGCTCTGACTGCTTTGTGTGTTATGTCCGGTTCTGACTTTGGGTGAGCTATGCAACTTGCCCTCACAAGTATAAGCCCAGAGGGCTGAACAACTACCCGCGCCTGCTTCGTGTGAAGTTTTCACCCTAGGTACTGAGATGAATTTTGTGCTTGGGCTTCGAAACCACACACGATTGATGAATATCTAACAGAAGCAAAAACGTATGCGCCTTTCACTCGAGACTACCAATCGACCTTCATCATACCCCTCTGTAGGGGACTTGGTATTTTTGAGAGTCAAGCTGGATGTATCTACAATTCCTACTACAAGTACAAGTGTGAAGTGTTCCCCCGCCTCCCCAATCTACTCCAGCCCGCAATGGTTGATGCCTCTACTAGTAACACAGCCGCCGCGAAGGCAGAGTTGAGAGCCCTTTTGTTGTATTCCCTTAGACTAAAGAAATTGAAAACCACATTTCGAGTGCCATCCCCTCGCCCTCTCATCATCTCCTCGACCCGTCCTGGCTGTCCTCCAAGCTCTTGAAAGTGGGCGTGGGGCCGACGGGCGGGTTCTCGGGCGGAGAGTCCGTGTTCTCCGTCTCCTGAGGGGGCGGCGGCGGCGCGCTCTTCTGGCCCTGGCCGCCAAAGTACTTCTCAAACTCCTGGTGGTCACCAAACGGTCTCGGTCCGAGGATGCGGACGAGATCGTCACGTGTAAGCATCTCCTTCTTCAGGAGCTCCTCCGCGACGAGGCCGACCTCGTGCTTCTTCTCCGTCAGCAGGTCGCGGCACTGCTTGTACGCCTCCTCCACGATGCGGTGGACCTCGGCGTCGATGGCCTGCGCCGTCGCCTCGGCGAAGGGCTTCTGGAGTGTGTTTGGGTCGTCGTCAAAGTGCAGCGGGCCGACCTTCTCCGACATGCCCCACTGGGTGACCATCTTGCGAGCCATCTGGGTGACCTTGCGGAAGTCGTCGCTGGCACCGGTCGTGACGGTTGGGAAGTGCAGCTCCTCAGAGATGCGGCCGCCCAGGGTCATGGCCATGCGGTCCATCAGCTGTTGCACTGTCATCAGGTAGGCATCGCCTGAGGGCAGGTACTGGGCGTAACCCAGAGCGCCCTGTCCACGAGGGATGATGGAGACCTTGAGGAGGGGATCGGCGAACTCAAAGTACCAGCCGCAGATGGCGTGACCGGCCTCGTGGTAAGCGACCGTCCTCTTCTCCTTGGGGTTGAGGACAAGGGACTTGCGCTCGAGACCTCCAATGACACGCTCAATGGCCTGCTCGAAGTGGACCATCTCGACGGACTCGGCGTTGGCACGGGCAGCTATGGCATGTCAGTGAACTGTGGATATTAAGACGGGACTGAGAAAGACATACCGACAAGAGCGGCTTCGTTGACGGCGTTGGCAATGTCAGCGCCAGAGAAGCCGGGGGTGAGAGTCGCCAGACGACCAGTCAAGTGCTCCATCTCCTCCTTGGTAACGATCTTTGCAAGATGCACCTTGAAGATTTCTTGGCGGCCCTTCATTGTCGGGCGGTCAATATAGATGTGTCTGTCGAAACGGCCAGGACGCATCAGAGCCTTGTCAAGGATATCGGCTCTGTTGGTACCGGCGAGAACGACAACCTGCTCCTGAGTGTTGAAACCGTCCATCTCGGTGAGGATCTGGTTGAGGGTAGCCTCGCGCTCGTCGTTGCTACCGCCCGGGCGGTTGCCGTCCTGTCTCGCGCGACCAATGGCATCGATTTCGTCAATGAAGATGATGCAGGGCGCGTTCTTACGAGCCGTGGCGAAGAGGTCGCGCACTCTGGAAGGACCGACACCGACGAACATCTCGACAAACTCAGAGCCGGAGACGCTGAAGAAGGGAACGCCAGACTCGCCTGCCGTGGCCTTGGCCAGAAGCGTCTTACCAGTTCCAGGGGGTCCAGAGAGAATGGCACCACGCGGAATCTTGGCACCTAACCTCTCGAAGCGCTCTGGGGTCTTCAAGAAGCTGACAAACTCCATAATCTCCGTCTTGGCCTCGTCCATGCCGGCCACATCGTTGAACTTGACCTTGATTGCTGTCTCGTGGTTGAAACGCTTAGCCTTGCTCTTACCGAACCCAAACATCTGGTTGCCTCCACGTCCACCCATTTGCTTCGTGGTGTAGTACAGGAGACCAACCAAGAGGAGGGTCGGACCAAAAGCGTAGACCAAGGGCATAATGCCACCCTCGGTGGCATAGCTCACCGGGATGCGCTCTGCAGGTGGGATACCCAGCTCCCGCTGGGCGTCCTCCAGCTGCTTCTCAAACATTTCGACGGAGCCGATGGAGAAGTAGTACTGCATGTTGGGGTTGACGCCCTCGTTGCCGCCGTACACAGACTGGACACCCTCGCGATTCAGCTCGACACGAACACGGCCAGACGTCTTGATGACCACGAGCTTGTTGACAAGTCCCTTGTCCAGGAAGTTCCTGCGCAACTCCTGCCAAGTGATCTCCTTCTCGGAACCCCACAGCAGAGACTCGAAGAACGGCAGAATCACCGCCCAGACGATGGCAGCGACAACGAGATCGCCAGTGCTGAACATGCCGAAAAGCCACTTGTTTTTGCCCGATCCTTCGTTACCGCCCTCGCCCGACTCAGACTTTCGGCCCCGCTGCTCCTCCTTCTGCTTCTTGCTTTCCCAGTGATCCTTCTTCGCCTGATCTATCTCCTTCATTGCTGCCTTCTCCTCCTCACTCATATGGGTCATCGCTTCGTATTGGGCGCATCTGCTCGTAATCTGTGCTGAGACACGGATGAGCTTGGCCATTTCGCGAAAGCTTATGTCCTTTTTGCCGTCCTGTAGCGAGTACAGAATCTCCTTCAATTCCTCGGGGACTCCTAGTAGCCTTATCTCCTCAATGCTCTTCAGGAGGAAGTCCTTCTGGAACCCAGGTAGAGCTGGGTTATAGGCCATAGTCTTCAGCATGATAAGCTCCTCCTCCGTCAGGTACACCCAATTCTTGGGAAGCGGCCATTCTTTCCGTATAAGCTCCTCCTTGGCCAAACGAAGCTTTTCGGGGTCGGTCTCCTCTTCTGGCTTCTTTCCTTCCTCGTTCTCCTGCTTAAATTTGTCTGCCTCCTTGTCCAACTTCTTGTGTTGGTCTGCCTCTGCGTCCTCTTTCTTGGCTTTCTTTTCGTTTTTCTTCTTGGGAGCTTCTGGCTTGTTATTTGTTGAATAGAACTGCGATCGGTATGCGGCGAGGGGTGCCTGCGGGGCAAGTCGTGCTATTCTCGACGGCTGGAAACGCATCCGTGTGATCGGGTGCTGCGCAGTCCTGACAGCTTGCGCAAGCTGCGCCGACTGGCGCAGGAACCTCGCCATGATTGTGTATGCCGGTAGAGACGAGGCGGAACGACCGGGGCCGAGCTGGATATGTAATTCACCGCGTGCAGCGATGTGCTACCTCATTGAGGCAACTTGGTGGGTGCTGGGCGGTTGTCGGGTTGAGGATGGATATCCGGAAGACTTCAAGATGGAAATAATGACACCAGCCGCAGCGTTTTCGGCGGCGTTCGAAGAGTTCGAGGTGGTGGTGTTGGCGATTGGCCCAGGGTTTCCGGGATGACTGCGCGATGGCGAAAAGCTACCACCACCATTAGTGATGAGTTCATCTCGCTGCGGGTCCCATCGCAGCCCAGTTTTTAGCGGCACGTGACTCAAACTCCGTCCCGCCGCCAATTCTGTCGGTTGAGACGGGCTGCTTCCGCCGCAAACTCCGACCCGGACAATGACACTTGCATTCCACCTGGCGCTTTTTGGACCGCAGGCTTCCACTGGTTGACGTAGTCTAGAGTGTGGAGTGTAGGAAAGAGTGGAAGTATGGACGTCCTGCGCAGGGCTTACACGCAGGCGTCCGTTTGCTGTCAATTGAAGCACAATGCACGAATAAGTTGACGAGTAGTTCTGAAAATGAAGGAATTGAGTCTGCTATTGATCTTTCTTGTCAATGCTAGACGTATGTCCGCCACTCTATGGCAATATACACGCCGCACGATGGCCGCTGTCCACGGAGGGACCCCACATACAACATATTTTCCGCCTCAGCTGGGCTGATTACTAGTACATACGTTCAAAGTGTCGTTATTTCGTCTCACATGCCCATAAATAGACCAGATTTCCACCATGATATTCCATGCTTCGGTCCCGTGTGGGATTTCTCATCCGTTTTTCATCCTCGCCAGATCCACTGGCATAGAACTGTTCGTGCATCAGCCAACGTTTCCATTCTCCACCGTTGGGTACGCGCCGCCGCTCATCTCAGCCCAGTCCCAGTCCAACGTCATGGGAAGCGAAAATAGATCCTGCGGCAAGAGAGGTTGCTGATACGGCGCGCCCATATTCATCGGCGGTGAACGGGGGTTGTGGATTCCGCCAAATCCTGTCATCTCCGCGAAGTTACCAAATTGGGCCTGATCCGGCATTGGAAACTCGTGTGGCCATCCTGCCGACGGGAGAGCCGGAGAAGGTTCGCGCATCGAAGTGGTTTGCATAGGACTGAATCCATGCCTGCGACGGTTGGCTTCCCCGTTGAAGTCGGGGGACAGTTGTCCATTCGTCGCCGAGTTCGCCGAGGGAGTGACCGTCTGTGGAGTCGGCGTCGTCGCTGACACTGGCCGAGGTGTGTGAGAAGATGCGGCCGGGCTTGATGATACTTTCGGTGCCGCTTCGCTCTTGCGCTTCCGCCGTGACGACTGGTCTTTCTCTGCCTTCTCGATGACGAGCTTCGCAATTCTTTCAAACTCGGAACAAACACCCAGCATACGGTGAACACCGCCGGTCTCGGCTTCCTGACCTAGCATGGACAAGAAGTTGACCACCAGATTCATCAATCTTGTGTCGGACTTGGCTCTGGGATCCATGGGGTTCTGGAGAATGTTTCCGAAAAGTGTCATTAGTGCGGATACAGGGAAGTAGAGAATGAGCCTGCAAAGACTGTTAGTTACTGAATCTAGAGCCTGATGTATTGAGCTTAAACTCACCAGACACTCGAAGAGTCTCCCTGAGGCATGTACTTCAGCAAGGAGATGGATGCTCGCGCAGCTGCCGTGCACAGCGCTGCGGAAGAAAACACGCGTGGGTTAAGGGGTTTGGCGTTGAGCCCCTGGATGGCATAGTTGGACAAGCGACTGGTCCAGTATCCGTGATGCACCGACATACGGTGAATTGTTGTCAGGCAGTTGTAGTACGTCAAGTGAAGCATGACGACGTGAAGGATAAGAGGCGTGTGCGACGCCTGAATCTCGTGCTCTGGCCTGAAATCGATTGGAATCCTGTCCTTCCACTCCTCGAGCTCCTGATCCAGCTCTCCGATGGTGTTGAGAAGTTCGCCGGGGGATTGTTTCGTTGCCTTGGTTGAGTACAGGCGAGAGTAAACCTTGCTTTCGATTGTCGCAAACTCGCACATGACTCTGAATAAGTTCATCTTGCCCTTTCCTTCAGCCAAGGGAATGTTGCCGATGTTGTCCTCCGGGTCGGCGTCGGGAAGCTCCACGTTCATGTCGTCATCGTCTTGTGCGGGAGGTCGGCCCGCACGAAGGCACAAGTCCTTATCGAGCATATAAGCAATCCAGAAGACTCGCTTGCGTTGCTCAATCTCGATAGGGTTCAGGTTGAAACCGGTTCCCTTCTTGTGCAAACCAATACTGTGGGCGAGACGAATCGCAGTTGCGACGAGGACAAACGTAGGCTGAGGGTTCGGTGTGCCCTGCATGAACAGAGCCATGCCGAGCAGTGCTTGCACACTCAGCAAATCCGTGTTGCGCATCGTCAGCTCAGCAAATGTTCCGAGGGCATTCTTGATGTAACCCCATGCCTTCTCGTCCTCTTCCTGGGGCACGAGGTTGCTCATAACGCGCAGGCGATGGGCAAACGCCAGGGCGCAGTTCAAGCTCGCCCACCATCCGGTGCCCTCGTAGGGGTCGTCAGAATATTGCCGCTCAACCAGATGCATGAAAGTGGGCTGATGGAACAAGGGGAACATGCAGTTGAAGTTCTCAAAGTAATCTTTCAGCAGGGACAAAGCCTCGTGCTTCGGGGGCAACGGTCGGAAGATTGGTCGACGGAACAGGTCGCTGAAAACCTCTGGCTTCCACGCAGTCCACTTGTGGTCGTCAATCGATACCTCGGAAATCATCTGCTGGAATGAATTGTCTCCCGTCTTCTCGTGGACCCACTGGATACCCTTGGGGGAGAAAATGGAGAAGCCGGAGGAGGATCCGATGTATCGGGTCTCGCCACTTTGGTTTGTGACCAAGGAGCACATCATCTCGGACAAAGCCTCGACTTCTTCCTCGCTCTTCTCGGGTTCTTCGGGGTGCACAGATTTGCGCCTCTCGCCCTCTTTGGGTTCCTTGTGGGAGTCTTTCGTCGGTTCAGGAGAGGTAATCGCGCTTTGGGGAGTTGATTCATTCTCGTTCTGTCCCGAAGTTGCCTGGGATGGGGAAGTCGGGTTGGAAGCAACCTGAGAAGCTTGTCTCGACTGCTGATGTTTTTCGGCCAGGCGCTTCTCTAGAGTGCCAAGATCAGTTTCGCCGTTATCGTCCTCGCCGAGTAGACCTGTACAGCCAGTCAGATAAGGCCGGTCTCCTCGTGGGGAGCGGGATACAAACCTGAGAGTCGCAGCAAGTTTTCCATACGGCCTAGACGGTTCTCCAGTCCTTCGATGTACTTTGCTCTGCTATCGTGTCAGTCGGGCTACCCAAAGAGCCTGAACTGCGCGGCTGGACATACCCTTTTGGCGGGTTGCGCTTCTTCTCAACCTGAGTGAAGACACAGTCTGTCTTGTAGTTTATGCAATGGCTACATGCGGGTAGCTTGCCATCGCACTTAATCTTCTTCTTTCGGCACATGTCACAGGCCTGCGGGACATGACATGAGCACGTTTTCTACGACTGCACAGTTTCAATGGCCGGGTAAGGACCATCGTAGGGTGCTTACTCTGGCAATTCTCCTCCTCTTGGCTTCGTTCGCATCGTCAAGTAGCGTAGATGGGTCGCCGAACATATGCGCCGCTAGGTCAGGCGGCATGTGCCGAACGGGAAGGCCATCAGGAGTGTAAGCTCCAAAGATCTGGGGCGGTTGGTTCATCAATGGGGGCGGGTGTCCCATGTGAGGCATCTGGAAGCCCATGTGGTCCATGGTGGGCAAGTTTTGGTGGACAAGCTAGAATTCGCAGTCGGGCGTCGCAACGGCACGGTCGGGATCGGAAATACGGTGGTCGTCAAGCCTGGGGAAGCTGACGGAGGGCGAGATTGTCGTTGAGAGCGACGGTGGTTACCCAATCTCTCGAGCGCAACCAAGCTGGAGGTTGTCAAAGGGCTACGGAGGAGGGGAACAGCGGGACGGAAAAGACGAAGGGGCGTAAAAGTTGAGAAACCCGTCTCGGTATTTGCAAGCAGGTAGCGCGAGAATAGCGTAGCGGCGGGCGAAGCTCTTTGTAATTCGCTCGGTAAGCTGGTGGCTGAGTCGACAGGAAGCTAAGGCCGAGGTGGATAAGAAGCCCTGGAATTAAGTAAACCAAGGAGTGAGGATCGCGGCTGGCGGCACAACAAGCGATAGCGGGTTGCAGTTGCAATAGAAGTAGCGGTGCGGGATCAGCTAACGAGCGAAACTCCGATGCTGCTTCGCTGAGAATCCCGGTCTAGCCTGCGGTCGGTGGAGAAGGTGTCGTCGAGCAGAAGGTCGTCCACGTAGACGCCAAGGTAGGCAGGTGAATGGTACCTTAGCTAAAACAGAGGCGACAGGCGGGCGCGTGGGGTTTGGCTGTGTGTCGGTTTATTCGTGATGCGTATTTGTCGAGCGGTTTTGCTTCGTATGGAGGCCGTAAAATATCAGGTGGGTGGCTGCTGTCCGTAGGCCTTTCTTTCGTGTACTGCGTATGGGAGCAGGGGAACAAGCGGCGGGGAGGGAGGGGTATCACGTTCGGACGCCTGGGAGGAAATCGAATCGAATAATGAAGAGTTAACAGGACGAGGGAGGGGTGGGAGAAGAGAGGGAGGAGGCAGAGGTAAGTGCGAGCAGGAAATGATGGGACGGAAGGAGTAAAAAGCGAAGCAGTGTGGAATCGAGCATGGCAGTATCACATAACGACAAGCTGCTGCTCCTCCTCCTCCTGGTGGACAGGTTGGGGGGCGAAAGGCGTTACAGAGTTGCAGAGAGGTCCGTCAGTGTGCTTGCAGTGAGCGTGGAGTGGCACTGGTCAGCGGGGCGTAGCTGACGGGGGGGGCGCTTGTCTTGCCTGCGTCTCGCTGCCCTCCCGTCTCTTGCTGGGCACTTGGGCTCCTGAGTCCTACAGTGCCGCATATGTCGCTGTGGACGTCCATTCAGTGTCGTACCTGGGGGCTTGGGCACTGGGCCTCACTTCCATCACAGGCTGCTGGGCTTTGGTCCGGCCCGGAGGACTGGAGGGGGAGGGGGAGGGGGACTCCACAAGGGGGAACGACAAGGATGCCCGGAATGGCAGGATGCACTTACGGCAAGGCAGGAAAGACAGGGTACGACCACCTCAGGGTAAGTACCAGACGCGATACGTACCCGGCATTGGAGACTGTCAAACAGGACAGGCAAGAAGACTGATACAACCTACCTACCTACGGATACCCATCACCGGTATTCGTACCCATCCAGCAATGGCCCTTTGATGGAACTTCAGAGACCAAGGCAGCGGTAACCACGACTCACTGCAGATCCAATGACGGTATCACTTCGCTTCTTCCTGCTTTGTACGAGTCCTCAGCTGGAGTGACCTCGCCATGGCTTCGACACGCTCAACATCATTCAGACTCATCGACGAACCAGACAACGGGGACGTGCCGGCGTGGATCAGGGCAACCACCAATCGCCGCATCTATCCCGCGAGTTTCTTGTCTTTGCCACGTTTCTCTCTCTCTCTGCCAATCCCAACACCCGTCTTCGAGCTATTCTGGGTTGCTGCTCCAGCTCAGCTGCCGCCGTACTCCAACACGCTGGAACGATCCCGCCGCCACACACACACAACAATACACTCCGGCAGCTGGATTGGCGTTGTAGGACGACTTGTCCCGCACCCCACTGGCTACTGCATCTCTCGACGAAAGCTGTAAATAGCAGCTCCTCCATTCTATGTCTTCCATCGCCATCTCGTCCCAACTCTAAGCTTGCCTCCCGTTGGTTCAAGCGAGCTCACGAATCATGGGGCGGCACTTGGACGACGTCGCAAACCAGCCATGCGAGAAAACCAGACAGTGAGATCATGGATCTAGATCCAGTCAGGGGTTGTCCACGACAAGAACCGCATTGCCAAACCCTGATGCTTCCGCGGGCTCCCTCCCCCCTCTTTGACACCTCGTTCTCCCCAACGGCACTGCTTTACCTCCAGCTCAGAGTTCCAACCCTCTTCATATCGGGGTTTTTTCCTTCTGTCTCACTTTTCTCCCCTTCAACCTTGTCTTGACCCTCACCCCTCACACCCCAGTCACTCTCTCTGTCAGTCTGCGACCCTGGCGCGGCAGAGCGTGAGCACAACTGCCCCGCGACGAATCACATCATCCCCGTCAGCTTGACAGCACCCATCCGGAGCCCGTGCGGCGCTTCCTGCAGTCAGTCACTCCCCTTACATGCTGTCTCGCGCGCGCGCGAATGAAGGTCGCCTTTTTCTCGACTGTTCAAACCATCGTACTCGACTCAAGAATACGGGATGGAACCGCTTATCACAGCAAAGTCCTCGGCATCATCCAGCCAACCGCGCGGCATGCCACAATGTTCAACAAGCTCCAGCTCCTTTCCTCGTTGGACGAAACTTCGGTGCTCGGGCTTAGCACGCTGAGTTCGGGATGACCCAAAGACAAGGGTTGCTTGATGTGACAGGCAGAGCAACGCACGGTGGGAGCAGCGAGTAAGTGGCATAGACCTCAACCGTCTTATGCCTTGCAACAGCTCTTTCCCGGCTCGTGCCTCCTTTCTCAAAAGGCTGCTTGGGTTCGCCGTGCCCTAGCAATAAGTTTGCCTTTATCCTACTTGAAGCTATGGTAACAGCTTATTAGCACTTATTTCTCGCTTCATCGCCATGTTTGCCTCTCGATATCGAAAGCGAGGCGAGGCAAATCAGGGTCAACACCTTAATAAACTGGGGGTTTCACCTCCTTGATCCGAGTCTACCGGCGACTGCTATCTACTAATCTAGGGGTCTCACAAACTCCACTGTCCACATCCCGTCCGTTCCCCCTTCCATGAACGAGGGGTAAGGACATCGGCTCGTCAAGTGGAGCCTCGCATGTGGTGAAGATACAGCGAGAATCGGTTCCTGACAAGGTCCTATCCCATTGGACAAGTCAGGGCGTAATCCAGAACGACGAAAGATTCAGGTGGTTCTCGCCTCTTCGCTCGTTCGCCTCAGCAAGTTCCTCCGTCTGCTGAACTGATTGCACCGAGGTCCGCGACATGCAAAGCTTCTCGAAGGCAATATGAGCAGGGCTGGCCCCTAGACGGAACAAGACGCCATCGATGCCGTGGTTCAAGCCTCATCGGACGGCCAGTATGGACGTCGCAAAACAGCAAGGTGGGGGCTGGAGGCCCCGACGAGTTCGCAACACACACATGGTATCCGCCCAAGAGGTTCTTGCACTTTGTCCTGCCCGTCATGCTGCCGCCGCTTCTGCTGTTGCTGCTGCGGGTCTCCTTTAAGCTCTGGCCGGATGCACAGACTATGTATGTGAGGCAGCGGGAAGATCTGTCTTTCAAGTCAGGTCTCGTGTACGGTATCAGACTAAGTACTCCCCGGTACGTCGACCGAGCTTCCCAAATCACGGCGAACGCCGCTCTCAATCTTCTTGTCGGCCTCTGGAAACTTCAACAACTACAACTGTCCAAAGCAGACTCAGTTGTGGGCGAGAAGCAACCTCGGCGCTTCTAGACGAATGTCATTTGATCCAGCTCATCCGTTCCTAGTCCACACGCCTCCAGCCAGCCCTGAGAACGAAAAGAAAGATGTTTCATCCCGTGTTCTAGATGGGACGGTAAACACCGATAAACACCTGATAGATGAGACACCCGCCAACACACAACGAGCTCAACGATATCCACAGGGGGGCCGAATGAGGACGAGGCACCATCGCACTCTCTTTCACAATAACCAGAGCGTCGTCTCCGGTTGAACCTGCAGTAGGTAGCACCAGGCATGGAGAATTTGTCATGCAGGGTCCAAGCACGTTCGGAACCACACATCTTTCTTCACCACCTCTCCATTCTCCCGTTTCACATCTGTCTCAAGAAACCTCACCCTCACCACCCACCTCCAGGAAATTTTCTGGCCCGCACTCAAGTTCAACCACCCGCATCCCACCGCCAATGCCGTCCTTCCGCTCCGCCCCTTTGCCCAGAACCTCCGACACGGCCAAGAGAAGACTCTTGGTTGCGCCTTCCCAGCGTCTCCACGCCGCGCGCAGCAGCAGCAGCAGCAACAGCCGCAGAAGAAGAACGGGAAAGATGTCCCGAATGCGCGCATCCCCTGGATCTCCCTCGCTTCCCCCCACGAACTAACGTGTCTTCGCCTCCGCCCGTTGGTGTAGCAGGTTACGAAAATCACGAGTGCAAGCGAGCAATGGCCGCACCCACGTCGTTTCCCGCAAAAGGAGGCAGCCCGCTTACCTCACCAGCAACGTGAAAGTGTATGACGGCTACATGCCCTCTCTTTCTGTTTTCCTATGCGAGAAACTATTCTGAGGGTATCCACCGCCGCTCATCCGCGCTTCCGGTCTCTTCCCCTGTGAACATCATTTCATCCACCCGAACCATATCAGACGGGTCCTCTGGTCCTTGCTATAGGACTTGAAAAGACCGGCCTGGTCTCTGCTATCGGACTTACAGGCCCAGCCGATCTACATTATGCGGCGATTGGACACTGCCACACACAGACAAGAGACTGGTCGTCACTGACCTTGACAAGACCTGGACTAATTAGCCCGGCAAACGTAGACAAGCTTTCGTCACATGGAACCATGGGAACCAGACATGTTGGGTTGCGCATGAACCAAGCAGGACGTTATTCGTAGCAGGGTAGATATCAGAAGACTTTTCTTGTCGTCTCCCCTCGTCGGGACGAAAAAGGGAGCATGAGGCAACGATCGTCACCTCCCGTATCCCCCCATACCAGACCAACTTTTGTGAGAAAGAATCTACATACAGGCAAAGAAAACGCTTTGCCCAACCCAAAAGTCCTCAATGACTCCCACAAAAACCCCTGCACCGGACCGTCGCAGATGTTCCATAACTGCGGGCAGCCCGGTCCTGAGAAATGAGAAGCCGCGCAAAAAAAGGTTTGTGAACCTGACCCTCTCTCTCTCTCCTCAGGATCCTTGTTCGCCCCCGACAAACGCGAGGGGACTCATACCAGACAGACATGACTTTCTGCCTGCCTGCCTGCCCTCCCCCTCCAACACTAGAACGCCAATCCCATATGCTGTCGTAGCCGAAAACAGAATTTTTCGAAGGGATAAACCAAGACAATGTAAAGAAAAAAAAAAAAAAAAAAAGAGGTGACCTCCCTCGACTAGGTACTAAGAATTATCTTTGTGTAAAAGATGTGTGAGAATGTACAGTACGCTTCAAAGGTACGTCGAGCCAGCACGAGCCGGCTTCGGTGAAGGAGAAAAAGGAGAAAGGAAAAAGGTGATCCGGAGTCCAGGCCGGGAGGGACGAGTGCGTTTTCACATGTCCTCTTGGAACCTGGACACGGAGCCCCGAGACCCCCGCGACCCGTCCTGCGAATTCAAGGTCCGGCCAATGGGGTCTCGTGGCGGCGAGAGGGTCGAGTCAGGCGGTGCCGGAAACGGAGCCGACTCCGTCACCGGCGTCCGGGCCGGGCCCGGCTGCATGGTGATGACGCCGCTAACGGGTCTCATCGGCGAGCCGAGTGCAAGTCGCGTTTGGCCCGCGCCGCCGGGCTCGAAGAACGCTCGAGAGTCGCGGTAGTAGACGGATTCGTCGTCGTTGGCGGTTGCGTCTCCAGCGGTTTCGCGCGGGTCCGTGTAGCCATCACCTCCGGCCTGGAGGACCGACGGCAGCTTCCTGCCTGCAACCCTCACAAAGCCTCTCTCGCCGGTTTCGGAAGGTTCGCTAGCTCTTCTTGAGTGCGGCTTAGCCGCGGCAGCCGCGCCGCCAATTGCGGCCGAGCCGAACGTCACGGCCCTTTGTGTCATTCCGGGACGGCTGCCGCTGTCGGGTCCACCTGAGCCGGTGAGGATTCCCCGGGCGGCCTTTGCGCTGACTTCGCTAAGTCGGAGTCGTCCACCGGAGCGCTTCTTCCATCGCAAGGCAAGAAAAGCGAGGAGCACGAGAAACGCCACGCCTGCTACGCTTCCCACTACGCTGCCCACAACGGTGCCGGTTGATGGTGCCGAATCGTCGCTGCTGGAACTGCCCGGGGTGGATGTTGACGTGGGTGATGCTGAACTGCCGCCCCCGATGCCGCCCACGCCGCCGTCGCTCCCATCTCCTCCAGCTGTCGTTTCAGCGGAACCTGTCGATGTGCTCGTGGCAAAAGTGTTGGTGGTGCTGAGGCTGCCGGTGGTGGTGGTAGTTGAACCAGAAGATGAATCGGAAGTCGATGAAATGGATGAAAGCACTGAAGATGTTACGCTCGTCGAGCCGGACGAAAACAGGCTTGTTGAAGTGGTTGCGGTAAGGACTGATGTAGAAGATGAATTTGTTGACGTAAGGAATGCTACAGGGATCGGTCAGTCGTCGCGGTCACGGTGGAACGAGGGAGGAAGGCTCACGAATTGTTGAGTTAGAAGGAGCACTCAACGAAGAATAAGCTGACGGCGCCGCAGACGATGCCGGTACTGAGGATAAAGGATTGGACGTCAAGGGAATATCTTGACTTGTGGAAGAGCCCGCGGGCGATGGTGTCGTCGAGGAGGTCGTCGCCGGGGGAGTCGACAGGGATGAGTCGCTCGAGGAGGACGCAGTTTCGGAGGAGTTGATGTCTGTGGAGGTCTCGGTGGTGGAAACAGCTGCGATGGACAGGCCTAGGTCAGCACTGGCGCTGGCGCTGGGCGACGTGTCGGCATCCACGGTGGCGGGAGGAGCGTAGTGAGTCTGAACTTCGATGGGGGCGCCGGAGGCATCGACTACTTGAACGATGGAGACGGTCTGGACGACGACTTTGCGAGAGGAGGAGGAGCTGCTGGATGCGGACTCGGGAGTGGGGCTGTTGTCGGCTTCGTCTGTGTCTGTCTGGCGGCGGTGGTGGTGGTGAGGAATCGCATTCTCGTGTGAGGCGGCGCGCTTGTTGTGTAAATGGTAATGATTGTGATGGTATGAGCGGGCCTGAGGGAGTGAAGACCCGCGCAGTGATTTAGTCATGGTTGTGGATTTGGGGTGGCGTGGGCAGTAGGCTGAGCTACTGCCCGGTCTGGTTGGCGGAGGTGTCGTTTGTTCCCGAGAGGGAGGCGAATGTCGAGCTGGCTAAGCCGAGCGGAGCGAGAAATATAAAGATAGAACGGGCGGATCAAAAGCCCCGTAACGAGTGTGGTGGTTGGTGTTGAACGAGTGTGGTGTGCGTGTGAGCTGTATGGACGGGACGTGTCGATCTATTCAGATTCCATGCTTGATTTGCTGCTGTTCATGACCGTTGGAGTCGATGTCGATGAATTGCATCGTCTGGTGGTGCGCTGCTGGTGGTGGTGGTGGTGGGTGTCCGTCCTGCAGCGGGCCGCGAGCGAATGAGTGGCCGGTAGCAGAAACGAAACAGAACAGCAACGGTGAAGAAGCAAGTCAAGAAAAACCCCCCTCTTTCTCAGTCAAAAAATGAGGGACGCCTCGTGGTTCGTTCAGCCGTTTCTCGTTGTCCGCGTGCTCGATGCTGTGTCGTTGGTCTGTCTCCCTTGCATCTGCCAGTTCTCATGGCCGATGTTCAGGTTGATGGCATGGCGGCAGCGCGGTGGCAAGAGGGGAAAAGAGGAAAGGAAAGAAGAGATGAAGCGAGGGACTCGGGTGCCTATGGGGGGGACGGTGGAGGTCGAGGCTCAACGATAATAATAAGCATCGGGGGCCGGAAAGTGAAGAGAGGGAAAAATCTGAGAATGAGCGCAGGAAACAAAGCGTGGAAGCAGCAAGCAAGCAAGCAAGCAAGCAAGCAAGCAAGCGCTTGATTGTGTGTGTGCAGTGCCATCCATCTCTCTCTCTCTCTCTCTGTCCACCCACTGCTACTGCGTGTCTTCCCAAGACCAGTCGGGGGCCACATGCAGTCACTCTCGCAGGAGTGGTAGATTTCGATAATCTCGCTTGATATGGGCGGGTGGCTGCTAGCTGGAGGACATCGCGCCCCATTGGCCAACCAGAGGGCCCCAAAGTTGCAATGAGCAGTTCCACTGTCCACTATCACGGGGAACCAGGACATGGACCAGGGCCAGGGCCAGGACCGGGGGAGAGGGAGAGGGAGAGCCAGTGTCCACCTCATTGTGTTGTGCCTGCCTGCCTGCCCGCCCGCCCGTGCTCACCTGCCAGCCAGCCAGCCAGCCAGGGCGGGCAACCAGGGCAGGGACGACGACACCACTTCAGGGACACAGGAACAGAGGCGTCGGGTACCTTGCTGAAAACCTGCCTGTGGCTGCAGGTACGTACGGCACACCGCACCTCACACTGAGTGGCACGGCGACCCTTTCACAAGGGATGAATGAGACGAGCATCGTGAGCATCTGTATATATTCGTTGATCTGACCGACTGACTAGTTCAGTACTCGCAGGCGAAACGACTGGATATCAGAAGAGAACCAACATCGCCTACCGGGGCCGGACCACCTTGTTCTGGGTCAAGGCCGATATGGGATGAGATGAGATGGATGGGACGAAAGTCTGATTGATTGCCTCTCACTGCTCACTCAGTAGGTACTTACCTAGGTAGTCAGTAGTCACCCACGGCAGTGACTAAACGACTGGCCAGCGCGCTGTCGTGTAGCTTTATTTGGCTGCAGGCCCGTGTGCAGACGCTGCCCTTCTCTGCGCGTCGATTGGCGCCGTTGGTTTCGCCCAGGAGATCATGGCGGCACCTGCTCCAACTCCAAGAATGGACCGCGTGTCCCAGTGACGAACCCATCTGCTATGCAGTACACTAAAAAGCTCATGACGGGTCAGGACCCAACTCGACACGATCTGGACTCGACCGACGACACCCCGAACCGTCAACGGCTCTGTAGCGCCATTCCTCATCGAGCAGCCCCTCAAGATTCCACCGCGGCTTCCCTTTGGAAAGTGCTGTGAATCTTACCTACCTAAGGTACCTACGGATTCTTCGTAAAGAGCCACTGCCAAAAATACGAGCCAACCACTTTCCATCTGGCGGCGCTCCGTGAGACATCCGAAAAACACGTTTGGTTTGTCCCTGCCATTCTTTCAAAATGTTTTAGCGGCACAGAAAGAAGAAAGCTCAACCATGAAAGCTAAAAATGGTGCCACGAATCTCACCCGTTCCGTCATCCCACTCACCCTCACCCTCACCACACCACCCACCACCCAAACGAGACCCGGCCCAGGGCCATGGATCGCAATCGCCCTCTGCCTCGGCCAGACAATCGATTGTACTCGAACTGACAACTGGACCACCGAGATCCTGTCGACGAAGGACGTCGCGTCACCCAGTCCATATTGTCTCGTCCCGCAGTCCGTAAGCCCACAAAGGCTTACTTACGCGCCTCGTATCCTTCTCCGCCGCTAGGCCCACGACAAGCCTTTTTTCCACCGACGCCGCCACGCAAATCCAGCCAGCAGGACAATACAGCGCATTCCTGATGCAGATGTGCGCTTCTGTCGTGGTTCGTCGCCCGCATATGGTGCGCTGTACCTGCATCTGACCCTGGCCCATTGAGGTTCTTTTGGGGAGGAGTCTAATGGGGCGCCTTGCCATGCCATCCACAGTCCGAGTCCCTTGTTTGCTTCTTCTCCCCTCTCACTCGGAGAACGGCTCGCCGAAACGCATAATATTGAACGCTTTTAAGACGAGGGGGCTGCCCAGGGCTGCAAAAACGTCGTGCTGAGAAACCGCTGCTGGAGCACATACCCGCACTTTCACGAAATGAATATTGGCTGTTGTGCATGCGACCTCAGCATCCTCGGGGTGCGAATCTTTACCGCACACCGAGATGCCCAGCCGTCACCTTGACGAAGGATGCATCACTTCCCATCACCAAAGAAACACCTTGGGATGACACGCCCACATGCCGTGCCGATTCGCTGCTAGTGACGGATCGCGCAACCAGCCCGTTCGCAGAACCAACGGCACTGCTGGATAGAGAAAGGTGAAGCTTGGCGGCTCTGGGATGCATGGGACGAATTTTCGCTCCCGTTGAAACAAACACTGGGGGGGGCCCCTTTTCAAACCCCTTCCCTCGTCCAAATGACGGAACTGGGGAGCTGTCTGGCGATGCCGTCCTTGAGCATCCACTTGGAACCTCTTCACTGCCTCTTTGACAATGGGTCACGGATCCACGATCCGCTCGGCTTCTTCCCCGTTGGAGCCATAGTACACGGATTATGGTCTGTTCAGATACACCAACGTCTCAGGATAGAACCTCAAAGTCCGGAGTTGATGTTTTTTTCTTCAATTGTATCCGTACATTTTCAAGTCATTCTCAACCTCGCGCGGTTTTTGAACGCGTGCTGGGGTAGCTGTCGATGCCGCTCCACAGATGTACGTAATGTTCCTCCTAAACCCCGAATGGCTTGGGGCTTCGACATGGGACACGGCGCTGTGTGGAGTTTGTGACGGAAGAAAGCTTGGAAAGTTCGATTTGATTTGAACAAAGGCCCGGCAGAATTGTGCCTAAGAATGCTGTGCAGCTGCCGTGTTCCCCCCCACGCCTTGCGGCCGTGGTATATCGAACGCCCAAACATGCACGAGAACAGTCTAAGCCAAGGGACACCGCACCAGGCCCAAAGTGACGGGTTCTAGACGACGGTTGGCCGCAATAACGGCTCGTATTGGATGTCGCGCAAACAGTCGTTTTCGGGAGCTCACTTACACGATGCTGATGCCGCGTCCCGGGCGTCCGTCCGTCCTGTCCTGTCCCGTCCCGTCGACTCGCCTGAAGATGAGAGAGACCGGCGTCGCGGCGCCGAGTTGGTTTCTTTCCTTGGCAGAATGATGTCGCACCTTGAGAGGAAAAAAGATCGACGGACACACCCAGGGCAAGACAGGTCCCTCTCGAAGTGGGCGACGAGGGTGTTTCCCCCTCCCCAAATCTAATCTAATCTCGCAATTTCCCTCTGGCCCCCTCCGAATCGAGCAAGATGACCGCGGTGCGTTTGATGGAACGTAATCAGACTGGGTCTGTTGCGAACCTGATTTTTAGAGGGTCGGCATGTTGAATCGAAGTTACGGCCAAGAGTTGGCGATATCACCAATAAGATGAGGCTATATTACAAGCTTACTATCGTTCATTGTTTTGTTTCAACAAGACAGAGGCGAGAAAGGCACCGTTTAAGTTCGAGCAACGTCGCACCATCCGGCGGCCATTCAAACAGAAGGATTCAAACTCTCTGGGCTTTGTTTTAATGACTCAAAACACGTGGGTTCTTGGGCACTGCCACGGGCAAGCTCTCATACTGCAATCTCGTTTGGCATGGCTGTGCCCTTTTACCCCGATTCTTGTCACGCTGGAACCAAGCGAAGGCCAGAGTCAAAAACATTGTAAACCAAACAACCGTCCAGACTCCGGAGACGGAACTTTGCCAAGTACGGGGAACAATGCACCCAGCCATATGCTACGGCACTTACTCATCGCCATTGTCGAGGCTGAGGCTCGTGGCTGATTACTCGTAAGTCTATGAATGTTGTACAAACTCAACTCGTCTATAGAGAAATTATCAACGACACAGCCCGACTGTCGTGATTGGACCAGAAGGTCAGACCAGGCAAGCCCTGCCATTTCTTCATGGCAGTGACAGGCTCTATGCCTGCTGCGATGCCACTCACACTGTCAGCGCCATCTGCCATGTGTCGCTGAACACCATCACCGCGAGCCGATACTTCGGGATGAGTTCAATGCACTTGATGACCATCGACAGTACCATGGCGCAGAGGACAGCTTCAACGCGCATCGTTCATGGCATTGAAAGACAAATCGACCGGGCCGTCTGCCGCTCCAGGTGTTTCGCGCCTGAGCATGTCGTCATTCCCGTCTGGTCCTCCCACAACCCCAGCCAACCACCTGCTCTCAACTGCCTCGTCCCCACCAATCAGTGCAGCTCTACGGCATTCCCGTTGGAGAAACTGACGAATCACCCTTCAGCGTACCTAGGTAGTAAGGCGCCGCACTGGCCCTGAGCGGGCAGTGAGCTCAGTGGGTAGCAACCCCAAGTGCCCTGTCCTGCTGGAAAAACCGGGCGCAGCACGCAGCAAGCAGGCAGAGCTACCTTAGCTGCTTAGCAACTCAAGCAGTAACGTAAACCCGCGTTTCGCCATCGCTTTTCCGCGTATATCCTATCAGGAAACGAGAAATGTAGTTACCTTAGCTAGTTAGGTAGTTATTGTAGTGTGCCTTGGTAAGGCAGGTGAACTGAGAGTACGTACGGCAGTGACCTGACCTGGAGCTGCGGACCACCACCACGGCGCCTTGTTGCCGACTACGTACCCAGCATAGCACGGCAACATCCCCTTGTCACGCACGTTAGGTTCTGGTCCGACCAGCCAAGCCAAGGAAAGAACGGCTCAAGGTCAAGAACAACTGATTGTCGCTCGTACCTGAAGCTTTAAACAATCGTCTGGCCCTGCTTGCCTACTCGACCTACCAAGGAATACAGCTTGATACCTGTCCTGGTGGCCAACGTATCTGGACCCCAACTTGCCTTAATTGCTCATTCTTCACGACCCTAGATTTCCCCTCATCACACCCCCGATCTACCAAATCTTCCCCCCGCGGGCGCTTCGCCCTTCGCCTTCTAAACCATCCTTCCTGACAGACTTACCCCTCTCTCATTTCATCCATCGCTTGAGTGACACGAAGCCTGACGTCATGGACCAATATCATTACGACGACGGACCCTCGTCTTCATCGGCACCACCACCGCCCTACTCCATCTCCGCCCCGGGCTCCGGCTCCTTCGCCGGCTCCTTTGACGGGCCCGCCTCGTCATCCCTTCACCCACCTGTCCCGACATCAAGCCACAGAGCCTCAGGCGCCACACCGGAGAAGACTTCCCACACCTCATCCTCCGCCGGCGGCTTCCTCGATTCGAAACGGCGCCTGGCCGATCCTAGATCGTCATCGGCCCAGTCCCTTGCCCCATCCCTCGAGGACCGTGACGGCGATGCCCGCCGGACCTTGCTCATCATCTACATTCATGGCTTTTACGGCAACGAGTCGTCTTTCAGGTCCTTCCCGGCCCACGTTCACAACTTCCTAAAGGACACTCTCGTCGAGAGCCATGTCATTCACTCAAAGATCTATCCCCGCTACAAAACTTACAAGGCCATCGATGTTGCTCGTGATAACTTCAGCCAGTGGCTCGAGCCGCATGAGTCGGACAAAACTGATGTCATCCTTGTCGGCCACTCCATGGGCGGCATCCTTGCCGGCGAGGTCGCTCTCATGGTAAGTTATGAAATACGCACGGCGTTTTCACGTTTGCTCACGAGGTCCGCAGCCAAATCGGCATCCGTACAGGCGCCAGCCTTTCAAACACCGTATACTCGGCACCATCTCACTCGATTCGCCTTTCCTTGGACTTCATCCAGGCATCGTTATTGCTGGCATTGCCAGCTTGTTCAGACCAGCCTCGCCGCCGCCCGAAGAGGTCGATAACCAGCTAGATGCGTCCAATGCCCACCTCAGTCCAGGTACTTCAGCCATGAATAGTCCCAATCCGTCTATGCCAAGTTTGGAATCAACCCCTTCCCTCGACGCGCAGCTATCTCCTCAAGGAAGCAACGCGCCGTCTATCGCTTCTTCCAGTGGTCCGCCGCAAAGCTCCGACCCGTGGTTCAACCCGCCCTTTTGGAACGATGCCAAGTTCAAAGACCGCCCATTCATGAGGCGGATAGGCCACTTCGCCAAGAAGCACAGAGCCGAGGGCGTGTGGGATCCCATCAAGAACCACCTCATGTCCCATCTTGAGTACGGTGGTTGTCTTGCAGACTACAAGGGCTTGAACCAGCGATACAACAGGCTCCGCGCTTTGGAGGATATCGATCCGCTGCAACATCTCAAACAGAACAACGGCCAGGGCGCGAACGCAAACCAGCTGCCGCCGTCAGCCAGGGTGCGGTTCATAAACTACTATACCCTTAGCTCGGGTAGACCCAAGAAGCCCAAGTCGCCAAAGACGCCAGACTCGCCGAGATCTCCGGATCATGACATTGCGGGACAGATGAGCACCCTTGACGTCAATTCCCAGCTCTCACCACACGGGTCATCGACAGCCAGGATTTCTGTCGATAGCTCTGATGGCGAGCATTTTGAGATTATCAGCTCTATTGAAGCCGTAGATAGGAAACTATCAACTCTTCACGAGGAACAGCAGAAACAGTCCGAGAACAAGACGGATGATAGTACAACGGAAAAGAAACCCGAATCAAAAGGCAAAGAAAAGGAGGTTCCCGAGGGGCAGGAACCCAAGGGCAAGCAAAAGGAGGAGGCGAATCGAGAGGAAACCGGGGAACCTTCCAAAGTAGAAGAGAACGAGCCGATTTCCGGCCAGGCGACACCGGCGGAACCTGTCCAGCCTGAGACGCCAGCAGACTTTGACCTTCCTCCCATCCCCGACCTCCCTCCACAGCCAACACCGCCAGATCTCGACAAGTACACGGATAAGGATGCCCGCAAGCAAGCCGAAAAGGAGGGCAAGCGCGCGCAGAAGGCCTATGACCAAGCAGTCAAGAGCCGCGAGAAGGCCATCAAGGAGCGCCAGAAGCTCGTCGAGAAGCGTCGTAAGAAGGCGGAAAAGGAAGCCCAGAAAGAGGCCCAGCGGGTCGAGAAGGAGGAGCAGAAGAGGCGGCAGCAGGAGGAGCTCGGCCAGGCCAAGTCCCGTGAGGACGCGCTGAGGGCCGTGGAGGCAGCACAGCGACGGGCAGAGGCGGCACAGCGGGAGCTAGAGGCCGCGCAGAGACAGGTGGAGGCGACGCAGAGAGAGACCGACGCCGCGAGGAGACAGCAACCGGCGGTGAAGCCTGAAGCCGCGGAACAACAACAGAAGGCGCTTGAGATGTCTGACTCGGAGTCCGAGCCGGAGTCGCCCACCGGTTCCCTTACGCAGGTCGACCCTAGGCCGATATCACAAGACGGACCACAAACACCGTTAGCACCTCCGCCGCAACCGAGAGCACCCCCGCCGGCTCTGCCCCCTCGGATGCCCTCGTCTTCAAGCACGGCCCAGACAGCCCCGGCATCATCGTCAGCATCGCTCGCCCCGACACAATCCAGGGAATCAGCGACCTCCTCTCGCGGACCAGCGCCAGCCGGGGCAACCCCTCAACAACCCAAGAAGCAGCGCAAGTTCTGCATGCTGCCCAGCAAGACCAACGGCCGTCGCGACGAGACGTGGGTGCCCGTCTACATGGAGGGCATGGACGAGGTCGGCGCCCACTGCGGTCTCTTCGTCCCGGGCCCGCACTATGATAGGCTCATCGGTGACATGGGCGAGCGCATCCTGGGATGGGTGCAGGAAGATATGACGGCAAGGGCCATCTTGGAGATGTCCTAGGAGGTAGACGTGAGATGGTTGCGGACGGTGTTAGCCTGCAGCTCGTCTGGCCAGGAGAAGGGAGGGGTGTCAAGTCTCTACTGCAGTAATCACAACAGAACATTGCAAAGGCGGACGTAGGATATGTCAACAATGAGAAGAACCCCTTTTGAAATATCAGTACACTCTACGCCGGGGACAGTCCACTTTTGACTGATATGTCGGCGTCTGGTGCCGTCTATTGAATTACTTGATGTTTGTTTGTGTGTGATAGTAGTGCTACAACGACCCAGCCTGGCTTTTTTTTGTGTGTCCGGTATGATGTGGAGGTCGTGGTGGTCGAAAAGCCCCGTCCCGTTCCTCCCCTTCGTTGCAACCTTTGAAATGATGCCCCATGACCAATGTGTGGTATTTTTTTATCCCCTTCCCCTTCCTTCCCCGAATCCATCCCTCTTCAGTCGGTCATGTTTCGTTGTCAACCTTTTGACTGAATGCGTGGAATAAAAAAAAACGACTTGAGTAGTCTCAGAAATAGAAGAAATCGACTGTCCCCCGAACGCCCTGCTGGAAGTGGAAAATTCATCAAAAGTGTGCAGAATACCCGCCCTTGATCTGTGAGCGGCAGTAAACTGAACCGCAAAAGTGTGCCTTCCTTTCACCCCACGATGGTCGTTGCTCATAGATCCTCCGATCCAAACGGTCGTTATCCGTATCACCGGTGTACCCGTGAGACATTCTGAGCAAAACCCAACACCCTGACGAGTTAAGGGCAGGGAAAGAAAATGCTGCCTACCGCCTCCCCTCATAGGGGATTGCGGAGCGTCGAGCCGTAACCTTGTTCTTTGCGGGGGGCGGCTGCTATGCGCCCACGGCGCTCGAACCGTAGCCTTGCGGACGCATCGTGTTCGGGAACGCCTGCCCGTTACCGCTATCCTGTGACGAGTCAGACACAGATATAGGCGGCCCGGATGAGGCATCACCCACCTTCTTGCGACGCTTCTGGCCTCCCCTGTCGTCGCCATCTCCCGTAGAGTAGCCGTCGTCGGGGAAGCCCTCTCCGTAACCCTCAAAGCTGTTGTCGCCATAGCCTCGCTTCTTGGTCCGTTGCGGCCGTACTGCACCTGGAGCTGTCTGCTGCTGCTTGCGCGCGAACGGGTTCGGCGTGGTCGCGGAGGGCGTTCCGGGCGCCGTTGCCTTGCCTGCGAGACCTTGCCTCAGGGCCTCTACGCTGCCTGTGGCGAGATCTCCCAGCACTGAACTGTCCCAGTCTTTGACCGGGATGGGACCCTTGGCCATGGTCGTCGCTCTGCCCAGCAGCGATTTCACGGTGCCAGACAGGCCGTTGGTGATCGGATCTTGCCGAGAGTTCCAGAACTCTGCATCCGGGATTTCCAACAATTCCCTAAAGCCGTGGTACGCTTCTCTCTTCTTGTCGCCGTCTTCTCTGGGAGCATCCCATTCCTGAGCGACAGAGTCGAAGCGTCCGAGGATTCCCAGTTTCTTGATCTGACCCTTGTAGGTCTTCCGTAGAGCATTCTTCTCACCGTTGGGCTTTTCGCGAGCTACTTCTGCGGCGATGCCGGTCAGGTTGAACATTTCAAAAAGATCTTCGGTGATTCGCGGCAGTCTCTCGTGGTGCGCTATTTAGCTCAGTGTTAACCAAATTTGTTCGGCATACATGACAGTATCAAAACACCCGATACGTCATTAGGAAGGGGATTTGACAAGACAGCCTGCAAAAGTGACAGGAGCCTGCGAAGGGAGCCTTACGAGTTTGGCAAAGTAGGTATTTCTCTCCGACATCCAGGTGGAGTGCCTCGATACCAGTTTTGCTATCCTCGATGTGGACTTTCTTCTGCTCTCGATCGCCAAGATCTTCGAGCGGGCGCTTGCGCTTGTGGGGCGAGTCATCGCCCATGATGATGTCCTGAGACATGTCGGATGGCTGCGATGCGCTTCCGTTGACGCTGTGGGCTGGTGTTGGCAGTGTCGTGGTCGATGACGGGGCCGAGCTGTTTATGCTCGACGCGGGATCGGAGGTGCCAGGAGAAAATTGAGAAGGACTCTGAGGAGTTCGAGGGTGGAACGACATGGTGACGTTGCCGGGTGCGATGGGTTCTCGATCGAATCGTGCCGTCGCCGTTGCCGTTGTGGTGGTGGTGGACGTCGTCGTTGTCAGGTGAGGAGAAATGGGAAAGGTCGGAATACGAGGGATGGTAGCCGCTATCGGGAAGCGTTCCGGGTGGGAAGGAGCGAAAGAAAAACCCGGCTGCTATTCGGAAAAGGTCGTAAAGAAGGGTTTCGAGCGGGATTCACGATGCGCTCGATGGCTGTGGTCGTCCTGGGCTCGATCAGAGGATGAGGGGGTTGTTGTGGCGAGTCGCGCCAAACCGCCGACGGCTCTCGATCCCCCGATGCAGCGTCATGCACCGCAGTCCAATTAACCGTGGATCGCGGCCGACTTTCCTGGGTGATAAAAATTTTTGCCTGTGCCAAAATCCAACTGGCGTAGTGAAAGCGACAAAAAAATCCGACGGCGATGGGCGGCTGTCGAAGATCGGTCGTCGATTCGCGGTGTTTTGGCGGTAGGTCGTGGTGGAGTTGAAGGAGATGAAGTCTGAACGGCGCTGGGTAGAGTGAAGGGGGCGGACACATGAGCGAGGCAATTTGCTCGCTTAACGGGGGTGGCCGCCTGGGCTGGGCCGTGGGCTGCGCTGGCTGGCACTGGCACTGGCACTGGCTGAGGTAAGGTGAGGTGCGGTGGAAGAAGGGCGGGCGGGAGCGAGTGGACGAGGTAAGTTTAGCAAGGGGGTGTGCGCTGTGTGAGGTTACCTCCAGTTGTGTGCTGTCGGAGGGAGAGCGAAGGGGGGGAGTGGGCCTAGGCTTTGCCGCGGGATTGGAGAGAGGTGGAAGTCGAAGGGGACTGGCGGGGGAAAGAGCAGGAACCTGAGCAGGAACCTGCCTGCCTGCCTCCTGCCTGCCGTTCTTGGGACCGACCGGAGCAGCAAGCGGCCCAAAGCCCGCGCAGCTGGAGAGTCTAGAGCCCTGAGGGGCCGTCTACGCGCTGGAGGCACTCTAAATGGATCTGGGTTAGGTGCTTCATTCCGCCGTAACATGTCTCGCGACACAGGAAGGCACGTCCCCAGCAGCGAATCGTCCAGGAAACCATGGCTAACCGTGCCCGCTCCGACACCCGACACCCGATCACCGGCCCTGGCTGATGGTTGGGAGGAAGAGGGACCCCCCCAGGGACAGGTGTGGCTGGATCAGGCAGCCGGCAGCGACACGACCACGTCCCACATATCCATACCACGACCACGCTCACCTGCACCCTCGACCTCGACACTGTGACGCACGTGACAGACACGGGCCCCACCCGCAGTACGGGCCAGCCTGAATTTTTTTAAACTTCGCGGCCGCGAGCGGCAGACCTTGTTCCTCTCTTTTCCTTCTTCAACAATTCCAGACCACCTATTCAAATCATCGCCAGCCTGCCTCGATTTTACATCGCTTCTACGCTGCTGACGATTCCAAAGGATGTGTCGAGATTGACATTAGTCTTGCTTAAAACAATTGTTGTGAGGGCCCCTCGTGCGGCTTCCATGATGCGATGATCACCTGACGCAAGAGACATGCTCCGCCCATTGGAGTTGTATGCCTAAATCTTTTTGCCCAGTCCTCGTGCGATGACGGGGTTGCCTCCATTCGTGACGCAATGCCATTTCGAGCCTCAAGCCGCAGATTCATCTCCCCAGCAGGAGCTTGCTGAATAATAAGGTACGCTTCTTGGGAGACGGGGGATGGGGAACTGGCTGTGCAGAGACAGGATGACAATCTTACATCTGGTAAACCGATTGCTCA
Source organism: Colletotrichum chrysophilum (assembly GCF_026319265.1). Taxonomy (NCBI): domain Eukaryota; kingdom Fungi; phylum Ascomycota; class Sordariomycetes; order Glomerellales; family Glomerellaceae; genus Colletotrichum; species Colletotrichum chrysophilum. Next base: position 903,346 of record NW_026517288.1, on the reverse strand, counting down.
GCCGCGAGTGCGTCGTGTGGTCTCATTTCGGCCTATGTGCGTTGACCAGGTTGAGCCTGCGGAGAACTGGCGTGTCTGAATTGCTCTGGACTGTGGTCATGGAAATATGCGGAATCTTCTGGATCATGCAGCTAATCTGTCTCGTCTAGTCAGATCCACTCCGAACTCCAGATCTGGAACTCCAACAAATCTGTTATCTCCAGCAATTCGTGGCGGTCCAAGTAGACCATATACCGCGTGTCTCATATTGGCCAGATCCATCCAAACCGTAGCTATGCTCATTCTTGGGCTATGAGGCTTTTGAGATTTGGATGGATTGTACATCAAGCAGTAAGTTGGCCTGGACAGACACAAGCAGACTTGATCAACAAAGCAGAATCCTTTGCTTAGGTGTTGTAACAATAGCTTTTCTATCTTTATCAAACTTTTGAATTTATTCTTGAAAAGAACATACACAGCTACAAAGGCTTAGGTTCGATTATCATTCCTTTCATGAGGCATCTTGCCATGTTCATCAATACCGTCCAACAAACAAAAATCCTCTAGCAATTATTACAACGAATTTCTGTAGACTTGAGCGCCTCCTTGGCGGAAGGCAATCGTATCCCTCCTTTGCATAATCATCAGTGTCCTGTTGAGTGCTTGCTCAGTGTAGCCCTTTTGCTCAACCATCTCGCGCTTCAAGGTAGACAAGTTGGTGCTCCAGCCAACTGCCAGGCGTCGCTTGAGCTCAGCCTCCAGTCTGTTGACCTCATCGTTGAGCTCCTTGCTTCCTTGGTTGCTGCCCTGGTTGACAGCGTCCATGGTGGAGCAGAGGAAAAGTCTGATCGCCTCGTCCACATGCTCCTCGGTAGCAATAGGAGATAGCGTCAATTTGGCCAAAGACTCGGTAATACGGACAATGGCCTCAAGTTGACGAACAGTAATCGGGATAGAAGATCTCGTGTTTGCCTCCATCTCCGCGGCGTGGACCTGCCTTCTGATGGAGACGAAATGGGACGACAGCTTCTCAGCGGCCTCTGGGCTGAGGCGAGGAGCCATTCTCCTGATAATATCATTAGCATGCCATCTTGGCCGTTTATGTTTGCTGGACAACTTACGATTTGCAGTAGCTGATATATCTCTTCATCTTGTCCACTGGGATCTCCGACTCAACTTGCTCTTCCGCACCACGGCCACCCATATGGATGCCCATAACGTGCTTCGCTATCCTCTCGTCCTTCTCGCGTGTGTGCTCATCCTTGACGATGAAAATCATGTCGAAACGAGACAAAATCGTGGTCTGAAAGTCAATGTTCTCACCAGGAGTCTTCATGTCGTCGTAACGACCGAAAATGGGGTTGGCTGCCGCCAACACTGATGTTCTGGCGTTGAGAATAGTAGTGATACCGGCCTTCGCAATAGAGATTGTTTGTTGTTCCATGGCTTCGTGAATAGCCACTCGATCCTCGTCACGCATCTTGTCAAACTCATCGATACAAACCACACCACCATCAGCAAGAACCATAGCACCTCCCTCGAGATAGAATTCGCGGGTGGATGCGTCGCGCTGGACGGATGCTGTCAGACCGGCAGCTGAAGAACCCTTGCCGGAAGTGTAGATGGAAATCGGTGCGCACTTCTCCACAAACTTAAGCAGTTGCGACTTTGCCGTACCAGGATCACCAAGAAGTAGGACGTTGATGTCTCCACGAAGCTTCATGCCGTCTGGCAAGATCTTCTTGGACCCACCAAGCAACAGACAAAGAATGGCCTTCTTGATGTCGCGGTTTCCGTAAATAGATGGCGCTATGCAGTCGGCCATGATGTTGTAAAGATCGGGCCTTCTGCTCATCTCCAAGAATTCTTGCTCTTCCTCATCAGAGAAGAGGGCCTGGCCTCTTGCCGTCTGGTCGATATCTGTCTGGATGCCTACGGCTCTCAGATAAGGAGTGCGAATGGCGACAGCACCGCCGGTAGCCGAGTTCTTGGTGGCTTTGTTTTGATAGATGGAGAAGATTCCCATCACTGTACACCTTGAGCCGGGGACCACACGGTTGGTCAAGTAGCGGTCTGCGGAGATGAGAACGTGTCTAGGAAGTTCACCAACAGGAACCTGGTCAGGGGCCTCCTGGAGTTTGATAATCTGTTGGTCGACAAATCGCGACTTCTCGTGAAGCACAAAGTACGGGTCGAGAGGACATTTGGGGGTAGGGTCGTTGGGAATTCTCGACCTGCCGCACTGCCTGGGGAGTGTGACACCCGTGAAGCCGCCCAGCACAGGGATTGTTGACGCATGGGCGCAGTTGCGGCATTGGATCGCGATTTCTGTCGCCTTTGATGACATGACAGAAGCACCAATCACGATGCCTGGCACCCTAACGAGTCGCGATATCGTCATCGAGTCCAGGTTGCGAATCGAGACATCTTCGGCGTTGGAGTGGAGGAGCAGCTGGTGTTCGGGAAGGTCGACCTTGGCTTGTTGGGGGAAGACGATTCGGTGCGTGCATTTCTTGAGAGCGGCTTCGAACTGGTCGCAGAACGTCAGATAAGATTGGGGGGCATGTCGAGACTGAATCTTACCAGTGGGATAATCTCAGCCGGTTCCGTCACAAGCCTATGCGCCAACTCCTCGCTGTAGTTGATCAGGTCGTTAATGTCGACATCGCAGTAGTACTTCTTCAGAAGGGCGTTTTCCTTCAGTTGGTTTCTGTTGAGGAGAGATCAGCAATTGCGCGACTGAGCGAGTGTTGGAGGTGTCGCAACCAACCTGTAGGTGTAGTCGTTGTCATGTCTGAATTGCAGAATGAAGTTCTCCAGCTGAGTCTGAATCTGCGTACGGTTGTCCTCACTTCGGCCATCACTCGGCTCGAAGACGTGAGTTGAGTAGATCGATCGGCTGTCCATCGTTGCGATTGCGATCCAAGGTTGGCGGGCAGCAGTTGTTAGAGGAGCGGTGTTGAGGATCACAGATTTGGACTGAAAATGTGGATGCTAAGGAGGGGCAGGTTGCGCAGGGGAACTGAACGCGCCCCTTTCTTTCGACGCGCTTTCGCGTAAAGTGGTTACTTTGCTAGCGCGGATCTGACGAGTACGTACCCGCATGCGGCTGGGGAACTGGGACGGCTTATCTTATCTGCACGTGAGATCTGCGAGCATCACGGCTCCCATCTGGGACGCAAGCCCCTTGGCGATGAACTGCGAACGTGGCTAAGCTTCGAGCTGCGCAAAGACCAACTGCATCTTTCGTTCTTTCCTTGTCGCGCTTGACCTGTGTTTCTTGTTGCGAGCCAGTTTTCCCGAAATTTTGAAGCCGATGCGATCTTGCCAGCGATGATACCCCGGTAGTCTGGCTACGTGGCTGTCAGCTAATACGGTTATCGGCTCTCCTGCGACTCAGCGAATCGTCGAGGTCCAGAAGCAGCTCCCACCAGCCCACATCACACCTGGGGCCATTACCTTACATCATGTATTCCTCTTCGGCTGCCCGTAAGTCGATGGACACAATATCGCAACCATCCTCTCCGCCGGCTTCGCGAACCGAATTCCCATTTCATAAGTAAGCTACCTTCCTCGCTTCATTCCCGGCCACGTTTGCGCTAACAGCAACCAGACCAGGACATGGCTACCCGCACCACACCGGCCGACGCGGCTCGACGGCGAGCTCGATACACTCTATAGGTGGATCTCTCGATACATCGTCCAGCAGCTGGGCGAATGCGGTGTTGGAATCCGGGCAAAATGGTACAGAATTGTTACAGTCGAAGTGCCTTGTCTTGTGCTGACAGCGAACCAGCCATCTCGACACTCCTGCAACCACCCATCGTTCGAACCGGCCTACAACCTCACACCTCTGCGCCCGCTTCGAGTGCCCATAAACCTCCCACTTCCCGCGATATTCCTCCTGTAACTCTCACAAACATCCCTCATGTCGACCCGTCTGAGTTCAAGCCATACCTGTCGCAAGTTGGCGCACTCTACGAACAGCTTCGCCGCGTCAAAGAACAAGAAGATGAACGTCCGGGATCGGCAGGCCGAAGATCGAGTAAACACGACGATTATGGAGAGCTGGACGAGAGTCACTTGAAGCCAGCCGGTCGCCAACCAGCTAGGCGAAAGTCTTCCATCGCCTCCATCACATCGATATCTTCTCTCGAAGGTCCCGGTCCGTTACGCCGTAGCAGCTCGGGACTAAGTCGGAAAGGTGGCCAAGGACCGCCTCCATTGTCAACGATTCCCAATGTCTACTTTGACGACGACTTTCATCTCGAGAATCCCAGGACATTCGATGTTGTGAGCGAACGTTCGGAGGTTGTTCCTCCAGCACCAGGAAACACCGATGCTGGGAGCAATGGAAGTATTGTGGCACCCAGAAAAGCGCTGGCAACAAATGCGATTCTTCAAGAGAAATTGTCCTGGTACATGGACACCATCGAAGTTCATCTGATCAACAGTATATCAACGGCGTCGACCACCTTCTTTACTGCTCTGGGCTCGTTGCGCGAACTTCACTCGGAGGCGGCAGAGTCCGTGGACAGGATCAAGACACTTCGAAAGGAGCTTGAAGCCCTCGACGAGGAAATCGCCACGAAGGGCCTTAACATAGTCCAGAAGCGCCGCCGGCGAGAGAACGTTCAAGCCCTGAACGATGCCGTACTGCAGTTACGACATGTCGTAGAAGGAGTTGCTGCATGCGAGGCGTTAGTCGATGCCGGTGAAATCGACAAAGCTCTGAGCAACATTGACACTCTGGAGCTACTCATCGCGGGCGAGCACGATAAATCTCCAGAAGCCGAGGCGCCGATATTACCTGCGTCACGGCTCAGAGATCTAAGGGGCGCAACGGCTTTACAAAGCGTTAATGAGGACTTGCATCAATTGCGCTTCCGCATTGGGCGAGCTTACGAATCCAAGTTCCAGAGCTTGCTGCTTGCTGATCTGCGCCACCACGTCGAATCTGTCAGTTACCGGGACGTTCTACTGCGATGGAGCAGCTCGTCAGTGCGGGCCAGGGGCGGTGCTCTGCGAGAAGCAGCCTCATTTCCTGCCTACCTTGGCTCAACGCAAGAGCTGCGCAAGGCGGTGATGCCAAATATTCTTGGCCTTCACCGAGCCCAGCATATTGCAACTGCTATAAGCGCTTACAGGGAAGCTGTTTTGCGCGAGGTGCGGAATATTATCCGCAGGCCTATGCCAAGCTCCAATGACGATGATAACGAATCCATGATGTCCGCGTCTACAATGAGTGGCGGTAGGCAGCGGACGAACCAGGAAAAGTCGTCCATATTGGCAAGAAATCTCCGAGCACTGGATCCAAAAGATGCGGAGGAGTTGCTCAAAACTATGTATATTGGCGTCACAGAAATCCTGCGTCGCTTGACCACTCAAGTCAAGGTGCTGCTCGATATCGCAAGCTGTCTGACTGAGGAGGCCACTGCGGCAGGGCTCAAATCCCCGCCGATCCGGTCGCCTCTTGCAAGCCCAACGCCATTTGACCGAGAGTTCCCCAGGATGGACGTCGCTCCAGGCAGCTTTGAAGTGCAAGAGGAAATACACAAAGCAATGGACGTACCCAATTTGGTTGGGCAAGCAGTCGACATGGCCCAGGACAAGGTCTTGAAAGTTCTGAAGGTCCGGTCAGAACAAAGCACGCATCTGACACTGGGTTGGTTCCTGCGATACTTCACGCTGAACCTTTACTTTTCCAATGAGTGTGAAGCGATTTCGGGACGAAGTGGCACATCACTGAAGACCCTTGTCAATAGCCACATCAAAGAATTCGTTCAGCAACACGGAGAATCTGAGAAGCAGAAGCTTGCTCAGGGCATGGAGTCGGATCAATGGAGTGCGAAGGACTTTGATGAAAAATCCAAAATACTACTTGACCAAATCCTCGAGAGCAGCACTAAGGATGCTGCGGCATGGACCGAAGGCACCAAGATATGGGAAGATCAGCCCGACGAAGAAGCATCGAATGGAGTTGATACAGCACTCGAAACAAACGGTACGAGCAAAGAAAAGGCGCGAACGGCAGAGATCGAAGGGGAGGCGTTCTTGCTACCGAATGCTGCGATTCTCTGCCTCGAGGGTATCTCGCACTTCCTGCATCTCATTGGAAGCATCCCGTCCATGGCCACAGACATTGCAACCTCTCTTATTACTTACTTACAGCTGTTCAACTCTCGCTGTACGCAACTAATTCTTGGCGCGGGTGCTACTCGATCTGCGGGATTGAAGAACATCACAACCAAACATTTGGCGTTGGCATCACAAGCTCTATCATTCATCGTCACGCTGATTCCCCATATCCGGGAATTCGTCCGGAGGCATGCTGGCTCTGGTGCAGGCGTATCCAGCTTGATGGGCGAGTTCGACAAGGTTCGCCGCCTGTTCCAAGAGCACCAGAACAGCATCTACGACAAGCTCGTGGAGATTATGAGCGGTCGAGCGGCGGCGCACTCCAAGGCCATGAAGGCCGTCGACTGGGACAACGACACAAGCCAATCGACACACCCTTACATGGAGACGCTAGCCAAGGAGACCACGACCCTGCACAGAGTGTTGAACAAGCACCTGCCCGAGAACTCGGTGCAGATGATCATGGGTCCCGTCTTTGCAAGCTACAAAGACCAGTTCGGAAGGGTCTTGCAAGCATCAGACCCTAAGACGGACACTGGTCGTAATAGGTACGCTTTTGTCGCTAAACGAATGTCTCCACTTACTAACGTACGCGCAGCATGCTCCGAGACGTGGACTTCTTCATCGCAAAGCTCGGCAAGCTTGACGGCTTCCGCGATGCTGGTGACTACCTCAAGGGCATCATCAACTCCAAAGAAATCAAGACGGCCCCGTCGCCTCCCTCGGAGAAGCAGGCAGACGGTGGATCGGAAACAACGGTGTCAACCACCACATCAACAGCTGAGCCGGGCAGCCGGCAAAGCGCAGAGGACGGGAAGACGGAATCGCCTTCAGGGGCAGAGGAGGAGCCAAAACCGTCGTCGTGATGTTAGCTGTAGGATGACGAGGCAGGGGGGGAGGAGAGGGGGGCAGGATTTCAATCGTGGAAGGAGCGGACTAGCATGTAACGGCGTCAATTTCACAAGGAAGAAAAGCTGTACTTCTTTTGCTACAGGTAATGCTGTACCACACATTCCACTGGGGAGATCTACAACGTACCGTACGCGGCCCGCCTTTAGCTGCGTTACCCCCTTCCTTGCAACTCTTTCCGATGTGCCACCACACGGAGAGAGGGACATGTGCTCAATGAGAAGAAGTCACGACGACTGCAGCTGGGCGTTTCCCCACGGGTAGTCGCATACGTTTGCCCGTCAGTCAAGGGAAGCCCGCATCCTGCGTCGTTTCAGACCTGCCACTCCCTCGTCGGATCCAGCCTGCCGGGTCCTTTGGTAGTAATCGTCAATCGGGCAGCTGATGGGGGAGCGATCGGCTTGTCTTTCCCTTTTGGTGGTTTTCAGCTCCCCGCAGCATACGACACGGGTAATCAAGCAGGAGATACCCTTCATTTTCTTTCCCCCGCCGAGGGAGAAGGCGAGAGGATGACGATAGCAGTTCAAGTGGCTGTCGTCGTCGTTGGCTGCTGACGTTGCCCGTGGCCTTACCAAAAAGCGCACCACACCCCGGGGTTCCGCCTTGTGGCCAATCAGAGGGGGGGAGGCCCGACGTCCGACTCGGATACCCCTGCGACGCGTGGTCTTTACTTCCCAGCGGCACGGGTCAACGGCAACGTCGTCTTTTTTTTCCCAATTTACGACGACAATCTACGAAGAGTATTGCCCTTCTCCCTCCCCCACTGAGGAGTGGAGGCGGTGCGACGTTTCTTGCTTTTCGAGGGCTGCAGAGGCGTTGTCTTTGTCGTTGGTTTATCCCGGCCGTTGAAACGTCTGTGGGAACCCCTGCCTTTTTTACTTTTTCCCCCCTTGCTTTTTCTTCTTTCTGCTGCTGCAAGCTGGCCTGTGATTAATGTATGTGTTGGTCTGTGGTCAGCGGGAGTTTGCTGCCTCTGCTTATGCTTGTGGTCGTGTTTCCGAGTTTCGTCCCAATGGACGGGGCCGGGGTTGACAGACTACGGATACCACGACGGAGAGTCGGGTGTGGTATTCCTACACAGATTGAAGGGGCGGTTGCAATGGTGATCTTTGCCTTCTTGCTTGGTTTATTTTTCTTTCCCCTTCTCGTTGAAAAGGGAGTAACGGCTCAGAAACGTGCGCGCTGGCGGGAGCTAGATTAGCCAGGATAGTTGGTAGTTTCCTATTTGAGAAACGTAGACTTTTTTTGGTGCCGGCACAGCCATGGCACAGACCGTAACGTCCCCCGGCAACTGAGGTCGGAGGTGAGCGCGGGCCTCCCGTCCTTCATTTTAAACTCATAACAGAAACACACGAGATGAGATGAACACCTCCTCGCCAGGGGTTAATAACAATAAACATCAACAGAAACTGGGATGAAGAGAAAAACATTGAAGTCACTTCAGAATCAATGGACACAGTGGACAGTATGATGTTTTGAACGCTTTTGATTTTTGATATTGTTTTTTCCTCCTTTGGTGCAAAGGCTTTCCCTAGTAGGTACACGAAAAGTCTGTATGAACAGAAGAAGTTTCCCTAAATGGTGGTGCGCAAAGGAGCGATAAGAAGTTTTTGAGATCTCATCTTTATCCCGTAGAATAAAGTCGAAACGCTCAAAAAAGAGAAAAAGAGAAGACCAAGGCTTGACAGAAAAGTCTTCTCCTTGACGGTGAGAGGGGGAGAGGGAAAGCGAAACGCCTGAATTGCTCCAATTGCTCCGGTTTTCCCCTCGACAGTCGAAACGCCTCCGCCGGTGTTGAAATAAGGTGTAAACACAAAAAGTTGCTCTATATCCCAGAAAGTTTTCTCCTCTCCCCTGGCGAAGAAGCGGTTCGCCGTTTGAGACTGTTGGGGTATCCGTTTTGATATTTGATGGTGTAAAAGGGAATGGAAAAACAAGATGAATCGCTGAACTTTTTGAGGGTTCGTTGGCTCATCCCGTGTGAAGTGGTCATGAAGTCGTGGCGCTCAGCGCGTGAGAAAAGTGTCCGCAGGAAATGATAAGGGTGTCAAAGTCGAAAGGCTTCAACAATTTACCACTTGCCAAGGACGAAGTCACGCTTGACGGCGGGGGCCTCCTCGACCTCAGCGTGGACGTCGCGGGAGGCGATGGAGGTAAGACCGTTCTTGCCGAGGGTGCAGATGAGGTCGGTCTCGGAGGTGGTCTTGGTCTGGATGTCGTCGGGGAGGTAGTAGGCGTTGTTGCACAGGAAGTTGTCGCAGCCGGAGGTGGGGGTCTGGGCGGAGGCCGGGTACATGAGCTTGACGCCGTCCATGTCGTTGGCGTTGACGATGGCGGAGACGTCGAAGTAGGTCAGGTCGTTCCAGCCGTTGAAGGCGACCTCGCCGAGCATGCCGGTGGTGTTCTCGGAGCCGTCCGAGACGGAGTACCAGTTGCCGATCCAGGCCTGGGGGAAGTCGACGGTGGTGGAGCCCTTGGCGGGGACCTTGACCGAGTCGATGGCGGCGAGGCCGGAGTTGGCGATGAAGTAGATGGTGCGGTCGGTGTCGTCGAGGGACTTGAAGGTGACGGTGTTGGCGGCGACGGCGACGGCAGAGCCGAGGAGGGCGAGAAGGCTGGAGAACTGCATCTTGAAGGATGTGTTTTGGTGTTTGTTGATGTGTGTATAAGTGCCGAGGATTGGGCTTGGAAGGTTTTGGTTTTTGAGAGTGAACTGTAAACGTTGTCTACAACAGTTGTACAGATTCAAAGGCAGTTGTTTGGTGGTCACAAAGGTATCTGAGCCGCTGGCTATAGACCTTGGAATGAAGAGTTGCCCTGGGTTGGGTGGTGTGTGGTTGAGTGAGACTCGAGTTGTTCTGAACGGGACCTAGCCGTTACAAGAAACTTGGTTTGTTTAAGCTTTCAAAGGAGTGAAAAGCTGTAAGTGAATTGAATGAGGCTGTCTGAAGAGACGAAAGTGCCAAATCGAAGGATAGTGATGTGGGATGGAGATTCAAAACCGGGGACAGGAAGGAGAGGCACCAGGGGGATGAGGGAATACTTATACATCACGTCCGAATGAAGGAGCACGAGGGATTAGGGACATGCTCGCTCATGAAAGACGTGTGGTGGGGAGCTTTGCTGGAGCTTGGAGGCGTCAAGGAAACGTCGACCACGTCTGGTGGAGACGTCAGCCCGAGGGTGTTTCCCAGAGATGCATGGAACATGCCCCCATCGGAGAGTGGGCTTGGATATTGGTCAATATGGCGGTAGAGCTTGTAACTTTGTATCTTGTACACGGCCGTTGTAACTTGCCAACCATGATTGGACGTGCCCGTGGAATTAATGGCCTCACCAAGCTCAGAGCTCTGGGTCTGGACCTGTTGGGTTTGCCATCCTTCCGGGCCCTACACCACTGGGCATGTTGTCGTAGCATAGGGAGTAACCGTCCAAGACGTCCGGCGTTCAGGCTGGCCTTGGTGCTCCAGACGAATGGCTCTCCTCCATCGTTTGGAGCTGGAACAGGGGGAATCGACGGGACAGACGACATGAGAAACAAATCCAATGATGGCCCTCTGTCCCCTCCCATTCCGCATTTCGTCAGGTTATTTCGAGGACTCCGCAGTCTGCACCTATTCTTGGGGGCGTTTTCAGGCTGTGTCTGGGAGTTCCTTTTCGTTTCTAGCGCCAAGGCCGCCCTCTTCGGGGGCTAGAGCACGGCTTCGTTCGCGCAAATGGGATGGGGATGGGGGCGCCGCCAGGAGAGGACGGGTACCTGGCGTCAAGGGACGGGCTCGGACTGGGCAGTGCGGGTGCGGGTACGGCACTCTTGCGGATGGTGGAGGGAGTCGGTACTCCAGCCCTGGTGTGGTGGACAGACAGACCACCATAGCGATTGTTGTGAATGTATTTCGAGTAACCCACGGATGACTCTGCATGTATCTTCAGGGCTCTGCAGGTGCGTGTTGGCACTACCATAGTACGCAGTACTCGGCAGGATCATGGACGTCAGCCCTTGGGGCGGTTTTGGTTTTTTCTTAGCTGCAGGACGCATCTGCCTTCGAACGCCTGTATTGCAGCGTCATTGGTCAACCGGCGGGTGATTGTGCCTGGTACCTGACACTAACAGCCAACTCCGCGTGGCGTGCCCTGACAGGCCCGAAAGAGGAGGAGAAGAGCCTGCGTCGTCTTCTGTCGAGGTACTCAGAAAAAAGGCGCGATTCGAGGCAGCCCAGCACGCAAATTAGCGCCGCGGCACCGCGGCTCATGATTCGTAGCCGACGAGTGCCCCATAGAAAGACCCATGCATGGCAGCAGTTCCAGTTCCCTGAGTCCGTCCTTGGAAAAGAGGGCCAGGGCTGCCGCCCCTGGCCGAGGCGCCGGGCTGCCACGACGATATGGGAAAGATGTGCCGGCCACTACCGAGAAGACACCCCCTGAACCGCTGAGGAAGGCCGGACAGTGCAGCCGGCACGGAAGATGGGAAGGGAGGGCGCGGGAGTGCCGTGCTGGCGTGCTGCGGCCTATGCCACTTGGGTGAAGGCCAAGGCAGTAAGGCAGTGAAAAACAGGGCCCAAGTTCCCGTCGCGCTGGTTCATCTGGTTTCTTGCGCAGGTCCAGTTGGCCGATCAATGTGACGAAAATGCGGGCGACAGTGGTTTGCTTGGAAGCCGCCGCGGCCAACTACTGCGATACACATTGGACGGGAAAACAAACAACAGACGACAGACGAGAGCCAGCCAAAATGGCGCCGCTTCGTTAGGTTTGCTGAGGCTGGCTTCTGAACATTGGACGACAGCCTGACTTGCTGTCGACTCAGATAAAGGGGAACACGCACAGAGAGAAAAAGAGACCTGGTCTCGTGTGGCCGGGGAAGGCAAAAAAGAAAGGACGACAGCGTATCCGTAATGTCGCCAACAAACCGAGTGACCTGGCAGCGAAGGGACATCCATCTCGGTTCGAATCCTCCTGCGACACAGACGATGCCACGAAGCCCGGAAAATGCCTCTCGGTTCCCTGGCAGACTCCATCCCGTCCTCGACAACTCGTCACCGACGAAAGGAAGGGGCACTTGGCAAAAAGGTACTTGCGGAGGAGAAAGAGGGGAAGGGGGAAAGAAACTTCAGCGAAAAAAAACTGGAAGAACTGGGTCGCTGACCTCGGTGGGCGAATCGGGGAGGATGGTTCCCAGCTCACGGCCCTGGGACCGCGGTACTTTACCACTTGTCCAGACACTGGCCAAAGTTTTGGAGGGCAGCTCCAAGGTTGTGTTTCTGGGAACAAGACACGAGGGAACAGGATGGTGGGAAGGGGGACGAGTGGGCTTGTGCCTGTCGATCATATTCCGAGTGCGTGGTGCGGTGAACACTGTAGCCAGGAGGTACAGGCACAAGGCAAGCTTACCGCCGTGATAGACGACCTTACCTCAGTCCACCAGACGCTGTAACATTTTCCAGCAGCGCCGGTGTTAAGTGTACTGGGCGGAGTTCCCCGGGCACTGCCCGACGTCTGCCCTGCCAGGAACAAGTTTTGTGCTTGCATCCAGACCCGATTTACGGTGTGCCAGTGCCGGCCGCCCAAGCTGTGTCTGTGCCTGCATATTTCGACGGCCTGGAACCTCAGGTGTGGATGCCTCGCTGAGTTTTCGAGGGATTTTTGAAAAGGATTTTTTCTTTCTTTTTGCCTGAGTCATCCCATGTACTTCCTGACTTAGTAGGTATCTCGACCGAAGGCTGCATATTGAGCGACGGCCGAGCCACCGTCAGCCCGTCGCTGACCTTGCAGTCAGACGCCTCAGTCGCGCCGAGTGCACCCCATGTGCTAAGTTGGGACGAATACAAATGAATAACCAATATGTTCAGAGGCCTCTCAGAGTTCTCAACATCCTAAGCCGAATCGCAAAAAGAATGGACCAGTCTTGCGCCTCATCGGAGCAACGCAATGGGCTTCGCAACCTTGCGAAGTTGCAAGGTTCGTGGTTCGAATCTACAAGCTCAAATCTAAGGTATTTTTTAGAGTGAGAGATGTCCTGTCAATCACCAGCCACCCAGCCCGTCAGCTCGGTCGGTTAGAGCCAGACGAGCAGAAATCCCAGGCTGCGTTGTATCAAACATGTGCTTCCTCCTGGGATGGCATTCAATCGAGTTTTTCTGCCCGTCCTCAGGTACACTGTCACTGCTACCTGCACCCGTACGTCAGGGACGAGCACACACAGTTGGCAGTCGCAAGTGGTTGCATGAGCATGTGTTCCTTGGCGGCCCGTCGATGATCATTGGGACGGGGACGGTCGAGACCACAGCCGGGTACCCACTGATCATCACTCACTTTCCGGACGGAACAAGGCCGTTGTGCATGACTTGCGCAGGCACAAGCACAGGCCCAAACCGTCGCCCAGCAAAAAGAAAGAAAAAACCAGGAACCAAACGGCCACGGACGGTGCGTATGCCCTCCGGCGCGAAGACTGCTCCAAACGGAAAGACTGTCCGTTCGAGAACGGGGTGCGGGCCTCTGCGGGCCTCCAGGTCCTCTTCTCCGTCAACATCACAAGCTCGCAGGGGGTTCAAGCCGGGGAACACTTCTTGCGCTTCCACTGCGTCCCAGTTTTTCGTCCTCTTCCAAGACTTCTCGCCTCTTGCCTCTTGCGGCTGCACTTGCTCGCTTGTCATTGATTCATCAGCAGCTGTTGTCACTGGCTGAAGTGTTGGCTGGAGGAAGTGGAATTCCCTCACACTTCTCAACAGAACCGCTCTTCCTGCTCCACCGGACCGCCGTTGCATTCAGCAGTGGAACGCCGCAACATGGCCTTGCCAAACTGGCTTTTGAGTTGGCCCCAGAACCGTCACCAGCGTCACAGGAGGTTGAAAACTGGCACTCTGCGAACGGTTGCGGAGGTTCGTGACAGCTCCTGACCTCATCATATCCATTGGCACCCCGCCATTCACCGTCATCTCCAACATGTGCCTCCTCTTCGCAGACGACATATTCCCACCACGGAAACCAGTGTTCCGCCCAACAAGTTGAGCTTGAGATGATGGCAAGACGAGAACCATGTGAAAACCTGTCACGACCTTGGCCATTTTTGCCGGTTGCCCACCATGGCACTAACGCCACCGTCATCGCAACCTGCGCAGTAAAAGCTTTTCGCCCGAGGTCAGTCCGGAGGCTCTCCGTCGCCTGTCGATCGATTCGGATGCTTCGCGAGGGGCATGGAGCATTGACGACATATTGATCAACTCTCAGAGAACCAAGATCCAAGAACCTTGAGCATTAACTCCAGAGCTGAGCAGAAAAGCCCCCGCATATCCATCATTATGTTCCGGCGGGGTTTTCCCTGGCCTGACGGCTGATCGATCGAGGCATTGACATATCTGGGGCTGAACCTCGTGCCGGTGGGCACTTACAGACCTTGGAGCCGAGCCGCTGGGATGGAAGACGAGAGCGCCTTTCCCGCTCCGGGCTGACTGCTGAGCGGCCTCGCTAGAGAAACCGCCATCGGTCGGAACGTTCGTCCGGGTACCGGTCGTGGGCTGATTTGATCACATTGCCCAGAAATGGCAAATAACGGCTCGCCGACCTCGGGGAACTGCTCGACTGCGGTGGTCGATTGAAGTTGTCAGAGTCACGCAAGGCACAAAGATAAGCCTATCGATCCTCATTGGGGCGAGATGTCACATGCTAAGCTGCAGTTGTGCTGCAGTGTCAGCAGAGATCTTCTCAATATCACTTCTTGGATATATTGATTGCTATACATCGCTTGAGCATGTATTGGGGATGAGGTGCATTTGCTCAAGCTCTTTGGGAGCCTGGTCTGCTTCTCCCACGAACCGTACTTTCCACTTCCTTCATTATCCCTTCGCAAGGTGCAGAGAAGTCTCCGTCCCGAAACGTTGTTGGTCTTTTCGCGCGAGCTTAAGACATGTTGTGACCTGGAAACACGTTCCGAAAGTACGGAACAATCAAGTCAAGTGTCTTGAGGGGCGATTTGCAAATGCTCGAACTTCGTCGACGATGTCCCTTACAGCACCGCTGCTTATTTCAACACTGGCTGCTGACAGCCTGCTTTTATTCTCATCCACAAGCAGCGCAGTGGCGTAACATGTTGGTCACCCCGCACTGCCCGAGGCTCATGGGTCAAAAAGCGCCGAACACGAAGTCTTACCTTCGCCCTTTGCCCAATCTGGCGGTATTCTTGGCCCAAAAGCATTCCTTAAGCGACGGCCTTGGTTTCTTTGCCAGCGTCCAGTCAAGTGACTCGACGCCGGAGACTTGTCGCTTCACGGACACGAGCGTCGT
Organism: Colletotrichum chrysophilum; assembly: GCF_026319265.1. Lineage (NCBI taxonomy): Eukaryota > Fungi > Ascomycota > Sordariomycetes > Glomerellales > Glomerellaceae > Colletotrichum > Colletotrichum chrysophilum. The sequence goes on along the minus strand of NW_026517288.1, from coordinate 888,046 downwards.
TGAGTAATACCGATACAATTATCCATCGCCCTGCGGAAATCCGCGACGAATTGTTCTATTTTCTGTCGGTCCTGACGACTGTCGGGTTCTCGTGGTCTTTTGCTAAAATGCCTCCGGGCCATGGCAACGTTGTGGCCTCAACACGAGCGACGCCATCTAACCCCTGCCACCGTTCTGTCACTTGCCCAAAACGAAATCGATAAAGTTGCCGGTCCAATCGAAAGGAGCCTCCAGAATGGCGTCAACTCCAAAATGGAAAACACCAGAACCGTCAGCACCTGTCAGAACGAAGGCCGTCTCGTATCTGGCCGTCAACCGCAGAGTCACATCCTCCCGCATCTTGTCTCCATCTGGCACGACTGCATACCGCCTGCAAGGTGCGTACAGTCATCACCACGCTCCGTATCGTTATCGCGGCCTCCTGGGGTAGGAGATCACGAATTCGGCATGGAGGGGTCAGGACCGGTGCGCCCGACCTAAGATCTGGGGCGAGGCAAACGACCGGGGGATCTGTAAGTTTCAGTCTGCAAGGGCAGACGAGCTAAACCAGCCTTCGCGATGATTCTCGCCGGCGTCCGTTGTGATACATAAGGCGAGTGAGCTCCCCGGCTTGGCTGGTTCTTGTCTCCAAATCACAACCAGCATCACCGAGCAACTACCAACCAGCAGCTTTTGCTTAAGCGTGCCTTTGGCAACTCACTCTCGTTCAACAGCCACTCGCTTCGTCAACATGAAGTCTATGCAGATACTCGCGCCCGCCGCTGGGCTCTTCGCCGTCGCCAATGCCTGGGGGACTGACGTCCACACTTCCTACACCACGATCGTCACTACGGCCTACGAGACGTACTGCCCTGTGAGTCTCATTCGTCTCACTCACGATGATATGATTCAACTAACAGCGGATAGTCTCCCACAACGTTTGTCCACCATAATGTGACTTACACCGCAACGACCGCAACAACTCTTACGATCACCAGTACGTCGCTCCCATCTCTCCTCTTACAACCTCGACTGACACCCTCTAGACTGCCCCTGCACCATCACAACTCACCAACCACCCCCCTACACGACGACTAAGACTCTCCCTCCTCCCCCTCCTCATGCAAACACGACCACAACCTCATGCCCGCCCGACCAAACGACCATCGTAACCAGCACAAAGACCCCCAAGCCCCCTCACCCAACCTACCACAACACCACCATCCTCACCCACACCCCTCAGCCTCCTCACACCCACTCCCCCAAGCCCCCTCACCACAACGGCACCACCTCCACGACCGTCATCGTCGTCACCCCTCCCGCGGAGACGACCATCGCCGGCGTAACCCCCGTCGCGCCGCCCCAGCTCACCACCACGAAGCCAGACTCCCCGCCAACAAACACCCCCGTAGGCCCCACGACTACGCGCCCCGTCACCGTTCCCGGCAGCGGAGCGGAGCATCTCGGCGCCGGCCTCGGCGCGGTCGCTCTCGCGGGTCTCTTTGCTCTGCTCATCTAATGTTCTCTTACTTAATTCCCGATTCCCCATCATCGGGGGAAACCACGTCTTGACACACAAAGGCCGTCAGTCCTAGTTGAGACTTTTCTTATTCCATTCTACACTTTCCTTCATGGGCCGGCAGAAAAAAGCTTGGGGAGGGGAAACTACCGGGATTTACAACACTACATGATACCATATGGCATTTTGATTTCGCGGGATACAGCTAGTCTTTTGTTTTGCAGGAATCATCGTTGGAACGGGTTTGATTCATCTGGAGTCAAGCGGAGTGCGGAGTTTCGCCATACGGGACAGGACAGTCCTTACTTAGTACACACACACATACACATACAATAATAGCGGGCAACAAGACTCGCGATCACGCTCCTTCACCAGAAAACTCCCCAAAAAGGAAAGGAATTGCTTCGTTTGGCGGTGGCGTCTGATCAAGCAAACAGATCGTCCACACCCGCTTATGCGACCTTATCTAAAACTCACCCGGCCCCCCTCGCCAAGAATCAATATTTCTCTTCTCTCGCAGCTGACACGCATATATCCCTCGCCCTCCCCCCTCCCTCTCAGCCTGAACGGTGCAAGGGGGAAAAAAAGCTTTGCTGTGCCGCCGACCTTCACATAAAGTCGAGGAACTAACCGCGACCATTTCAGACTAAAGAGAAGAGATGCGGTGACGATGCCTGATGCACCTCGTATTCTGCCAACAAACCACTCCCACCCCCGCCTCACAAACACACCATCTTCGATACACTCAAGGTCCCCTCTTACCTTACCGTGGACTTCTCCCAGCACTGCAAACCAAGGTAGGTAGATAGACTACCCGGTCTAAGACCTAGCCTTGTGTTAGGTGTTGGATCCCCCAAGTGCGCTTCCCCCGCCCATTCCAAAGAACGGTAGTCCAGTCTCCAAAAACGGTGTTGGCGTCCTCCAAACCCTGCCACGAGCCAAGCACGTGGTTCGCGGGACCTTAAACCGCACCGCACTCAATTCGCCCGGCAGGAATTGAGTCTTCCTGGGAGAAGCGCTCGCTCACTCATCGCCAGAGAGCGGGAGAAAAGGGCCTGCAGAATCTCGTATCTGCGTCACTTGATCGATTCTCCTCGCCAATCCTCCGCCAACGTTCACTTGGAGCCTTTTGGTTTATCCGTCTACTACTGCGTGAAGAAGTTTTCCACTGCCTGCTTGACTTTTGCTGTGGGCGGCGGAAACGTTGCATTTCCACGCCTTTGGAAGTCGAGGATGGTCACGTTCATCTCATCGCAAGACGGGAACAGTGGGAAAACGCCGGTTCCAGGGATTCTGCGGTGTTGCATGAGGCCCACTGCGACGATCATGGGTGGCACATTAGGCGCAATGAAGCCAGGAGAGAAGGAAGCCTCGAGAACGTGGTATCTCAGTTGCATTGTACTCGAGCATTAAACATACACGAGAGCTCTATACTCTCTCTTCTCTCAGACGCCTCATTGCCTGGCCGTGACATCGTCTAAACTGCAGACATCTCCTCGGGACTAAGTGCGACAGAGGCCTCGCAACCCGTGTGGTTCTTTTCGCCATGTTCAATGACAAGGTCATGGGCTAAGACCTACTCCCGCGTTACGTAGCCTCGCCTTTGCTTCCCTGACCAAGCCCTTCGCCTCCTCAACCTCGTACCCGTCCTGGGTGAGCTCCGTGGCAAGCCGATTGGCCGTCATGAAGTCATGGCTTGCCATGGCATGCTTTGCCAGCCACATCCGCGCCCTGCTCGTCGAGGCAGTGACGCCCGTTCCCTCATGTCCGCCGTCTCCGCGGCCTTCTCCGTTGCCTTCGTCGTCAGAAGCGCCGGGAGAGTCGTTGTGAATAGCAATCGAATCACCCAGATTGTTCTCTGCAGCGACCTCACCACCCTCTTGCGCGAGACACAGCTCCATGTACGCTTTAGCCTCCTCGAGCTCGCCTAGCTGGTCATACATCATCGCAATCTGGTACAGCACCTCTGGGTCCAGTTGTCCCGTGGCACCCCGGCCGCTGAGTAAGTCTCCTCCACTGCCGAAGCTGCTTCCAACATCGTAGTAGGCATCCGCGAGCAGGGCTCTCTTCAGAGCCTTGATGCCGTCCTGGTCGCGTCCCATCTTTTGTAGACAAGAGCCGACCGCCATCCACATCTTGCCGTCCCAGGGCCTGAGTCCAGCCGCCTTTTTGTAGTACCACAGACTATAGGTGTGCATCTCGAGCATCTCGTATGTCTGCCCGAGGCCGTACCAAGCTCGGTAGTCCCGGCGGTTGACATCGACTGCGCGTCGGTATGATTCGATCGCTGCATGGGTGTTCTTCAGCTCCACATACTCATGGCCCATGAGCGTCCATGCAGACAGGCAAGTCCGGTCAAGTGTAAGGGCTCGACGGAAGTACTGTACTGCTTTCTCGTGCATTGAAAGCAGTGAGTAGTAGTTGCCCACTACTACACAGGACTCTGGGCGGAACTTGTCGATGCTGGAACACAAATGTGCAAGGAACGCAAGCTTCGGTCTCATGTTCATGACGTAGAGGATATTGGAATAGTGATCCAGCGAATCCAGCCTGTGAGGGTGTAGTGACAACAGTCGACTGAAGTGTTGCTCGGCTGCCACAAGATCTTTGGCGTGATATGAAAGGAGGGCATTGCATGTGAGTAGGAATGACGAGGTCGGGAAGATGTTCAGCAACTGATCCAGAGAGTTTGCGAGCTCAGGACTTTGCTGGTATAGCTCGAGGGATGTGTGGAGATGAAAAATAAAGGAGACGATGTTTTGAGGAAGATGAGCTGATATACGACTCAACTAGCACCAGTTAGCATGAAAGTTCAAGTTCAAGTGCACATCCGGGACCTACGTCGTCGAGCCGTGAAATCAGGGAGGTCATTTCGAGCCAGCAGCCCCAATTCATGGGATACAGATGGACACTGCGAATGAAGAAGTCCATGGCCTTATCCTCGTTCTTCTCCTTCGCAAGCACCATTCCATACCTACTCCAGTCAGTACTCGTCCGAACCATCAACGCGCTCACACTCACAGGTATTCCAGCCAGCCCTGGCTGCCAAGCACCTCTCCGTCATCCGTCGTCCTCTCGTCGAACCAATTGCTGAGAAACCGGCTGACAGCATTCAGCTGCTTGTTGACCACGTTGCCCAGATCCTGCGGTCCCATCACCATTTCGGAGTCTTCGTCCTTGCGTTTCTCCCCGGACATGACCTTTGCGTACAGGGCAAGGAACAAGCTCTTCTGGCTCAACCTCGGGACCTCGGTGCTGCTGAACGCCTTGTCTTCTCTTGTCTTTCCCTTTCCCTTCGGTGTCCCCTCAGCCTTGGCGTTCATCTTGCCCGAAAGCACAGCATCCGGAAGGAATACCGCGGCGCAGCGGTCAAACTCTCTCGAGTCGAACAGCGCCTTGGCCAGCAGGTATTTGTTAATCTCCCTGGCCTCAAGCAGAGCCTCCTCCGGGTCGGCGTTGGGCGTGAAGACGGTCGGGACATATTGCCCATCGGCATCGGCGACGTCGGCATCGGTCGAGGTCTCGGGTATGGAATTGAGGAGCTCTGCCGCCCTGGGAACAGGAGCAACGTTAGCTACAAGCTCTTGCAGGGGTCGCCTCGGACGGCAGCAGGGAGAGAGCTTGCCATTTCGCAGACGAATAGAGACACCGCTCGGAGCACTTCACAACGGCATCTTGGAGCGAAGCGCGGAGCTGCGACAGGTCATTCTCGTTGAGCGACATCTCTGGGCATCCTCGGCGGGGGGTCGCTGTTTCGTTCGTGTGTGTGTGTACAGCAGTGTCGCGCGCGATGGGCAAGGGTGAAGGCCTCAAAAAACGCGGCCAAAGATGCCCCAATTGGTCCCGTTATCCGATGTTGCGCTTACGTTTCTAGACACAGTCTCGGCCGCGCATACGAGGAGGAACCGGAGAGTTTCTTGCCGTCGAAGGGGGTTGCAGGACGCTGGAGCTGTCGAAATGTACGGGTTGTGTTTCTTTGACCTGACGTAGTAAGGCTTAACGGCAGAAAAGGCGTTATCCACTTGGCGATGGAAGTCAACATCCACAACGCGCTTGCTGGGCGCGACGACCTTCAGTTTAGCTTAGTGACACTGACCGCCTCTGCCCCTCCACTTCCAGGGAGCAACAGCCACTGAGCAAGGGACCTGATCAGGACGCCCTGGGCGCCTGTCATCCCGAGTGCCAGCCCCACCACGCCCGGGAACCGTCGCTTTCCATTCCCACTGCAACTTTGCCAGCCGCAGCGACTGCCTCACCGCACACCGGCCCAAAGTGCCCCTCCACCGCCTGCCTGAATTGAACAAAATGAAGATCGGATGAGGGGTCGCATCATTGGTGGTGGTGGTGCAAGCTGAGCCGTTGGTACCAATTCACTTGATTGCCCGCACTTTTACCACATGTAGGTACAACAATTTACACGCCCGGCGCATTAATTTGCGATCAACCGCCCCGCGCAAACAAAATCTCCCCCTGCCTACTTCACCCGCTCACCCTTACTTTTGCTTACGCCCCGGTCACCCATTGTAAGTCCTCCACGTCCCGCCAGGCACCAGGGCCCCCTTTTTTATTTTGCCTATCGGGAAGACAGAAAGTCTGCTTCGGCCTTGCACTTCTTAACCCAACCCATCCTCTGATACCTCGCGCGACCGTTGGAAAGCTGACCACGAAAACGCCTCAACAAGCCTCGTCCCGATCCATAGCTCCGCACCATTCCAGAAACCGTCAAGATGGCCAAGAAAACCACCCTCGCCGAGTTCGAATCCGTCTTCCCCAAGCTCGAGGAGGTACTCGTCGAGCATGCGCAAAAGTACAAGCTCCCCAAGGAGGAGCTGTTGTGGTACAAGAAGGCAAGCTGACACCACTACCACCAACACCACCACCGAGATCGGTGATGGCAGTTGAGACACTGCGCTTGTTTGAGAAAAGGAAAAAGAGATCATATCAATTGACAACTGACTCCGCCCCGGAGCTATACAGTCCCTCGAAGTCAACACCCTCGGCGGAAAATGCAACCGCGGCATGTCCGTTCCCGACTCCGTCTCCCTCCTGCTTGGCAAGCCTCTCTCTGAGGAAGAATACTTCCAGGCCGCAACCCTCGGCTGGATGACGGAGCTCCTCCAGGCCTTCTTCCTCGTCTCGGATGACATGATGGACGGCTCCATCACCCGCCGCGGCAAGCCCTGCTGGTACCGCCACGAGGGCGTCGGCAACATCGCCATCAACGACTCCTTCATGCTCGAGGCTGCGATCTACACCCTCCTCAAGCGCTTCTTCCGTGAGCACGCCTCCTACGTTGACCTCATCGAGCTCTTCCACGAGGTCACCTTCCAGACCGAGCTCGGCCAGCTCTGCGACCTCCTCACCGCCCCCGAGGAGCAGGTCAACCTCGACAACTTCTCCATGGAGAAGTACCGCTTCATCGTCATCTACAAGACCGCCTACTACTCCTTTTACCTCCCCGTCGCCCTCGCCCTCCACTGCCTCAACATCGCCACCCCCAAGAACCTCAAGCAGGCCGAGGACATCCTCATCCCCCTCGGCGAGTACTTCCAGATCCAGGACGACTACCTCGACAACTTTGGTCTGCCCGAGCACATTGGCAAGATCGGCACCGACATCCAGGACAACAAGTGCAGCTGGCTCGTCAACCAGGCCCTGCAGCTCGCTACCCCCGAGCAGCGCCAGATCCTCGAGGAGAACTACGGCCAGAAGGACAAGGAGAAGGAGGCCGTCATCAAGAAGCTCTACGACGACATGAAGCTCAAGGAGCGCTTCGAGGAGTTTGAGGAGAAGCGCGCCACCGAAATCAAGGACATGATCAACAACATTGACGAGAGTGAGGGCCTCAAGAAGGGCATCTTCGAGGCCTTCCTGGCCAAGATCTACAAGCGCAGCAAGTAAACTGCGCGCGCGCACACACGCGCGCATGCGACACGCTAGCGGAAAACAACGAATCGAACGAGTTGAAGAGAGATAAAAACACCTTAATGTGGCGCGGCATTGGCATTGAAGACAAAAGAAAGATACCTGAGTCCAATTGAACTGATGACGACGATAATAGACCGTTAGATTCATACATGGCCATATTAAGTAAACAAAGAAGATTTCCTGTCCAGATACATCACCGACTTGACATCTGTTCCCCTATTTTTGTGCTGTGTGACGCAAAAGTCAACAACCGGGTATCTTACAAGCTAAATCACCCATACGCCAAATCTTGCGTGCACGGCTTACTCAGGGCCCATTACTCGTCTCTTCCCCCGAGACCTTCTCTTCTGTGACCTCGCGGGCCATTATGCAGCTCTTGACCTTTTTTTTCCTTTTCTTTTCAACTTCGGGTTTTTTTCTTTCTCTTTGGCGTCATTCTCGGTTTGAGACAAGGTTGAGACAAGCCGTTGTGATCAAATGGCAACGGTCAATGTCTGACAGTGCCACTCCGACCAAGGCCCTGTGAGGCGCGGGGTCTCGCGTCGCGACCTCGCTCGCGCTCGACAAAATTGATCAGCGGCACGTCCTCGTCATTTTGTCGCGAAGTCCGTCTCGGCATCGACGGCATGGGTGGTTGCTCGTTAGACACGACTCGGCGGACGGGTGCGCCACCAGCCGTCGAGCGACTCCTCGGTCTTGAGGCCGCCGACTGCGAAGCCATGCGCTGAGGCGGGTACGCTTTGGTCGTCCCCATGCGAGTTACGGTTGGCAGTTGCGGTGCCATTGTGGTATCCGGCGAGTTTTCCCAGCCCGTAGCCATCTGAATCAAAGGCGTGCCTGTTGGCGCCTTGATTCCACGCCCGTGACCCTCTCGCCAAGCGGCAGGCAAGTCTGGGACCTTGGGCGTTAGGTCGACCAGAGGCTGAGGCATCCCTGGCTTCCTCTGGGACGGTCCGTCCGATGTTGTCGGGCGTGCTGACGTAGTTGGACGAGCGACGGGAGGGCGGGACCGGCTTCGGGGTTGGGCCATGGGTTCCACGGCCGACCGGGACGTGCGCACCGTACCTCTTCTCGCGGGCATCCCGCTCAGCTGCCCGGACGTCTGCATCTCAGGCTCTGGGTAGTTGGTGAGTAGTCCCCCAGTAAAAGGGCTGTCGGGCGAGAGATCTTCGTGAGCTGCAGCTGCCGCGTTCTTCTCAGCCTGCTGCTTTCGTCCTTCATACGCGCGCCCCAGCAAGCCACTGTTTCTGAATTCCTGGTCCCTGGCAAATGGATCAATATGCTTCCTCGGCATCGGAGAAGCAAGGTTGGGCGTAGTCCTTGAACGAGAGACGACCTTTTGCTGCTTCGGAACAGAGAGCTGCTCTGCCGGCCACATTGAGTGCTTCTCAGGCTCCCTGCCAATATCGTCGATGGACTTTTCGAGCTTTTCCATATCCAGGAGCGGAGAGAATGTTCCAATCGTGTATGGAGTCTCGTCTACCGATACTTTGAGTCGGTGCAGGGTCCCGCTTCTGGCGAGACCACTCGAGGGCTTCTCGTTCGGGCTGCGCGACGTCTTCTTTGGCTTGCTCAAATCAACCTTCTTGTTGACCAGATACCAACTGCGCCATGAGTGTAGGACTCTCTTAAAGTCCTCAGCGAGTCTAGCGTCATCGGTCGAGAAGAAGTGGATAAAGTTTTCGGTGTTTTGGAAAACGCTGGACTTTTGTTGACTCTTCACGGCAAATGTGTTCTTCTTGGGTGCTCTGATTTGCTTCAACATGTCCTTCTCTGTGACTGAGTAGAGGTCAAAATCCGAAAGATGACACAGTGAAAGCGAATCCTTGTCCGAGACCTTGGCATCCTTCTTCTTGGCGGAAAACACCTGCCCATCCTCTTTGAGAGTGATGTACCGTTTGTTCCATTTCCCGGGTCGCGAAGAGTGGTACATCAAAAAGTTGATCAGACCGGCCGGGGGGTCGATGGTGCGGGGCACGACCTCGACGTTCAGATCGGGGTTCTTGTCGACAGAGTCTCCAGGGATGATGAGAAGGCAATGCTGGCTGTCACGGTCCCAGGAATTCAAGACATCTCTCACCCTCTCATATCGCCTAAGCCGACGCTCCAGGCCAAAAGCAAAGTAGCACTCCATGACAATGCTGGTTTGCGGGTTGATGTTCTGGGTCATGAGGTTGGCGGCCGAATATAAGATTTCCATGGGAGTCGTCTCGGGGGTGACGGGCAGGCTGATGGACGACTGCATGCATCGAATTGTCACTCGCTGGGCGAGGTGTTAGCAGAGGCGCATGGGACAGTACGAACGACTCGTTCAACTCACACGTTCGCCAGCATTGCTGGCTGTGATGGGGGCATCGGTCTGGGGGACGATGCCGCCTCCGCCGGCCTGAATGAAGCGTGTGGGATCCATGACGCTGACTGGCCGGCAATCGAGCGAAAGTGGCTGAAAGTATGTGGGAGGGGACTTTGTGAGCGTAGCAGAGTCGGACTTGCGACTTTTTCTAAGAAAGAAGGCGAACTTGTTGACGATGGGGGATCGTCGGGGCGGGGGGTCGGGAACAGCGGCTAATTGAGCCTGAAGTCTTGCAAGATCCTTCCTCTTCTGTTCTGCCAAGATGCGATCAGTCTCTGCTTCGAGACGGGCGACTTCTTCGGCCCAGCGGGTGGCCTCCTCCTGTTCCTGGTCCTTGCGCCGGCGATCGTCTTCCTCCTCCTGTTCAATCTGCTGTTGGAGCTGATGTTGCTGCTGGCGGTGCTTCTCCCACTCTGCGTCTCTGAGCTGTTCTCTGCTGGGTACGGGGTGGAGGTTGAGTTTGGTGATGATTTGGGAGCGGGCGTGGTCAGCTCGTGCAGAGAGCTTGAGGTCGGCGCATGACGAGGAGTTGGAAACGAGGATCGGGTTGTGCGAGCGAGGCCTCAGCTGGGGTAAAGGAGGCGGCAGAGAGTCGCGTGCTACCCTTGCGGCTAACGGAAGAGGAGGCGGCAGGAAATTCGGAGGAGGAGGAGGAGGTGGTACATTCGGCGGTGGTGCAGTTGGTGGTGGTGGTGGTGGTGCTGCTGCTGCTGCTGCTGATCCTGCAGGCGATGGTCCTTCTCCTAAAGGCAAAGCAGCACCAGGTACCTGGCCGAGAGCGAATGCTTGGAGAAGGGGTGGTAGTGCCGCTGCCGCATCAGCAGCTGACGCTGGCAATAATAACGCTGATCCTGCAGATGGGGCAGGCGGACGCTGGGCACTCGTCTGAATGGCCTGGTGGGTGCAGGAAACCCCTGGGGCTGGGGTCCTGGACCCGGAACTGGAGCGCGCTAAGGAAAATAAAGAACCCGGTTCGCTTGGGGTGCTGGGCGAACCCCCCTGCAAGGGGCTCTCGGCCGCATTGGGGGCTGTTTTTGGCCGCCGTCTGTTGGGGTAGCTGAACCGCACAGGAGACTCGGGACACGGCGGCGCTGTGACGCTTGCTTCTGCTGCTTCCGTGCTAGAAGAATACGGGTGGTAATCGTTCAGGTTAGACCTCGAAGCATAGTAGCAGCTGGCGGTGCCGCGTCCGAGAAAGGAGGGGGATGCCTCGTCGTCGTAGTCGTCGTCTTCAAATGCACCAAAACCAACACCAACACCAACATCGGGCCACTGCCAATGCGACTGTGGGCGCGACAACTGCAGCGGGGTCTGCGGCGGTGGTTGGAGCGTGAGTGCCGGTGCCGTCCGCCGTCTTGCCGCGGAAGAGGGCGTCGTCTGGCCGCGCTGCTGCTGCTGCTGCTGCTGCTGCGTATTCCTGGCTGGTGTTTGTGCCGCTGCCGTCGCCAGTTGCTGCTGTTCTGTCGTCTGCTGCTCGTCATCGACGGCGATCCCGATGCAAATGCTAATGCTTGTCGCGGTGCCCGTTTCCGTCGTGGCACTCGACACAGTGTCGTCATCCTGAAAAATGTCCACGTCCCAGTCCCTCCAGTCTCGGCCAAAGTCCAGCACGCTCTTGTGCTCCCGCAGGTTCCTGTACCGGGTCAGCCGTCCGGCGGTAACGCTGTGTCCCCGTCGTGGTGGATGCGGAGCTGGCGATTTGGGTGGTCCTGGCCCTGCCGACATGGTCCGACTAATACGCGGATGCAGCCCGCCTCCAGCAGCTTCCATTGCGCTAATTATTTATTAATACCTTTCTGTATTCGTAAGGATTTGTTTCTCGGTCGGAGAGGAGACCAAAGGACTCGAATGCCTCCCTGAGCAATCAAACGACGATGCCGACCCGACCCCTTATTCTCCCGTCTGTCTGAAGAGATCGATCCGATAGACGATAGGGCTACTCTGCCAATCCCCCGGATTTTCTCGTCCGATATGGATGGCGTCGATGGCAGCGGTAGGAAGGTTGCGGATAGCGCAAGCGGCAGCGGCCCAGTCCGCTGGGACCTCGGAGCCGGAGCTGGAGATGATCTCCCCAGCCCAGCAGGGAACTGCTGAACGTTATCTTGCGTCCGGATGCAGTCCTCCCCCAGGACCCTGCAGATCATGCAAGTGATTGATAACGATCCAGCAGATTGAGATGACCCTAATTTTCTTTCTTTTCTCTTTTCCTTTGTGCAGTCCCTTCTTCGGGTATTCGGTCAGACACTCTGACGCCGTCCGGTATCGATTAAGCGTAATTGCCAATTGGTGTAACCAAGGAAAAACGAAGCAAGGAGATAATTAAACGTCGTCGTAGTTGTCGCTGCTCTCGCTGCCGCCCACCGGCAATAATTGACACAGCGCAGGGGTGAAAATTACCTGTAAACTCGGGTCTGAGAAGGAAGCAAAAGAAAGAATAAAATTTACCAAAGGGAAAAAGGAAAGTGGCGAGACCTTCCTTCCCATAAGTCGGGTCCGTCAGGAACGGGGTACCAAGGGAGGCTTTTTTACGACTCTTGCAATTAAAACTCCACCTCCTGCCGATAGACATGGAGAGACACTCAAGAGACATTTGAGAAAAAAGGGCCACCTCTTCACAAGACGCGTCCACCGGCACGCAGCACAATGAGGTGCAACTGCGCCCCGTGAGCCAGATGCCAATCGCTCATGTCCAATTTGCCTGGTCTATTGTGTCATCACACTTCTCTCCACGATGCATTCCAAGTCCAGCCCTGAACGCCGTCTTGGATGTGCCGTGTTTACACTTCCGCGAACAGGCGACGCGCTCGTGCAGAGACCACTGTATGCATTTCAGTGTCAGAGACGGATTCGTATTGTGGAATGAACCTGTTCCTGAGCCCCATCTGAGCGTCCCTGTCTCTGTCCCTTCTTTCCCCCCCCCCCCCCCCTGATGCTTTGACGAAGCATCCTGACTTGCGGACCGATTTTCTAGCTCAACAACAGCCATCGCCATCACGTGCTGCCCAATGCGTCTTACGCTACCATTTCAGCGCCAAGAGTGGCAGAGGAACTTCATCCCAACCTGTGAGCAGAGTGGCATCTTCTACACAGCTCCGTCGCTCATCTGCCGGCCCATAGCTTCCCATCTGTCGAAGTTCGCCGATGCAGTTCGTGCAAGGGGCTGATCCAGACTAATGTCGGAAAGCGTGCACCTCGCGTCTCCACCATCCAATAAAGTCGCTTGTCGATACGTCGATGCCTAGGTTCTTGAGCGCTTTGGTGCTAAGGTGGCAGTCGTACGGACGCTGCACGCTAGCATTGGGGTCGTTGCCCTCCGTGTTCGCAATGATGCCGTCCATCGACAAGTCCATGATCTCGGCAAACGTCTGGCAGATCTCGTACTTGGTCATTCTGTCCTCACTGGAGAACTGGAGGATCTTGGGGAACGAGCTACGGTCGTCGGCCTCGATGTACTTGACAGCAATATCTGATCCACCGTCAACTCTGCGTCTGGGACTATGAGAGAGTGCGATTACCATGGCACACGCGACCAACATCTTCAGTGTTGGTGGGGTATCGGATGGCCCAGTGGTCCATCTTCACCTTTGACTGCCCGTCCTGCGTCTTCCACAGAGTGTCCAAGAGGATGTTGGTGGCACTCTCGGCAGGCGTTTCTGCCTGACCGTACAGGACCGGTACGCGCAGGACGACACCGAGACCTTCGCGGCCGGCCTGCTTGTACTCCTCTAGCATAGCATGCTCTCCATCCAGCTTAGTCTGGCCGTACAAGTTCGTAGGGCCAGTCTGGGCGTCATTCTCGTAGGGGGCCTCTCCAGGCTTTCCAGAGAAGACGTAGTCGGTGGAAATGTAGATGAGGAAGATGCCCCGAGCAGCACAAAGGCTGGCGAGTGACTTGGTGGCGGCAACGTTGAGTGCTCTGGCGGCGTCGGGGTCGCTGTCCACCTTGTCGGGATATCGCTGAGCCGCACCTATTTTGAACGATTGATGAGCGATTCGATGCACATGAAGCAAGTTTAGACATGGGTTGACACACAGTGCACAACTACCCGAGGCCTGAGAGAGGCATTAGCTCTGGCTGCCCAGAAGTCGAGAACGCAGGCCAACCTACTTGGACTCCTCGAGAAACTTTTCAACTCCGACAGGGCTTCCCAGATCGACCTTGAACACCGACACGTTGTCTGCGCGAGAGTATCCCGTGCCCTTGACATTCCAGCTTTTGCGGTCGAAAGCTCTAGCGACCTGGCGTCCCAGGAGGCCGGTCGCGCCAGTCACAACAACGTCCTTTCCGGCCATTTCGTGTATCAAGGCTCCGATCAGAGTCTCAAAAAAAGTCAAAATAACAAACTCGAGTTAAGTTGAAAAGGAATTGTTAACGCTTCTCTTGTCACGTTATGCTCTGGCTCTGGCGATGCTAGAAAGCTCTAGCTGCCCCTCAGCTACCCCGCGGTGGGGGGGTTTCCTTCACCTGCGACAACTCAATTGGACGGTGTGCCGGATAATTACATCATCTTCACACAATGCATAGAGACAGCGTAAACTGTGACCTCCCTGTTTCTCTCGAAACCAGGACCCCGAAGCCTCACAGGTCAACGCTGCAATATGTTCAGAAGAACTGGTTGACGACGTATCCACGGGTCCTTCCGAAGGCTTCGGCGCCGCAACAGCCCGGGCTCACCTGGCAGGAAAACTAGACCAGAAGCAACGCTCAAGCTGCCCCGAAGTTGGCAGCATGCCTAAGGGCATGTTGCGGAACTCAAGGGCAGAACGTCGATCCACTGGAATCGAGCCAATTCGACGCCGGCTCACCATGTACCAGAAGCGAAATCTTCAGCGAGCAAGAGAGCACAGCACTCGTTGACTCGCAAACCGCTGGTTTTGCCCAGACCCTTGGCTTTTCAGGAATGAAATTGTCGAAAATTCTCGAGCAAAAACCTCCCGAGTCATGGACGACCCTCAACGACGCTGGACCGCCATGCTTGGGCCGCGCGCCTTTTATCATGGCTTTGACAAGACATCAGCCAATGCTACACGCTGCCCACCTTCCCGCCAGACGGAGCAGTCGAGCTTACGGGCCTCGAGCGCTGCGTAAGCAACATCTCGCCTCACGAGACGTCAGCAGCATGGTGATCATACCCAGACAGCGGCAAACCCTTTTGACATGTTCATAACCACGGCATTTATTATATAGCCCGGGCACCCAGATAACACCAGATCGTCCGCCAGAGCACCTCGACGTTGCAGCACCCGATTCTCGCGCCATCGTGCCCCAGACTAGCCCTTCCCACCGGCGCGTCTCAAGACATGGACAGGGAGAGCTGCCCTAGCAAGCAGACCGATTAACAAGATTGTCGTCTCCTCGAGCAAAGCTTGCGCGGCGGAACTCGTCGCTAGCAACTGGACGAGACCCTCCGGAAGACCTGAAGCAAAGGGCTCACTGCCGAACTTTCGATGGAAGTCATCGGGAGCAGCAGCCGCCGGCACGCTCGACGGCGCAAGTAATTCCCCGACCCAATCTCCCCTCCGACGTGAGTTCTGATGAAGCCAAATTACACCGAGGAAAAGCTCTGCAACCGCATCTCGATCTTCCGTCCGGTGCCGTGCCATGACCCGGACGGCATGCGCAATAACGAGACAGCATTCTTCCCATCTCCTTCATCCACCGGCACGGCGTTCTCCGCCAAGAGACGGGATCGCGTGTGTCCACCGTTGGCAAATTATCTTGCATCAACGGCCCGGTTCTCCAATGTCCATCTCCCGCTTTGAATTCAAAACCCAAATCAAACCGTGTTCTTTGCGTATCCTGTGGAAACATTCCGCCCGGTATTCTCTCTTCTTCACCGATGCCGGCTCTCTCACTCCATCACATCTTGCACAGACAATGCTGCACTCGCCCCGTTGCATTTTATTTTTGTGCCCCCTTCCAGAACAACCGCAGCCCACTGTGGCGCACCCGCGCTTGGCCCTGCCTTGGACGCTAGAAAGAAACAGCATCCAAGCCCACCAACCCCCGGCGAGGTTTCGAGAACGCGTACAGGCCATGTCGCAAGGCCGGAAAGAATAAAAGCGGGTGTGATCTAAATCGCTCCCGATGATGCGGTGGGGAAGTAAGTATCAAGTATATTGCCTATTCCTGTGCTTGGGTGCCATTGGGCCCCGTCCCCTCGAGCGAGCGTCTTTTCTTAGCGGCAATGGTCTATAACACGGCGTTATATGCATGGGAATCCCTTCCCCGCGGCTCCTGACCGACTTCCACGTCCAGCGTAACCGCAGCATCACCAAGAAGAGGCAGAGAGCGGCAAGAGGGGAAAAATCGATTTTGTTTTCGCAGTGTGTGTGCGCGTGAGGTATCTTTAATCTATATTGTACTACAATGCAATCGTCATCATGGCGGCAAAAAACGAGCGAATCAAGGAAAAGGGGGAGAAACCCGCTCCCATCCTCCCCCGGGCCTCTCTCAGAAACTCTCTGAGCTGTTGGTCGAGTACAGCTTGGTATCGTAATGACTCCTCCCGGGGCCCCTATCCATCGGTGGTGGCGGCGCCCTGCCCCCGGCTGGCGGCGGCCTCGGCGTGGAGTCCCTCTTGTCGTCGTACACAATGTTCACCTCGGTCGTGCGCATGATGCCGTCGTACGTCATGATCTCCTCCTCGCTCGTTGTCGGCGAGTGGCCCCTGATCTCGGAGCGGCCCTTCATGTTCTTGAGCTGGAAGGCGTTGTCGCGGTTCGTCGTCCCGCTGCGGCCGCGCGTGTTGGTGGTCACCGTCGCCGTGGTCCGCGACTTCTTGGTAGGGTCGCCGGAGCGGCCGTAGCCGTAGCGGCCGTTGGAGGAGGACTTGAGCGAGGCGAAGAACTTGGGGAACCAGCGGAGGAAGAGGCCGCGGAGAGCCGGGGCCGAGGCGGTGATGATTGCGAGGTTCGTCTCGACGGCGGAGTAGGTGAAGCGGATGTCGTAGGTCGGGTCGGTGGTGTTGATGTGGTAGCCGACTTCGACGAGCCAGAGGAGGCGGAGGATGCTGATTGCGGTGACGCTGGAGGAAGCCTGTGTAAGCCGAGGTACTTGGGAGGAGGTTGCGGGAAACTTACATTCCTCCCAGGGCAAAGACGGCAAGTAGAGCCATCTTGACCCTCGTGGGCATCTTGAGTCCTAGAAAGATCCAGAACGGCATCGCCAGGGCCAGCACGTCGGTGAGGATGGTCAGGGACGCGGTGCTGACGTAGAAGGCGTTCATGTCGATGCACTTCCCCTCCGTGGGCGGGTTCCGGCCCGCCTTCTCCCAGAAGTAGTTGATGGGTTGGCATTGGAAGATGACGGTGACGAAGATGGCGACCATCAGAGTCAGGTTGAAGACGTTGAGGCCGATGAGGGCGAAGCGGATGCGCCGCTTCTGCCCGCTCAGGCGGAGGAGGAACATGAGGACCGACGTCTTGACGAGGGCGAGGATCGGGTTGTAGAGGAGCTGGATGATGTAGTTCCACAAACTGCCGAGGCGGTTGTCTGCAACCAGAGGGATGTCGTAGACGTGGATGCCGATGAAGCCATACCGCATGCCCATGTAGGATGCTCCCGTCTCGGCGATGGACTCCGCCTGTGCTGATGTTAGTGCATCCAAGGAAAAGTGCGTGTTGGAACCTACCATCGCAAAACATATCAAGCCATCATCTAAAAGCTACAGTTAGTCACAGAGCCCAGATCTCGCGGACTTCAGCTAGACAAGCCAGTTTTGACGACCAACTTACCCCATCCGAACTGCTTTGTGCTGACTCGACTATACACCCTCAATCCCACCACAATAAGCGCCAAAGCCGGAAAGAAGAAGAGAATAAAGAAGCCAATCTGTTGGAGCCCCGTCTCCGGGTACGGGTAGTCGTTGCTGACGGGCGGTAACGTCGAAGATATCGTGGCAGGCGAGGCTGCTGTCGTCGTCGTCGTTGTGTCCCGGGCCTCCTGCGCCGCGTAGACTAGAGCCGCGATGGCCTGCGACATGGCCGGCTGTGATTGTCCTCTTTGCTTCCTTCGATATCCCGCGCGAGTTTACAAGCTCAAAGGAGCCTTGGCTGGCTGATATGGATCAGATTCGTAACACAGTGCCGCGGAAATCGGTTCAAGAAAGGTTCGAGAGGGGCGAGGGTTCTATATGTCATAACACCTGGCTTGAAGACCTCGGAACCACAAAGTAAGGCAAGGCGTTTTGTTTCTTTGCTTTGCTCGCCCTGGAACACATAGATTACTTTGGCCACACTACGCGCCTACAACACCTACCAGGCTCCTCCTTCGCAAGAGACACACATATTAGGCCCTAGTGCGAGCTGAAAGGGTCTACCTTTCCTTCTTTCTTCCCTTCCCACTTCTGCAGCGACAGGGTCGGTAAAGCATGAGCCAAACGGAACGGCGGCAGACCTTGACCTCTCGGTGACCTCTGCCTGGGAAGTCCAGCCCCAAGTGGCGCCGGATTTCTTCCAAAACAGCTTCTGTACCACTCGTGTGGGTGGGTGTGGCCATGCAAGTACGGGAGACCCCTTGAAGAGAGAGGAAGGACGAGAGAGAGATCACTTGGGCCTGCGGACGGTGGTAACCCTAACTGCAGACGGCCCATCCACGCACCCCTTGTTTATATCAAGACAAGGATATACGTTCGCCGCAGAGGGAGCCGAGGGCGGATGAAGGCGAGTGGCTCAGAGAAGGAGAAGACACCAGAGATTGGAACAGACGGTCCAGCCCTGTGTGGATGGTAGTATGAGGACCGGAAGTTTGGAATTGGTACCTCCCACACCATCCCACCCGTCGATCTGTCTTGGGGCCGTGCCATGGAAGACGCCCAGAAAGATGCTACCTACCTTGCTTCTCCCGTGACAGCACTTGCGACCGTTGAGACTTTCGTGGCGTACCAGCTACAGCCGAGGGGAACACCCGCTGCCATCCCGCGTGAAGAGTTCCAAGTGCAATCTAGTTGACAGCTGCCAACGGCGTGGAAATGGGCTCATGTCTGAGAGTCTCCATCGGGTTGCTAACAACTCAGGTTGCTGAAGATGGGGGGTGCGCGAAGACGAGTGCGTCCTCTTCTTCGCGGACCCATTAATCGGTTATCAAAAAGGAAAGGAAGCCGAAGAAGCATCTGCTCTCTCCACGGCTGCCTGGCCTGGAACTCACTTGAGCATGGAAGAAATTAAAGTGAATGGGTTCTGCAGGCGGGTTGTTGCAGCTGCGACCTGTAGGATGTTGGCCTGCAGAGCGGGGGACCGAAGTACGTATTTCGATCGCGGGCTGCATCTCGCCCCAGTGGGCATGTGGAGCTTCCTTAGGTCTCTCTGTGTCTGTCTCTGTGTTTGTCTCCCTGCCTTGGATGGGATATCGAACGATTCCCCATGTCGGCGGTCCAGTTGGTTCGTGGGGCCGAAGAGGAACAAAAAAAAAGGCGCGGGATAGTGGATCAGTTGGCTGGGAGGTTGCTGGTCCTTGGATGAATCGCGAAGGCGCTCGTATTGGTTTCGTACTGGCTGGGTGAGGAGGGCGCAACTCCAACGACGTCGATGTTGTTCAGGCGGGATCCCGGGATGCAGGTACGCCATCACACACCGGGGTTCCGCAGGAGCGTTCGGACCAGGTGAAACCCCTCCCACACCAAAGGGCTTTTTGCTTGTGTGGCTGCTTCAGATGGCGGAGAGGCAGTGAAGGAGAAAGATTGAGGATGGGCATTGTGTGACTTTCCCGTGTTTGACACCGATGCACTGCATCGGGATAGGGGGTTTGCCCATACCTGGCTTCACCTGACCGAGGAGAAGTTGGTGATGGTCGGGTGTTGCGGGCGGACTTCCTGGATCCAACAAGTATCGGCCGTCTTGCGCCGGGAAATTTGCTGGCAGTTACATGCATGTGAGAGCTGCTGCGCCGCTGAAGACGTGCGAAAGCCGAGAGACAACGCGTTGGCGTGAAGAAATGAGCACTGCATGACAGCCGGGGAATTAGCGAGTGCCGTGCTGTCAGGCGCAACGTAGGTGTGGTTGTTGGTTGATTGTTAGATGCACTCAGTCGGCCAAATCGATGAGAAATCGACGTGTCATTCACAGCAGAACTTGTCGACATCTTGGAATGCGCTCCTAAAACTCGACGTTCTTAGTCTCTAGAGTCGTAGGTCGAAACCGAACTCTAACCTAACTAGATAGGTAGGTGATAAGATAGCATCAAGAACTGGCCTCTGTGCTGCCGCTTGTTGGTGATCACTTGCGGGAAGCGGTGCGGCATCCGATGCTCCGGCAGGAGTTGCGAGTCCACCGGGGTAGAAATTGCATGGGAACTTCATATATTTTCGCGCCGGGTGTGGACAACCCCTGTCCCGCGCAGAGCATGTCTCCTCTCGTGCCGAGCAACCATCCCCGAATGGCAAAAGCGCAGATTTCTATCAGGGTAAATCTCGCGCGGCAGACACGAAGGCGAAGAGGCGAGACGGGTTTCGGCCCTGGGTATGATGCTCCCCAGCTGAAGCCAAAAGGCTTCGGAATGTCTTGAGAAGAACTCGCTCCGAGCCCCGAGAGTTGAGATGAACGCCGCGCAATCGCCCGACAAAGTTCGTTCAGTGCTCGTCAGTTGCAACAGGCTTAAGCTTGATTGTGAGTCGGTAAATAGATGACGGATGGTTCCTGGATTTAAACAAGCCGACAAAACGAAACGGCCGGTGTGCGTTCGCAACATGGAGCCTCCCTTCTGCAAAGACGGTTCCAACCCCTCCTTGGGACGTCTCTGAATCGCTAGCGAAATCCTCGCCTGGAACCAGGAGTGACTGTGCCTTGATCAAAAAGTGCCTCATTCTTCAGTCTCTCTGCAGGTCGCCTCGAGCGAAGGATTGAGGTGTCCAGCGAGACCTTGCTTGCGAACAACCCGAATCTGGCAAGTCGCCGGGATACCGTGGACAGGAGAAACCCACGGCAATCTTTTATACTTGCGCATCTCCCATCGCATCCAACCGCGCACTAAACGCTGGCCCGACTCAAGGTAGTGTTGGCCGTGTGGATCAAGCGGCGAATGGCAAAACCGCCAAGTGGACCTCGTGGAGAAGGATAAGAAGAAAAGACGTGAGTTGAAGAAGCCGGAAGAGAAAGAAACCGGACTGGACTCTTGACTTGACTCAGTCGGCCGGGCTTGACGTACTGTGCAGTGAGAATGGTTCGTCCAAACGTGAGCTGATGTATCTGCTTGCACCTGCTGAGAAGAGGAAATCAACTGGCAGCAGGGCAACTTTCCCCAAGGCAGACCTACCTCCGCGGGATGTTGATGCGCAGATACTGCAGTTGGTCGAAAGACCGTCTAGCCGACTTGACCGGGCATCTTGCGCCGGTCAGGTCGGCATACCTCCACAACCCAACGTTGACCAGGACCGAGATGACAACAACATGCATGGCAAGGGTCGGGGCTACTGTGCCTGGGCGAAGTGTGCGGGGGCCGCCATCTCGGCCAAGGAGCCAGTGCTCCAGACTCCGATTTTCAACGTCCAGCCACTCAACGGCCGCCAATCTGTACCAGATCCTTAAAATCCTTGACCAGGCCGAGTCCAAGTGGAGATGAAGCTGCACATCGAGGTGGACGACGAGGGTTGAATCACTGTAGCATTCTGCCTTCCTTCTCCGAGCCGTGTTGGTGTAAGACTTTTTGCCGTTCCTCGGCGCCGTATCACTCGGCTCGTCGCCGCTTCCTTGCCTCTCACCCAACTCCATTCAGGCTGGCATTGTTCATCTCCCTCAAGGGGTCCTACGCAGGAAATTCTCTGGCTGCTGTAATCAAAGGAGGACTGTGACCCAGCGAATGATGCCTGCTGTGCATCCGCTGTCCGCTGCGCCCGTCCAGGACCTTGCCCGTCGATAGTCGCTCCTTTTCGTATCTTCGCCCCCAACTTTGCCTGCTGCGAGTGGAATAGTCCTAGAAGAGCCCTGCAAATATTGTATCTTGGCCGTGTATGCGTTGTCCTGCGTCAATTTGTATACGGACAAGCGTACAACCAAAGACTATTGACATTCAGCCTCCACATAGAACAATTCCGTTTGCCGGCCGCATCATTCGATCTCGTTGGTGGCGTTGCGAAGCCATTTCCGTTGTTGGTCTTGCCGTGTCCACCGACTCGGGCTCTGTTCCAACCGTCCAGTCCAGCGTTCCATTGCTCATCTCGGTCTCCACGCGTTCACCCCGCTGCCACCGTTGTCGACCACGGAGTTTTGATATATTTGATGCGCCTCTTCCCGTCTGGGTGGTCATCTCTTACACACCTATTCGTCCGTTAGCAGCCCTTCGCGTCTGAATCCACGTGGTAATCATGTATTCGACGCGCTCTGTTTGGACGGCGGCTCTGCTGTCTGTCAGTCAACTGGTCTCGGCCCAGACGATCAAGGTCGATGGCCAAGAAATTGGTGAGCACTTCTGGGTGTGTGTTGTTTCGACCAGGACTCTCTCCAACTGACGATCTCTCAGCTGCCGATAACTCCACCGTCGCTCCGGCTGCGGAGGTTGCTAATGTCGCCGTCGCAAGCACATCTGCTGGTCTCAACGACCAAGAGAAGGTTCAGCTGACCGATGCTGTACTCGCCAACCTGACGACCCTCGAGTTGTCCAACATCTCCCTTTTTGGCTTCGATGATGCCACCTCGGTCAACAAGAGATCTCTCTTCGGCCGATGCAAGACCTACCCAGGAGACATCCTGTACCCCAGCAGTCTGATATGGGGTGTCTTCGACCTCCTTCTCGGTGGTGCTCTCACCAAGACCATACCCGAAGCCTCTGTGTGCTATGACGACTTTGGCAACTACGATGAGGCAAAATGCGCTTTCTTAACCACAAACTGGGTCAATGGCTCGTATTACCACACCGAAGATCCCACTGCCATCAATGCTGTCCTCTTCGAAGGATTGAACTGCATGCCTCCGACCCTCAACGTCGGCGAGACTAGCTGCAAGGTTGGCGGTCTGCCTTCGTATGTTGTCGAGGCGACCACCGTGGCTCACGTTCAACTGGCCATCAACTTCGCCCGCAACCTCAACCTCCGCCTTGTCGTCAAGAACACCGGACATGACTTCGGTGCCAAGTCCACCGGTGCTGGCTCGCTGTCCATCTGGACCCACAACTTCAACGAGATCAAGTTCTTCGAGAGCTACAAGCAGGACTCCTACAGTGGCCCTGCCTTTAAGCTCGGTGCAGGTGTTCGGGCTTTCGAGGTCTATGAGGCAGCAAACAAGAACGGCGTCACTGCCATCGGTGGCGAAGGTCAGACCGTTGGTGTCATGGGTGGCTACGTCCAGGGAGGTGGCCACAGTCCTTTGTCCGGCCTGTACGGCATGGCTGCCGATAATGTTCTTTCTTTTGAAGTCGTCACTGCCGATGGCCGTTTCGTGACTGCCAGCGAGTCCGAGAACACGGACCTCTTCTGGGCCATCCGCGGTGGTGGTGGCTCAACGTACGGTGTCGTGACATCTGCCGTCGTTAAGGCTTACCCCAAGATGAAGGTCAGCACCGCCACCTTTGCCTTCTCGACCGGCGACAATGTGACCACCGACCAGTTCTGGACCGCACTGCGCCTCTACTTCGATGGCTTCATCGAGTATGCCGTCGACAATGCCAACTACGGATACTTCCGTATCCAGAACCTCGGCACCTCTTTCGCCTTCGACATGGGCCCTTGGTGGGCGCCCAACATGACAGAGGCGGAGCTCCGCAACTTGACGGCGCCTCTTCTCGCAAAGTGGGCTGAGATTGGCCTCAACGTCGAGCCCGTCTATACAGAGTACGAAAACTTTTATGATGCCTGGTCTGTCTCATTCCCTCTCGAGCCCTGGGGATCCAACGCGATTCGCCAAGCCAGTCGTCTCTTTCCCAAGGCCAATTGGGAGGACGAGACCAAGCTGAACGCCACCTTCGACGCCATCAAGTCCGTTGTCGAGGACGGTGGCTACATCGTCGCCTTCAACATCTTTGCCGCACCTGAGGGATACCCCGACAACGCCGTCAACTCTGCTTGGCGCGAGACTGTGATGCACTGCATCACGGCCGCCCTTTGGGATCCCACGGCCGACGAGTCTGTCATCAAGAACGCCAGTGACACCCTCACTTTCGACTGGATGCAACGTTTCCGCGACGTTTCGCCCGGCGCCGGCGCATACATGTCTGAGTCGGACTACATTGAGCCTGACTTCACCCAGGCCTTCTGGGGTACCAAGTACGACAAGGCTCTCGAGCTCAAGAAGAGGTTCGATCCCAACGACGTTTTCTACGCTCAGAATGGCGTCGGATCCGAAAACTGGGAGATGTCGGAGATGATTATGGGCAACTTGCCCTCCCAGAACAGCAAGTTGTGCCGCAAAGAGTAGTTGATTGACGTGTAGGATTTTGTATCATTTTGAGGGCATTGTCTCCTCATTTCTCTGTAAATATTATCGCTGTATATAACAAGGCCAATTCGCGCCACTTGCAGCCTAAACCAACATTAGTAGATGATCTCAACGCCCGAGAATAGCAAAGTTTAAACCATGTAGACATCAAGATATCGATATTCAAACCTCTGGATGATGGATATGCGGCTTTTGTTGACGGTTTCAGAGTTGTTCTTCTCGTTTATTCTGTGGCTATACTCTCCTTACCGCCGTCATCGTCTCTTTGTTGTAATCTTTGCTGTTATCACTGTGTATCGTCGTCCTCTTCATTAGAGCCACAAAGTACACAGAAAAGTAGTCGCCCAGACACAGGAAAATGAGGCGGTCTCTTCCGATTCCCCTGCAACATACGGCGACGTTGTACTTCGTATGCCCAAGTTGGATGAAGCTTGGCAGGAAGGTGCTGGCTCAGTGGCGGAGACGTACCTGACTGCGCGCCCCACTTCAATTTCACGCTAAACCGTACCCGGACAGGCGCATAACCTGCCTCTGAATTTCAAGGTGACATCTCCCCCAAACTCTTCAACCATAGCTTCACGAACCAGCCGTCGTCCATCATGGCTTCCATCGCCGCATCTCTGGCCGCGGCCCTCCCGAAACCCAAGTACACCGGCGAAGATGAAGAGGTTCCAGCACGCGCTCAGCAACGCGGCCCGCGTATCATAGGCGCCGGTCAGCTCGACGAGACCCAGATTGTGCTGAAGAGATCCGGTCCTCCACCGTACGGACAACGCGCAGGATGGCGCCCTCGAGGCCCCGAAGACTTTGGCGATGGTGGCGCGTTCCCCGAGATTCCGGTTGCACAGTACCCGCAAGATATGGGAAAGAAGGGAGCGTCAGCAAGTAACGCGCTCGCGATTCAGGTCGACGCCGAGGGAAAGCTCGACTACGGCGCCATCGCGCGTCAGGGCCACAGCGAGGACAGAATTGTGCACACCTCATTTAAGGACCTTATTCCCCTCCGCCAACGCGCCGACGCGGGCGAAATCGATCTCAGCCGACCGAGCGAAGAAGAAGTTGCTGCGACTGCGGAAAAAACCAAGAATGCACTGGCAGCGTTGGTCAGCGGCGCGGTGGCGGCGCAGAAGCCCAAGAACGTTAATGTTGGAAATTGCAAGGACCCGACGTTCGTGCGATACACGCCGGCAAATCAGATGGGCGACAACTCCAAGAAGCAAGATCGCATCATGAAGATCGTGGAGAGGCAGCGGGACCCGATGGAGCCTCCGAAGTTCAAGCACAAGAAGATCCCCCGCGGACCACCGAGCCCTCCTCCTCCAGTCCTGAGATCACCGCCACGAAAGCTGACGGCCAAGGACCAGGAGGACTGGCGTATACCCCCGCCAGTGTCGAACTGGAAGAACCCCAAGGGTTTCACAGTGCCCCTGGACAAGAGATTGGCAGCCGACGGCCGAGGTCTCCAGGATGTGGCAATCAACGACAAGTTTGCGCAGTTCTCTGAAGCGCTGTACGTTGCCGACAGACACGCTCGCGAAGAAGTCAGACAGCGCGCGGCCATGCAGCAGAGACTTGCGGAGAAGGAGAAGGCGCAAAAGGAGGAGAACCTGAGGATGCTGGCGCAGAAGGCTCGCGAAGAGCGCGCTGGTGCCGGTCGACGCGACTCAAGGTCAAGGTCACGGTCGCGCAGCTACAGCGGCTCTGACTCGGAAGACTCTGACGGCTCAGAGGATTCTGAAGTGCGGGAGAGAGAGAGGGCCAGAAAGGAAAGGATGCGCGAGGAGGAAAGGAAGCTACGTCAGTCACGGATGGGAGCCGAGAGGAGGGTCCAAGTCATGGCCAGGGAGCAAAACCGGGACATCTCTGAAAAGATTGCGCTCGGCCTTGCGAAACCCACTCAGTCCAAGGAGACGATGTACGATTCAAGACTCTTCAACCAGACCAGCGGCTTTGACAGCGGCTTCAACGAGGACAACCCTTACGACAAGCCGCTGTTTGCGGCACAAGAAGTCATCAACAATATCTACCGCCCTCGGGCCAACATGGACGACGAAGAGGATGAGGCTGCGGGCGACAAGGAGATGGCCAAGATTCAAAAGTCCAGCCGCTTCGGCGAGGCCCTCGGCAGGGGAACATTCAAGGGCACAGAAGATGTCGAGGTAAGCATGCCAGCTCGCAGCGCAATGAAGTTGAAAGCTAACAAGTCTGCTTTACAGGAAAGGGAGGGACCAGTACAGTTCGAAAAGGACGCGGGAGACCCCTTCAACGTTGACAAGTTTTTGTCCGAGGTGGAGCAGAGTTCATCGTCCAAGAGAGGATACGGACTCAATGACGAAGAATCCCGGCAGTCAAAGCGGGCCCGAGTAGAAGAAGACGAGGATTAAAGGGCAGGTACTAGCACCAGGCAGCAGGCTTGTTCGGCGCGGCGGAACGCAGACGGTCATTGAGATGGCGACTCGTTGAGGCATGGTGGAAAAAAAGGCACGTGTGGAGACAGCGACGATGTTGAGAAACCAGGGCGGAGAGCAAAATGCAGGAAAAGAATTTGGTGAGCTCCGTACAGAAGTCGGTGCGAGCTAAGACGAAGAACCATTGGACGATTGCGTGGTGTAACCAATGTTCTAGGGCGAAGAGGCAAGGGGTGAAAGCCGACTGGTCAGTCAGCAGCGACGTTGACGGTTTCAAAGCCTCGAGATTCATGCGGGATCGTTTGGCTCAGCAAGCTCAAAGCCGAGAACCGGACGAGGCGGACACATTTTTTTCTTGTCTGGTATGCTCGCCAGGCGATCCGGGTTCGTGCCAGACAGGCAGGCTTGATGGTTCGGTAAAACTTGTCAGAGTTGGGTGTGTCGGGCTCAAGTGACAGTCAGGGTCGACGAGGGCGGCGCCGCGGGTGGTCATTGGCTGCGTCAATATTCGGAAGCAACAGTCAAGACATCAGGCGAGCAGGGGTTGGTTGGGTTTGGGGGGCTTGAAGGGGGGGAAAGTTGAGACGAAGATCAGGCAGGGTGGGAAACGTGGGACATGGAGCATTGGACGTTCCGGCCTATATTTGTTGTCCGTAGCTTGATTGACGGCTTGTTGAAACAGTTGTAGTGGTTCTCTCTCGCTCTCTCTTTTTTGATTTTTGTGTTAGGCTCCGGGTCGGAGACTCTAGCAGCATTGGCCAAGAACCAACCGATGCCGATGATGTGCTGAGGCTAGTCCAGCACTTTCCAGGTTCCAGCAGCGTGGATTGGAGCAAAAGGGTGAGGGCGAGAGGCAGGGGGGAAGTCAAGAATGGGGAAAGTTGGCCACAGCTGAAGCATCGCGAGCTTACCAGCCAGGAGAGTGCGCCATTCTGGTAAGCTTAATTTCTGGAGTTCGGCATCGAGATGCGGCTGTTGGCTTGTTCTGAGTCGAGAGTTGAGACTCAGAGTTTTGAGGCTTGCTTCTGATATTTGGCTTTCTCGGCAGCGTTCGCCAGCAGTTCCGATGCAGCCTCAGCCCACCAACTCGTAGAGACCAGGTTTGCGAGAGCTGATCGACTCGGTTCATATGTGAGCGTTCCCCTTCACCCGACCCTTCTTCTTGTCCATTGAGTTCCTGGTTGCACGAGCGGCAGCGGGCAAGTCAAGCCTGATCCGAATGCGGGATTCCAAGCGCAGATCGACACGAGATGTTGGGTTCTGTCAGCGGGCTGATGTCCATTCATGCGGGCGGAGCCCTTGCGGATACATGAGGAGAGGGCAATAACTACCGCAGTATGGAGACAGCTAACAGGTAAGCTTTTATTATTCCAATTTTTTCAGAGTTATTTTATTCTCTTTTCCCTGTGCCTGGCGAGGCAAGAACAATGGAACGTTGAGACTTTTAATGGTGGAGTTTGGAGAGAGACACAACTGATGGCCCAAGACTTCGGTTGGCTTCAGCGCCCAACTTGGCTCCTGTCGCCAAGCCCTTTAGCGCAGGTGCGCTGTTCGCCCCGTACGCCATGGCAGTGTGGCACCTGCAGGCGGCGCGCTTTGAGGCGCTATGAAGTGTCGATCGAGCCCGGCTGCATCATCCGAGTTCAACGTCAAGCCTTTCTTTTGCTTCTTCTTCTTCTTCCTGCATCAGCAGTTCGGACTCGTTTTCTCTAGCACTGACCGGGCGCCAGCCTACACAAACACACTCGCCGAGGGACATACATCAAGCCGAGGCAGGTGTTCTCATCTTTCCGTTCCATCTCCATGAACGAACGGCGAAGCTGAGATCCGGCCGAAGTCAACCTGACCTCCTCCCGCCCAGCTGAAGAAAAGCTTGGTTCCTCCTCGTGGAGTCAGTCGTGGAGTCAGTCGTGGAGTGAGGGGATGGATGAGCAGCAGAACTCCGCCAGGGAGGAAGACCCCGGCCGGCAGTCCTCCATTCCATCCCATCTATGTTTCTCATTCCTCGCTACCTGCCGCGCTCTACCAAGATCCCACTCCAGAGACCAAGACAGGACCCTGTAACGACGTGCTGCACGTCCACTTCAGATGTTCCGTCGCTGTCCTCTTTTGCCCCTTCCTTCATGCCCGAGAGGTGTCTCTGGCCCCAAAGCATGAACAGGAAGCTTCTTCCCAGACACGACACCCCGGACGCACCGGCCAGCCATCAGCGGCCAGCATGACAGACTTGACTTTTGCGATGCACCTCAGGTCTGAGTCCACTACACACCAAAACCCCGGCCTGTCAAGGTTCGTGTAGAGAGTGTCACTGTCCGCCCTGGCTCAATGCTCTGCAGAAGCCTGCGAGGCATGCCTGGCCTGGTCTCGTCTTGTCTGGTGTGGTCTGGCAGTGTCTGTCGTCTGGCCTCTCCACGACCACGACCACCACCTGCAAACTAGCTCCCGAAGCTCTCGTGGTCGGCGCCGTCATCCAGTTGCATCCGAGCCCGAACTTGGCGTCCGGCGGCGGTGCCAGTCGTTCTTTTGTTTCCTTATGCCTTACCCCTGGCATCTGCGAGCGTCCAGGGTATCACCCATACCTCGGACGCACTGCTGAAGCTCAATTGCCAAGTTGGCGGTTACTTGTTGGGCACCTTGTATCATGTCTCTGCCCCCCGCGTCGTGGCCTCGGCGGCGAACTTCGTCGTGTCTTTGACGGAGGAGCCCACGACGATGCTTATTTCTTTCCGGTCTGCCCACCTCCGGTTTATTCTGGACTTGCTCTGTTCCTTCATCTCTTCTCGTCGTCGTTAATTTTGGTACCGGGCATTTACACTACCTTCCATTTTAATATCTCTCCATAATTTCATTTCATGCCTCTGCGAGGACTGCGCCGCCTTCACATTCAGCTACCACACCAAACCCGTCCAAAGTACCCATATCTCCATCGTTGCCCGCGCTCACCGAGCCACGGTTCATCCCCCCGGCATACCACGCCATATTATACTAGCCCGAAAGCTGGCTCAATAATACGAGAATCCCGCGCCTTAGACTCACAGCAGCGCGCTCTTCACAGTTCCCCCCTGATGCGAGACGTATCGGCATCCCCTGCAGACACACTTGGAGTCGGGCAACTGGACTAGTCCCATTGGGCCCAGGTTGTTAGAGCGATCCACCACCAGCAACGTACACGCGTACGTAGTACGTATGATAGGCGTAATCGTCGGACGCTCTGATTTTAAATCGGGGAGCGTATCAGCTTGAAGACGATGGTTCCAAATCTGGGGCCAAACTCATCACTCGGCTACACTCCGTTCGAATACTGGAAGGGCCCGAAACCTGTCATTCCCAGGCCAAAACGCAAATCAAGAGCCGTCGCCCTCGATCTAGAACCGCTGCTTCCCACCCCCACACCGGGCCCGAGGCCTCGCGCTGCCGCAACATGGCCCGGTCAACATAGCCTGAAGAAACCTCAACGCCCTCCTCCTCCCCCGAGTGCCTTCGTGGCGCAGCCACACTCGTTCATCGCCTCGCCCAATAAGGCGAAACCTTTTGCGGAGATTCTCGTCGTCCCCCCAAAGGTCCTGGTGCATCCACTTTTTCGAGACGAGATAAAGACCCCAGACTGGCCCAGGGGATTCTCCCCGTACCCGGACTCAATGAACGATTCGACTTACAACATCATGGGCGAATACGGTTTTTCAAACGAGCGCCTCGCCCAGAAGCCCGCCACCGCGTGGTGGGATCCCAGGGGGTGGACGAAGCGTATCTGGGCCGGTGTTAGTGCCGCCATCATCATTCTCATCGTTATCATCGTCGCCGTCGCCGTCACCCAGGCCAACGCCAACCGATACCCAGACTACTCCAAGCTGTCGTATACGCTGAGTGACACATGTACGGATCAACCATGCGAGGACTCCTCACCAGAAATCCCCGACTGATAAACATTGGAAACCCCAACACAGACTCTGGAGAGGACTTTTTTGACAAGTTCAACTACTTCAACACATATGACCCAAGTGTGTTTCACTCACACTCGACTGCCCGGCGCAGCAGCATACTAACTGAGCCCGACAGCGGGAGGAATGGTTCACTACGTTGGCTCAGCTGAGGCGGCATCACGGGTACATTCAACACCACTCCTACTTGACGTAACATCAAACTGAACACCAGCCCAAAAAGAACCTGACGTACGCCACCTCCGACACGGCGGTACTCCGCGTCGACAGCACCACCGGCAATAGCTCCACCCCAGACGCCTCGACCGGCCGCTTCTCCGTCCGCGTCGAGTCCAAGACGCAGTACAACAAGGGCCTCTTCGTCTTCGACGTCAAGCACACCCCGTACGGGTGCGCCTCCTGGCCGGCGCTGTGGTTCTCGGACCCCAACAACTGGCCCGACTACGGAGAGATCGACGTCATGGAGGCCATCAACCAGGGCACCGACGGCAACCAGATGACGCTGCACACCACTTCGGGCTGCAAGATGGACGTTAAGCGCAAGCAAACGGGCAGCGTCCTCGAGACCGACTGCAAGAACTCGACAAACTCCAACGCCGGCTGCGGCGTCGAGGGCACCACCTCCTCGTACGGCGCCGCCTTCAACAAGGGCGGCGGCGGCTACATGGCCATGGAGTGGCGCGAGGAGGGCATCCGTGTGTGGCAGTTCGCCCGTTCCAGCGCGCCGTCCGACATCACTAACAGCTCGCCGGACCCGAGCGCCTGGGGCGAGGCCCTCGCCGACTTCCCCAACACGTCCTGCGACATGTCGTCGCACTTCAAGAACCAGTCGCTCATCATCAACATTGATGTCTGCGGCTCGCTCGTCGAGGCTAAGTACGCCGACTCGGGCTGCGGCGGCACGAGCTGCTCTGACTTTCAGGCCAACAACCCCAGCGCCTTCGAGACGGCGTACTGGGAATTTGGAACCTTCAAGTTCTACTCGGCTTCGTGATGTGATAAACTACTTAAAAAGGGATGTGTTCACACTGGAAAACACTGTTTATCTATATAAAGCATGAGATGATTGCCACCGAGGCAGGTCACCGGTGGCTAAAATGATCGTAACGGACGGGCGATCAATGACCTTTTGACTTTCAACGAGCGAGCGAGCCTTTCGACATTCTGGTGGTTTTACACTCGAGAGGCAGGGATTTTCTACAGATAAGACGAAAAGGGGGGGACGCAAAAGTCCTACAACAAAAGTTCATAGTTCTTTCACCATTTCAGAATGGCTGCGGACTTAATGTCTAGAATGGTCTTGTGTCTATATATTACAATTCACTCCTCGCAACCGGAAGAAGCTTGTGCCTTGTGCCGTCATGTGAAATGATACACACGCCGAAAGTGAGGAGTTTCGGTCCCAACCCATCGTCATACAAGAAATGCTGCCTGCCACAGCCCGGGGAAAGAAAAAGTCAAAGTGGAGAGGTCCCTTGAAGTCTATCATCCCTCCCCCCGTCGAAGCCTCCATCCCGAAGAGGCTCCCCTTGAACGCCATGCAATGCAAACAATATGAAGCCACCACCACCAACCCCCTTTTTCATACACTCCCCGTCGACCAGCATCTACTCGTCCTTCGGACTCCTCATGTACGCATCAATCGCCGCGCTGAACGCCGCAAACGCAACGCACCCGCCCAGCGCCGCCTGCGGCCCCGCGTTCTTGGCCAGGATCCCGCCCGTCAGGCACCCCGCCGCCACGCCGTTGCCCAGGTCGTTCTTGGCCCGCAGCCCCTCGATCCCGCACTCGATGCCCGCGAACAGCGCGCCCACCTTGCCAAAGTTCTTGGCCATGCTGTACGACCGCGTCCCCATGTCCTTGAACCCCACCCGCAGCTGCTGCCGCAGCGGCAGCTCCGCGATGGGCGTCGTCGTCGGCTTGCCGTCGATCGTCGCCGTGTGGAAGGGTGTGTCGTAGGACATCTATTGCGTCTTCGTGTGAGTTTCTCGGTCTCGTAAAGGCAGCTCAGGGAGGTGACTGCGGGGAGGGGGGCTTACGGAGGCCATGAACATGCCAAACAGTCCACCCATGCCGAATCCCATCACACCAGACATGACGCTCTTGGTCCAGCAGTTCTCCATGAAGTTTTGCATCTAGAACGGCTCGTCAGTGCTTTGCTCCTCTCACATTTGCGCAAATGCCCACACGTACAGCTGCCATCTGCGGATCCGAGGGACCCATTGCCGCATCGGCTGGCGATCCCGCCTGAGGGCCAACACCGGGGAAACTCATGATGAATAGATCGATCGATATTTCGCGGTAGGGAGGTACGTTGCTCGAAGCGCGATAATTGAATGCGATCGCGACGCGTGGAAGAGGTTCGCGGGAGTTGACGGATCACCAAAATTCTGCCGCAGCAAACCACTCAGCGTTCTCGATGGCAAAAGATAAATTTCTTATCTTATCGGATTTGGACTCAGTGGCACGTGCTTCTCCGACCGGCCTCCGAGCGGTCCCTCCCGAAGCTGGTGGGGTCCCTCCGGACATTCTCCGTGCGCCGCCCAAATCAGTAAACACAGCATCATCACTCTTACTGGACAGCAACACTCGTTTCCACGTCTTAAAATGAGCTACAAGAAGTCTGCCTCTATCGCGTGGGCACGGAATGAATCGCCCGCAATGACCCCGCTCGGCCTATCATATGAATGCCTATTGGTCAAAGTAAGAGTTGAGACCAATCCTGCCCGTCTTCGGCTCCAACTTCCGTCCAGCCATAATTGGCTGCAGTTTATCGTTACCATTCCGAGATGCAGCATCGGACGTGATTCTAATAACTTCAACCTGTTTCATGGGCATTCAATTCTGCAGCAAGAGGAAACGTTTACCGCAAAAACAGGTCACCAACGCCGTTCCTAAGTGTTCTCGTCCGGTCAACATGGTCCAGGCCGAGGAAGTCGTCGTCGTTTGTCGCAATGTCCCAGAGTACGTCGTCTGCCAAGTGTCAGAATCACAAACGCAACAAAGGCGATTAGCTATCTTACCATCCTGAAGGTATTGTGGCTTGGAGAAGTGCGATCTCTTAACCACCGCAAACTTGATCTTCTCGAAGCTCTTGCCCTTGAAGCCAGTCCTCTTCTCGAGACGCTTTTTGGTTTCCGCAAACGGTTCGCTCTGTGCCATATTAGCATCAAACAATAAATAAATCAGGTGACGCGTACCTCAATGAGCAAGAATTTGAACGGAATGCCGTGGACTCTGTTCGGCTCATTCTGGAAGTGGAACACTTGAATGAAGTTGTTCGCCTCTTCCTCGTTGGCCTCTTCTTCAGGAACTCTCTCGGCGTAGACGTTCGTGTAGTCGTTCATGCTGATAACAGGGTAGTCCCGCGGGAGTTCACGATAGAACTTGTGACTGCTGGTCTCATACACCCGGATGCGGCCTCCTTCAGCTTCCTCTGGGATACCCGCCTTCTTGACCAAGACCTGGATGAGGTCCTCAATGTTGCCATTCTTGGCGACAAGGAGATCGTAGTGGTCCTATTTGGGGTCAGCGTCTCGCACAGCACTCTTTGAAAATTGCCTCACCTCTTTCGTGATGCCTTCGCTGAGCCATGTAATCTTGATACTCTTCTTGGTGTCCAACTCAGCCAAGCTCATGTCCAGGACTTCGAAATAGAAAGCATCTGTCCTTTGGCTTGTGCTAAGTTGGTTGTAACCTGAAGGGTTGAGGATGAGTTGTAAGCTCTGATTAACGCCGCGCTTGACAGTCGTCTTGGGGTTTCCCGTGGCCGAATTGACGGTCCAGAAGCGAATGTGAGTGGCCGGCACACCTATTCTGTCGGCGACGCGTTCTGAGAGCATGTCGTAAGTGATCTTGGAGTTCAGAACCAGCTCGAAAGGCTGGTACTTTTCGGCGTTGCAACGTGTCGGGTGCGCGTGGAATTTGACAGTCTTCTTGTTGTGCAGGAAGTCGTAGTATTCCCGCGCGTCGTCAAACCGGTCCGATTTCTTGACTGGCTGCTCTGGTGTTTGCTTGTCCTTATCGCCCAAACCCAGATGCTTCTCCAGAATGTTCTTATCACTCTTGCGCTCAGTGGTTTTTTGGAAGCAAATGATGTCACCGTCCTGTAGCTCTGCGGCTTTGAGAGACTGCTTAGCCTTCAAAGCCTCGATCATGGTTGGCTTGATCTCCTCCCACAATGAGATCTTCTCATCAGAAGGCAGCTTATCGCCCCAGCCCATCTTCTTCATAATGATCGGCACCAGCTCCTCGACCTTCTTCTCCTTACTAATATAGACGTGGCCGATGCCATTCAATGACTGCTCTTCGACATCGAAGTGCTTGAGGAAGAGTAGGATCAAATCGTTCTTCACAACCACCCCATTGAGCTGGCTTTGATAAGTCGGCCAGATTGCTTCGCCTTCAGGTGTAGTCTCCTCGGCGACCTCGGCCCAAACTCTCAAGGACTGGTCCCGGTGCGCGGCAGCCCTCTGGAAGGTCTCCTCCACCGTAGGGCGAAGATCCATGATGGGTTGATCGGGACGAATCGTCTTGTTCTGCCGGTTGACCATAATCCACAGTCGAATCTTCCGGGGATCTTCATCAATGTCCTTCGCAATCGTCGCTACCAGCTCTTCCATCGCAGACTGACGAAGTACCCTGTAGGACCGGGGGGCGGCCTCTGTCTCGGCTTGGTCCGGCTCAAACGAGGTCAGATCCGTGCCGCCATGCTTCCGGAAGCTCTGCTCCGTGATGACCTTAACACCAATGTAAAGATGCTGCTCCTCCTTTTCCTTGCGCTTCGCCTCTCTGAGGGCGGTTTCCTCCTCAAACCTGGTTCGGAGATGCATAGGAATGTCGTCCTTGGTGACAGGGCAAAGAATGTTGTCGAGGCGGGTTTTGCGAATATACACCAACATGTAAGCGCTGTTCTGGCGCAGAACTGGGGTCTTCTTCTGCATGGGGGCGCGGAGGTAGGCGTTGGGGCTGGTCTTGTACTCTCCGCCAAAGTTCTCCTCCAGGACCTCACGCATTGTAGCCTTCGTAACCTTGTCATCGTCGTACTTGTAGAACCATCCATCCTTCTCAGGCTTGAGGAAGGCATAGTAGTGGCCAGCGTTGAGGTCACCACTGTGAACAAGTACACCGTGCAGCTGGTACTCCCAAGACTCTGACCTGTCAGCGTCTTCGGACAGGTAAGGGGACGCATCGAAGTGCTCGGGGAACTCGTATCGGTCATTGATCTTCATCATCGTGTCGCGTTGAATATCGTACTCGAATCGCTTGAGCTGCAGGTGGAGGACGTTGGGGAAGCTCTGGAAGATCACACCCTTGTTGGCATCCTGAAGCTTGAACTCGTCGCCGGCAAAGTACTGGTTCTCGCCATCCATCTTCTCCACCTGAACATAGTCCTGGAAACTCTCCAAGAGGTTCTTGTTTCCGCTCACGTTCA
The DNA here is from genome assembly GCF_026319265.1 of Colletotrichum chrysophilum. Taxonomy (NCBI): domain Eukaryota; kingdom Fungi; phylum Ascomycota; class Sordariomycetes; order Glomerellales; family Glomerellaceae; genus Colletotrichum; species Colletotrichum chrysophilum. The sequence goes on along the minus strand of NW_026517288.1, from coordinate 852,123 downwards.
GCTGAATATCCCAAAAGTCCTCGATACGGCTAGACTCGTAGTCGACGTTGATGCACGAGATGTAGGTCTTGATCTTACCGCTGAACATCTGAGGAAGAACATGTTCAGCTGGCGTGCCCTTCATCTTCTCCTCCATGCGTTCCATGAGCTTACGCGACAGCTCTTGAACATCTTGCTGTTCAAAAATGTGTCGCGTTTCCCACCCGAAAGATTTGGTCAGTTCATTGGTTCCGACAGCGGTCTCGGAGGTTTGGAGCTGATAGAAAAGACGCTGGAGTGTGTATGCACTGTTGCTCATGCTCTCTTCTTCTTGCGTAGGGATTTCGTAAATCGCCTATGTTTGTTAGCTTGATACCGATGGGGTGGGACAATTGCGACTCTACTTTTCGGAATGCGTTGGTAAAATACAAAGATTGGAGGAGAGAGTTGAGGTAGCACGTGGCACCTTGGTTGCGCAGACCGACATAGCCGGTTTCCTTCTTGGAGTCGTAGTTGTTGAAGTTGTGCCAGAGAACTCCCGTCTCGTCTTCGACGATGCGAACGTATGCCGTGATGTTGGCCGTCTCGTTCTCGCACAATGGTCGGTCGCCTGACTCCCAGGGAACATTGAACATCTTGCGAAGCTCCAGGAATCGAGTAAATCCCCAATCAGACTCCTCTTTGGTGAAGCGATGGTGAGCACAGTGATGGGTATATAATTTCGGGTCGTTCGGGTTCCATAGCACCAAGGCGAACTGCACGCAGCAGCTCCAGTTCTCGGGTATCTGAGTCGGCTCGAATCCATGCTCGAGGTAGATGGAGCACTGATCAACGTTATTGCCGTGCGGGAAGAGCAAGATACGCCTATGGAGGGTGGTTAGCTAGGTTGATGCGAGATGCGACGGGGAGTAGAAGCATACCATGGGTAGCCACCGGCTTCAAAGACGGGACCATGTTCTTTCTTGGACATTGACCTCCAGGACTCCACGGTCCACGTGTGATGGACATCTTCGAGGATGCGGGGCTCCTCGAGAAGTGGTGGGAAGATGACATCTTTCATGGCCTCATCTGGTCCGAGTTAGCCGGGGCAAGGTGTGTCGGCAGAGGATTGGGTGATCTCACAGTCGGTGGCTAAGGGCAGGTCTTGGAGCTGTTCGACCTCATTGTCGAGATTGTCTGGGTTGATGATGGCGATGGGCTCCTTCTCGGAGTCGGGGCCGCCGACGTATTCGTCGGTGTCCACCACCATCTCGTTCGGCGAGTGTATGTCGTTGTTATAGCTCTGTGTCGGTAGCGATGAGGGTTAGCTCAATTCAGGCTTGGCGGTATGGTAAATTAGGCGACGGGTGGGAGTGTTGTCTGTCTGGAGAGGATGGCCGAGCAGCTTGTGGGCTTGGACTTTGGAGGATGGTGGGGTGAAAAGCAGGTGAAGCACATGGGACGTGCCGAGGGGAGATTGCAGCGACGAGGGCGGACTCAGCAGACGGGAAGCTCAAAGAACGGAGGCGAGAAACAATCGGGCAAGGGAAAGAGGGGCTGAATGGCAAGTGAGTGGTTGTCGAGGCTTACCATGGTCTACAACTGTGGTGTGCAAGAGGATGCACAATGTCGCTGCCAGTGCCAGGGCCGGGGCCAAAGCCAGGAAAGTACAGCTAGACAGCGATTCGCGCCAGTGCTGCCTCGATGACGAAGTAGGAGCCGCGAAGGGCAGGCGGGCAGCGGGTGATGGAAGGTAGCCGGCAGGCTGCGTTCAAAGACACGGGCACGGCGGGTGCAAGGAGCAATGGTGTCTTGGTGAGAAGGAATCGGCGTTGGAGTTGGTGTCGGCGAGGCAAGAGTAGTTGCATGAATTGCAGCCACGACCAGGAGGTGGAGGCGGGCGAGGCAAGACCTTGGCCTGGCTGTCTGGTACGGTAGGTAGGTAGGTAACCTAAGGTACCTCACCTTGCTTGGGTCGGTCTAGGTGTGAGCAGCAAGCAGCGTGTCGACGGTCGGTCTGCGTCGGTCGGTAGAGGTCTGGCGGGCAGGTACCTACAGTACTGACGCAAATGGTGGGATCTGGCCGCGGGGGGCAGCAGGCACGAGACAGGTTGACGAGTTCGAGGCGATTTACCAGTCAGCCCTCCTTCGTCCAGTGAGGGAGATGCAGAGTACGTGACTAGACACTGAGCTTGAGCACTGCCTCTGCGGAAATCCAGTCGTCGTGGAGCAGGGAAGGAGAAGAAAAAAAAATAAGTTGGGGAGGGCGCAGTGTGTGGTGCCGCGACAGAGAGCAGCCCGTACAGTTGATTTGCTTGATCCTCTTCCTCCAGTGTCAGTGAAGTGTGAGAGGCAGCTCGATGGAGACGGGACGGGGACTGCGATGGAGACTTGGAGAAAGGTATCGCCTGTTAAGGAAACGGGTTACGATGCTGGTTCAGCCTTGACAAAAGTGGATACCTGAGGAATCGCAGTCGAGGGCATTGCCCCGCTGTCGAGAGATCAGCCCAGCCAGTAGGAACTTTTTTATGCCCGCCTGGCTGGGCTCACCTCTCAACTCCATGCTGCCATGGAGCAAGGAAGCCCATCTCTGTGCATTCACTGCAGTGTGTACGCAGCAGGTAAGGTAGGTACCTTAGCGCAGCAGCACCGTCAATCAGTCGCCAGTTGCTGGGTGCTGTGCGGGCACGCGGGACCACGCCCGGAGCAAAGCTGCCCTATTGTTGCTCCACTCCCACTCCCCGGGCTCACCTCAGTCACCACACTACCTCCCGTCTGGTGCAGCGAGTGCTACCACGCAATCAGCAGTTCCCCACCTCCCTCTCCAATGACGTTGCTGTGACCGCCAACATGGCTGCTTCGTTTTCTTTCATGTCTGCAAGCCACACGTCGTCTCTCCTTGCCTTAGCACGTTACCTCGCTTGAAGCAAGGCACGACTTGACACTGGTGATGCCGCCTGTTGCTGGGGCGAGCAGCACGACGCTCCCGATAGCCTTGCATCTAGGGGGATTGCTCTGTAACAGCGGGCAAGTAGACAGGGCGAATGCCAACGCACTTTGCACTTTATTCGAAGCATCGGACATCAAGTCAATGTGCCTACTTAGGTTGGGAAAGCCTCCCTATTCGGCTGTTGCTGTTCCGTTTCCGGGTCGAGTAACATGAGCACGCCAATTGTCCCTTTTGTCCCGTCTCCCCTATTTCTCCTATGGCTGTCCTATTCTCACTTCCGTTCGATCTCTTCTTGAGCATCTCAGCATTTGGGTCCTCAACCCGAACGCAGACCTCAGACGATATCTCCAACTCATTCATGACTAAGTGCACAGGCGTTCGATAACCTCACCTTAGCTTAGCTTTCCGAGTGCACAAGAGCTGTCAATGCGAACCCCGACACTTCGGCCGAATTCAATGCTGCCTCTGTCTAAGCAACAGCTTACCATCTGGCACACCCTGACTCTTCGACGTGCGCCTTCCCACAGCATTGGATGCACGTAAGCTCTTACACCGAACATCGTTGGCGACGCTATTCTTTCCATCACGGGATCCTCTGGAGGCCAGCTCTGCAACTGTATAAACCTTACATGATATATGGGAGACGGTGCAGATGAGATCCAAGACGAGATCAGATGCGGCAGCCCACTTCAAAACTGCCCATTGCGGAACCCCTCCCGTCTGGAGGCTGCCGGTCAGTTACAAATGTCACATCAACTACATCTGCCTCATGATTGGCAGCACAGCCGAGTAGAGATCCCGAGGCAATGCCTATTTCTCCCTCAGCGAACCCAACCATCGACTGCTTCCATCCCATCGCTCTTTCGCCCATGGTGTGATCCGGAAAAATAGGCCTCATACAGGTCCAGTGCAACCAGCTCATCAGGTCCGCGGTTAGCAGGAAAGAACCTCGTCTCAGTACGTCTTCGAAACAAGACAAGGTTGAGCCTTGTCACAGGGAAACAAACATCTGCCCACAAGCATCTTGAACATGTGAAGACCTCTTCTTGCCTGGCTTGACTACCTATCAAGACATCGACATCATCTCCTCTCGTGCTGGACAAGCGCCCAATGCCTGAAACGGCGCCTCACTCTACCTCTTTCGATCAAGATGTGATTCTTCCCCTTGACCGAGCTGACATGTCTGGAAATCCGGTCTGTCAGGCGGGAGAAACGCACCTCCAAACAGCTCGTGCAGGGGCTCCATCCCGCCCCCTCGGCCCAATCACGAACCGCCGCTACTACGCTAGACCAGGGATGCCCGTTACGGCAGTCCGCAGCGTGGTGCGCCGATTCCGCAGTGTGGGGTACCCGTTCCAGACCCTGCCAGTGCCTGCCCCAGGGTATCATTCAGCGGCCATTTCCTGCTGCGAGAGTCATCCAATCCGTCCACCACTTTTCAGGCCCCGTCCCCGGGAGACCACCAGACCATGAGCTTCAACAGCTGCCCAACCGTCCCTCGAAGATCCTAAAATTCGCTCATATACCCCTTCGCCCGACCCTCCTACAGGTCCAGCTTTCCTCCCGCACCTGGAGTTCCGACAGCTCCTACAGCAGCTTCTGCTTGCTCCCTGCGCCGACGACTTTTTCCCAGAGATACTCCCCGCGCATGGAATCGACGGCATGGTTTCAATCGCATTGCGGCATGCCAGCCATGCCAGTCGACGATGCGGACTGACAGCAGCCCCGAGGAGGGCATCGCCCGCGGCTAGGAACAAGCTCCTGGATCTCAGCGCCTCGCTGTCGCAATGGCGCCCCATGAGCAGCTCGAATTGGAGACCGGTGTCGGTCCTAGACGAGTGAGTGCGCCGCCAAATCCTTCCGTCGTGTACCTGTCGTCACATGCTGACCCAACCTCCCCCAGATGGGTTGCCAAAGAAGCACGTCCTATTAGTCTGCGCCAACTTATGGTCTTTGGTCGTTCTCTCACGGAATCACGACTTCTCAGCTCTGCAAACTACGTTCGTACGGAGCTGCCAACTAGGTACGTCGTCGCCGCCACCGAGTCATACCGCCTCCGCAGAGTCTAAAAGACTAACTCGACCCCCACGACAGAATCGCCCACCGCATAAGAGATCTGGAGCAGCTTCCCTACGTCGTCGTCGAGAACCCCCACATCAAGGAAGTATACGAGCTCTATCAAAGAGCCTTCGACACCTTTCGCAAGGTCAAGGAGATCAAGAGCCTTGAGGACAATGAGCGCTTCTGCAAGATCATCAGCGGCATGCTGAAGGCGCATCTGACCGTCATTCCAAAACTGTCGATGGGCATTCTCGAATCCAGGGGCTTGATGGATGCCGAAGACTTGGACAAGTTTATGAACACCATCCTCAGATCTGTAAGTTTCATACCCCCCTGCACGGCCGCGCCGACACCCCACGTTGGCACCCTAACATACCCCGTGTAGAGAATCTCCCGTAGAGTCATCGCCGAGCAACACCTCGCCCTAACAGAAACATACCACTCCCCCTGGTTCTCCCCAGGGGCGAAGCTCAACGAGTCAGAGTTCATCGGCGAGATCTTCATAAAATGCATCGCCCGCGACGTGATCGAGCGCTGTAGCCACGCAGTCGAGGCCCTCGCCCGCTCCACGTACGGCCGTGACGTCGAGGTCCCCGAAATCAAGGTCGTGGGCCACCTGGAAGCAAGCTTCCCCTACATCCTCAGCCATCTGGAGTACATCATCGGCGAGCTGCTCCGCAACTCGGTCCAAGCAGTTATCGAGCGCCGCCAGCGTAGTAAAAACCAGAGCGGGCCCGTCCCGCCTATTGAAGTGACCATCTGCGAGGCCCAGCAACATGTCATCATCCGCATCTCAGACCAGGGCGGCGGCATACCCAGAGACGAGCTGCCGTTCCTCTGGTCCTTTAGTAAAGGGCCCCAGAGCGAGCGCCGGCTGGAGAACCTGGGACGGGTCCCTAAACTGGCCGCCACCATGCAAGAGCTGCACGTCACCGACGAGCTGGGCCGCGCGGACTTGAAGACGCCAAATTACGGCAGCTCTCTGTCCTCCATGACTACCCGACCGCCGAACCTGCGTCTCGGCATGGGTCTGCCCCTGAGCAGGGTGTACGCGGAATACTGGGCCGGAAACCTCGAACTACACAGTCTCGAGGGCTACGGCGTAGATGCTTTCCTTCAGATATCGAAGCTTGGCAACAAGAACGAACAACTGACCACCAGAGCATCCATGGATGCTGTGTAGCTTCAGTGTAGAGTAGAAATCATCCTTTCTTTTATTCCATATATGTCAGGGCTAGGCACATGTAAAGATACCAACACGAATGACGACGACGGCGGAACCGGGACATTGCAGGGACGGCGCAGTGTAGTACCTCATTACGAACACGCATTGAATGTTTAGGATTATGGACGCCTTTCTCATTAATTTTGGTATCATGAAAAGGTGAGCTGGATTACATCGTGACTAAGAAACAGGGGGTAACTAAACGGGGAAGAAAGGGGGTAACAGGTTTTGTAAAGAAGAAAACTCCCGACGCATGGCCCATCTCATACCATGTCGTAGGACGTGGCTTTTGTGTGTTGTTTTTTTGATAAGACTCAGGTCGTAGTCATAAAGTCGATCACGGCGTCCAGTACGAACGACCAGATTTAGTGGCATATCCATAAAGATGCGTCTGGAAGACCGGGGACGATGCGGGCCTTTGGTGTCTTCGATCCCCGGAAGCTAAGAGAAGAACAAATGTCGAGAATCCAGCAAGCACCGACTGCCGAGACATAAACCGCTAAAAACTCGAGGCAAAACCTCGCCGTGGACACATTTAGCGGCGGCCGTGGCTGCGGACGGCGCTTCCTTGCATCTGCTCCAGCTCGGTCTCGAGCTGCTTGATCTGGGCGTGGGTCTGCTCGAGGTCCTTGTTGAGGCGGTCGCGCTCGGCAATGAGCTTCTGCTCCCACTGGCGGAAACGCTGCTCCTCGATCTTGACCTGCTCGGTGAAACGCTTGCGCAGCGCCTCCTCCTCCTCCTTGAACTTGGGGTTGTCCAGCTTCCTGGGGCGGGCCTCGCCGAACTTGCGGGTCTCCATTTGCTGAGCGCGGTAGGCCTCGTAGTGAAGTTCCTCGGTGGTGTGGATGAGGTCGAGCATGTGGGTGCGGATGAGGATGGAGCGGAGCTTCTTGAAGTCGCAGTGGTCCTCGTTCTCGACCTCAGCAACACCCCAAGAGTACTGACGACCTTTGACGACGCGGCCGTCGGCGGACTTGACATCCTTCTCGGAACCGATGACGGCGAAGGGCATAGCGGCCATCAAGCTGCGAGCGTGCTGAGCAGCAGCCTCATCGTCCTCCTCGACGGGGGGCTGGTAGATCTTGATGCTCTGAGCCTCGATAACGGCGCGAATCTGTGTTGGAGCACGTCAGTGTTGGTCAGTAGGAAATTATCACAGACACATACGCGCTGCTTGAACTTGGCCAGGTCCGCAGGGCTAAGAGTATCAGCCTTGGCGATGACCGGAATCAGGTTCACTCTCGAGCAGAGTCTCTTCATGACCTCGATGTCGAGGGGCTTCAAGGTGTGGCCGGTGGGGCGGATGAAGTACAAGCAGGCGTGGACACGGAGGTCGATCTTGTCCTGGCGGCGGGGCTGCTGCTCCTGAAGCATGTAAGACTCGTGCTGGTCGTCGAGGAATTCGATGATGGGCATCCACGAGTCGCGGTTGTTGACGTAGTCGCCGAAGCCGGGGGTGTCGATAACGGTCAGGCGGACTATAGCAGGTTAATCGTATGATCCAGACATTGGGGTTCCTGGGAGAACCATACCCTTGAAGAACTTCTCCTCAAGCTCAGCCTTGGTGATCTCGATCTCGACGGTCTTGTCGACCTGCTTCTGGTGACGGCGCTTGTGGTCGGCATAGTTCTTGATGGTCGTGGAGAAGAGGGTGTTGATGAAGGTGGTCTTTCCAAGGCCAGACTCGCCCGCAACCTAGAATGCAATCAGTATCCCGTCCAAGGTCGTCCAGCGAGATGCCTCTCAATAGAATTTTCGTACCATAATAGTAAAGCCAGCTCCTCGCTTGGCGACAATCTTATGCCGCTGGTTGGGAAGGTTGGCGATACCAATCGGTGAAGCGCTCTCGGCGGCGGCGGGGGCCATTTTGGGCGGTATTTGAAGGTTGACTGCTCAAAACACGTTGTTGATGGCTGGTTGGAGCTGTTTGGCCGCGAGTCTCGCAATTGAACACGCGACGGATTTCGTGATGTGGTTGCGGTGTGGGCGTGTTGACAGTTGAGTTGGGGAGGTTTGAGCTTGTGCTTCAGGGGAATCAAAAGGTGCCACCTCCAAATTTCCCTTACGGTCTTCTGGGGTTGTCTGCTGCACATTCATTGGGCACTTGTCCAGGGGACTAATGAAAGGGCCCCCCTTTTCCTGCCAATCAGTCCCCTTTTCCCCTGGTCCGTTCACCCAACAGCGCGCCTTACCTTGATGGGGATAGCCCACGGAGATAAGGATGAATGATTCGCCGACCCCACCAAAAAAAGTCCAGTCCCGGCTCAATCGATAAGAAACTTGGAGAGAATTTCTGTAGCTTCAAGGTGAGGAAATGGGTGCCAATTGACAATGAAGACCGATTTCAAGGTACGGTTCGCGTCTTTTCCCGCAAGCGCATGCGATTCTGACCAGGTGTTAAACTTGTAGTTCTCCAACTTGCTCGGCACGGTTTACTGCCAGGGCAACCTGCTCTTCAGCCCCGATGGCACCCATTTGTTCTCCCCCGTAGGGAACAGGGTCACTGTCTTTGATCTTGTGAAGTAGGTGAAGGCTCGCAAAATGTCGCGAATTGGCGCATAAGGCACTGGTATGCTAATTGTGATCTGTAGTAACAAGTCTCACACTCTGCCATTTGCGCATCGAAAGAACATCTCGAGAATCGGCCTGACGCCCCGGGGAAACCTGTTGCTGTCAATCGACGAAGATGGCCAAGCTATCCTGACGAATGTCCTTCGCCGAATCGCCATTTACCGATTCTCCTTCAAGTCAGCTCCCACCACGCTGTCATTTGCCCCATCTGGACGCCACTTTGCCGTTGGATTGGGTCGCAAGATCGAGGTCTGGCACGTTCCATCCACCCCGGACGCCAACGCCGAAGGAGAACTCGAGTTCGCCCCCTTTGTGAAATACCACACCCACACCGGCCACTTTGACGACGTGCGCCACATCGAATGGTCTAGCGATTCGCGATTCTTCCTTAGCACGTCCAAGGATCTGACGGCCAGGATATGGAGTTTGACTCAGGAAGAGGGATTCGTGCCCACGGTGCTCTCCGGTCACAAGCAAGCTGTGATTGGCGCCTGGTTTTCGGAAGACCAGGAGACAATTTACACGGTCAGCAAAGACGGCGCAGTTTTTGACTGGCAGTATGTCGGAAAGCCGGTTCAGGACGAGGACGAGATGGTTGACGTCGACGAGGACGATATGCGCTGGAGGATAGTCAACCGACACTACTTCATGCAGGGCAGCGCGCATGTGCGCTGCGCGACCTTCCACCCCGAGTCCAATCTTTTGGTGGCCGGCTTCTCCAACGGCACCTTTGGCCTGTACGAGATGCCCGACTTCAACATGATCCACAACCTGAACATCTCTCAAAACGACATCGACTTTGTAACGATCAACAAGAGCGGCGAGTGGTTGGCTTTTGGCGCGTCGAAGCTGGGTCAATTATTGGTCTGGGAATGGCAGTCAGAGTCGTACATCCTCAAGCAGCAGGGTCACTTCGATTCCATGAACTCTCTGGTCTACTCGCCCGACGGCCAGCGTATCGTTACGATCGCAGACGACGGCAAGATCAAGGTTTGGGACGTCGAGTCAGGATTCTGCATCGTAACCTTCACAGAGCACACGAGTGGCGTGACAGCCTGCGAGTTCTCCAAGAAGGGCAACGTTCTATTCACATCTAGCTTGGACGGCTCAGTAAGAGCGTGGGATCTCATCAGATATAGAAACTTCAGGACATTTACGGCCCCGACGAGGTTATCATGGTCCTGCATGGCCGTCGACCCCAGCGGCGACGTCGTCGCTGCTGGATCTCTGGACTCTTTCGACATCCACATCTGGTCTGTACAAACAGGTCAGCTCCTGGACCAACTGTCAGGACACGAAGGACCTGTGTCCGCTTTGGCCTTCACGCCAAACGGAGACTCTCTCATCAGTGGCAGCTGGGACCGCACCGCAAGAGTGTGGTCCATCTTCAACCGAACACAAACAAGCGAGCCTCTGCAGCTACAGGCCGATGTGCTCGACATCGCCGTGCGCCCCGACTCGCTGCAGCTTGCCGTCTCAACGCTGGACGGTCAGCTGTCGTTCTGGTCTATCCAGGATGCAGAGCAGGTGTCAGGTGTAGACGGCCGCCGCGATGTCTCTGGTGGTCGCAAGATCACCGACCGCAGGACAGCAGCCAACGTGTCAGGCACAAAGAGCTTCAACACGATTCGATACAGCACAGACGGCAGCTGCTTGCTGGCTGGTGGCAACAGCAAGTACATCTGCCTTTACTCAGTCCACACGATGGTGCTTCTCAAGAAGTTCACCGTCAGCGTCAACCTGTCCCTCTCCGGAACGCAAGAGTTCCTCAACAGCAGGCACCTCACCGAAGCCGGCCCTGACGCCATGCTCGACGACCAAGAGGCCTCCGATCGTGAGGACAGAGTGGACAACACCCTCCCAGGCTCTAAGCGCGGCGACCCTTCCTCGAGGAAGAAGCAGCCCGAAGTCCGCGTCTCCGGCGTCGCCTTTGCGCCTACAGGCACAGCCTTCTGCGCCGCCTCCACAGAGGGCTTGCTGATTTACAGCCTCGACAACCTCCTGCAGTTCGATCCCTTCGACCTGAACATGGAAATCACACCCGCCTCCACCCTCGCCGTCCTCGAAAACGAGAAGGACTACCTCAAGGCCCTGGTCATGGCCTTCCGCCTCAACGAGGCCGGTCTGATCAAGCGTGTGTTCCTCTCAATACCGCACAGCGATATCGCCCTCGTTGTTGAGGACACGCCAATCGTCTACGTCCCGAGGTTACTCCGCTTCGTGGCTGCGCAAACAGAGGAGACGCCGCACATTGAGTTCTGTCTGCTCTGGGTCAAGGCGCTGGTCGATAAGCACGGTGCCTGGCTCACGCAGCACCGAGGCAAGGTCGATGTTGAGCTGCGTGTTGTTTCGAGAGCTGTCGCACGAATGAGGGACGAGATTAGGAGGCTTGCGGACGACAACGTGTATATGGTGGATTACCTGCTTGGCCAGGCCAGTGAGAAGGAGTCGAGCGGTGTGAAGATGCTGGATCTTGCGGCCTACGACGCACCCAGCAAGACTTTGGCGATTGGAGACGCGGAGGATGGCAAGAGCGAGTCTGATGGTGAGGGTTGGATTGGTATGGATTAGATAATGGGCTGGAATAGATAAAATTACAATGTATACCCCGTTTTTACAATTTCCGGCATCCTACATCCTCGGTGATATCTTTCAGTGCCCGGCCGGCACCGAATATCCTGTGCAGTGGCGTTATCGGCATATCGTATTTGGTTACAGTTTCGAGGAGTCCCGAGAGGGCACGTCCTAAATAAGTCAGTCACAAAGGTCGAGGATCTCAGTTCGACTACTCACCTTCCACGCCTCGTCCAGGCCAGTCGATCGAACCCATTTCGTGCCAGAGTGTTCCGTACCGTCCAGAACTGAGTAATGCAGCTTGAGCCACTCATCGTCATTCTTGATCCTGATCCATCGCTTATTGCTGTATTTTTGGGATAGCTCCTGACAAATTCCGAGTGCTCGTATCACTTTGATGGTGTGTCCATCATCAGACTGGTGGTGAAATCTGGGGAGAAGATCTGTCTTGATGTAAGCATGCTTTCTCTCATTGACTTGAGCGACTGAAGTAACCTGTAGGCTTGGAGACGAGGTGCTTGTTCTGGTCCTTGTCCTTCGGCCTGTACGAGCTGATCGCGTCGGCGCGGATCTGCGGACTACCGCGCGCCGCGTACTGGACGAGGTCCATACGGATTTTGTGTTCCAGCATCCGAATCTTGTTCTCTGTGGAGATCCAAGATTTGGAGTTGAAGCAGAGGAAGATTGGCGATGCGTTGACGTGGTGGCTGTCCAACCATTAGCGGCGCTCAACTTCTCAAAGAACCCCGAATACTTACATCAAGAAGAAGTCCCATCTGGTCTCCTTTCCAGGCTTTATTGCTGCAGTCCCAGCAACATAGCAACTCGCGTGGAACATCTCTGCGGTCCTCTCATCAAGTTCCTCAGGCAAGACCTTTACCTTGCTCACAATCTCCATCATCTCACCTGGCGCACGCTTGAGAACCCCGTCAAAAACCTTGTTCGAATCCTTCATCTGTACCGAGTTCACCAACTTCTCCCTCCCTCTAATCTCCTCGATCAAATCCATGACTTCGGGCATCGGCGTCTTCGCATTCTTTGCGTTCTTCTCGGCCTCATTGAAGAATTCACCAAGCTGGTTCTTGTGCACAGAAGCCTCTGCCAGGGCCTCGGCGACGATGGCCGGCTGCTCCCACTCGACGCCGTACATGAGCTGAATGATGGGGTGCAGGAACCCCGCAGACATACGCTGAAACATGTCCTCGGCGCGCGCGTCACCCTTGAAGAGGTACTCGTTAAGCGTCTCCTCCCATCCCTTCTTCTCGATCTCGCGCTGGAAGAAGAGGAGGAAGTCGGGATAGTGCTTCTCCCTGCCGAGATACTTTTGCGCCTTGTCCCAGTCGTGTAGCTCGTCTGCGACGCCGTTGCTGGGGTCCTTGGCTGGACGCTGGTAGTTTGCATTGTCTTTCCATGCGAGTTGGAGAGCATCAGAGTCGGCGCCAGTGCCGTAGAGGGCAAGGAGGTGATGAGGTATCTAACAGGGGGGTGAGAGAGTTTCTACGGTGGGTGAGAGACAACTAACGTGGTTGTGGAATCCTTCAGCGTTGAAGAATACATGGTGCTTCTATGCAATGGTCATTACAAGTCTGATAAGATGAGGTTGTTTATGAGGGCCCTACTTCGAGGTCCTTTTGCAGAAGCTCAGACACCTTATTCGCGGAGGCATCCTGCTGATTGAACTTCCACAACCCAGTGTTTCCAACCGGGACCTTAATGTTGTAAGCCGTCGCCATTTTGATTGCTCTCGTGAAGTTGAAAAAATACGGTCGGTTTCCAATGATGGCAATGTGCTTAGAGATCCTCTTCGGTGCAGGGGATAGTCGCATCTTAGATAAAGATAAGCATCAACCCCGGGGAGGAGCTTCAGGCCGGAACTGAACCTTAATTAAGTACGCACTGCAGCAGGGGCACCTTCGACATGTAACTTCGCCAGCTTACAAATGAGGCACGTAGGAAAGGGGCGAGCGCGATGGATGACATACGATTCGGCTGTGTTCCCATAGGATGGTTAGTAGCGGGTAGGTTGGCAGGGGGTCTGTGATGCCCCTGTTTGAGTTTCCTCCTTGTCAACTACCCCAGATTTTGACGTCATCACCACGCTACGGGGTTGTAAGCGCGAGGCGACCCGTCGATTAGGCTAAGCCGTTTGGAGCCGTTTGGCAATCATTATTCAATTAGATTCACTTATTTGTTCTGGGATATTAGAGCTCGGATGATGTATGTCAGCTCCGATGACCTATCCGGCCTGATCTGGGTCGATCTTGACCTCGGTGCCGCCCGGACAGCGAGGATGTCCGAAAAGGAACAGGATACCGCCGGAAGTCTTGGCGGCGCCGTTTGTAAATCCGACCGATTTACAAGTCCGGCTTCGAGAACTGATGCCAAAACCAAGTTAGAATACCATCAGTGTAACGACGTTGAGTGTCGGTTGGTAAGCTCGGGTGGGGAAATCGTGGAGAAGGCATTCTAGACCCAACTCGGCTCTGGGCGTTCAACGCGAAAGCCGACTAGATGTGGAGTACACGTTCACGAAGTTCGAAAGGGCCCTGACTTCATATATACCGTGGGTGAAATTGTATGTAGTCTGTTCTGACTTTGTTGAACAACATCAGGTTACAAGTCTCACTATTCTGAATAGATATTTGGAAGGACGGAGGGCTACTCTGATCGTGGAGGAATAACCTGGGTGCCTGGGAACTTACAAAACAGCTCCTCCCCTCTCAATGAATAATGGAAAGGCTGCGGATAAACCAGTTGTAACGAGGCTGGTGGCGATCTTCAGATATCCCTTACTGACTCAGATTGCTGGCCAAGGCTTGGCGTTCAAGCCACACGCCTCCCTTGGCCTGCGACTCAAATAAGGCTGCCTCAAGCATCAAGAAGGCCTCTTTGCTGTTTGGCCGCTGCTGGTATCAAAAATAACATCCAAAAAAATAATGCTTCCATGGTCTAAATATAAGAATTCACCACCCAGGTCAAGCTCAAATTCAGCTCCTGACAGCTACAGTGGGTTCACTTAGACGCATGAGATCCTCTATTTTAGACGAGAACTTGCACGAGCTGTCTCATCTGTAGTCTCAGAGCATGATACCATGTAATCACTAAAAAGAAAGAAAGACACGGTCCTTGAAAATACCACTCAGAAAAGTGTCGCCACCCGAAGCACCGGAGAATAAACGCGGTTATGTGTGGCTGGCCATCGAACACAGGCAGTGTCAACAACGTGCCACTCACCCTCATAAGGCTGATCGGTACGGTCTTCGCCTTCACTAAGGAATGGCAGAGCTTACGGACTCATGTAGGATTTTAACCCCTTCTTCTGCGACATCTGGCCTTGGCCTTCGAAGGGATGAGGGGCGAGAGTTGGGTATCAGGCAGCAAGCATTCGCTCCTTTATGGGCTGCCTATCTCCCTCTTTCCCATAGTAATTGGAATTGAACCCATACCAGTCACAAACTTCTGCTTCTGTCGTGACAACCGCTTTCGATGCGCTTATCGATCATCCTTCTGCTGCCATGGCTAGCAGCAGCTCATGGCCAAATCATGTCGGAGCCGCCAGAACTCGCCCGGCGTGACGACGTGCCGCCAATTTCTGACTTCCTACGTCGAGCTTTTGCTTCAGGTTTGTTGTGGGTCAAATTTGATAGCTGGGAGCTAATTTCTCTTCAGCTATCATCATCGGTGACTATCTGTACATAGATGGCGGTGAAGTCGCACAGAACTATGACGGCAAGAATTTGTCCTCGTATTGCACCCCGTCATGGCCAGGTTAGTTCAGCTCATCTTCCCAGTGCAATACAACAAGTCATTGACCTTCTTGTTTAGTGAACTCGACGCTATCGATTAATTTGAAGCAGTCCTGGAATAGCGCGAATGTCACGATGCTTTCTGCCCCTAAGGGCGAAACGCCCAGGATGGAACTCCAGGGCATCTGGCGCGATACAGAGTCCAAGTCATTCTACATCTGGGGCGGGCAAGTTCCGTATTGGAGTAAACCACCGGAAAACGACATCTGGCGTTTCGAGGTTGACGGCAATGGAGGCGGCACCTGGTCAAAGAGGAGTCCGCCCAATCTGGCCGAGCTATACAAACTTGATCGAGCAACAGAGGGTGCTTTTTGCCAGAGCAAAACCACCGGCTACTATTTTGGAGGCTATGCAAACGAGCGAACCGACTTGTCTATTACAGACAAGGACAAGACCCGCAACGTTCCAGGGATTGTGTCCTACGACTTGAAGACTGGCTCGATCAACCATACTACCTTCCAAGGGTCTGGAAACTTTACATTCAAGGGTGGCACCATGGAATATGTGCCCTTTGGGCCGGACGGCTTACTGCTCGCATTGGGAGGGTTTCAAGGAGCACCGACAGAGACCGGCTATGGCAACTGGACAGGCGTAGACTTCACTTCCGTTAATTTATATGATATAAAGGGTGAGTGAAAACATCAAAATCCACGAGTCTCGACTAAACCAATCGTAGCCAAAAAGTGGCACTCCCAGCGTACCACCGGATCGAAGAGCAGCATTCCACCACCAACAGAGAAGTTCTTTACAGTTGGTGTCCAAGGACCTAACAAGACATATGAAATGTGAGCAGGGAATTTCGTCGAAGTCACATGCAGCTCACACGAATGCCCAATTCAGCTTCATCTACGGCGGGCTGGTCATTGGAGAATCGATACGGAATGCCACCGACGACGTATACGTCTTGAGCCTGCCCAGTTTTGTCTTCTTCAAGGCCAACGATCCGCAATCGACCAGACGCCTGGAGCAGGCTTGTGTTGCAACTGGGAGACAGATGATCTCTGTCGGCGGAACAGACGGCCGCGCCTGGCCCTCATCGTTGACAGAAAAAGATCCATGGCCTCAGGGCATCGGCATCTTCGACATGACAGAGATGCGTTGGAGTGATCAATATAACGCAAAGGCGGATGCGTATGAATCTCCCGAGGTAGTTCAGAACTGGTATAGCCAGGGAAATCAGGTGGACTGGTCAAGCGATGAAGTGGAAGCGTTATTCAAAGAGTGTAAGTGAGCATTGACCCAGCAAGGTGAGACTGCAATTAATCTCAAGAGAAGCTTCACTCCCAGATCCTACGAATACGCCAACATCATCTCCAATCGTTGGCGGCTCTGGAAAATCAGGGAAGCCCACGGGTGCCATTGTCGGCGGCGTTGTCGGCGGACTAGCAGGTCTGGCTGTCCTCGCTGGGCTTGCCGCATTCTTGCTCAAGCGAAAGAAGCGGCGCCCGGAGACTCCTGATCCCGCAAACTACACTCCGGTCTCGAAGTTCGGTTCTGTTGGCGGTGCTCACACAGAGCCTGCTATGACCCAGGTCCATGAAGCGAGTACTAACCAACAGTCGATCCCTGTGGAACTGCAGGGTAATCACGGGGTTTCTGAGGCATACTCGCCAACTCCTGTTAGACATGAAATGGCGGCATGAGGTGGCTCACAAAAGTTGACGTGGGAATCCAAGGCTGAGTTATTCGATTAGACGCAAATTTACACATTTGCGAAGGACACATGGTATTTGGGAAGCAAGGAACCCGATTTCCTGGATAGTGTCAGACACAGTCAAGGGAAACCGGTCGTACTCGCTTCCACTTGACGACCCAACTTGATCACTGGTGGTTCATGTTTCAGCTTATTAAGATGCCCTTCGAGTGCATCCAACCTGATTCGATTCTCATGTAAGCGTCATCGCTAGGAGTAACCAAGCCTGCGGTAAGTTGCAAAGTTTCCGTAGTGTTCCTATTCGGTTGTGAGACGAGGCAAGCCCTCGAGGTGACAAGGATTGGACTCAGAAGCAAATTGTGTAATTTCACTTAAAGTTCCATGTACTACTTCAACGCTTGAATCATGATATATGATCTCTTTGCTGCAAAAGCGCCAGGATCGCAGACTGTGACCCGGGACAGTCATGAATCCACGACATAACATTCAATGGTAGTGTTCAACCCCTAAGATCAAGTGCTCGCCTTGCTGGTCAAGAATGCGACCAGAACGGCAAGGTAGGCTGAAAGACCAAGCAGAATTGTCTCAGTCTGGATATTCTCCAACCATACCAACACAATGGAAACAAGACCAGAGAATGCAAGGACAATGCCGGCTGCCGTTTGGATACTTAGGTTAGGAAGGAAGCCTAGCAACGCCACTGGAAGCAGCAAGAGAATCGCGCAAAACCAGATGAGAACAGCGCGGAAGAGGAATACCACGGCGGCGTAATAAAGGCTCTTGGCGTTCTTTTCTTGCCTTGCACTTCTATCTTGCAGTATGTTCTGTGCCCAGTCAGACCAAGGAATCTTCAATTGCAGTTTACCCGCCGCAGGGAATTAGAGCAGTGGAGGGAGATTACTCACGGTGAAGGAAGAGTCCGGGATCTTGTAAAACAGGCTCTCGAATGCGAGCCGCAGCTTATCTGGTCGTGTGCTGATGAAGTCGTTTACATAGCATAGGTACTTCATTTCATCTTGACCAAGGTAGCCATCGTTCCGAACTTTGTCGTACCTTAACTTATGTTCTGCGTCGCCGACCTCGTAGAGAGCTGCTATAGCTTTCTCATTTAGCAATGCCTGTTCTACTTTTGTTAGTGAGAGTAACACAAGTCAAGAAGTCGGATAGAAAACTTACGGTAGCGCGCAAGATTCTCGAATATTGCTTCTATCTTCTGATTACGAGGATCAGGCTCTTCGTCCGACTGTGTAGGGTGTTGGTTCGGCTGCCCCTGGACACCTTCTCCGTTGGCTATTTGCCAATCCATCTCGAGAAGCTGGTCTTCCATGCGAGTGATCTTCTGCTCGTAGTACAGGAGGCAACGGTTCCCGAGGTAGCTGAATTTGCGGTGGATCGCTATGTTGACTGATTCATCCTGTTCGGCGGCGAGGCGCGCCCAGCCCTCTGGATAGCGCTCGACTTTCAAGAAGTTAGCGCGACCGATGGCGAGACCATGAGACTCCGTAACGAAATGACTTACCATTATGACGGTATATCTTGGCGTGTACACCGCTGGGGATCTGCTGATTTGGATCTGGAATGGTCAGGCTTCCGCGGACGTGTAAGGAGCACCTAGAATTCGTACGATGAACAGATGGAGAATGCCTCTGGAAGTTGAGAAACCCGGGTAAGTTGCTTCCAAGTACACCCGAGCCGCCCCTATTCGGTCTGCTGGGAGGCGTTGCCGATGATTGCCCGCTGTGGCTGTTCAACCCAGCTTCGAGGTTGATCGGACGCGAACCATACATTGTTAACTCAGGAAACGGAATATTGTGAAAGAAAAAGATGCTGCAGATCCAAAGAAGGTTGTGAAACGGGCTCCATATTGTAGAAAACGGCCTTGGTGCAGCAAAGCCGACCAAGATGTGTTCGGACTACGGACATGGCGAGGCTCTCGTCAAGAGAGACAGAAATGTTGGTCTTTGGACCCCAAAGAGAACACACGAGGGTGTAGGGCGAAGAAATGTAAGCGGATGACCAAGTATATTGCGCCGCTCAACTCTGAACCTTAAGCAGTCCACTGACAACTCGAGAATAGAAAAATGGACCGC
Source organism: Colletotrichum chrysophilum (assembly GCF_026319265.1). Taxonomy (NCBI): domain Eukaryota; kingdom Fungi; phylum Ascomycota; class Sordariomycetes; order Glomerellales; family Glomerellaceae; genus Colletotrichum; species Colletotrichum chrysophilum. The sequence continues at coordinate 833,234 of NW_026517288.1, read as the reverse complement.
GGCGGTCTGGAATGGTGTGATAGCTTTTCCCCCTGACTGGCTGCCTGGTCTATGCTGTCGCGTTTTCCATAAGGGCGCTCTTCAGAAGACCGGTGATGCCTCGATTCAATTACTGGCAGTGCGAGAGGAGTAAATCGCACCGAATGAGGATTCCTTGTAGATACCGAGAATCTTTCGGGAAAGACTTTGATGAATGCTGGAGCGAAACGGACCTACGGCTTAGAGCAAGTAGACATGGCGATGTAGGCGAAGCTGAAAATTTGGAAGAATGGCGGTAAGAATCATAGGGCACTGGAGGCTGCAAGTCATCTTGCAGGCGCCGCTGCTATGTCCGCAGTCCACCTGCAGGCTTCGTGGTGCCCATCATGCACGGGATCTCCAGCGCATAGGGCAGCATTCTCACCGGTTGTTCAAGGCCGGCGCTTGTGTGAAGCGCGTCCAACACACCGGTCTTCAAGGCTGTCTTAGGCGCCATCTGTAAGACATCCTTTCGCGGGGGGAAATGCCCAATCGTCAGCGGGCCTTACTTGCTTGTTGGTATAGTGAGGTCTCCAGTGGTCTGCTCCAATGCAGTTGAAACCAGTCGTCTTTTTGAGCCGGAAGGGGCCACTTGAGTATGCAAATATTGACGCTGCTTTGGACATGCTCGGCTTAGCCTGATGAATAAGAAAGGAAAACATGGATAAACTTCTGAGGGACGAAGGGAAGAGTGTCCAGGAACATCGACAATAAGCAGGAAGGGCAAAGCTACCCAATGCCAGTTGCCTCCAGAAAATCGTCATGCATGATACGAGAGGTAGCATCTGTTGGTCCTAAGACCACAAAAGGGGGTAAGTGCCAGCTCGATGGTTGATATGAATGCGGTATAAAGTCCGTTGCGAGCACAGAAAAAGAATGGAGTCCAACTCCAAAGGAGGGGGAAGGGGGTACGGGTATCCATTACCTTGCATTCATCTGCCAATGACACCCAGAAGCCATCACACAACTTCATGCCCAACAGGAACGTTACACAGTTCTTCTAGTCAGGCAGGTGATGACGGTGTCTGACGCAAGGCCAGTCTTCAAGGCCATCTTCTTCAGATAAAGTGACCCCCTGTAGCCGGCGGTCCCGATGAAATCTGCGGTCCCCGCGTTCCGAGCCGTTTTTAGCTCGACAACCCCAGTCATGGGCCCCTATTTTCCACGCGCGTCCGGTGTTACATGCCGGACTTCGCCGGCACATAAGACAATGTCGTCCCGCGAATTTCAACGACAGCCGGTCAAAAGGCTTACTTCGAGCCATTTTTGGTAGACCGTTGATCGAGTTCGCTTTTCCGCTTTCATTCTTTAACCAGTCTGCGAAGCCACTTGGCTTGATTGTAATTGCTTGATTCGAAAACCGCTTCTACTCAGAAACATGTGCAATTGGTATGTTGCTGTTTCACCCAGTTGATGGAAAGCAAACCGATGCCATTCAATGCCATTCATGATGGCCTGTCTTTGCTCAGAGTGCCGTTTGACAAGTGTCCACAACGCTCGAGAAGTATAAAATGACAGGCGAGAGGAGACACGTCTGCAAGCGCAACAGTTGTCGTGGAAAAATGACGGATCCAGAAGCACCGCGCGCATGGTTGAATTATTACCTGGTTTCGGTGATTTTCAGAGTTTCGAGGTTTCGAGGTTTCGGAGGTTAGGGCAGGTTGTTGGTTCTGCAGCATCAAGGCGCCCATGGATCAGGCACGCTCTTCAGGCATATCCGGCCAGCTCTTTACGACCACGAAATTCAGACAAAAGACTCGACTTCGAATCCCCAGAGACCTTGCTAGATATCTTCGACTGTCTCGGTGAGTAACAAAGGAGATTGTCATTCTAGAGACAAAAAAGCGTCGGTTAAGGAAGATGCTAATCTGGTGGTAGCATAGGTTGACAGGGGTCAAGCCACCCCGGCATTCTGCTGCGCTGGCAGCGTTGCTCCGGGGATCAGCGGCTCATAGACTGTCTGGACTAGCAACATCCGCTCAGGTGAAGGCAGCATTCGGCCGAATCATAGCACTAGGAAGTGCTGCCTTCGGCCCGCTGCACTTGCAGCGATGGAGGCCGCAAGAGCGAGACTCGAGATTCAAATCACCGGTACGGTGAGCGGTCTGACGGGATGAAATGAGCATGGCTTGCCAATGGAAAGGGCAGGGAGAACCATCGATCTTATCAAGGATCGCTTGCCCCGGTCCCAACACGCACCGCGTGCGGTCCGCTTCCGTCCTCCCCTGACGCGCCCAAGCGAGAGGTTGTTTCATCAGTGACTTGTAAGGCAGACAAGACGCGATGATCTTGACGTGACTCCCGCAATCGAGAGTGCGGTCAGTTCACTCGCCACTGCGTCCCCTGGCTCCAACCCCTCCCGGGGAATCAGGGACTCGGCGTCCCGGTCAGCCTCCCATCTCTAATACCGGGCGACAATACAATGTTGGCCTGCAGAGATGCATGCTTTCCACGAGCCCTCGATGGTCCGCACCCAGTCGCTTCCTTGCGAAGGACCTGCACGAAGACGTTCTGGGATACGCTCACTGCCGCGCTCGACCAGGACCCCGGCTCACGAGTATCTTCCACGGTATTGTAGAGCCGCCTCAGCGCGCTGGAATTGCCGTGCAAAAAGGCCGCCGAGCGTGAGGGATGGGATGATGGCTCTTGCAGCCTTAATTTTATCAGAAATCCCCTGCTGGTTTAGGGCTCGCGCACGGAAAACGCGGCTTTTCGTGGATGCAATAAATACAGGCACCGATTTACCTTACTCTATCCGCCGGCCATCTTCTCAACCGTGTCACCCTTTTTCGTGTGGAGGCACGAGTTTGGCGAGAGAACTGTCAAATTGCCGCTACGAGAAACGCCGCCACCGCCGAAAGCAACCCTGGGGCTAACGGACCGACGAAATGTGTCTTCCCTTCCGAAACAAATCTCAGTGAGTAAAACCAATCGCCGCCATGCAGTCTCCGATACCAAAGACGGCTGACCAGGCCTTCATCGCTACCGTTCAGGGCTCCCCCGGAGGAAAGGAGTCGCCGCAGGTCTTTCATCTTGGGCAGCTCACAAGAACGAGCAAAAACCGAGTCGCCAGCCTCATCAGGAAGCCGTCCTTCTCACACCGATGGACGTGGCAACTCCAACGACTCTCATACACCGACGACGACCCGAGGCCGTCCTTGACACCACGTGAATCAGAGATTTCGACCATAAACGCGTCAAACACCATAACATTTTGTTGCACGGGACAAAATGGTTTGTGGTTTGCGGAGGATTGGCGCCGCGCAAAGCATTACTGGGTTTTGCAGCAGTCCGGCTCGTCTAGTCTTGAGGCACAATACAAGAGGCATTGCAACCAACCCAAACATACTCTTTTTCAGACCAGCGTGGATGTGACAAACTTCATGTCCCTCTGCTCTTTGAGGTTGTCTGTTAGGCGCAGAATCGCGAGGACGATTGGGAAGAAGGATTGCACCACAGCGCGTTATATAGCACGGCAGCTTCGTATGGCATCATCGACTTTCGATACCCACATCGCACTGGAGGACCACTATCTACATGATTTCGCAGTCGGATACGATATGAATTAAACCATAAATCGTGTGATCAACATTATACCGCCTACGCTATGCATCTAGGTCTTCCGAATCCCAAGACCCGACAATCCAAACGCCCAAATCCAGCAAGGCTATTCCTCGTCACTGCTATCCATTACAAAGCCGCCCCTAGTACGTTTCCTTGGCCTCGCCGCGGCCGCCGGAACATCATCATCTTCAGTGTCAGCTTCCGCCCCCTTTTCCTTATCAGCCTCTGCCGTGGCAGAAGCCTCTGGAGACAACTTTCTCCGTTTCCTTCTACTCTTACTTTGCGACGAACCCGGACTCGACGTCAGCGGAGTGTGGTTGTCTTCCTCTCCGCTTCCATCGTCCATGTCCACGTCAGCGCTGGGCCTAGTTGACTGTGGTGTGCCTCTTGTGATGGCCAGGACGTCGTCATCGTTGTCATCACTGTCGTCTAGCTGCATCGCAGCTGCCCGCTTCGTGGTCTGGGAAACCTCTGCGACCACCTTTTCCGCAACCTTGGCTACGCGGGACCGCTGAGCCTCTTCACGAATGAAGAACTCGCGATCGTACTCTTCGTCCGTCTCGTCATCGCTAGCGTGCACATACGCTTCACTCTTGATCTTTCTCATCTTCTCCCTCTCACGGTCCCGGCGTTTCCTGGCCTTTTCTTCGAGTTCCGAGTCATTGGGCGCCTCCTCGTCCTCGGTCGCCTTTCTGCGGCGTCTCTTCTTCGTCTTCTTGGCAGGCGCGTCAATCGCTTTGTGAACTGTCGGGCCAAGGGGCTCGAACAGCGGGCCGTCATCGAACATGTCGTCGTCGTCATCGTCATCATACTCCACGCGTTTCCGTGGCGCCTTCTTGCGCCGAAGCTGATCTTCGGCGGATCGACCATCGTCAAAGGTTGGCGGACTGAATTCAGCCTTGTTGATGAAGTCGAGGCTCTCACGCAAGTGGTCCGCGGTGACAGGAGGAGGGAGTACCCAAAGAGACTGTGATGTCTCATCAAGCATTGGGGCGAGCCTTTCCATACCAACCAGTTTCATGAGAAGACGCAAGTGGGGGTTCTTGAACATTGCCGTCTTGCGAGAGTCGTCATCCGGACGTACGGCTAATGGACGTTAGCAAGTTCATGCGCGGCGCTGGGAAGACATTTAACTTACTGAAGACATCAGGCAGGGCCTGGTCGTTGGGTGCGCCATCCTCCGGCAGCACATCAGTGCCTTCAACCGACGGTATGATCTCGTTTGCTGCTGCCCAGGCACGGCGTTCGCTTTCGACTGTCTCGAGCGTTTTCTTGACCCAAGCGATGTGATCAGCTTGATTCTTGTCAAGCAAGACGCCAACGACGATAGCAATCTGCTGCTCCCTGTCTTCCGTGTACTTGAATTCGAGTTCTGCGGCGGGTTTTGCGTGCGACAGGGAGATCGTCTGCTGCTCGTAGCCGAACTCGAGGTAGTGAGCCGTGCTGTTGATCTTGGAGAAGAGCATCTCAATAATGAGCTCTGGCCGCTCGTCGATCTTCTTGATGCACTTTCGAATGATCTGCTTAGAGAGTTCTTCCCACTCCTTGTACATTCCGGAGCTCTTGTTGAGAGGTTCCGGGCCCTTGATCATGCCATGGAAGAGATGGATGATGTCAACGCGGAACAACATGACGCTCATCTCTTGCTTGAACGCGAGACGGTAAAAGTAGCGATGAGCACGCTTTAGCTGAGCATCGTCGAGATCTCTGTAGTATTTGGTGAAGGCGACGAATGTATCGACGACTCCCTGAGGCGTGAATCTGGATGTGAATCGATGGAAGTCGAACTTGCGCTCTTTGGACTCTCGCTCCGCATTGGCTTCGTCATTAGCGGATTCGTCTCCCTCGTCTGCCGCACCTTCCACGCCAGCAGCATCCTCAGCCGCCTTCTTCTTCTTCCTTGTACGCTTACGAGATCGGACCTGCATGTCCACATTCTGCTTCGAGTATGCCTCTAGGATGCGCAAGAAGTGATGTGTGAGTTCCGTGGCAGAGTCGAGATATTCGAAGCCCTGGTCCTTGTATTGCCTGACGACGTTGGCAATCAAGTCGTGGGTAGAGTCTTCGTAGAAGAGACGGCTGAGAATGTTCTCGGCAATCTCCTCGTCATCTTCGTTTCCAGATTCGGACATTTCCTGAACTGTGAGAAGAATCTGGGTGAAGCACCGGAAAGCGGCTGTCAATGTCGGCCACTCCTTGTGCTCCCAGGAGTCGTGCATGGTCTTGATCAGAATGATGAACATTTCTTGGTGCAGCACTCCGGCAACGAGGTTGAAACTGCTAACCTCGTCAGGAGCATTCGGCTTCTTTGCGTCACGTTTTGATTTCCTGCGAGCCCTTTCAGCCTCCAAAAACCATGCGACTAGATAAAAGAACTGTCTTCGGTGGTAGCCGAGGACGTGTGACGCCTCTCGTTCCAGAGACTTGCGGACATGCTCAAAAAGAGGGTTGAAACCTGCATCGAGAAAGTCCTCGACAAAAGTCCGAAGCTGCTTGCTGGCTCTCGCATTAAGCTTCACGGGAGCGCCCATGTCTTTGGCATCGGTCTCCTCCTTCTTCGACCTACGCGGCGGTCGGAATTTCTTCGACTCGTCGAGCTTCTGCTGCCGAGTTGCAGCATCTGCGAGCGCGTCCTGGCCAACGAGCGTAGATACCTTTCCGTCTTCGCGCTGCATCCAAACCATGGTGCCGAAACGATTGTGACGTGTCGGTGCCTTTTTGTTGTACGAATTGCGCATGGCGTTCTCTTTGCTCATCATTACCGATAGCTCCTTAGCCTTGGTCTTGTTCAATTGCTGTTCGTCCATGAACAGCTTCTTGACATCAACCTGCTTGACCAAGTGGAAGATGATTTCCATCACAGTAACATCCTCAGTCCTGAAGTCCTCCCCCATATTTGATGCAAACATCAGAAGCACCATGAAGATGTCCTGAAAGGAGAATGCGTCAATCGTCGTGGAACGGGATATCATGGTTTCGTCGCCGTCGAACTTGATGCCTGGCGATGGGGCAATCATGGCGATGTTACGTAGAAAGAAAAGGGCAAGCTTGATGATGCCCTGATCGCGGGGTGTGCGGTCGCCAATCGGAGTGGCCATTGCTGGGAGAGCGACGCGGACTGCGGTATGGAGGATCTGAGCTGCGTCGTAGTTGATGATTGCTCGCTTGTAGCCCAATTGGGCGAGTTCGAGGGCAGGCATGTGTCGGTGGTGGTTGTTGGTCATTCGCTCGGGGTCTTTTTCCAAGGGCCACGTGATGGGCACCAGCATCTCGATACATGCAAGTGCGATTCGCGCCCTGAATTTGTTGTCGGTGGCACTCTCAGGCCACCCCGCAAGAATCGGGAGGAGATCTCCCTCGACGAGGTTTGCTTCCGAGATGCAGCGGGCGACATCCATCCGGTTCGTCTTCTCGTCGTAGAATCGAATCCATTTCTTGAGGTCGCGAAGGACTTCGGTAGCGTCATCACCGAGTCTGTATGATCCATCTTCGGAGGAACCCGTTCCACCAAGCTATCGCACCGTCAGCGGCTGAACAGGGAATTGGACGGCTTTTCCACTTACAGCCGAAACAAGACTGTTGATGTGTGCCCGAACTTCGGGGTGGACGACATCGGTCGTTCCGTCTGGCATCTCCATCTTGCTGGAATCGGAGAGCTCACGGTGAGGGCTGAATCGACTGTGGTTGTGATGTTGAACCCATGCGCAACGCCTGGTCGAGCAAGTGTAGAGCTAAAGAGATTCGACACCAAGACGCGCTCGACGCGTACAAAGCGCGTTCCAATTTGGCAGACCACTCAAACTAGCCCCACGTTTATCGTGGCTAGTGCTGTGATAAGATTAGATAAGATAGTCGTGGCTGAGGCGTACCTTGCCTTAGCGCCAATGACCGAGGCCGAGGTTAGCCGAGGGCCTTGAGCTTGATCGTCTTGGATCATCATCGACGTACTCTCAGACGTCCGATCGCCGTTCCTGCTCAACTATCAAAACAAACATTAGCTTCTGAAAGGCTCAATCTACAAATTGACTCTTACCATCAAGTTTTGTTGGCAAATTGGCCGTCAGTCGTCTCAGCCGACCTGTTCTTGTCGACTCCTCAACCCCACTAATCCCTGTCCTCTGACGTCTTCCCCATCTCGACAACCATGGCGACTGCAATTGCTCGCGTACGATTCGCAGCCAAGCTGCCTGGCCAGATTCGTGCTTTCAGCTCGACTCCTAGGGTTGCTTCTGCGACAGGCGGAGTCAAGAGACTGGGTGTTATTGGTGCTGGACAGATGGTATGAGGGACCCAGTTGACATGTGAAACTCACGATCGAGTTGCTAACTGGCTTCACTCAGGGTCTGGGCATTGCTCTTGTGGCCGCACAAAAAGCTCAAGTCCCCGTCACTCTCGTAGATGCAAACAAGGCAGCTCTTGATAAGGGCCTGGGCTTTGCCGGTGAGTCCGCAGCATCTCCAGTCGCATGACTTAGCTGACTGGCCGGCAGAGAAGCTCCTTGCCAAGGACGTGTCTAAATCTAGAATCACCCAGGAGCAAGCTGACCAGGCGCGCTCTTTGCTCTCTCCGGCCACTTCAATCGACCAGCTTTCAGATGTAGACTTTGTCATTGAGGCCGTCCCAGAGATCCCCAACCTCAAGTTTGAGATCTTCTCCAAGCTCGCTGAGGTCTGCCCCAAGCATGCCATTTTGGCCACCAACACCTCCTCTATTTCCATTACCCGCATCGCGGCGTCGACGACAAAGGACCCCACGGACACTTCCGCCAGCTCCCGCGTCGTCTCTACTCACTTCATGAACCCCGTTCCGATCCAGAAGGGCGTCGAAATTATCGGCGGCCTGCAAACGAGCCAGGAGACTCTGGACAAGGCCGTGGCTTTCTGCAAGGCCATGGGCAAGGTCACCTCCGTCTCTGCTGATTCCCCGGGTTTCCTCGCCAACCGAATTCTGATGCCTTACATCAATGAGGCAGTCATCTGCTTGGAGACCAACGTCGGCGACAGAGACTCCATCGACGCCATCATGAAGAACGGAACCAACGTGCCGATGGGACCCCTCCAGCTTGCTGACTTCATCGGTTTGGACACCTGTCTTGCAATTATGAAGGTGCTGTATGAGGAGACTGGCGACTCCAAGTACCGTCCAAGCGTGCTTCTGCGCAAGATGGTCGATGCAGGCTGGTTTGGCAAGAAGAGTGGAAAGGGTTTCTACGACTACTAGACTGGGTACCAAAAGTTGGTCTCTTACGGTGTTGGTAACTGGGATACGTCGGCTTCATGTGGAGTAAAGCTGGGAGACTGATTTGTTCACTGTCGGCTCAATTGACTTCTTAACATCGCCATCCCGTGCTGTCCGAGGCGTGACATATTGACTGGAGCATTACAAATCTTTCATTGCCAATTCAGGGGCTTCTCTGCGTCGATATACGAGTATCAAGCAAATTCTCGTCCACGGCTTCATGAGCTCTAAGAGACAAGGATTCTTCTTGCTCAATGTCTTGTAGGATTGTTTCGTCTCCTTTTCCATTTCTGTACCTTGCTGTGTGTCGTACCTTGGACTCTTCTTCCTCTACACCCGTTTTCCTGCCTCGCCCGACACTTTGTCATGCCATTGCATCGAATAAACATATTTGCCTGTCCCACAGGCGAAGTCTTCGCTCCCTGCGAAGCAACGTTTGACCTCCTAAGTGGCGACTGTTTCCGGCGTAAGCTTCAACGCGCAGGCCGTTCTACAAGAGACGTGTCAAGCTGTTAGTGACAGGCAACATAGCTCGACATCCCTTGCCATCGTCCGAATCTTCGAACCCAACCTACACCTCGTCCTCGGTTTCATCTTCTGGCGTGTTTCTATCAACGAACAACCTCCGGTGGCTGCGTTCAGGGGGACGAGGCAGCCACAATGGGACGACCCAGACCGGCGACATGTCAACGGGACCGGCCCTGAAGATCATCGTGGCAAAAACCGGCCAAGCGTGTGACCATCGTCCCAAATTCGGAAACTCTTTTCCATGTTTTCTGGCCCCCTCTTTCCCCTTCCCCCCTTCCCGGCTCATGGTCAGACGCAGCTCTCAGGGGCGAGGTGCTGGGGGAGACCCAGGCTGACAGAAACGTCTGCGGGAGTTCCCTGAAGATCATCAGGGCGGCCTAGACGTTGTTCTGGTCTGTCCGAGGGTCATGTATCATGGAGTAGGCTTTGTCTTGCGTGTTTCGAGGTGTTGTTTCTGGTATAATGGGGGCCGAAAGGGGCGAAGCTCCCGTCTGATGGTTGCCTGCCACGCATCGAGGAGGCCAGGAGCAAGCTAGATCCTTACGATGAGAGTTGACAAGAGAGGCTGCTTCTGGATGTCATTCGTTGCCCCTGCCTGTCAAACGCTAGCTTGAATGTGGCGAGGTGGACGACGGGTACGCTGGCGAAGAGGTATCAAGTTGATACAGCATCAGTCGACCCAACTCAATTTTTCCTAGCGTGTACTCTTGACCTAAGCCTTGTTACTATGGGTAACGTCATCTATCTGAACTACGTGTGGCGAAGCCGTTCAAAGACGTCTCAGGGGCTGTGGGAGTGGCAGGCTGGGCACCGGAAGCGAAAGTTGGCGATGTTGAACCACAAGCTTGACTGGAGGAAACTATCTGCATATTGGACTAAAACTTAAACACAGATATTTCTTTTTGTACAAGTTTCCTTGACTATACTCAAGGTTCATGTGGTGTAATAGTTCAACCTCGTGTATACTATCACGACACACAAACAGCCTGACGACCGTGCCACCATAACAGGCCTTGCTTGTATCGACCACTGGCCTATGCGACAGGTAAACGACTGTCCAAAGCTCCTGCGACCGTTTCTAGCTTTCTGTTGAACACTTTGACATGTTCGACGTGGGATAATAGGCTAGTGCCGCATTTTGGGATCGTAAATAGATTCAGGGGCGTATAAACGAAACATCCCAAATTAATAGTACAAGCAACTTCGCTCAAAACGGCCAACTGGCTTACAAAACAGGAAAGAGATAAAAAGAATGCAGACAGGTATATCCGTGATCTCCTCAGGTCAATTTGTTGCTATGTCTTTGTATCTGAGGGACTCGTCGACGGTCGTTGAGGATCATGTTGCGGCGAGTCTGGAGAAACACGTGGTTTGCAACAGAATCGCGTGGCAGGCAGAAACTCCATTGCTCTAAATGTTGACTTCTACTACCATGTGTCGCACGTGAAGGTGCCTTTCTCTTGAGGGCTCGCAAACTGTGTTTACTGCTCTGCTGGAGTGGATGATGGTCTTCATGTACATGGAACTGACCAACAGAGACTTGAATGTCGACAGGAATAATGAGGAAACATGGATTCATAGAGACCGTCATTTCTTCCTGTGCTAGGGTAACTACATCTCCTATGTACTGAGTTCCTCGAACTAATTACGATAGTAGAAGGAGTAAAAGGACTAGAAGTGACGACAACAATAGACGATGATGATAGGCAACGACAATAATAACGGTAGTGGTCACAACAACGAATACCAGTTATTAGTTTATAAAACTAGTCGTTCTAGCACAGGCGAAATGGACAGTCTCGTTTAGTACACACAAATGCTGTCCTATTGCTAGGAAAGGATTGAATGAATGATATTCGAGCATAGAATCAACTCCCTAACATTGTATTCAGCTTTCGTATAATCAACTACGTAACCTACTTCCACACTTGATAACAACGGAGTACTCCATTTGATCTAGAAGCTCACTTTCCGATGCCTGCATTTCTCAGAGATGATTCAAATGACTACTGCTGATTCTTACGTGCGGATTGTCTTACAGAAGACAGCTACAGTGAACACCCACCAAGCCTCCAAACAGAACACCGGCTGTCACGGAAGCTTCCAATCGTCCACATCAACTTGACAGACGTCAACAGCAGGCGCCCAAATCCAACTTGATAATCTCAGTCTCTGCACCTCCATCACACCATGATCGAAACGACGAACCGCCGCCAACCCTCAACATCGGATGGGTCGTCACATAAACAGGGGCAACAACAGCATCCTACTGGACAACGCAACCAAACAAGGGGCAAACGAGGGGAAGACAGAGATCGTCACAACCGCCCAGAGAAACCATCCGAACACGACGGTCTAGAACCTGTATTGTGCCGCTCACGGTAGCATTCCACGACGACCCTCACGCAAGCACTTACGGAAGCCCTCCCTCATCCACCTCCCCTTCTCCCGTCCACCATCTCCTTCCACCAAGAAGTGACCTATCTCATCGCCAAACGACAGCGGGCACGAATCCCAATTCCCCCGCGGGAAAACCCCCAAACACCCGAGCCTTTAGCTCCGGAGGGTGGAAAACTGCAACACCATACTTGGGCCCGCCCCCGGGAGGCGAACACGGAAGTCCGCCCTCGGCAGCCCGCAACGCAATTCCCACAAAACACACAAGAGCTCCGCGCCACTCGGCCGCAGGCACGGGAACAGGGACACAGGATGACGGCTTGGAGTGGGCATGTCTCTGTCTCTCTCACGATGTCACTCCTGAGACTTTCTTGTCGGTGTCTACGGCATACACGCCCCCAATCTATCGGACACCCGCGACGGCGGGAAGACGAAACGGACGAGGCAGCCGCGGCCGGGGGGGACACTCGTTCGACAGAACACCCGGAGCCCGCTTCGCATCAGCGATACGGGAAACCGAACACGGCGCATGGAGAGGCAGACATTCACGCAAAAACAACAACATCAAAAGGTCCGCAGGCCGGGATGCCGCCGTCTCTGTGCCGCGTTTCTGGAATCAGTGTACAGCCACCCCGAGGACGGCCGATGCCTGTTGTCCTGTAAGAGCCGCGGTGGAACAAGTCCAGACTCTCCTTCCCTCTCGGCTCTCTATTCTAGACGCGGTATCTCGCCGAGACTCGTTCTGGGTTTCGAGACGATCGTGAAGTTCGACGACACACGTACAATTCCCACGAACGCGGCCCCATCACCATCTCAAGTAAAGATGTTCCTCACGCGGGATTGGAATGGTATACCCAACCCTGTCAAAAGCAGCAGCAACAGCATCAGAAAAAGCCGCGACCGAGGCAGAGAAAGCCCACCAATCCCGCTACGTGTCGTAACGTCTCATGAGCTTCATGGGCTTCACACATTTGCGAGAGAGGTACATACTGCCCACCCCCGGGACGGACAACACATCAACCTTGCGGTTTTGTAATCTACCTTACCTTACCTAGTGATCGCCGACCATCATGAACCACTTCTTCGCACATTTCGCATGCAAAAAAATGCCGAACCGGTGGCCTTAGTCCCGCGAGGGCACGGGGAGGGGGCGGCTCTGCCACTGCAGGTTTTCCTCTTTCGGGTTTTCCATGGCGTGAAACACGACGTGCGGGGCGCCGCTGCTGCGATGGGAACGATGCGAGGCACGCAGGAACCACCAACTGGCTGCGAGACGCGTATGTCTGCTACAAGAGGTGGAGGGAGGACCAGACAACACAGCCGCGCATGTAGCAACGTCAAAAAAAGGAAGGAAGGAAAGGAAAGGAAAGGAAAGGAAAGGAACAGCTATAGCGGACAAGGAGTCTCTGAATCGTTCCAAACGCGGTGCGGGAGGATTTTCTCGCAGCGGTTTTGGTGGGTTTGATTCTCTCTCTCTCTCTCTCCGGGCGTTGACGCGGTGCTTGTTTGAGAGGCGTTTAATGGGCGCGAACCTGATCGACGCGGGCTACCGTCCTCCCACCCCCAGAGATTTGCGACTGCGGGAAGGGGAATCATTCATGGCACGACTTGCGACGAAGTGTTGTCCCGTTGTGGGCGATGGCGAGGTGTTGAGATTTGGCAAGGAGGCTGACTGCAACCCCGACGAGCAATGCGGCAAAAAGCAAAGAACACGGCAATGGAGAATGACAAAAAAATTGGCACTTTTGGCGTCGACCGGAAGTGAAGGCATGAACGGGCTGGATGCAAGCACCCGCCTCCAACGGTCGCCGTAGATGCCACCTCCCCTCCGGAAGGCAACCTTAACTGGCAGGTATCGAGTACAACTCGGTCAGGATGATGCATTCTCCTCGCGGATGCGGGTGCGCGCGCGCGCGGGGGTGAGAGAGAGAGAGAGCGTTGGCAGCGATCCCGAGTTTTGCGATCTGTCAGGTCGCATTGAAAGGGCTGAGGAGGGGAGGGGGACAATGTTCACTGGTACTGGCAGAGGGCCGCACGGATTCTGACACTTGCTCTGCGTGGGCATCCCGGGCGATATGTCGTCTGGCATGACACCTCTTTTTGTCCTGGGGCTGTAATAGTAGGCAGGTAGCCGAGAAGGGGGACGGGGTGACGAGAACAAACGCTGAAGTGACAGGCCAGGCTCGTTCCGAGGATGTCATGGTGAGGATGTCATGGTGAGGATGTCATTGTGGAATTCAGTCTGGTCTGAAGTGGTTTGCTTTTTTTGGGCGGGAGGCACGTGGTTCCCGTTCAAGTGGCAGGTATAGCATGGCAAGGAAAGGGCGCGTTGTGTTGGTGTTGGCGATGGTGATGGTGGTGGCCCATGGACATCGCCGATATGACGGATGGGGACCTGGACGTGCCAAGGTGATGGGTTGCTGGACTTGGGCTGAGATGGGGGCCCAGAGGGATGTAAAATTAGCCCGGTGATGCTATTTCGAACGCTGGCGATGGGCGAAAAGCTGGGGCTCGCCATGGGCTGGATGCATGCTGTCGTCGAGTTGCGGGCATTGCGGGATCATGGATGGGGGCGAGGAGGGATGGGCATGGCTGCCATGGGGGAGAGAGCGACTCTGGACATGGGGGATGCACACGATGTGATCGGATGGGATGGGACGGACGATGGATTGATGGGTGGATGGAGGGGCCATGGGTTCAGGTTCGGGGATGAACGACAGCTCGCGGTGCAGCAGATAGGGACGGACGACAGACGACAGACGACGGACGATCGATGGTCGGCGGGTTCAAGGTTTGGACCTGCTTCAGTGCTGGGCCGTGGCGTTGAAGATGGACTGAACGGGAATGCCGTCGTGCCATTGTGCGGCCTGGTAAAACAGGAACGGCTGTCGTCTTCAGACGTTAGTCGTCTCAAGTCAGCCTTGTCAGCAGAGAGTTGGGACTTGACTGACTAAGGTTGGGTGGGTGGGTGCAGTCAGGTGATGGACGGGCTTGATGCATATTTGGGGATTGAATTCCACCTGCCTATTGATAAGCAGTTGTATACATGCTCAGAAATAGTATGCATCAAGTGATGCTTGTTGCGGCTGGCGACGTGCGGCAAGCACTCGTTGGGGTCCGGTCTTAGCTACGGCTTGGTATTGTGCGAGGTTGTCGAGCATCAAACCACCAGCATCTTTCAAGGCATGCATGCAACATTGTGATGTACCTACGGCAGTACCTCTACCATGATGCAGCACTGAGCATGTTAAGCGGACGACCCGATCAGCCATCTTGGCTCTGCCGGAGCATGCCTGGCGATTGCGACGCATAGTTGGGGTGTTAAGATGTGCTAAGAACCCGCTCTGCGAAAGGGCTGAGAAAGGGCCTGCCGACGAGTCTAAAAAAGAAAGACGCCCTAACGCAGCTCATCCTTAAGCGAACTATTACCGCGCGCCCTCACATAATGTCGAGGTTCTTTCTGCTGCTGGCCATCCCGCTGCCCGCCCGCTGCGACGAGGTGGTGGTGGTGTAAGGCACAGGCACAACAACACAACACCTGGCCAGGCACAAGGCACCAGGCACGCACCGTCACGCTGCAGCACACCACACAACGCTAGGTAAGATTGGGCAGGGCCATTGGGGTCGACAGGTCTGCAGTGCTGCACTGCGCGTTGGCGGAGTATGACCCGACCCGCCAATGCAAGACGGCATCGTCTTTTTTTTTTTTTTTTTTTTTTTTTTCTCCTGTTGGCAGCATGACTTCCTTTTCCCACGTTCGTTCTTTCTTTCCAAGGTCCTTCCATCGGGAAAAGGAAAACCACAAGGTGGTAACATATTTGTAAGAGATGCAACCGGTATGAGAAAGCCCGCCGTCGCATGGATTGGTTGGTCACTGCCCATTCTCGCTTGTCGTTGCAAGGAGCGGCACAGGAGATACTTGACGCGAAGAAGCAACGGCGGCGGCGCATTCGGGTGACACGATACCACACAAGGGGGGCGCGCGCTGAGTGGCTTCCTTCTCATGCCAGAAACCCGAATAACAAAGTTTGATATCCGAAGACATTCGGAAACCCGAAGACGCGACACGTCGACTCATTCGAGACTCGACGAGAAGCAGAGTAAATGATGCCGGGGCGGATACACGCAAGGAGCTAACAGCCAAAACAACACAACACACAAAAAAGAAAGGATCCGGCAGTGAAGCCAAACCCGACTGGTGGAGTCTGTTAATACCGGCGGCCGGCAGCCAGTCTCTGTTGGTCCGGGATCTGGAAACTGGAACCTGGGCAGAGCTAGCTAGCTGCTAAGTAGCTTGCTAGACGATGAGATACCCGCAGGAAAAAGCAAGAAGGGGGAGAAAAATGGCCGGTGCTCTCAAATGAAATCTGGCGCTAGGCAGCTAACCGTCTTGTCACTTGTCACCCATCTTCAAACATTATCAAAATCAAATTCCAAAGCCAGCTCACCGAAGGACTCCTCGGATGCCGTCAAACGGATACCACCCCCCAACGACAACCCCGTCGCTATCCTCTTGTGATAGCATAGCAAGAAGCCTTGCCCCGGCCTCAATAGCTATCCGCTCGCTCGCTGCAAGTAACCCTGGCGATATCCGCACAAAGTAGCGAGCGGCCCACGCCCTCCACCATGCTGCTACCTGAGCCTCGACTCAACACCACTGTCGCCCACCCCACCCAATTGTGGAGGATGACCCGATGAGCCTAGCGCGAAAAGGACACTTGTGGGTAAAAGAAAGGGACCCATCGAGAAATGTCCCCATTTTCCACCACCTTCACTCAATGGATGTCAACCCATACCGACAGGGCTAGACAGACAGGCGTGAAGACTCGAGCAGGTCTCTGCGTTGCGTCCCGTCAGGACGGACAAGGACCTGAGTCGCCGCGCATGCAAAGGCGCGCAGGAAGAAGGTTCGAGCCCATGCCTCATCCAGCTCGCCCGCCCCAGGACCTCCAGCGGGAGGGAAATGAAATTGAATGATCAATGATGTTTGGATCGTTTGACGAGGCCACGACCCTCAAAGCTCAGACGGGAATACCTATCCGCACCGCAGTACCCAACGATCCCGTCACGACGACGCGAGAGTAGTCAGGAACGGGGAGGCTCCACGATGCCAAGCTCTGGTATCTGGGATAGGTGAAATCGATAATCTGCCCAGTGCGTCTGCATGCCCAGACTTTTTCTCTTTCTCGAGAGCCCGTCATCGTCGCATCCCCAACCACCCCCTTGAGGTCCTCCCCGAGTGTGCTGAAAGTTGTCCCGGCCCGCACTCGCATGTTGTCCCTTTCTTCCCCGTCTCATCGCGAACTGCGGCCCCGTCCCTTCTCACGAGTCAACTCTTCTGCCCGCGCTCGCCCACGCGCCCACATTCTTGACGAGAAGCTCATCTCACGGAAAGGCATCACGAGCGGTGCCGGCGTGGGGTGGGTGGGCGGATAGGATGTTTTACGGGGGAACAGTCGGGAGTGGGACTTGTGGTGGTTCATGTTTGGTTAGACGAGAACGACAACGACGGGCGCGCGCGCGACGTCGTCGTCGTTGACAGGTTCACGCGCTAGCCTGGAGCCCTTCGCTCTCGCCGTCGGCGTCGCCTTGACCGTTGCGCTTAGTGTGCGTAGTGTGTGAAGGTGCCTGGTTGAGACGGGCCAGACGTTGGAAGTAGCCTCGCATGACTTGGCGGAGCAAGGCTGTTAGAGCTTGGCTCGGTTCATCTCTTCCAGTCCTTCCAGACGCTTCGCGCTTGTGTCATCCCGTCCGTATGGTTCGCCTACACACGGCCATCCGTAACTGTAACTTAAAGCAACATCCGCGGTCTATAATAGACAAGACGCCTTGCCTTGCCTCGAACTTTTGACGCCGCGATAAGACGGACGTGGGGGGATGGGAGGAACAGCACAAAACCTGGTGCCCGGTTTCACCAAGGGATCGGCGTCTCGAAGACCCTTAGAATCTCTGCAGTGAAGTCTAAAAGGGCTGATTCTTCGGAACAACCCCCCCTTCGTCGAAATACAGTTTTCTGGTCTGTCTTTGGCGCGGCGCGGCGGACGGGATGATTAGTCGATGGGGATTTGGGAAAAAACAAAGTCCCCTAAGAAAAGGCCCGGCCAATGTCAATTCATTTCAAATACATGCCTAGTCAGCGGGTAGGGTAGAGTGCAATTTGCAGGTTGTCAGGTTGGCACCTTATGCAAAACATGGACAATAAGAGTAAGGCAGAGCCTGCTGCAGCAGAGCAGCCAGCCTTGGGGCGCTAGAATAGTCGCTGCCGCGATACGGATACAGCGTAGCGCGTGCTGAGCACTGCGGCGTGATCGCAAGTGTTGTCGTTGTACTGGGGTGATGCTCGTTGTCGGGGCTATGCGTAATTCCGTGACCGAGGAGCTGGAAGAGGTTCCCGGATGGGCCGCCGTCCTGGAACCTTGGAAGGGCCGGGAATGCCTGCTGGCCGTTCGGATGCCACCCTGCCCAACTCGTCGTCCGATCGGCGCCAGCTGGGATAAGGCCACTAGCACTACCTGGCCTGCCTGGGCCGAGGCTGGGTACAGGAATACCTCTGTAAGCGGCTTAGCAATGTCGGACCGACAAATCCAGCTCCCCGGATAAGTGCACGTCTTCATATATGCATAACCGCATACCGTCCCCCCTAGCCGGATTCGATGCAGGCATGCGAACCTCAACCCGGCAGCGGCGTTGCAACGGTGAGCCGGGGTCGGGAAGGGACACGCCCATCGCAACGGAGCATCACCGCCGACGACCGAATACCACTCTGGACGATTCCGGCGCGCGGTACGGATAGGTGGGTTGACGGATACGTAAGACCATGTCTGTCTTTTGCGGAGAAGCTGCTGCTGCTGCTGCTGCTGCTGCTTTGTTGCGAGGACAGCCTGCGAGAAAACCCAGCGCAACAGAAAGACGGTACGGCATAGCGATCCAGCAGGTTCCGTAATTATCAAGATCGCACCATGTCCCGGATCCCGTCCATGTGAAGCACCGGCAGTGGCCCTTTCTTCTGCCTGCGGCGGGCCTTGCGACCCAACGTCCTTGACTTCGAACAGTCTGCCGTGCCGTGTCCGTTCGATGGCGTCCAGACCGCTCCCGCCGGGATTTGATTCTCAGGCCAAGGGAGACAAGAAGAAGACGACGGAAAGTTTGCTAGCCAGTGTCTCCCGAAACCATCCCCGTCACGTCCGATACCGCGCAGAGGATGAGCAGATGCACGCAAAAGTAAACTTCCCGCGCAAGGTTCGGACCCCTTTTTTTCTTCCTTCCTTTGCACGAGGTGCTCGGCTCGGCTTCAAGATGAATTTTACTTTTGCTGCCCACTGGCCGATGCGCTCACTCGCTGTCTCTGTCTCTGGATCTCTCCAGGATGAGCCGCCCCTTGATTCCGCCGTATTCTGCTGGCGAGATATCCGCATCCGCATCCCGCACCGCACCATTGCTGCGCCAGGGGTGCCTTCTCTCGAATTGCCTCATTTGGTTTGGGCTGCTTTCCACCGCACTCCAGTCGCGCGAGTGGTCCTCGTCCTGGGTTGCATCCATGTCCGAACTCGTCGCTCTTCTTCACCAAAAAATCAAATCATGAGCGTGACTGTGTTGAATGGACGGCCGACGACGACGACGACCAGTGACCACCGACAGCGTAGCGTTATCCGCACACCGCATTTGCCAAAAACCCGCGCAGAAAAGTCTTGGCGGCCATGGACCAGCGGTGTTTGGGTCCCCTTGAAATCCTCTCGATGTCCTCTTCTCATCTCGTCTTCGGCCGTCTCCCTGCGTCTCCACAGGAACGCTGGCTGCTGGCTGGGTTTTTGAGAGGGTGCCGCTCCGTCTCGTCATGGTGATGGTAACGGAGCCGCGCCCGGGCTCTATTGTGCTGGCGCCAGGAACGGAAGACACTTCTGCGATAGGCACAGATAGGCGCCGCCGTCTCGGTCACCCAGGTACTGGGAATTTTGCAGTGTATCCACGATCCATCACACCGAGGAGCCTCCCCCCCGTCTGCTCCTCTCTTGGTCTCTGACGCCCCGGAAGGGTCCCTTTTCAACGCTACGGTGCCATCCCATCGAACGCAACGGCGAGAATCAGCATTCGCCATTGCCGTCACCGTCGAATCGAACATGGTTATGGTACCACAAAGGGCCGTACCTGGACCGGTGACCACCCCATTTCTTCCCCTTCACTTCCCTCCTGCTTGGAAAAGTTGGGGGGCACGAACAGGTAACAGGGCCGGCACTCGCAGAGGCTTGTCGTGGGTGAGCCCTGTTCGCCCTTGCAGCCGCACCAACCAACCGGCGCCCGACCTGCTCGTCCCGTCGCTGGTGTGACACGGTGACCGGCCGCCAGCCAGCGCCGACGGGACGCCAGGCCAGAACAGTGTTCACCCGCTTGACAGCGCCAGCGCTGCCGCTGCCGCTGCCTGACGGGACGTTCGAGGGCAGCATGATGCGAAAGAGAGCCCGAGGAAACTTTGTGCATCCCCCAGGCCACCCGGCGATCCCTGTTTCTGACAGCACAGTCCCCCTTCGAAGGAGACAACTTCGAGAAGATTAAGACGCGGTTTACTAAGGCCCAAAGACCATCATCCAGACCGAGCATCACCAAACGTGGCGGAGAGCATGTTAGAAAAGGCCACCAAGCCACGCGCGCAAAGCTTCCTCGCCGCGTCTGAGGTTCAGGTCCGCTTGCACGTGAGTTCAAAACAAGAAGAAGAAGCACAGCCAGCTCTCCCACCACCAACTGCCCAGAGTCACGAGTGCGCGAGCATCTGCATCTCCACCGTCTTGACGCTGCCAAACGTGGAGACCAAGACACTCATTTTTTCTCTTTCGTCCTAGTGTTGATCTCAGGGTGCGATGAATCCATCGTCACCATGGAAGGGGTCCCTACCCTATTCTGGGCACCTTGCTGCCCTTCGGGGTCTCCTCACCTCGAAATGGGAATGAAAAGGCGAATCCGATGCCACTGCAACCCTATGGTCCTATTCATAGCCGCCGCCGAAAGAGAAAGATGACCCACTCCACGGACGGACGAAGAAAACGCTCAAGGACGAGGCCGAAGAAGTCGTTGGCGTTGCAAGATCACAGATTATCCACCCGTTGGGATAATGCAACCGTTGCGGATCGTGATCCATGTTCATGTCGCTGCCCTGAGCTGCTTTCCTGCCCCATGCGATGCCCAGTGTGCCGCCGTCGTCCATGCCGCCGACAGCAACGGCCGCGGGAGCGCCGCAACACGTCTTTGACGCGATACAACACAACACCTCGGCGACGCAGGCAGGGGTTGTAAGCCATCGTCATCGGCAGACGTCCCCGATCCCATCCCCCGACGTTGTTGCTGCTTCAGGCGGCTGACGCAGACGCTCCTTCCATTGAACTTCCTTTCGAAACAACACAACACCACAGCACCTTTCCCGAAACCGCAGCTGAATTCTCGCAGCCGCAGCCCATCGCGGCTAGCTGCCTTCACTCGCCCACTCACACTCACCCCAGCTGCGGCTCTCCGTTCCAACGTCGACCTGGCACAGGCCAACCAACTACCAACACAAACCCTTGCCCGTGCTGCTGATGCCAACCCAAACCCCCGTCCGTCTACGAGAAGATGGCGTTGGTGTGGACCGAGTGATGCTATTTTCTGCCCTCTTGTCCGCATGGAGTAGAGTGAAGCTGCAAGCAACAAGCACGCTGCGACTATGCGGTGGTGATGGTGGTGTGCCTCTTGTACCTTGGTATCTGATTCTTGCTGCCCGCAGAGACATGTGGTGGTGCCTGTCGCACGGGGACGGACCCGAAAAGCGGGCGTCAAACAGGGAAAATAGAAGGCCGCCACTTCCTGGGTCTCTCTCAACCGCAGCAGCTCGCGGCTGGGTAGGGTTCAGTGCAGACGGCGGCCGGCGTCTGGCGTCGTGACTCAGTTCCCGCTTCCGCCGCCTCTCTCCTCCTCCGCCGCCGCAGCACCAGTAGCCGCAGCCGCATTGTCCGGGATGGCTTTCCCATCGCAACGTCGCCGCACCACCGCATGCCTTCCACAGGTACTAAGCCGCCGCCGCGACCACCACCACCACGAGATGAGGGCAGCTGCGATGCGAAATCTAGATTGCCATGTGAGGAAGGGGGCTGAGAAAGACAAAGGCAAGTCGTCCCGGTGCTGCAGCATCCATCCATGCTCTGCTCTTCTGTGTCTCCCTACGAATATGTCTCTCCCCTCCGCGTACAAATCACACACACACACACACACACACACACACACACACACAAACACACACATACAAGCCACACGCAACTCCCTGTTTCTGCAGACTGATGCACTGCAGGTCAGACAAGCAGACAGAAGGGTGCTGTTGGTCGGACTACCCAACTGTGTGTGTGCGTTACGTGCGTGCGTGCGTGCGTACGTACGAAGTGCCCAACTGCCGCACGCGCGAGCCAGGGACAGACAGCGTCTGGATTTCTTGGCGGTTCATGTGTGCCATGTTCCTGCGGTCCTGTCATTCAACAGAACGTCCGTCGTCGTCGTCCCTTGCAAGCGTCTGTTTTGGTTGCCAGGGCCCAACTGCCGCAATCCACTCACTTGGGTTCCTCCTTGGGCGTGTCGTCGTATGGCCGCGGACAGCGTTACGCTTTGCGGTGAAGCATTGGAGAGGAATTCACTGTGAGAAAATCGCTAATCGAATGACGGCGTAGGATACCGTAGGATGGGTTATCAGGTTTCCCCTGTGATGTGACGACGCAACGCAATCCCTCCCTCCTTTCGGAAATTCCATGGCCATACAACACTACGTAAAAGGGTCAGCAGAACTAACGAACGAACGAGAGCAAAAAAAAACATGAGACACGCCAAAAGTTCCGCCTCACTGGAAAAAGGTGGATAGCACAGAGTACGCTAGGTGTAGTTCTTTGCCAAGGCTGCTAAGTTGTAGCAACATCACGCAGGTACGCAAGACGGGGACGCACAGGTGGAGCCCGGGGTGGTGTCTGCAGTCCCTCCTTTTGATTGCAGAAGGCAACTTGTAACGAGGGGAGTGGGGTTCGCCGTGTACCTTACTTCTACAACCCTTGCCGAGGAGAGTGAGAGATTCGCAGACGGGCGGGCGTTGTTCGTCTAGTATGGAGTACTGCGTGGTGAAGGAGGGCAAGTTTGGACGAAGAAAATGTCTTGGATGTATGTGCTGCTCGCCTCGCCTCGCCTCGCCCCACGGTTGCCGCGCTGTCGGAACCTGCTCTTGTCCTTCTCGTGAATCCTTCTGTGGCTCTCTCTCCCTCTCACGCCTCTCTAGCGCGACTGTGGCCAGAGCGATTCAGAGATCTCTGGGCCAAAAGCGAACAGGCATGACCCTGACAGGCCCGTGTGTCATGTTGATAGCCCCGATGGGGCCGTCGGCAGATTTGGCGCTGTTTTCCTTTACACTCCACACGTCCTTTTCTTTTCTTTTCTTGCTCCTTGCGCCTGCTCAGTGCTCAGAGAGCCTCGATTCAGGTACCTTGAGGCTTTGTAGCGGGACTTCGGGTAGCCCGCGCGAATGGCCTTGCAACGCTCGCCGACTTGCCTGTTGTCGGGACGCCGAGGTACCTCGAGTCCAGGTTGTTGTTTCTTGGCATTTTGCTCTTGGTGGAGGTTTGGTTTGTGATGGGGACGCGCTGCAGGAGCAAGTGCAGCGTCTGCAGAGGGCGTGATGTGCCCGCACTCGCAGGCAATCTAGGATCACCGGTGACCCGATCGAGTTTCTTTGAGGTCCCTGGTTCCCGGCCATGTATGTCTCTGTTTCTGCTGTACTCCTCGGACTGACCAGAGGTGATGGCAGTAGCCGCAGCAGCAACAGCAACAATGGCAACACCAAACGGCAGCCGCAAGCAAGCCGAGGCGAAGGCATGCAGAGTTCGAGCAAGAAGCAAAGAAGCAAGCATGCCAATGTCATGTCAATGTCAATGTCAAGCAAGCACCAGCACCAAGCTTGCTTGCTTGCATTGACGGATGTGGCGTCCGCGAACCGTCTTCCACCACTCTGCACGCAGTATTCCATCATCCAAAAGGTTCCCACCCGCGCGCCCGTGTCTCATGGATGGGCCTGATCATTGATGTGCGCCTGATACCTGACGCCCATCACCCGTTCCTCTCATCTCGACTTTGCCCTTGGGATCAACACAGGCATGGCACCAGGCCACCACACCAGACGTAACCTCGTCCCGCACCCGCAATCCAACAATTGAGCAAAGTTTGGAAACGCAGGCGCCCATCTCCTGTCAAATCTGTCTTGTCGTCCTATGTTCTCTCGTCGGCTCTCTCGCTTTGACGTTGAAGGCACCTGCAGCTGCAGCAACGCTCTCCACGGGCGGCGCGTGTCGTCGTCACTGGCTGGCTGGACGTTGAATCGTTGGGTCCCCGACCTCATCTACTGCGTATCCCCCGGCCGGCCGTCGCGGAGGTGCATTTCCCACCTTCTTCTGCGCGCGCGAAATTGGAGGACCCGGCCACCGCACGACGCGATCCACCGCCGGCCAGACAGCGCCCACGTTTGCTGTTTGGCCAGGCCGTCGGTTTGCATCCCGATGACGAGAGAGAGGAGGGGACGGGGATCCATCATCCCTCATCCATCATCCATCCCCCCATCCCAGGCTCCGGACCACCCCCCGGTGAGCGGTCTGCGAGGCACGGGTATCAGGAGGGCGTGAAAGGACCGATGGTCATGAGATTTGCAAAAAAGCAACACAACGGCATCGTTGACTCTCGATCCCCCAATTGCGTCGTCCGTCTGCCATCAGGCCAGACCGCGGGAGAGCCTCCCCACCACCCCCCCTTGCTCGCTGGATGAATGTAACTCTGGACGGTAACCAAGTACTTTTCCCACCTCATCGTCGCGTGCGGCGACATGTAGCGACGACTTCCTCTTGCTGCTGGCGACTTCTACGCCCACGCGGTGTCTTGGATGTGTCTTGCTTCGGACCATCCTTACAGATATTCTACATTTTGGGTGCGGGATAGATGGACGGGATTAGCTTTCCTGCGGCTTAGTGCCGGGTGGCTGTATGTATGTAGGTAAGGCACTCTGTCGCAGGCCATCCGTGGCTCCGGCACTGGTAAAATTCCCAAGGCCACCAACGCCAGCCATGTATGTCCCTCGCTTGCGCTGCACCACGGGTGGTCTCGTCTGGTATTGTCTTGCGGGTGTCTCTCCTCTGCCGTGTCTCGACCTTGCCGGTACGTATGGACGGTCTTTGCGCTGATGCTCGCTGCTGCTCATCTGCTCATCTGCTCATCACCCGCCCGCCCCTGGCCCTTGAAGGTCCGCGGAGGAGGCGACCGCATCCACCCCGTTCCCATGCCCATCTCCCTTCGCTCATCATACCGGGGGACAACAGCAGCAGCAGCGGCAGCAACAAAAAGAAGAAGGCCGGCCTGGCGGTGTCGGTGTCTGTGGCTGGCCAGTGGCAGCGGCTGGCCTGATGGAGCCACCCACTACTACCACGATTGCCCGTTTACCCCTGGATGACGAACGAGGAGATACCCTTTCGCGATTTGCTCTGCTGCTCCCGCCCAACACAGTCGGCAATACCCCCGCCCAGGATGAAACTCTGGCGCGCATCCCTGTCCCCCGGAGCATGCCAGATGGAAGCCTTCTACGGCCAAATCTGAGCACGGACATTTGGCGGCAGCTGTGCTGCTGGCTGCTGTCTCCGTTCATGAAGGAGCAGCAGCAGAAGCATTGTGCAGTGTGCAGATTGCAGTGCAGTGCAGTGCAGCCCAGCGCGAATTTACTGCCACGCCCCCCTGTGATGGACCTCGAGCAGTGAGCGAGCGAGTGAAAATGAGAACTGTGGGCGTGTCATGTGTGTCCTCCACCCGAAGCAGCGTCTCTGGTTCGTCGTGTCGGTGGTGCATTTTGCTGAGGAGACAGAGCGAGAGATCTCCCATTCCATTGCCTCTTTTTCGTCTTCTAGGCTCGGTCGACCACGCTCCTTGCTTCCGAGCTCCGTCCCTCTTTGCTGACCCCTCCGGAGCGGCAGCAGATTGGCAAAGTTAGCCTTTTTGCCTGTACGACAATGACATGAGTGGCCTGGGGCGGGCGGGCAGGCGGCTGGCTACACATGAATCGTCAAAGATGCATAACTTGACGGCTCCTCCTTTTGCACCCATCAGACCTTGGACTCGGAAAACAAACTGCGTAGAGCAAGCAAGCTTGAAAATGACCTCACGCCAGGACTGACGTCTAATTTCGGCACTCCTTCGTAGTTCCCCCCAATTCCGTCACCGCATCGGAATGACGTAGCATCTTGGGTAGTTGAAATGCTGAAACACGGCCAGCGTGGATATTTCCTGAGGCGGAGGTGAATGGGACGTACGTCGGATTCGTAGCTCGGCATGGGGGACAGCTTCGAGAACGCGACGGGGGGCGCTTCGTTCCTCTTCGGTGCTAGCTTGGGCAGCGTAGCACTCCATGGCAGCTCGGAAACCGTGTGGTAAGGCGGCCGGAGAGGCGTCCACAGCTTCTCTCGCTAGGACAGCTCAGGATAGGTGGTGGTATTGACTCTTGTGATGGCAGGGTAAAGGTTGAGAGAGAGGGTGAAAAAGGTAAGGTCCGGGTCAGCTGCACCCGACTCCACCGAGGATGGCTCGAGGAAGGTGCGGTATCGTCTTCAGCCTACGGCTCTTTCGGGCAGCTTTCCAACCAAGACTTCTGTGTAAGAAGCTACCCAAGGTATTCGTATGGAAGGTAAGAGTAATTTACGGATACTCCTCCAGCTAAGTTAGCCATTCGTAGCTACCTTACCCAGCATCGTCCGTTGCAACGCTGCTTAGCTTTCTTAGCTCTCCTCAGATCAGTCTTGTCTGCTTGGGAAGTTGGGGCTTGCTGAGCTGTTCCCAGCTTGCATGCTTGCTTCTTTCTTCAAATGCAGGTGCTTCGCAACTTGGCAAGACCACGAGATACGTACTTGTCCATTTCTTGCAGCAACGGCTAGCTGGACAAGGAGCCCTTGACTTGGCCCTGACGCCTTCGCCGTTGGCCACACTCTTCGTCTTCCCGTCTTTCCTACGAGTACCTTACTTCCCTACTGCGGTACACAGTCACTCACTCACCTACGCACCACACACGGCATTGACGAGCATGGCGCTTCTCCAGCCTGACATAGATGAACTGCCCCGGGCCCCAGTTGGCCTTTTTTTAAACCCTCTTTCTTTTTCCCTCGCCCGCACGCACGATCGAATCATGGGCACGTGGAGAATGTGGTATGAACCTACGCTACGGACGTTCCGGACAAGGTCCGCCGTGCAGTTCGTCCCTGCCGCTTTTGCAATCAATCTACAAGTGCCGTGCTGTCAAACCAGAAGAACGACACGAAACTAATTCCATTTCGTCCGCCCCGGGACCCTGGGGGCAGCAAGCAGCCAGCAGCCAGCAGAGAGGGCCTCATCTAATCTGACCGCCTCCCGCCCCCTGGGCTGTCGTTTGATTCGTCTAGTCTCGTTCCTGGGGCCAAAACAACGAGGCCAGAAACCTGTTGGCTCGAGGTTTGGCGGCCGCGAACTAAAGAACCTAAGAAACCGGCCCAGCACTACTACCTTTAATTCGGTAGCACCTCTATCCGTACCTTATTATGAGGCTCGAGTACTACTACTGCCACTACAGATAACTGACGCCAGATATCGCCCGGCAAAACCAACAAGAAACCCCCAGTTCCTTGAAGATTATTCAACAGCAGCTTCGTTCCCGCCGTGTCCGTTGGACGTTATCCACACACGCTAAGAATCTCATACAACACGGCATGAGCTAAGGTATCGACATGCGTGCACGCAAGATTGGAGGTGGAACCGCGGCTTTTGAGAAGGAGTAATGCGATCGATCCCTGGCAACCCAACCCAGGAGTCCAGGACGAACATACTTTCTTGTGGGGGGTTGTTCTCGTCCCATCTTTGCGTCGTGCGTCTTGTACGCTACAGCTACAGTACGTGCAGAGCAGACATGCGCGTTCCTGTTTCTGTTCCTCTCTGTGCCTCTTTTCCAAAACATGGCTGTACCCAAGAAAAGGTCCCCGCCATAGCTAGCTTAGACCTGTTGTCTCTCCTTTCTCACCAATGCCTCGGCCTCGGCCTCGGCCCCCCTCTCCATTGGAGCTTTCGGGGGGAAACTCAAGACGGCCGCCGCGTAAGTTCCTTCACCCTGACCGCGCACCACTTCTTCTCAAGGCTTCGAGACCGAGGTGAAGGGGGGTTTCGATACGGTACGGTGCGTCCTCACAAGCGAGAGGAGATCTGCTTTGGGGATCTGCTCATTCTCCCATCTCCCCCTCCCCGGGCTCCTGGTCGCCACAGGCGGTATGCCGGGGTCGGGACTCATCCGTCACCCGTCGTTACCCATTACCCATCTTCTTCGTCTTCGTTGCTTTGCGAGAAAGTCCCATGGCCGTTCCGGAGGGCCCAAATTCCCACAACTTTTACCATACCATACCCATCGCTTCTGTGCCCGCCCGTCCCCCGTTACCGTATCCTCCCCTGCCGCTACGGATACCGGGCCTGGTCCTCGTTGGACCTGCTCATCTCTCCAAACCCATGAAGCCCAACAAGTGGCCCAGTCAGTCGAGTCTCCAGGCCGCCAAGCACGTCGTCGAGTTGGTCGTTGACCGTCAACTTGGACCAGTTCCAATCGCTGCTGCAACGGCGTATCTCGCCAAAGGAGTGCCAGGCCAGGTACCGTAGGTATGTACACGACGCCTGTGCCGCGACGACCCTGACCCTTGCTCCCCTTCCCTCTTCTTTCCCCCACCCACCAGATTTCCCGACCCTTCTTTTTCGCCGGTCGAGTTCGCTAAGCGCACACCTGATCCCTCCACTCCGTCCCGCGCCTCTGCACACCCTCAACCCATCCCATCCCGGTCGCGCGCCCCCCGCAGCAGCCTCTTGAGACTCTGGGAGAGAGAAGGGACGGAGTGCAGAGAGAGAGAGAGACACAGAGAGAGTGAGAGCCACCACACCTCCCCTTGATCGATGATCTTTCCCATTGGCCGTGGCCTCGACCGGCTGCTCGACAACGGTCATGCGTTCATCCGTGGAGTCGACACTGAGCTAATGTCACGGAGACCAATGAGCAGCATCCAGATATCCCAGCCGAGATGCCCTTCTCACTCCTTGATTTTCTTCTTTCCCGAACCTCTTTCTGCCGCCGTGTCAACTTGTCAAGGGTTTGCGATGCGTGTGTGTGTGTACTGGATAGTAAGTACTCTCTCTCTCTCTCATCAGGCTCTCTTCAATGCGAGCGAGCGAGAGAGATCCATTCCAACCTTACCTACCCAGCTAGCATCAATTATTTTTGGGCCGGCCGCCTCGGTGGTGCCTATGCCTGTATCCCGTACAAGCGCGAAGAGAAGGGCACCAAGAGAGCAGGCCTTGTGCCTGAGCCTGAGCCTGTGCCTGAACCTGAGCCCATGCCATGCCATGCCCTGCAAGCTGTGCCTGTCCGTCTACTTTTTTTACACTGCGGCCGCCCCAAAGAAGGGCCTGTGGTGAGGAAACAGACCAGAAGGGGGCCCCGTTCGCACCCTGTCTCATTCTCTCAAAACCGTCCACCTGGCTCTGCACTGATTCAGGTGTCAACATCAGCCAGGTCCATTCTGGGTCACCGCTGCCGCTGCTCTCTGTTGTAGGATCTGTCGTCTCAATCTGGCGAATCTCTGGCAACACGGACCAGGTCGCGCCATTACTGGGCTGAGCTGGATGGGCTGGATGGGCTGGTCGTCGGTTGTGTGGTTCCAACAGACATCACGGCATTAGCCATTCAGCCGACGCGAAAATCTTAAGGCCATGGGCGCCGGTGATATAGCTGCTACTATCGTCCGTCCGTCTGTCACTCGCCTTTAGCGAATTCCCCAGGCTCTGCCCAGGTTTTCTCGAACAGCGCCAGGGTGGAGTGGAGGAGGAGCCGAGCGAGCAGGCCAGCACCAGCAGCAGCCAGCGACATGGACGACCCACGGCTGGTGTACAGAAATATCCACACCCATACACATTACACGCACAGATGCTGGAGTGGACTGGACTGACTGACTGACTGGATGCTGGATGGACTGGGTCACTCACCACCCAATTCCCACTGACTGGGAACAACCGGGGACTGGAGACTGGAGACTGGCTGTGGCTCAGCCAAAGCAACCAGCAGCAAGAGCAGCAGCAGCAGCAGCAAGAGCAGCAGCAGCAGCAGTAACGGGAGTGAGCAGCAACATCAAGACTTCACCAGCAGCTGCCACCCACACCAAACCACACCCCCTTCACCCTCACTCAATTCACTCAAGTACCTCACCACTGACCAGAGTCCAACGCACCGGGGGGGAGACCAGCCTGGGGGCCTGGCGGGCGACCTTCAGTTCGATGCCCATGGCATGCCTACCCGCCTGGCATAGCATGGCATGGCATCGCATGGGCATGGAATGGCACATGAGCTGCTGCTGCGGCTTTTCTCGAATCGACATGAGCCTTAAAACAGTGCATCGGGTCCCCTTTCGAGGCCTTCATCCCCACTACGACGGTACGGTACCTGGTCCTCAGTTCCCTTCCCTTGCCTTGCCTGGCCCTGCTCCTCCTCCAGTCCTCCTCCTTCTTCTTCCCTCCCCCTCCCACCCCTGCTCTTTCAACCTTGGACACCACTGCTCACTCACTCAGGTACCAGGTACCGTATGTACCTACCGTCAAGTCAACCTTGAACCCTCGTCATTCGACCAGACAGGACTACCAGCCGTTATCCCATCGTGGCCGCCGCCCGTGCTTGCCCTGCTCCTGTCCGGATCCAGCCTCGACATTTCTCCGTGTGGATGGCAGTACCCTTCGGTATTAATTCCACCTCTGTCATACTACTGAGCAAGGGCTTCCCTACCAGACTGCCTTATTACAACCACGGGTATCCCAAGGACTTGCCCACACATAACGGGGCCTGTCAGTTCCAGGCCTGGGAACGCCTCCCAGTCGATCGACCCCGCCATACTATCAACTGGCACACCCTCAAATTTATACAATATATGATCGATCCTACCTACCTCGTGGGACCTGGGGTAGCCAAGTCCTCGTTCCCTTTTTCATCATCCTCTCTTCCTCTTCCCAAAACGAACTTGACTTGACGCATCAACACATCCATTCACTCCTTCTTCTTTTTTGATTAAATTGCTTCTGGGCCCCCGTCTTTGGTCTTCATCTAGAACCCAGACACCTACACACCTTGACCCTACGGCGTCAATTTGAGCTACCCGTTGCCCGACCCATCGGTTGCTCTGCTCCTCAATCTATCACAGCTTTGTGTGAGCTTTACAAGATTGCCAGCTACCACGGTTATTCTTGTTCATCAACAACAGACATCAGAAGCCGTGCCTTCAGTCACCTCTGATATCCTCACGTCACGAAGAGAAGAACTCGCTTGGAAAAGGTTCTCGATGCGCCATCACACCATCTGAATTTGGACATCGATCTCGGAACTCGCCACTCGTTGAACAACACCACTCTCTCTTCAGGAAACACCCACACTCCTTACCACGCCTACATCGGCCCAAGCATACCTCTACAGACGTTTCTCAGATCGTCTGTCAACACCCCAACCAACACACATCAGCCCAAACCTCCCAACAGTCCCAATGCTCGTTACCAGGCAGTTCGATACCACTGAGCAGAGCCACTGGTCTTACAGCAAGTTTGAGAACCCCATTCACAAGCCCGGGCCCGCCACACCTCCACGCATGTCGAACCAGTTCGAAGCCCCGTTGCCCACGCCTCCCGAGTGGCAGGGCCAGCAGTACTCATACCTGCCAACCCCGGAGAACAACAACGTCTTCTCGCAGGCCTACGAGACCGGCAATGACTCCTCAGAACCTCGCACTTCGGCCGGCGCAAACACTCAAATAGAGATCACAACAAAGTCAGAGTCAACCGCAGACAGCCGCGGACCCGTGGACCCCCTTGGCCTTCGGCAGGTCAAGCAGCCCACCCCGGAAGACGAGCCTGAACTTCAGCAGCACACGCTCAAGCAGGAGCAACGACACAACAGTGTAGAGAAGATGGCCGACGCCGCACCCCAGGAGACCATGGCCTCGACGGAAACGCAGAGCGTAACGATGGCTTCAGCCCCTTCGTCGACGGCAGGCGATGTTCCCACGGTCCAAATCGAGAATGATGAGGGCTCCTTGAGCAAGGATGAGGACGACGACCTTGATGACGATGACATGCTTGACGACGGAGATGGAACTCCCCAGACTGCCGCTGAGCGGACAGCCGCCCGCAGGAAGATGAAGCGCTTCCGGTGAGTGAGCTGGTACTACTTGACTTGCACTCATGTGGCTGACCAACAACAATAGTCTTACACACCAGCAAACGCGATTCCTCATGAGCGAGTTCGCCAAGCAACCTCACCCTGATGCCGCCCACAGAGAACGCCTGTCTAGGGAAATCCCCGGACTCAGCCCTCGCCAGGTTCAAGTCTGGTTCCAGAACCGGTAAGTTTGCTCGCGGACTCACCATACCAAACATGGCAGCATACTGACTCAAAATCACCAGCCGTGCCAAGATCAAGCGTCTCACAGCCGACGACCGTGACCGCATGATCAAGATGCGCGCCGTCCCTGACGACTTTGACAATGTCCAGGCCCTCCACTCCCCCTACGGCGCCGTCCACGGCCTCGGCACTCCCCTCGCCTCGCCCATGGGCTTCGGCACCCAAGCCTACGCCGACCACATGATCCGACCCTTGATGGTGGACGTAAGGAGGGCAGAGGGCGGTGAGGACCACATCTCGTCCTCATCAATGAGCCCAGGCTTCGGAGGCATGTCCTACACCCCGCCCGGCGCCATGAGCAGCCCCGACATCCTCTCCCCCATGACCCCCAACTCGACTGGCGACCACCGCTACGGCTACGGCAGCCACCTCTCCCCTATGGGCCCCGGCCCCCGCACGTCGAACCCCTTTGCTCGCCAGGGCGCCATGGAGAACTCGATGTCGATGCACAGAGGCCAGCCCGCCCGCCCCCTCCAGCCCCTCCAGCTGCGCGAGACCATGAACAGGTCGAGGTCCGAGAACCTCAACTCCCCTCTGCGATCCAGCATGTCATGGAAGGGTGACTCGATCGACTACAACTCCTACCACCACGGTGCCACCCCCAGCCCCCAGCTCAGCGGAAGACAACAGTCCGTCTACCAGCCAGACCAGATGAGTGGCTCATCAAGCAGCGGTCTCTCCTACGAGTCCGGCTCGTACTCTGGAAGCCAGGTTCACTCCCCGCCAGGTATGAACTACTCAAACTTCCAGTCCCAGCCCAACCGCCTGCGCGCCCGCGCCTCCTCCGGCACCGTCCCCCTCGGCCTCGACCTGCGCAACCAGTACCGCTCCGTCAACTCCGTCCCTCCCCCAGGACACGCTTCCACCCCGCGTGCCACATCCGCCCAGTTCGCCACATCAGGCCCTTACACCTCCTCCTTCCCCTCGGCGCCCCTTACCGCCCCCGTCGACTTCTCCCTCCCCCGCACACCCGGCCACCGACCCGGCGGTGTCCAGGACTACTCCATGCCTCAGATGTCGGCCCCCATCGCCGCCCCCAACGACTTCTCCCAGGCCTTCCACGCCAGCATGACGACCTCCAACGCGCGCACCCCCATGCGCGACTCCTTTGGCGGCGCCGGCGGCCCCATGCCTCCTCACGCAGGCGAGCACCACCAGCAGAGGGAAGAGCACGGCCAGGACTTTGGACTCAAGAGGAAACGCAGCTTCAGCGGTGCCTCTGCCGGCCCTGCGCCACCTCAGGCATACGGCAGCACGGCCTAAACACACCGGAGGAGGAGAAGACACGAGGAAAAAAAAACTTTTAAAAACACAATTTTGGAAAGACATCATGGTCGGTAAAGATACCCCAAGGAAAGGCAAGGGAGGAAGACACAACAATTCATCATCATCACAACATGGCAGGCATCTATCTGTTTCTGGTTCAAACGGGAGGGGGAAAGGCAAAGGGGGCGGCAAAGGTCGGGAAATCTGCTTTATTAGAAAAGGCGAGCGCGCTGCTCAAACGACACGAAACTCTTTCACTGTTATTTTGCTGCTGCTTTCTTGTCTCTGGGTCACATAACCTGTCGTTTTCTCTGCGGTTTCTTGTTCTTTTTCACGTGCTGACGACAAACATTTTTCCAACCAATTTTTCTGTCTTTTTCTTGTTCAAAGGCTTATCCAAATTCCAAATGCACATACAAATTTTCTCTCCAAATTTCTTGCTTTCCAACAAACAACGCATCTTTTCCGCTTGAGCCAAATCTTCGGGCGTCGTCGTCAAGGTTTTCTTTGCCCTGATTTGGTGGTTGTCTTGTTCGGAAATACCCCTTCTCGCGCGCGCCGTTTGACCGGACTCAGAATTCTTGCGTGTATCTATCTTTTGGTTGTTTTCAACTGGTCTCTTGTCATCAAGTTGGCTTTTTGTACATTACTTTGAAATTTAAGCAAAACCTTTCCTTTCCGAGACCATGTTTTTAGTACATGCATATACCATTCCATCCTACAACGTCCAAATCTCTCTCCTCCTTCTGCAAGCAAAGCGAGTTATACAGTGTATCTGTTCGACCTCTAATCTACACACTGTTTTTCTATACTTGAATATTATGAGGTCGGCGTGTGTGGCTCACTTCACTCCTGGTTGGTTCACGAGCATGGGGCAGACGGTAGTGGAATCCCAAGGGCGGGAGAGGAGGCAAAAGAAAGCATCCGAAACGGAAACTCCATGTCGGTTAGGCACGCACGCACACACGATGCTGTGTCGTTGTTTTTTTGCCCAACATATTTTGTACGTACGTCCAGTCGCTTATGCGCTTTCCGTCAGAGAAGATGCATCGCGAGAGACATTAGCCATCGTCATAACTCGCCTCCGTGGCGAAGCTAGCAACGACCGATTGCATATGCATCAAGGAATTTCACTCTGTGGAAAAACTCGTCACCATGTCTCGAATGTCTTAGAACCCCTACCCATGCTCCTCAAGCGCTGTCTGGCTAGGTTTGTGAAGAAAAGACAAGCCGCGGCGGCGGCCCATGTTCGTTCGCCTCCTTCTCCGCCCCCGGTCCTTCGATGCCGCGGATTGTGGGGAACCAGCCCGAAATGTCCATCTCCTGCAACGTTGTTGGTTGGCTATGAAATCCCGTCGGCATCACCTCGCCGGCATCATCTCGGCGGTCCCAGCCGGGAAGGCCCAGACGACGGAGCAAGCGAGGGCTGACTGAAAACCAGGAACAGAAAGGAGGCATCTTGCCAAGAGCAACTACATGCTGCCCTTGCTTGGTTGCGATTGGACCCCGATAACGCCCCCGAAGCTGCAGACTTGCGTGGCTGCCATGTGGTTGCCATCTAGGCCTGATAGACGCGGGGTCGCTGGGTGCACGCCGTGGGATCAAGGCTGGGTTGCTACGCCATTGTCTGTGTTGGCGCATCCGACTGATTATCCCACGATACTACGGCGCGGGACGGTACCGTGGTTGCGTTGCACAGGCAAAAAGCAACGAACAGAGCCAGGAGCCAGCTCCGTCTAAGAGCTAAGCTCTCATTGCAGCGATAATCGTTCGATCTGCTCGTCAATGTGACAAGAGTTGATCCCCTCATCAGCCGCGGTTCCTTTGCAAGGTACATCTGAGGTACCGTTCAGCCGAGGGTTCCGGGGGGGCTTCAACCGCGGTCGGTCCCAGCGGAGGGCATTCACATCCTTCCTCTTTGATCCGGCCGCATTATGCCTGTCGGTTGATAGCGAACATCTCGTCCTCTGATGAAACTAGACGGCGCGGCAAAAGGCTGTGAGCCTTGAACCAGGGACGGTAAGCCACGATGGTACGACAGCAGAGTCAACAACCAAAACACGATGCCGGCGGCCTGTCCTGCTCTCCAAGTCGCATCTACTTGTCGGCCGAAGACATGCCTGTGAAGAGTTGCAGCAGAAGCACCAGGTGTTTCGCAAGTCCGTCGCTCGACCCATCCGACACCCATGATCCGCATGGCTATCAGACTGTCTGACACCTGCCGAACAGCATCCGCAGCTGGCCGGTCGACGGGTCGGCCAGCACAGAATCTCTAGTCGGATTGGGCAACCTCGGAGGCTGTGAGCTGTAGGACCGCTTGTCCACGGCTTGTCCACTCCGTACATGCATGCCTTTGAACCGCGTTCTGCGAGCCTACATGGCTCTGCCCGTGAATCGCGCACACCATCGTATTGCCAGACTGTTGACTCGGGTCTCGACCTGGTGATACAAAGACAAAGAGTGCAAGACGGGCCAAGTCTGGCGCGAAGCTTCCTATTGCCAAAGCCGTCATCTTGTCACCGCGACCAAGATCGTCATTACCGCCACAGCAGTCAGACAGAGACATCCTGCGGCAGCCACAATTGGCTTCGATTGAGGCAATGGTAGCACCTTGTGTGAGGTAACGGAAAGACATCGTAGAGGCATATACGAAATCCTCTGGTGCCTGCTGTCTCATGGCGGGTAGCCGAGTAATCGCTCCCGATCCGTCCGTGTACAACCAGGAGACCTAAGCTTACTCTCTGCATGGTAAGGGTGTCCGGACAGCGTGCAACATACACCCTTGGCCGGTTGAAAGCCGCCCGACTTTTGTGCGCCTGCCCGAGAAATGGGCAGAGTTCGGGAACATAGTGTCAAGTGTAAGCGCGCCCGGCATCGACAAGACGTTTAAACCTTAGCCTCGTCCTACCCACCACAACAAGCCTGGACAAATGGTCATGTGCGTTACAACCCCCGGATTTTCTCTTTGAAATGGGTGCCTACCAGCCGACTGTCATGTATGCAGGTTGGCTGGATCAGCAAGCTAACGCGAGGCACTTCTCAGCGGCGATGGAGTGGTGTGACTGCAGAGCGTCGATCAAGGTTCGCGGAGAGGACAACGTTACCGACGTACCACAGAAGAGGTGGCTGGAGAGATGTGCTTCAGGCACGGCTTATTGCGTTGGGACCACCATTGGCGAGGCAGAGGAACGGCTCGTATGCTTGTTGAGCTAAGGCAGTTAGTTCCCGAAGCGTCAGATCGGGGGAGGATTGTCGAGGGTTACGCTTGGCTCGATGTGTAGTCGGAAGGAGACGGCCGACGGCAGAGATCGCCAGTGTGATAGGTGGAGTCGGGACTTGGATGGCAACCGTATTATCCCTCCTTGTCGTGGGCTAGGCATATCATCTGCACCATGCGGGGTATGCTTCAACAATCGTGAGCGAACGTGCAGTTGCCCATGTGCAATCCGATTCGCGCCTTGTTGTCAGCTAACGGGACGGTTCTTTGAAAACTCCTGGCTGAAGAAATAGGGTCGTAGTCAACCGGTCTAGAGGGGTGTTTTCTAGCGGAGATGTTGCCGACGAGCCTGACGAGAGCATCAGCGGCCCCTCAACCCTAGTCCACCGGCAGAGCCAAGGTGAAGCTGAACCAATCGCGGTACGCATTCGAAATTGCGAGTTGCTGTCGGCGAGGGGTGCCGTCTGTGACTGTCCAGGGGTGTACCGGTTGACAATCAAAGTTGGCTCTTCTGTGCCGTGGAAAAAGGCCGGCTGTTAATGATTCTCTCCGAGACGTGATGCTTGTTTTGCTCCGAATGTGACATGACGCCGGACCGTTGACACTCAATCGAGGGGCAATGCGTAGAGCTTTTCCAGAGACAGGTCTTGAGGCGTCAGTCCAATTTACGGGCGTGCATCTTTGTCGATGTGGGTTTGCGGAGTGCATGCTCATTGCATAATTTCCCGAGAATGAGGTCTAGGTTGATGAATGAAGTTGAGGAGGTTGGAAGGAAAATCCGGGGAGAGATGAAGTTGCCGTGAGGTGGGGGAGGGGAAGGTGGGATCCATTGTTGAGTGCCTCTGTGGTGCACTGACCTCCGCCGCAATTTATCGGGGATGTCTAATTTCAACGTCGTGCTTGCAACTTCCCCATTTCAACTCTTTCCACTCCTATCAGTAAGTATGGCTGTAGATAGTTACGGCCAGAGTAGGAACCCAAATTCACAAGGCTGGTCGGATTCAAGATCGAGAGCACATGGAAAGCTGTTTCCTCCAGGCTCATGGCCCCAGGTTGGGAAGCCTTGGACAAAGTAGGAGCAAGCTTCGACTTGCCAGAACTAAACCAAAGACGGTAATCTGCGGACAAAACCTCTGTTGTTATTCCATTAACAACGCTAGAGAAAACAAGTTTCTAAGATATGACGGTTCCATCTTCAAGACCTACGTACTCCAACATTGCACTTGCTATTTCGGCAATGTATCACTGCTAGCACGAATCTAATTAATAAAAGCCCGTCGTTGAAGAACTATTCTTTTTGATATTTCCTTAAGATATGTTCCCCGGCGTAAAATCCGCAATATTATCCTTGTTTTGCTTACGTATCACCTTTTCCAGAATCTTTTTCGCTACAGGGCCGAAGAGCACAACAACCTGCTTGAAGAGCTCATCCGGCCACCTCATTTCTGTTATTCGAATGGTTCTCCTCATACGTCCCATGATCCCCTGGCAACTCGACCGCAGTAAGATTTCCAGACATCTCGTGAACATCTGGAGCCGCAGAGGTCCTGTGAGCTATGTCATCCAAGCCAGGCGCCTGTTGAATCTCCGGGCCACGCTTTTCGTACGCTGGTGGGTTTGCGGTTGTTTCGTCGGAGACATGCTCAGCCTCTGCCGCTTTTCGCTTCTTACGTCTCAAGAAGAACAGAACAAGGCCTATTGTCAAAGCCAATCCAACTACACCACCTACCACTGCACCCACGATCGCTCCTACATTCGGTTTGGCAACTTCATCGGGCCTTGCGTTGCTAGTTGGGTCAGACGTAGGTTCTGTCGAATCCTCCAGTCAGTTCTCTAGTCATCTTTGTGTCTTTTTTCTCACCTACTTAGAGCAAATAATGACTCCACGTCCTTATTCCAGGCGATTTCATTCATTCCACCACTGTCGTACCATTGCCTTACCACCGCTGGACTGTCATATTTAGCTACTGTCCCGTTGTACTTGTTTGACCAAGTCATTTGCGTCAAATCAAATACGCCAAGCCCACGCGTCCAAGGGTCACGATTGTTCCAAGATGCAGGAGGCTCATAGTCGCTCGATCCTCCGATAGAGAGCATGTGACGATTGCCAATGAGAACGCAGGCATGATTCAAGCGGGCGGTGGTTGAACCAGGACTCTTGGCTTTGAAGAAGCGGAATCCGGGCAAAGTCAAAACGTGAACCTCGTCGGATATACCATCTTTCCCCATGCGACCACCATACATGAAACTAATCATATGCATATGTATTAGTATGCGTGATGCGCTTCTTAGTCTTCGACTTACATGTCAAATGTGTTGTTTGGTCCATCAACACCCACCGTACAAAACTTGTCTCTTGGGGTTGGCTGATCTCCTGTAGTCTGTTGCTTGTGCCATTTTCGGGCTGATCGCATGTCAGCATGCCATATCAAGGGGTGACTACCAACCCTCACCTTTGAGATCGTATATGAACACATGCCTAAAATCCATCAAATTCCAATCCTCATCGGTATTTGCTAACGGAGGAGCTTGTGATCCGCCGAGGACAAGGAGCAATCCCTCAGGACCGAAGGGTATGGCCTCCATGGAACCATCTCTGAAAGTATTGTAATCTCCAAATCCATCCGATGAGGTATTGGCAACCTGCATGCTGGACATATTATACGACACAAGCCCTGGAAGTGCAACACGCTCGCGCTCGAAACCTGCCATGGAACTATCCGTTTTCGGCGAGGCGAAGCCACCAAAATAGTACGCCATGTTTTTGCTCTGAGCATAGGCCCCCCCTTTTGGCTGCTTAAGCCTGTTGAAATCTTCGCGGTTGTCGATGGTGGCATTTTTCCAGAAACCTTTACCATTTTGATCGGCCTCAAAGAGCCAGATATTCGAGGGCTTTACCTTATTTTTGTATGGGGTTTCACCGCCCCATACATAGAAACCTCTCGAATTGTGGTCTCTCCATATTGCTTGGAAGTTCAACCTCGGCATAGTGGCTTTGTCTGAGGTTTTTATATCGACAATGGAAGTGTTCCATGATGATTGCAGATCGATAGAAAGCGTAAAGTTGACTACTCAGGAGATGTCTTGCGTGAGCTCACATCTTCCATTTCGCTACTTCTAGAATACTCACCAGACTGCGATGGATGATGCTCCGATAGCGCATTTTCCCCATTACGCATCCACGAGATCTCACCACCGTCGATGTAGACGTAGTTTCCGTTGACAGTAGCTTTGAGATGTTAGTGGTAGGCTGTCGGATCGGAAACTGAGCACCTCACCTGAACAAAGCGATCTCCGCAAGAAATCCTCATTCTTAGGATTGCTTGTTGCTTGCCCGAGCGTGAGCCAGTACTGCGTTGAGACTGCCAGTAGAGACTGCCAATAGAACGCTGAGTAGCGCATTGTTCTCTATGTCCGCGCTATGATATCGCGAGTCCTTCAGAAGATCAAAAGCATGGAATAATAAACAGGGTAAAGAAGTGATGCGTGCGATGTCAGGGGACACTGGACAACGCAGCATATGGCAGATCTATGAGGAAACCGAGACTTGATCCGGTCGACGCCCCGCCCTCGCTCCAAGGTCGTGCAAAATACGCCTATACGCCACATGTGCTACTAAAGAGAACAGTACTGCTTATTTCCTAATCCATGTGAGCTGAGGCAATCAACGGGATTCAAACACCCGCCATATTCGCCAAAGTCCCGCGCAGCGTGTCTTGATTCAGACACCGCTCCGTTGCGGGAATTACGAATTACTGATATCGAATCAATTCGTTCAGTTATCTTCCTCTTTTTGAGATGCTCATTGGGATAAGCTCTTTATCTATTCCCGTCAGCACCGACTGGCTTTTCTCGAGTGTTTCCGAGTCACTGTTGAAAATCCCAAAATCCATGAGTAGGAAGCTCGATTGCACGCATACGTTTCCGACTGTGCGACTCTCATCAAGTTAGAAACCTTTGATGCCTTTCCCACAGCCCCATTACCGTGCATGACTCCAATCGCCGGGAATCCAGGGTGGGCTGCAGAGGCTCTTGCATGCGTGTCCGGAATCATTCCAAGCTACTTTCTGCAGAGAGGCCTTGGCGAATTTTGAGCTGAACCCTCGTGTCATGTCTGGATTCGGTACGTTAGATGTCAAGTAGAACCATTCCTTTGTGGCGCTGACGAACCGCAGATGTCTTGTAAGTGGCTTACGATGATCCGTCATCAGCCTAAACACGACTTTTGCAATCGATCTTTGTGGCAGAATTTCCAGCCGATTTCTACTTCGAGAATCCTGAATCTGGGATAAATTAGCATCGACCTGATATGAGTGAACCATGTTTAGCCAATGCCACCTTTGGGCCAGTCCTGTTCGTCGCACAAATGTTATTCAGACATCGGTATGCAATGTCAGACAAAGCTGTCTTGCCTCAGCACCCGCGACTTTGGGTCACATAGTGAGCTTTGCTTCAGAATGTTACCATCATAAAAGGCTTTGGAAGACCGGTCTCTTCACATAGCTTGGCCGTCTAGTACTGGAATAGCAGCTGGCTTTGGTATCGCCTTGATTTCAACATCCAACGAGCTCCATGACTTTCGTAAGTCGATGGAAAGCGTATCATTTACTGTCCGAGAATGGTTATTTGACGTCAGCCCATTGAAGAAATTGATAGAGATAGAAGTCTACTTACGTTGCCATGATGGATGATCATACGTGGACTCGTTCTTTACATTGACCAGGACAGCAATCTCTCCACCGTCAATATAAGCGTGATCTCCGAGAACAACTACTGTTGAAAGTCAATAAAATCGGAAGAAGCCCACAAGGGGAGATCCATCCTCTCACATGAGCAAAGCGTTCTTCTTAAAAAGTCACCATTTCCAGGATTACCATTACGCGCAACAAGATTCGGCTTTCTAAAGACAGCCGAGACTGGCGCCGAAGCTAACAGCCAGGCCAGCAAGATAAATTTCGAGCAGCACATCGGTGACAGCCTCCGTATGCCTTTCTTATTCATGCCCTTGCCATAGCTAATAAGATTGCGGAAATCCATTCCTTATTATTGATTTTTTAGAGATCCGGCGCTTTATGACAAAAGAATCCGTGAAGCTGTATCACAGTGCCCAATGAGCGGTTTCGAGCACAAGCGAGACATCCTTCTCAGCGCGTTTGGTTCGCCCAAATGTCGCACAGAAAATACTTCCAACCATCACAGGGAGTAACAGTCTTGGTGATACTGCTCGCTGCCGAGGTCATTCGGTCACAAAAGCTTCGCGAATAATGGTATTACGGGTCTCTTGAGGCCCATGTCTACGAGATTGAGGGACACCTCATTTTGGACGACAAGGCCCTTCTATTTACGTTCCGCTCTGACGAGGACTTCATAAGCCGTATATGGACTTCTCGTTCTGAGATCCCCTGCATCATTTCCCATGAGTATCGCCAAAGTCACGCGAGGTGGCGAACAAGAGCGGTACTAGATGTTTTGGGTTCAAGTGAGAAGACACTGGTCTCGACAACGAGAATTACGGATGACAGCTGGAATTGTGCTAATGACCAGATTCAAGTTCCAATTTCGAGCAGAGTTGTGACACTTTTCAGGAATGTCTCAGTGCTTTGTCCTGAGTTGCTACGCGATGGATTTGAAGGAGCCTGTTTGTGAGCCACTCATTCGCATACATTTGAACAGATCAAATTCGCACAAGAGCCTTATAAGCTGACGCAACCCGAAACAGAGTGACCGTCGGATACTGTCACTGGATGATAGACACCTATCAAATGATCAGATTGGCGACTTGTACACATTCTTTTCCAGAAT
The DNA here is from genome assembly GCF_026319265.1 of Colletotrichum chrysophilum. Lineage (NCBI taxonomy): Eukaryota > Fungi > Ascomycota > Sordariomycetes > Glomerellales > Glomerellaceae > Colletotrichum > Colletotrichum chrysophilum. Next base: position 790,692 of record NW_026517288.1, on the reverse strand, counting down.
CTCGCCTTGGCTGAACGCCGCTTTGGAAGGTTTCGCAAGTATCTTCAAATTGTATGCGCATTAACTGACATTTACTATTATGCTAACGCTTGTCAGACAAAACGTTGCTTGTGGTCTACTAGTCTCTTCCATTACTCTATGTATCGGTGTGCAAAATTAGCCTCGATATCTGCCCGAACGTCCAGATTTGCGCATGTCTACTGACGGTTTTCGTATTCTTTTGCCTGTTGTGAGGAACTGAGTGCTTGGATTTTGAGCATCAAATTGCATGGGGTTTGCTTCCCGTCATACAGTTCACTGGCTAATTTATACTCCTACAACGGCACGAAGGAAGTATGGCGATCCATGAGTTCAATGCACGTCCTTGGTGCTTCTACGGTCATGTATTCAGGTATCCTCTTCGAAGTAAGCTCAATATCACAACAGTTGAATTCATTTTCTTTATTCCCGTAGGACTTATATTTCGTGTCCCTGCAGGCCCATCCTTGAGGATAGTGAACGGGTCGTAATTCACAGGCTTTGTGCAGGGCCTGGTGCCAAGCGCTATTTCCAGAATAGTTTGATCGATCGCGGACATTCCTGGTCTCGAACAATGTCCACATCTAGGAGGCTCTGCTATGCTATGGGAGATAGTGGTGAGCCGGGGCCCCCAGTCGCGTCGCGGCAGTCGACGCGTCCGGGAACGTCGACGTGCAGGCCCTCGTAAAGAGAACGAATGGATGCCGACCGCCCGGGGAGCTCATGGGAAACGTGCACTTCTACAGACGCGGGATGGACATTTCGCCCGCCATTGGAGGGGCGAGGCTCAGCCGAGGAACTTAAGTTTCTGCTTCCGCGGGAGGGGCAAGGGCTGAGGGAGCCGGGGAGGGGGTGGCCAACGGGTGGACTACCCGGACTGTCGGTTGTGAGAGTCACTGTCACGATCAACGGTTCTGTTCTGTGTGTCTGATGGAACCTCTCGCTTCGGATTGCCAGGCTAAGACGGATCTGGACCGCACGTAAGGTATGGGCTGCGCAGCTGGGAGGTTCTGCCCACACCTTATCATGCCGAGGGCGTTAGAGGCCGCGGCCCGCGTCAAGTCTGTTAATATGCCTTTCAAGTGTATGGTCTTCCCCGAAACTAAGATTTATTTTTTTCTAGTCTTCGTTGGTCTCGTAGCTTAGTTTCGAGTAGCAGCCCCCATGATAATGTCTACAACGACTACTGCCGCCAACGCTTTCTCATGTTCCAACCAGAAACGCGAAGACTAGTAGGAGATGACGATTTGTCTGAGACCCTATTGCCGTGCAAATATGTTCCGTCACGAGAATCCGCTGGTGCTGACTATCCGCACTCGGCGGCCCGATGGGTGCTTGGTAGGACTACTGTGGCTTTGGCTTTGGCTTTGGCTTAGGTTGGGTTGGTCTAGTTGATTTGTCTCCGGTGTAGATCTGGCTGGGTTTCGAAGAGGAACAGCCTTGTGGTTTTCTGTAGTTGCCATCAGTCAGCTTCAAAGAGTTCCACGAGGCCACCAAAGCAGTCGTTCATGCTCACAGTTGTCTCTCAAGCTCGGTGGTGAAAGACATGGTATTCGTCGCAAAGTCGCGCTGAGCAAAGGACAAGACGCGTGACAGTCAGTGGTTTGAATACGCAAGAAGTCGCAGTCAGAGGCTTGTCGGGGGACAGAAAATTGCATCGCTGTCCAGCTCGCGATACTGAGGGGGTTGGAAGGGGGCGTATTTATAGGAAACCAGAGTCAATTTTGCTACCATCGTAGTTTTATTCTTCAGTTGTGTGCTCTAGAAGAAGGAAGCAAGGTCTGTCTGCCCCGTATGCGTGATCAGACATGACAGAGATCCCGACAGCTGACGATGTTCAAACTTGAGGCTAGCTAGTCCTCGCTTCTCCTTGCTACCATGCGGCCGTCGATGCAGCCGAGTACGTTCGAGGGCACGATGCGGCGTCTCCTAGGCACTGCGCCGCAAGACAAGTCAGTGAACAAGCCTAGGGGCGTATCGAATGTGCAAAACACCAGCGGAAGCACGAAGTCGGGCGTGGTGGTTGGTTCGTGGGGAGCCGGGGAAGAAGGCGTCCCGCGTCACCTACCCCGGCACTTTCCTCACCCATGAATACCACACCTCAGAGCAGAGCGATAACTTCGCAAATCAGCTCAAGGGGACTTGGGGGCTCAGGTATCCTCCCCCGGCTGTGGTGCCGGGGCGGCACGGTCCTCATGTGCCGCGTCTGATGAACTCCCTCGCCAGCAGGGGAAGGGGGGCTTGCGGTGGCGTTCCGGGCCTGGTCGGTTGAGATTGCAACATGCGTGCCCGTAGTGCGTTGGCGGTAAACACAGCCAGGAGCACAGCTTTGGTGTCATACAGGGACCCTTCTGTAAAGCTCCTTCGCTGGGAGACCCGTCCTGTTCCTCTGCAGCTGTCACGCGATTCTGGTGACGCGTTGGCGTTGGCGTTGGTCTGCCCGACGCGTGCGCCGGCCTGCGATCGAAGACATCCAGCTTCAGCATGCAATGCGTGATTGACTGCTAGAATCGAAGGAATCCTGGTTGTCTACCGTGAACGACAGGCTGGGGTGGTCTGTTCTGGTTCGGTCAAGGTGAGCGACCCAGCGAATCAAACCATGTGTGCTTGGGACCAACGAAACCGGTGACAGGGGAAGAGAATCCCCCTCACCTGGGGCTGAAGAGGTGGTTAGATCTGCATGGCTGCTGCCGTCGCCGGAAGCCCCCTTCCCTCCCACCAAGCTTTCATTTGCCCATCCAATTCCATGGACAAATCCACGCCGTCTGCGCGGAGTTTGGGACCTGCGACAGACATAGAGCCATTGAATCTACCGCCGCCCATTGAATTTTGCGCTGGCAAAATTACGACCCTGGATGAAGCAGGGACCACACCGATCTGCCATCAGGTCTTGGCGGTAATGGTTGCGAACCGACGATAGCGACAAATCTCTCCAATTCAACCGCGTAACCGTGCCATTCGATTGCGGACATTGGAAATGCACTCGCCACACTGAGGCTATCACCCGGAGTAGTTTCGTTTCCTTTCACAGGCTCAGCAAGCGGTACAGCATGGCACCGAGCATAGCTATGGCGGATGTTTGAGATGTTTGAGAATTGCGGGCAGAATGGTGTACGGCGGAGATGTTGCTGAATCAACAGAAACCACTAGCAAATACGTCAGTGGATAAGTCTGCAAAAATTGGAGGGAAAATACCGAGCAAAATCATTCATGTGGAAGAATAGACAGATGTCGTTGCCTTTAGGTGACCCCATAAGGCTGATGTATGTCATCAAGGGACGGCTCGCAAGCCAGCCGTCTCACATGTTCAGGGGGAAGTAGATCCGATTCTGCGCGAATCCCAGAGACGGGAGCTGACTAGACCAACCAGTGTCGAATTCATGGGCGACTAAACCATAAATAGGAACGCCAAACGTTGCACAGGCTTCCCCCGGTGCACAATTCTATCTAATGCCAGCGCTTCCCGGCCGTAGCCATGCATATATTCGCTCGTATCGGGTGGGCGTCCCAGGTTTCCACCATGAAGGTTGCATTATTCATCTGGAGATGAGGCTTTTGTTGGCTCGCGCATTAACCGCGCGTATTAGAAAGCGTCTGGCGTGGTGGCATGGGTTGACACCACTCGCAGTTCCCACCTTTCCCCCAGGGGACACAGTCCGAGATGGCCGCGTCATGCGAAAGACGTGGGGAGACTTGCCAAATTGAATTGATATGGTGAGTCAAACACACTCCTTTGGTCCGATACATAAGCCATCTGCATCAATCAAGGTCTTCGGGTTTTTCATTTGTATTTATGAACTTCTCTTTGCGAGATCACAGCATGTTCTGCTGCGGCATTTCTCCTGAATCGAATGTTGGTTGTACAGCATGGGCAAACACTAGCCCCCCTTTGTTTTCATGATCAAATGCGCGACAATGATGATCTGGGGAAGATTCACAACTTGTACGATGGGATCCCATCGCGGGGCCGCCTCGGTGGGCCGGTCCGGACTCGCTCATCCAGCAATATGACCCTCCCAGTTCCCCTTTTCATTCCCATTGCTTTACAAACCATTGACTCTCAATCTCGAATGAATCGGAAATAGCTCGTAACAGATCTTGGGGGGGCACTGGTCGCTGCTCTGCTGTCGCGAAGAGGAGTGTGGCGTTACCCCCGCAGTACTGGCAGAGATCCAAACTGGCAGTAGCTCCAATGCCTCCCTATACTTCAGGTCATGTCGACCTGACCGATCAAACCAATGATGATGTGTGTGCTCAGTCTTCCTCAGCCTGGTTTTCTTCACTTCTTCCACAGGATACCGGGCCGATCCTCTTTGGATTGCCGACTCCTTGCGACCCGAGCTGATAGGGCGCTATCCCACTTTCTTGCGGCCCGATAGAGGCTGAGAAGATTGGCAACTGCACCACGAAGAGAGCGGTGAGAGTCTGAAATTCCCTAAATGTCTCTGATTGAAGATCTATTTTCGTCATCGTCGCTGGCGTGTACATCTCAGTACTAATTTGTGCACACCCACCTGCTGTCACGACCTACTCGACCTGTGAGCGTACTTCTACAATGTTGGAACTCTGCTGTAAAGCAGCACATTCAAACCTTCTTCAACATCATGTGAACTCGGCCTGCTTCTCTTGCGTCTTCTTTACGCCCGAAACCATCACGAAGGCGACGAATCGGTCAGCAGATCAACACACCATTGCTCACCGCAACAGAACATCTTCAACCAAGTATCTCAAGAGCAGGCAGACAACTCACCATATCAGGGCGCCTAAGATCTGCCTTTGCCCATCATATCCTGTCTCCCTACACCACCTCATAACGTGGGGTCCAAACTGAGGGACCGCCGACCAACATCGCCATTTTGTTGGCAATGTTGGCAAGGCTGGACCACCCAACTCGTTCCACGCCGACATGACGATCTGGGCGCTCCCACTTCTAGCCTTCGTCTATAAAATGGAGTCCTAAGTCATCTAATTCTTGCGAGATTCCAGAAGGAAGATCAGACGAATACGATCCTTTTCTTATCATGACAACTACACTTTCTACTGATGTCGAAGCCGGCTACGGCGAGAACAGCATATCCACAACGACTGGTGCTCCTTCCACGAACCTGATCAGGTCTATCCTTCATGAATGCGGCTTTTATCCACAGACAGCTGCTTCTTCACAGCGTGCGTGTCCCACTGCTCCTTACACCGGTTCACCTTACTGACACAGCAAGCAGTGGATCCGAGTAACACTTCCGTCCGATCCGCAGACTATGTCTATAGTTCCCAGAGTGAGCACAAGCATCAGAAGAACCTCGGCTCATACGAGTCTAACATGCATCAAGTTAATCGGTACCCGGAAGGCTGGTCACGCCTAGCCGCCGAGCAAGAGGGATTCGAGAACACTGCGATCCACCGAAAATTCGGCTATCTACTGCAACGATGCCTTCTAGACTCCCACCACAGACTCGCAGCCTTGGCAAGGAGACTGTTCGAGTTGGACCATCTAATGGCTAGTACCAGAGCACCAGATGATCTTACAGAGACCACAGGAGAGATAGATGACGGTCTAGCTGGCGAGCGAGCCCCTGCGGGAGAAGCCTCACTACTCAGCGAGCAACAAGGCAACAGCGTCCCACAAAAGATATCTCAAGTGATACAGGAGATATGGCCTCTTCTAAACAACCATCGTAAGGTGTTCCGGCAGCTGCAAAATTGACAAGGCGATTCTGACTGATGACACAAGACCAGATGATGTTCAACGAGAAGACCTTACGATCACTCCACGAAGTACGAGAGCCCGAGTTCTGGAATCGATGCAACAAGATTAAAGATGACGGGTACCTGAACGAGGAAGAAATGGAGTATCTGAGTCACCCAGACGATTTCGTCAGTACGGCGACGGATCCGCTATGGCGGACAATCACAGGCTGGATGTACCTGCTCCCGAGGTGGCTTGTGTTGGTAAGCTATCAAGAACAAAATGGAGCATCGGCGGATACTTTGCTGACTTTGCCTGTCTTCATAGCTACTCTTCAAGGACAAGAGAACGGAGGAGCAGAAGTTTGCGTCTCCTCTGCTGACGGGAGGCATGGAGATGTTCTGCAAAGGACTTGCCATACTGGTCTACGCAATCGTCCTGTTGCTGCCGATCATATTTCTCTACATCTTCCCAGACATGAGCACAGCAGGCGCCGTATGTCTTGTGACTAGCTTCACCCTCCTGTTCATGGCCATGATGTTTTGTCACCAAGGGGCCACCATGCTGGTCGTAGGTGTAGGGGCCTGTACTTATGCTGCCGTCCTCGTCGCGTTTCTGGCCAATCTCCAAGGGTAGGCCAAGGCGAGCCCAAGTTGGGACTAAGGTGAGTCTTGAAGCGAACAAACCTTGACTGAGGACATGGATAGTATTGCGCTATGATTGTGTGGACGTTCTGGATGGGCAGAACGAGGCTGTGGATCCAACTAGGTGCCAGATTGACATGTCGTTGTTACAGCGCAGGCAAGGAGTCGTGCGTATCATGATGCGCGCGTCTCATGTTGACTGAGGATAGAAACGAAGTTGCTCGGTTGTGTCTTGATATGTTTTTGTTAAGTCATGTTTTTCAACGGTTTTTAGTACTTGCGATTCAGACAACAAGAAGTAACTACAAAAGGTTCACCCAGCACAATCCCATGTGATGTGAATACTTCTTTACAGCAATTAATAGTGCCAATCTCAACCCTGCGAATTCGCAAGAGAGCGAGGCTGTTCTATGCATCACAATTTGGAAGTAGAGTCGACGAAACCGAAGTGAGAAATTATGTATCATAATTAAACCTCCGTAGCAAGTGAGGAAATCGACCTTTCATCTAGGCAAATCCAATCGCTTCCTTCTATCGTGTTCATCGTCTTCATAACCGCGAAGCGTATATCCTGGTATCATCAAACAAAGCAAAGATCCAACGCGTGTTTTCAATAGCTTTCAGTTCCCTGGAGGGGTGACCACGATGGTATCAGGGCTAGCCTGATCAAAGTCGGCCTCCACCCCTCCGCCGTCCTTTTGCGACTTGTTGGGTGTCTCCGAAGCCTCGCGAATCCTCTCAAGGCGCCACGAAGCCTCGGCCTGCGGCGTTGACGGCACATTATCGCCACCAGTAGTCTTAGCCATCTGTTGCGCTCCTTGTGAGCCATCGCCCTGGACACTGACGCCCTGCAGCGGCTCGATGGTCTGGTCGGAGCGTTTCAGCGTATTGGGGATGGCCAGGAGCTCTTTTGTCAGACCGCGGACCCCTTCAAAAATGTGCTCTGGGGCATCCCAAGCGACCAAGCCCGGTGTTACCGATGCCCGCCGCGTGTGGAGGAGGTTGTACGAGACCCTCGCCCACGCCGGACACGCGTATGAGACTGACGCCGGACGGGGCGCGACAACTTGCGCTTCGACATCACTCGGCCCAGTGGCTGCTTCGCCAGTGAACACCGTCATTGCGATCTTGGGCTTCACAGCCGACTTCGGCGGCGCCTCCTCCTCGTGGGCAAGACAGTGAGCCCAGAAGCGCAGTGCGGCCTCGGGGCCGGGAAGCCACGCCGTCTGCGTCAGAGTGACGATCTCTGTTGGTGAGAACTGCTTCTGCGCTCCCAAGACGCGGAGGACCTTGAGCACGAGCGCGAGGAGCCCGACCGGCGAGTCGCAGAGGGCGAAGGATGGCGTATTTGGCTCCAGCATGTCTGGCGGAGGGGTAGCTGGCGATTTGGAGGCCCGGTCCAAGGAAGCGAAGTCCTCGCGTTGGTAACCCAGTACTGGGGCGCGGAAGAACTTTGCGATGGACCACTTCATCCACTCCAGAGGCGCTGCCTGCGCAGTCGGTGCTTTGATGGACGGGTTGATGAAGTGGGCGCCTACGCAGCTGTTGGGGTAGTGCGTCGCCAGGTAGCTGGCGATTTTCCAGTCGATTTCTGCGGGACTTGAGGCGGCTGAAGCTGTGTTTGTCGTGACATATGTCGAGTACGAAAGTCTTGTCATGACGGTGTTGAGAACCTCTGCCGTCGCCGAGATGACGGATGTGTTACTTGGGAGCGCATCGCTGAAGCCGATACCAGGCAAAGAGGGAATCACCACGTGGAAAGGCTGCTTATTCTCCGGATCCTCCGGCTCTGCCAGAGGCTGAATAAGATGCTGGAGAGATAGATTGGTGAAGGGGAAAGGAGGAATCAAAAGCAGGGGGACTGCATTGCTTTGAGAAGACCTGACGTGGATGAAGTGAGACCGCACGGAAGCCTCGGTGCCCGGGATGAGGACTGCTGTACGGAATTGGGGGAGCTGGGCGTTTAAGAGCCTCTCTTGCTCTCGCCAGTCAAACTTTTCGAGCCTGTTTGCGTGCTGCTATTAACAACGCGCTTCTTCTGCTTCAGGAAGAGAAGAGGTAACTCACCAGTAGTCAACGAGCGGCTCGATCCGGGGTTTCGGCTCCCACCAGTCTTGCGACTTGGGTTCTGAAGTTTCATGAGGCAGCCTGGTGAGTTCCAGCTTTTGCTTCGTGAGGTCGAGGTATTTGCTTGAAACCTGTGGTACAATGAGTCAGTCACCAAGTCCCCTCACCTTGCTTAGAATCTCTCACATGAATGCGGTAAGGCCTAATCTCATCACCTGCCAAGACGGCGCTGTTCTCAAGAGGAGTCACCATGATGAGTGGGCATAGTCTTTGAAGATCAAACTTTAATCCTTCTTTTCGTTTTCCAGAAGGAAACAAAATAAACAAAGTCTCCAAAGAGACGGTGAGCAGAGCGAAGAAATGCCAGTGGAAAACAATCAAGGACGGGGCGTATTGAATAAGGGCATCAACCACGTAAGCAACCCAAAGCAATAAGTGTTACCCAACTGGGAACCAACGCCCTGCAAAGTCTCATTGATATCGCCGGGGACTTTAATAAGGTCCGAACCTTCCACAATCCCAAGCGAGCGCTTCCATGTTCAATGTCCGTCGTGCCGTCGTCCTGGTCGAGTGAAGGCATTGTGGCTGGACTCCTCCCTACGTGTTGGAAGGCCTCTGAGTGGTCGCAGAGGTGGGATAGCAAGTCTAGAACGGGTGCACACCGATAGACATGTGGCGGTGCACTCGAATCCCCGTCAATATTCGGAAATGATCACCGCTTTTTGCTGGCTTTGCCAGGTACAGAGTTGCATCAACCAAGCTAAATCTTGGACGGAATTTTGGAGCTAGTGCATCTATTGGCTATGCTTCATCCAAACCCCTGCTCAGTTGGGATGGTAAACTTGCCACATCAGCCACACTCTTTGAGTTTCCCATCATTTTCAGATTCCCATCTGAGTGACTCGCGCCTGGTGTCTGTCAGTCGCAGCCGCAGAGAAGGTGTGTGATAAAGGCAGTTCAGTGTACGCATTTCTCAGCAGCTTGCTCATGCCTAGGTGTGATAGTCAAACACGCGTCCTTTGCCACATCTGATCTTCCCAACGCCAATTGTAACCTGATCACAAGTCCAGTATCACCCCGGCGCTGTTCCGGGCGTCTCCAGAATCCCTTCTTTCGTCGCGTAGTCTCGCTGCAAATCATGCACCACGCTTCCCTTGGAAGAACTCGAGGACGAAGAGTTCGAGTCTCCGCACATTCGGTGGCTGTCGTCCCCTCAGGTATCTCTTGTTCTTCATTACCTCCACAAGTCCAATCGTTTGATGTGACAAGCCCTCTGTTCCATTTGCCGCGACCATGAGTCTTGTGTGTTTCGGATCCGTCCGAATCGGTAGACGGCTTGCCTCAAAATGAAGATTCCGGCCTCACGAAGGGCGTTGCGGAGTACCTGGTGCAGCAGCTCCCGGAGCACCGCGAAGGTTCATAGCGCCGATACGGGACACGATGTTGCTTCCCACGGCGTCTACTGCTCCTCTAGGTGAGGTCAAGCTGGGACCTTGTGGAGCTGTTTCCTGGACGCGGAACAGTTTTATTGCTGTCCCGTTCCAGATTCCAACTGTACCCTTAGAAACCTGAATCTCGCTGGTGAAGACGAAACCCCAGAGGAGTGATTCGTACCAGCCCAGAGACAACTGTGACCACTCGAACGAATGGACACGAGGCGGTGTTGGATCTACACCTACAAGCCTGATTTCCTGTATCTTTTGCAGCGTCTCTCGGTTGGCGGATTCGCCAGCAAGTGCTTGACGGGGCAGCAGAGCTGACACTTGCTGAATCACAGTGAGCATGGTATGGAGCGGGAGCTCTGGAAGCCAGCTCTCGATCCACTGCGCACTTGGCTCAAAGATGCCGGTCTGTGATTGTCCACTGGTGGAATAGCCGCCGAGACTTGTGGTGCTGTTCTGTCGGGAGAAATTGGGTACGCCAGCGGGCATCTTTCCCCTGGCCTTCTCCGACATGCCGCGAAGTTGCGTAGGAACTGCATCCTCTGCAAATTCAGCTTGGGACGATGTGACGGACGGGTTCTCGCTTGTAGTAGACTGAGCTGGCGTGGGGCGATGATCGTCTTCGTCTTCGTCATCATCGTCATCGCTATCGTCGTCGTCATCCCCGATCGCGAAAGTTCCATCTTCTTCAGGCACATCGCTGAGGGTGGGTTGCCGAGCTTGCGAAGTCGTCGGGCTGCGGAGGCTTTCAACGGAGCTTCTGACCGAACTTGGTTCTAATCCATCACCACTAGCCGCAGCCTCTTTGCGGCGACGGTTGCGTCTCTCAATCTCCTCCTGACCACTCTCAAGCGTGAAAGTACGCAGTGCTTCAATGCGCTTCTTGTTGCGCAAGATCGAGAAGATCAACTCTGGATTCTCTGTTCGGTCGTTAGATAAGTGTGGTTTTGGCGATGCGGGTGCAAAGCTGCACCCTACATCCGTAAGGCGGTAAACTTACTTTGGTACTGATGCTCGACGACTGAGTTGATGGACTCCATTAGTGACCTCAGGAGGTCGTGGTTACTATCATTTGCCAGAAGAAACGAGGGGGACGACATGGAAGAGAATAGCTGCATCAGCTTCGATGCAGATGCCGGACTGAGTCCTTCGAGGTAAGGGGCGATATTGTTGATCACAGCCAACAATGCTGGGTAGATAGCGTTCAGTCTGCCTTGACTAGTGGTGATGAGATTGTAGATTGACTAGCCACAGTTAGCAGAGTTTCATTTCAGCGCAATAACATTGCTCACGTGGATCAAGAAGTCAGCGTATGTTCCGCTGAATCCTGGTATTCTGATGGTCAAAGGCAGACTTTCTTGTCGCCCAAAAGTGCGGTTGAGATTGGTGCCAAAGTTCTTTTCCACACTCAAAGTTTGGAGCAAGAAGGCACACATCCGCACTACCCCTTGCTTGGACGGATCATTCTTGTACTCCAGAGCATAGAAAAGTGTCAGGACGAGAAAATCCGTCAGTCGCTCTGTATCGATGATGAATGAACGGAATCGTTTGTTGCACTGCGTAATTTCCCAGAAAAGCATGATGATTTCTGGAGCGAACTTGGCCCCCGTTTGTCCGCTGGGAATATACGAGCTCTTCTCCTGGAGCGGCTGGTTGAGAATTCGCGTCATACCATCGACGATGAACTGAAAGTCCTGGGGGCGATGAAGTCTTCCAAGGAAATGACGATAAAAGTTCTTGGGCGTCGTGCCATCCTGCTCGGGTATTGGATACAGCAAGAATACCAGCAGCAGTTGTAGTGTGTAAGTCACCAGAATCTGCTTCTCGTCTTTGAAGACGAGCGTGTTGTAAGGAACACGCCAGGTGGCTGGGTTGTACTTTAGGGTCTGTTCCTGTCAGCAATAGTTCCGTCTATTGGAGCCGCAATATGCATGCACGTACAGTATTCAGCAGCGAGCAGAGAACCGACAACACGACCTGCTTGTCGGGGCATGTACAAATGTGGGTCAAGGCCCGGACACCCTTTTGTGGAAGAGCATTGGGTGACATATACATGCTCTGACTTGTCATGGTCATGAGCAGGCGGAGAATCTCGCTACGGTTGCTTTCGAACTCCTTGGTGGTAGTTACTGCGGTATTGCAGCCCACGCCACTCTGCCAGATGGCGTACGTGACTTTCGAGCGTCCATTGGGTTGTTTGGGTAAGGTGAGATCGGAAAAGAACAGCAAGTCTACGAGAGTGTCGATAAGCTCCTCGGCGAGAGGCTTGGCGTCTTCGAAGTCTTCAGGGTCGTTCCTCGGCTTCGGCGATCGCGGGCCATCCTGGGCTCCGTCGAACAACACTTCGTTGGCAATGGCGGATTGCCTCGTCCTCTTCCGCCTAGCCCCCCAGAAGAATGTTTCTTCCCATTGTTGAAGGTTATCAGCCTCGTAGATGAAGGGTAGAATGCGCGTCAGGACTCGAATACAGTTCAGAGCGTCTCGTTCAGGTGCGATCTCAGGGTCGGGGAACGAGGGATGATGGCGCAATATGAACAGTCGAGATGTGATTGCAAGTATCAGGGTTTCTAGGTTTTCGAGGGCTTTATCTCTGGTGCGACGAATGTCGGCGGGGGCAAAGAGGCTGAAGATGTCCTCTGAGGATTCGGGGAGCTCCCAAAACTGTCGAAATGTGGTCAGTAGACGTTGCCTGGGAAGAAGACACGATGCAGGAGTACCTACAGAAGTCCAGTAAGGGTCATCGGCCGGGATGTGACGCTCCTCAGACAGCCTGAAGATGCCCTTCTTGAAGACGAGCTTCGAGTCGCTGGCACCCATGTTGTCACAGAGCGTTCATATCTATCAGAACGTTTCTGACGGAAGAAGCTTGGGAAGGCGACGGTTAATGGTTCCAGACCAAAGGGCGCCCGGGTGCTACGTAATGCCAAAAAGGCGGGTCGCAGCTGCAATCCGGCCAATAGACGTTGGAAAGCGGGGTAGGTGTTCCCGTATCTTGAGGTCGCATCCTTCCATTTCCTGATGCCGAGGTACGTACCTGTGCGACTGACACGCCCAGATTCCAGGTGTTGAATGAAGGTCCATCTCTCGTAGCATTATCTAACCTCTAAGCACAGTAGAATCTGTGAAGGGAAACCAGACCAGAGCAAGACGTCCTTCTCATCCCCACCTCCTTGAATCGATGCTCTTCTTACATCGATTGTGGAGTGATTGACCCAAGTTATGCACGTGTGTTTTGACTGTGATCCTCGAAGTCCTAGTCCCATTTATGACCCGCAGGTTCTGTAGATTGACGTCTATGTACAACCCTTGCTCCTCATGCGCGTCATCTTGAGAATCCGCTTGGTGGTATAGTAATCCCATTAACAGAGCTAGGCATCTCCTGAAAAGACCCTTCAAGCGGTCCCGTAACGCCGTTCTCCAAGCTGGCAGAGAAACCACAGTCTAAAGCCCCAAACACTTCGAATGCATTACTCCATCGTTTGCGAAGAACCGTCATCATGCTTAGTGCATCCAGCTGCCTCCCGAAGATCTCCTGCCCCTTTCATAAAGCCACTTGTTGTTCAAGCCAACACTAGTGCGCTTGCCCGTCGAGGGGCTTGGTGTTCCGGGGTCGGGAAACAGAGAAGAGGCGGTACTGGCGCCCAGGTTGCTGTTGGTGCTCGCACCAAAGTTGGTGGACGAACTGAAAGATGACCTCCGGTTGCTGTTCAGACTAGCCGAGAACTTAGAGGGGCTGCCGTTCAGAGGAGAGGGCGAGTATGATTGTCCATTGAACGAGGACCCGAGCGCCGGGCTGCCCCGTCCAGACAGTGGAGAGCCAGAGAAGCTTCTGTTGCTCGCGGGTGAGCCAGCCAGGGACGGCGTGCGTGAGTATCTCGGCGGCGTGCTGTACACAGCATCAGGAGTGGCTGCCGTTGCGCTGGGCGGCAGTCCAAGAAGCTTGCGCTGGGCAGGCGTCAGGGGAATGTCGGCAAGATCGTCGGCAGGACGGAACAACGGAAGCATAGCCATGCCGATGTTTACGAGAGGAAAGAGCTGGACCGCGTAGTACGCCCAGCCGAGATACGATCGCAGAGAAGGATTGATCCTGCTGTCTGTTAGAGGTGGGCGAGACATTCAGGGTAAAGTCAAACATACCAAGAAGTAGGGACATATGATCGTGCGACAACCTGAGAAAGCCACAGACCGAGGAGAAAGGCAATGTTGTATGCGATCTTCCTCACGTTCTTCTCGGAGAAGGTGGTCGCATTGCGTCGTCTCGTGATCTCGTTCAGACGAGGATGTCTCCAGGTACCCGGGCTGTCAACAATAGCGGCGGTCTTCTGTGGTGTCGACCTGACGGGCGTGGTCACGGCGGCCCTGCTCACTGAGGAGGACATTTTGGGTGCTGTGTTGGGTATCGAGGGTTTCGAGGTTGGAGTCACGAAGTCGAGGTCGATGTACGGCGTCAGGGTCAAGGCCTGTTCTGAACCACGTCAGTCATGCTTGAGATTTGCGCACCCGCCCGGGTGGGGACAGCTTACCGATTCGTTTCTTTTGAAAACCTGTGGTATGTTAGTAAGTTGTCGTTTCCGACGCTGCGCTGTCGCCAAGCGCGAGCGTGGTTCAGTGCGCCGCTTCTGTGGTCGAGTTGACGATGTTGATGGATATGGCAGATGCAGGTCGCAGTGTGTCTCGCCAGAAATGGCTGGCAGAAAAACAATGCACCAGCCACACGGGCCACAGCAACCGGCAGAAAGCGGTCAGTCGCACTCTGGCTAGGTAAAGTGGGTACCTGCCTTCAGCTGCGAGCTTCCCGACGTGGGGCGGGTGGCGCTCAGATTCCACAGGTGCCGGCACGGAGCTGTTGAAGGAACCCGCACGCACTTTAGACCAGGTACGTACCTGTTTTAGCTGCGGAAAGGCGTGGAAGTTCCCCCAAACCCCGGGAATTTGCAGGCCGCGGATTGCGTAGGTAGCAACACCACAGGCAAGCAGAGCGCCTCACGGTCCCTGAAGTACCTACCCGACCTTCCATACCTTGGGGCCCTGAGGGTCCTTCCCGTGCAGCTCACCCAGGAACCTCTGTGGAAAGTCAGCCCAGCACAGCCGGGGGGGTATGTCAGGATCCCCGCCGAGAACTGCCAGCGCAGCCCACCTCACACGACGAAACCTCCGAGCTCGAGCTCCGGCACTGCCTCATGCTTTTCCCTCTTGTTAAACCCTCCGAGCTTTCCATGCCGGCCACGTAAAGCAATCGGTCAACTTGCTCCCTCTTCCGAACCCATCCACTCCGCACTACCGACACCGGCGACTCGAGTCTGACTTCACGATCCCGCCGCCCACCATGGGGTTCTTTGACAACGTCATGCTCCAGATGGACGAGGGCGTTTCCGGTTTCTTCGGACAATGGAACAACTACACCACCGCCATTGTCACCCTGCTCGTTGTCATCGTTTCCTATCGAATTGCATCCAGCCAAGACCCCGATACCCATCCTATGCTCCTTGCCCGACAGGCCCAAGGCTCACCAGTTCGACAAAAAGGAGAATCGCCCGTCTATCGATCCCACTCTTCTCCTCATGGCATGCCCCTGAACAGCGGACTCAACGTCAAGGACCCCGGTACTTCGAAATGGTCGAGAGGACGCGACGGAGATCTCAGAGATATATGGAGAAAGGTTGTGGCTGGCGCAACTGGCGATGATGGCAAGGGTGTCATGGGAAAGGGCAGACTGCTGACAGTCTTGGGCTCCGAGAACGTTATTGAGCACAAGTTGGGTGAGTTTGGATGACGTTCATGCCCGCTGTTGGTTCTGACAATAAGCAGAGGACATCACTCGACAGATCAATCTCATCGGACAGCATATCCACGAGCAAGGTGGTATCCGCGTTGCCATTTACCTGCCAAACTCTATTGAGATCCTGGTTGCCCTGTTTGCCTGCAGCTTCTATCCCAATCTCACGGCCATTCTGATTCCGTTCGACGTGTCCACGGAAGAGCTCACCATGATGCTCCGTCGATCTGCCGCAGACACTGTCATCACGGCTCCCGGCGCGTTCCCTTTTGAACCTGTCGTCAAAGCGTATCCCTCCCTGCGCCAGCTGATCTGGGTTGTTGATGAAGGAAGCAGCCACATGGACTGGAACGAGGTGCCCGAGGGTACCGGCGGCAGTGTCAATGTCGCGACTTGGCAAGACATCATTCGCGACGCCCCTGCTGAAGCTGGAAGAGAGTTGCCTGCTCCGAACAAGGAGGATGAACCCAGGGAGGTCATTACTTTCTGGCAGACGAAGCCCGGCACCATGGAAGAGATGGTTCGTTTCACTCAGGCCAACTTGGTCTCTGGAGTTGCTGGTCAGCTTGCTGCTGTTCCTTCAACCCAGCGCCTCAGCCCTTCTGACCTGTTCCTCGCGGCCGACTCTTTGACAAACACTCACACCCTCATCTTGACGCTCGCGGCTTTGTACTGCAACGCCTCTGTTGCCTTCAACTCGGTTGCTGGACGCTCGCCTGACTTGGTTCTCGCTACCCAAGGAGTGACCCCTACCGTGCTTGTGGCCACGCCAGAGACTCTGTTGAGGACACACCAGGAGGCTACTAAGCGCCTGACCTCTGCCATTGCCAAGGTTGCTCACTGGGCCCAATCCCGCTCTCTGACAGAAAGCGGCGTGATGCCCGTTGCCTCTGCGGCCTCCCGATTTAACAGCTCATCGCGGCCGGCAATTGGCAAAACGCCGGGCAAGTTGCGTCTCGTTTACGTTGCTGATAGAGCCGGCGCTGATTCTCCGCCTCTGTCTTCTCGGATTCTCTCTGACCTTCGCGTGTTCTTGGGTGCCAGGATCATTTACGCTCTGGCGGCCCCAAAGGTTGCAGGCGCCGTTGCGCAGACTGGCTACTACGACTACAGAGTTCATGACGATGAGCGGTCGCATTTCGGTGCGCCTGTCACGAGTACGGAGATTCTGTTGAGGGACACGGAGAAGCACAAGAATGCGGACTCGGATTATAAGGGAGAGGTGAGCGACTCATTGTGGTGATACCGCTGGACATCGCTAATAATCGTCACAGATCATAGTCAGAGGCCCTTGTGTTGCAGGCAATGAGGCGTCTATCAAGATTGCTGGCCAGATTCGGGACGACAACACCTTGGCGTATGCCTGAGATTTGTACTTATGTCACTCGGCTGAATCATGAGGGATGGAATAGAGGCAACGGCCGGCTCCTTCCTCAGCTGTAGTTTCAGATTACCTGCTCCATTAGAATATAGTTTTGCAAATTTGTATGTCATAGAGCTGTGTCATGTCCAGATCAAAAGTATCTCATTCCAGTAGCACCCTCTGAATCTGCCATACGCGCCAGTGGGCTGCCGCCCCAAACTTACATGCGTCTGGTTCATCAATCATGGTTGCCCACAGTATAGACGGCGATACTGATACTCCCGGTTCAACTACAAATGTAGATCACATATTCAATAAAAGTCAGGACGCGCAGGCTCGATGGTTGAGATATTTTGATTATTCAAAGCTAATGAATCCAACTGGCGATGAGCCTTCCTTGTCTATATCCTTATGTTGTCCAACTCTATTTTGACTGTATCAATTTTATGTCACAAAATCGGGTCAATTCCTTCGTCGGTCCCGTGATTGCACATTTCACGAGTACCTCCTCATGATCGACTCCTCAACGTCTTTCCAAGGTTGCGTGGAGGACGTACTGCCGCATCAACGAGATGCAGACGAGAGCCACAAGTGACATGCCCAGCATCGTGTACCAGACGCTCTGGAAGGCCTCCATGAAGGAGTCGGTGACGCCGGGCTGCCAGCCGGGGGACAGGTGCTTGAGCTCGTCGAGGTCGTCTCTGATGCGTCCGATGATCTCGGCGGCGTTGGGGTAGTCGCCGAAGCGTTCCCAGAGACGGCTCTTGAGTACGTTTTGGTAGACGGCGGAGCCGATGGTGATGCCGACGGTGCCACCGAGACTGCGAGCCAGGTCTGGACTTTGTTAGCACTGAGAGTTACTGAAATACGGTCGGGATAGACTCACACGTTGCCGAGGTGATGACGGCTTGCTGGGAGTGATCGACTGCGGAGATGCATCCGAGCAGCGTGATGGTCAGCATGGCGCCGTAGCCGCCGCCCGCGAAGAAGAAGACGAGGTAGTTGACCCAGGCGGGCGTGTTCTCGTCGAACTGCGTCAGGATGACGATGCCGGTGTTGAAGATGACCAGGGCGCAGATGCCCGGGACGACGTACTTGCCGGTCCTCTTCATGATGTAGCCCGCGCCGATGGACATGATGGACACGCCGAGCGGGGACGTCAGGATGCGCAGGCCGGCGTCGGTGGCCGAGAGTCCGGTGACCTGCAGGTACAGCGGCACGTAGAAGAGGGCCATCATCATGACCATGGTGCAGAGCAGGTTGGTCAGGCACGCGGAGAGGATGGTGCGGTTGGCGAGCAGGCGGACGGGGATGATGGGCTGCTTGACCTTGGTCTCCCAGAAGAGGAACGCGCCGAAGGCCAGGAAGGAGAGCGGGATGGTTGTGAGGGGGAGGGGGTGCACCCACGGCACGAGGTTTCCGCCCGCGTTCAGCCCGAGGAGCAGCAGCACGAGGAAAGATATCGTGAGGAAGACGCCGCCGAAGTCGATTCTCGCGAGGTAGGACTTGTCCGAGGCCTTGGGGGGTACCTTGACCAGGACCGCCACGAGCACGGCCGACACAAGAACCGGCGGGACCTGGACCAGGAAAGCGAGCCGCCAGCCCCAGGCCGTGTGGTCGTTGATGAGGCCGCCAAAGACGCCGCCAAGCATGGCGCCCGAGCCGTAGGCGATGTTGCCGATGCCCTGGAAGATGCCTCGTCTCCTCAGCGGAATGAGGTCGGAGCCGAGGAAGGTCGAGATGGACATGAGCCCGCCGCCACCGATGCCGGCTACGACGCGGCCGAAGATGATGGCAGACTGCGTCTGCGCAAGGCCGCAGATGAGGTTCCCGGCGGCGAAGAAGATGTTGCTGAAGACCAGGCCCGGGCCGCGGCCGAAGATGTCGGTCAGGCGGCCGGAGATGGGCTGGCAGGCGGCATTGGAGATGAGGTAGGCCGTCGCGAGCCAGCTCAGAAGGCTCAGGGACTTGAACTCGCTTGAGATGGGCCCGGAGAGGGTTGCGATGATCTACGGGGATGGCTTCGTCAGACTGCCCGCTGCTGCAGAGCCCACGACATGGGAGTGTGATGAACGACTCACGGTGCTATCAATGGCGCCAAGAAACACGCCAAAGTACGAGGTTCCCAGGATGAGAGCCAGACGGCCGTTGGAGACGGTCTCGGCGATGACGGTGGTCTCTTCATCGTTGGCGGCGGCAGCTGTAGCAGCAATACCGCGAACACCGCTATCACCATTGAGCAGAGGCGTCGTCTCCGAAGACTGCGCGCCGTTGGCCGCTCGCCGCGGCTGTTCCTCGTCCACCGGCATGTTTACGGCTCCAACTTCAATCTCACTCACAAAAACTTCCTTATGGCGAATGAGTGAAACGGAGGAGGAAAGTTTGTCGGCCGGGATTGTTAATGGCGCCTTTCGGCTGATCTACGGGGCCCCGGGCACTAACAAAGACGGACGGACGCATAAGGTAAAACGTTATGTAAGACGCCTGTCTCCCCAAGTTTCCCGTCGGAAAACGGAATGTCGTCGATTAAAGGTCGTTCGCATTCGATTGCGGCCGCGCGCCGGTCCGGTTGCGAGACTGACTAATTACTGCAAGGCCAATGGGTAAGAGAACTGCCGCCTGGCCCCGTTGATAGATCATTGAAGCACAGCTATCCGTAGTATTCTGCAGCGAGTATTACTACTACTCCTGGCTCTGCCGAAGCTCGGCAACCCCCCAGCTTCTGCGCCCCGGCCATCTTGCCCGCAACGGGTAATGGCCTCGCTGGTTGCCCATGAGGCAATCTGGTGCCGCGCGCACCCATCACGGCTTGCTCAAGTAGAGAATTTCCCCGGAAGGAAGTTTGCAAGATAAGCGCGCCGTTTGGCATGTCTTCAGCAGGGTGCCAGCCTTCAGGAAAGGGAAAGACGGCCGCGAGCTTATTGGAAACTAATCCCCGGGTGTTGCGTATGCCTTCTTATCTTACCCACCAGCGACGGAACCTCGCAATCACGTCACTGCCGATGTCGGTGTCGTTAGCGGCCTCCTTCACTGACTTATTTACCGCGCGGGCCTGTCTTGGGCTTTTGCACATTGTGCATTTCGCGGGATGCATTTCTCAGATTTCGGTCAGACTGAGAAAGACATGATGAGAATATCGACGACAGATTGAAGAAAGACGCAGAGTGATGGATCGGGAAGTGGGAGGAAGATGAGCATACCGAGCGGGATCGATACATACGAGCGACACGACGACTACGACTGAGCGTTTGCCGAATTCAGCACCAGGTATGAGGTATGGTTCATTCAACGTTTTTCAACCTCTCATTACGTCTCACTTTCGACGTCATGTATCCATCAAAATTCAAAAGACTGTCGGTTAGAAATGTATTTTCCATTTTTCCTGTGCAAACTGAGGACGAAAAGGTGCATCGCACTATGAGATTCCACTGAGGCCAAAATGGCCTCAGACGTTGCCTGAGGACCCAGGCGGGCGCAGCAAGCACCAACAAAGCCATCCAGGTGGGAAATCTCCAAACGAGGCCAAAATGTTTGGAGCCCGTGTTACTCAGACCGAAAACTCATCCGGCAAGCGACAATGGCCTCATTTGGACTTGGTGGAAGAAGCGGCCTACGGGCTTACAAGAGCTTCATGAGATGGCCATCCCTTCACTCGAACAGATCTCACAGGAGCATCAGCACCACCGTCTCATTCAGACAGCGGCAGTCTTCACCACTTCACAAATCCTCATCAACCAAGATGGCTTCCTCCGATGTCCTGTCGCAGACCCTCTTCACCATCACGAACGTGAAGCTCGACCAGCTCCACAAGCAAAAGCGAGCCTACGAGCAGTCTAAGCAGGCTCTCTTGGAAGATGCGGCCCTCGAGACCGACCACCGAAAGCGGGCAAAGCTGCTCGTCGAAAGAGCAGAGAGCCTCCCCTTCATGTCACAGATCGCCGACAGCCGCCTGATCTCCATCGCCAACCTCAAGCGCTTCGTCGACCAGGCCGAGTTCGACCCCTGTATATCGGCGGACTTCGTTCGCGGGTACGAGAACGCCGTGCGGCAGAGCCTGGACGTGGAATCGACAAAGTATCGCTTCGCGGAGCTGTACGGGAAGCTGGTGAATGAGTGGGTGTCTGATGGCAAGTCGGACGACCAGGGCTCGGAGGCGAGCTTCGTTCCGGTCGGACGGGAGGAGATGCACCAGCAGCGGGCGACGTGGGAGGACTACGTTTTCAAGGCGAAGGAGACGGACGAGGCCGCCATCACCGAGTACCTGGAGCAGCTGTTCTGCGAGTCGTCAAAGGACGTCCGTCGCGCATTTGTTCACTTGAAGGAGGACATCGAAAAGTTCCAAAAGTCGTGGGATGAGAAGACGACGCACTTTGATGAGGACTCTCTGGGCAACACCATCCGCGGGCTCCTCCGGACAGACACCCTCACCGATCAGAAGAGGACGATCCTGAACGACTTCCTTAACAACAAGGTCGTCCTGCGCGAAATCGCAGACGTCCTTAACATGCGGATGCAGACCCGGAGAGAGTGGGCATGGGACGGCGACAGCATCATCGACCAGCGACGACAGCTCAACGGACGGTACCGGTTCTTCCCCGACGAAGACCTCCTGCAGTCCATCTTCATCCACCACGTCGGGATGCAGTGGGCCGTCAGGATGCGCGCCCTCCTCGTCAGGTTCATGCGAGAGCACGGCGTCGAGAAGGCCGCGGCCAGGCGCATGAGCAAGGAGGAAGTCCGTCGGCGGAGGTACTTCCTCAGGACGACGAACGTCGACGACGACGGGTCCGTGGAGAAGAAGCTCGCGGGCCACTTCCACGACGAGATCTTCCTCGACCAGCTGCCGGCTTCCGCGGAGGAGAAGAGGGGCGGGTACAGCTCCAGCAACGACCGTCTCGAGGAGGAGGACGACACTCGTAAGTCGCACACGGCCGTGGTCCAGAACCTACTGCATCTCATCCAGTCCGAGATCATCATCCACCAGCGCCTCGGCAGCGACATCACCGTCATCCGGTCCGACCTGAAATGGTTTGGCCCCAGCGTGCCGCACTCGTCCATCTTCGCCGTCCTGCGGTTCTTCGGCGTGCGTGACGACTGGATCTCCCTCTTCCAGCGCATCCTCGAGTGTCCCCTCCGCTTCGCGCAAGATCCCCCCAGCACCCCGGCGCAGATCCGCAGGAGAGGCACGCCCCTGAGCACGCCCCTGGCGGACTTCATCGCCGAGACGATGCTCTTCTGCATGGACTTCGCCGTCAACCAGAACGGCGACGGCTGCCGGCTCTACCGCCTCCACGACGACATGTGGCTCTGGGGCGGCCAGGAGACGTGCGCGCGGGCGTGGAGGACGATGAGCGAGTTCGTGGAGATGATGGGGCTGGAGTTCAACGAGGACAAGACGGGCAGCGTGCACATCAGGGCGGCGGAAGCGGAAGCGACGGCGGCAGCCAAGAGCGATCACGTAAAGGGGCTTCCCAAGGGGGACGTCGTGTGGGGATTCCTCCAGCTCGACCCGGCGTCCGGGCGCTTCGTCATCGACCAGCGCAAGATCGACGCGCACATTGACGAGCTCCGCCTGCAGCTGGAGGCGTGCGGCAGCGTCTTCGACTGGATCCAGGCGTGGAACATTTACGGCGCGCGCTTCTTCGGGACCAACTGCGGCCAGCTCGCCAACTGCTACTCCCGCGCGCACGTGGACAGCATGCTCGCGACGTTCCACCGCATACAACGCCGGCTGTTTGGCGAGGACAACGGCGGCGGCGACGACAGCGACGAGAACCAGGTCGGCGGGGGCAGCGCCGGGGCGAGGCTCAAGCGGATGGTAGGCGAGAGGTTTGGCATTACGGACATCCCTGACGGGTATCTGTATTTCCCCGTCTCGCTTGGTGGTCTGGGGTTGAAGAACCCCTTTGTGCCCCTCTATCTCATCCGCGAGGCCGTGGCGGAGGACCCTCACGAGATCATGGACAAGTTCCTCGAGGAGGAGGAGGCGGAGTACCGGGCACACAAGGCGCGGTACGAGGACATGGACGCGGTGGATAGGGGCTCGTGGTGGCACAACGACGACTTCACGGACCTCAGGGACGAGCCGTTCATGAGCTTCGAGGAGTTCACGCGACACCGGCGGCGCACGTCGGCGAGCCTGGGCCGGGTGCTGGACAGGCTGCGGCAGCTGCCGGAGGCCAAGGGGATCGAGCTGGCGGGCGACGTGGAGGCGGCGCTGGGGTCGACGCCGGCGGGCTGGTACGGGCTCGGCGGGTACGAGCAGTGGATCTGCGGGCTCTACGCGAAGGACATGATCGCGAGGTTCGGCAGTCTTGTGATTGTGGACAAGGGGCTGCTGCCCACGGGGCTGTTGGACATGCTGAGGCAGAGCCGGTTCAAGTGGCGCGGCTGAAGGGAAGACGATAATGATGCGGAATTTAGGCGCGAGGGGCATGTCCTTGCTGGTGTTTGACGGAGTTCATGGACCAGGAGAGGACGTCTGAAGCATCGAAGTCCCTGTCGGAGTGTACAACAGCTTAATTTAGGGTTTGGATAGGGGACCTCCATGTTCGGTGTGTATCCGTACACCGCTGTACCATCAATAAAGCAAAGTCGCGACTCAAGCCTGCTCAATCTCCCCTGAATGCCCTGACTCTGTTGATGGCTGTGAAGTTGATTGCAAAGAGGCGAAGAAACGTCGAGCCTCGATCCCCGTCCTCCGATCCCTGAGCACGCGGGACTTGACAACTCCCAATACCCCGCCAAGGAGAACCCAGGGTCCTCGGCTCGCGTTGCCTTTACACCGACGAACCCGATCGTGTGCCCTTATCCATTAGCTTCATGGCCTTCAATTCTTCCGTTGGCGATGGTGGAGATGTGCGTGCTTTTTTTCTTTCTGCTCGCTCCGGCAGGCTAACTAGCACATACCTTAAACCAGGTTCTGGCCACTAGATAGATAGCTGCAAGAAGCCAAGCATCGCAGAATGTTGGGCGTGTGCGTTATTCTTCAGGCTCCGGGCGGCCGACGGACACCAAGATGGAAACTCGGCAAGGTGCAGCGGCTACGTCAGGTTGGTTGACGTGTATTTGGTATGCACCACCTCTCGAGTGAGAGATGTTCGCTTCCCTCACCGGCTGTCGTCATAACTGCCGGGGAGAGGAGCGAAGGCAGAGAAGAGTGTTGATCGAAATCCTCACCACCTTTGAATTTCGATTCTCAAATCCGCAATGACCTCAGAGGGGGGGGGGGGGGAGACATATGCGATCACCCTGGATGACCACATCAAGGCCGCCCATCACGGAGATGAAGGAACCAAACAACGACGAACAACAACTCAAATCCCCGAGAGGAAGCCCGTCAGACTCGCTGGGTGACCCCCACGCGCCGTCATCTCACTGTCTCGCCATCGTCCACGGTCCATGGTCCTTCTCTCTCTCGTCGCCGACTAATTTGCACAAGTCGAACAACTCCCGCAGCTGAAGGACCCCGAGCCCGCTATCTTGACATGCTGCTGCTGCACGGTAAAGTGGCATGCACGAGGCAGGACACTCACGACGTCGTTCCGTCCGCCTTACTCCGTCGTTCTCCGGGCTGTCGCACAGACGAAGCAGCCACGGAAATGGGGGAGGGGGAGCAGAGGATGCTACGCTACCTACCACAGGCACACACACATACACACCCTGATCGACAACGGCGACAAGAACAGACACCGGCATGATTAGAGTAGTCCGCAGTAGGTACGGGACCCCAGGGGAGGGAAGGGAAGGGGAGAGCCAGCCATGCCATATGCGCGTCTAGGTTATTAGTTCGCAGGCGGGAATGATGGATCTCGCCACCGCCTCGACTTCCCCTGCTCTTTCTTTGCCTGTCTGTCTGTCTGTCAGTGTCTGTTCTGTCAACTCATCCCCCTGCCCCCTGTTCTGTCCTCGCTTTAACCTCCCATCGGCATCCTCCACTCTTTAGCAAACCCCCTGCATCCCTACCGCAGCCGTACCCATCCCCTCTCCGTCCCATGTCCTGCCTGCCCTTCCTCTATCCTTTTTTAATTTTTCCCTTCTCACTCTTCCTCAATCATCCCCTTCTTGTTGTCCACACTTCTGCCACCACAAAGAGCCCCTGCCAAACCCATGCTTCGCCAGATCGAAGACCACAAACGCCCGTCCAGTCCCGCGTTCGGCTCTCAAATCACTTCTCCCCATCCCGCAACCACCCTGGCTCCTTGGCCCGAACGTTCCCTTATCACCCCCACATGGGAACTTTTTTGGCTCGAGTGGGCTCTTCAAGGCATCCCCTGTCCTGCCCTTCTTCCCCAGCCCGTATGATCCCCTGATCCCTGTCCCTGCCCTCCTCTGCTCTGCTTTGTACCTCTGGTACTTGGTCCTGCTGTTGTGTTGTGTTGCTCGCCAGCCGGTCTGGATACCTTACCCCGTGCGCATCGATGCGTCAAACTCCTCGATCCGTCCATCCCCGGGCGCCCTGTTTCTTGCTGTTCGTCCGGCTGTTCACCACCCTCTCTCTGTCCCTTCTGCTCGACATCTTCAGACTTGCAGCGGTACTTTCGCCCTCCTGGCCCCTCTCCGAGATATGTCGTACCAGCGGATGTCTGTCTGCGCTGTCCCCTCGAAACCCAGTTCCAGTTCCAAACCCGGGACCCTTTCAACATCGATCAACACCGCGCCGCGCTCTTAGCGTTGCAAATCATATACAGAAAGAAACTCAAAAACGCTTAAAGGAAAATGCCCATCTCCTGCCTCGGTCTGTTGCAACCGAGCCCGGTGCAAGGATCACATAAGGCAAGGAACCGAGCGAGAGAAATAACAGGGTCCATCCAGCCCGGCTTTCGCATGAGAGCGCGAGCAAGCAGGCAGGCAGGCAAGCAATACGGGAAACCACCACTCTATTCATATCCCATTATCTCGCCGCGATATATCCAGCGTATAGTACCCGTATATCCACATCGCATATCCGAAAGCTCGTGCCTCCGGATGGGAAAACCAAGTTTCCTACCGCGCACTATACATCACGTCACATCAAACACACTGCACTCCATCAATATTCTTTGGCGCTCTCCCCGTTCCTCGCCAAAAATAAGATATGTCTCCTTCCGGCGGCGCCGTACGTACAGAGCGTATGTAATCAACGAGATACAAAGATAGCTAGACCGTCCTAAGTACTATGTAGACACCAGACCAGACCCCTGTCCGCAGACACATGGGCGATGGATCGCGCCCACATGCGCCTCCCGCTCCCACAAACGGCGCTTGGAGCGATGGCGACTGGACAAGACCGCCTGTGGAGTCGAGCCGGGGTGAGGGGCGGCGGCGGCGGCGCACTGCGAAGAGCGGGAGGCAAATCAGCCACCGAACCCTCTTTCCACCGTCCCCCCTCTGAGTGAATGACTGAGTGACTGAGTGACTGCTGACTTGTGGTAGTGGTGGTGGTTGTGGTTGCTGGGCGGTGCACTTCACGCAACTCACCTGTGATTTCCCTCCTCCCCCTCCCCCTCCCTCTGCTGCTTCACCCCTCACCCCTCACCTCACTCTCACCACACCCTCCTACTCCTACCGACACTTCTATCCTCCACTCACACACCCCCAGGAAAAGCGAGCCTCGCAGCTTACTTAGCCTAGCTCAAACGCGATGAGACGCTGTACAAGAGAGAAAGGCCCAGAGTTCCGGCAAGTTGCGACTGACTATCCGCTTGCACTCCGCTGAGAGAGAGTGAGAGAGAGAGAGAGAGACCCTGAAAGGCCGATCCTGATCCGCTTTGCCCTTTCGCCGCTGCCCGCTGTTCGGTAGACGAAGCAACCGCCCACTCGGGTTCCAAAAAAGATGGCACTCTTTTGAGCAGCTACTCGAACCCACGCCTAGAGCACCCGCACATAAAGCTTTAAAATCGATTTAAAATATCCAGAAAATACTCTAGCTCCTAGAAAATGATATTCTGAGTTTAAATGTTTGAAAAGAAGAAGGTAAGCATCCTAACAAGAGGTGCTAAAGGTAGCGCTCTACAAAGTGTGCCATTTATTTTGGAACCCGAGTGCCGCCGCAACGCAGGTACCGTTCATCACGACTCGGCAGACCACGAGCACGCCATCGCAACTTTTGACTTTGATGTCCAAGCTTGATCGGACATTGTCCAGACGGAAATCAATTGTCCAGATGAAAAAGCTTTGCTCATTAATTTCTAGTCGTTCTAGCCTGAACTCTCTTCTGAGCCTTGTCTCCCTGAAAAAGAAGCCCGGGCCGAGGCTTCTTTTTCGCATCATTAATGAACACTGAAAGTATGATATAAGCTTACACTAGCGGGTATTGTGTAATCAAGATCGCGTGTTGGTCCAGGGTTGTGTGCAGTGTGCAGTGTGCGGCCTTTCATCGTGCTTTGTATTTTTGCGCTGAGGCTATCCTCCTCCTCCCTCAATCCCTCCAACCCAGAATTACGCCTGATCGTAAATATGCATAATGTTTAGTAGTTACTATTGTACAGTTACAGGTAGATGTCCACCCAGCCCCCCTTTCTCATCATGTCGTGACCAGCCCAGCTTGTCGCCGAGTAAACCAAGTGTGTAAAACCAAACATCGCGCGCTCTCCGGACCGCCTCAACCGCGCTTGACTCGCGTAACAACCCAGGAGTCCCAGTAAAAACGAAAATACCCTTCCCCTGTTTTCTTTTTTTTTCCCCCTTATTGCATGGCGTCCCCTTGTTCCCTACTCGCACAAGCCACGCTCAAAACATGATCCACTCCACTTCCACGCCGGGTCCCCCGATGCACCTCGTCCAGTTGAACGGACCTCGGCGCATCGCTTCGAGCTTGACCGCCGCGGGGCTGCGCGGCTCGTTCTTCTCCCACTCGCCGGCCCAGAGCTTCTCGAGCACGTCCAGCGCCGCGAGGTTGTTCATGTAGCCCGAGCGGGCCATGATGTCGCGGCACTTGCTGCGGACAATGTTCTGCTGCAGCTCGTTGACGCACTCGCTGCCCGCGACGAACAGGGGCCAGAGGAGGAACTTCTCGGCCTGGCTGCCGGCCTCAAGGCTCGTCGCGTAGTAGACCACCTGGGAGACGAGGTTCTGGAAGTTGCTGTGCGTCGACGGGACGTTGGGCGAGGCCAGACGCTCCGTGTAGAGCAGGGCGGCGTAGCGGAACGCCTCGGACAGATGGCCGAGGTCTCGGACCTGTGCAGAGGTTGCGGGGCCGGGGAGCGAAGCGTGAACGCGAGCCGAGTCAAACTCCCAGCTTTGGAGGGCAACGCGGGCCTCCTTCCATTCCCGCCAGAAGTTGTTGCGGTGGTCGTCGTAGGTGACGGGAGAGCAGATAAACTCATCATCATCCAGCGTTGAACCGAAGCCATTGCCGTCGAAACGGTGGCTAGGCATGTTGTACATATCTCCCAGTTGATGGTGCTGAAGACTGTTGAGGCTGCCCTTGTAGGCGTGGCCCAGGGGCGAGCCAAGCGGCGACTGAGACCGCGATGGCACGTTGCGAGAGAGAGTGCTCTGAACCGCGCGGTGCTGAGAAAGCAGGTTAAGTCTGCCGAGCCTGCCGATGGTCTTGAAGAGCTCACGGTCGCAGCCGACCATGTTCTCAGCGCCAGGAGGAAGAAGCTGGGCGTCGGGCATGACACCGTAGAAAGTAGTGTTGAGCTGAGCCTCGCGGTCGTTGATGCTCGCCGAGATGGCGTCAAAGTAGGTGAAGATGGCCTCCATCCACGCGGAGTCGCGGGAGGGAGCCAGGTTCTGCGAGCGCCTCATGGAGAGAATCTTCTTGACGCCGGCG
This sequence comes from Colletotrichum chrysophilum, assembly GCF_026319265.1. Classification (NCBI taxonomy): domain Eukaryota; kingdom Fungi; phylum Ascomycota; class Sordariomycetes; order Glomerellales; family Glomerellaceae; genus Colletotrichum; species Colletotrichum chrysophilum. The sequence goes on along the minus strand of NW_026517288.1, from coordinate 761,941 downwards.
AACTGGGTATGGAACTTGGCAATGCCAGACTCCACCATGCGGTAGTGGCAGAGCAGTAGGATAGTTGCCAAAACCGAGTCATGACTCGACTTGGCCGGGTCGTTCAGTTGCTGGTTGAGCAAGTGAACGGCCAGGTTCCGGTGCTGGTACTCTTCTGACAGAGACTGGTCATCAGGCTGAGCATCCGCCATTGAATCAGCAGCGGATTTCTCTGCCATGAGCTTCTCGGAGAGCTCCCGTGTGTCCTGGCCGAGACTGAGCCTGCGCTTCATCCGCAAGTTGCATGCCGACAGGGCGCAGATGGCGTGTTGTAAGCTTTGGCTGTTCGAGGCGAGCTGCAGAATGTGCTCGCGGTAAGGGTTGCTGGGGCCGTCAATGAAGACCATTGACGGGCACATAATGTTCTTGTAGTAGTCCATGAAGAATGGCATCTTGGAAATGAGATCCGAGTTGACGTGGACGGCTTGGGGCTCAAACATGGTAGGCCATTGAGCCGACGCCTGGTGGTCTGAATGCCGCGGCGACATCTCTTCGGGAGGAGGCGAGGTCCATACGTTGCTGTTCGAGTTGCAGCTTGTGCTGTACGCATCCATCTCGGGAACGCCTAAAGCCGTCACGTCAGCGAGCTTGATCCTATAGCAGAGCCGGACAGGCCGTCTCACTTAGAGTGTCACACTCCCGCATCAGTTTCTGACTCAACTGGCTCTCGAAGTTGTCCATGTGCGACGTGAGGCTCGAACTCGGTTCGGACGGTGCGTACACGAGGCTTGGGCAAGACGTGGGGGCTCGCTGGTCAATGAGAATGGCGGAGATGGGGCTCTGCGGAACTGGAGAGCCATGCGTGCTATAACCGTCGTACATGACAGTAGGGCTGTGAAGAAAGGGAATGTCGTCTCTCGGATATGAGTGGCTGATGGGTGACATGTAGTCGGCGTCGCTCACGGACTCCAGTGAAGAAGACAGAGCGCTCGAGATGGGAATCGGGCCCAGATGAGCTCCCAGCTTGCGGTAGTTGGGTCCATCAGTTGGTATACTGCTGGAATATGAAAGGTTGCCCCAATGGCTTGCTGCAATAGACGAAGATTGCTCGGGATGCGACATGGAGAGGAAGTCGTAGCTGTGAGGGTAGGGGGTGGTTGGGGTGGTAACGATGTGCTCTGGTGAGAAGCCGCCATTGTCGCGTGAATTCCTTCGAGACATGTTGTCAACGTCGGCCCAGCCAGCGGAGGTGGCGGTTGAGTTAGCACGGGCGCGGACTGGGGACTTCTTTGCGACTCCAGCCACGGGTGGCGCTTTCGCGATGGGAAGGGACAAGCCGCGGAGCTTGCCTCTGCTGGCGACACCAACGCCCCATGTCAGTTGGGTCTTGTAGCCGGAGCACTCGTTGCCAATCTCGAGACATTGTGAGCAGTAGGGCCGTCTGCGATCACACTTTACGTTCCTCTTGGAGCATGTGAAGCAGTCGTCAGCGGCACCTCCGGCGGGAGCGCGTCTTCTCCTCTTGCGAACAGAGGCGACGGCAGCAGCAGCCTCCTTGGCTTGCGCCGTTGATTGTTGAGTTATGGGAGCGGTCATCTTGTCAGGTTTTGTAACGAGTGAACTGTCAAAGATGTTGGTGGCGCATATGCGAGGTCGAGTGCCGGTCAAGGTAGAAGTGGAAGCGGAAGCGGGCAGATCCGAACGTCCAAGACTCCGTGTGGTTTGGGTAAATAGGATTTAATGCGGAAAGATGAGTTCTACTTCAGGCACAAGCAGAAGGTAAAAGTAGGTAGACTGATGAAGTCGAGAGACACGGCGATACCTCGAGAAAGGTATGGCTTGGGGAAGAGGAGTGTATAAATGTATCGAGCTGTGTCGAGCGTGCTTGCTGGCAGCCACCGATTACATGGATGAGAGATTGGCTAGAGATATACAGGCGGCGAACATGGATCATAAACCTCACCAAGCAACTCGTCCGGGGGAGGGATGTAGGAATTGTACAAGCAGTATGAAAGTACATCATGTGCGTAGACGGGGGGCCAGGAGGCAACTTGAGAGCAGTGACGGGGGTGGGGGGAAGGCAGAGGGGGAGACCGGGGGCGGCGACGTCGACCGAAGGAGAGAAACCTACGTGAAGGCGAGCCGGGTTGGGTGGGTGTGTGAGAAGTGTAGCTTCTCGGGGTGTGTGTGCCTCGCCTCTGGGTTCCTGGCCGTTCTCTCGATCTTAGTGGACGGGGGAATAGAGAGCTCGAGAGACACAACTAAGAGTGGTAGGCAAGGCTAAAGATGAACAGAGAGTTGAGAGAGCGAGTGAGAAGAGAGAGTGGGAGGGTGAAGACGAGCAGATCAGCGGGTCCGTTGCCAGATGCCTGAGGGACAGGGATTCCCTGACAAGACGGAGTCCCCATCTCATTGCAGGTACAAAGTCCAGGGTTCCAGGTACCTTGCTTTGCCTGGCTTGCCCGCGATTTTAGGTTGTTCTGGTCAAGATGTGGCCAGTCGATGCGACAGGGGCCCTGGTCATCGAGTCTTTGGAGGGGGTTGCATGCCTTTTCCATTTCCCTTACTCCAAGATTCAGTTGTGAGGTGCGCTGCTGCTCGACGACGTTGGAGAAGAGGAGGGCAAATGCGGAGAACTTGGCTAGAAGACGACTCCGGATCTAAGAGTATTAGCAAAGACGAGACTGCCTCTCAAGACGACCAGGCAATAGACTATGAGGAGCCTAGTTCTCGGCTCGATGCACGTCCGACTCAGTGCGGTCATACAATATCCGGTCTCCGCCGCTGGGATATATGAAAAAAATCATGACTGATGACATGCGATGAACGGAGATTCAACCCGGTCGCCGCAACGGGATCCGTAGCACGGGAAGCCAGCGAGATAAGACGTGATAGAGGATTGCGGGGGGGAAGAGGAGACGAGACGGAGAATGATCAATGCACCCGCCAGTAGAGACGAGGATAAGACGTCCATTTGGCGGCGCTTGCGATCCCTGTCACGACGAACTCGTATTCACGGTACCTGAGAATGCTCCCAACCCGCTTTGCCAGCCCGGATATCTGACAGAATACCAAGCGAACAGACGAAAGGCTGGCAGTAGATCCGGTGGGACTACTGATCGCGGATCGTTGCGGATGTTCAAGGTGTGACGATTCCGAGTAATCATCGTTGATGGTCTTCGAGTCTCAGCTAATAAACCGTGCTCGTGGCCAGTGTCGGTCGACGAAGAGGAATAGCCAGAAACCTCTCGAGACATGGACCCAATACTCAGGCCGGTTTCTGTGGGCAGTAGGAGAATACAGCGTTGCACATCCGTTGTCAGTCTCCGAGAGGGTTTCTGAATAGACTGAGCTCCAGGCCATGCTGGTTGCTGCTCCTTTAGCGTCTAGCCTCAACCTAGCTCAGGTCCTTTTGCAAACCCACCAAAAACCCACCCTCCTGCTCACTGCCCACCCCTGCTAGCGATGCGATGCGATGCAATGCTGCTGCATCTGCCGCGCTACAGGGCATGGCAGGACAGGGTTGGGCATGTAGGGACAATGACAACGGCGGCGGCGGAGGAGGCGGCCAGGGCAACGATTGATTGGCAGCTGAGCAGCCAGCTTGCGTGCTTCTTCTGCATCGAGAATCTCAAGAGGCGCCTGTGAAGAACCCCAAGCCTGTGCAATTAACTTTGGGCTTGCTGCGGGCAAGGAACCAGGCGCCGCGAGCTAAAAAGACGCGGACAATTGTCGTCGACGGGGGTGAGGCTGGAACGGTACTTGAGCTGGGATGGGTGGATGAGGTAAAGCGAGGTGAGGTCTTCTTTGACCAGCGTTAGTTACAAACTAAAGGCGGGAGATGTTGATTGGACACAATGTTTGGACGAACTGGCGGCTGGCACAAGCCTTCGCCGTTGACCCAAGCCAGCCCAACCTGGCCAATGGCACATCTGAACCAGGACTGCCAGCGGAAGCCACATCTCGGTAACTGGGCAATCCCGTCTGGGTTTGATGTCGAACATGACAGGATGAACCAGTCAAAAGACGAGTTGTCGCGTGGGGTTGAGAGCGTGTCTGAGATGACTCTCGAAAGATTGCGGCGCCGGTGGGCAAAGAGAAAGGCCCACGAACGAGACGCAGCTGCGGTAAGGCGAGAAAAGGAGCGAAATGCATGTGACAGCTGGAGATATTGCTGGTTCTGGTGCTGGTAGAGAGATGTGAGCCAGAGACTGAACTGAAGTGAGCGGACGCTCTCTCCTCGCACAAGGCGTGCTGAGTCCGAGGCGGACGAATACCGCCGAGTACTTTTCCGCTACTGTCTGAGGTACCGGGCGACTGCGGGGGATCCCGCGTCAGGACACTTGTATCTGACGGCGTCTGTGTTGTATCGCCATCTCCCTGTTTCCCTCGGCACCCTTTGCCTCGAACCGAGCTGACAGGGATGATGACGGGGTGGTTCATCGGCCGCCCTTCAGCCCACCCGCTGAGCGCAGGGCAGATGGAGGAGAAGAGTCGGTGGTCTGCGGCCCTGTGCCTTGTGGTGCTGCTGTGCAACGACAACGGTTGAACCCCCGCGCCCCGCGGCGGAGCAATTCTTGTCCTTGTCATTCCCGGCCTTTTTCCTGTTCCTGTTCGGCTTCCAAGTTAACTGGCACAGCGCTGGTGCCCATATGGCGCCAATGCTCAGTGCCACAGCCAGGAACCGCGGCAGACACAAGTCAGAGGGTGTCAACGTGCCATATTGGGCAAATTTGGTCCTTGTTCTGTCGTGGCAACTGGCTGAAAGATGGAGCTTGCAGTGGACAGGGCAATACAGTTCGCGTGCGTTTAATATCCGTGGGATGGACATTCAGCGCAGAGAGAATTTGTATCCATTCTCGATATCAGCAGTCGAGTGCTGGAGAAGCCCGTTATCTTTTTTGTCTGGGGACCCTGTCTTTCCTGCACCTGCTCCGAGCAAAAGGGCCTTGGGCTCTGGAGCCAGCTGCGCTGCCAGCGCTGAAGCGGTCTAGCGGTGAAATTGGCTGCCGGTTTGACGGAACCTGACGTGAAGAGACATTTGGTCGCGGTTTCGCTTTGCTCGAGGGTGCCCGGAGACAGGCGATGCTGGATATCATTTGCCGCATTTTCCTGTCGACATGAGAAATGGCCCAAGGTCAAGGTCAAGGTCCCGTCTGCCCAAAGTTGCCTGGAGACGCAGTTGCCGGTGATCATGGGAGACGCCGTCGTCTTGGGAGAGACAGGATGCCCTGCCCAGCGCCAAAGGCTTGTCTTGTTGTCTGTCGGCTCGGTCGCGTGTGGAATATGATTCAAGGTGCAGCAGCAGTGTAGTGGAGAGAAAGTCTTGGCCTGCGCCGGATGCTGGATGGATGTCGGAGAGGAAAAGAAACTGGCTGGCTGGACGGGTGCAAAAGTGCAGGTGTGGAGAGAATTGCAGACGAGTCCCGGCTGCGCTGGCGATTGCAAGTGCAGGTGCAGCAGGTGCGGTGCAGGTGCAAGTGCCACCCGTGCAACAGCACTGGCACAGGCACAGGCACAGGCACTGGAACTGACGCCAACACCTGGCAGCCACCTCCCGCCCGTCAGTGATGCTGGTCCCGGAGGAGGAGGAGGAGGAGGAGGGGCTGCGCCGGTACTCGAGGGGCTCCGAGCAGAAGCAGGAGCAAGGCAAGCTTCCCTGGATGCTTCAGCAAGCCAACCTAAGGTGAAGCAGGGGCTAAGGCGCAGTCAAAAGTGCCAAAGATGCCCTGTTCTCAACTGTCACGTCAGGTTTCATTCGCTATTCCCCATTCCTAGCGCAGGCAGCCTGCCATCCCGCTCCAAACACCATCAACACCCATCGTCACATCACATCGGATCGTGTGTGTATGTGGCTACCTAGGTACCTACGGATAGGTCAAAGTGGTTTACACCTTCCACACATCGGTCAGTGCCTTTTCTCCTCGTCGCCCGTACAGGAAAGGCCAAATCAACAGGCATGATAAGGTAAGGTACGGATGGCCGTACCTTACGAGATGCTTTATCTGTTCACCTCGACCAAGGATCCTCCACCGAGCATGCGACCCTCCAAACCTGATGGAAGCGCTGGAATACTACAGAAGAACACGAAGAGCCAGGCTACAGCGGCCTCTGGAGTCTTGGCTTGCTTGCCTGCCTGCCTGCTCCTACTTGTAAGTTAAGTTACTAAGGTTCGTGTAGTGTGCGCCGAGGCGTTCCACTGCGCCTAGCAGCAGCAAGCAGAGCGTGCCATTGCAGCGCGGTGCAGGCCATTTGGCAGGGTGTTGCAACCTCTACAAAGTGGCACAGAGCGGGCGGCTTTCTGGTTGACCTTCGGTGCAGACTTCGACGCGCCTTCTGCCGTCGCCCAGAGCCTTTCTAAGGCCAATCGCCCGGGACACGCCTCTCATCTCGTTGGACAGGAGTGACTTGCAGCGAGATAGTTGCAGCAATAGACCAACCCAACTACCTAGACAAACTGCACTTGCACTGCACGAAGAAGAAGTGTAAAGGAAGGAGGGGGACATCACCCACACCTTGTGCCTTCTGCGTTCTGGCTCGGCTTCCATCCCTCCTTCCATCGTGCCCTCCTTCTTTCTCTGCTCCGGCCAAGCCCAACCTCCAAGAAGGTGGCTTGCATGGCCCGTACCTGCCTTCACTCCAGCTATCTAGGCAGCGGCTTCCTTCGGTCACATCAGGAAAGGGAAGGAAGGAGGAAGGAAGGAAGACCTTCTGGAATGTCTGACCTGCACCTCCTCGTTGTGGTTTCCGTGCCTCCCGCTCCCGGATGTCTCTTTCCTGCTGCCGTCCCTAATCCGAACAGACTTAGAAGCCAAGGCATCTTGGTCCTCGAGGAAGAAGGAACGCGATGTGTCTTATCTTATCACGCCTGCCACTTACCTACTTGCCCATTTCCCCCATTGGTTCCTCTACGACCTCACGCGCCTGTTGCCAAGCTCAACATCAGGCCGCTCTGCCTTTGGCATCGGATCGGTGACGCCCATGCGATGGAACAATCGCCATCAGCATCCGTCGTCGGGCTGTTCCTGAGCTGAGACATGTTGCTCATGAACCTACGTCGCGAATCGGAGCAGCAACAGAGCCACGGGGTGCTCTGACCTCGTCGTTGGTTTCTCGGCATCTCGATAGTACCACCCAACCACCGCGTCGGGGCAATCTATTTACCAGACGACATAATTTCCATCTCTTTTTCCATTCGACGTCAACCCCGGCCATCTCGGACGACAAGGACCAGCCGTCACTTAATTACCAATGGGTGACTGTGCATTCCTCAACAACCTACCAGACGCCGGGACTTGTCGTCGGAGCACTCGCGCACGCACTGCAAAAGGCGACACAACAACCCTGATTTACTCTGACCTTAATCCCCAATATCCCCTGTTCCGGTTCGCCATTTTGGAAATTTCCATCTGCACCGCTGATGACATTGTATGGATTGAGGCACATCAGGAAAGGCGGCGGTGGCGGCACGGGCAGCAACATCCAGCCGCACCATATTATCACGGTTGTGTGGCCCCAACCAGACCATTAGTCCGTCCTGGTATTGCTCTGCCTTCCATCCCGCAACACCCGTCATCTGACACAATGTCTCGAGCCCGACGAGCCCTGCGAGCTCCTCCGCAGCCTAGCGGTCTTCGTCCACACTTGGCTAACTCTACGCCATCAAAAAGTACCGATGCGAAACGGACTAGGAGGTACACATACCGGACCTCTCACAGGAGACCAAGACACTAGCAAGACGATGCCGGTTGACGTTGTGCTCAACCAACAAAAGTCAACAGTTCGTGCTGGCACGTTAAGCCTGCACTGGCCCTGTCGCGTTAGCTCGCCTCGCCAATGCAATGTGCCAGTCCGTCGTCTGTCAAAATCCTACTTCATCAAACCAGCAACCTGGCCTTCAGAGATAAAGTGCTGTTGGTTTACATCAGTGTGGCTGCGTCATCGTGGGGCTCGCCGGAGGTTGCCCCAACTCTCCTCCCATTGTCGGCCGTCTCCTGTCATCACATGCTTTCCCCTTTTGGTGGCATCGGGTGCCCCCTTCTCCATTTCTGCTATTTTGATACCCTCAAATCTCTCCTCCGAGGCACTACACGTCGGACCCGACCGACTGCATCTCAGGTTCCATGACCCCCCTTGCCGCCGACTTGATCAGCGACCTGGGCTTTCTGCACGAAACTGCCAGGTCCCCAGAACCTCCGGAGACCGCCCTGCAATGATAGGGCTTCGCCTGGCCAGGGGCTTGAAAACCTCTTTCTTCGGGGCCGGGAAAAACAGAAAATTCGGCGTCCGCGATGCTTCTTCACAAACACAGCCCTTGTCAGGAAAGCCTCAATTGCCTCTTTAAGCCAATCCACGGTTTCGACGGCCAAGGGTCTCGGACAATATCCACAACCGCGACCCTACCAAAGCTCACGGTTGAGCACGCGACTCATGACGATGCTGCTCGACCCTAGACAGCGAGCCTCGGCGTACTCAGGTTGCCACGAAACATATTGTCTCGACAGCCCAATCCTTCTAAATACAGCAGAAATCAATCTTCTCCTGAAAGCTGAGAACGGAGAACTAGCCCCTTACGATCTGACAATGCCGGCTTGTTCAACTACCGCAAGGCTGGGCGATTTTGGGAAGGACAAATCACCGGAAGACCCGACTCCAGCTGCAATGCGGAACATGCGCAGCTGCCGGATCTGCACAGAAGACATATCAGCATCCCGAGAGCGACGAGAATCGACCAAATTGGCAGCTCTGAACCAAATATCGTCATAGTTGGGTTCGTGTCTTGATGAGCCCCGGTCCATACTGCGCTGCTGCGGTGAACCCCCAAGATAGCGACGTCGTCAAAGGACCAAATCACAAGCCGCTAGTAGCATACTTATCGCAGGTTGTTGGGCACATCCAAGAGCAATACAACTCTTGCCTAGCGCGATGAGAGCAATTCGGGGCGCTAGAACGGCCGAGGAAGCATGCATGGAAGTCCTCAAAACGCCATTTCACGGCAAGGGGGGTCTAAGCCTCACTCGATGCAAAAAGTCCTCAACCGTTAGCGCGTTCACCGGCCCATTCCCGTTGACGAGTTAAAGTCGATTTTGCCGTGGCCAAGTGCCCGCCTCCCGCCATCCGTCAACCGTCACCTAACGCGCGAACTGCTCCGGCCAGAACAGCCAACCAGTCAAAGGAGGTCAAATGAGGTTGATGCGATGTTGTCATCTGCTCCCATCTACTCCGAGCCAGCAATCTTTCCACGACCTTTAATGGCTAGCACATCTGTTTGTCGCCCTAGACCTCAGAGGCGGCTATCCGCAGACCACAAACAGACGCCCCCAACACCCCCTTCCCACCACAAGACACAGCACCCCTGGTGCCATTTGAACCCTATCACACTTCGATGGTCTGATTGGAGGCGGCGGATAGTTATGACTGTCAACACCATCTTTCGTTGCGGCCTCTCACACGATGCAACGAGAGCCTTCACCAAGTGTCTCTGAGAACAGGTCTCTGGGGAGACTACGTAGCCTGACGGATGACTCACGACGCCCGCTGTGTTCCTGCCAATCACTAAAGGACATACATCATAGCACAGAACCGAACATGATCTGTCTTGTGTGAGCCCACCGCCACTTCGCAACCCCAAAACCTGCCCTCCGATCTAGCGCTAAATGCCTGGTGAGGTGAGCGGAGGTGACCCCCAATTCTCCCCGCTCAGCCTAGCCCTTCACGCAGCGTTCACCACCACAAGGATGGCAGGAATCCACGCAGGACAGCGACATGCAGCACTAGAGTGCGAAACCATGGTTCCTCTCTCAGGCTACCTCTCTCAGGCTACCTCACGTCAGGTCATGGTGCACATTGGACCCCCCCTTGTTCAGGTGGCCGCAAAGCGCCACGACCGTCATCGAACACATCAACAACATCTTCACAAACTGCTGATGATGACCTGTGCCATCCCATCATCCCGCGCGCCGCTGGGAGGCCTGTTGACAGCACGCTTTGGCCGGGATTCCTGGCCTAATATCAATCCCTGCCCACGAGCTCGCTAGGCACTTGGACGTCGATGTTCACAGCCTTTTTCACCGACTGGCTCTGCCCGAGGTCAGATACCTGCCATTGTCCCTGCTCGGAAATTTGCTGCCGCCCTGACACTGGTGGTTTGCTGGCAAGCTCGCTTCGACGTTAGGTGCGGGCACGGCCCCATCGCCTGTTGGCATCCTTGACATCAGGGGCCTTCATGCCCCGCGGATGGGTAATGGAGATCGCAAAGAGAATCACGGCTTTCGTCACTCACAAGCCCTTCTCCCACCAACTTGTTCCGAAGCTGTGATCGTCGCTCGGTTGGCTTTATTTATCACATCGTAGCAAATCGTCTCGCCTCAGGACTTGGTTCAAGTTAGATTTGCCGCTATCTCATTGGCGTTGCAACGTTGCAATCACGATCTCAACACAGACAAGCGTGCTCTGGACCTAACGAATGACAGGCGCCTATGATCGTGTCCAATGGGGTCGAGCTGAGACTGCGAAGTGGAGTAGACTTCATAAAGGGTCCTCCACACGTTTGAGTGGAGGATTAGTTCTGATCGACTCCAGTTCTAGACCGGTAGCCCGCCTTCATTCCCGATCTCACTGGTGGCGCTACTCGGACCTGTTGCGTCTGACCATTCGTTCGGATACACCCATCTATCCGACTTCCTGCGGCACCAGAAAGTCCACACCGAGCCGTACAATATCTATTGCTGCTCTGTAAACTGTGGCCTGGTGTTAAGGCAACAATCAGAATTGTCAGCTATGACAATTACGTTCGGTCTGGTTCGCTTGCTGATAGAGCTTACATCAGTCTAGTATCAACCTCAGAACCCCAGCCTGATTGGCGCTTCGTCTTCCAACTCAGAGACTTACACGTACTCTAACACAGGTGACCGAGAGGATCTAGTTCGCTAAATGCGTCTTTTCTCCCTTCATTCACAGGAAGGTTATCCAGTCTTCATGCATCTGCATCTTCTCTCATGACAGGCTCAACTAGCGAGACGCCACTTTGATCTAGCCAACGGTTACTTCACCGTCGTCGCGTGCCTTTTATCGACTCTCACCTTTCCCCGCAAAGTCGGGTGCGTCCCGTGGCCACAGCTTCATCCCCAGCTTTAACCTTACCTACGATACCGACAGAAAGGAATTTGACAAGACGCCATGACTAAAGATGAACCTCTAATTTGCTAATGCCAATGTCACGAGCTTCTTTCTCCGCAGGCGCTCACAGTCGATTGGCGGCACTTTCACATAACTGTGATTCCACATGGGACTCGGCCTCGATGATGAAGGGGCCGGACGAGTCCTCATGCGGTTCCATAACCGTTTCCCCGCATTGCCTTTCCAACATCCGTTGCACACAACCCTTTCCCAAGCAGCCTCTCATCTTGGACGTGAGGCTAGCCGGCACGCTATCTCGAATCCCGTTCTTGGCGAATTGCCGCCTCGGCTTCGTTCAGATTAGGGGTTCAACTGGTCGTTGCTTTCCAATCCGATGCCCCTTGACGCTCTGCGAGTACTGCCCCTCATCGTGGCGTTTCAACCGTCCTGAAATGAAGATCGTGGCTGGGATTGTTCATCTATGAGGGAAATATCCCCGAGAATGAGTGTTTCCTCTCACGAGGAACCTTTGACGCCAGAGACAGAGCCTGGTTGACGCTGCAGTTTTCGTCCCACGCCTAGCAACAAAAGCTCGGGTACGTCAGGCACAGGATGCCAGGTCCAGCATCCACTGCTCGAGCTCTTTGCCCGATTCGGCGTTGGACTGGGCTTGCGGGGGGGTGTTCTTGAGTGAGGCCTGACCCCCGCTTGGCTTCCACAAAAGTTCCCAGCCGGCTGCCGCAGGCCCGCATCGGCACAGGGGGGTCAAGCAGAAGCAGGGGACGCACATCATGTACCTGCTCGCACACGGATGGAACACTTTGTTGAGCGGTTCGTCAAGAGCCACAGGACCTCCTGACGTGAATGGGCTCTCGCGTTCCTTCCGGTGAAGCAAGCAAGCGATGGATTTTGCTCTTCGTCCATTGCGCATCATTCATTCACCATCTTGCTTGGCTGCCTTGCAGAACCGAACTCAACGCTGTCAGGAGGATGTATGCAACCCTACTCGGCGCGTGTGGACCAGTGACCCAATGAACGATATCGAAGGGTCCTGATCCTTCCCTCTGTGGCCGTTGACCGTCGAGATCTACTACTCCAGCAGTGCTCAACAGGGCGAGATTCTCGACTTGTGACGCGGTCGAGGCCCATCGTATGAGGTCTACGGTATCGTTGATCTGCGACATCGGACGACTTTGAACGATTGCAAGAGGCCATCGCCACACCTTCTTCCCATTATCCTCCTCTTCTAAGTGGAAGACTCACTACTTGGCCAACATCTCGATGTCTAGACCTGCAAAGCCACTTCTCCCGGCGCTCGCCGTGGGGCGGTGCGTCACACTGCGACGCAGGATCGCATTTCCTCTTCTTCATGCTCATGAACGGGGTGGGCACGGTCGTAAATGAAGCGAGCGGCATCTGCGGTCGCTGCCGTGCAAGGCAAGCAGGTCTTGGCTGGGCCCGTCACTTCTCACGAGGACCACATGCTTGAAGAGAAATGAAGAAGGAAAAACAGAAAAGCACGGTTGCGGGCCAAGCCCCTTCTGCGCGCGAAGGCCCGCCGTCTGCTGGTGACCCCCATCTGTATGGAAGCCAAGTCGGCGGCTATGACCATCTGTGGGTTCTCTTCAGACTTTTTTTCCTTTGCAAGATATCGCGAGGGAAAATACGAGGAAAAATTGCGTCTTCGCCATTCTCTTTTTCTATGGCGTTATACAAACTAGCAGGCCCTCTTGTTTATCTGAATGGCCTCCCTGCTCTGCAAAAGTTCTGCTCGGGGGTCCGTCCGTGAGGCTTTTCAACCCTCGTTGCCTCGAAGACGCAGGCCGAGAGGCAAAAAAGCTTGGGTCGACGTGGTACAGAGCACCGGCCACCTTGGTTTTCATTACTTGATCGCTCCAGGGCTTCGGTAGTTGCCTGCTCTAGCGAAAGTCTTGAGTTGCAAGTGGGTTTTCTGATGTGTTCACGCCGTTGCTACACGCCATGAGGGTGAGACATTTCGATGCCTGGTGGAGAGAAAGGGACGTGTTTTCTTGACGTGCTGAGATGAGATGAGATGCGGCGGCGGCGGCGCAGTGTCACGGCGGACGGACGCCGTGGGGGGCGGCGATTGTCACACCGGAGTCACATGGCGGCAGTCTCACATCACTTTTTCGGTCCTTATTGTTTTTTGGGTCGTGGGTTGCGCTTTCTGTGTGACGGCCTAGGTGGCCTTGTCATACCCTTTGGGTGGAAGCTGTGCCAGTCGTTGATGTTAATCGTATATCGATGGTGTGTCTCGTGATGCTGCGTGCTGGTGGACCGCGAGTGCGGCTCTTCTTCGTGTTGCGATGTCTCGGTCTGTTGGTGCTGAGCATGCGGGTAATATCGTGCCTCGTCTTGGCCATGTGGTGGTACTGCGTTAGACTTGGACGTCGGTAGTTTGTTAGCTAGTATGGGCCAACTAGCTGTTGGTTGGAAGTTTGGATTACACTGTGAATGGAAACATGAGATTATACATTTGATTTATGAAAGTGTTGCGTAAGTCTGGCCGAGCTATGGATACGACAAGAGATTGGTCTTTGCGAGCAGTATTGTAGCTGTCACAACACCTCGTATCCCTTCAGGAATCCTCCAGCCTTTCGTGATATCCCACACGACCATGTTTTTCCCCTGAACTGGACGAAGTCGGGCTTTACTCCGAGGCTGTTGTCAAGGTTTCGTTCTAAGCTCTCGTGAGACGCAGACCCTCACTACTCCTGCCTTCTGATGGAGTCCCGCAACGACCATTCATGGTGTGAATGTACAGTGGTCCATGCCTCATTGCGATCGATACGGCGCCGGATCAGCTTCCTCGGCACAAGGGATACCTGAAGTGAAGACTGTTTAAATGATTGTCTTTCAGGTGCTCATGTAACCCATAATATCGCAAGAAACTTATTGTCATGGCGCAAGCAAAATAGCCAGATATTATCAACCAGCGCCTTGGGTACGTTCGGCATCGTGTTCGTTGAGAATTCTGGGGCGAGAAGCATCTGCCTCTCCCTCGAGCGCCTTCCTTTCCCATGTATTACTCCCAATACTTCCTATCCCAGAGGGTCTTTGTAGCTCGCTCACGGCAGATTCCCTTGTCATGCTTGAGTTATTAATCAAAGATGACTTCAAGAAATTTGTGACACAGTTGTAAGATTCGAAGACCCAAACCAGAGCCGAGCGCACTGTCTGCTGTTTCTGAATCTCGTAGACGACTCCTCATATACTACAGCTGTCTCATATACAGCTTGTTTCTATCCTATAGACTGCCGAATAAGTTCCTCGTGTGGGCTCACTGGGTATATATATACCAAGAGAGATCAACAGTCACCGGGTATCTTCGGCAATGGCGCGTTGGTATGCTTTCTTACAATTATCGGCTTAGCTATAAAGTCTTCAGAGCCAGGCATGAAGGTACGATCTTCCTGTTTCCACTTCTGACGAAAGCTGAGCTGCCTGTCTCTAGTAATTACCATTTCTGCTTGTCATGCGAGTATATCAAGATGTATAATTAATATGGCGCCGGATATACCCTCCAAACGAGAGTGAGAATTCTGAAGAGTAAACACGTGGCTCTATTGTACTGTCCGGGAAGGTGTTGTGAGCTTTTTGTACGATCGCAGGATGACATCTGGACCCAGCGAAAGTTGGTAATTCGACCGTTCTAGGGCTGAAGAGAGCTCCGATCTTTTAATACTTCTCAACACCTTGCGCTTGCTTCATGTTAGCCAGGATATCCAAGCAATAAAACGACTCCGGCTCAAGATCAGCACTATGCAAAAGATTCCGATAAAGCCGCAGGGGCTGCAGAGAGCTCTTTGCTGTGCTTATAATTCCACAACCCAAGAGGTTATGTTCAGTAGCAGACGGAGGAAGTGAATGATTCCAAGACGCTCTGGGACCATCCGGGACAACCGGACGGGAGGTCGGGGACTATGGTCGTTACAAATAATGCCATCACTGCCGTTCCGGCACCCATGGGTGTCACCGTGCTTGTCTGAAAATGTATTTCGAGTTCTTTTGTCCATAGGGTATCATTGTACAGATAAGCATGAGATGATAGGTATGCTGAACGAGAAAACGCGGAGGAGCTTTGGATGACCCTCCGAGTTCGTGACTTGAGACGATGCAGGGTAGAGACGAGAAACAGCACATCCTAAATCGAAGGAGAAAGTGAAGTGTGGCATCGATCCATTCTGGGTTGCTGCTGATGAAAGCAGTTTGCTGGCCTTTTATCAAGGCCACAGCTTGCCATGTTTATCACCGTGTCTACATAAAGCACATAACGTTATGTACAAGGTCGAAATGACTTTATGCAAAGATCAACTCCTCGGGTGTTTCTGTAGGACGGAATGAATGGCAGGTAAAGTGTCTTAAGATAGATATATCCAGCACTATACCATGTTTAATTGCATGGATTGATGGCATCATTTCATATGGGCTGAATACTGAGAAAAAGACACGAATGGTGGACAACATATTGATACATTGAACATGATCTGGTCTCTTTTGTCGATGGGAGGCTCTCTTGCATACTTTTGAGTGACACTGTATCTAGCAGTTACGCGAACTGTAAGCTAGAGCATAGAGTAGTCGCGTAGGTAGCATTGTCTGCTCGGCTTACGTTCCATTCCATGTCCGTGTTTAAGTGTCTTTAAGTGTCATTAAGTACCTTTAATCAAAATGATTAAGTCTACAGCTCAAGACTGTCGCAAGTCCCTTAATGATAGGAGTGTCATCTACAAATGTAGTATGTCTTCTCTCTTATCTAAGACAAGGCTTTTTCCAGCTTCACTCCAAGGATTCAACCCTTGGCTCGCCGTCGGTTCTTCTGTTTCCAGCAAGTGTGTTCAGAGTCAGATCCTGCAGCCTTCATCGGGAAGCAAGCTACACGATACCTTAGTGTTTCTAGAAACTTGTGATTGTGGTAAAACATCATGTGCTATAAGCCCGCCGTTGATACTTCATCGTAGAATACGTGGCGGACGCGAAGCGTATGCTTCGAGATCGTGGCTTACGACAGTGCCCTCACTGCAATCAACCTTGAGAAAGAGCTCATTCCTTCGCGCTGACGTTGATTTTCCTGGAGCACGAAGCCTAATGTAGGAGACTCTTGGTCATGTTTTAGAACAAAGAGTCTGGCCTGAAGCTTCGGGCATAAAACTTGCGCGTATATTGAATCTCTTGAAGTCTTAATCTTCAGAATCTGAACTACGGGCGAGTTTCTCAAGTTTTATGCAAGACATCATTCAAGACGACGAGGTCTCGGATCATTGGAATCATAGGTGAGGACCGCCTGGATTTGGCTTCGACGAGAAGACATACCGACCCATACAGTTCCTCTTCTTGGCAGAAAAGTAATCTGACCCCATCTTATGGTTCTCCAGGCATCTCGTGCTGTACAGCATTTCTTCTGCCTTTTGAGGCATTGCTGTAGTATACAGAAACGGTCCTTGCGTAATGGAATACATGCGTGCCCGCGATTTCTGTATAGACTGCTATGCGTGGGATTTGATGCTCTCTCGTGGAAAGAATGTGGTTCAAGAATACCTTCATTTGGTCTACTTCAGAGAATGAAATCCTTTTATCTCCTTTATAATGAAGGTGCCAATGAAGTGAGCACTCAACTAAGGTCTTTGCCGATCAGTGAGCATTGCCCATAAGCATAAACGTATTATTGGCCGAATATTGCAGCCTTCTTGAGTGCTCGTCTCTGAAAACATAGTTTTGCATTCTTGCGCTGAAGAAAGCCGCATATAGGTGCAAACACTGAAGCCTAGACAGAGAGGTAGTTCCAAACAAGGGGTGTACAGCTTGAAGTCGTCTGTGTCCGAAGTCTCTACTATAACAATAGTATTCCCAAGATGAATAACTTGAAGGGAACACGCAGTCAGTCCGCTTGAATGTCGAAGGAGAGACGTAAAGTTTCACATGCTCCATCCATGAAGTCAGGTCTTAAATGAAACGACACAATGTCTCCGAATGCTGATATTATGTGCTGTTTCGTTCTCTCGAGAGCGGACGATCTCGTTTTTATGCGCGCCATTAGGTACACCCTTGGTTGCAATGGGTGTCAGACTTAAAGCTGCAAAGCATCACTGGATATAAAACACATTAAAGCTGCGTCTGCAGCTTATTTCTCGCGCAAGATTGAGTGTCGTCTTCTCCCAAAGACCAACTCAGAACATGGGTATGAAGGGCGCATGTTAGGAGTGTGCATCTAAAGCCGGGGTCATTGCGGGGACCCTATCCAAGAATACAGTCGAATAAACGAAGAGAGAGGTTGAAAAACGGGCACGTCAGGATAGGTGTTGATGTGGTAAAGACGGGATAAGTATTAGTTTTGAGTGTAGATGAGCTTGAGCGATACGTGCCGAAAAGTCAGAAACAACCTCTCGATTCTCTAAGCTTCGAAGCAATTAGAGGAGAGCATGGCTTAATATGAATTGCCACGTCAATGACGACGCAGGCCTCCCTTCAGCGCTGCGACTGATCTCAACGAGGATCATTAGACGCAGGCATCTTGACGAAATGTCTTCCTGTACGATTTGCAGAAGAAAATAAAAGTCTATGCGGGAGAAGAAGTTGAAGCCTGCAACAACCAACTGTTGTTGAACGCTCTTGCTGTAGTATGTGCTACGACTCGGAAGATGGGGCTGAACGGGGTTGTAGCCTGAGTCCACAGCTCTCAAAATCCGCAAAACACGGTCTCATAATCAAGATGTCCTTCTCCAGAGTTATCGGAAGAGTATTTGCCAGCTTCGCTGCTGTGTATTCCTTGATTGCCCATCGTCAGAGTACGTCTGAGCAAAGTCAACCCGCATACTAGAACCGGTGAACTAACTTCAGTTGCAACCAAGCTTCCGTGCCATGGAGCCCAACTTCTGCCCAAATTACGATTGGCGTTATGGCATAACTGTGACCCGCCCTCTCTGGGTTATTTATTCCAACCTGGGTTATGGAGTTGCCGCTCGCATCTGCGGCCCATGCGTGTCATGATTCCACCCACATGTGAGCTAAGTGGTGACATGGGAAACTTCATTTGTCTGTAGCCTCTGAAAACATCCTACTTGAGTTGTCATTTCCTTGAATTAGATACTGGCAGTCTAGAAAATTGGTTAGGTGAGAAGGATATGGAAAGGTCCCTAGAGACATGACGCGTGGCTTATCGAAAAGTATCTTTCGTTTGTTCAACCGCACATAACAGCATGTCAGCGGAAGTCTAACAGAGCATGCAGAGCACGTACCAGGACCCTGAAGAGTCAGTTCCAGGCACAACAGAAACAGCGACGGGAACAAGT
Organism: Colletotrichum chrysophilum; assembly: GCF_026319265.1. Lineage (NCBI taxonomy): Eukaryota > Fungi > Ascomycota > Sordariomycetes > Glomerellales > Glomerellaceae > Colletotrichum > Colletotrichum chrysophilum. The sequence continues at coordinate 743,534 of NW_026517288.1, read as the reverse complement.
TTCATCAAGCACGTGCCAGGCATGTCGTCAGCGTCACATGTTTGATTGAACGCGTCATCATTCGTGACTTCAGGTGGATGTTATCGTGGGCAGCGCGTTGCGTAGTATTTTGTGGTACGGGGTGAACTTGCATCACGTCGCCAGCGGGATTAGGCAATAATTCTATTGATTCATATCATCAGATTCTCCCCAGAGCAAGCTATCACGCCGCATCATTACAGCTCGTCTCCTCACACACAAGGTATCAATTTGGTCACTCTTTCACGCTCGCACTTATTTCTTCTCCAGCTCCTCGAGGATGGGCTTCTCGAGGCTCTCGGGCTTGGTGGTGCTCGCCCAGCGGCCCTTGACCTGGCCATCACGACCGATCAAGAACTTCTCAAAGTTCCACTTGATGCGCTTGAGGCCCATGATGCCGGGCTTCTCCTCCTTGAGCCACTGGAACAGGGGGTTCGCATTGTCGCCATTGACGTCGGTCTTCTGCATGATGGGGAAGGAGACGCCGTAGTTGACCTGGCAGAAGTTCTGGATGTCGTCGTCGGAGCCGGGCTCCTGGCCGCCGAACTGGTTGCAGGGGAAGCCGAGGATGACGAAGTCGTCGCCGTGCTTCTCCTTGATGTCCTTCCACAGCTTCTCGAGGCCGGCGTACTGCGGGGTGAAGCCGCACTTGGAGGCCGTGTTGACGACGAGGACGACCTTGCCCTTGTAATCGGCGAGGGGGACCTCCTGGCCGCGCTCTGTTGGGGTGGGAGATGTGGTCAGCAATGCATGATTGGGGTGGGATGCAGGTAGGCGGCAATGTCAGGGGGAGCGCGCGCGTGGGAGAGGTTACGTGACGTACTGTCAAGCGGCTTGAAGTCGTAGAACTTGGTCGCGGAAGCCATTGTCGCGAATGTTTTGATGCTGTGGTTGTGTTGTTTTTTCGCAAGAAAGAAATTACCCCGCTATCGGAATGTCGTCAGTATGCACACTACAGCGCCGGTTCCGCAGTGGATTGCGGCAGGGCGGGAAAACACACGTGTGGTACAGAGGTTGGGATTAGTTTGTTTGCGAGGTTGGAAGAAGGCGGGAGGTCAAGCTGCGGAGGAAAAGCGTGTTTAAGGGAGGGAGAAGTCGGGAACGTATGTGTAGTAATGCGACGAAACATGCCACGCGTGACGATGAAATGCATCGGTAGGTGAGCAACGGTAGTACTTGTATACATTTGTGTTGGATGTTCGTCCTGCCGGGACGAAGTTTCAATCCGGTTTCCAATGGGGCCCGGACGCACGGGGCGTGCACGCCTTGCACTGCCGCTGTGTCTGTGATGGAACCCTGGACTTCTATTTGCATTCCATCGCCTTCAGCGTTCGTTGGCCGCTAAACTATTTACACAGTTGGAGGGGCCCAACAACTACTCAGTAAGGATGCAACTGGCCAGGGCTGCTGTCGGCTGTGACGGGGTCTCGGTCAGGAGTGGGGCCCGGCCGTTGCGATTGAGGCGGGAGGGTCCTGTCGCTCTTCATCGACCTCGGTACGGGACCCCTGACCCGAGCTTTTTTGTTCGAGCTTCGCTCCAGCCTGCCCCGGACGTCGACAGTACGGATACGTCGCAGCTTTGGTTTCTGGGTGTTCCGGATTACTAATTGCAGCAAGTGATGGCCAAACGGTGCTGCTATTCATTACTCACACCTACAATGTTGCGCCACATCCTCAATAGACATGGTGCGATATGATAGAATCAACAAACTTCACTCCCAAAGACCTCCCATGCCGGCGAAGCTGTCATGTGAGAGTGGATCCAATCGGCCCAATGCGTTGTCCCGGTCGCCGAGTCCGTTGCGTTCAGTCTGGATCTGGACCGGGTCCCTGATGCTCTTCAATTCCTCTCTTCGGCGTAGTCACGAACAGAACCTCTCAGCTCCGGGTCTTCCGTCCCGGCCGATGACTCCAACTAGAGGCAACTAGACCGAAGGTGCACGGCATCCCGCTCCATTGGATCGCCGCCCACATCCCATTGGACTAAGCTCAATCCTCCTCGGCGCCGACCTGCTCATTGGACGTAGAGCTGCGGATCAATAAAGCACCTGCCCCGATATGACTTGCGCCCAACAAACTCCCGCCGAGGTGATTTCCAGATCTGGACGGCTTGCATCCCCATCTTGCAGTCACCTCAGCCAATGTTCTCGGGCCAATTACTGACCCGAGGACGAGCATCGCTCTCAATCCCGCAGCTTGTTCCCGTCTCGAACCACTCAAGTCGACTGGTAATTGTTAATTCCGCCCTGGCCAACAGCTGCACCCCGCTGCTGCTTTATCGATAACGGAAATCTACCCCGCCTGAGCACAGCACCACACCACCGAGCCCGCAGCTCACCCGGCCCCGCGGTGACGACACCGAAATGACATCCCCCGTCAAGAAGCCTCCGTCAACGGCCAAATCCAAATCAAAAAAGTCCGCCCTGCAGCAACGCGCCAAACTCCTGCAAGAGGCATTGAACCTCCCTCAACCTCCAACAATGGACCCCCAAGCAAAGCGCAACATCGTCATTGTCGGTACGTCTCCCACCACCTCCCTCCCTTTGCTCATGCGCCCCTGAAGCTAAGCACCGTCCACAGGTGGCGGCATCATCGGTTCCACAACAGCCTACTTCCTCACCCGCCACCCGAAATACAACCCCGCCCTCCACCGCATCACCGTCCTCGAGGCGTCCTCCGTCGCCGCCGGCGCCTCGGGCAAGGCAGGCGGCCTGCTCGCCCTCTGGGCTTACCCCTCCTGCCTCGTGCCGTTGTCCTACCGCCTCCACAAGGAGCTCGCTGAGGAGCACGGCGGTGAGAAGCGATGGGGCTACCGCCGCGTGCAGTGCGGCAGCTTCGAGGCGCGCATATCCAAGACGAAGCTCGAAAAGATCAGACAAGCGACCGCCGCCCTCAAGCCAGGTGTCATCGCACCGGGCGCAAATGACGAAGCGCAGGAGAAGGACTGGGAGAAGCTGCCCAAGCAGGACGAGAAGGCCGAGGCGCTGCTCGAGGAGTCGGTGCTCCCCCGCGACCTGGACTGGATCGACCGCGGGGCTGTGACGTCGTACGCAGAGATGGGCTCCCCCGGCGCCACGGAGACGGCGCAGGTGCACCCCTTCCACTTCACGACCTCCATCGCGGCGCTGGCGCAGGAAAAGGGCGTCGAGGTGCGGACTATGGCGCAGATGAAGAAGATCCATTCTTCGAACAGTGTTGGTTTGCACAGCGTGGAGTACCTCGACCGCGAGTCCGGCGAAACCAAGACGATTGAGGATGTCACAGACGTAGTTGTCTCCGCGGGGCCGTGGACGGGGCGGCTGGTCCCCGGATGCAAGGTCACGGGGCTGCGAGCGCACAGCGTAGTCTACAACGCCGACGTCAGCCCGTACGCCGTGTTCACGAGCATCGAGCTTCCCGCGGATTTCGTGCCGGAGCACCGGGCGAGCAAGGGCCAGAAGAGGAGGCACAAGAGGGTTGTCGACCCGGAGATCTACGCGCGACCCTTTGGTGAGGTTTACGCTTGTGGCAAGTTCCTTCTCTCCTCCCCCTTATGCATCTGGACGAATGGCTGACGGAGGCGTGCAACAGGTGAACCGGACAAGAACGTCCCGCTCCCAGATACCGCGGACAAAGTCCAGGTCGACGAGGCCAACTGCGACGACATCATATCCTACATCGCCACCTTCAGCCCCGCGCTGGGCGCCGCCCCGATCAAGGCCAAGCAGGCGTGCTACCTGCCTCAAGTCGATTATGGACCGCTTGTAGGCCCGACGTCGGTCCCCGGGATATGGGTCGCGTCTGGACACACCTGCTGGGGAATACAGAACGGGCCTGCGACGGGCAAACTGATGTCGGAGTACATACTGGACGGCAAGGCGACCAGCTCCGACATTTCCACCCTAGACCCCAGGAAATACAAATGTTAGACGGGCATTATCACGAGTCCTTGAGTGGCACCCGTGGTAGGGACAGAATACGGCTGGGCGAGGTTAATAGACACTAGACAGCATGCGATGAATGAATGATTGATGACGTTAAATTTACCCTTAGGACTTGGAATTCTGAACAGCTGCATTAAACAGAGCTTCGTCCCTTGATGTCATTTACTCTAAATCGAGTCTCAATCATGAGCACAGCCGAAGCACCATGACTTTAAAATCACTATTCGGCGCGGAAACATTAAAATCATGATTTCATAAATCTATTAACGAGTCCTTTGGATGCTAGTCATCAGGTGCACCGCTAGCCTGACCTGCACAGGCCCGGTGAATGCAAAACCCATCATCCCAATCGTAAATATCCCAGCGTAACTCCCTGTTCGAACTATCGACAAAATGCCAACCCGAATGGTTTATTTTTTGAGCGAACTCTGGTACGGGGCTACCACGACCTCGGGGTATCATCGTCCCGGGTATTGACCCGAGATCGTAGCCCGGACCACCACGGCCGTGATCGGTGGTCACTATGCCCCACCAACCTGCCATGCCGGAACTGGTCACCCGCACTTGTGTTTTTTTTGTGTAAATTATCATAAGAACATTGAGAGAGTCTATCGTTTAAAGGGACTTCTCAATCTCCATGACCTCACGGATGCCCTCCTCAATGGAGGTAGTCCTAGCCTGCTCGAGGCGTCTGAGAGGACGTCTGGGGTATCCACCGTAGCCAAAGTAGCTGTGGATGGCGCCCTTGGTACCGGCAATGGCAGCCTTGGTCAGAAACCAGTCGCCGCGGGAAAGCTTCTTCTGGAGCTCAATGGCCTCGTCACGCTTACCCTCGGCGTATAGGTTCCATACCTTGACACAGACCTTGGGCATGACGTTGGCACCGCCGGCAATGATGCCGCTGCCGCCGCTGGCAAGGGTCTGGGCAGTGAAGTCGCACATGCCACCAAAGGCCATGTAGCCAGAGCCCTCAGACCAGGGGGTCTTGGCGTCGGTAGCCAGTGCGACACGGGTGAGCTTGCCAGTGTTACCGCACGTGAACTTGGTGCCGATAATGTTGGGGTGCTGGGCGAGCTTGATGAGGAGGTCGCTGTCCATGTCGATGCCGGAGACGGCGCCAGGGTAGTTGTAGAGGACGAGAGGGATAGGGCTCTGGTCGGCGACGGCGACGAAGTAGTCGTAGATGGTGGTCTCGTCGACCTGGGCGCGGTAGTATGAAGGGGGGAGGATGAGGGAGGCCTCGGCACCAGCCTCAGCACAGGCCTTGGAGAGCTCAATAGTGCCGCGAACACTGCTCTCGGTGGCACCGATCAGGACGGGGACGTTCTGGAAGCCGGCGGCGTCGAGAGCCTCACGGGTGGCCTTTGTGACGGCAACCTTCTCCTCTCGTGTGCAGTGGACAGCCTCGCCGTTGGAGCCCATAACAACCAAACCGGCGAGACCGGCCTTGGCCAGACGCTCAGCGTGCTTCTTTATGGTAGGGATATCGATATCTTCCGTCTCAGGGTTGAAGAAGGTCATGGTGGGGGCGTAGATGCCGACGGGGAGGCCGCGGCGGGCGGCGTTACCATTGGAAGCAGTCATGATGGGCTGAGAATGTGTGTGAAGAAAGGAGAGGTGGTGAGAGACTGGCCGGGAGTAGAAGGCAGGCAGGACAAGCTTGGAGGGGTAATGAGGGGTGAAAGGACGGGAGAAGCAGTGGGAGGAGGCGGAAGGTATATTTATACGAGAGGAGAAAAAGAGGCGGCGAGGAAGGTTTGTCATGAGCTGATAGGCTTGCAGGCGTCTGCCTGCGTGGGGTGGGATAAGTCTGGAAATAAATATTTGACGTGTCGCGAGGGACTGCTCGTGTGGACATTGGCCCGAACTATCGAACATCGTGTTGAGTCGAGGCCAAGACCGGAGGAGCTAACAGCATGTACTACGGGGCCGGCCATCCTGGGATGGGTGCTCCCTTGCACCCCGGTTGGGGGAGGGGGGGACGTGGATCGGAAACTTGAGGAGCAGGACGCTAAGAAAGATGGAGATTGGGGGTGGAGGGGCAGTCTGGAAATCCATCGCCGAAGCGTTGATGTTCCTGAATTGTGATGTTGAACATCGGGATTGTAGTCAGCATCTAAGCGACCCAAAGGGCTTCGGACAACGCAGATGTACCCCGGCCTTGGGTGTAACATGGCAGATTGTCGAGACGGAAACCGGCAGACTCATGTTAGCTTTCAAAGTGCCTTCTATTTCCCTACTGCACAAAGCCAATGGTACTGGCCAACACTTGACGCTGTGACATCCGGGGAATTCCCTAGGGATGTCGTAAATCGCGGGGGCTTCTTGGTCTTGGAGGAAAGCCGTCACAAGACGAGCAGCATCCGAGACAACAAGGGACTTCCCTCGATCCCCTCAAATGCCCCGGGCTGGCCCAAGCTAAGGCCAGATACCCACGTCCATGGTCCGTGGGCCCCGGTAATAGACGGTAGCGACGATGCATCTAGCTGTATCTGTGGCCCTGTGTTGGCCGTGGGATCTGCTGGAAAAGATAGATTCAGATTCTGCACCGCGCATCGAAGTGGTTTGCGCCAATAGAGGCAGATGTTTCCCGGCCGGCGCGGCGAGATCTGCGCTGAGGCAGCCCGTTGCGAGTCCGGGCTGATGGTCCGTTCAGAAATGCTGCGTTGGAAGCGAAGGGAAACGGTAAATGAAGACGAGGTTGCCATTGGAAGAGAAGCCGTAGTGCCACACATCGCAAGGCTTGTCGGGCCCGGCCTGGACATTAGCGTGGAGTGGGACATGCAAGCTGCAAGACGGAGGTGCCTGGCCATCTTCCGGCCATTGGCTGCCGCGTCTCGGTGTTGCTCGCCTGAGGTGCATGACATGAAATTTTTGTTCGTCACAGGTCTTGATCTGTTAATGAGAAACCACCCGCGAGTTGGTTGACGCGAAACCCGACTTCGCTGCGGTGAGTTGCAGGGCTGCCGAGCCACCAAAGCAATAAGAGATACAGTTGATCGATACACTTCTGCGGTCAGCAAAACATGCGTCAAGCTGACAACGGACAGAGAAGCAAGCAGAGCGAGTCCCCTTGGTCCATGTTTCAGTGCCGCAACTGACCGGGCCGGGTTGCAGACCGGCTCAGTGACGTTGATGGCTGGTAGCCGGTGTGCAAAGTCAGAATGGGCAACAATTGTTGAGCAAGTAGAATACACTGCGGCGCATGGTCTGGGGACTGCTTGAGATTTTGGACAAGTGCAGTTCCACTGGAAAGGTGTCGAAGTCGGACGGAATCGCGGTGGTGAGTGGTCTGCTGTTGGAGGAGAGGTCGGACGTGATGGAAAATGGAGATGCTCTTATTGGACGGAGAAATTGCGAGGAAGATATTCCGCCAATGAGAGCAACGCTTGATTTTCTGGCAAGGCAAGTGGGGTCTGGCGCATTAGTCCGAGGGTTGGAGAGCAGGAATGGAGGGGCACGAGGGGCATCGAGCTAGCCATGACAAGCCTGGACCTGTCCTGACGGGAAGATATCCGCAGACGACATTTGCACCAAGTATTCTCTTAGCGACTTGAAGGAACTGTCCTGTATTATCTTCCTGGAACACCAAAATTTGCAGGTACTTTGGCCTTCTGTACCGATTCTTGACGCTCATGGCACCTAAGGTACTGTGTATGTAAGGCTCTGAGGGTTCTCTGTGTGAAGCCTCCCGGTACTGAAACACAACCTCACGCGCGGAAACCTGCGGGTGGTCGCTTTTAGCCGAAAAGACGTTATTAACTGCAATAAAAAAGTATGAGATGTTTCTTTTACTGAGTAACAAAAATAGAAGACCATGGAAGAAGTAACATTGGCTCGCAAACACTCGAGACAGTTGATGCAACAACTTTGCAGCGGTCAATCGCAGAAAAGCGGCATCAACTGACTCTGCCGTCTTCAACCGTCCTGAGCCCGATGCCCTGTTTACTAGGTGCCTGTCCTACACATATTTCACAGTGAAAGACACATATCCTTGGCCAACTTCGCGTCTTAGCGCACTCCGGAAGACGTTCGAGGGACACACCGTTCCACGACAGCGGGCATCCATGTCACGGGGCATTGCGGGGCAAACGGGGTGGAGGCTGTACGTGGGGGCGGGGAATTGGCCATAGCAACCGTGACCGCTGCAACATTTGGGCTCCGAATGAGCTACCTTTTTCTCTGGATACGGGCTTCACTTTTCCCATCTGCTGACTTTTATCAATTGCGAATTGGTATAACTTCAAACGAGGGCTCGCTCCCGAATTGTTCCAAGAAATTGCTTGTTACTGCTAATACCGAGAGTAATTCTCTTCGGCCATTGAGGATCTCTGTGTTGATGTTCTGAAGGCTTTGGCTCAAAGCAAACATGGCCGAGGGCATTACCGGCGTGAATTGCTCCAACAGGACACAGTTCTTTTTCTCACTCGCCTCAATGAGTAAAACCGGCATAATTCTCCATTGGTTCCAGCCACTGCGTAGCTTGAGAGCAGGGAATCCGAGCCCCATTTCAGCCCCACTGCAGAGTTGGAGAAGCCCCTCCCCCTCCCCCTCCTCCTTCCCCTCACCCCTCCTTCTTTTCTGCCCCTCCAAGTCTCATCATCTTCAGCGCCTCGCCGCAAAGAAGCGCGCTGCAGACCTTTGTGGGATGTCATTTCCAAGGGTACCAATTGCACACAAGAAAAAGATTTCGCAGATACAGGTTCGAAATATTCCGAGCCATGCCACGAGTTGGCGAACTGGGCATGGCCTTGGCGTGAACCTTCATGCGCCAGCTACTGGGGGCTCCGTGAACCGGCGCCTGGGTACGATGCGACGACTTCGGGCGTGCTCGGTATTGACCATTCGGGAGCGGCACCAAGTCCCCAGTTATTAGCTACAATGCGTTTCCCAGCTACCATCGAATACATCCACTGGTCCAGCGTTGCGCCTGGTCGTATGCCTGACTTTTTCGTCACTGGTGACGAAGAATGAATGCAACGCCCTGGCATCCTCCAGTGCTTTACATACCACTATGTGTCTTCCAGGCCACATCTGCACAACTGCGCAGCGCCGAGACCAACGTCAATTAGGCAAAATCGTCTAACGATACGCACCTACGGATACTCTACGGAAATCTCACGGAAAGGTATCAGAGCAGTCGGGGACTGGGAAGCTGGTGCACGGCGGCGTGCGGGGCAGATAAATCCCTCCAATTGTCTTTTCCCCTCCTGCCCCTCAATTTTTCCGGGTCCTTGACGTGGAGGAGCTACCTCGTCCTTACCAGACGGGAGCTACCCTTGAAGACGGCTGGAGACTGGAGCCTTTGGGGCGAGCTTCATCCAAAACATCCCTGGCCCGCTTGCCGCTGCCCATTGTCACGTCTGTCGCGTACTTTTTCCTTCGTGGATCGCCCGAGCTCACGCTGTGCTTGGCCTAGGAAATAGTTCCCTTAAATAGACCGTGGCCCACGCGCTTGCTCTCCAGCTTTAGGATCTCGTCTTCTCCATCCCCAAACTTTCCTCCCCTCCTCACACAAATCTTCCAGCCATTGAATCCTCAGAATCGGTCATAATGGAGCCGCTCAACGTCTTGATGGTATGTTCTATGCTTCTGGCCATCCAGATCACCTAAAGCTGACGTTTTCCAGGTCGGTACCGGCGAGTACACCACCGGCTTTGTCGGCGGTGGTGCCTCTGGCTCCGACAAGAAGGTTGGTGTTGTCGGTCTCACTCTCTTCGACCTGAGGAGGCGAGGCAAGGTCAACCAGCTGGGCATGGTCGGCGTCAACGGAACCAAGTTCCCTGCCATCAGTACGTTTAATCCACAGAGACCACGGCCGTCAGTCATTAACCAGACGCAGGGGAGCATCTCAACAAGAACATCACCCAGGTCTATAACGGCCTCGATACCTCCTTCGACTCATTCCCTGCCAACGACAAGAAGGACCCCGACTCCTACAAGACCGCCATTGACGCCCTGAAGCCCGGTGACGCCATCACTATCTTCACACCCGATACCACTCACTACCCCATCGCCCTCTACGCCATTGAGCGCGGCATCCACGTCCTGCTCACCAAGCCCGCTGTCAAGGAGCTCGAGCACCACCAGGCTCTCATCGAGGCCGCCGAGAAGAAGGGCGTCTACGTCTTTATCGAGCACCACAAGCGTTTCGACCCCGCTTACTCCGACGCCCGCTTCAAGGCCCAGAAGCTCGGTGACTTCAACTACTTCTACTCTTACATGTCTCAGCCCAAGTCTCAGCTCGAGACTTTCAAGGCCTGGGCCGGAGTTGACTCCGACATCTCCTACTACCTCAACAGCCATCACGTCGACATTTGCGAGTCCATGGTCACCCAGCAAGGCTTCATTCCCGTCAAGGTCTCTGCCTCTGGCTCTAAGGGTATTGCCACCGATCTCGGCTGCGACCCTGCCACCGAGGACACCATCTCCGTTCTCGTTCACTGGGAAAAGAAGGGCGACCCCAGCAAGAAGGCTACTGGTGTCTACACCGCCAGCTGGACCGCACCGCAGCGCGCCGGTGTTCACTCGAACCAGTACTTCCACTACCTCGCCGCGAACGGCGAGATCCGTGTCGACCAGGCCAAGAGAGGTTACGACGTCGCTGAGGATTCCGCTGGCCAGCTGATGTGGTACAACCCCTTCTACATGCGCTACGCCCCCGACGAGGACGGCAACTTCAACGGCCAAACCGGCTACGGATACATCTCCCTCGAGAAGTTCGTCGACGGCTGCAGGCAAGTCAACTCTGGCCAGCTGAAGCCCAAGGACCTGGACGCCAAGGGTCTGCCCACTCTCAAGAACACCATTGCTACCACTGCCATTCTGCACGCCGGCAGGAAGAGCATAGACGAGAACCGTGATATCAAGATTGAGATCAACGACGGTGTGTGGAAGCTGGTGTAAGTGGGTTTTATGATGAGTGATGATTTGTGGATATGTGCATAGGGATTTATATACCATCTGCTTTGCGGTTCAATAAAATTTAAATGATGATCAGAGGACTTCACGTAACTTGGATCGTCATGTTCTCCCAACTGTGAATTGGCTCTCCGAAGCTGTCTGCAATATCGAAAGACAGTTAGGGTACGTCCACAGGCGAAGGACTTTGCAGAAAGAACGAACGTGCTTTTCTCCGCCAAACTTCACATAATAGGGAGAGCAGGTCCCTCACACGCCTACTTATCCACAAATAAAAGGACTAACACTCGAAGGCCAAGAATACTATCCAGGACACCTTGATGGCATTATCGGTGAGGAACCAATACGATCCTGGCAGTCGAAGTATGTAAGTGCCCTCACGTGATCGTCAACGGCCGCCAGTCTCACACATAATCTCGGCATAGGCACCCGCGGAGCAAGCTGCATGCCAACCTAAAGTCTACCTCGCAAACGGTCTCGGGGAGGTCTGCCGCCCGAGGTACCTCGGGTCCTCGATAGAACACCCTAAAACCCAGTCTCAGCATCTGGTGTTTAGATATGGCGGTTAGATAACAGCATCCCCATACAAACCGGCCAGCTTGACCAAGACGCGATGGCTAACATGGATCTAGACCAAGAGATCAACACCCACCAAGATGGATGTCGAATTACCCAGAAACCGGACAGGCGGTCTTCCTGCTCGCGCCCTGCAGGAGCTCTGCCCGTCTAAAAACCCGTCTCCCTGATTGAGGGGTTACATTACCCCAAAAGCCGCCCGTCTCAACGTTCAATTGACTTCCTATCTCCTCATTGAGCCTAGCGGGCCAGCAGATACGAAAGAAAGTTGCCCAGCCTGCGAGCAAATTTCACTCGTGTGGCTTGGCCCCTGGACCATCCCCCCTCGACGAACAAGCCTGTGATCAAGGCCACTTGCAACAAGTACCGTTCACGGCTCGTGGAAGGATTCTTGCCAGTGACGACGGTGGCTTGTCCGTCGCATCGTTCCTGTCAAACCCACATCTCCTGGGCATGGCATAGCGAATCATGGCATAGCGAATCAGTAACACGATAGAGTAAACTACACAGAATAGGGAACAAAACAAAAGCATAGCGAATCAGCCATCCGGTATGCACTTGATCCATTGACAAGCGCCGTAAGGCTGCCTGACACCATGCCCTATCCAACAAGAAGCTTGGACATCAGAAATTCAAAGTTTGGGTTCCGATTTACTGTTCCCTCGAGGTGGAGGCTGCGCAATCATCCCATCTCTACCTGCGGAAAGATTTGACCGCGACCCCCGCCAGCATCGTTTCGACACCGAACCATCCGTGCCGAACCCCCAAAGTTTCGACGGCCGGCCCAAGCAAAGTAAAGCTTCATCTGCAGTCTGGTCTCTAATACTCGACCCCGCGCGTCTACATCTGAATGAAGACAAGGAGGGCCCTACCAAGGAATAGTCCGGACGGGGCGACAACGTTTCCCGAGGGGCATCGTTTATTGTTTGATTTTGTGACTCGGCGATCTCATCCAATCACGACGCCGACAATTGTCAATGTCCAACCCTGGGGTCCTTTTGACAACGCCCCCCTATCTGGAAACTACCATCGTGCCTCCTGGGCAGCAGGGCGCGCGTAGATATCTAAGGACGAGCAAAGCAAGGTTTCAAACTTATCTCCTCACCCTTGGGCGAGAGCTACGGCGTAGAGAACTCTGGTTGGTTCCTTGCTGGCGGCCGACGTGCGGCATGGGTGACTATTTGACATCCCGTGCTGAGTGGCGTACGGCAGAGACATGGAATGCCTCGTTTGCAATCAAGTCTTCTTACCCCAGGAACATAGCTCGAAAGTACACCATGACATGTGGTAGATGGTCTGGAGGCTGCATACTATGCAGTAACTTGTGTTGCTGGCAGACCCGTAGAGGAGCTAGCGGGCACACATGGCTTACACCCCACCGTTCCAAACATCTGACGGGGTTGATGCAGCATCATACCTAGATTGATGATCCTGAACTGGGCTTAGAGCCGGTAGGGTATTCGAGGTACCCCTGACGTTGACTGGTAAGATAGAGGGACATGCTTTGAGCTTGTTTGTGTCTCGAAGCTATCTATATAGCTTGTCCCAGCTGCTTGTTTCCGAAGATCCAGATATTGGTCGTTAGAGAACAGCATCTTTAGACCACTGTTTTAGTCTTAGTGTTACAAGAGCATAGATAATACCAACACTTAGTCCAGCATCATGGGAAGCCTCCAGATCCCTTCATACGACACCGCGTACTGCACGGTAAGCATCACACCCCTCTCTCATAGACATCCAGTGACTAACACACCAAAGCTGGTAACAAACGATGGCTACGTCGTCGGTACGCTTATCCCAACTCCCCTCCCATCGTCCCCAAACTAACCACCACAAGCCGCCGCCGTCCTCGCCCAGTCCCTCCGCAAAACATCAACCCCCCTCCCCCTCTGCGTCCTCGTAACCCCCTCCACAATGTCCACCAAAGCAATCTCCCAGCTCCAATCCGTCTTCGACCTCGTCATCCCCGTCACCACCGTCACGGCCCTCACAAAGGACAACCTCTCCCTCATCGGCCGGCCTGACCTGCACGCCACCATGACCAAGGTCCAGCTGTGGTCCCTGACGCAGTTCACCCGCGTCCTCTACCTCGACGCCGACACCCTCGTCATGTCCAACCTCGACCACCTCTTCTCCCTGCCGCTCGACATCCCCTTCGCCGCCGCCCCGGAGATCGGGTTCCCCGACTGCTTCAACAGCGGCGTCATGCTCCCCCGCCCGGACATGGCCACCTTTGCCGAGCTCACGGCCTTCGCGACGCACGTTGACTCCTTCGACGGCGGGGATCAGGGTCTGCTCAACGTCTTTTTTGGTGATGGCACGCGGAACCACCCGTCGACGCTGCTGCTGAAGAAGTCCAAGGGTGGGCCGGGGAAGGAAGCAAAAGAGGGCAGCGCAGAGAGAAACTGGTACCGGCTGAGCTTCACGTACAACATGGAGATGCACAAGGTGTACCGCTTCTACATCCCCGCGGCGCTGCGGTACCGCGACGAGCACAAGATCCTGCACTTCATCGGCAAGGACAAGCCGTGGCACTTTGACGAGGGGAGGGTCGAGATGGAGGAGGACGCGGGGCCGTACCAGCACTTTTACGCGGACATGGTCGGGAAGTGGTGGGATACGAGGAGGTCCATCCAAGCTGCCATTTGACGTTGTTCATAGACTGTCGATGATTCAAACACTTTTACTATACCCTCTCTGGAATTACGTATTTGATGTGAAAGCTCAACCTATATGCACTTAAAGCATACGCTTCTACATCAGATACGTAACTCTAGAGAGGGAAAATTCTAAACTGAAGCCTAGTAATGGGGTAGTGTAAGTTGTGTGACGATGACATGCGATCCTGAAATCGGCACCGTAGAAGAGTAGGCCCATGTGAAAAGTAAGAAGTTCTCTTAGAACATGCTACTCTGCCTAAAATTTAACACAAATCTTGCGTGATGTATCGTTTTTTTTTGTTTCTTAGAGTGAGATGATGGAGCTGTAAGCTGCTCACCGAGCCATCCTCGGTCGGTTTCGGTGTGTCGCAGAGAGCTGGTCCGAAACAGGACTAGTTCCCACCCGATAAGATAAGAACCTCAAAAAATTCAAGGTCAACTCCCAAGCCAAAACCTCAATACCAATCGCCATCGCCTCCAACCTGTAAACCCATCACCATACCGCACCCGTCGCACAACCTCCAGCAAAATGGGCCGAGACCTCCAGAAGAAAAAGCGCCGCGCCGGCCAAAAGACCAGGCAGCCCAACAGGCCCAAGAAACTCCTCAACCCCCTCGGCAACGACATCATCGCAAAGAACTGGTTCGTCCCCCCCATTCTTCTCCCAGCCCGCGCAAGCACAGCTAACAATTCTTTCCCCGTCCAGGAACAAGAAGGAGACCCTCACGCAAAACTACCGCCGCCTAGGCCTCACAGCCCGCCTGCGCAACCCGACAGGCGGCGTCGAGAAGACGCTCTCCCAGGTCGAGCGCCTCAAGTCCGCCAAGCCGGCGCCGAGCCCCTTCGACATCGCCCCGATGGAGCAGGCCGTCGTCGACGAGGCGCGCATCGAGCGCGACGAGAACGGCAAGATCGTCAGGATACACTACTCCAAGTCCAGCCGCGCGAACCCGCTCAACGACCCGCTGAACGAAATCGAGGCGGACTCTGACGAGGAGGAGGAGGAGGAAGAAACTGAAGAGTGGGGCGGCATCGACGACGAGAGCCGCCCTGAGGTCATTCGTCTGCTGGAGAAGGAGGCGTCGAGGGGAGAGCTGAAGAAGCCGAGGCACATGAGCCAGCAGGAGAAGGAGTGGTTGGAGAGGTTGATTGCGAAGCACGGCGACAACGCGGAGGCCATGGCGAGGGACCGGAAGCTGAACCCGATGCAGCAGACCTCGGCGGATATCGCTCGTAGGCTGAGGAGATTTCACGGAAAGGCTTAATCGGAAAAGAATGCGTCTAAAGGGGTTGTAGCATGGCGGGGAAGCCTGGAAGATATTCCCTGGAGTTACGGCGTTTTCACCAAAACAAAAACCTGCAAATATCACTTCACTTGGTACACGAAATGACTATTTCTAAATGTATCGTCATGCCATCAAATTGATGTCTACCTAGTTCATGCCTGGTATCTTCTGTGTGAATACCGTTACAATGGGACGCCAACAACACCCCCTAAGCCGAAGCCAAAAGAAAAACCCAAGCTGTCTATGTGAACACGGGACTCGGTCCCCGAACAATTTGGCAGGCCGTGGCCCTGCCGCTGTGTCTCAACTCAACTCGTTCCCCACTGGGGAGACGTTTACCTCATGGTGCGGTCGTAGTTACCAGCAGGGAACTGAGCGGGCCTGTCGTCATCGTAGGCGGGCGCGGCAGTGTAGGGCTGGATAGTAGACGAGGAGTAAGGGTCATTTGCAGGCGAGGCGGTAGGGTGCGGGTGCGGTTGCTGGGAGTGGTACTCGGTCTCGCTGTCAAACATGGCGGCGTTCTGGCGCGAGGGGAGAGAGCCGTAGCGGTTCGGGTCGTCGTCCTCGGGGCCGTAGTTGACACCTCCGTAGGCGGAGTTGCTTCCGTAGCGGTCACCGTAGCTGCCAAAGTTGCTACCGGCGCCGGTGGTGGGATGGTCGTCGGCGTGGTCGTCCATGTTGACAGGGGCGTAAGCCTCCTCGTCGTGAGGGGCCATAGAGAAAGCAGCCTTATCGGGGTCGATGTTGTCGCCGGCGATCTTCTGCTTGTCATAGCCCGGAAGACTACCGTGGAACTGGTAGTGCTTGAGGGTGTAGAGACTGACGAAGGTGCTGACGCCGAACAAGAGGCTTGGACTTGCCGTTAGCAACAGGACTGGCAAGCATGCGTCGCAGAAACTTACGTCACGAAAACGCCAAGACCGACGATGGCCTTGCTGAGGTTGCAAGCATCACCGCACTGGTTGGCGGTGTTGTAGGCAGCCTGACTGGCGAAAGCGGACAGCCAGATGATGGTGAAGACGGCATCAACGATGACCATGGCGTAGGGGTTCGCAAGCTTTCGGGTTCTCGGCCAACGGGGCGCCATAATTAGGTATATCCACGCAGGAATAGAGAGGAAGCACTGTGTCGCAAAACTGTCAGCATGCACGCTTCGAGATGTAGCCCGTCGCATCATCAGGGTGATTACTGACCACTCCAAAAGTCCAGCCATTGTTGCCTACGATCTTTGCATTGTCGGCTCTGAAAACAGCAATTTCCAAGCCCCAGATAACGAAGGACAGGATGAACTGGAAGATGTGCAGGCCCAGCTTGACGCCGGGGACGTACTCGGGGTCGAAGTCGAGGTTTCCGAACATTGTCGTGGTTCGGTCGGTCGGTTCGGTATAGGTGTTCGGTTGATCTCGCAGTGTTGAACAAGCTGCGTTTGGTGATCGATTCGTTCGAAAGGGGAAGCCTGGAGGTGGTGGGTTGGGGGAGGTTGTGAGCAGCTATCGGGCTTCAGCTCCCCTGCTGTTTTTTTAATACTAAATAAAGATCAAACTCAATCCGGCTCGGCAACGGGTTTGGCGAGACGACCCAAGTTTGCAGGACCAGGTGGGGTGGCCAATCAGGTGGGAGATGAGGACCGTTTTAATGATGCAGTGGCCGCTCTCAAATGAATGAATCTGGGACCAAAGAGGGTGACGATGCTGTCGGCGACGATGGTGATGTTGAACGGGAGAGAAAGGTTCAGAAGGATGGGGACACGGTGGAAGAGAGAAAAGTCAATCAGGCGCAGCAGCAACTTCTGGGACTGTGGTCGTCGGGGACGCGTCTGCCTTTTTCTCTTGTTTAAAACGAAACAGCCCCGGCTGGACTGGGCGTTGAACTGCGGCAGTGACGAGACGTGGATTCAGTGGGCAACGACTCGTTACCTCTCGCAGTGTTAGTGGACCTGAGTGCACTGGGTGCAGTGTGGCCGCCGGCAGTGGGGTGGGCCCTTGGAGCTCCTCCCGGCCAGTAAGTGTCCAGCGTGTTTTACGTTACAGTGTCCCGTCATCATGAGTTGAGTCTTTCTTGTTGATTCCAGGGAGGCTCTCTTTCGCTAGTGCTGCGTAAATGCAGCCCAGCACGCGGAATTATGGGACGGCTGCCACGGGATCGGGGCGCTGCCCACGCAGCAGAGCGCAGCGCAGCGCAGACGGCAACGCGGACAGGCTGCGACTTCGGTTGAACCAAGCCACTGAAGCGCTGGGTTTCACTGCGCCACTGCTGCATAGGCAGCGAATCCCAGCCCTCGAGCCGCGAGCAGCTGAGCATCAGACCCCTGCAAGCCACGCCTCCCGAGCAGATAGTTCAGTCCAGGGACGGGGCAGTTCGACTTCTCTTTCGTCCTATTTTTTGCCTTTGGCCCTACGGCGGCGGGAACAGGTACCGTCGGTAAGACGCTCGAGGTTAGGTTGAAAGGATTGATGAACGAAACAGAAGATAGGGTGTACTTTGGTACAAGCCAACCACTATCGCGGCCGCCGTTTCTCGCCCGTAGCAACCGTCGCCGCCGTTTCCAAGCTTGATTACCTGATTTTCCTGCTGTGCCTTGCCGCACTGTCGAGGCTTTCCTTTCTGGTTTCTGGGGTGATGCGCGGAGGCGAGGCAAGGGGGAAGATCGTCAATGATGACAACCTGCAGCGGCGGGGCTACAATGGAACCTCCGTTTTTCCTTTGACGGTCGCGGCAGAGCCAGTCACCTCACCTCAGCCAGTCGTCGGTCGACCAACAGCGACAGCGTCAGCAAATGGACCGGGCGTCGTCCGCTGGCGCCCGGCTGGCAGATACGACCTCGACCTCACTCCCCCGCAAACTGGAAACACCCAGTCTCGCGTTGCCTGGACACAAACGCTGTTGTCTCGTACGAGGGACCTGAGGGAGAAGAGGCGGCCAGAAGAAAAGAAAGACAACCCCCGAAACGGATGGATGCGAGATCCGGGCATCTCACTTCAGTTCTTCTCCATCAGCTTACTTCGTACCTAGGTCTACAAACTCACGGACCCCAGGGTGCATCCATCGCGGCAAGCCTTTTGCACATTGGCACTCGGTTGACACCAACGACAGCAGTCATTGGGTGCGCACTGAGTTCCCTGCGCAGAAATAGAGTCGCGGTGGATACCATGGCGTAAGTCTTGCCGCCCAACGTCCCTCCCGCTGCTGAGATAAAAGACATCTCCATACAATCTGGCTGCCTGCGAACGTCGTCCCGCTGCTTGGCTTCCGCGAGCCACCGTGATTGCGCGTTGTCAATATGTGCTGCCGGGTTGAGCCTTATGATATGCTTTTCGACTACCCGGCATTCCCGATTATGTCCGTCTACAGGCCGTCTAACATGACTGTCAGCTCTGGCGCAATCGTTCGGAATCTTTCTGAACGACGACAGACATCTGATGCATGTCAGTAATATGCCCTAGCTTGCGGCTGAATACGCCGGAATTTTTGCACAGACCAGGAGGCTTCTTGGATGTCTAAGGCGACATCGCACTTGTTTCTCACCCCTGACCATCATCCCTCATCAGTCAATTGATTGAACTCACGAGATTCCATGTTCAGTTTTTTTTCAATTCACTATGGACTTGCGTTGGGAATCGCTGGAAACTTCACGTCGACAGTGCTGAGTGTACTGTATTTGCCATAGAAACCCCACATTAACACAGTGCATCTATCTCACGACACTGCCACACATGAAATTTCCGTGAAGCTTCAACACCGAAGGTCCCCTCCCCACGCACAACATCCCTCACCTACAGCCATCCCAAGCCCCTACAACCTGCACAAAGCCATGGCCCATACGACGTCACCGGCCCTGTCGGACATCATCTTCCCGACGACCGCCAACCACAACTTCTCGCACATCCTCACGGACCTCAAGCGGTCCAACCTGTCCATCGCGAACCGCCTGCGCTCCTGCAAGCAAGATGCGGAGTTCGTGAAGGAGGTCGCCACGTGCTACAACCGCCCCCTTGTGGCTAATGAACGGTGTGGGAGCTGGTACGTCCGGCCCGAGGAGAAGGCGGCGAGCGCCTACTTCAAGAGTACCGACGGCCACACCAATGCCTGGAAGTTTAGCACGCGGAGGTTGAACCTGCACTTGCTTGAGGTTATAGGAAAACATGATGGGTGAGGCTTTGTGCTACACTTACATGATACGGGAGTACAAAAACTGACAACACCAGCTGCATCATCGTAGATTCAACCCGCCGCGGCAAAAGTAAGATTCCATTCTCATTTGCTTCTATTCTCACTAACAACCTCAGGAATGCCCGACGCTCTCAGCAAAACCATCCCAGTATGGTGCACCGTCCTCAACATGGCCCTCTTCCAGGACCATCCCAAATCATCCCTCCTTCACACCCCTCCCAACGTCGTCTCGGCCTCAGAACACTCCCAAATCGCAGCCCTCCTCCCCTCCTTCCTCGCCTCCCTCAAAGCCCTCAACCTCGACCTGTCCACTGCTAGAGCCCACATCTCTAAGCCTCTCCGTCCCTTCTGGATCACCCAGGAAACGTCCCTTTCGGAAACGTCCACCGTCTTCGAACATCACCACCCCGTCATCTGCCTGACCTCGTCCCGCCGCGTCGCCGGCACGGAGCTCTCCGAAGCGGGCTACATTCAGGGCGCCGGCGACGACACGGAGAACTGGGCCCTCGGTCTCACCGCGGACGTCTTCTGGTCCAACGTGGACACGCTCCTCTCGGCGCCCGAGGCGGACCTGCCGGCTCTCGTCACGGATCTCGTCGCCAGGAGCAAGCAGACCGTCAAGACCACGGCCCCGAAAGAGGTCGCCCCTAAAATCTCCGTATGCCCCCTCCCCCTAGACGATGATTCTGATTCACCCGAGGACGCAGCGGCCGTGTGCAGGGTCGCACTCACACAAGACGTGACACAGCGCGAGACGTGGGTGAAATCCTCGAGGCACATGCAGGTTGACCTCGGGAAGCACAAGGTCGCCAGCCGGAACCTCCGCCAGGCACTTCCCGACGTCTGCGCCTTCGTATCGCGATTCTTTGACGAGAACAGGGACGGTAGCGTCGTGTTCGCGTGCGAGACGGGCAAGGACCTGGCCATTGGTGCGGCGCTGGCCGTCTATTGCTGGTGTTTCGATCAGGAGGGCAACTACCGCGCGGCAGACTCCAAGACTTTCTTCAACAAGGACATGATCCGCGTCAGGCTGGGAACTATCATGACCACGTACCCTGAAGCCAATGCCAATAGGGCCACTCTGCAAAGCGTGAACAGCTTCCTCATGGATAGGAGATGAATTCGTCTAAAGCGAAATTCTACCTCTATGTAGGCGTAGATGCCTCACCGAGACCCTCCGGCCAGAATGCCGCTGGAGCAACCACAAAGGAAACGGCCCTCTCACAGAGAAGCCTTCTCACCGCCGGCTAGTCAAACACTCCCACTCTCAATCTTGGCCAGGACATCAGGGAACTCGCTCCACTCCTGCATAATGACCACCGCCCCAGCATCCCGCAGCACCTTCTCCATCTCGGCCTTCCTCTCCTCCGGGTACGGCCCGACATACCCAATGACCTTGATGCCGGCGCGGGTGCCGCTGAGCGTGCCGCTCTTGGAGTCTTCAATCGCGACGCACTCCTCGGGCTTCTTGCCCAGCTTCTCCATGGCCCACAGGTAGATGGCCGGGTCGGGCTTGCTCGTGGGCTTCGGCAGCGATGTCGCCGCGCTGAAGGTCTCCTCCTCGGAAAAGTACTTGTCCTGCCCGACCTTGACCACGGAAGCCCACACCCTGCGCTTCGCCGACGACGAGACGACGCTGAGCTTGTACTTGCCTCCCTTCTGCAGCTGCTCCAACTGCTCGTCGACGCCCGGGCACGGCTTCAGCGAGGCCTTGAGCTTGGCGATGACGGCGTCCTCCTCGCGGCGGACGTACGTCTCGAGCTCGTCGTCGGTCATCTCGAAGCCGTAGCGCTTCTGCAGGCCAAGCATCATGCCGCGGAAGTTCTGGCCGACGAACTCGACGATGAGCGACTCCCCCGTGAAGCGCTGCTCGATGTTGCGGCTGCTGCAGATCTCGTTGATGAGGTCCGCGCACGCCTCGAAGGCGAGCTCCTCCGAGAGGACGAGCGTGTTGTCGCAGTCGAAGAGGAGCGTTGTGATCTGCAAGGCATGAGATTCCCACTTTTGCCCGTCGAGGAAAGGGAAGAGATATTCTGCTTACCTGAGGCATGTTGGGCGGTATTTACGGGTCTTGTCTGGTTAGATCTGTTGTCAGTCGACGAGAGCGGGGTTCGAGAGCTGCGGTCTCTACCAAAGCTTACCTTGCAAGGTCTAGGATCAATGCTCGATGGAAAGCAGCGTTTTCAAAGGGGACGCTGAGTCGGGGAATAAAAGATGGGGTTCCAGAACTAAGGTAGGCACACTAGGAAGATGACGGGGAACGAGGGAATAATAAATAAAAAGCCAACGCGGACAATTCTCCCGGGAAACCCAAGCAAGCCCGGATGGAATTCCATGGGCCTGCTCTCCCAATCGAATTCCAGCACCACACAAGCCGCAACACCACCGCGCCTTTCTTCTCTTCGCGGAGGACCTTCCCGAGTCTGGGCTTGTCAAAGAACCGCAGGCACCGCCCCACCCCAATTACCCCTCCCCACGGGCAAAGTAGTGTCGCCAAACGACCCCTCCATCCGCCAAAACACTCCAGGCCCATGTGAAGTGTCGTCATAGCCAACCGCGGGGCGCCGTCCTCCTCCGGCCTCTCGTCGGCTCACTTCACTCATGCCATGTGGCTCTGCACGGCAACGGACAACCTCGAGCCGTCGGCTGCTGTATCTCATGCAAGTCACTCATAACCAAAAGAAGAATTAAATCCCTCTTCCACATCGACATGCAAATGCAACCATGGCAGAGGCATCAGCCTCGGGGCACAGGAACCAATCCCGATAACCCCTCCCCTGATAGGTAGTGCGACGCCGCACCCGCAACCCGCACCCGCCCGCAAACCTTCACCCCGAGCAGCCCTCCCTTCCCCACGTCCCAAGAAAAAGGCCAGTAAGCACAAGGTTAAGCCGAAAAGTGACGGGGAAACCGGGTAAAACAGCACAACGTGCATAGCAGGTGAAGAAGCCCAAGAAGAAAAACGCGCTTGGACGGCGCGTTGGTACTCGCTGCCGGCCTGCGTTCTTCAGCGTCCCAATCATGTCGTCCCTCTTCTCCAGCCGGGGCATCGTCTGTTTCCGTCAACGTACTTATACAGGACGCTACCCGACCAAGTCATCCGTTACAAGACGTTGGGCAGGCTTCATCACTCCATTATTTTACATACACAAGGTAGCGCTACGGATACATGTAGGGAAGGTTCGGTCCCACTTACACTCAATGACAGTTCGTCGGCCGAGATGGAGGGGACATCCCGGGACCGGCTCTCTGATGGCACTTCGTAGACTGGGGTAGCTTTCCATGCAGTCGGACAGTTCGCTCCGGATGTTCGCTGATTAAGGGAGGTTGGACGATGATGCATTCGCTGAGTTGTGACTTTTCGTTTCGGAGTCAGTTGCGATGCAACTTCGCAGCCTCTGAAAAGCATTCGTTTTGTACGTGGAGGCATTGACACAGAGTTATGGTCGTGCATATCACTCGTTACAAGCACTTGAACATGAATGCATATAATTCCTTTTCAATCTCAGAATTACCTAATACCTATGTACTCATCCGTAGGCATTCGTTTGACAAGAGACCAATCCGCAATAGCCTACGCGAAATGCTCAAAGAGGCCCACCGTGCCGAAGCTCAATACGCCCAAAACTCCAGGTCATGATAAACATCCCGTCGTCCCCAATTCATCCCCTCATCGCGGCGCCAAGCCGCTCATTCACGCACGCTTCACATCTCTATCCATGCCGTAACAAACGCTTACAAAATCTCCCTCAACTTCTGCTTCTGTTGGGGCGTAAGGCTCGTGGGGAATTTGACGTTGTACTTGATAATGAAGTCGCCCCTCGTGCCGGGCTTCTTTGAGATGGGCATGCCAAGGCCGGGATACTTGTCGAAGCTGCCAGGCTGCGTCGGGCCGTTCTTGTCGATGTTGAGCTGCTTGCCGTCGATGGTCGTAACGGTACGCTTCCAGCCCGTCAGCGCCTCCTTGAGATCCAGCTCAACGGTGTGCACCAGGTCGTTATCCTCGCGGACGAAAAGCGGGTGAGCTTTCTATTTACTTGTTAGTCACTGTTTTCTTCTCATCTCGTTGTGGGAATGTGCGACTTACCTCCTCCAAGATGAAGTGCAAGTCCTGCTGACCGCCCTCTTCTTGGTCACCGACACCCTTGAACTTGATCTTGCTGCCCTTCTTCAGACCAGGCTTGATGGGCACCTCAAGCACCTGATCTGTGGTCGTCCTCTTGCCCTGATCATCGAATGTCTTGCGCTTGATCTTCATCTTCTTCGTTACGCCGCGGAAAAGCTCCTCAAGCGTGAGCGGCAAAGGCCTCTCAACAGTCGTAACTTCGGGGGTAGCTTCCCTCGGTCTGGGTGCGTCAAAGCCGCCGCCAGTGCTCCTCATGCGCGTGGACCTTCCGCCAGAGGACCTCGGCATGCCTCCGCCGCCAAATGCCGTAAAAATGTCGGCAAAGTCGTCCATGTTTCCGGCACCGCCACCACCACCGCCAGTGTTAGACCGCATGAAATCCGCAAAGATATCATCTGCATTGCTGAAGCGGAATCCACTGCTGCCGCCGTCGCCTGTGCTGAAGTGGAATGAGCGAGCGCCGCCGCCACCGCCCTGGGGCATGCCTCCAAAGTTGAATCCGCCGGGCATGCCACCAGCACCGGCGAAGGGGTTCGCGCCGCCGGCATCTGGAGGCGGGGCACCGCCGCCACGGAGGAGGAACTCGAGACCGTAGTCGTCGTATGTTTTGCGCTTCTCGGGGTCGGAGAGAATCTCGTAGGCTTGGGAGCACTCCTTGAACTTCTCGGCGGCTTCCGGGTTGTCCTTGTTCTTGTCAGGGTGCCACTTCAGAGCGGCCTTGCTGTTGCACGTGATGCGGTTAGCTTCTCTTGTTCGTGAAATTGGGCTGAGGTTGGGCGGTGATGGGGAAAAAGTGGGAGAAGGTGAGGGGCGAAAGTCACTTACCGATAGCCCTTCTTGATTTCATCTTGAGTTGCGGTGGGCTTGACGCCCAGTTGGTCGTAGAGCTTGGTTTCTTTCACCATGGTGAAGACGAGGCTGTGTGTCTCGCGATCGACCAGTCAATTCGAAGGTAGGTTGTGGATATATGTAGCTGCGATAAAAAAAAGTATCGTCTCGAAGCGATCGATTGATCGAACGATTGCTTGCTTGTGTAGCAAGTCTGGCTTTATGTTTGTGTGAACCCTTCGTGGGGTTGTTGTCTGCAGTTGACGTATGCAAGAAAAGCAATCGTTTGAGAAAAGTAGTAGTGAAGAGGAGGAATCGAAAAGAATGGTTGGATGCTGGCGCAGAGCAGGTCTGGGAAACTGCGTGATATGTATGTATGCAGGCTCAGAAATACTACGGCAAGGTCACTACGTAGGTCCTTACTCTGTAAGGTCAAGAAGACTGGGGCGGGAAGAGCCCAACTGGCTGAAGAGGCCCCCGGCCGTTCTTAATGGAAGAAACAGGGCGTGGTTGTGGAAGGTTCGGTCTCCTTCAGAAGCCCAGGGAGCCATGGCCACCGTCCCCGTGCGACTAAAACCTGGCGGGGCGTCGAATCGGGTGATCTCACTGGGCTGATTTGATGGAAGTGCACAGAAGGCTGGCGGGGGCATTTCTGCATTTTGCGTCCAAGTTGCCGTTTAGGCCTGTATCGCTTTCCATTTGCACTTGATGATTGACTTACGCCTGGGATTCCAAGTGTACATCAACCCGTTTTACGCCGTTCCCGCGCAGGTTTGACTCGTTCGCAGAGCTGTCAAGCTGCCGACATTGAAGAGCATTCAACTGTCAGGCAGGGAAGAAGTTGGCAGACTACAGACAATGACGAATGGCGGGGTGTTTGCCGGGCGGGAATAGCGGAGTCAGGCTCAAGCCGTGGCTCGTGCGCCGCACTAGACAGGCCCCGGTCCTGGCGGATACAGGGATACCTGATAGCTGCATATAGAACCTTCGAGAACCTTCTACGGCGATATGCGTCAAAGGTCAGGCGTAAGGTTGAACCATCGCCAACACAGCCCCTGGGCCATGCACTTATTGGGGTATCAAACAATTGGTATTGCACTGCCGCAATTATCATGTACAATGGAATAAGTTATTGCGCTGCGCAGCAGACCGTATAGCCAATGCTGCTGTGTGCCTGTCAGCGACTCGCCATGATGCGAATGCCATGCCGCTATATCCCTGTTCCTATCCATAGTCGTGTTCCTCTGATGCTCTAGTCTTTCGCTACTGATGCTCATCAGGCATTTCCATATCCATAATCTTAATCGTCTTTTGTTCGTCTCTGGGGTCGTAGGGTGGTGGTGACCCAAAGTGTATTGAACGCCTTGCCATGAAAGGTGATCCGCCCCCATTGCTGCTTCGCTCCTGCATCTCAGGTCCCTTAGGCTGATCCTCGAAATCCGGCGTGACTGTGCGACTAACATCCACACCACCGCTGGCTGAAGCTTCGTTAGAGCTTTCTGTAAGCTGCGGTACCGATAGTATGTCGGAGGTTCCTGCTGCCGGGGCTCCGCCGGAGTACATGACCTCGGCAAGGCTCTTGCTGTTGTCGATAATCTGGCTGTGTGAAAGGTCCGGCATAGCGATGTCTCCTACGCCATCCCCGGCACCGAAAACATCATGGTCCAACTCGAAGTCTCCATCTCTGGAATTTGTATCGCTGCCTCCCAAGGAAGCACGGTTGGTGTCCATCGAGTCCACGCTACCAGACCGATACTGTCTCTTCGCGGGCGACACCCGAGATGTGTTTGCGTTTACGTCCCTCGCTTCTGCGGCTCCATCTGTTGTTTCCCGGCTCAGCTCTTGGCGGAAGTTCTTGTTCTCAGCACGAACGAAGCGCTGGAGGGCGTCCGAGAGAGGCACAGGAGTTTGGTTGATAGCGTCTTCCGTGGCGTACACAAACATTGGCCTGCGTGTTTCTTGGAACATTTGTCGCATCACCAACTCATAGGACACTCTCTGTTAAAGGTCAGAAAATGTGTCGATACCTGATAGACATGAGCCTCACCTCTGCTTTTGCAGGCTGAGCGTCGCCTGTAGTATAGGACAGCCGCCACCACTGATCTACTGGACCAGAGTTTTCATCAAGCTCAATGAGGCTTGGCTCCTCCCTCTTGCAAACATATGTCACATCTTTGCCAGTGGACACACCTCTGAGGAGGTACTTCTTGCCAATGAACGGCTTTGATAGCCCCCGATGGTTAGGGTCTGTGAGTAGCTTGCCCAGAGATCGTTGTCTCTCCGTGAGCCGCTCTCGCTCCCACTTGAGCTCTTGGCAGGGTTAGCATTTATTCATTCATGTCAGCGAAACTTGACTTACTGGCGAGCTTCGCCTCTTGTTCGGACAGAAGTTGACGGCACCTCTTGACCATTTGTTCTGCGGTTTTCGACAGTTCTTCTTCTTCCGCCGTCTTGACGCAGGGCACATCCTCCGGCCGGACAGACTGCTTCTCGTCATCGGCAAGCTTTTGCAGCTCTCGGAAACGTCCAAGTCCGTCGAGATATTGAACCTGCCCCTCGTACTCCTTGATAGTCTTCTCCAACATCTCCTTGACATCGTACACCTTGTAAGTGTCATTGTCCACCCAATTGGTGGCCTCATACTCCATCGAGCCTGCCTTGTAGAGACGGTTAAAGACCCACGCGATGTGCTCCTGGATCACCCTCGCCTCCTCTTTCCGACCAGCAAGGTAGCGCTCGGGGTACCAGACCTCCGGGATATCCATTGACTCGGGAGGCTCAGTCCCGTCGATGGCCATGATCATAACTTCACCAATATCGTCGAGATAGACCATTTTGGTCTCTGGTGTGATTTCAGTCCATGTACAGGCGTCGTTCCATACCACCCAATCCAAAGCTTCATACAACGTCTTGGTCTTCTCATATTGATCTTTCTGAAGCTCGAAGCTAAGGTAGGAGAACCTTGAAGGCTCTTGGTAGTTCTCGAGCGTCATCGTGTAGATTGTGTGGGCTGAATGGGTTAGTGGCTTTATGACTTCAGGATCTGTGTGATCGTGCAAGCTGTCAAAGAACTGCCTCTCAAGAGGATAGGAAGATGCGGGCACGAGGTAGGCCATCGCCTCGACGGATCCGTAACTTCTCTCCGTTTGATCCAAGAAGGCCATGAGGCGATGGATCTCCTCGTGAAAGTCCGGTTTTGCGTCATCACCCCACTGGAGTTCGTCCCTTTCCATGGCGGCCAGTACATGGGGTTTGTATATAGGTTGACCTTTCCACCACTCGCTATTGTAGCCATATGACGCCGCCTGCTCGCCAGCTGATAGAAGAGCATTTCGAACTAGAGGGATCTCGTGAAGAATCGTCAGAATGGAGCCCAACCGGTGTTGTTCGGTACGCGAATGCGGCTGCTGAACAAGAAAGGCGGGGGCACCCGGCTCTCTCTTCCTAAGTGAAGGCGCGGAATCGTCGTTACTCTTAGATTCCGACGAATCCACTCCGGTAGGAACCATAGCCCAGCTGTTGGAGTCGTAGTCAGCACGGTTAGCAGGTCCGAAATAAGCTGCATTGGCGCCGGTGTTGGTTACGCCGGCTTCCTGCGGCGTGAGACCTGACTCAATGGCAGAATTCCGAATAGCTGCCTGGAGGTCTTCGTCTTCTTGAGCCGCGCTCGTCGGCGCGCCTGTACGCACGTCAGCTCTGGCTCCCCACGGCACGGAGGGAAGTACCGGAAGCATCCCCGGCCGTCCAGTCTATCATCCTACCAAGCGGCGATCGATTGTTTGTTCTCGATGGCGGTCGTGAGGGGGCCCCGGCAGATTGGCCGTAAAAGTTGTCGGGAGCTGGCGCAACGCCCTGTATAACGGCACTGTCGGGCGCTTCGATGTTGAAGGCTACGCTACAAAGTCAGCCACAATGCCCATGTGAGAGGGAAGCATTTAACGTGCCTATGCCAGTGTTATTGGCAGCCCCATCTCGGTCGGCACCGAACGCAGTGTCATCCCACGTGTACTTCTTACGAAACTATGCCCTTGTTAGCTCGAATGTTCCCTCGTTGCTCAGAAACACATACCGCTTCGGGGCCATTGTAATACTCCTCAACGAGTTGGTCTACGCTTCTGCCGGACTATGCGATGCGTCAGTGGACTCGAAGCCATATAAACAGGCTCGGCAACGCACCTTCAAGGCCACCGTCGCCATAGCACGATCATGATCAAGAATTATGCCTGTTCCCTCAGCTACTAAGGCTGTCCATTCGCAAAATGTAGCAATATCTGCCTCCGATGGCTGCCCCGCCATCTTGTCGGCTCGTCCCGCAGGAAAATTACAGCTATCGTATCGAATTGAGCGACTTCGTCGGTTAGAGTCGTTGTTCTAGGTATGTTCGAGGCATGCGCATGTCGTCGGGAGGCGGAAGAGCTGGGGCTACGAGAAGCCAGGCGGGCGAAGCTACGAGTTTGGAGCGGCTACTGAGGTGAGGTCAAACGGGCAAGAAACACCTGCAACAGTGATGCACCGACAGGCAGGTTCGAGCTGTCTGGGCTCCGTTTGACAAAGGTGCGGGGGCTACGAAGAGAACAAGTAGTAGACGGAAGGCAGCTATGATAGCTGGAGGGTTCAGTCGTCCCGTCCCGTATCGTCTTTTCGGGACGCCTGAGCTGTGTTTGGTGGAAGCTGCACCGAGACTCGACTGGGGAGGCTTGGTGAGCTTCCACTCGTTGCGGCGGCTCACAGTGCGGTTCCAGAGACGTATCCACTATTAGCCCCCCACTTGACGACGTGACGTCCCGTCTTCAGTGAAGAGGCAACTAACTACGCTGTTTACGACTCGGATCACTGAAAATCTACGATTCAAGGACAGTTCGGGTCTGAAGTTGAGATATTCTACAGTAGCATGCTACAGGCCGGGGTGCATAGCTTACCTTACCTCTTTTTCTATTTCAAGAACATGTTCAGTGGTCTGGAATCTGGCAAGACATACGACGACGAGTAAACGATGTTAGCGGGGCAGGCGTCCGTACCACCATGCCCTTCTGGTGCTCTGATTGTCCACCCTGTCGGAGGGCAAGCGCGGCTTTCCGTCCCTGTCGGCCCCCTCCATTGCTGCTGGCGCTCACAACCCTGCGGGGATGCACAGGCCGCGGAAGGGTGGCACCGGCAGTCATAAGCGCAAATCCGACATTGCGTCACTCGCGCGACCCAGATGCTTGTGAGGGTATCCGTAAGCCCCTCCAAACGCCCGATAAACTCTTCATGCTTTACAAACAGCAGTCAAGGTAGGTATGATCCAAAATTTTCAGCCCTAGGCTTTGTCGGAGCATGCGGCAAACAATGCTTGATTCATTGGCTTATATGATACCTTTTTTGTGGTGCCTCCGTCGATGACCGCTGCCAAAATCTAGTCGCTGTTCCCTCGCCGTAGAGCCAAATGTGAAATTCCATCCCTGCTGCGAAACACCCTCCCCAGTAAAATCCAATGATGCCAGAACCCAGGAAACGAGACTCCGTTCTGATCACCTAAACAGGCCGGGCAAGACAGCCGGCAAAACGCCTGGGGCCGTCGCTATGCATCATCCATCATGCGTATAGGTTGTGAGAGGGGGAAAAAAAAAGAGTAAAGTAGAGAGAGCCAGCCCAGTGCACAACTCCGCTATGCTTAAAGAGGACGTTGAGTCGGTGAGATGAAGTCATATGAGTAGTGGTTTTCAGCTGTGAGCCGGGCTTGGCTCAAGGCTTTTGAGGCTTCTCGTCTTCGTCGTCATCCTCGTCATCGTCGTTGAAGTCATCCATATCCATATCACTGTCGCTGCCTCCCAAGTCAAAGTCGCCCTCGTCGTCTGTCTCGTTCCAGAATGCGTCATCGTCCAACGGCTTCTGAGGAACAGGCTCCAAGTCCGCTGTGGTAGGGAACTTCACGCCTGCCGGGATATCCTTCTTGGACTTTTCGACGGTCTCGCGGGCCCTTTTCTGATACTCCTCACGCTTATCACGGTACATGACGCCAGCATCGACGTTTGCAGGCGAGTTGATCTCGGGGTCGTCCAGCAATAGCAGTACTGAACGCAGCACAGACTCAACACCTTGCAGAGGCGTCCACCTCTCGCAGGCGAGCTCGCCGGACTGTTCGTCCTCGCCGGGAGTATGCAGAATGGAGATGCACAGCTTGCCGTCGGGGTAGATGTTGGGATGGCAGATCCAGCGGGTGAGGAAGCGGAAGGTCGGCGGCTGGATCGGGTAGTCGCGTGGGAAGGTCATCTCCGCCTGGACTCAGCGTTTAGTCGATATGCCCTTGTAGGCAGGCATGTTAGAAGTCAACTCACTCTAAGATAGGCCCCATTAAAGGCACTGTCGGGGTTAACGACCATGAGGCCGATCTTCCACATCAAGACATTGCGGTCGTCGACGTCAATGTGCACCCATTTCTCCTTCTGCAGTGTTTGCAGCTCGCTCATCAGTCGCTTCTGCGCCATGGTGGACTGTTGGTTGTGGACGAGGCGGGGTCTGTTGGAGAAGAATGGGTAGCAGCGGAGTGTTTCGTCGTGAGCGGCGGTGACTACAAGCGGCAGAAGTCGTCGCGGTGGCACTAAGCACTCTTGAGGAGATGACGGTGGTCAAGTCGGCCGTTGAATCTCGCAAGAGGCGTGATCGAAGCGCAGGGACCCTAACGTCGAGGAGGGACGGAGGAGGGAGGGATGACTCGTCTTGTATGGACTGACTCGGCGCGAAGGAGATAAGATAAGGCGAGGGACCGTGGAGGCGGTAAGTGGCGGTTGCGAGCAGCCCCGTGGAAGATGGAAGGGTTGAAGTCGGAGGAGGGAGGGAGGAAGGTGAGAGGTGGGGGAAACGTGCTTGTAAATGAAATAAAATCCGAGTTGCAGTCAGAAAGGGCAAGAACGGAGAAGATCAGGGTAGGAACGAGAGAGAAAAGAGGTGACGGGAGATTGTCGCGGTTTATCAAGGTTCCAGGTGCATCCAGTAGCGAAGATCCACGGGCGCCGTCGACCGGAAAGCGAACGAGGACAATGGGGAAGAGACAAAACGCCAGGGCACCAGTCTCCCGCCCAAGTCCCTCCACTGTCCACAATGGCAGGGCCCAATCCGCCCGTCAAACCGCCAACGATGTGAAGGGGGTGGTCACGCAGTGTCTCGGATCCGTGGCCAGCGCAGGGCGCCGCCTGTCCTTGCTGTCGCTGCCTCCGATCGGGGTTGGTTGGAAGTCACAGTCACCTCACCCTCGCGCCAATCCACACTGCAACATGGCCTGCCAGGGTCAGCCGTCCAGCACATCTTCTTGGGCCAGGCTTGCTAATACGGAAAGCAATACTCACTTGTTGGTCTGCAGGCGCCGCCACCAGTACTTCAAGTTTGCCATCATGCCGTCCTCACGGGGGTTGCTTACATGACCGTCCAACTCGAACATGATGGAATCCTGAAAGGGGCCTAGACTTTCAAATAGTGCGGACTGGTCAGGCACCTCTTTGTCCTCGCCTTCCGGCTGCTGGGAAAATTCTTTCTTCAACAAGTACCACTGCATATGAATCAGTTTTTGTTTTTTGCTTACCTAGGTCCTCAGCCAGCCAGACAGACACCTTGATGCATCCAAACCAACGTCGCTGACTGCACTCCCTCGAGCTGCAAGGATACCCAAGTCCGTCGAAGGCACGCAAAGCCCCATCTCGCAAACCCTCTCCTCAGCGCTTCCTTCGACTGGAATCTTCCCTACTCGCCCGGAACTCAACTGCCTTCTCTCAAGGCAACAAGCTCCCGCAGCAACTCTTATGGCTGCCGCCTCTGCCGCTACTAAGATCTGACACTGCGGCTGCCAGTCTGGGGTTTCGGTGCCTGCGCTTGGGAGTTTGCTTAATGCATGAAGCCAGCCTCCAACGACAAAGCGTCTGAGCAAACAACGCCCTCGAGCCAGAAGGAGCCAAAAGACTCGATCCAAAGAGGCTTCCGTCCTAGTGCCTGCCGCCCACCCATGCAGCCCACAGAGGCTGACTTCAAACCACCCCTGCGTTTGTTCTGCAGGTGTGGTGCGTCGCCGCAAACTCACGATGCTGCTGCCCTGCTGTATGACATGACGCACTTGAAGCATGCACTTTGCCAATAATCCTGCGACAACGCCAAATATTGTTTTTCATTTCGTGTCAACTGCGACAATTATCCTCCTCATCCAAATCGACGATAGCCCTAAAACCTTTGATCATGCCCCAAGGTCGTAGTAGATGCAGTTCCCCGTCCTGAAGTTGTAGATGAACGAATGCCGGCTGGCATTCCTCATCTCCCACGCCGCCTTCGACTTGACCATCTCGGCGTGGATCTCCCGCACGTACTTCTTCTCCGCCGTCGTCACGCTGTGCTCCAGCTTCCTCCAGCTCTCCGCGTCTGACAGGCACGTCTCCCTAATCATGTCCATGACCTGATCCGTTGTCTCTACGGCCAAGATGGGGCCGTCAAGGAACGAGTGCACCAGGCTCGCCGCGCTGAACTGCGCCTGCTCCACCACCGTCCTCCGGTTGAACTTCTTGCTCCGCGTCCCTGCCACCATCACCCGCACATCCTGCTCGTGCTCGATGACCGGCGTCGACTCGGACTGCTGCTGCACGCCGCGCATCTTGACCACCGCCTTGGAGTCGCGCTCGCGCATCTCGCCCCGCAGCCACGATAGCAGCTGCGCGATCGGCAGGTCGACGTCCGGCGTGTCCTTCTTGTCCATCGTCTTGACCTTGACGATGGC
This sequence comes from Colletotrichum chrysophilum, assembly GCF_026319265.1. Classification (NCBI taxonomy): domain Eukaryota; kingdom Fungi; phylum Ascomycota; class Sordariomycetes; order Glomerellales; family Glomerellaceae; genus Colletotrichum; species Colletotrichum chrysophilum. The sequence goes on along the minus strand of NW_026517288.1, from coordinate 710,292 downwards.
GTCCTGCTTGATGATGACGATCCAGCAGTACCCCTCGTCGCGGTTGCGGGCCAGCAAGTCTTCCGGTGATCGCGCGTCTTTGGCGAGCTCCGCGCTGATGCCGTTCGCCCAGAGCGTCTGCAAGATTTCTATTCCCATGGATCGCAGGATCGCAGCGTCAAAACTGGCGACAAGCGCATCGCACTGAGAACATGTTAGCAACCTGATGAGAAAAATGCTCGCTGCTTTGGCCTACTCTTCGAGCGTTGTGGAAGATATTATTGGTATCTTCCTCCGTCTTCTTGAGGAACGCTTTGCCGCTCGTCTTGGGCACCCTAGATAGCTTCTCCCAGTTGAGGTTGAAGCCCACGGCGTGCCGTTCTTCGTAATGGCTACCGATTCTGGGCCGTTTCTCTCTGATAAGACTGTCATACCGGCCGCCGGCGGCAAATACGTCTTTGACTTTCTTGTCGTAGACGCAGGAAAACATGATTCCTCCCGTGTAGAAGCTTTCCTTGAGACTGTTAAGAGGGGTGACATAAATCTTGCTTGCGACTCCGAGTCGTTTGGCATATTCCGAGACTTCTTTCAGATGAGCCAGAGTTGATGACGCCCTTCGATACATGTCTGTCCCCTCAAAGATTGACTTCAACTTGGAGAACGCCTTTGAGGGGGTGTCTAACTCAATTAATTTGAGCTCGTCCGTGTTCTAGGAAGGATTACATACCTCTAAAGTCGAAACGCTGCAACTCATCCACACTCGTAGCCGACAAGCCAACAATAGGAGATCGTAACTGTACCCTGATCTTTTGCCAAGTCTGGCTGTGGATGTTCAGGTTGCTGAGAATGTCGGCTGCAGCTCTTCGCGACACGGGATCTACACGGCAGTGATCAAAAATCAACTGCAAAAGATCCGAATGTCCTAGATGGAAGCACATCTGGCTTGACGACAAGGACGGAAATACGGCGATGATCTCGTCAAGAACCTTGATGACCTCCGCTTCTTTGAGGGCTAGATCCAGGGTATCAGTTGTGACGATGTCAAAGTCGACCTCGCCAAGCATCAGAGGCTGGCCCGTGTCGTTTCTATCGCGGAAGACGTTGCCGAAGGTGAAGATTCTCTGAACACTCGCGCTTCCGCTGGCCTTTGCCAGCATTCTTGCATGACCCATGGTAAGATCAAATGGCAGCTGGAGCACCATTCCGTTCGCATCCAGCAGCTTCACGGCGTTTGAGTCCTTGTAGTGCGAGGAGCGAGGGTACAGGCAGTTCCGTTGGCACTCGAGTGCCCCGTGCCGACGAAAGATGTCTATCAGTGTTGCCTTGACGGTACTTAGGTTCACCAAGTCCGTCTCGCTGGGACTCGTCTCGTTCATGTCCCACGCATAGTCTTTCGCCTGCTCCACTGGTCGCGCAAACAAGGTCGACAGCATCTTTTTGTAGTACGGCGAGCTAGGATCCGCAAGACCGGCGAGAGTGCGCCTGATGGTTTCGCTTTCCATCTGGACAGGCAATTTTCCGCTCTGCAGTAGCTCAGCGCTGGAAGGACGTTCCTTTGGATTGTGTGTTAATAGAGAAGTGACGATCTCGGTTTGTATCTTGTCGGCTGGTCTGAAGTCTGATGGAAGCACCGGGGGTGATTGACGAAGCTGCTCAATCACCATGGCTCTCTGCATGCCTAGCATAGGTTGGTAGCACATTTCGAAGAAGATAATTCCAAGCGAGTACATCTACGTACTGATTAGCATCTTCAGTTGAAACCTGGTCAAGAGCTCCTACATCGACCTTGGAACTGTACATTCCTTGTGAACCAGAGCGCACCTCCGGGGCCGCATACGACGTTGTGCCGATGCTTCGGGTGATGTCGTCCGATTCCATGGCATTTGGGAGGCTTCTGTCAACAGCGAATTGGCCGCTGGTGGCCAGACCAAAGTCTCCAATCTTGACATTATCCGTCCCGTCGCTGCTGTGGGCGATAAAGACATTCTCAGGTTTCAGATCTCGATGAACAATGCTGAGGCCATGAATATGAGCAAGGCCTTCGAGTATTTGTCGGAACAAGCGCCATATCTCAGGGGTATTTTGATACAGCTTTCTGGTGATCAAATCGCGAAGTGTCTACCCGTGGTCAGCGAAGAACGTGTTAGATGTGAAGACAGAACTCACTCGTTTCTCACAGTACTCCATAGAAATGTAGAGGATGGTCCTGAAGGGCCGCTGAGATCTGGCTCTAGCATGCGCTCGAACATGCCCGACAGCCCGGTTGCTGTCCTCTTCCTCAGATTCACTGTCTTCCTCTGAGTCGTCTTCATCCTCCTCATCGTCGTCCTCTTCTTCCTCTTCAGAATCGTCATAGCCGAATTCAATTTGTGGGTGGCTCGACGACATGAAGTCCAGTCCTCCAGTACTCGTAGCGAAGTGAATCGCTGAGCTCTGGGAAATAGTGTCTTTGGAGTCCTCCGTTGCGTCCTCTGTGGAGGTGTCACCCTCGGTATCCGACTGGTCCGCAATCTCCTCAACCCAAGTATTATAGTAACGAACCACGGCTGGGTGGCTCAGCTGAGATAGAAGTCGAACCTCTTTCAGGATTTCTGTGAGACTGGCTTGCGAACGCTGACTGACCTTTTTGATAGCGTAAATCTGTCCGTCAAGCTTTTTCCGAGCCTTAACAACCTCGCCGAAGCCTCCCTTTCCTAGTCGTCCTTCCTCATCAAAATCTTCCCGGTAACGTGATGAGGTGGTTCCCCTGTTCGTTAAGATTCCTCTGTTCGTTGACTCGCGCCTGAGCCTCGGTGGCATAGGTGACAAAGAGCCGAGGGAATGGTAGCTCGACATGATGGCAGTGTTGTCTTCCACCACTACCGGCGCGTCTGTGGCAAGAAACTCGCTTGAGCCGAGCTCGAAAGCGCGAGGTCTCTTCTTAGGGTCCATCTTGAAGAGTTTTGTGACCAACTCGTGCAATGGTTTCGAAAGAGATAGGGAATCGAAAACATCAGTCGGCGATCGATACTTCTGGGGGACGTCAAGCCCAAAGATCATCTGCAGGAAGACGAGGCCAAAGTCCCAGATGTCCGTCTTCGCTGTATAATGCGGCTTTGACAGGGTTGCAATCTCGGGCGGCAGCCAGTAGGCAGACTTGGCAGAGCTTAGGCCGGGAGGTGCCTGTCCTTTCGAAGAGATATTGTGCAATTCTCTCTGATAGCTTGCATCAGACAACTTTGGCACCACCTCCCCAGTTTGCTCTCTGAAAAGCAGGATATTCCCTGGATGGATATCTTGATGAACGAGCGACTTGTTGTGGAGGAAGTTCAAGGCATCCAAGAGGTCCCTCGTCCAAGCGCGCACCTTACTGGTGTCTAGACGATCAGCTAGATCCAGTAACTCAGATAGAGAGCCCTTCTCGGCGCTCGGGGTGAGAACGCTGACGGTCCAGAGATGCATCGACGACTTCTCTGCGTTGTTCTTCTCCTGCTCCACTCTGAAGTCCAGAACCTCAAGCAAGTTTCGATGGCGAACCTGTTTCAGCGTCTCAAGCTGGTTCTCTAGGGACTGGACCTGCTTCTTGAAAACAGCAATGTCCTTTGTGGCAGGACGCAAAGTCGTCTCCTTCAGGGCCAAGTTGGGGCATTCTTGGCCACTGGGAACAATGGGCCAGACAGAATAGACGGAAGAAAGGGGACCTTTTGCGACCTCAGACTTTCCGAAGACAGCCTGGAATGAGATGATATTTCCAGTCTTGTCTGTAGTCTGACAGGGACGATCGAAGACGATGCGCCCGCTCTCGGTACCGTTTATCCCGCCCATGGTGCTAAGCGGCGACATCCCGTTGGGGTTTTTCTTCTTGCGTGACTCCTTGGCCTTCTCTTTCTGGCGCTTAAGTTCAACTTGCAGCAGGCCGCCAAGTACTCTCTCTTCCTCCTTGCTCTCTTCCTCTTTCTTCCGCTCCTCCTCTTCTTTCTGTTCCTGCGCTAGTTTGGCAAGGAGTGCTTCGTGGGTGGCCCTCTCTTCTTCAAGTGAGGGCAACTCTCGACCTTTCGCCTTGGCTTGCGCGGCGTCTTCCAAGATGTCTCTCAGTCCTTCAACAATACGATCTACCATCTCCTGCTCCTCAGTGGCGAAGACCCTCGGCTGTATCTCGAGGTACTTCTGAAGTTTGAACAGCACGACCTCACGAAGGTCGCCGGTATCTTTCAAAGTCAATAGTGGTGGGCTTTTAGGATACGTGGCTGTCATTACGACGCTCAGTGTGGCAGCGAAGTCTTCATCTGAAGAAGCCCTAATGCGAACGTCGAACGCAGGTTCTGATTTCTAGTGAGGCATCAGCACTGCTTTTGCGCCGGTGAGTCGCTATCGACGATGACATCTTTACCTTCCAAGCACTCTGCGTCTCTGCATGCTTCACGAAGTCCTCCCCGTACATGGATTCCAGAACGATGAGTTCGTTCTGCTGGAGCTCCTCATATTCAGTTTTTCTGGTTCTTTCGGGACTCCTGGGTTTGAGTCCCGGGAAGCTTGAGTCATCTTTTTTCTTAGTCGGTAGGTTGACGGGCTTGTTCCACACCCCGGATGATTTCGACGCCATATCGTAACGACGAGAAAAGGCTTGACAAATCACCACAGCATGAGCCGTGATAATCCGTTAAGGGTAAGCCATGTTGTTCTGCAATATCGTGGTAATCTGGTTCAAAAGCATGTGTTGATGATGGTCAAAAAAGGAAAAAAGGCAAACGAATTTCAGCTGACCGGGTTGAAGCGCCACCAGGCATCGACCGCTATTCGCCTTGCTTGATGCGCTGTCACAGTACGGCTGTTTGGGCGTACGTCAAGTGGGGGTTGACAGCGACAGCCGGTGCCCCTCACTGATGACGCCCATGGCCTCAGGGGTCCTTCCAGTGGGGATTGGGAGCCAGAGGTTTGGACAGAAACGCTAGCGAGGGGCGAAGAACGCTAGGCACCGTGATGGCACCGTACGCGAACTGTATGGGGCAGGCGGAGGAAGCGACGAACCACGGACGCGCCATCCACATGCGGTAACAAAGTAAACAACCAAATTCGACATGGAACCACATCCGTTCGCCGCGGTCAGATCACCAACTACAAACTAATTAAAAACCCTCCAACACGCCAGCGCAGGTAATGCGATCGCTTTGGGCGAGCATTGCGGACTTGCTACACGCCACGGCCAGCAAGTGAACCAATTCCTCCGCGCTTTCAACCTTCATTGCGGACATCATTCATTCCCCACGAAAGCAAGGATGCTGGGCTGGGTACTTAGGCGAGGATTGGAGGGCGCGTCCGGAGGAAACAGAGCACAAGCAGGCGGAGGAGGTACATATCACCAACACCAACGCCAGACACACGATATGCCAGGTCAGACTAACATGGCAGCAGATGACACCACCCAGATCGAGCAACCAGACACGCCAGCGCCCGTCTTCGCCGCCCGAGCATTGAAAAGCGCAATCTTTGGCACTCCTGCCCGAGACGACGATCGCGACCACCGTGCCGCAGGCATGTCGCGTAACAGGAACGTTGACGACTCCGAAACCGAGTCGCGTACACCGGTGAAGCAGCCACAGGGCATTTTGCTCACTCCCGGCACCGGTACCTCTCGACGAAAACGCGTCTCGTTTGGACACGATGTTTTGGACAAAGGCGGCCTCAAGAAAGGCAAGGGAAAAGATACGGATGACAAGCCTGGAAAGTTCCCCAGCAGCTTCGATAGCGCAGGCGACTCGGCAAGCAAACGGACGAAGCTCACCGAGGCAATGGAGAACTCCCGCAAAGGGAAGGCGCTCAGCAGCTCGCGGGAGACGCAGCCACCCCAGCAGATGCGTCTCCAACCTCAACCAGTGAGGAACGACGATGCAGAAGACGAATGGGAGGAGGCCGACGACGACCAATGCACGCATGACATGACGATTGATCTTAATGAGCCTCATTCGCGGTCAGGAAAGTACTGGAAGTCGGAATTCGAGCAGTATCACCAGGACGCTAAAGCCGAGATGGAGAAACTGCTCAAATACAAGCAGCTGGCCAAGTCCTACGCCAAGCTGAAAGACGCCGAGGCTATCGACCTGAATGTGAAGCTCAAGGAAGAGCAGGACAGGGTGGCTCAGATGGAGCAGAAGATTGCCGATATGGCGGCGCAGATAGCTGCAAAGCGCGTCAGCGGCGAAGAAAGAGACAATCCTCAGCTTATGAAGGACCTGGCGAAGCAGACTGCTGTTGCTGTCGAGTACAGGACCCAGGTCAAGGAGCTAGCGGCTCTGCTGGAGGGTCGCGACGATGACGGAGACCCCCATACGCGCAGACGACAGACAGCCTCTCCACGGACGCAGAGGACCCTTATGGAGACGCAGCGTGAGTTGAGGAAAGCCAGGTCTCAGGTTAAGGAGAACAACCAGATGAAGGAGGAAATCGAGAAACTCAAGTCCGACCTGCTGTTTGCCGAGCAGCGAGCAAACAAGTTGGCCGAGGAGAACAAGCGTTTGGCCGAGCAACAGTCTCTCCCAAATAAGACCAAGACAGCTTCATCTGCCGAGTTGGAAGAGCTGGAAGAGTTGCGGGAAGAATCACGCCAAAAAGATGAAGAGTTGCGCCGAATCAAAGCAGACTTTGATGCCTACAGAAAGGACGCTGAAGCTGCGCAAGAGGATACGAGACGCATCCTCCAGAAAGCCACCGACAAGATCAACGACCTGAAGAAGGAAGTGAAGACGCTCAAGGCGGCAGGGACTGTCGATGGACACAAGCCCAAGACGTCCGTCAGCTCATTGCCTGAGCGAGAGACTGTCGAGAAAGAGAGAGGGCATCGCAACCATGACAAAAACCGTTTCGATGTTGCCCCCGTGCCGATTCGTCGCACGTCGAATGACACGAGCTCCAAGCGGCGGAGTCTCGAAATTGTGGAATCCCTAGGCAGGAAGCTCAATCAGTCCAAGTCTCACAATCTTCGAGACAAGTACCATGAGGATGCCGGCTCTTACTCATCGGGAGAGGAAGACCTTGTCCAGGCGCGTCCCAAATCCGAAATCCTCTCCGGCAAGGTCACATTGGACAAGCCTAGATGGCGGCCATTCATTCCCAGGTCCCCTCGCAACAGAGCATACCTCGGATCCGAAATCAACGAGCGAATCGTCAGCTCAAGCGAAGTTCCCTCAGGCACCACACCCGCGCCCCGGCATAGGTTTGCATCCAAAGAGAACGACCCGCCCATCGACCTGCTTCAAGACCGATTTGCTCGACTTGGCATGCCTGAAGCCGATGCTAGCACCATGGCAGCAAACACGTCAAAGAGCACCCTGCCACCAGAGCGGCGAGCCGCGGCCATTGCACGAATTGAACAAAGAAAGGCTGAGAAGAGGCGCGCCTTGGCAGGCCTGAATAAGGAGAACATGAGACCTTGAAGATAGAATGACGGATAACTGCACAGGGGCGGCAATGTCCTCGCCCGTTTTGTTTGGAGTTTTGGTGTGCGTGGGAACAGAATTCAGGCATTGTACATATTTTACTGGTAATTTGTATACTGGGTAGCATGGTGTTCCGGGGTATCATACCAAGTCGGAGTATCTCTAATAAATCCGACAACATTTTCACCGCATTGCCCATTTTTACTTTTAGTCTTTTTACTTATTTTTGACGTCACCCGCGTTTATGCGCTCAGAGTTCCCTTGGTGCTAGGAACCTCACCCTCCTTACCAGCAACACGGCTCGTCGCCATCTTGACAGCCACGGCCAGGGCCTTGAAGGCGCTCTCGGCACGGTGGTGGTCGTTCTCTCCGTGCAGGCAGTGGACGTGCAGGGTGACTCTGGCGCCCTGGGCGAAGCTCTGCAGGCAGTGGGCAATCATCTCGCAGCTGAGGTCACCAATCTTTTCCCTCTTCAATCCGAGGTCGACAACGCTGTAGGGACGGTTCGAGAGGTCGATGACGGCGCGAGAGAGGGCCTCGTCGAGGGGAGCGTAGGCGAAGCCGAAGCGGGCGAGGCCAGTCGCACTGCCAAGGGCGTTGGCGAAGGCGTATCCGAGAGCTATGCAGACATCTTCGGCGGTGTGGTGGTCGTCGACTGTTTTGCGCAAGTGCCATGTAAGCGAGGGGATGTTCACGATGGTGGGCGAGGAAATGAAGAGGGAGGTGACGGACTGTGCAGGTCGCCCTTGCAGATCAGGGCCAGACTCCAGCCAGCGTGCTTGGAGAGGGCATGGAGCATGTGGTCGAGGAAGCCGATGCCCGTGTTGACGCTGATGGTCTGGGACTTGCTGGACTGGGAGGCGTGGCCGTCACCGAGGGCCGCGGTGAGTCTCGAGTCGGTATCGGGTGGGAATGCCCCGCCATCCAGGTTGATGGCAAGCTGGATCTTGGTCTCGTTCGTGTCGCGAGCGAGAGCGGCCCATCTGGGAGGGTGGGAGGTCGACGACATTTTGCAGGGTGTTTTGGAGGAATACTCTCGGATTGGTTCGCGGAGAGGAGATGTTCTTGGAGACGTCGTGGATTTTCCAAGAATATTTCAGCACTTTTTTTTCCCGAGTTACTAATCTTCAAACGCCGCCGTCGGAGCTCTCAGTACACTAATGGTGGCGGTCGACGTGGGGGGCATTGGCCAATTGCAACGCGGTAACTGTCAGCGACCTTCACCACCCGACGTTCTCAGCACGAATGTCCCGGCGCGCGTCGCCCACCATTCAGGGCGGTTTTCACCGCTTGGGCGTGCCCCACCACCGAGCCCCAGCGGCAGAAAAACGAGTTGAAAAGCCCGAGGCTGAGGGCGCTTCTTTTGTCTTTCCAGCTTAATAAATCCCTTCCTCCAGAGGACACGGGTTCACAAACGATGAACCAACACATCAGCGCCACAGCCTGGTGTCTCTGATTGGTCCTCTTCCACACCACCTGCAGATAGAAAAAAAGAGGGTTCCTCTTACTTCTGCACTGCCTGCCATCTGCAACCTTGCTATCCCGCAACTCATCGAAACCTCACTTTCCTGCTTATTTCACCATTCGCATTGGAAAACACACATTAACCCTTTACTTTTGGGGTCGTGTACTGAGACAAGATGTCGGAGATGCTAGATGCCTACTGGCAGGCGCCGCCCATCGCAAGGTAAGCTCTTCTCTTCATCTCACCTCATCTCACCACAGCCTCCCAACTTCACGATGCTGACTTGAGCCCCCTCAGAACCCTTGCGACAGCCGCCTTCGTCACGTCTGTCTCTGTTGTCCTAGGCTTCGTGAGCCCGTACTGGTTCATCTTCATGCCGGACTACCTGTTCAAGATCCCGCCGCAGATCTGGCGCCTGGGCACCAACTTCCTGCTCACGGGTCCCCAGCTCGGCCTGCTGTTTGACACGTACTTCCTCTACACCTACCTGACCGCTCTCGAGGTCGGCAACCCCCGCTTCCCCAGGCGCGAGGATGTCGTCTGGTACCTCATGTTTGTGTGCACTGTTATCACGGTAAGTCACTTGTCGTCACTGCCTTGCTGCCACGGAAGCCTGTCCTTGCCCAACACGTCCATCATTGTGTGGAAAGTTCCTCCCATGTATCACATCCGCGAAAGAAGCACTCGCGAAGAGAAGAAAGGTCTTCTGCACCTCTTATATCTGCCCGCACAGTGGATTCCCACAGCTGTAGCGGTTCCTGGAACAGAGGGAGATTACCCTCACGGCGCGGTACAGTCCACCTCAATTCGCTTTAGGACTGTACTCGTGGCGTGGGCATGGTGGGATGTCTTATGGATGGCTTGGGTAGCGTTCAATGCTGCTCGAGTGGTTTTCTTAGCGCCCTACATTTTACCACCCAACACCCTGGGTTTTTGTTTTCATCTGTCGTTCCGTTCATCATGACACCATTTCCATCATCAAATGAAGATGAAATCGCTCGACGTAGAAAACCAAGCGCTAATATCGCACACAGGCGCTCTGCACCTACCTCATGGGCGGAGGAGCCTTCCTACCGGCTTTGATTCTCGCCATGTGCCGCACCGTCACGCAGGACCAGCGCGGGATGAAGGCAAACTTCTACTTTGTCACCATCCCCGCCCAGCTGACGCCCTTCTGCATGATGCTCGTCTCCCTCCTCTTCCCTGGTGGCTACTACAACTTCATGCTCCAGCTCATGGGCTTCCTGGCCGCCCACCTGTACGACTTCCTCTCCCGCATCTGGCCCGAGTTCAGCGGCGGCCGCAACCTGATCCCCGCACCCGCGTTCCTGTCCAGGCTAGTCACCACGCCGCGTTTTTACCGCCGCGACTATGGCACCGCTGTGAACAATAGCGGTCGCGCCCCCGCGGGAGGCCAGTCCTCGGGCAGCAGCACCGGCGCCTCTCTGGGCAACGGACCCCTTCCCGACTCGTGGAGGACGAGAGGCCCTGGACGCCGTCTGGGTGATTAAGAGGCGGTACGATAGATGTGTCAGATACCGCATTTTTTGCATCCATTGCAGAGCATTCCTCGGAGTTGCATTACGAATAATATTGTATTCGTCCTTGAGTTTCTTATCACTCGTTGACAGTTTAGTCTCTTTAACGCCGTGAACCCAATTCGCTCATTAAAATACAAAAAGCCGTCCTGTGAGTACTCCGAACCTCGGTCATGACATTCATCGTCGTGACATTATTTTTCTCATCCGTACAGCGTGCTCTTGCCACTGCGGATGGGCATGTCGCCCTCATAAGTTTCGGGATCCTCCCTGGCCGGCGCGACGTTCGAAATGACGCTATGTCCGGCCAACGGCTTATCCTGAAATCTATCCTCGTGGACCGCAATCGGCTGCGATATTTGCATGTTCCCGGTCTCGCCCTTGTCTGCTATCGGCGTCGCGTCTTGGACTTTGATCTGAGGCGGGGAGTACTTCTTCGGCACCCGCATGCGTCGCACCGAGGGGATGGATATTGACGGTATCTTGATGGATGTCTTCCGGGCCGGCGGAGGCCCTGGGGGCGGTGGCGGGAGGTTGCCCATGATGGGTGCCGCGGAGCTCAGGTTCTCGTGGTGTGATTCGTTCGACCTCCTCGGTGAGGGCGTCCGCGACATGGCGGCGGTCGGTGGGGGTCTGATTGGTATTGTGCCTTCTTCGCTGACGGCGTTGAGGTATGTCTGCAGGGCGTACGAGTCTGGTGTATTTGTTCTCCGGGCATTGGGCGGTGTGGGTGTTATGGCGCCGCCGCGAGTCGACTGCCTGCTCATGGCTCGGGGGATGTAGGCCGGGTGAGTGGGAAGGGCGCTGCCGAGGCCGTGGTGGCTGGAGCGAGGATCGAAGTTGTAGTGGGCCATCTCGCGTCCGAGCTGGGCTTCTTGCTCCATCTGGTCGTAGTAGTCGGCGTTGTTGAATTGTTGCTTCTCCTGCAGCTCGTAGTTGTACGAGTTGATGGAGGAGGACTTCTTGTGGTCCGCGATTGGCATGTAGGGGCTTCTGTTGATCGCGGTGAAGGAGCTCGCGTGGCACCTGGGCGGCTGGGGCGGGAAGTCGGGCTCCGCAGTCTGCGCTCTTGCTTTTCGTTGCTTGCGGCAGTGGATGATGAAGAGGCAGATTGCGCCGACGAAGACCAGGCCGCCGCCTACGGCGATGCCTACGATGGTGCCGGTGGTCATTGTCGTTGAAGAGGCGCCGCCATCGCCTGGGAGGGTTGTGTTTGTTGCCGGTTCGGTGATGTTCACCGCACTGTCCGAGAACAGCTGGCCAGTCAGGCCGATGATGTTACCGTCGGCTGGCTTCTGTTGGCAACCAGCTTTGAGCGCAATCAAGACTGGGGTCATGGGTCAGCATGTTTTCAGGGCAGTGTGTTTGCGTGGAACTGACAGTTGGAAAGATAGCTCTGGCTATCGCTGGACTGCAAACACTTGGCACAGGGCCACCAGCTGTTCGAGAATTTGTCGCCGTCGGCTGTGCAGTAGTCGTATGAGGTGGCGGCGTCTGGAGTTGTGAGACCCGATGTGAGGGCGCTCTTGAGAGGCCTACAAGCACTGTTGATGATGCATGGAGAGTTGATGTGGCTGATGGCGTCGGGGAAGTCGAAGAGGCAAACGTCTACCGCATATCGAATGTTGTCTATCAGGCATGGTCAGCCAAAAAAAAAAAACCCCTTCATTGCTTCCCAGATTGCAAGCTCTTACACAAGAACCAAGCCGCATCACTCGAAGCCCCCTTGGTTGCCTCGCTTTTCTGCAAGCAACTGACGCAGTTCTTGAATTTGATGCCCGTGCCGGTCGTGTGGTACTGATCGTTCTCACAAACAATGTCGGACGAGTTTGTGCCTGGTGTCGTGGCCTCGATTGTCGTTCCGTTCTGCCCACCCATGCACAATGCCGCACAATCCGAGCCGGGTGTGACTTCGAGCGCGAGTATGGCCGTAACAAGCGAGAATACGGCAAACAGATGCCACAGGGAGAAGGCGGCCATGGTTTGACTTTGGCCTCACAAGTCGAGGAGGGGCCGCAGAGGAATGGATAGGAGGAGGAGGGAGGCGTTTAGATTAGGAGGAACGCGGATAACCTCGTAAGCATGGCAAATCACTCTTGTCATGTAACTCGGGAGATGTCAAGATGAGAGTCTCTTCCTTCCAAGAGGGTTGATGGCTATCTGGAAAGAAATCCAACACCCATCTCGAGGAGATTCCATGGTCCTTTGCGGGACTGATCGCACATATATTCCCGGAATTTCAGACGTAGCACTGCGGCACGGGCGATCTCCATGCAAGACAGGCAGGCGGCTCTGCATTGCAACTAGACATTGATCTATTTTTGCTGGTGTGTGGTGGTCTAGCAATCCAGCCAGCGGATAGCCGTAGGATGGAAGTCCCAAGACGGCAAAGCTCATATGGAGGTGCGTTTGCTTTCTCCAGATCGCCAGGCGGGGAGGATTTTCCGTAGAGCTGAGAATAGCAGCCAAGAAGTGAGCGGGTATATGCGAGTCCAATAAGATCGCGCGTAGCTGCGAACCCTTGGCTGGTGTAATCGCGCCCAGGCTGGAACTTGACGAATGGCGACGGGGGGAACGAGTCTTCTCAGCGCCAAACAAATGCACGTCAGGCCGGGATGTGAGGAAACGAAGAGACGTAAGTGGTCGGAATAGAGAGACACACGGGAAGTTGAAACGGGAAAGAGAAGATTGAGTGGTCTTGCAGGCGCCGGCCATGAATGCGACCCTTTCCAGGACCCCTGCTCAACGCGCAAAGTGGAAATCAGCCATTTAGCGGCCGTCTTCCCGTCCGATAGACCCGCCTACTGGCAAGCTTGACTGAGCAAAAGATTGACGGGGGCGGGGAAATCAGACCACTTTGTTTTCTACCCTCACTCGTGGCCGAGATTGCCACGCGACCAGATCTTGGACCGGAGCGCCGAGTCTCTTTCGTCCTCTCGGCGTTCTGCCTTGTGTCGACGGAGCAGGTCGCCTGGCCAGTAAGATGGCCGACCTTGTCAAGCGGGGGATCATCTACCGGGCTTCCTCCGTGGCTGGCTTCTCTCAAATGCCACATTCTAATCCGGTTCAATGACGCAGTCGTCTCTTCTGTCATGGACGGAAAGGTATCAAAGTTGTCAGGACAAAGCCAGCCCGATCACGGTTGAATACCACCTGAAATCTCAACCACCACGGCCCAACGCGTTTATCAGCCAACTGCGAATGAAACCGGCACACGATAGCTCTGCCGCTGCCGCGATAGTTTTGGATGCAACTGTGGCCGAAAACGACTCTGATGGGTCAGGGCGAGCCACACCCACCAGGCGGCATTTTACGTAGCGGCGTAAGTGGTGCCCCCGTTGTGGTGCCAGGCAAACTCGTCACCTGCAGGCGAAATTCTCTGAATAGGAGCGAGTGTGATGGTGGCTGCATTAGCCAACCACCTCAGCGTTCCAACCCTTCAACGAGAGGAGGAGAGGGGTGACTTCCCGTCAGCGCGAACACCACCAGGACGATCCGGACCACTAGATTGAAAGGAGAGGATTCGAAGTAAGTGAGAGCGTGATGAGAGCAGGCGTTGTTCTGGCATCCTGCGTCTTCAACTTGCATTGCTTCCTGAATTAGATTTGCGTTCGAGACCCAGGAATTCGGGTTAGCTGTGCTTTGCTGTTTTATAAGAAGATGTCATTCTCTCATCCCCTCGTGTTGTTTGTGAGATAAGAGAGGTGGACTTCAAGTAAGTTTTCGAAGACTTTACCAACTGAGATATGCCAGAAATTTGTTTGCGTCCTTGAAACGCTCATTCTACCGCCATCTCGGACTTGTTCCGACCGATACTACTCACAGCTTGGCTGATGTCGTTCCCCGTCTTCGACTCTCTCCCATTCCCACGGAGAAGAGCACCGGCTCCGAACACCCTCTACGTCCCATCCAGCCTGTGTTTGACGGCAGGCTGGGCTGACCGCTGTTTGCTTGTACGACATATCACCGGAAGGATTACTGGCTTAGATGAGTATGCCAGAGGACACCTGCAGTAATTAACTCAGCCGGCCCTTTGTTTCTCTTACGTCTGAGCTGATTGGGAAACATGGCGATCAGAGCGCTTTCAATGCATTGTCTAGTCCGGCAGCCAAGCGTCAATTTCAACCTCGAATGTGTTGCGTCCCTTCTCAGATCTCCAGGCGCATGAGTTATAGTTCAATTGCTTGTCTTCTTTTCTATCATGACATCTTGTCTTTGAACGTATATATTTCGAATGTCTATACTTTGCTCAAACACTATGTCAGCAATCTTCTCTCTCGTACGATTGAATCGGTGTTTGGTTCCCTGGTCCCTCGAGAGACCAAACTATGCTAAGCAATCATCACCATACCACGAGCGAGGCCTCTGGTGAGGATCGTGTAATCTGCAAATTTAAAAATGTTACCTGTGGCGAGCGCCCAAACCTCAGAACGGCACGCTGTCGTGAATCAGGTGTCCCTCTGACGGTTTCCCATAGACACGGGACTCAAGTTTGTGGTCCACCATTGCTCTAACCGGGACACGAGATCGATCCCTCTCATAATTCTAAACGGGTCTCGATTCCTCTAGTCCCAGCATACAGTCCACGGAGCTGTTTCGGTCCATCTCACGGATGTGCGACTGCACGCTCCTCCTCGACCGTTGCGCCTCAAAAGGGGGTCCCGTTTGGGTTGTACATCAGTGCTCACCAGCTTCCACAGCCAGGGTCTCACAGATGAAAAACGCTTCAATGCTGTCTCTTGGTATTTGGAGATGTTTACGGTCGAAGTTGCCTGTGTCCACGTTCTTCGGGAGGAAACACGCATAGATGGGATTTACTTAAAGGCCAGCGATAGTCGAGGAAACCAACACTACAACAGGTTCATCTTACATCGCACCATCTATCAGTAACACATCCAACATGATCTTCAACACCCTGTTTCTCGTTGCGGCACTGGCCACTCAGGCCATTGCTCTTCCCACCGCACCCGCGGAGCCGGCTCGGGACATGAACGCCGAAGACTGGAGCATGCTGCACTTCCGGCGCGCGTGCGCCGAGGACCAGAGCAGCTGCGACTACAGCTTCTCAATCACCGAGTTTGCTTCCAAGGAGCCCAAGTACTGCCAATTCAGGATCAAGGCCGATGGCCGTCCTGCGTATCAGACCGGCTTCTCACTCATCAAGTGCCCTGAGGTGGCAGAGTACAGCATCAACGGCGGCTGGAACGATCTCGGATTTTTCACGTTGTCTGTGATTAATGTCGAGAAGAGCCTCATCTCGTGGTTCTCTTACAAAGACGATATTCTCATGAATGGTGTCGAGGCTGGACCGCAGCATTCCAAGGTGTACTTCCACCCGATTGCCGTTCCCGCCGAAGTTGAGGTAGCGAAAAGAGATAGCCACAACCTTGCCGCCGCCTCGGAATGGCAGCTTATAAACGTTGTGAGATGTAAGTCAATATTTTCTCTAATACTCATCGTAATATGCCAATGACATGACTAGACCTGGTGAAATCCGGAACCCCTCAGGAAACGGTTGTCCTCTCTTTCTCGATCGAGGGTGGAGATGAACCAAGCCAGTACTGTCTCCTCCAGATTCCGGTCGTTCAGCAAGACGGTACCTCCACGAAGAGCTTCTATAACCGGGCCTGTTTGGAGGGTGCCAAGGGCTGGACAGTGTCTTGGGGCCAGGACGAGACCACTGACGAGGCCGTCATGACACTGGTCAAGTAAGCATTACTCCTGCCGTGGACAATGTGACATGAGCTAACCAGATTACAGCCAAGACCAGCACAAGCATGCCTTCTTCGGATTCAACAATGTAAGCAAGGGGGTATTGCTGGGAAACAATGGACCTAGCCCCACGAAGGACTTGCCCAAGTTTATTTAAAACATGCTAGATCTGATCTTTTAGTGCTCTGTGCCTTTCTGGGCAGAGGTTTCTGCAAAATTGGTTTGAAGATGTGTTGGTGGTCGCTATAGTGTCGCAGTCTGTCACCTCACATGCCTTGTGTGTACTTTTACTTAGAGATGTTCATCTGTATGGGTGGTCATGTATTATTATTATATTCGTCGCGAATTCAAACAAATCTTGGTTAACTTCCTCACATTGCATTTCTATAGTGAAGCCAGATGAACCTGTCTAATGTTTTTTTCCACATAGGGACAGCCACTATCTAAGTCATAAATCCAACGACGGAACTTTTCCACAAATTGAATTCCCCTCAAGGTAGAACTGCAACGAGACAACAGCGAAAGAAGGTGACAAAGTTGCCCTGCATAAGCCTAATGGGATGTGGAAAATTGCGTTCCTGGTACCAACAAGCCGAGTTCCCCGAAAACTTTGAGGACATATCTGGTAAAGGGCTGCAGGCTGTGCCACTTGGCTACATGATCAGAGGGGCGTTGGTATCGAGAACCTGGGAAACAATGCTGCTTTCCCCGCCAAGAACCAGTCTAGTGTTGGTTCATCCAAAACCCACAGGTTCGTCGTTGGAACGCCCTGTCCGTACCAACAGGCTGGGAAGACGCAATCTGCAACGGATAGAGCAACTGGATTCGTGCTAGTGTTGGTGGAAATAAGAGAGAATTGACGCAAACGATGGACACAAAGGGGCTCATACTGTAGTTTCTGGGATACTAGTTGTCACCTTCCATTATGCCTGAGACTTCCCAAGCAACTCTAGATCGATCGGGCGAAAATACAGTAGCCTAGCTCAACTCATTCAGCGACCAAATGTGACATACATCCCCTTGGATTCATTAATGTCGGTGAGGAACTATTCATCAACAATGTTTGTATGACCGGAGAGAATGCACCTGAATCCGAGCGCCCGTTGGGATGCGGATAGACGACTTGGATGTCACCACGACCACGTTAAGAACGTGCGTGAGTACCGAATCCCCGTAAACCTGTCTGCAAATTGGTTTGTGAATGTCACGTAGGAACTCTGGGTGCCCTGGAGAATCCTTCGAAGGTGATTTCGGCCAATGTGGTTGCTCGACAGCCACCCCGGTCCAACATTGGTCCCCCGGAAGTGACGGTTGAACGGGAGAAAGGGCTGAACTGGCGCAATTCGCCAGGCCCTGCTATCACAGTGCAGCTGCATCACGCCTAAGAAGACATGACAGGCTTCGACGCTGATCATCGTAAGTGCTCGCAAGCCACCGCCCGGCTATACGAAATTGCTAGTCAATTATTTCCATGCGCTGTAACGGGGCTGGCACTTGACTACAATACGCATCAGAGGTTAGGCTAAGCTGTAGAGATAAGGGAGATGCATTTCCATGGAACAAATGGGAGATAGACAGTAGCGACCATATATCTGGGATAGTGACATCCTCAACCAAAGTCCTGGGACAGTGTCAACCAAATGCCGGGGCGAAGGTATCACAGACGCCGGCATAGAACACGGGAGAAGCCACAAAGTGAGCGTTGCCAGGGGTTTTCATCTCTTTTGCGAAAAGAAGCCCGGAAGATGACGCAGGAGGAGGGGAGTCTAACGGTGCGATCCTGCCAAACGATGGGCTGAGAGCAGACAAGCAATTGGTGTGACTGCAAGGATGCCATGGTGCATATCCCGTTGGTTGGTGGTGGATTGAAGTTGAGAATGCGCAGCGGCCGGGAAGACAACGGGAACAGTGGAGATACCTGTCGGAAGATGCCTCTCATGGTGGCTACCGCGGTATTGGAAACTCCAGAGCAGGTACCTCTTGCGTGCTTCGTCGGGCCTCTTAGGGCTCACCCCCGCAGGTATTCAGGGGGCATCTTTGAGCTCACGCGGGTGCTCTCCGAACGAGCATCGCATGAGCAGCCAGAAGAGAATTGGTCTAGCGACTGGCCTGTGCTCTACAGCGTTGCGAAGTGACGAATGGCGCAGCGGCACTAGCAAGGTCCCCTGTATGGAGAGAGCGGCAAACGTCGACGTCTCGTTGGCTGTTCGCCGCGATCATGAACCGACATCTCCTACAGGCTTGTAGACGGTCAGGCCGTGTGGCAGGTATCCCGTGCGACTGCCCTTGACTGGACATCACAATCAGAGAGGCACTTACTTGCCTGTACAGCACTCGTGGTCTCTGATGGCCTCCGCCGTTGCACTCGCATGGTCAAGCCGCATGTTCTACCTCACCGGCCCCCGCCAAGAGACAGCCCCCAAATATCGACGTGTAACCCACAAGTTTTGCCCAAAGAAGTAGCCCCTGCCTCTTCGTTTCCGTACCCTTTTACTATCTACTTCAAAACTTTGTGCATTTTCCTCTTTTGAATGTCTCCGTCATCGTCAGTCTTGTTCACTCTTACGTCTGCGGCGGAGCGTGCGATCGGTCGACCGGTTTTGGAGTTGGGAGACTCGGCCTGTGTCGTGGTTTCGTCGTGGTCGTCTTCGTTTGCCCGCCAAGATGAGGATAGCTTGTCTTCAGTTTGCTCCCCAGGTGGGCGATGTTGACAATAACCTCAACCGAGCCGACTCGGTACTGAGCAAGGCAAACCCCGAGGATTTGGATCTTCTCGTCCTGCCCGAGCTGGCTTTTTCTGGTATGTTGAATCTCAAAATTTGAGGCCGGGGCATCATGTTATGCGTTTGGCTAGATCAGCGCTTCGGCGGTTGTTGGTTCCAGCAACCGCGCACAGTATCAACTGTCGCGGCTCATTTGCCCACTAATACGATTATATCCGGACAAAAACTGATACGAGAAACCTTAGGCTACAATTTCAAATCGCTGCAACACATTTCTCCCTTTCTCGAACCGTCGGGCTCTGGCATCACGTCGCTTTGGGCTCGGACAACCGCGCTAAAGTACAACTGCAATGTAGTCGCTGGCTACCCCGAGAAGGCGGATGTGTCTGGCAGTTGGCCGACCGGGCCTGAGTATTATAATTCAGCCATCGTTGTCAACGAAGAGGGAGAGACGATAGCCAACTACCGGAAAAGCTTCCTCTACTACACGGACGAAAGCTGGGCCCTTGAAGGTGACGGATTCTTCGAAGGCTTTATTCCTGGCCTAGGGCATACATCCATCGGCATTTGTAAGTTCTTCTCAATGTCTATACATGAATTTTGCTAACCCTTTAATGCAGGCATGGACTTAAAGTGAGTTTCTTTGGATCTGCAAATCGATGTGTTACTAAATGCTTTAGCCCATACAAATTTCGGGCCCCATGGCACGCGTTCGAGTTCGGCTTTCACATCCTCCATCATGAGTCAAACTTTGTCATTGTCTCCATGGCATGGATGACCCGTGAAGACAGCCGTACGTTCAGTAGGATGCCCAATGAACCGGACATGGACACTCTCACCTACTGGGTGACTCGTTTGGAACCTCTGATCCGAGCAGAGAAAGACACTGAAATCATCGTCGTGTTCTGTAATCGGACCGGCATGGAAGATGATGCTGTCTACGCCGGAACAAGCGCTGTTGTAGGCGTCCAAGACGGCGAGGTCAAGATCTACGGTGTTCTTGGCAGAGGCGAAAAGGAACTGCTTGTCGTCGACACCAAGAATCCCCCATATGCCAAGTTGGTCTACCGCCCAGAACCTGAAAAACCATTGGGAGTCCGGTCAGAGTTGCAAAAAACGCCATCTTCTCCGGCATCGCCTGGAGGACAAGCGCCCAGCTCTTCGTCATCTCAGGGTAGTGCTTCTCAGAAAGGCTCCTCCTCACATGCCCCAAGCCAGCCCCGATCCCCCCCTGACGGTTCCTCAACCACCTCAGACACACCTCGGAAATCACCACAGGGGCGACAGAATGCGAAGCAGGTCAAATTGCCACCAAAGATCCAGATCCCTATATCATACGCCCCGCCACCTGTTATGTCTGGCAGAGCACCAGCAGACTCGCCTGGATCTAAGAGTGTCAATCTCCCAACGCCTACTGCTCCAAGCCCGACTCCTTTGTCAGCGCGGCCAAAGTTGGCTTTCCCTCAGTCACGTCTGAACGAGAGTTGGGAAGCCAACAGCCCTGTTCCTCAAAGCGCACAGTCAGCGCGCTCGATTCAGTCGGTCCAGTCTATCCAGTCCATTCGCTCCAACCAATCGGTCAGGTCGAATGTGCCCAAGTTGATCATTCCGCAATCACCGCCCCTGGCGCCGTGGCAATTTGGCAGTCCTGTACCCTTGTCAGGTAGATCGTTTCATTCGGTTCACTCTGTCAGATCCGTCGAATCTGTTCGATCGAACGAGTCCTATCAGTCATACCAGTCTGGACGCACTAACAGCACTGTCACGTCGAACCCACGACCACCTGAGGACAGCACGCCCTACCCTCAGAGTGGTCTCCCCCTGAGTGGCTATCCGACACGGTTTTCCAACAGGAGAGTCTTCGACGACTTTCCGTCATTGAATCAGGCGCCGTTTACTCCCATCACGCCTTTCGAGGATGCATCGCCTTCAGAACCGCGGTACTTCTGGCGTCCTTCCGAGACTCTGTTGAAGTCGCCAATGTCGCCTGAAGTACGTACAGCCGTTGCAAAGCCAGAAATGCGCACTGCTGCTGCAGAGTCAGATCAAGGCAGAACCCAAAACTTTGACAACTTCGCGCTGTTCTCACACAAGGAAATACCGTCTCGCTCGCACAGCTCTAGCTCCATTCGAACGGCGGCAACGGCTGTTACTGCCAAGAAGTCCCAGGCACATACAAAGAATCCCGCGCGAGCCCTTTCTCATGGCGGGAATTCTCGAAATATTAGTAGAAGTCGCACCGCAGAAGCTGTTGGCGCCGATGAGAGGATATCGCGAGCACCGTCGTCTCAGGAGTTCGACTCTGGAAACCGAAACCGAGCGTCGTCAAAAGGCAAAACGCCTCGCACCTCAAGCAGAGCCCGTCCCTTGGATGATTCGGGGATCGCCAATATGAAGCGAACTTCTTCCCATCACCGAGAGTCTCGAAGCACTAGTCACGCTCGGCTCATGGATGCAACAAGTACCATGACAGGCAAGCACATCTTGCCAGACCCAGTATCTCAAGCCGCTACTATCGATCAAAAACGTGCCTCTTCTCAGCCAAGATCTTCTCGAAACACGAGTCAGAATCGTTTCGTGAACAAAACAAGCAATACGGAGGCTTCGACAGACCCGTCTTCCCAGGATGGCATACTTGTCCGCCCGTCCTCGCCAAAGTCGCGGAATGCTAGTCGATCGAGGAGCCACCAGCGATCCAACTCCTTTTCCCACAGGGAACATGCAACCAAAATTTCCAAGTCATTGGAGACCATCTCTCGAAGAGCAGAGTCGGTCGATCGGATGCAGGATCTCCACAGAGAGGTCGTTGAAACTCCACCTAATGTTTCTTCATCATCTAAGCCACGCAGTTGCAGTAGAGGCCGGTCTAGCGAGCAACACTCCTCAATCATCATCGCTGCCAGCCGAAGCATTCTTGACTCTGACGTTACTCAAAAGTCCACTGTCAAACCTCAAGAGGAAAGTCGCCAGCAGCAGCACAAGCGAACGACGTCTCTGTCCAGTACGGACTTCCACGCAAGATCCGGATCAGCCGCTTCTAATGGGCGCGGCATAGCTCCAAGGTCCAGAACCCCGAGTACAAGTGAACGTTCTCGGTCCCGTACTCCGTCCCGAGCTGCCAGCCGCGGCCGTAAACCTGGGCCGCCTTTCTCGCCTCCTAGAATGGTACCTCATGATCCTTCACAGCCTGTGGAAGACCATGGGATTGCCTGGGATGCTTTCATGAAGGCAGGACAAAATTCTTCGAAGTCTAAAGGTGCAAAGGTCTCGCTGTTCTCAGAACGTGTTGAAAAGAATGATAGGATTGAGGCCATAGTGTCTCTCTCGGGTCTTTACGGAAAAGTTTCTACTAGTTCATCACCCTCAAGACCTAGAGGGTCTCCAGAGTTGCCCACTAGCAGGTCCAACTCAACTCCGGCTGTCGCGGCTGGTAGCAAGACAAAAGATCGAGTTGTAGGGGACAAGACGGGAGATGGACCGCCTTTCTCACTCAACTCGCTCGCTGAGACCGTCGCAACAATACCGTCGTCGACCCGCTCGCCATCCACGCCCAGTTTTGAGCCAAGCACTCCGAAGGCCATGGTTCTCATCCGCGACGACGAAGACTCTCTCACAGGAGGGCCGCCATTGCTTGATCTAGCAAACAACTTTCCCAATCTCACCTGCGTCGACAGACCAGTTGGCTCCCACTCAGACGGGTCGAAGGCCATTGCTGCATAGAGTGTTGCGTTATTGACAGGAGTAAATGGTTTTTTTGTTTTTCATCTCATATGTATCACTGCTTCGTTCAATTTTGGTTTGTCACTGAATCTTGGAGTCTGGTTTGCATTCACGTGTTGCATGAGATGACTGTTGCATGAGGGGATGAATACCACAAGGCGTCTAATAAACGGGCGGTCGGATGGGAAAAATAACAGGTATCCGATGGGGAAGACGGTTGGAGTTCTACAGAGATGTTCCAGACTTGCTGTTTTATGCTTTGCTTGGTGTCGTTTGTTAAATACTGTTAGCCATATTTGCAGAACCGTAGCAGCCATTAAGATAAAATATTCTTGTTACATTAACTGCGTTGTTGCAAGTGAGGTTTTCGGCACAAGTACATAGGGGTTCTCTTGAGGGTCATCCGTCCGCTGCTATCACGTTTGCTCCCAGCACTGAAGAGCGGCCTCTGCCTCTTTTAGTCTCCTCTTCTCTTCCCTGAGCTGTCTCTTTCTCATGGCTGTATCATCATTCTCCTTGGTGAGTTCTCTGATCTGATCCAATGATAGGTCGTCAGGTATCAGCTGCTCAATCTTGCGAAGGAAGTGCCGCTCCTCAACCTGCATGAGGACGTTCGCAATGAAGATGTCTCGCGCAATCTGGAAGACAAGAACATGATAAGTCCAGGTCAATCTTGGTGAGATCCGTAAGACTTACAAAGTAGTGGGAATGCATCGCTTTCAGATAGCCTTTTGCGACGTGGTTCTGGTGGATCTTCGGTCGCGACAGCTGACCATCCTTCGCATAAGCTTCCGCGTCGACCGTTCCTGGGCCGTCTCCGTTTACGCCTGTTCCATTTCTGTGGCGGCGGGTCGCGGCTATGAATTCTTGGCATTGTTCGGCATCGCGAAACTCCTGCTGCTCCAAAAGAAAGCGGTCGTCAGCGTTCTTGGCGAAAGATCGTCTATCTGCTTCGAGGCGCCATAGTTCGTAGCCAGCCTCCTTCTTCGCATTATGTAGCTTCGGCATGATGTAGGTTTCCATGAAACGAGTGGCCACAACATCAGGGTTATCGAAGCCATCCACCTCTTGATCAAGCTCGATGCTCTCGCGTGTTCTTGGGAACTTCATCTTGGTCATAACCTCAAAGTATACCTTGCAACGAGTGTGAATCTCGTTCACGTGAAATTTGGCGATTTCAAACCAAGGCCTCGAAAACTCCCAGAAAAACTGGTCAATCCTTTTCGGGTTGTAGAAGTTCGCCAGCTCGGTGCCTTTGCTGTCCTCGAGCGCTCCGGATGCCATGTTAGTTTCCTCGTCGATATCTGCGTACTCCTTCCGGTTCGAGGTTGAAAACGATTCTGGTGGAATGTCTGGCATTTGGTGCTCGAGCACGTCATGGTTGGAATGCATGGGCGACAGGCTGGCAACAGAAACCCACGAATGGCCGAATTCATGCATGTATAACTTGAAAAGATGGTCCTGCTTAACGACGCGTGCTCTGAGACGTTCAGGACCATCTTTAGGTCGATCAGCGAGGTCGTGTTCGTACTCGCCTTTGGCGTGATCCCGAGCAGCCGTTCTTAGTCGTTCGACTGCTAACTTGAATACTGTTTTCAACACATCGTCCCGCATAGGATCGTCCAAATTGCGGAATTTCTCGGCAGCTAAGAGTTGTTCGACCTTTCTTCTGAATCCAGGAATTTCCTTACTGGTGGCTGCGAAGTACTTCTTCCGCAGCCTATACCGAAGCTTGTGAATCCCAAGTTGGCGTGCGGGAATTTGATTCCACAGGGGCTGCTTAAAAAGGTCCTTCTCCTGACGGTTTCTCTCACTCATGGAAAAGTCTGCACCATCGGAGTCTCGGTCAAGATTGCGAAGGACGTGCCATTCGAACAGCTCGTAAGCGGGCTCTTCGCCTTTCACGATTTTCACGAATCTCTCGGTATCAGAAACCTTGTCAGGTTTCGTGACTATTCCAATCGTTCGTCCACGTGCGTGTTCTTTGCACATCGTCAAGATCGCCGCAATATCGGGGTCGCTGCTTCCGTCAACGATGGCAAGGACGGTTGAGTTTTCCATCATGACGTGCTTGAGAACGAGTTGTTTTATTGCATCGATGGTCTCTTGGTCGGCATGAAACGCAATCAGGCCGGGAAGGTCGACTAGCTGCAATGGCTTCTTCTTGGGACCCTTGATTGTTATTGAAAGGACGTCTTTGCTGATTCCTGTCACTCTGCCGTCGTCTCTGTCATCATCTGGGAATATGACGTTTTGAGCCCTCTTCATGTGGTCTTGTAGGGTGTTCCACGAGTCTTCGGTGAGCTTCTCGCTGACTCTGAACTGTTCCAATCTTCTCTTGTCTGCATCATTTCGTTTGGGCTCAGGCTTGATGCTCATCTCCAGAACATCATCTTCGTTGTGGGCCAATGTGACCTTAATCACATAACGGGTGCACATCCCTTCGCCTGAAGGGAACGGAATCTCCGCGATTGCCCCTAACACAGAGCTTTTCCCCGAAGATTGGGCGCCGCAAACGACAAGTTGTGGAGGTTCAATGCTTGGAATACCCAAAGCTCGAACTCGGTCCATGGCCATGATGATTGCATGTTGGTCTTTGCTATCGGGGTCAGGGTCGAGGTAGGAGCCAGGCTGACTAGAATTCTGGCCCGCCCCCGAGGCAATGCCATTACGCGAATCGGACATAACGAGAGTTGAAAAACAGAGAATGTGAGGTAGACCAAATGAGGTGAATAATGGAAGATTTTCGGTGGAACAGAAGGTTGCTGCGGTTGACACGAGAAGCAAAGCCTGTTCGGATTGATGAAATTGGAAAGGGGATGCGCAGGACACCCTATCTTGTGTTATACTTGGACTTTTACTTTCTTCTTGTTTACCCCCATTGAGCCTCAATGTTTTTCCCAGCGTGAGGCAACCGTCGGCACACCGATTACGTACGACCAATACGACGAATGGCGGCTTGATGCATTTGGGGTTACCACCCATCACAACGAGGCGGGCGGGCGGTCTGCCTTGCTAAGCTGAAGCAAGCTGAAATACTTACCAATATCAGCCAACGTGAGGCTCTTCTGTAAAACCGCCGCGTCACTCGATGGCATCGGACTGCTATGAATGGTCTACTTTTGCACATTTCATGAGACACACACGCAAGCTGATCTTGTTAGTGTGTATTTTGAGGCTCTAGACGAAGTCTGCCTGTCCACATGCCGTCTTGGCTTCCTTGGCTGTCCGCCTCGTGTAGTTCGCCAGCTTTCCTGTACTCTTCCAACGCGCGCATTGACATTGTCGGCAGCCCTTCAAAACGTGTTAAGAGCCATAACGCAGCGTGTCTTGCAAATATCTGCCGAATTACCACACCTATTATTCATTTCTGGCAACAATGGACCCTTTAACGATTATAGCAACGGTGGTTGCTGTAGCTCAAGGGCTGGGAACTATCGCTCAACTCATTGATGACCATCTCGAGAAACGAGACCAACGGAAGGAAGCCAACGGTCTCCATCCCTCCCAGGCTGCATTGCAACTATCCCAGGATGTCAATGATCTCTCATCACGCCTGGGCCGGACTCTGCCCGATCAGATAGACCGTGAGTAATCCCTGTTGCTTTCAATACTGTATGTTTCCCACAACTGTCATGAAACTGACCTTATGTTACAGAACAGCTTCTTAGCGACCTCAAAGGCCTCCAAGTAAAAGTTCAGAACATGTTGAGGACTTTGAACGATGTGAAGAGAGTCTCATCTGCGGATAATGTGGACTTGCCGCCGACGCAAAAAGAGAAGCTGAGGTTGCAGAAGACCACGGCGATGACACTGAAAACCCAAGTTCAAGAAGCAATAGACAGTTTTCGGGTAAGACTGGCGAAAGGCAATCAGGATACAGGCGGTGATGCGAACTCATCCTTGGATCTTAATGATACCCCCAATAATCGGCGGTTCTGCTACGGCGCTATTCTCTGCCAAAACAATAGAGCAAACGCCGCGTCTCTTGCCACGGCCACTGAAGAAAGGACTGGAACACCTCAGTGGGGATTCGTTTGCAAATATTGCAGCCTAGAGGTTGGAGACTACATGGCCATTCGACTAAAAGCCGACGGAACGCCTCTGGAGACGCCGGACCTACTTGCAGCCTCTCATCTCTTGGCCTGCGACTTGCGTCATCTGCGAGCATTCTACAGATGCCTCGCTTGCCATCTCAAGCAAAAGAAAACAGATTTTGCGACTGCTGTCGAGCTCGAGAGGCACATGGATGAACATGAGGGCTTTTCTTTCCTGCCAAAACTAGTCCAGTCTGCTGGTGAAAAGGCCGCAAAGAAAGACATACAAGACTTCCTCAGTCGCGAAGCACCTACTTACTCACAAGAGGAGACTCAGGTTGCAGAAGTCGAGTTTGACTTGGAGAGACCACCTCCCGCTCCTTCTCCCCAGCCGCACCCTAATAGGCCTCCCCCTGTGCCTCCCTCAATGCTACTACCCATGGTACGAACCAAACATTCCTTCCAATGATGGCGAGCTTTCGGAATCATCCAAACTAAGAACGGTTATAGGGCGACGTCGGTGCATAGTCAGGTAGCACTCAAATACTTGACCCTGAAATAGAACAACATCATGATGATTTTAATTAGGAGCGTCGTTTGGGTATGGCTCTGGCGCTCATCGAGCAGCAACGAGTAGTCCGCCTGCTCATCATATCAGTAGTAACAACAGGCAAGATTTGAATCGAGAGTCGGAGTCAGGGTATCTCCTTGTACGCGTTTCGCCTTCGTTGAGGAAACCGTGCAGAAGCAACGTACGCTTTTGACCAGGAGCTTTCCTCAGTGTTGACACTGCAAAACGCTTTGGTCGTGGATGTAATTTTTGAAATAGATAGACATTTTCATTTTTTAAATTGATTCGATCATCCGTCTGCCCCTGCTAGGCTTGTGAAGCACTCTCCTTGTGTGGTTCGATTAGACGTCAACCGCTAACATCAGCAGTACTCCAGCCCTCACTTACAGGCAAAGCCTCGGCCAGATTGTGCGACCACTTTGACAACCCATACAAACGTCAACGTCATACCGGAATCTCTGCCGAGGACCGACAGCCTTTAACACGCAGGGATTGATAGCAATGATGGCTATGATCTCAAGACTGTCATGCAATGGCTATCCGCGGCAGCCGAATAGACGCTCGGTCAATAGAGCTTGCGGCAAACTGCGCGACAAGAAGCCGATGGCCTCGATTGGCGCGTCAATGATGCGAGGACGGGGGCATCTACCTTTTTGGAAGGTAATGAGACGATGATCATGTCAAAATGACCAGAAGCGCTCGGCGGGGCATTATGTTTGTTGGTCCAACATGCATAATTCGCGATGTCGCGTTATCAATCTCCTTAGATGGTCTTCGAAGGAGGTCTCCGGGGGCCAGATGTTGATGCGAAGGAGGGAGGGGCTATTGAAATTCGGATGGCATGCTGACCAGTGCGGGAAACCAGGAACGCCATGGTTCTCCTCCTCTCAGGGCGCTAGGCCGTCCAACGAGCCTCTTCCGTGAGAATTCAAGCTCATGAGATGTCCAATCAACAATCGGAGATGGCTGCCCGCACCGGATGAGGTTGCTGAAGTGTGAATCCTGACAGGGATTCTTGCAGCTCTAGCTCGGTCGCCAGCCGGGATCATTGCATGCTAAGTGGCTGGGGGCTGCCAACTACACTGCACGCCACCTTCCACCAGGGGACTTCAGGGCGCTACGAGAGCCAGCGACGAGAGCAGATCTCACCCTCCCAATGCCAATGTTTGCCAGCCAAGCCTACAGCGGTGTGGGATCGCAGACCTGGGTCAACGGCCAACGGGCTTCTCCAGCCCGTCCAGCTCACCAGTTTCTCTGGCAGATGCATCTGCTCACCAGGCTCCGTTCGTATTATGTATCTGTTGGAACGGCCCGGACTTGTGGTCGTGTGGACCGACCTCCTCACCTCGGAGTGAGGAGAGCAACGGATGGGAGGGCGGGAAGTGCACACAGTTCGCCGTGCCACCCCAATTCTTCTGGACACCAATCACACGCTCCGGAAGAACCAACGAGGTGATGGAGATGCAGATGGCTGCGTCTCTCATCACAATCACAGCGTGCCCTTCTTCTCTCTCGCAAACACCGAAACACATATGAAGCGTCGTCTCGCATTGTCCGTGGTCAACATCGCGAGTCGTCACATCGTGATATCCTCCTGACGGCGTCAATTTGCGACTCTTCCCCTTCATCGCTTGGCATCGCCGTCCATAAGCTCTTGCGCAACGACCCGGACTCCCCATCACGCTCCCGCAGGCATGTAACACTGGCGACTTTGCCCCTCAGCGATTGAATCGACTGCAAACCGGTATTTCCGTGCGCGGCCGTCCAGTACATAACTCGAGCGATTTCCGATTGCGATTTTGCCGGTCGGGAGCAGTATTTGACGTCTCCCCGCACTTTTTCACTCATAATTCTTCATGATGAGGTTTGCGACGGGCGCTGCGGCGCTTAGCCTCTGGTTCCGCCATGCGACGGCTATCCACGTGGCAAAGGGTTCACCTTGCCAGACACTCTGCGGCAACGTGCTGGATGCGACCACGAAAGATGACGTTGTCTGCAAAGAGTCGGATTACTCTGTCAGCGCTGCCGGTTCTGTATACCAGCAGTGTGTTTCCTGCGAGTTGACGAGCGACTACTCGACCGCATCTCAGACTGACGTACAATGGCTTCTTTGTATGTTGGGTACTTCGGTCCTCACTGGCCAAACCATGACTAACATTATCAGACAACCTCCGATACGCTGTCTCATACTGCATCTTCGGGTACCCAGAAAACCCCAACGTCGGGTCGAGCCCGTGTCTCACGAGGTATGTCAACGTGCGATGGCGTTGTTCGTCTCACCTAGTAACCCTTCAAACAGAACAGCTTGCGAGCCTTTCCAAGATGCCATTAAATACAACGACCTTGCTTCTAACGGCACCGAGTTTGACTACTGTGACAACTGGGATCACAATCAACTCGCTGGCTGCACAGCCTGCCTCCGTGCCGGCGACAACCATTACTTGACTAATTGTATGTCTTGCTGCCTAGAACACTACGGTTCTTTGACTAATTGGCTTCTAGTCATGACCATCCTGGATGCCGGATGTCAGCAGAAGCCTGACCCTGGGCAGACCGTCTCTGTAGAGGGTTCTCCCTTCTCTAAGACTTCAGTCAATGCTACTGACCCGACGCCAACAAACACATATGTGCCAAACTACAACAGCGGCCCCATTTCCTTAGGCGGCAAAGTCGGCATCGCGATCGGAGGTGTTGTCGTTATTCTTGCTTTGACCGGTTTCTGCATCGTCTGGAATGGCAAGAGAAGACGAAGGGCATTCCTGAAGAAGATGGAAATGAAGCAGAAGGGCCCCGCAAATGGCTGGCCATCGCCGCTTAATGTCGCTGGACTCAACGGCACCCCGCTGAGCCAACGCCCTCTGCGAAGTTGGGAGAACGATACTCCAAACAGCTCCAGGCCAACGCATGGCTGGGACGAGTCTCCTCTCAGCCCCCAAGGAGAGAAGGCCTTCCCGAGATACTTCTCGCCGTACTCATCGCAATACAACAGCCCGGTGAGTGGCACAGAGGCGCCAAATATGCAGTGGCCAACCAACGGACCGGACCCTCAGCATCAACAGCAGGAAATTGGCCTTGCTCTAGGAGGCGATGATGCGCAGCAGGATTGGGATGACTCTCACAAGGGAAAGGGACGATCTGAGTCCTATGAGTTGAGAGAGGTTGATCATCAATGGGACGCGCGACAGAGACATCCCAGTCCGCCTGTGCTTCAGCACCCGGCGCACCCTATGTATGCGGAGCACAACCCGGCTGCGTATCACGGCATGACAGAAGATGACCTCAGGCGAGGATACATCTGAGTGGTTGCGGTTCTTGCGAAGGATAATGAGAAGCTGTAAATAGTTGCTTGGGGCCTTTGCCTCTTGGCGGATCTGGGTGTTATTAGCGGGAGTTTGGAGTTGCACGATACCGAGTGAGTCTCATGAGTCTTAAGTACTGCTCATGAGATGCAGAGACGAGGCGAAGACAATGTGAATATGAATACAAAGTACATCCCAAAGATTCCCGTGTTAAGCGCTTTGTGACTGCAAGGGTTCCATTGTCTCCAGGTACGGACCGTTGTTAGTTCCGCATGATGATGTTTTCTTTCGAGTTTGAGAAGTCCATGCTCAAAAGGCGGGACGGAACCGAGTCGCGTCTTGGGTCCTGTGGCTAGTCGAGCGGACTGGCCAATGAAATCCTATCAATGGCTGTCCGACGCCACAAAGTGGAGCGGAATGGATTTTTTGGCAGCTCGCACCCCACAGCAGGAAAAAAAATTTGGATTGGGAAGCTTCAAGCCAGTCCTCCCAACACCACGAGACCTTCCTCTTGGACGTTCGCGACTTCCTTCCCACCGCAAACGCCCAACACCCGACCGACACCTTCCCTCCCCATTGAAACCTCCTGTCGTTTCGGGATAAAGTCGGACAAGATGGCTATGGAAATTGTTAAGGCCTCCGAGGAGGAGGAGTTCGCCATCAAGCCTCAGGCTGCTGTCCCCCAGTTGGACACCAGCAGCTGGCCTCTGTTGCTCAAGAACTACGACAAGCGCAAGTTTCCTTCCCTCTGGATACGGAGCGAATGCCTCGTATAGAACGAACACATGGCTGACCGGTCCTGCAGTTCTCGTCCGGACGGGTCACTTCACTCCCATTCCGGCAGGATGCAGCCCTCTGAAGAGAGACATCAAGTCGTACATCTCCTCCGGAGTCATCAACCTGGACAAGCCCTCTAACGTATGTTATCATTGCTAATAATTGAATTGATGACCATGTGTGCTGATTTGCGCGTAGCCCTCCTCTCACGAGGTCGTCGCTTGGGTCAAGCGTATGCTCCGGTATGCAATCCCATTCCATTCTCTAGCTCGCACGATCGCGATGCATCGTATGCGATTCGCTCCCCGAAATCGAAGACGAATCGACGGCAATGGCATCCTCTTAAGCGGACCGCGATGGCTATACGGGCAGATGTTCACGACGTGGCGCGCACGTGTACGGCCAGGCTTTTGCGAAACACAGACAAGGATTGGTACAACGTGGAACACGATTCCAACGTCACGACATGTCTGTTCAGGCTGCATCATCGCGAGGCTGTAAGAACAAGGCACAGCGTCATTATCGATTTGCATGCCGACTTGAGAAGTTTTCGCGGGAGGCTGTGCTGGGAACCGACCATCATGGATTGCCCTGGGAAGTGTCGTCACAATTCGCGGGAACTGCCATTGCCGTCAGTTTGTCAACGAAAGGAACGATCGAACGATTTCGGGGAGCCGCAAGCTTGGCTTTTGCCAAACTTATGGTTGGAATGAAGAAGGCATTGCTAATTCATTTTTGCACAGCGTTGAGAAGACTGGTCACAGCGGTACCCTTGATCCCAAGGTCACTGGTGAGTAGCGACTCGTCCCACATTGACGTCTCGAACGTGTTTTGCTAACTTTCTCAGGATGTTTGATTGTTTGGTTAGTAGCAACCTTCCAATTCCGACGAACCGCATCCTTGAGGAATTGCGACTGACGAAATTTTCTCATTGCAGCGTCGACCGCGCCACCAGACTCGTCAAGTCTCAGCAGGGCGCCGGTAAGGAGTACGTTGCCGTCATCCGCCTCCACGACAAGCTGCCTGGCGGTCAGGCCCAGTTTGCTCGCGCTCTCGAGAGTATGTTCAATCCAACCTCACCGCAACTGCCGACATCATCGTCTGACTCGTGATCTAGCTTTGACTGGTGCCCTCTTCCAGCGCCCTCCTTTGATCTCTGCCGTCAAGCGTCAGCTGCGTATCCGTACCATCTACGAGACCAAGCTGATCGAGTTCGACAACGTGAGTAGATCCACTCCTGTCTTAGAAATATTGCTGACCGCGATTTTAGGATCGTCATCTCGGTGTCTTCTGGGTTTCCTGCGAGGCCGGTACTTACATCCGTACCCTCTGTGTCCACCTTGTACGTAACGTTAAGAAGATCATTCAGCCTTGTTCTGATTGCTTACATGAAATAGGGACTTCTGTTGGGTGTTGGTGGCCACATGCAGGAGCTCCGCAGAGTGCGCAGTGGTGCCATGGACGAGTCCAAGGGCATGGTCACTCTGCACGACGTGCTTGACGCTCAGTGGATGATGGACAACACCAGGGATGAGTCTTACCTGCGTAAGGTCATCTCTCCCCTGGAGACTCTCCTCACTGGCTACAAGCGTATTGTTGTCAAGGACAGTGCTGTAAGTTATTCCCGTTCATTGCAACCCAACCGCCCCTCACGGCCGATGCGACTTTGTGGATTATGTCTTAGACCGATTGGCGCACGAAAACAGCTGCATCCGATACTGACGTACTTCCAGGTCAACGCTGTCTGCTACGGTGCTAAGCTTATGCTTCCCGGTTTGTTGCGATACGGTGAGTTAAGCTTCATAACAACGTTACCAGGATACAGTGACATACTGACACCCTGCACAGAGTCCGCCATTGAGGTCCACGATGAGGTCGTCCTCATGACCACCAAGGGTGAGGCTATTGCCATCGGCATTGCCCAGATGTCCACCGTCGAGATGTCAACATGCGGTTTGTCCTCCTCCGTCACTGTACATTGACGATCCATAACTGACCCGAGACCAGATCACGGCGTTGTCGCCAAGGTCAAGCGATGCATCATGGAGCGTGACCTTTACCCCAGAAGATGGGGACTTGGCCCTCTTGCATCGGAGAAGAAGAAGATGAAGGCGGACGGCAAGCTGGACAAGTTCGGACGCCCGAACGAGGCCACCCCCGCCAAGTGGGTGTCTGAGTACAAGGACTTCAGCGCTCCTGCCGGTGATGCGGCGGCGGCTGCATCGGCTGCGCCGGCCACTCCCCAGAAGGTGGTCGAGACCGTCTCTACCAGCACTGTCGTCACCCCTGCCAACAACGAAGAGGACGGCAAGAAGCGCAAGAAGCACGAGGGTGAAACTCCCGACGAGCGTGCCGAGCGCAAGCGCAGAAAGGCTGAGAAGAAGGCAGCCAAGGCCGCGAAGAAGGCTGCCAAGTCAGGCGAAGCTGACGATGATGACGACAGCGAGTAAGCTATTGTTGCGCTGCATCTTACCTCGATTGGCTCGATACCAAGTGTTTGTTGAACAATGGTCGGCGGTTGGCTGTTGTACCATAAAATTGGCTTTGGCAAGTGGCGTTTGGTTTCTCATCATTTTCTCTCTCCCGTTGAACATAGTACGGACTGGCTGGATAGGAGTAGATAGGTCCTATATGAAGAAAAAAAGTGGCGACTACAGCTGCTTGATCAGTTCAAACCAAAAAAAGTTCTCGACCGGTCGAGAATGAGACGAGAAGCACATGGCAGCGCAAAATGTCACGAATCGATGTTTTAGGCGGTTGAAACGGAAACACGGAAACCCTTGTTGGCGGACTTACGTAGTCCCAGCAGGACCCCGGCGGGTTTTCAGACAGCAGCTCAGTCGGGTCCGAGCCAGCGTGGATCTCATCCGAACGATTTCTGTTTGGGAATCTCAGTCATAAACAGCGACAATATACGTGTTCCGTCCATCGTCCGAAGGCGCTTTCCCTGAGAGGACACCAAAGACAGGGAAGCATTGTCACCAAGCATGTCTCAGGCCACATGCGCTGGCCAGTCACGGAAACAAGGACAACTGCCACCCGCCCTCCTTGATGCCTCATGGAATTGGGATAATGCAACCAAGAACCACGCCGTAACTGGGTATAATTACTTTAGCGGATCCTCAATGCCCACCCCTGAGATGGCAGCACGTCACCCCGCCTTTTTCTTCTCTCCTAGTGATGCGTGTCTCTGGTGTCGTTGCCACGTTGGGTGGGAGGGGCACCGGGGAGGGGAGGTGAGTGAGTGAGTGACCTTGAGACCTTGGGACCTTGGGTTGCGCTCTCACAGCCCCTCTCCAGGATCACGGATTTGCCAGTCGCGCCTCAATCCCTCGTGCCCAGTTGCCCTGCTTCGCCCATGCCCGATCAGCGGGGCCGACACCGCCAGTTGGCGATCCCCTGTCGACCCCCGTCACCACCGACATCCCGGTTCCAGGCCAACCCAAGAGCCTCCATGACGACCAACTTTTCTCTCTGACCCCCTTCCCCCCTAACGTGGGTAGCCCACATGGCAGCCAGCACATAGGGCCTAGCAGCCGACTGCCGGATGCGTGTAATCCTCCCGAGGGGCTTTTTTTTTCTTGTCCGTCTGTCATGTTTTGCTGCTATTGATCTGCTAGCCTAGCAGCTGCAGTTTTATGGGCTGAAGCCTAAAGAGGATTTGCTATCTGACCACACATCTGACGCGCGCCCAGCCCTAGGAAGAGCAATTTTAAGCAGCATAACCTGGGCGGAAATGCAAGGCGATTTTTGACCTTGGAAGCAGCGGGAAGCAAGTTCGGAAGCAAGGCGAGAAGAGAAGCAGCTGTAAGGTGGGAGCAGCAGCACCGGAGAGGCTCTAGCTTCTGTTTTTTTTTTTTTTTTTTGCTGGTTCGTGCAGTTCCCGTCGGGTATCCGGTCGAGCAAGACGCTGCCACGCACTCACTCACACTTCTCACCCCCGGCCCACCTGTTTCAAGCATCTGCTTTGACGTGAATGGAACAAACCCACCTAGGGCCAGCTCCCAAGTCTCTGGGCAATGCGGATCGGGAATGTGAGATTACCACTGCAAATGCGGGTGGAGGTGTGTGTGTGGCTGTCGGTTCTTGCTTGTCGTCGTAGTAAAGGTGTGTGGTGTGGTGTGGTGTACTTGGAGCGTGTACCTCGTAGGTGTGTGAGTGAATATAGTAAGGTCTAAGGAGGCATGTCGTTCCTGCTCTCAATACCGTTCTCGTCTCGGGATGTAGCTGGAGCTTGGAGCTGGCGCAGCTGCTGCTGCTCTCTCCCACATCTCGTCCTTTTCGTTCGAGTACAAGTAGGACCTCGCTCGCACGCACCTCGAGACCGGACAGCTCTTGTTTTTCCTCTCTGCTTCTCGAATACAGTTCGCTATGACATTCATGACGGCAGCACTTGCTTCGAAGTAATGTGTACTCGGTGTTGGCAAAGCTAAGTAATAGACCACCGTCCAATTCCTTGAGAGAAAGACAGAACGAAAGCGAATACCCAAGAGAGACCCAAGACCACCCACGACACAGACACTCCTCCTCTCATCACATATACATCAGCATCCCAAGGTCTTTTTTTTCTGCTCAGACTGCAACTTTGTTTAGCTCCACGAGCGCATCACCTGGCTGTTGCTGTTCTTTTTTTGTTTACACTTTGTCCGGTTTTTTTACGAGAGAGATACCTTATATAATTGTATCGTTTCTTTGTTTATTATATATACCCTCAGACCGAGAGAACAATGCTCCCAACATCATCACTATTGGCCGCCGGCCTGTGGTGCTTGGCCGGCTTACAACCAGCCCTGAGCGCACCCTCAAAGATCGACGCCCTCTACATTGTCGGCAGACAAGACAAGGTCATTGAGCCCAGACTCAACCGTGACTTCCCGGACCCGGCGCTGATCCAGGCCGGCGACGGTAACTGGTACTCCTTCGCGACCAGCAACAACGACAAGCAGATCCAGGTCGCCAAGGCCGCCGAGATCTCGGGCTCCTGGGAGTGGCTCGACATCGAGGCGCTCCCAGACGGCGGCTGGACGACGGGCAAGAACACCTGGGCGCCGGACGTCAGACGGCTCGACAACGGGTCGTACATCATGTACTACTCGGGCGAGGTCGTCGACGGCGGCGGCAGGCACTGCATCGGCGTGGGCATCTCAGACGCCATCACGGGGCCGTACGTCCCGACCAAGGAGCCGTGGGTGTGCCCGTTCGACCAGGGCGGCGCCATCGACGCCGCTGGCTTCTACGACGAGTCGACCAAGAAGCGGTACGTAGTGTACAAGGTGGACGGCAACAACGTGGGCAACGGCGGCGACTGCAACAACGGCGTGGAGCCGCTCGTCGGGACGCCCATCATGCTGCAGGAGGTCGAGGCGGACGGGTACAGCAAAGTTGGCGATCCGGTGCAGATCCTCGACCGGACGGCGGCGGACGGCCCGCTGGTGGAGGCGCCGGACCTGGTGCGCACCGACGATGGGCTGTACATCCTCTTCTTCAGCAGTTTTTGTTTTAACTCGGACAACTACAACGTCAACTACGCGACGAGCCGCGACATCAAGGGCCCCTACGTGCGGCCTAGCCGGATGCTGCTCAAGACGGGCGACTTCAACCTCACAGCCCCGGGAGGCGCGACGAGCGTTGCCGGGGGAGGGCAGATGCTCTTCCACGGCGACTGCGCGGAGGGGAGGTGTCTCTACCAGACGCAGTACTCCGTCACCGGCAGAGATGTAATCATCAGCTGAGCGAGACAGAGAGAGAAAGGTAAAAAGAAACGAAACGAAACGAAAAGACGAAAGAGGAAATAATTTCTGTAATCATATTTTTTGTGTTACACACTCACAGCATCATCTCAGTTGTGTATCCTTACTTATTTCTCTTCTTGGGGGAGGAAGGATCTCAGCGAGCACCCAGCGTTTTGGACACACATATTTGTGCGGGTTTTGCAAAGGAAAGTCTAAAAGAGACTTCATACATGATTCGGGGGCATACAGGACATTCGTTTTTTACATTTCTTGTGCGGGCGTTTGGAGGACTCTGCATCATATAGGCGATGAAGGCCCAACCGGTCGTTTTCACGAGACAAATGACGAAGAACATATCATACAAACCAGAAATCGGAACCAGCCGCAGACCGTGAACACACCATTTGGTAAGCGACCGTTGCGCGAACCGGAAGGCAATTGGATGCCTCGACTGTAGAGTTTGCGGTTGGTGCGGCGAATGGGACGGACGTCTTTCAGTGAGCACACCGTCAGCTCCGACTCGGCGGCGAAGCAAAGTCAGGACAAGCTTTGAGTTGCGAAAAAGAAAAGGTTCGACGCAGCTCAGTAACTGGGCCCCAATGCCAACCTGCCGAAAGGGGACAGCTTCTCTGGTTCGCATCGAACTTTGTAATGAGAGGCAGGGAACCCTGGGGTTGGCGACATGGTCCCACCCCCTAATAGCTAAAGTCAAGTAAAAGGGTGAAGAGGAAGGGGGGAGGGATAAGAGGGATAAGACAGGGCCCGGGCTGTGATGCCGAACGACTATGCATTGACAATTCGATGTTTTGGGGGCGCTTGAACGACAGGCAGTGTTCAGTTAAGGAAAAGAAGGTAGGCGGGAATCCGGGAAGAAAAGGGAGCATTGACTGAGTGATCGTCGCGACTGTGCTGCGGACGACTATGCCCCCACTTGGGGCCCGCAGTGGACCGAATGAACCAACACCACACTGAACATCGAACACACTCAGAAGCTGAACTGATCAGAGCACGTTGAGTGAAGCTGAGTGGGAAGGTGAACCGAGCTCGCGGCTTTAAGTGGGGTGCTTTAAAGGGCAGAGCACCGACATCAATCATGGATGGGGCCCAAAGACACTGACTGGAACTCCTCAGGACTCAGGACTCAGAACTCAGGAGAAATATTCCGAGGATCAGCGGTGTTCGGGTTCCATTCTCTGTGATCGGTAAGCGCCCGGGCTAGATCGAAAAGGGCTGACTGTCACCTGCGTCCAACCACAGTCATCTCCAAACGCTCGTCTGCGATTGGTCACCAGGGGGGGGAGAAGGACGCAGGACCCGTCACCTCATCGCAGTCGTGCGCATCTCGCAGCCGCCAGCGACCGTGATTACTCACACGCACACTGCCGAGCATTCTTGCGCCAGGCACAGGCACGCAACCCGCGAGAGACGCTGCAGAGAAAGGACACTATCGAATGCCGCGCTACCCCATCTGGCGCCTGCGGGAGAGCTAGTTGGTTGTCGGTTGGCAAGTGTCCGCTGTTAGTCGTGCCTGAGAGGTTGCAACGGCGCACGTCGTTGGTTCGTCCTGCAAGTGCCAGGAACGGTGCCGCTGGCGCTTGTGTTGGTGATGTGCGCCGTTCGTCAGGCGAGCTTCCAGCAAACATCGTCGGCTCTCTCTGGCAGGCGGCGTTTGCTGTGCTGCTTGGGGACCGAAGTCCGGGGTCATTGCCACTTTCCTTTCCTTTGGGACTTGATCGTGCAGGCTCATTGGCTCCTTTCTTGAGAACATCACCACACCCTCTGTCGATGAATTGAATACTAACTAACCCACTCCAGGTCTCGCAGCCGGGCGGCAGGACCATGGCCCAGTCCCAACTATGCTCATCTCAAGTAGGCCTGCGTCGATGAAGCCATCCGCCTCCCCATACATTCGGAATCCTGCCCATTGGCTCCGTCCGGCTGCGTTCTGCGGGCGACTCCAGACCGTCACCTTACCATCCACACGTTCCTGCAGCTGCCCATGTCTGATCAACATGGACGGCAAGAACTTATATCACCGTTCCCAGGTCCCGAGCCTCATCCTACTGAAGCTTCCCTCTCTCGTGATTCTCTCCTCTGAGCTTATTCCATTTTCGCGCGTGTCTTTGTTTTGCAGGCGTACAGGCAGGATCGTTACCTAAATGTCACATTGAGATACCCTCTTCCCTTTGCCTCACCTTATTCAATTGTAATCTGAGCAAGGCGCTGGAAGTCTTGTTTCTCACATCCTCTTCACCAACACTCGTTTCTTTCCGATTCCGGAAAACGCACATCAACAATGGCCGTCCGCACCACCACCCTCGTCCTCCTCACATCCCTCCTGCCGAGGTATGTCGCAGGTCTGCAGGTCACGCCCGACTCGCCCTGCGCCTCCTTCTGCCTCGACTCCAACGACCTCGACTACTCGGACCCCAACTCGTCAAACACCAGGAACAAGGACATCACCTGCGATGACAGCAAATACCAGACAGAGAACGCAGGCCGCAAGTTCCAGCAGTGCGTGAGCTGTCTGCAGGACAGCAACTTTGTCAAGGGGGGCGAGAATGACCAAGCCTGGTTCTTGTGTAAGTCAATAGGTCGTCGTTCACATGGCGAGTTTAGACGCTAACTCATGGCAAGATAATATGAGATACTCGTTTGACTACTGCGTGTTCGGGTACCCAAACGCCACCGACACCGGCGGTGGTCCCTGCATGACCTCCACGGCCTGCGGTGCTCTTGAGGCCGCTCTCACGGACGGCGATCTGGACCCGTCGTCCGGGCAGTACTCATACTGCGATGCAGACGGCGGCGCCATACTCGGCTCCGCCTACGACAAATGTCTCTCCTGCGTCAGGGCAGGTGGTGAGCACTACTACCTGGCGAACTGTAATTCAACCCCCTCTACGACGTCTTCATATTCATCTCTCTAATATCCTCTAGATCTAGTAGCCCTCGGCGCAGGCTGCCAACAGAGACCAGACCCGGGGACACTCATCGGCCTCAACCAGACCGTCTTCACAAAAGGCGTCATCACCGTTGTCGACCCCAAGGATGCAGCCTCTGCCGACAAGAAAAACAATACAAGCATCCCCATGACGACGATCATCGGCATCGTCGTGGGCGCCGTCGTGTTGCTCCTCCTCATCGCTGGATGCGTCTTCATCCAGTACCGCAAACGCAGGGCTCGCCGAGGGATCAACCCCGAGCTGTCCCGCAGAGCAAAGGGCCACCGCCCCGTCTCATCCCTCTCCTTCCGATGCCAGACGCACCTCACCCCCAAGACGCCAAACTTCTTCCCCGTCGAGGAGGAAGAGATGCAGAGCGAGAAGGCCCGCATGCAGCTCCAACAACAGCAGCAGCAGCAAGCCTACTCGCCGCATACCACACCGCAGGACCCCTGGGCCCCAAGCACAATGTTCTTCTACCGCTCCCCAAGCCCGACAAACCTCACCGACAAGAAACACAAAGACGCCCTCCCCCTGACAACGATCAAAACCTCCCTCCCCATAATGCCCCTGAAATCCCACTCCCCGCGCCACAACGCCTCGCCGGAAGACTACACCCCGACCTCGACAACCTCCACGGCGCCCCTCATCCCCCTGCGCCCCTACATCCCCTCAGAACACGGCTTCACCTCCCCGTCGACAGGCTACGCCGCGACCTTCGCCCCGCAGTCGCAGACGACGTACTCCTCCCCGACGTCGGGGAACACCGCCAGCCCGCTGATGAGCCAGGGCGGCTGGCCCGCGCCGCAGAGGCACCACCAGATCCCGACGATAGACTCCCTCCCCGCCACGGAGCCGGCGAGGACCATCGGGATCGTCGTCAAGGACAGGGCGAGGCCGATGCCCAAGAGGGTCACCTCGCTCGGGGGCAGCCCGGTCGAGAGCCAGAAGATTCAGACTTCTTTTCCGCCGCCGCCGGGGGGCAAGAAGAGGTGACAAAGTGGTCTTTCTGTGTAGTTTGAACGTTTTCGTCTTTTTTTATACGGTGAGCGAGGAGCATTGGAAAACGGGAGTTTTCAGGCGTGGAAAGGGGGGGACTTATTTATCTGCACATACAGTCAATCATATAGACAAACACGTAATGCATGAGAACATATACTGAAGGACGATCCAAACCAGTCTCTTCTAAGGGTATTGTATGCCCGTGATTTTTACCTGGAAAACAAAAAAAAAAGGAAACAGTTATGGGAACCCAATCATTTACATTCGCACACGCACTCCGTTCCCGGGAAGAGAAAAGCCGCTCAACGCCTTTGCTTATGCAATCCCCGCCTCCTTGCTCATCAGTTCCGCCCCTTAGGCCACGGCGAGCTAGCCCTGCTCGCTTCCTCCGCCTGCATTATGTCGTTCTGTTCCCTGAACCATTCCGTCCCTTCGTCGAGATCCACCCTCGAACTCCTCAGCGATTCAAGGTTCTCCCTCGCCTCCCGGATGATCCTCTCCACTTCGGCGTTGCTGGACGGGCGCTTCTTGGCGCGGGCGTCCTGTGATGGCGAAGCCGCGCTGTCAGTGGGCCTCTTCCTCTTACTAAGCTGGGAGTTCCCGTTGCTTTGCTCGGCGGCGGCGCTGCTGCTGTTAAGAGACTGCGAGAAGCGCCGACGAGCCTCGGCCGCTTTGTCGAGGTCTGCCGACACGCTCCTCCTCCGCTCGGTGGTGTCTCTGTCCAGACCGAAGGAGCCGAGGCCACTGTAGCGTTTGCCGTTGTACCGCATTTCGTCAGCGATTGCTTCCGGGAGAGCAGACCCGTTGGGCATCGTCACGAGGCCCATAGCCTTCAGCCTCCAACGATCGGACACCTTGCTGACGCGCTTCGGTGATGCTTCGGACGGTGTATAGCGTGACGACGCTGAATGAGCCGACATTGGAGGCAAAGACCTGCGGAAGTCTACACTGCTGCCGAATTCCGCACGAATAGCCTGTGTCTTTGCGCCGCCCGGCCTGGCCGAGACCGACTTGGAGAGACTGTTTGTCGATGTGGTTCTGGCCGGTGGCGGCGGTGTCTTGAATGTGTCGTTGATTGAAGGAGCTTGGATGACTTCAGCGATTGCGGCACGCTCATCTGTAACGCCAGAGAAGATACCGGTTGCGAAAAGGGCCTCTGCTTCGGCCTGGAGGTCTTCTGGCGGGTCGTCTTTCTTAAGTTGCAGGATCTCTCTGAGTTCCTCGACTGGATCAACGCCATGCTGCTCCACCAATTTCCTCCGCGCTTCAGCGACACGGGCGGCCTTCTTCCTTTTCTTCGTCTCCTCCTCTCGCATTTCCTTCTGTATCCTCCTCATCTCCTCTCGCTCATGCCTACGAATTTTGCTCAGACGAAGATTTCGGGCAATCTTCTTCCACTGGTAAAAGTATCTGACTGAGAGGGTGCGAACACGGAACTCTCGAGCCTCCGCGAGCGCTTTCTCCTCCTCTTCCTTTTGTATCCTCTCCTCTTCTTCGCGATGGTACTTTTCAAAGGCATCTGAAACAATTTGCTCGACCATGAACTTTTCGAACTCATGGATCAAGCCATTGTCACCTTTCACGAACCATTTTGCAAAGTCGCCCATAACATCTTGCTTCGGCAACGGGGCAGCCACTGGTGGTTTGGGAAGAGGTGCAGGGGTAAAAGCCGGGGCCGGAGTAGAAGTCGTAGCAGGGGCCGCTGGGAAAGGGCTTGCTTGAGGTGCCGGTACTTGTTTAGGAGTGGGTGGCGTATCGCTTGGCTGGAAGTTGAACGTCGGCAATGGAGACTGACCTGATGGCGGCGCGGGAGAGGGTAGTTTGGGTAGCTGTGGTGTTGCAGATGTGAGGCCGCTGAACGGGCTTTGCGCGGGGGTTGGCTTTGGCTGCTCAATCGGAGGCTGTGTAGGAGCTGGCGCGCTTTGAGTAGGCAAAGGGGGTTGTGTCGATTCCGCTGGGTTCACAGGCGGTTGGAATGAGATGCCAGAGAAGGGAGATGCTGCAGATGGTGCTCCAGCTGCGGCTCCAGCGAAAGGGCTCGGAGGCTTTGAGCCACCGGACGCACCTCCCAGAGGAAACTGTGGTGTGGGTGGCGTCACAGTAATTGCTGGCGAAGAACTGTCTGTCGATGGTGCCGTTGGCTTCGGTAAGGCGGTCTGGCCGGCTTCCTGCGTCTTTTGCTGAGCGCTTGGCCCAAATCCAGAAGACGCAAACGAAGGGAAGGCGGGTGCAGAAGGTTTGGAAGCTCCATTCGGTTGCGCTGGTGGCGCGAACGGACTGCCGCCGAAGGGAGAAGTTCCAGGTGCTGGACTGGGCTGGGCAAACGGACTCGACTTCGCAGCGAAAGGATTCGGAGCAGGCGCTTCTGTTGATGGCGCTGGTGGGTTCTGCGCAGAGAATGGGTTAAAGGGGTTTGACGGCGCGTCATTCCCTTGGAAGCCGTTGGTTGCTGTGAAATTTGAAGTTAGCTTATGTTCCTCTCGTTCATGGGTATGCCCCCGCTTGTCTCGAACGCGACGATCTGGACGTTTTGGCGGCCCAAAACGCCTGGGTTTGCGTGGGTTGGTCGATGTGCGCATGATGTTAAGGTTACTAGGCCAATATTTTGGCTTCTAAGATTCCATGATAATGTTGTACTGTCCACAGAGTACAAGCAGTCCGAGGTTTTGACGGAGTTGACTTGCGAAGAGTAAAGCGGGGGCGATTTCGAAAAGGGCATTAAATGACACATAGTGATGAAGGTTGAAGTGATGGTAAGAGTGTTCTTTACCTTTGTCGAATGGTGACGCTCCTGCTGGATTGGTCGGGGTGGCTCCTGACGTAGCTGAAAAGGGAGACTTGAACACCCCGTTGCCGTTGGCCACGGGCTGAACGGGTTTTGGAGCAGGTTTAGATGCATCGCTGACAAACAGACCATTGTTGTTCGAGGCAAAAGGTGATTGTTCTGCGGGCGATGATTCGTCTGGTATAGTGCTGTGTATGACTTCCGGAAGGCTGCGTGATCCTCGCTTTCGTTCTACCAGGTTCCGGGAAAAGCTGTGCTGGATTCTAGGCCAGGTCAGGCGGCTCGAGGTGTCTAGGTACTGGACCAGCTCGCCAGAAGGTGATTCCCCATCCACAAAGGTCAATCCGTGTTGTTCGGCAAACTCGACAGCCTGGGCCTC
Source organism: Colletotrichum chrysophilum (assembly GCF_026319265.1). Lineage (NCBI taxonomy): Eukaryota > Fungi > Ascomycota > Sordariomycetes > Glomerellales > Glomerellaceae > Colletotrichum > Colletotrichum chrysophilum. The sequence continues at coordinate 666,216 of NW_026517288.1, read as the reverse complement.
CGTGTCAAAGTTGAGGAATCGATTAAGTGCTGAAGGCGTGATGTCTTTCGCTCCGTGCCTAGGTCGGGTATACGCCTTCTTCAAAGATCGAAGTGCCGAACGACGTAATTGGCCAAGATGAATTTCTGCGAAACATGCCATCGTGTAGGATACTCGGCGGCTTTCGACAATCTTGAAATAGGTCCGGTGCGCAGCCGATACTGCCATAGACGGTGCAGAGCCAAGAGGCCCGTGGAAATCTGCAGAACTCTGCAAGCTTTCCACAAGAGACACAGCTGTCCTGATCTCGTCCGAATCTGCCCAAAACCGCGAGTCACCCCATTCCTTCTGAACGTCATCCAGGATGTTTGGCTTATTCGCGCTGAAAAGCAAGTGATAGGCCCTGAACTCGGGTTCGTTTTCGCAAATCACGCCGTGTGGTTTGCAGTCGTCGTATGCGAACATCAACGAGAGCAAAGCCTTGCCCAGTTGTTCGATTTCCTGTTGTTCTGAAAAGTCTTCAGGCCTGAAGCCTTCCTGAGAGAGCAAGTGAAGCGATGTGACGTGGAATCTGGCAATCGTCTCGAGGCAGTAAACTTGGTCCTTCATTTCTGCCGGAGCCATTGTGGAGTGGAAGATGAAGTCGCGCCGAATGGCACGCGTCCTGTCCCATAGAAAACCATGCAACACAGGAAGGTTGTCGTCTGTTTGTAGTAGGTCGTCGATCAAGTAGTCCAAGGTTTTCCTCAATGCCGCCGTAGATCTGACGTCCATCGGTAGTGGAGCTTCCTGTCCAGCCGCGGATCGAGCAAGCTTCTTCACCATCTTTGAAGTAACAGCAAACGTCGTGGCTGAGTTCTTCTCGGGGAATTGTACGTCGAACTCGGTAATGCGCGTGATTTTCTCGAAGTCGGGGCACATGGCGTCGCAAATGCCTTTGAAGTCGATCGCGTCTTCTAATCGCTTGGGTTTGTCGGGATCGTCAATCAAGCCCGCGCGCATCAACGATGTCCTAGCACGATCGCGGTAGGTCTTGTAGTCTTCCCTGAACTTGGCCATCGCGGCCTTTTGCTTCGTGTTTCCCGGATCGGCAGGCCATTTTGGCGGCGCGATTCCATCCTTCTTCAGCTGAGCAAAGATCCGCTCCGAGTACGGTGTGCCATCGCCGCCAGTGCCGCCGTTCGCATCGTCGGTCTCGTAGTCGGTAGAGTCCGCGCCTTTGTGGGAGTCAGTATTTTGAGAGCCGAAGCCACCACGCGACTGTGATGTACCAAAGCCTTTCGCGCCTCTCGTCGCGCCATTCGACCTCGCGCCTGCCGCCTGCGCGGTCTTCTTCTTCCAATCGCCGGGTGTGTTCGTCTTTGTGTTTTTTCGCCTGCGATTGTCGTCTGAGCTCGCGCCGTCGCCGAAGGGATTGACGCCCTTTCGCTTCGTTGAGAGGGTCGTCATTTCGACAGGTTGAGTCTTGTGGTTGCGTTTCGACCGCTTCCCACCGCCGGCGCCAGCCCCATCGAGGCCGGAACCGTAATGATGCTCAGAAGGCTTTCCTCCAAAGCCTCCTGATGATGATGCTCCGAACGGCGATGAAGTTCTGTCGGGTCTGCTTGGAGGAAAGGAGACCGACGTCATGTCGAAGTCGCGGCTGGACTTCAAAATGGAAGCAGCGAAGCAGCTGGCGTGAGGGTGGAGAACTGGGATGGAGCTGGCCAGCGTTTGCCGCGTGTTCGGCGCGCTTAGCCAATCGGCGTCTATTCAGACCCACAAATATTTCGAGGCGGGGTGTGTTTAATGCTTAAACACACGCCCGTTCAGGAAGGCGCTTTGGAATTTGCGACGGTGAATAAACGATCCAATTCACTGCTCAAGCGACTTCCAAGGTCAAGTTTAATTCGAGGGAGCTAACGACATTGACATATTTTACGAAAGCTCAGTGGGTACAGTGAGTCGAGGTGATCGAAAGAGGAATCTATTTGGGTGTCGTTTGCTCATTACAGAATCATCTCATGCAGATTATTCTGACATGAAATGAAGGGTATCTCGGTTTCAGCATCTAGATGGCGCTGAATGCCTCAGATATTCAGACTTCAACCCCGTCCGCTAACATGTGCCTTTCCACGCAGGCGAGCTGGGCCAAGGCCCCTTCTAATCTCGTCCAGCTGCTCGAGTCCACTCTGTGCCTTGTTCTTCTTGTTTGTCCTCTTTCCAGGCTTGGTGTAGCTGCCAAGGAAATCATCCATGATGCTATCAAAGTCACCTCTGGTGGGACCCGTGACACTGGACACCGTTGACATTTCCGAGACTGAAGCCATGTCGTCGCCGCCCATCTCACTTGTGTACTCCTCCTCGATCCTGTCGAACCTAGCATCCAGAAGTGTGAGCTGTTCTGTCCTGACCATTGATGATGAGGTCATGGAGTAGGTAGAAGGGTTCGTGAGGGCACCCTTTCTCTTCTTCTTACGGCCGCCCATCGTTGTCGTTGTCCAGATGGAGGACTGTAACTCAGATGGAGCAGCCTTGGCTTGGGGCTTGCCCTCCTTTTGATCCTTCTTAAACTTCTTGAAGTCCTCGAGCCAGTCTTCGTTCTGATGCTCTGGCAGTGCCTCTCCCTCGACCGCAGCAACAGGAACCAGCTCAGGCACGCCGTCCTCCTTATACTCCTTGTTTGGCTTCGCCGTTGCATCTGATTCCCAGCCGTCATCGTCGTCATAGTCGTATTGCTCCTCGAACTCATATTCGTCGATCTCCTGATTGTCCTTGGCCAGTTGCTGGAAAATGTCATCATCCTCATCATCCACGAACGCCTCGTCCTCCAGTGCCTCCAGAACTTCACGCAACCGAGGATCCATGTCAGGTTGGAATCCGGCAATCGCATCGGGTATGTTTTGCTGAGACTGGTAGTTCATGCGCGAGAGGTTCTTTGACGGAAGGACGGACTCGTCGAGGATGGCCTCGCTCCTATGCTCGAGATCCATCTGGCGCAAAGCGTCCTCGAGAGATTGCGGTTGCTTTCCCTTGCCCTTGTTCGCTGTGGCTGAGCCCTCAACCCAGACGGCCTCGCCACCGCCCTGGTTGAGGTCGCGCATATGCTGCATGTAGTCATACTCGGTGTCGTCGTAGTAGATTCCATACTCTGCGGCCTCGCCCTCATTGTCTCGAATGCTAGCGGCATCAGACCCAAGGTCGGATGCAAGATCGCTCAGGTGTTTGCCCTTGTCACCACCGCGCTGGGCGACAGGGTTGAGAACCATGGACGGCGCATTTTCGTCGTGGATGAGCGGGTCATTTTGGGGACGGTGGACGAGGGTGAAATGCTGCGCACTCTTCTTGTCGCTATGAAAGGGAAAGTCAGTCCGAGGCGCACATCTTCAGAAAACAGACAAAGACTCACATCCACTTTCCCTTCGCCATATTTGCTGATGTTGATACTTCGTGGCAATCAACAAGCTAGTGGTGTCGGGTTTCCGGGCTCAAAGATTGAATGTGTGGGACGAACGGAAGTACCCCTCGATCGCATGCGCACCTGGACGGGCCTCGAAAAAAAAAAGTCCCTTGGTGGGATGGCTTTTTTCTGCGCTTATCGTATGTTATCGTTCTATCGATAAGAGTCCAAGCGGCCGAAAAGGGTTTTTACTTGCAGCGGGGGACTTTTTTGCCCCGCGACCTACGCCATTAATCAGCGGGGCATTGCATTCTCTTCTGACCGTTTGCGACGGGCTCCCACTTTCTACTATTACTCATATTCAACTCGCTCTCTTGAGCAAATCCTATTTTTTTCGTTGGAATATCATTCGAGAAACACCGCAATAATGGTTCTCGCCAAGTCGAAGAAGACGTCCGGTTTGGGCAATGCCCTCATGAACGACCGCTTCGGCAAGGGTCGTGGCACGGACAGAAAGAAGGGCTCATCCATCACGCGAGTGAACCATGCCACCGGAGAAGAGGTAAAATGATAGCCCACAATCATCGCGCAATCATAGCAGTGTTGACAGTGTAATAGTACCTCACGAACGAGCGACAAGAGGCAGCATGGGTCAAGATGCGATCGGTCACGGAGCAAGGCGCTCTCGACGAATTCCTTGCGACAGCAGAGTTGGCTGGAACGGACTTCACCGCCGAGAAGATGAACAACATCAAGATTATACACACCGACCAGAAGAACCCCTATTTGCTTTCCGGAGCCGAGGAGCGGGGTGTGATTGCCAAGCAGAAGGCTCACAAGGGACGACTGACCGTACCGAGAAGACCGAAGTGGGATGCGTCCACTACACCTGAAGAGCTGGACAGAGCAGAGAGGGATAGTTTCTTGAACTGGCGCAGAGGTCTTGCTGAGTTGCAGGAGAACAACGATCTGCTGATGACACCATTTGAGCGAAACCTCGAGGTTTGGAGGCAGCTTTGGCGTGTTATTGAGCGTTCGGATCTTGTGGTTCAGATTGTCGATGCGCGAAACCCACTGATGTTCAGATCCGAGGACTTGGAACAATATGTGAAGGAGATCGACACGAAAAAGGAGAACCTCCTCCTCATCAACAAGGCGGATATGTTGACGCTCACCCAACGAAAGACGTGGGCCAAGTACCTGAAGGAGAACGGTATTGCTTACAGATTCTTCTCTGCATTCCTCGCAAAGGAACTTCAGGAGTCGATGGAAAGCGACGAAGAGGAGGAGGAGGATGAGCCCGAAGCCGGCAGCAGCTCTCAAGCCAAGCCCGCGGCGACGAAAGCTGAAGCTGACGAGGAAGAGTCAGAGAGCGATGACGGAGAGGAAGGTGGTGCTGAGACAAGTGCTGAGGCCGGTGCTGAGACTACACAAGAACAAGTCGAGCTCGAAGATGAGGACACAAGGATCCTGACGGTCGAGGAGCTGGAAGATATCTTCCTGAGCCATGCCCCTGAGAATGCCGGTATGTTGATGCAAGTGTCTCCAATATCAACAGAGAAGCTAACTGCCAAAACCTAGACCCTGGCCACAAGATGCAGATTGGTCTGGTTGGATACCCCAACGTCGGAAAGTCCTCCACCATCAACGCTCTGATCGGCGCCAAGAAGGTGTCTGTCTCCTCAACACCAGGAAAGACAAAGCACTTCCAGACCATCCACCTCAGCGACAACGTTGTGCTGTGCGATTGCCCTGGTCTTGTTTTCCCCAACTTTGCAAGCACCAAGGCCGACCTCGTTTGCAACGGTGTCCTGCCTATTGATCAACTGCGCGAGTTCACCGGCCCCGCAGGCCTCGTCACTAGGAGAATTCCCAAGCCATTCCTAGAGGCTGTTTACGGAATCACCATCAAGACCCGCGCAATTGAGGAGGGTGGCACTGGAATTCCCACTGCACAGGAGCTGCTTGCTTCTTACGCTAAGGCTAGAGGTTTCCAAACATCAGGTCTGGGTCAGCCTGATGAGTCAAGAGCTTCCAGATATATCCTCAAGGATTACGTCAACGGCAAGCTGCTGTACTGCGAGCCACCGCCGAACACCGTCGACGGCCCAGAATTCAACAACGAGCTCTACGACGCCGCCCACCTACCGGAGAAGCGTCGTGCGGCGCTGGCGGCGTCCCTCGACACCATGTCGCTCGTCGGCGACGACATCTCGATAGCACCCTCTGATCTGGCAGTGCTCCCTGCCGGCCCTAAGTCCAAGCAGATTGACAAGGGTTTCTTCGGAGCCGGCGGCAGCGGTGCTGGCCACCTTAAGATGCCATTCAGCCACAAGTACACCGAGCAGGGCCAGAAGCATTTGAGTGGGAGGAAAGCTCGTGCTATGATTGCTCTGGAAAACGGTGTTGACCCCAAGGACGTGCGCTTGTCCTCTGGCAAGAAGCACTTCAAGGGCGGAGCGAAAAGCAGGAAGGGCAAGAAGAAGGCCGATGAGGATGATGATTAGATACCAATAAAAACGCTGTCATGTTTTTGCGTCAAGAAATGAATGCCTTTGTCCCGTCCCGTTGTAGATCATAGACGAGATAAAATGAACGATGGCATGAATTACTGAGTATGGAGAAATAACGAGAAAGGGCTTCAGTGAGATGGTGCTGTAGGTACCGCGTACTTTTTAGTGGAGCCTGTCAAGCTTAGTTCGGGTCCCGACGCGTCTTTTCCCAGAGCATCGCGTAAAGTGCTTCTGCCACCCACCAGCACAACTCCAAGTTCCTCCAATTGCGCACCTTCACGACAACCATCGGGCCAAACAACCATGCCTGCACAAAAGACGATCACCAAGCCCGAGGAGGTCGGCGAGTCCTCAACTTCTGCGGCCAAGAAGGCTCTGACCGCAGCGTCAAACGGCGCCCCCAACTATGAGCTTCCTTGGTAGGATTCCATTGTCGATGGCAACGAGGCCACATGCTGATGCATTTCTCAGGGTCGAGAAGTACCGTCCCGTCTTCCTTGACGATGTTGTCGGAAACACCGAAACGATTGATCGCCTCAAAATTATTGCGAAGGAAGGCAACATGCCGCACGTCATCATCTCGGGTATGCCTGGTATTGGAAAGACGACAAGCGTGCTCTGTCTGGCACGACAGTTGCTGGGAGACTCATACAAGGAGGCGGTCCTGGAGCTGAACGCCTCCGATGAAAGAGGTACGATTGAGTTGGTGCTTCACATACGCAACCGCTGACATGTTTTCGCAGGTATCGACGTTGTCCGTAATCGCATCAAGGGTTTCGCCCAAAAGAAGGTCACTCTCCCCCAAGGCCGCCACAAGCTTGTCATCCTCGACGAAGCCGACAGCATGACATCGGGCGCGCAGCAAGCCCTTCGCCGCACGATGGAGATTTATTCCAACACAACCCGTTTCGCCTTCGCCTGTAACCAGTCCAACAAAATCATCGAACCTCTCCAGTCTCGTTGCGCAATCTTGCGTTACGCCCGCCTCACCGACGAGCAGGTCGTCAAGCGTTTGCTGCAAATCATCGAGGCTGAAAAGGTCGAGTATAGCGATGACGGCCTCGCTGCGCTCGTTTTCAGTGCCGAGGGCGACATGCGACAGGCCATCAACAACCTGCAGTCAACCTTTGCCGGTTTCGGCTTCGTTTCCGGTGACAACGTCTTCAAGGTCGTGGACTCGCCGCACCCGATCAAGGTGCAGGCCATGCTCAAGGCTTGCTACGAGGGCAATGTCGACTCGGCTTTGGACAGTCTGAGGGAGCTTTGGGATCTGGGATACTCGAGCCACGACATTATCAGCACCATGTTCAAGGTCACCAAGACTATCCCCACTCTAAGCGAGCATTCGAAGCTGGAATTCATCAAGGAGATTGGATTTACGCATATGAAGATCTTGGAAGGAGTGCAGACGCTGCTGCAGCTGAGCGGCTGCGTGGCGAGGCTGTGCAAGATCAACATGGACCCGAAGAAGTTTGAGGCGCCGTCAAAATGAAACGGATAATCAGCAAACCTGCGCAAGCAGGAACTAATGACTTGCATGATATGGCGTTTGGGGATTTATGTCCGCGATACTTTGACAGTAAAAGCCATGGATTCAATATCCGGTGTTACACAGTAAAATGAAAGGATCTTAGAACATCTCTTGATATCCATCGATGGCCCAGGGCCTCGACTGTGAGGCCGCTTACTTCTTTTCCTCAGGGTTCTCGAGAAACTCCTGCTCAAACCTCTCCCACTTGGCTCTGTCCCTCATCAGACGCCTCTGCATTCTGATCCTGGCCTCATACTCTCGTAACCTATGATCGGCTTCCAGCATACTTCCTAACACCATGGCGGACATTTGTATGTAGCTGCCACCCACGTTAGTCCGTTTCCGAGTAGTATCAGCAGTGTCGCGTGACGCATTACCATTTAAACTGGATAGTGAGACCTTTATACAATGGCGAGAACTTCCATGCAGCTGCACCCAACACCGCAGCGCCGATGCCCCATCTTGCGGCGCCGACGACGGCACCCCGGGTAGCTTCCCACGCGGCGTCATTGGCCTCGGCGCTCTTCATCTGGTCGTGCGACTTCATCTTGTGCGCATTGCGGCCGGGACAGGCTGCGGAGAAGAGAGGGTGATGACGTCGGTGATGAGCTCCTCTAATCCGATAATGAGCCGATGAATTCGTGTGAATCGAGGTGCGCGCAGTTGGTAGCAGAGCTCTGAGAGAGAACCGCGAATCGTCGAGGAGGAAAGAAGTGAGATTCCCAAAATATGATTGGTGAGAATCGTACGATAGCTCTCACCCACAATGCTCACAATGTCGAAAGACCTTTTTACTCCATCAGTCCCCGAAGGTAGACAAGTTGAACGGCGAAGTGGGACGAGAGCAGACGCCGAAGCGCAACCCCTGCAACGTCCACCAGCGCGTCCCGATCTCCTGAGGCGGGTTCCATTCAGTGGGGGTTGCGCTCACTGAGACCCCGCCGATGCCGCTGACCCCAAGTCTGCAGGGGCCCTTGGCGCTATCAAAAGCTTATCAACTCCAACACTTTCCATGCCACCTCCTGAGCCGTCTCGAATGGCGCAAGACGAGTCTATTGCCGATGCTGAGAAGGAGGTGCTGGAGTTGGAAGCGCGTCTGGCCGCGGCGAGGGGCAAGTTGAAGAGTCTCAGTGGACAGAATGAGGATCACCCATTACCATCAAGAAGTCTCCCGAAACCATCATGTCAGCCACCCATCTCGCAACATCCCAAGAAGTTCTCACAACTAACACACCCAAAGCTTCACTCACAACACCAAATCACTATCACCTTCTTCTCTCAGACTCGGCTCTACCACTAGGCTCGTTCGCCTTCAGCAGCGGTCTCGAGTCCTACTTAGCGCACACCCGAGGCCGCTCCTCCTTCAACATCTTCCTTCCAGAATCCATCTCCGCCTACGCCTCGACGACGCTTCCCTTCGTCCTCGCAGCGCACCGCGATCCCTCTGCGGTCGCGGAGCTGGACGACTTTCTCGACGCAGCAATCATCTGCACCGTCGGCCGCCGCGCCTCCATAGCGCAAGGCCGCGCGCTGCTGTCCATCTGGGAACGCTCCTTCGCCTCGTCTCTGCCCCGCGATGTAGTCGAGACATTACAGCCATACGCGGCCATGTTAAAGTCTGCGTCGTCCAGACCGAGCGCCGATGAGTCTGACGACCCGCCGCTGGTGTTTACGCATCTTGCGCCCCTTTTCGGGGCCATCTGCAACTTGGTCGGGCTCACCCTGCATCAGACGGCGTATGTCTTCATGATGGGCCACATCAAGGCTCTGGTATCGGCGGCCGTGAGAGCGAGCATGTTCGGGCCATACCAGGCGCAGAAGGTCCTTGCTAGTGGACAAGTCCAACAAATCATCACTGCCGCTATCGAGAGGGAGTGGGAGACACCAGTAGAGCGAGCCGGGCAGACGATGCCCGTCATGGATTTATGGATAGGCAGACACGAAGTTCTGTATTCACGAATATTCAACAGCTGAATTCTTTCAGGTCGCAAGCCTGTGTCCCTCGATGTTCCATTATCAACGGGTATCATGATCGCTTTTGTCAATTATTGTACAATGCCCCTGGTTCCCACCATGCTCACTCATCGTCGTCGTCGCTGTCGTACGCGACTAACGGTCCCGCAGACGCGGCGGGTTTCGGCTTCGATGCCACCGCTACCTTGGCGGTGTTTAAGGCTGCCAAGGTGCTGCTAGAGAAGATGCCACCAGACAAGATGGACTGCTCCTGCGGCGCAGGCAGGGCGTACTGTGCCTGGTTCGCCGTATCGCCATTCTCAAGCATAGGCCGCTCCTGGTATTCTACCTCGAAACCCTCCCGCCCAACGGGGTTCACAGCGTTCGCGCCACGCGCGAAGTGAACCTCGTCCGGCGCCTCGTAGCCCTCGAGCCCGTAGCTGCTCTCAATCTTTCTCCTTTTCCTGGCTTCCGGGTCTTTGCCCTCAATCTCTGCGACGAACTCCGCTGGCAGTGCCCTGCGGATGGCCTCGGCGGCTTGCTCCTCGATTCGCCTCGCCTCGCGCGCCTGGGCCATGGGGTTCGGGTCGGCTGTCGCCCAGCGGACGTTGAGAATCTCTTCGTGGTCCAACGACTGGTGTGCCATTGCCTCCTTGGCAAATTGCGCATTTGCCTCGTTGGTGTATGTGATGAAAGCGACTCCGCGTGTATTGAGCACACGAACTATACATATGTTAGCAGTAGCTCAGAGAAAAAAAGGGTTTGGTAAACATACTTCGCTCAATTTGCCCCCATTCTGCGAAATGACGCGCCACGATTTCTTCAATATCATCCGTAACATGTATCCTTCCCACATAGACGGTTCGGTTCTGCCTCATGAAGCTACCAACACCACCCATGTCGTCTCTATAGTCGGAATGCTTGTCTCGTCCAAAGCAGTCCACGTTCGGGTTGAACAGGTCGTGGATACCCGGCAGCCGGTGCAAGTATTCGCAGTCCTGACCCTTAGGACAGATTCCTCTGGCAAAGAATAGACAAAAGTAGCTCCCAGTGACCTTGTCGGCCCTTGTGTATCCGCTGTCTTTGGCAACATTGCAGCGTCCCTTTGCGTGCGTCTTGGACAGGTACTTGTCTTCGCGGTCACCGCCAGACCACTTGTTGTACCAGATGTTGAAGATCGTGCCGGTCTGCGGCGGGGGCTCGGAGGTGATGAAGGAAGGGTCGACCTGCGGACGCGCCGGGCGCTTCTTCTTGCGGATGATCTTCTTGACTTTCCTCTCTGCCGGCGCGGCGACTTCGGTGTTGGTCGTCGTCAGCGCCGTTTCTTGTGCCTCGGGCGCATCGACATCTTGGGTTCTGGAGACGGCGACTTCTTCGTCTGACATGATTGCGTTTTCGTATACTCGAACTCGTGGATTCGCAGTTTGTGATGAACAGGACGTCGAGAGAATGTTGTCGCAAGATGAATTTCTAGGTTCGCCGCGCGACGCATTAGGTAAGCCTCACCGCGTTCTTCAATGTGTGGCGCAGTAGCTGTGGTTAAGGGCGGTGAGTGGGACCCATGCCGGTGGAAGCAGCCCCGCGGTAAATTCTGCCACGGCCATCGTCTTCCCACGCCGGAGTGTGGCTGCCCCACCTTGGAACCTGTGAAGCCTGCATCGACCCGGCGTAGACGCTCTCTTCGTGTCATCTTTGAATCATTTTAGACGGGGTTTTCGGAGTCGTTAGACTCTGAACAGATAAGCCGCCAAGATGGTCAACATTACGGAAAAGATCAAGGAGTATGGCCCCCATGCTGAATCAGTACGAGCAGGAAAACTGACGTTGAGGGACCAGGATTGAAGATGAGATGAGAAAGACGCAGAGTAAGAGCACATTCACTCAATGATGGGGTTTTATTTTCGGCAAATTTTCATTTTCGTCCGGGCAACCTATGGCCGAGCAGTGTTGTTCGAAGCACTGCCTGAAGCAGTAGCGCATAGGGATGGTTCTCGGAGGGGTTGAAAGTGCTGAAAAGACCAACCATGTGTTGTGCATTATTCAACCAAGACATTTACTGACATTTTCTAGAGAACAAGGCCACTGGTATGTTTGTGATGAACGTCGCATTGTCTGAAAGCCATTAACCACACCCTTCCAGAATATCATCTGGGTCTTCTCAAGGGGTAAGTTGCCTCGCAAACCTTTCGAAACTACACCACTAACAGTGGACAGTAAACTCGCACGTCTAAGAGCACAGCTTCTGGAACCCGGTCCAGGTTCAGGCGGTGGTGGCGGCGCCGGCTTCGACGTCAGTAAAAGCGGTGATGCAAGAATAGCTCTTGTCGGCTTCCCCTCCGTCGGAAAATCCACATTCTTATCAAAGGTCACCAAAACGAGGTCCGAAGTCGCATCTTATGCCTTCACAACACTCACAGCCATCCCCGGTGTCCTTGAGTATGGCGGCGCCGAGATCCAGCTGCTCGATCTGCCCGGTATCATCGAGGGTGCCGCCGAGGGCAAGGGTAGAGGAAGACAGGTCATCTCCGCGGCCAAGACCAGCGACATGATTCTCATGGTCCTGGACGCGACCAAGAAGGCGGAGCAAAGGGCCCTGCTCGAGGCCGAACTGGAAGCCGTCGGCATTCGTCTGAACAGAGAACCTCCGTAAGACTCCCACCTTCACAAACTTCTTCCAATCTAACCCTTCGCAGTAACATCTACCTCAAAGCAAAGAAGGCCGGCGGCATGAAAATCACCTTCCAATCTCCTCCAAAGGCCATGGACGAGAAGATGATCTTCAACATCCTGCGCGACTACAAGATCCTCAACTGCGAAGTTCTCGTGCGCGACGAGAACGCTACCGTCGACGACCTCATCGACGTCATCATGAAGGACCACCGCAAGTACATCAAGTGCCTGTACGTCTACAACAAGATCGACAGCGTCTCGCTCGACTTCCTCGACAAGCTCGCGCGCGAGCCCCACACGGTCGTCATGAGTTGCGAGCTCGACCTCGGCATCCAGGACGTCGTCGACCGCTGCTGGCAGGAGCTCAAGCTCATCCGCATCTACACGAAGCGCAAGGGCATCGACCCGGACTTCGGCGAGGCGCTGATTGTGCGCAGCAACAGCACCATCGAGGACGTGTGCGACCGTATCCACCGGACGCTCAAGGAAACCTTCAAGTATGCGCTAGTCTGGGGCGCGAGTGCGAGACATGTGCCGCAGAGGGTGGGTTTGGGACATGCCGTGGCGGACGAGGATGTGGTTTACATTGTGAGCGCTTGGAAGGCGTAGACAACATGACACAAGAGCATACGAATGGGACGAAGTGGTTTAGTGCGTGAGGAGTTGTATTTCCTGCCCAGGCGAAGCTGCATAAGGCCAGCCGATGAATACAGTCCCTCCCAGAATTCTAGCCATTAAAAGAACTAGAGGAGAGACAGAGAAAGAAAGAAAAAGCTGATGTCGTTTCGTGTCATGTCATGGTACAGTCCCTTTATCCTAAAGCAAGACAGTGGTACCCCCGTTGAACGCCGATGCCCCAGGCCCCTCTGAAAACATCAAGAGGAGGCCGCAGGTTCAATAACCTGCCAGAAAGAACCGTGAAAACAACCCGAGAGAACCCATCCCATCATCAAAAGCTTTTGTACTTTGGTAAAGAAGATGCGACGAGTCGATTTCAAAAAGCGTTCTCCTTGGGTGAAGCGGTTTTGGAGCTGAAGAGGTTGCTGCCACCAACCTTCTTGGCGGACGCCTGGGCAAAGAGAGACTTGGGCTTGACCCTGTGATGAAGCGATTAGCATCACTGCTGGATCGAATGCTTGGTGAAGAAGAAGAGCGACTTACTTGCCAACCTGCTTGTTGCGGAGGGCGTTGAGCTTGGCGGTGCAGGGGCTCATGATGTTGTCAGAAGGGGAGATGTAGTCCTTGGAGCTGTTGTCGCAGTGGTCAGCACTGCAGTCTGGTGTTGTTGAGGTCGAGGGCTGTCCTACTTCTCCTGAGCCATCTTGTCCTGCAGGACTTGGCGGTGGTATTCCATGCTCTTAACCTCCTTGGTGGCCGAGTCGGTCTTAGCGACAACGGGCGTGTTGGTGGACTTCTCGGTAAGAACGTTGGGAGACATGGCTGCTGGTAGACTGTCTGTTGATTTTCTAGAAGGTTGATGTATGCTCGGTGCAGCAAGTTGCAGAATTGTAGGTGGTATTGGCGATGCGATGCAATTGATTTGTGTGTGGCAGGTAGAGCTTGAAAGAGGCGCAAGACCGTACGTAGGGAGATGTGGATTTGCTTGGGGTGTGGATGGGAAATCGGGGCCAATGCAGAATGGGAAGAAAGGCTTTGTATTTGAATGCGAGTGGTTATGCGCTGCGCACCAGGTCTGCCGTGGAGTGTTTATGACGTTCGTGAATGGATGTGAAAAAGATGCACGCCTGGCCCGTGGAGTAGTTGCTGGGCTGTAGAAGTAAACGAATTTTCGGGCAGTTGACAGGGCAACCAGGGAAACGAAACGGTCGCGCTGATGTGTCGCCGGTCGTGGTGGACAGGGGTTCAGGGGGTTAAAGTGGAAGGAGTTTTGCTGGGTGGGCACCTACGGAATGCGAGTCTCACTGGGCTTACCGGGAAGGGGGAGGGAAGTTCTTAGCGTTGTCAGGCCTTCTGCGGAAGGATGCCCAAGGTCAGTTGTCCGTGTGATGGTGCGCTGTCAGGTTTTTCGCCGGTTCTAGCGGGCTTCCCAGGTAACCCCGTCACCCCCCTGGGCCCTCCCGGCGCGCGTTGCTACCCGGATCCGACTCGACTTGTTCTCGATCACAGCCTGAGGTGTTCGTTCGGTGTTGTGTTGTGTTGTGCATTGCATCTCGTCTCTCTGTGGAGTTGCCTTGACCCCTCCTCCATCTCCTGCTAGTGGAGATGCGAAAAGAGTCAAGCATCCTGGGAAGGGTTGCATCTGTGTGTACATCGCAACCAGTCAGTGCTCCTGGCATGCGCTGGTCTCGAACTGTTGGGAGGACATCTCCAAGGTGACCGGCCTCGGAGCTTAATGCCGCATGGTTTATGATAAGCATCCCCAGAGTATGCATGGCCAGACAATGGGATCGACTGCAAGTGACTCACAGGAACGGCGGGCCAACGGCCAAAGGATCTACACGCGTTCCATTTCCAGTGGTACCTGTTTGTTGTACACAATATGCGATTCAAACTACATGGTAAAAGCAGGGGCTAGCAACCTATATTACAACTTGGAGCGGTTGATGTTGGCTCCGGGCTGGAACCTCTGGGTCTTGTATTGCGCCAGCAATTGGTCAGACTTCTGCTTCTGCCACTGGATCTTTTCCGTGACCTCCTTGCCCCGCTTGTTCTCGTTGCGGCCCATCTGCTGGAGATGCACCTCGTCGGGACCGTCAGCGAGACGGAGCGTCCTGATGTTGGCCCAGGAGCCGGCGAGGGGCGTGTCCTGGCAGACGCCGGCCGCACCGAAGGCCTGGATGGCACGGTCGATGACCGTCAGTGCCGTCTGCGGGACGAGGACCTTGGCTTCGGCAATTTCCTTGAGGGCCTTCTTCGGGCCGTGGTCGTCCATCTTAATGGCTGCGTTGAGGACAACCAGGCGCGCGGCGTCGATTTCGATGCGCGACTTGGCTACCCACTCCAGAATGACGCCGTGTTCCCTGAGCTGCTTGCCGAAGGGGGTCTTGGTCGGGTCGTTGATGCGCATCAGCATCCATTCGAGGGCGCGCTCGGCCTAGGAGGATGTGTCAGTCAACAATTACAGGTGTCGCTTCCTTCTGAACTTACGGCTCCAATGGTGCGCATAGCATGGTGAATACGGCCGGGTCCAAGTCTGCCCTGGATAATCTCAAAGCCGCGACCCTCGCCGAGGACGAGGTTGCTAGCGGGCACGCGAACATCCTTGAAGCTAATGTGGCCATGGCCGTGAGGGGCGTCATCGTAGCCGTAGACGTTCAGCATGCGGTGGATGGTAATGCCCTTGGTTTCCGCAGGGACCAAAATAACGGACTGTTGCTTGTAGGTGTCCTTGTTGTTGGGATCGCTCTTGCCCATGACGATGTAGATTGAGCATCTAGGGTCGCCGGCACCGCTAGACCACCATTTCTGCTGTTGTCAGCACTCCACACCTCCGCGCGAGCATCTTCAAAGCTTACCGAGCCGTTGAGGACGTATTCGTTGCCCTCCTTACGCATGCTAAGCTGGATGTTGGTAGCATCCGACGACGCGACATCAGGCTCCGTCATCAAGAACGCAGAGCGAATCTCGCCGTCCATCAGGGGCTTCAGCCACTTCTTCTTCTGTTCCTCGTTGCCGTACTTGGCCAGCACCTCCATGTTGCCGGTATCCGGCGCCGCGCAGTTGACAGCCTCGGAGGCGACCCTCGACTTGCCGAGCCATTCAGCCATCAGACCATACTCGAGGTTCGTGAAGCCGGGAGACTCCTTGTAGTGGCCCTTGGGCAGGAACATGTTCCACAGGCCGAGCTTCTTGGCCTTGACCTTGAGGTCGTCGACGATGGGCGGGTGGTGGTCCCATCTCGCGTCGCCCTGGCCGATCTGAGCTTCTAGTACGGGGTCGGCACTGTGTTCGCCGGCGTGTCAGCATCGTGGAGGATAGGCCTGAGCTGTTATGGAGGTGCAATTGTGCTTACGGAATGCATTCCTCCTCGACAAACTTCGCGACGGCGTCCAGCGCCTCCTTGGCGCGATCGCTAAGGCGATCCAGGACCTGGTGGCGAGCTGGTTAGCTAGCGAGACCGAGCTCTCCCCGCAGCGAGCACCTACAATGGCTGGAACTCTGGACGTCATCTTTGCGACACTGGGAGACAGATAAACCGATGCAGATGGAACGAAACTTTCTCAGGGTGGTTTATCAGGATTGGTTGCGGAGGCCAGGAGTACAGGAAATTGGTGGGGGAAATGATGGGCGTAACCTCCCTTTTGAACGGGAATCGTTTAGTATGCATCGTACGGTAGATGGATGTTAGGACGACCCGGAGCCGAGGTTGATTCTGGAGCTACAGGGACTCCAAAATGTGGGGATCCTGGGGTAACTGTCTTGACCTCCGCCTCCGCGTCTGAGAGTGGCCCCTCAGCGGTGGATGCCGCCAGATCTGTCTGCAATTGCTTGCCTTGGCTGTTAAGACACTCATTCAATTTGTCAATTCATGTTTGCGTGTCCGTTCGTCAAAGTGACACATGCTAACATATCCTAACAACAAGATTTTCATCTTCATTCTTGATCAGTGAGCAGACCGCAGCTAACTACCATCTATCATGCCCAATCCCGTCTCCAAGTCGAAGATTACTGACGAACGCCGTGGCTCGGCGCCCGGTTACCTCTAAATTCTCAGAGCCGCTGTGGCACCACTCTGGCGCATCAACCATGCGGGGAGGCGCCGGCTGTGCCGCGTCTCCAATGCCGCGTCTCCAATAGGAGCCTCCATAGTCCACTCCGGTGCCTCGGTGCGGCTTTTGGCACCACTGGGTTTCCGGTGGGATACTCTTTCGGATTTCAATCCCGAACCAACGTCCCGAACCAACAACCGTCGGATGAACTCATGCTTGTCGACGTTGATAGGCACTTCATGAAATTGAAACTTCGCTGTATTCTTCTAAATCAACATAAACCATCATACCGCATGATTTGATCTAAGTTTTGATCGCGCATGGACTCTGTCATCTATCTATCACCCGGTTTATGTATATAACGCCTTTCTATGTGCGGTAGTCGCCGTTGATAGTAATGTACTCGTGGCTGTAGTCGCAAGTCCAGTACGTAGCCTCCTTATCACCAGTGCCAAGCCTGACAAGGATCTCCAAGTCCTCAAGCTCCAGAATCTCAGAGGCTCTGGCCTCATCAACCATCTCGGGCTCGCCGTTGACCAGAAGCTTCAGCTCAGCGCTGCCGTCAGTGGGAATGAAAGAGACGTTGGTCTTCTCAGGAACGACCTCGGGCACATCAATGACGGCCTGACCAGGCTCGGAAACCAGAGAGTAACCAGTCGCACACAGAATGCGGCCCCAGTTGGCGTCACGGCCGTAGAGAGCAGTCTTGACGAGGGGGGACCTGGCGATGGTGCTGGCAATTTTCCTGGCAGCCTCCTCACTGGCAGACTCGACGACGCGGATGGTGACAAACTTGGTAGCGCCCTCACCGTCACGAACGATGAGCTTGGCCAGGTCGATGGAGAAGTCGGTCAGAACCTCCTTGAAGGCGGCGTAGTCGGGGGAATCCTGAGAGGTGATCTCCTTGCCGCCGGCAGCGCCGTTGGCGAGAAGGGCCATGGTGTCGTTGGTCGAGGTGTCTCCATCAATGGTGATGCTGTTGAAGGAGCGGTCGACGGCGTGCTTGAGGACCGAAGGCATGACGGCAGGAGAGATGGGAGCGTCCGTGGCGACAACACCCAGAAGGGTAGCCATGTTAGGGTGGATCATACCGGCGCCCTTGGTGGTTCCAGCAATGCGGTACTCGACGCCCGGCGAGGAGGGCAGGGTGAAGGTCTTGGACATGAGTTTCGGGAAGGTGTCGGTAGTGCAGATGGCGGTAGCAAAGCTGAGCCAGTGCTTGTGTGAAGAGCCCAGAGCTCCCTGGGCAGTCGGGACGTTGTCTACAATCTTTGCGATGGGCAATCTCTGTCCGATAACGCCTGTGCTCATGACAATGGTCGACGAGGCATCGCCAGCACCACCAACGGCCTTGTCAGCGGCGTGGGCCATGAGGGAGGCATCCTCAAGACCTCCCTTGCCAGTGACGGCGTTGGCACATCCTGAGTTGATGAGAACACTTCGGATGCCCTTGTTGGCCTTCTTCTTCAACAGGTTCCTGCTGAAGGTCACCGGGGCCGCCTGGAACTTGTTCTTGGTGAAGACAGCCGCCGCGGCACAAGGACGGTCTGAGCTCAGAAGAGCGAGGTCAGGCTTCGTCTTGTTTGAAGGCTTGACTCCAACCAAGATGCCAGAAGCCTGGAAGCCCTGGGGATATGTGCCCTCCGTCGGGATGTACTTCTTCTTTGCCGCCGGAATGCTCTCAGCGGAGACCGAGTAGCACCGCACAAACTGAGCCAAGTGGCCGGGAAACCTCTTGACGGGCTGCGACATCCTGTCAATTGGGAGCGCCCAAGTGATGCAACCAAGCGTAGGATATGTGCGGACTAAGCTCGAGAGCCAATGGCTCAGGATTCGGGCTGTAGAGGTTCTGGTCCCGTGTGAGATGTTCGTCGGAGGAGAGGGTTGTTAGTCACGAAAGAGATGAAAGATTTGGGTGAGTGCGATAACGGCAGCAACCTAAAAATTTCGGCAGGGGTGTCGCAGCGCTGTTACGCAAAGGCGGCGCATTGGGACCCAGGACTGAGTCCTGATCCTGGCCATGGACCCTGACGCTGTGGTCCAAGTCGGAGGGCCGAGTCAATATGACCGAAGCTTCTTTTTAAATCTCACATGTGGCTCGATGTTTAATTCCCGGTGTTAATTGTGAGGAAATAGAAATGAGATGGCTCCTTCTCAATGATACAGGAACTTAGAGCTCTCAGACAGAAGTTGACGGGAGTCTTGCCCATTCATGGCTCATGCAGGCGCGCTGCGCTGGACTTAACAGTGTTGGAGCGCTGAAGTCGGATGGCGGGGAGCGGACCCACTCAAGCTTATCGCACCCGTCGCGGTGAGCTTATCGCTCTGCGCAGACAGAAAAAATTCTAGAATCTTGCGTCTCGGTCCCTCCAGCTTCTCGTGTCGCGCGACCAGTTCAATTCAACACCAATCTACACCGAACGAGTCCCTGTCGCCCACAAATCAGTCACAATGCCGCCAAACAAGACGAAGACGATCAAGAACAAGCACGCCCAGAGGGGTTCCGGTATCAAAAATTCCAAGGAAGCCTCCAGGAGCGGCCCTCCCGATGGCATCGTTAGGAAATCGAAGGACACCCCGAAGGGGACGAAGCCGCTGAAAGGTAGCAAGAAGTCTGGCCTCGAGGCCCTCCTGAAGAAGCGCAAGAAGAAGGTCTACACGGAGAAGGAGCTCGACATTCCCAAGCTCAACACGATCGTCCCCGCGGGCGTGCAGAAGCCGAAGGGCAAGAAGAAGGGCAAGGTCTTTGTCGATGACAGGGTAAGGCATCTTGTGGCGCGATGACATTCTTATATAGCATTCGCTAACAAAAGACGAACAGGAGAGCATGAACACCATCCTCGCCATGGTCCAGGCCGAGAAGGAGGGTCAGATCGAGTCCAAGATGATGAAGGCGAGACAGATGGAGGAGATCCGCGAAGCCCGCAGGGTAGAGGCCGAGAAAAAGGAGGCGGAAAAGAAGTCGAAGCTGGAGGACACCAAGGAGTCCCTGCGCAAGAAGCGCAAGCGCAATGCCAACACCGAGAACGACAACAACATCAACGACATCGCCGTCGCCGGGTCCAAGGCCATCAAGCCCAAGAAGAAGAAGAGCGTGTCGTTCGCATAAATGCATCCGTCGGGCATCTTGCCTCTACATTAGTATCGGTCTTATTTTGCATCATGGGTGGCGTTCAGGAGTGCCGAAAACAAAAAGAACAGACTGGGCTGGGATGTGCGGCAGGGGACTTTCAACCCTTTTGCGAGTTTTGGTGGCGTTCAGAGCAGATACCACGGCGGATCTTGCCCTTCCGCATCAGCTTAATGCATTACCTAGGGCATTCTTCATCACGTCGGGTGGCCAACTAGTGATGTACATCTATCTTTATGGCGAGTCCATCTATTTGTCTTATTCCCTGTCTATAGCTCTGTATAATCTCCAGACACGTCTAAATGAAAGGGAAATGGCTAAATCTACACACTGTTTTGACGTTCTATGCAACCTTACTACTCCCGGACCTTGATCTCCATTCTGTGTTTTGCTGCATCAAAGTGGTACTCTGCGCTGCCATTGGTGACGGGAATTCCGTTCGTCTTGGGAGGCAATGCGTTATGATCCACGTTGAAAGCCATGTGGTTGAAGAAGTTTGTGACCGGCTTGGCGTGCCATCTTCCACCACCCGGCTCAAACCAGCAAAGGTGGCCGCCGAGAGAGGTCGTGCACAGAACCGTGTAGGGGTTCTTTTGGAACTCTTCGTAAGGAATGGCCTCTTCCACTGCAATCTGTCGGGTCTGTGAGCATGAAATCATCTTTTGGCGCATGGCGGGAACACTTACCGGATCGTCCTTGGCGTGAAGAGCGAGGAAGGGAACCCTGATGGCCAAGATGGCATCGCAAGACGAGGCATCTCTGTAGTATGCTGACTCCGTTGGGTAACCCCAGCTGATGCACCTGCGGCAGTCAGTAAAGAGTTGGCTTTTCACTAAGTTTTGACACATACTGGACTTCTCTGTCGAATTCATCGAGGTACGTGACGTTGTTGAGACGCTCGAGGTCTAGCTTGGTGTACTTTTCCATCGCCTCTCTGTGGCCGTTGATGAGTTGCTTCATGCTCTCTGCATCCATGTGTTAGTTTGATGTTGAGTTGTTTAAACCAAAATATGGAGAACTTACGGCCCATAACTCTCTGGTAAACCTCCCTTCCAATGAGTGTTCTCTTCAGTGCCTTGTTGGCGACCTCCAAGTTGAAGGGGTTGGAGCAAACGATAGCAGCCGTCAACAGACAGTTGGTACCCTCCTCACCGCAGTACTATCAAGTCAGTATGAGATACACACAAAAAGCAGTTAACAGCTCCCACTCACGTTTGTCAACATGTTTGCGCCAAGGGAGAAGCCCAGACCAAACAGAGGCCGGTTGGGGAACTTTTCTCTCAACCACTTGACCGTCTGATTTCAACATCGTGTTAGTCACTTCTCGCTCGAAAATACTGACGAGCAACCGACCTGTCTGAAATCCCAAGTTGCCCTTGCGTTGTACAACGTGCCGCTGGTGAACTTGCTCTTAGCGCAACCTCGTGAGTTGACAACGCAGATATCCCATTCTCCAGACTCGACAAGCGGTGCAATCGCATGTCGTAGGTAGATCTCATGAGATCCACCAGACAGACCGTGAAGCACGACCAGCTGTGGCCTTTCGTCGTCTGAAGGCAGTGCCGCGAGCTCATCGTCCTTGAAGTAGACCGTTCGGGGCGGGAGAGTCTCGTCCGTCTCCTCGAAAGGCTTCGTCACAAAGTCAACCGCAAATGTACCCTCAACAGCCCTGGAGTCGGCGTCGAACACATGGCGCTTGTAGTAGATAGGGGGGCCGTGTTGCTTCGTCGCCGTCCACATCGTTTGCACGTGGCCATTGAACAGGAGCGGGTTCATCTGGCACGGCGGTATGACCTTTTCGCAGACCTTGAGAATATCGGTCTTGGAGCCATCCTTCTCTTTCAGCGACAGAGGTGCCGGCGAATGCGTGAAGTTGATCTTGGCTCGACCTAGCCACTCCATGATTCGGAGATTTCGGGAGAGTGACGCTCGAGACAGATTGGCTTAAGAAGGAACGGTGAGTGGCGGGAGTGGCGCCTCTAGGTTGTTTTTGAAGGTTGGGGTCAGGTAAGACAAGCGCTCAAAAAGTCACAGAGTGATCAAAATGCAACCTTTCCTCAGAAAACGGGACGAAGTTGAGAGCTATCACGTTAAAATTATATATGGCCATGTGAAAATGGAGGACAGAGACTCAAGTCATGACGGTGGAGCCCCCAAGGGGCCCCCAAAATGCCCCGTAGCTTGTTTGCTACCGCTGGGACAAACACCAACGGCGGCAGAAAGGCAAGCGGACGACTTGTCTTCTTTTGGTGCAGCACCGAGGCTCATTCCAATGAGGTAGATCGGCACCGGGTTCACCGATCGCCCGTCCTGCAGAGAAGGAATTCGCTCCTATGCGAGCATATGTACGAGTCCCGAGAGCGTGGACAAGAAAAACTAGCAGTTGAGCAGCCCAAAATACAGAGGCAGCTCGAGTTGAGCCGAGGCACAGGCTACTTAGCCACCCAATTAGAGTGGGCTGTTGAGTCGGACATTTAACTCATTCTTGGCCGACTACGTAGCTTCAGGAGGCGAGCACTCCTAGTGTTCTCTTCTCGGCCAGTCGAGGCGATGGGTTCAAGACCATCAGTCTCAGTTACGGGCTTCTCGCCCGCTTCCATGAAAATGACAATCGTCGAATGAAAAGAAGACAGGTACTGCGTAGGTTCTGGCAACAATGTGTTCCAGCCAGGCGAGACGGGACCAACCCAAAGCCGCCTCGAATGTCATGGGTTCGGTGTCCCGTGCACCGGTCGATGACCCGACTACCTAGTCTCGTCTAAGTGGATCCCCTTCCCATGCACGTGTAATTATGTAAGGCGTGCAGGGGCTCTTGGGCATCTCCCGCCAGTGGTTCCTGACGTGAGCCTCGCGACCTGCAGGTGCGGCTATTGGACAGCAACCGCGTCGCAACAATCAGCCCAGTTCTTGTCGCAGTCGATTCAACAAGGCGGCCATCGAGACGATTTGTAGCGACGTCTGCGCCTGCGCTCCCTATGCAGTCCCAAAGATGACCTACCGGGGCTCCTTGCCTTCGGGGCAAGCCTTTAATGGCCAGCAGCACCTACCTCAGACATACCACGATCCGTACGGCAATGGCAACTCTAACGGCCAGAACCAAACCTTCCAGAATGCCTCCTATGGCAATCTCGGACAGGCGCAACCTTCCCATGGCAACTTCCATCAATCGCCCGTTCCTTCTCCCATTGTACCTCCCGCGCCCGCGCCGATGAACATGCAGCCAAACGGCTACGGCCACTATCCTCCTGCCTACGGCGGCAACTTCCCGCAGCAGCAGCAGCAACCGCACCAGCCGCAGCCGCAGCAGCACTATCCCCAACATCAAAGCCAACAGTCCTTTGCCCACAGCAATGTGATGAACTCCCCCTTTGTGTCTCCCCACGTACCTCACGCTGCTTTTCCTCCCCAGAATACTCAAGCAGTGCGATCGCCCGCCCTCGTTACAGCATCCGTGCCGACCCCAGCAGCGCCGACCTTCGCCGAGTACCCGCCGCACACGCCGCAACAGCCGCAACATCAAGCCCAATACCAGCAACACTTTCAGCAACCGGTCCAGCCGCAGCCTCGTCATCAGGTTCAGCAACAGCCGCAGCACGTACAACCGCAGGCGACGCAGTATGCCCAGTTCTCTCCGCCATCAATGGGTCACAACCAGAGTGTCCCCGTTCTAAATCAAGCCTTCGCGGAACCCTCGCAAGTACAACCGAGTCCAGAGCCCAACCACGCGAACTCTCCTGTCGTCCAACCTGCCAGGTCCCCCAGTCTGGCGAGGAAGTCGCCTGCCATATCGTCTATGAATTCTCCGGCGGTGTCATCGCGGGGTTCCCCGGCACTGTCCACAAAAGCGAGATCCTACGATACCACCGCGATCCTCATACACGTTGCCGAGGAATGCTTCGAGAAAGCTCACCGCGGCGTCCAAAAGGTCGCTGCGTCGTTAGCGGAGGAGCAGGTGCGCGAATACCAAAAGCTGATCACTACCGGACTCGCCTGCCTTGAGGCGGCTTTCCAGAGCAACCGTCTATCGCCGAGACAAGAGGCCCGGGCACGGTTGAGATATGCCTCCATTCTCTGCGAGGAGACTGAGAACCTTCAAGAGGCCGAGACGGCGCTCAGCAAGGGTATTACTATTTGCGAGAAGGTTGGTTCCACACAGCTCCGCCGTGCTGATCACCGTACTGATATACCCCTAGCATAGATACGCTGACCTGAAGTACTGCATGCAATACCTGCTGCTTAAGGTACTTTTTCAACGAAATCAAAAGGCGGCCTTCATTGCCATTGACAGAAACATATCCGACTCTCAGACGTGCGTCGCTCCCGTTATAGTGAGAACGTGGATATGCTGACTCATGGAACAGTTTCAAGCACCATCATTGGGTCTATGCCTTCCGCTTGCTGAAGGCTACATTCCATGTGCATGCTGGTACTCCTCCTGATGCCCCATTGCTGGAAAATCTTCGCTCTCTTGCGATAATGGCAATTGAGCGTCACGATAGCGCAATGGTAGTGTTTGCTTCTCTCCTCGAAGGTCTCGCACTGCTTCGGGTGATTCGGTTTGATACGATTGAGCGTGTGCAAACCTGCCTTGCTCAGGTATCGAAGTATCAATTCGACCCGATTGTTCGAATTCCGCAGCTAGAAATCTTGACATTGCTTCTCGATCTAGCCTGCAGCATGCACCAAAAGACGCCGGATATCTTGATACACAAGCTGAAGTCTCTTCAAGCGAAGCTGGATGACAACATGGGTTCTTCGACATGGAGCGACTTGAATCCTGAGATTCTGATCCCAATCAACAAACATTCGGCACCAGCCGCTATCCTGAGTGACGACACGAGCGCTATTCTCAGAGCAGGGTCATCGAGACACGATTACGTGGTGATGACGTTCATGAATAGACTCGAGATTGTCGTTTTGACGTAAGTCTCCCAGAGCTGTTTGCATAGGCGCAATGCTAATGCCATGCAGTTATACCTTTAGTGGCCTTGCCGGCATGTACAGACCTGGTCCAGAATCTAGGAGAAGTCACGAGTTCTGGAAGGAGGGGTTTGAAGTATTGGCGAAGTGTGAGTCTAAATGTGGTTCAAATTGGACTGTGTGCTAATTCGATCGAAGGGAACAAAGAAGTGGTGCCAAAGTTGTCTGGCTCGTCCCTGCAGGGGTCTATCGAGCAGGCCAAGTGGAGGACTGAGATGTTCTGCTATCTGCAAGCTCTGACTGGACTGTACTTTGCCACTCATAGCCAATGGTCTAAAGTCGAGCAGTGTGTGGCTCAACTCCAGCAAGCGATTACGCCAGCTGTCAACGACATTTTCAACATCTTCTCGCTATACCTTTCAGGAGTCTACCATCAAGGCACGGGCGACCTTGAGACCGCTCTCATTCTATTTGAGGACGAACGGCTGGACCTACTGGCGGGTTTTGGTAATTCCAGCGGCAAGAAACCAGCATACATGGAGCTGTGCATTCTCGCTGGTCTGAATCGTCTTTGGATTCTCCAAGATCCCGCATACCGCGATTCAATGACTTCAACCGAACTCTTGGACAAGTTGAGGGGGCACTGTATCGAGCACCAGGACCCAGACATCCGGACTGCTTTCAATCTTGTTCAAGCAACAGCTCAGACCAATCCTCCTCCGTCAATGCACCAGATCAAGACGAGCATCACAAACTCGCTGAATGGCTCAAAGGTTACGGGGAACACACATTGCTTGGCGATAGCCCTGAGCATCATGCGGTACAGGCTATTCGACAACGTGGTGGGAGAACAGGCTCTCAAGAGCGCGAAGGCAGCTTCCACGCAGGCCAAGCGGAGTGGGAACTTGCTGTGGATGAGTGTTGCAGATGGCATGTTAGCCGACTCTTTTGAGGTACAGGCAATGTTTGCAGATGCCGAGGCAGCACGACAGACGGCGACAGTGTATGCATCTTACGCGTTGACAGGCAAGGAATAAGCTTCGGTTGAGCTTCGTTTGTAGAGGGCATAGGATCTGGCGTCTGGAACGGTATTTGGTTTGACGTGAGTTGGTGGTTGTTTGGGAACGCATAATACCCCCCCACATGTATCGCTTCCGAGCGAAACGGGCGGCTACTGGGCTGATATCACCCATTTGATCCCGTCACAAAAAAATGCCCTTAATCGAATTCCAAGTAAAAATTCCCGTCCAGTGTTGCTCGCAGGGCTAAAGAGGTGAGGTTGTTTCAGACGGATCATAGATACACTCCGTTGCGTTAACAGCGTCCACCCCCACTTTTTATTGAAATTACGCACGTATAATCCCTATATATATATATATATATTTACTTAACGTTATATAGATATTTATAGTATAGTAATTAACCTATTCTAATAGCTTTAATTAATCTATTTTCATTAAATCTTATTATTTAAGGATATTATAATACCTTTTAAATACTACTATATAGCTTCGTAAGTAAATAATAATCCTTTTAGGTATTAATTATTTATTATTTATTACTAATAGTATTTAGAAATAATAATATATATAATAACTAGTATAAAATACTACTAGAGATCCTCTTTAACGCTCTATTTTACTATTAATTAGAATTATTATATTTATTAAAAGGGTTTATTAAGTTATTACCATTAAAGAAGTTATTAAAGAAGCTATTACTAAAGTTATTATTATTAAAACTAAACTTAAAATTAATAATTTAGTAGTAATTAAATCTATATTATAAAAAAAGTATATACTTAACTATAGCTTTTCTATTATTATAAAGAGCTCTAAAACTATCCTACTACTAAAAAGTAATAATAATATAGAAGAAATAAAAAAAAAATCTATTATACATAATTTAGCTTTAAAATACTTTACTTTTATTAATATTACTATTTTAATTAAACTTAACTTTAGTTAACTTAACTTCTTATTAAATTACTTAATTTATAGATAATATACCTATAGCTTCTTATTATAGCGCTAATAATATATTTATATTATTCTATAATATATTTAAGGAAGAGGATAATATAGGTAATAAAGAACTAACTCTACTATAAATCTAAGTTACTTATAGCTTAACGCTTAAGGTAATAGTTTATTTATTCTTAATTTAACTAGCTATATAAAGTTATACTATAAGTTTTTTTTCCTGTTCCTTAATAAATATTATTTTAGTCTTTTACAATAGTAATATAAACTTTTTATTAATTAATTAGTATAAAATAAAGTAATGAACTAGGTTAGTAATACCTCTATAAGTAAATTAACTATCATAGAAGTATTAGATATATACTTTATATCTCTATTATATAGTTATATATTTAAATACTATTATAACTATAATAATTAATAGTAATTAAGGTTTTAGTAATAGATTTAGTGCGTTTGGCGTATAATGTAGAAAAATACGTATTATAGCGTAAAATTAGCTTTTTTTTATGTTTTTGTATAAGCGGGGAAAAAAGGGGGGGCGGACGCTGTCAACGCAACGGAGTGTACTATGCAGTACGTACAGGGATCAGCATGGCAATTAAGGTCGTCCCGGCAGGTGGACCCGGTCGCGTCAATCATTGCGCGCCGTAGAACCAACAAAAAAAAAAATTCAAGACCGATTACAAGCCCACCCTCTTGCACAGTTCCCCAATGCGCCCCAGGGAACTCGTCGACAATCCACGCAATGTTCCGTGCGAACCGTCTGCGTATTCAAAGCCTCAGGGTATCGCATGTTTGCGTGTCCTGCAAACCATCTACAGCATCGCCATGTAGAGTTCGACCTCCCTTCCTCACGAACGCCACCCTTGCTGGTGGCCGAACGTACTCAGACGATGCCCAGGCACCAGATGCTTCCGAAGCCGCAACGGCCGACTCGACCGACGAGCAACTGCAGAAGCCAAAGAAGAAATCCAAGGGACCTCGCCGCCCGATGACTCCCCGCCGAATCACTCCAACGAAGAAGACAGGGACTTCGGATCAAACCCCGCAGGTCTCCACGGGCGAGCCGACTCCCGAAGTTATCATGGATGTCTATAAATCTTTACAGAGCCTCGAAAGAAGCTATCGTTCGATCAACAATAGGATGGCTGGCCTGCACAGAGAGGCGACAAAGTCCCCCGAAGACTCCGACACGACCGGGAAGGGGGAGAAGCCTATTCTCTATGATGCGTCGCTAGTGCGACAGACAAAAAAGCTGAAGGCCAAGATTGCCACGGTCAAGGGCACTTTGAACGTTCTGAAAGATGTTCTGGGCAACCAGCAGATCCCTCTCGAGAGCTTGACGAAACGACCGAGCGAAACAGCATCTTCGCCTCAGCCCGCCGGCTCGAAAGAGGTTGGAGAATCAGATGCGCAAACGAAACCACGAAAAGGCTCAAAGGCACCGAAGAGTTCAACCAAATCGCAGGGAATGTCGGAGCAAAAGGCAGCTGGGGAGAGAAAGGCGGTGCAATTGACATCGTTGGCCGGTCGCTTTGCT
Organism: Colletotrichum chrysophilum; assembly: GCF_026319265.1. Classification (NCBI taxonomy): domain Eukaryota; kingdom Fungi; phylum Ascomycota; class Sordariomycetes; order Glomerellales; family Glomerellaceae; genus Colletotrichum; species Colletotrichum chrysophilum. The sequence continues at coordinate 637,946 of NW_026517288.1, read as the reverse complement.
CTTGCGGCTGCCGATGCGTCAGCATCTAGCGCTTTTACCAGTTCCCCAACATCGAAGACACACGACGACGGAAACACTAAGTCGGCCGATCCTAAAAAGAAAGGGAAATCCAAGCGACCCTTGAATGTCGAAAGAGTCCATGCGAACGAGCTGGCCCTGCAACCGGTGGAGCAGGACATGCCTGAAGTACCAAAGTTGTCATATGGTCTTGATAGAGCCCTGTTCAATCCTGGGGTTTACCAGTTGCAAGACCCGCACTCTCGAGTCTACAACTTCGACCCCTACCTGGCAAACATCATGCCAATCAACGAATTTGACTTCAATGCGCTGAAGAAATATGTCACTTCTTCAAAAGACCAGACTTTGTTTGGACTTGCTTCAAAGCTGGAGAAGAGGTACTGCGGATCTACCTCGAGCATGACAGCGATGCTATCACACTTTCACTTCCTGCTTTCTGCGTGGCGGCCGATCAATGCATCGACCTTGAGCCAGACCTTCAGAGCCGAGAATTCCAACTTTACCCAAATCATGCGATCGCCAGCCGCTACATTCCTGCATCTCCGCGATGGGGTCTACTCCATCGATGCGGACAAGGAATTCGATTTTGCTAGCATCCTTAGTATGCTAGGAAAGTCTATGGAGAAACTTTTAACGCTACCACGAGACGAGTTTGAGAGGTATAGAAAGAAGAACTCGGATCAGATTACGGAAGAGGAGCGGAATGCTGAAGAAGCCTTTCACTTCACAACTTTCGGAGACTTTCTCATGCGCTCACAACTGGACGCTTATGATTCACGCTTGCCTGGCACCGGCATGTTCGACTTGAAAACTAGATCTGTTATCTCCATTCGGATGGATGCCACGGGATACCAGAAGGGTCTGGGTTACGAACTTCGGAATCGATTCGGTAACTGGGAATCCTTTGAACGCGAATACTACGACATGATTAGGTCAACGATGCTCAAATACTCTCTGCAAGTGCGGATGGGCCGAATGGACGGTATCTTTGTGGCATATCACAACACTCAGCGCATCTTCGGTTTCCAATACATCAGCCTAGAGGAGATGGACTTGGCTCTTCACGGTACAGAGGACAAACAGCTCGGAGACCTGGAGTTTAAGCTTAGTCTTCACCTGCTCAACAAGGTGCTAGACCGTGCCACCAAGCGTTTCCCAGGACGTTCAATCCGCCTTCACATCGAGACTCGGCCGACCAACCCTCCACTCATGTACATCTTCGCAAAGCCTGTTACGCATGAACAAATCGAGAAGATCCAGACGACTCAACATGCAGCGATTGCTGAATACGAGAAGGAGATTCTTGGACTCGTCCAGGAGGGAGAGCGTGAGCAACTGGAAGCTGAAGACGTAGATTCAGAATTGGAACAGGCGGCTGAGGAAGAAGTCGAGGCTGTTGTGGACGGAAATAGGAGTCAACAGCTGCAGACCCAGGAATTCTGGGAAGAAATGCAGGAGAAGGTGGATGCAGCTATCGAGGATGATGCCTTGGGTGTCGACCACGTGCGCGAAGCCATTCGCGATGCTCTTCAGCAAAGCGGGTTGCTAGAGGCAAGATCTCCCCAAGAAGCGGATACTTACGTCGATGCCTTACTCGGAGTTCTGGTCCGCAGCGCCAAGGATGTTAAGCAAACCAAATCCACGAACGTCGAGAGCGGGTCATTGGCAGTCGAAATCGATGCGGCAGGCGAAATGAGTGTGTCAGACAAGGCGACCACAACCGATGAGCTCACGGAGACTGCGCAGGCAAACGCGCAGGCAGCTGAGACGGAGCTGCTGCAAGACGTTGAGTCTGATGCCGCCGTCGAGGAGCAGGATTCAGCCGCACGCCGGTCTCGCGACACAAGTCTTAAGGAGCTCATTCTTCGCCTCGCCCTAAGCGTGGATGAAAAGCCCGAGTACGACGATATTCAAGCAGCCGACGAAGACGCAGTCTCAGACGACTCTAAGCTTTCAAACTTTGGACTGATTCTCTCGGAGCTTGTAGCCAAATCGAAGGCCAAAGACAGCGGTTTAACTACGAGAGCGGATGAGATCGACGCTCCAAGCAACCCCTTGACAAGCCCGGAACATTCAAGCCAGGAGACTGTCGAGCGCGGACCTGAAGAACAGGAGGATGCGGACGATGAGCTTTTGGGTATGCACTTGACAGTGCGGAACACCGTCAACGGAAATGTGGTGGAACGTCCGGTCTCCAAATCCGAGAGGCTTGATTGGCAACTAGAGTACTCCCTCGATGAAATGGACGTGGCACAGGCTCGGAAGCTTTACAGGCGCCTGAAAGACAGGCGAAGAAAAGCTCTGGAAAAGGGAGACGAGCACCGGGACACTGAGTGGTACAAGATGTTCAAAGGGAATCTGAAGAAGTTCAGTGATGAGGGTCGTCGATATCGCCAGGAGAAGGACAACATTGAGAAAGATTTGCCGGTTCATGTCTTCGGCAAGGATGAAGTCATGACGTACGACGAGGCGTTTGGATATTTGAAGGAGTGGAGGAGGCACCCGCACGAGGAGCTGAATGGTAACGAGTCGAAGGAAGGGAACGTTCTTGATCTTAAGGACGTCGGCGCGGAGGAAAACAAAACGGAGACTGAAGAGAAGCAATCCTCGTCATAGCGAATGCACGACAAAGAAAACTTGTAAACTCATTGTATATAATCACCTGTACAATAGAAGCCTGGGAGAATGACGATGTATCCTGGTTATTCATCTCTGACCATCACGCACGTGATTTGGCGTCCACACGTCTTTGCGGGAGGTTTGTCTTCTTTAGAGTAGACCTCTATTTTAGCTGTGCTAGAGCGACTACGTTTCCTATGAGCTCATGTGCACTCTACCTTACCTTACTGTCGTCGCCGTCATCACCTGTATCGTCATCGTCATCTCTGCTGTCGCCGTCTCTGCTGTCGCCGTCTCTGTCGTGATAGTCCTTTCTACTGCCGTCATTTTAACTACTATCTATAACGAAGGTATAATTCGAATTTTAGGTATGACGTATACAGGAAATCCAGCCGCGCAGTCACAGGAAAACCACGCGATCTCCCTTACTACTGAAGCTCCACTGGTCCTCAGAGACCAGGTTACCTTCAGAACGTTCAGGGCTTGTATTCACTTCTTGATTCGCAAACCACTAGCGAGAAACCTCCCAACCGAGTTGACAATACACGCCAACGTTCTAAACGCCACTTCTTTATGTTCTTCGCTCACTTCGCACTGCTCGTAATGCCAAGCCTCGGATGATTGGGTGCCGCCAAGGGTTCATGCACGATGCTGACGCTGACCTCTGTCCCAGCCTATTTGAAGCCTGGTCTCAGCGTTGTTTAAATCTTTCAACCGCATTCAGGCTTTTCGAAGATGCAGTCACTCTCTGTCACTAGAGGTTCTCGACTTTCATGTCAGATGCTCGAATCTATCATGTCTCCTGCGGTAGACTCACAACCCGACGAGGTTCAAGCACACTTGAGCAGTCCTCTTGTCTCTGATAAGCAAGAATCATCAAGGCATTCGTCCCGTCTACGAAACTTCCTCAGGAACTGGCAAAGACTGTCTTACATCTCAATCCCGACCTGTTTACCTGACATAGTCACTTTTCATCTCTGTGGACGCTGCCGCGAGCTTGAGGAGAGACTTCTGCGCCCACAGCTACCAATTATCAGTGTGCATGATCATGAACTGGCCGAGTTCAGATATGAACATCACGACTGGGACACTCTAAAACAGTCATCTGAAAGAGGCTGCAGACTTTGTCAGGTTTTCAGAGCCGGCTGTCTAACCCAGTTTCGGGAGAATTCCTCAGATAACAGGCTGGAGACCATGAAAGAAGTAGACAGCTGGATTCAGAGCCACGCGTCAGGACCAACCCTTATTGATGGTCGTGTCATAAGAAGAGCGCTTCGCCAGAGGTCCGATGGGCGCACTAATCTGGAGACTAACAATCCGACGCACAGCTGGGATTGCAGTTTTATTTCCTTCAGATTCCTCAGCTTTGAGAAAAGAGCCGGCTTTCTAATTGGGAATGATGAAGGCAAGTTCGTTAGTTATTTCTCCCGAGAAACAGACCGAAAGCCAAGCCTTCAAGGATGTCAAAATCTGATTGGACACAGGAAATACCTCCAGCTTACAAAAAGGGGGGTTCATGGCCAGGAAATGTGACAAAATTCCAGACTTGATGCTCGCTAAGCAATGGATTTCGCACTGCAATCACGACGACCACATTTGTATAGAGAGATACACGTCTGAACAACCAGATCAGAGCGAGAATCCCATACGTCTTCTGCAAATAGATAAAGATGCTCACCGGGTCCGGCTAATTCAAACAATTCAAGGGGAAAGATACGAGTACGTCACTCTAAGCCATCGATGGGGCCACAAGAAGACCGCATCAACCAGGAAGGAAAATGTCCACAGCCACGTACACAGAGGGATTCAGACGTTAGATCTCCCTGCAACATTCAGAGACGCTGTTATTGTGGCACATACTATTGGATACCAGTACTTGTGGATCGACTCGTTGTGTATCGTACAGGACGACACGCAAGACTGGGAGCTTGAGTGTCCTCGAATGGCATCCATTTACCAGGGCTCCGTTTTGACCATAGCGGGAACAGCAGCGATAGACTCTCATTCCGGTTTATTGAGAGAACGGGAGTTTCTTGGGAACCCTTCATACCAAACGAAGCTGCGATATCGCGATGAGCTTGGCAATGCCCAGGAGCACCTAACTCTGTACTACCCAGGACGACCCTCTACCCGCGGTGGTCCCCATGACACCTTCCTTGAGTTACCTGAAGACCATGCTCGGAGTTCAGTACTGCAAAGCCTCGGTTGTACGCTTCGCGACACCCTCTCTGAATTCCCCGAAGTGCCGGACCACAACTCCGTACTGCAAGGCCGTGGGTGGATTTTCCAAGAGGGTCTCCTTTCGCGCCGCACGCTCAATTTTGCTCCAGGACAGATGTACATGGTATGTCATCAGGGTGCACGATATGAGACGAGCCTTTATCAGGGGGCGTTCTCTCATCCTGAGTCAACTGTAAACCCAACCTATCCTCCCGTTCATGCAACAAGGTGGGAGACGGATTTCGGATATTACCGTTGGTGGAGGGGAACAGTTGCAAAGTATTCGTCGTGCCAATTGACCACCATCATGGATCGCTTGCCAGCATTATCGGGAATCGCAAATCGCTTCAAGCCTCCCGAGCCGGATCAATACCTTGCTGGGATATGGAGACATGATATCCTGAGATCTCTGCTTTGGAGGCGCAGAGGGAAGCCACACAGCGATGCACCTGCTGAATATCTTGGGCCCAGCTGGTCTTGGGTGTCTGTACCAGCCAGAATCGAGTTTATATACGTTGAAGACGGCAGTACATCAGTATCTTGTGCAAGTTTGATGTCCGCTGTTACAGTGCCAAAGGGAGTCGATGCCTACGGAAGAGTTGCCAGTGGAACGATATTGATTCGAGGCAAGGTATCCAAAATAGCCTTTGAAGAAGCTGTTCAGAAGGACGAGCAGTTTTTGAAGCCACGGCCTGTCATTTCCAGACCTGGTTGGTACGAGCCTCCAGAGTTCTATGTTGACGACCCCGGGTGGACACCTCCTGTATCTGGATCTGCAGAAGTAGATGATGCTCCTGACGACGAAACATACCCAGAACCCCCGAGATTTCTGCTCATGCTGATCAGCATTGTGCGGTTTATTGGTGGCAGGGCATACCTATTGGCTCTGGAGCGAGTGTCTGGGAAGGAGCTCATATACCGACGGCTCGGTGTTGTCGTCAGGAATCAGACGCGAGTCGACATTGATGAATTTGTGGAAAGCTTCGAAGATTGGGAAGAAACTGAGATAGCTATCATTTGACACAAGGGATGATCGAGACGAGATTGTTACAACCATAGATTGGCTTGCAGCTGATGAGTTCGAAATTCCAAATTCCATTCGGAAGGCTACTTCATGAATGCGAGTGGTCTAAAACACAGTGCCATCACTCTTGATGATGATGGGACTCGACTTCGTCTTCGGCCTCCGCTGCGCCGCAACCTCACGCCCGGACTTCCACGTACCAGCCTCCAGGAGTTGCGCCATGCTGAGCTGAACACCATCACCCATGCGGGGTTGGATCTTGCCGTACAGCTTGTCAATCAGCACCAGCGTCATGGCTCTCCACTCAACAATCACATCGTCTCCCGCATCAAACATGGGCAGCTCTTCACCCGATGCTTTCAGTCCGCGGTCGAGCGTGTCTTTCTTCAGGACAAGCACACCGAGATCGACGAACAGACCGCCGTTGCGGTATTCTGGTAGAGCGGTCAGAGAGTCTGCGTTGGTCCATTCCAAACCCAAGACCCTCTGGAACGGAACCATCAGGGAGTAAGTAAGCCATTGAGTGAGCTTATGGAAGGGTTGGATACCCTCTGCGGGGTCAGAGCTGCCGGATGTGTTCTTGAGAATGCTCAAAGGCCATGCGTCGCCAATCGGTGTGCCATTGATTGTCGTACGGTCCTTGGGCCAGCAGGGAATAAGAAGAGTTTGGAGGGTATCCCAGAGGAAGAGAACGTCGAGCTTAGCGGAGTCGCCGGCTGACTTGATCAAGCAGTCTGAAGTTCCATTAGTGGGGACTTACATCTAAGTTATGAAAATACGAGACTTACCAACCAGGTTACCTGGGCGGCCTTCAGCTCCGAAGACATCTGGGTGAGCGAGCAAAGAGCCTCCCAAGCTCCTGAGAAGCGCCGCACGAGAATCAACTCCCAACATGGGGTTGCTGTCAGACACTTGGAAGCCCTTTGCAAGCTCGTCGGTCTGGAGCTTCTGCAGCCCCTTGCCTATTCAAAACATGTAAGCTTTCCATACACAGAAAAATAAAGAGCCGTAGTGCTTGCCATCGACTATAGGAATGGATCCTGAGGTATAAGACAAGGACTTGAACATATGAAGACTGGCTACAGCGATTCCCTCACTACGCTCATAGACTTGATCGGTTCCGGGCTCTGTATATCTCCAGTGGTCGCCTGCACCAGCATCCAAAAGTACGGAGACAAAGAAGAGGTCGATGAGACGGCGGGTCACTTCAGTCTTGTCGCACCCCTCCTTCTTCCACTCCTCTATGATGTTGGCGACGCGGGGCACATTTCCGACTTCAAAATGTTGCCAGCGCCCGTGAGGAGGGATGGTGTCAAACTTGTCTGGGCCGTAATCACGCTTAAGGTGACATGTTAGTAGGAGACAAGACTGAGAGAATCGGATATCCCTTACTTTGATCACAGAAGCAACGAAGTCAACAACCTCATCCAGCTTATCTTCCCGAACCTCAAAGTGGCTCAGCTTGCCAGACTTGGCCGCTTCTCCCACAATCTTGGACCGATCGCGGACAGCCTTAAGGGAAAGCAAATACTTGACTTGAGAATCCATGGTGAATATCGATGAATGGTAAAAGGAAATAGGTTTGGATGAGATCAAAGAGTGTGAAGGTGGTCGTTCAGCCGCTGCAGCAGTGGTAAGCCGGGGAACCCCGCACTCATATAGCACTCGTGACAGGCCTGGTTCAAGCCACTTAGGCGGTGGATGTGCCTAGCAACAGGGCGCTAGTGACCTGGAAACACTGATGCATGCAAGGGATATCGGGAGGCTCCGACGAGCTTATCTCGATTACAAGAGGCGGTGGCCCCCGGGCAAAGAGGAGAACGGTCCACGACTCCATCAAGGGACAACATTGAACGTCGTGATTTGACTCGAATTGCATTACTTTTAGTCAGACCCCTTTGCAATGAGCCTAGCAAACAGTGGAATTGATCCTAGTTATTGACCTGGCAATGCGGGGTAGTGACGTTTCGAAGGCCAAGATGCATTACCATCACGCGCCGCTGAGCCCCGAAACGCGACGGATATGCATGCAGGCCCATGCAGACAAACGTAGCTGTCTTCATTAAGTAGTTTGTCACTGCATCAAGTTTGACAAAGACTAACTTCTCAGTCAAGCGTACTCAACAGCCAAGACAGCGAGAAACACGTTCCGGGTCACTGATAGACTATCGACACCAGTTGTTAACTTCAATGCGTGATAATATTTACGATGGCCCCAGAGGTATCTATACGACTGTTAGCAATGGCGACCCCGTCCATTTGAAGTGACGACAGACCATTGCAATGTTCTCGACCTATTTTTGACCAACTCCCATGATGTTCCTTTCCTTAACGCCTGCTTTGCATTACTGTGATATCCCATTGAGGGCAACTCGATACCGGTAAAAGCGATCAACATCCCTGAGCCATTCATCGCCTTGGGAAACCGGGCGGGTTGAAGCCCGGAGGCGGCATAAAACCCGCAGGAGCGGGAGGAGTTCCAGTCTGGCCCGGAGGAGGGACGGGAAAGTTAGGCGGAGGCGCAGCGAACCCTTGAGGCGGAGGACCGCCGCTAGGAGGACGGAACCCGGGGGCGCCGGGGTGGAAGTCGGCAGGGTTGGTGTAACCACCCTGGCCTTGGGGCGGACGTGCTGGCAGACCGGACGGAGGAGGCGGGAGGACGTGACCACGACCGGCCCCGGGTCCTCCCATATTGTGCGGCGGCGGCACCGCATTGTACTGCGCAGGTCCTCGAGGGGGAGCGAATCCGGCAGGGGCCCCAGGATTAGGTACGGGAACTGGTAGACCGTTCGAGGGGTCGAAACCGGCGGGCGCAACGGGTACGGCGCCTGCAGGAGGGCCATTCCCGTTCATCAAGAAAGCTGGCGGTACTGCCTGGATCTCGGGCACGATGTTCCTCTTCTTCGCCTGTGCAGCCAGTTCACGCTCCGCTGCATCACCATGCCTCTCGCCCTTTCCGTCCTTCTTGAATGCATATTGAACCGAGACTTCCTTGCTGGCAATGTATTGTCCGTGCAAGTTTGCTATAGCTGCATCGGAGCTCTCGAAGTCGGCGTACGAAATAAAACCGAAACCCTTGGAGTTGCCACTGTCTTCCCTGGCAACCTTCGGCAGGCTGACCAGCGGTCCAAAGCGCGAGAACGTGTCGTACAGAATCTTTTCGTCGACCATAGGATCCAAGTTACCAACGAAAAGCTCGGCGCCAACTTCTGCCTGCTTTTGCTTGTCGGCACTGGCTTTGTTGACGCGCAGCGATTTGCCATATAGCTTGATACCGTTCATCACGTTCGCGGCGTACTCTGCGTCTCCGGGGGTGCGAAACTCGACGAAACCGAAACCTTGATGATTCTGGGTGACGCGATCGCGGGGCATGTGGATGTTGTGAATGGGGCCCATCTGGAGCATTATCTCGTAAACCATCGCCGGGCTCGCGCGCTCGTCGATGTTTCCGATGTAGATGGTCGCATCTTTGTCCTGTTCCCTACACAACCAGATGGTTAGCTTACTTCTCCATGCGCTTGGATCGAGACGCACCAATGCCTGTTCTGCGCCATTTTGGTTTTCTGACACTCCTAGTGCGATCAAGAACCCAGAGGTAAAGAAGATGAAATGCGTGGGTAAAGGTGTGTTTGGGCGAAATGACAGCAGTTGGCCAACCTCCCGCCTGGAAATTTTGGCCTCGACATGAACGCGGTCGAGCTGCGAAAAGGTACGTACCTTATCGCATTGCAAGGTCCGATAAGAAAGCTTGCGTGGTTGTTCCGGCCCCACTGGAGTCGCGAATTTTCCGGTGAGGCAGCTGAGAAAAAGTTCAGGTCCAGTCCAGCGCATCCACCATCGCCCGTCCGAACGCACGACGACGAGACCCCGCGTATACAGGCGAATACCCCCGTCGAGCACGAGACTTGACCGGATAGACCAAAACTTCACACGTCCAAGTCTGATACCGCCGTGAATATGTTCGCCCTCTCCGAAGAGTCCAAGGTACTACAGCGCCCCGCAGCTTGCATGCCGTCGCATCAAACAGAAACTCATCATCGATTCTACAGGAGCGCATTGGCAAGATCATTGAGATCTCCCGCGTCGCCATTCACTAGTATGCTTCCATCACATTTCCATGACTTTTGACCAAATTACTGACAGAGCTGTAGTGGCTACCTTCCCTTGATCCTCTACCTTGGTACGAACGACATGTCGAACGATAGATAACCATCGACCTGAAACTGACTTTCCAACCACAGGCTACACTCGCAGCGAGCCTCGCCCGCCTTTCATTCGGTATGCTTTATTTTCACGGTATTTGTCGCTGACTTGAAAGCTAACCCTTCGCAGCCTCCTGTCCCCCCTCTCTTAAATGACAAGCGGCTCGACGTCAACTTTATGTACTATACAAGGCTTTCGGAAAATACCTTCAGGCAAGCTGGTATTTCAGGGATGAAATCATGGATATCCGGCTTGGAAGGCTTGGGAGGAGAAGGCCACGGCCTCGACGAACTGTACAACTAGATATGTAATCGAATGAAACCTCTCTGACGACCCAGACGTTTTCCCGTATCATGGATTGGTCTCAATGCAATGGGAGTGAGCTTTCGAACAGAAATCTGGAGTTGGGGCCTGTCGATCGACCCTAAGTCGGAGACCCAGAAGGACTCGATCTAGGGGTCGACTGCGCTTCATTCCAACAGAGCAAAGATACAGGATGGGCAGGCTCAAAAGCAGGTCAACGTGAAGAACAGATCAGTGGGGCAGAAAGGAAACGCTCCGTAGATGAGCTATTCTGCGTACGCCCTCAACGCCGAAAACGTTGTATTGGGTAATGCGCAATTGATGACCGAGGTGCGCCTGTGATTTCTAAGCCTTCCGAATGTAAGAGATCGGCCCAAACTGGAACATGCACCCATCAACACTGCCGTGACAGCTAGAGTCACTGACGTCTGCTTCCCTCGTCACGATGAGCCGTTGAAGAAGTCGGTTGTGGCTAGAGCTCCAACTATCGTGGCGGAGCCGCAATTTTGCGAGCTAAAAAATGACGTAGCAATTTTTTGTAAGCTGCTGTCAGCCACACTAAAGCTTCACTCACTCAGCTACCATCTTCAACTTCCACCTCGAGAGCCGACGTCGATAGACTGCACGAGGTGGGTTTACATCTGCATTTTGAAATGTGACGGAAGGTCTCGTTTCTATGTCAGACAGCAAACATGCGGGCCTCTCACCCGCGCTCGTCGAGTCCATCGCCGGACTCTCGGCCGGCTCAGTCGCGACGTTGACGGTTCATCCGCTTGATATCGTTAAGACTCGGATGCAAAGTAAGTAAACCCCTTTTTGAGATCTGAAATCACAGAAGACTGACTGAATACGCAGTCCACAGAAGCACTGCCGGAACCTCGACCAGCCTGACCACAATTTCCCTCATCCGCAGTCTCACCCAGAACCCGCGCCCCATCGCATCCCTTTATCGCGGACTGACGCCTAATCTCATCGGTAACGCCTCAAGCTGGTCAGCGTTCTTCTTTTTCAAGAACCGTGTTGAGCGCGCCATTGCGTACTGGAAAGCCGGGCCGCTTGCGACCTCACACGGCTCAGGCGCAGACTCGCGAAGTCTGACGAAAGAGGTGCTCTCAACGCAGGACTTCTTCCTCTCATCCGCCCTCGCCGGCGCCCTCACCCAAGTCCTGACGAACCCTATTTGGGTGCTCAAGACACGCATGGTATCATCTGATCGCACCGCCGTGGGCGCGTACTCCAACATGTGGTCTGGGGCGCGCCAACTGTACATGACTGAAGGGTTGAGAGGATTCTACCGAGGACTCGGAGTGAGCTTGATCGGTGTTTCGCATGGCGCGGTACAGTTTGCTGTGTACGAGCCTGCAAAGAGAATGTACTTTGCCGGCCGGAGGCAGAAGGGTGACAACGGGGGCCGGCTAAGCAACGAGGCGACCGTTGTCATCTCGACAGTATCGAAGCTTGTGGCCGGTGCTGTTACCTACCCCTACCAAGTCCTGCGCAGCAGACTGCAGAACTATGATGCTGATGAGCGGTTCGGACGCGGAATCAGAGGTGTCGTGAGGAGGATATGGCAGGAGGAGGGATTCAGGGGCTTCTATCGAGGCCTGATGCCGGGTGTTGTTAGGGTGATGCCAGCTACCTGGGTTACGTTCCTTGTGTATGAGAACGTCAAGTTCTACTTGCCTCACTGGGCAGAGTAATTTTAATGATAGCGATGAATCAAAGGCTATCCACTCAACGTCTGAAACTGGTCTTGATGATGTTGACTCGTATGCCAAAGGTCGGCTGTGAACAACGATGGCGTTCTCGATCATGTATGAAGCTCGCAATGCTTCAACATATGATTCCAAACCATGATTTAGGGTTTGAATCAAGCCGGTCTTTCCACGGTGCTAGCATCAAACCAAGAGACGCTGCTCATGATGCAGGGAAAACAGCGACGCGGTTGGGGAATCAAAGACGGCTCATTTCTCAAAGGAGTTTCTGATGAGAGCCGAATTGGTTGAAATCATTCATCACTTCAACTCATGCGCAACCAAGTTTTTGAGCCGGCCGATAGTAAACTTATCAAGAAACGTGGTCTGCTACCTGCTCCAGACAATACGCCACGCTGATGCGAGCTTCCAGCATACTAGGTCAAAGCTCCCTGCCGTAGCTTTGAGGTGGAAGAGTTGAGGCGATCACCATGTCTATATAAATAGTAACGGTCAAAGGCTAGCCACAGGATATGCTCTTCTCACATTCCCTTGAGGCTGCCCAACTTGAGTATATGACTGCGGTAACGAAATGTAAAAATGCATTGCCCATCAACTTCTCAAGCATTCGCAGTACGATACTCAGTGAAACTCGTCGGCAATGAATTATGCGCCCAATCGGCAACAAATATAGCTCTCACAGTTGCGGAAAACAAAGCAAGCCACGGTTCAAATACAGTCTACCACCACAGCTGATGCATAATCTCACACTTATGAGTTGAGGCCATGAGAAATATCTCGATGATGGACTAGAGGGACGAAAGGATGAACATCAGATCAACCATGTCGAGTTTCGTGTTAGCTTTCGATCAAAGAGTAAACATCCTTCATGATTTTATAGGTCCATTGTAGCTATACGTATCAAAGTGGTCCAGTGTCGTGGATAGACCGCCTGGTGCAGCTTCAACGCCCAGAACCCAACGCTGCTATAGTTGACTGTCAATCACACCGACTTTCGAAGCATACCAGGTTCTTCAACGATATTCTCAAAAGCTCGCCAACCATTGACGTAATGCGATATGGGTGACACATTCCACTGAAGCTTCACTTCCTTGGGGAAATAGAAACCCCCTGAAGCCGCGATGATGTGAGGTCGAAACAAGGCAAGATGAAGCGAAGAAACCGCCACAAAGTCTTGGTTTCTTCGTCATCAGATTAAAGAACAAAAGTGCGTATAATGATGCAAGATTTCTCATTTCCTTGACGCAACCTAGTAATATAAACAGCGGCATTACCCGTTTACAACTCAGTGAGGCGAGAAGGATCTCTCCCAAGCTACGACCAAGAACCCCAAGAAACAACGGAGAAACACGGCCGAGTCCTTAATATAATCAAATCCCCCGAGCGTCCCCCGTTTCATATGCTTCTATTCTTCGATCCAAAGGACCCTTGGTATCTCCTCGGCCCTCTTGACGAAACATGACTGACACCCTCGACGATGAGCAGCATGTAGCAGCATGGCCACCGCCACAGAACGCAGAGAAATAACAGCCGAGGCTTACGAAGTACTTTTCAACTCTCGGCACTTCTATCACGCTTCATTTTGACCGCAATCTATCCCAGATATTGCGGTACATCCCGTCAGCCGCCAGCTGTCAACACGCATGACCTCGAAATCAGGGGGTGGTGAAGAGGAAGATCAACATCGAATCACGATCACCCTTTCTCCCAACTCCACTACCACAAAAAACAACTCACCAGTCAAAATTCAGAGCCCATCCACGAAGGAATAGAAGACCACTGTAGAACCCAATGACACAGACCTGCCCATCCAGTACATCCCACGATCACAGCTCAGTAGCGGGCGCACCCTTTTCAGTGTCCACTCCGAGACAAGAGATTCACCAGAAAGACACACACGCAAACCCGCACACCCCTCGAAGCCCCCCGTGCGAAACATGGTCCTCTCCTCACAGCAGAAACATCACCTCGGCCGCCGAGACCGACGGATATCATGATCCGTCTGGGATACACCCAACCAGCCAAGCCCACGTCCACATAGCCAGCCCAAAGAGGCCACTCACACGCAAAACCTAATCTGCTATATCGCCCAATGCCGTGCAAAACCACCCCACCTCACTTGTCACTCAGACAGGAGCACACCCTCTCACCGCGTCCCCTCCCGGCCTCTCCCCGGCGCCCACGATGTCCCCGTGAGTGATCAGAGTGGTGTGAAGGACACGAGACCCAGAGGAAGACAGAAGACACCTCCACCCCTAACGGTCCCTCCCATCGGACGGGAAACCGCATCGGCGCAACCCTCCCTAAACCTCCCACCGCGGAAAGCCGCATTACATGACCGTCCGGGAATGCATCAACGCATCTCCCGCCTTCTCATCTCAATGCGCAAATGCATCTTCCTCGAAGGGTTGCTCCTTCGAATCGGAAGCTTCCAGAGATGCGGACTCAACGAGAGTCCAGACACACTATGGCCCCCTAAAAGGCAGGCAGGGTCCATATTGGTTACACGAACAAGGCGGAAAAGAAAAGGGGCCAGTCAAGCAATCACGATCCTGTTGCTCTTCTCGGCATCTTCCTGCAGTGATGCGTTGAAAGGAGGGGTAAGTGCAGGATCTCACGAAAACTGTCAAAGTCACGCCGCGTCAGGAGCGAGCAGCAGGAGCCGGCAGAATCTGTCACATTTCACAAGATCTGGGGGGGCTGGCTGTCTGGCTGGCTTGGGTCACGGTTGGTCGTGATTCTCCCGGGTCGGGGTGTCGTCCGACTTGAGACTGACCACGTCGGGGCCTGTAAACCTCGTCATTGTGAGCGGTAGAAACGACTTCTTCATGTCATGTTTCGCGAAGCGCGAGACTGTTGGACCAGTAGCGATGGAGAGAAGGTAGAGAGAAGGGAACAGAGGGGAGGGGAGTGTGGTGCAGATACAACGTGTGCCCAAACTGTAGCTCGGCGCGATATCAATCGCCAGCCAGCCGTAAGAATCCCCAAAGTCCGATCTGCTACCCAAGCATTCCTCTCCCGATCTCAGACACGCGCGACCACGCAGTCAAAGCTACACAAGCACTCATTTCCTCCATTCTCGTTCCAGTTATCCCCGCGACTTGTGTCCCCGTTGGGCCTGTCTGTCCGTGTGGCCGCCTCTCGAGACATGGCAAGAGAGACATGTTCAGCAGTAAAGACATGTACCTAGTAGAGAGACACATTCAAGAAAGAAGGAAAGGCCAAAGAACCTGCAACACGGTCTCTGAGGAAGAGAGGAAAAGAGAAGAAGGGCGCGGGGCACCAACAGCTGTTGGCATGTTCAACGGCGCGGATCCGAAGCTCCGCGGGGGCGCCACCTACGAAGAGACTTGGACGAGGCTTTGCTTTGCGCAGAAAAAGGTGAGATGTGAGGGGCGAGACCGTCCTAACCCAAGGTAGACAGGCAAGGACAACATGTGCGCAGCTATCCCCAACGTCCTTACCTTGACCACCTGATTCCGAGACTCCTCACTTTCTGGATCCTGCTCCTCATGTACTTCTTGCTCCGCGTGCGTGTGTCCAAGCTTGGGGGACCGCAGGAATGCTCGAGCAACGGCTTCGCAGGACGGCTTGGACGACCTAGTGGGAGCTTCAATCTTGCCAGCCAGCCATTCACGATACAATGACGGTTGCGCAGATCGCTGAGCTCCCCTTCTCCCTTGCCCACCACGCTCGGCTCCAGAACAAATCACGCAAAGCCATCATAAGGGTCCAGCCTCTAGCGTGGCAAAACTGCCGCTTTACTCCGTAGGGGGCAACTCAATATGGCTCCACGCCGGACGTTCGACGTCGACCTGGGCGGCGCCGAACAAGCATCACCCCTACTCCGAGTCCCCATTCCGTCTCCCGACCACTGATCAACGGCGTACTTGATAGTTGCCATTTTAGCAGCGCAATCCAGTAGAGATTCAGCAGCCGTCCTCATGCGCTGCGCCGCCGTTGGGGGGTTTCCAAAGTCGGAGGCCCATTGACGCAGAACAACGTGAGTCATCTGATATGGTTGATCCAGGGCTGTAGCCAATGGCTTGCAACGGCGACAACTCCGAGTCCCGAGTCCCGGCGTCCCACACACATCGCAGCCTGTCCCAGAAGACACAAAGGAGGAAAAAAAAGTGTCCGCAATCGTTGGAATTGCCACGAGGACGGGAAAGCGGGCGGCGGGCTGGCTCCCAGCGAAAACGACAACGTCGCTACCTAGCGGATCGTCTAACTCCACCCTCGCACTCGCCCCCCGCGCGCGAAAGAAAATGTGATTGTGCGACAGAAGCTTTTCGCGGGAGGGAACCCGAACGTCGCGACGAACGAATCTGTAACGGCCCTCTTCCAGATGATCAGGAGTCATGTTCCCCCTTCCTGGCCCTGTCTGTGTCTGTTCCCATGCAACACAGACCGCCTGGAGAGGGGATAGAAGAAAAAACAACGAAGGGACCCAAGACGTTGTCAGGATAACGTACTGCCGTGCTCGTTTATGACAGAGTTTAGGCGCTCGGCCGGGGTTCAATTCGAGGGAACGAAAAGAGACTCGCCAAAGAAGCCTGTCAATTAGCGGGACCGTTCGCGATGACATCGTCAAAAAGGGTAGCGTGAGGGAAAAAATGAAAGAGGCTTCCTAGTTTCCTCGCTTTGGCCTGCCTAGCTGGAGCTTTCTGCAGCGTCTCGGGCGCATCAGATTGTCGCATTGTCATTCCTCATCTGCATATGGGCTGCCTTACAATCGCGATCTCCCTCTGATGACGGAGGGTCGAGCGGTGGGGAACCGAGGACGTGGGTGATGAGATGACTGATGGGCAAGATGTGATCGGAGGCGAGTGATCGGACGCGATGGTCCAGTATGGAGGTGCCGTTACCATGGGTTTACGACGCAGGACGCGAAGCCTATTGCGAGCAAATTCTGACTTGTCAGTGTCCGAGAGCGCACTGCGTGTGGCCATCGGTCCAAGTCGACGATTTGAGACTATCGAGAAAGAAGTCCGTTTGGCGTCGCAAAGATTGTTGCCAATCGGCCCCGTGGTCGGCCGCCGGATGCGCTGTGGTTTGGGAACTCGTCCGCCCCTGGGCCATATTTGCTCCTTGGCCTGGCTATAGCCAGAGGGGGGGAAAGCCGCTCTCTCCACCTCCGGGCGGGTTTCGGAGTCAGAAGGACGTGAGATGTGCCTCCGAAGGACCTCACGACATGATCGACTGTCCATGCCGGTTGATCGCGTTTCCGTGACCTGTCAAATTTCGATATTGCACGGGATGCGTCCGTGGGCTTTGTGGCCCCGAAATCCCATAAATCGAGTGGCTCGGAGGAGGATAGCTGTTTTGGGAAATTGGGCCGCGATCAAAATGGAAGAGCTTGCGAAAAATGCTGCATATGTTGGTAAGGGCAGATCTCAGCCTTCTCGTCACATATCACATTCTCTCCTGCACACAAAGCGAGGAAAGAAATAAAAAACAAAGACCAAAGTCATAAAGGACCCGGCCCGGCTCCACTGCAGCATGCCACAGGCGCCATCCTTGTGGGCTGGAGCATCAGAGTCGAGATCTGAGGTGGGACGGGCGCTCTCACTGGCCTTTAGGACGTCCAGAGATGACCGGGGTGCCTGGACGCTCTGCCTGGGATTTCGGAATTGGCCCTGGTACTTGCAGCGTTCAACCCATGCTGCGCAGCTGGCCCAGCGATCCAGCTTGGTCTCGGTTAGGAAAAGTGCGTAGATCACACTGCCTGCCGGGTGGGGTGCGACGTGCGAGAAGAGGCGGGTTGAGATATCCCATCGTCGTGCTTGGGAATGAAACATTCCCATCTGCGCGACTGGGCGAGGCTGGTCCACCTCCCCAAAGACCTAATCACCGCAGATGTCGTCCAAGGCCCGTCCATGTCGTCAATTTGATCCGGGGGACCACTCGATACAAGGTCATCCCTTCGTTATCGGGCAATCGACAGCGGCTAACACATCGGACGAGACCTCCGGACCTCCCACTGACTTTGCGCTCACCTTTCAGCAAGCCAGTCGCAGATGGGGAACAGAGAGAACAGAAAGATCTCATATGTCAGATGCCTTGGTGGATGCTCAGACACCGCTCGATACTCTGTCAGGGATACCCTCACCTCCGTGTCTCACGCCCTCTCTCAACAAAAGTACACATCACTTCTCATCCACGGCTTCGTGAAAATGAACATGAGTCGGGCGTTTTGTCCACTCGCGGATGGCCGGCCGCAAGACGGCGACGACGCCTGTGAGCGGTGCTAATGCCCGTGGACGATATCGTGATCATGCCCGACATTCGACTGAAGTAAATGTCGCCCGGACACAGGTTGCGCGGCTTTCGCGGCGACATCAAGCGCAATACCATAAAGCGATTAAGACGTCGATCAGATCTAGTAATGTGGAAGCTCCGACCAGGTCCAGTCCTGTTCCCATTGGGTGCATCTGGCAACCCGGCCAGTTCGAAGCCTCAATTCAGATCCTCGGTGCCACGATCTCACCAAGTAGAGAAGAAAAGAGCCGGTGTGGGTTGCCGCTCCCCTGGGACTCGCAACCTCGAAGCAGCTGACCGCAAGTGGGCGAGGAAATCGCCACAGGACTGGGTGTTTTGACGAGAGCAAGCCTCTGGCGTATCCTTTATGGCTTAGACCTCAAGTCAAGGCACTTGAGTCGAGACTCCCGTGATCTGCCTCAGCCCCTCCCTCCCTGTCCACCGGGACTGCTACCATCGATCTGCGGAGAGGTTGGAAGAAGAAAGGATGGTCTCGTCTGCGAATGACTGAGTGGCCAAGTCAAGCCCTAATGCGCCCCTTGCAGTCGTGGCTAAGGAATGGGCGAGTCTCGGTACGTGCGGATGCACCCAGATCAGGTCAGCCCAGTGCCCACAGAGGCCCGTCTCAAGCCCCTGGACCCTGAGCAAGTCCCAGTCGATGCCCAGCGCGCTGCCTCTTTACCTCAATCAATAGGCGCGTCTTCTCCAGCTTGCTAGCCCAGCTGTCATTCATCGGAACATTTGCTGGGGACGTTCTTGCAAAATGTCAGCTAATATAATGCTGGGCGTCAACAAACGGAGGTTGCCGACTGTCCCAACGGCCGAGAAGGTCTGCCCGGGAGGCAGTGCCGGTATTGCCATGTTTCAAGCAGCCTGAAATAGACGGATGTCATGAGATGCAGGCGCCATGGGAAATGGCTTGTTGAGGTGGTTTGCCCATCTCGATCGGTCGACAACTCCATTCTTCTCATTATCAGATCTGCTCGCCAGCAATCGCATGGGCTCGGGGAAGTTCATTGCGCGAGAGTGTTTCTGGGTGGGTTCAATACTTATCGCCTGAAGCTCAGGCCGGCAAGTGATAAGTGACGACAGACCAGGCCGAGTTGTACTTGCGAAAGTAAGGAGGACCTCGCCAGTGAGGAGCCTTGCAAGTGTCAACTGAAGAAGGGGAGGCTTGGTCTAGGTCAGTAATGACGCGCCTCTTGGCTGTTTACTGAACTTACCAGGTCACGCTGACTCTCTTGCAGTGAGGACAACCACGTTGCCTGCGAAAGCCGAAGGGACCATGTCCTGGTTAGCGGGTCGAGCACCCTGCTTCCCCGGTGCCTAACAAGCCCATTCTGTCACCCTTGCGACGTGACCACGCTTCCCCCAACCAAGTTAGGTAGTCAACTTGGGAAATACATAATGCTTCAAAAAGTTGAGATGTGATGGCAAAGGTTGAAAATTTGCAATGATTCCACAGAGACGCAGAGGCATCCACAGTGATCTTAGAAGCGCACAAAGGGGCCAGCGCGATTGCCGATGAGAGAATGGGCGGTGGCCGTGAGCGATCGGAAAGCGGGCGAAGAGTTGGATCGGGGCCTCTTCAGCTTTGTCGTGTTCGTGGAACCAAGTTGCCGCGCGGCAACCGGGGGAAAATGCCCCATTTCGAGCATTCCCATCGCAATCCAACGTGACGTATTTGGGTATCACAGAGCGTGGCAGGATCCCATGTGATGGTCGTCACTGTGCTGCTGTAAGGTTGCCGGTCGGTCGTCGGTTGGACAGTAGATGTCGGGGTCCGACGGTCGCGACTCAATCGTTGTAAGGCTGAACAAAGGATACGTCCGGATCAGGTGCGCCGTTTCGTTCCAGTTGGGAAAGTTCCAGCTTCTGGTTGTTTTACCTGGGCTGATTTCTGGAATGACCATTGTTCAGTGGCCCCAGATTTACCCGTCAGACAGAACATGGAAGCGCTGCTGGCCCAAAAGGGCCCCGCGATAAAGGCCATTGGAATGAATCCAGGCCCAGTGGAGTGGATGAGGATCCATCATCCATGTGCCTTGGAATGATGAAATAGTTCTGGAGAAGATGGACGATTGTGGTCATGGCCGCGAGTACGAGCTTGAAGTCGAGCGGTTACAAAAGTTACGCCCGTAGGCTCCTCCGGCACTCTTGCGAGACTGCCCCTGTCCTGTACTTGCTGCAGCAGCAGCAGGCAGTAGGTGTGACAGCCGAAAAAAAGATTTTCTTCGGCTGGGAGATGACAGGACTGATTGCAGACATTGACAGCGCATGGAAGCCGGTTTGATAAGCTTTTCGGATGCATGGAATCATTCCATTTGGCAGAACTGGCCAGGCACAGGGCTTCCACGTTTGGCTTTGGCGTCGGCCTTGGTTCATCGTTAGACGTGTGTCGTCGCTGAGGCTGTTGCCACTCGTTTCGGGACGGCTCGTTGTTAGGGCCACGATGCTTTTCTGCCGATGGCATTCTTAGATTGGCAGCGACGCGAACCAGAAGTTTAAACTCTTGGTTGAAGTTTAATTTCTCTGCGGTCCCGTTGGAATCCAAGTAGCAATACCGCTAAACTGAGCCACCATCCGGCGTCCTTGGTTTGAGAGCCTGTGCCGCACCAAGCCCGTAATCGCACCGCGCTCGTAGGACACGAGTGAGGTGGGTTCAGAGAAAAGGGGTTCTTGTTTGTGGATATGGGCTATTCGTAAGAGCTGTTGGTGATTGGTGTGCCCTGGCAAAACCATTGGTAGTGGTAGCCGTCATTTGCCAATTGTGCATCGTGCCCTGGTTTTTGATGGTCACCAATAAGTGAATGAGAGATGACGACGTCCCATTGACATCAATATCATCTCCTCCTCAGGGGTGAAAGCCCTGCTTGAGTTTCCGGCTAGGCAGCAGAAGCGAAGAAAGACTGAAGCAGACATTGAAACATCCTACACCCGACTGCAGAATTAAATTTGCCTTGTCATTGGCGGAAGGCTGTCTCGGCCACTCTGAGCACCAGCTTGGCTTGCAAAAATGGCTGGTCTCCAATTCCTTGTCGTTAATTTAGCTCTTCAGTTAGATGTGCCGTCCGCTAGTTGGACTGAAATGGCGCCTCAGCGGCGACATTTTGACGTGGTGCTGTTCGTCCGTGTACTCCGACCGGGCCGGTGGTGGTATACAACCGCCTAGTGCGGGATGACGCTCCCGCCTTTAGTGTCAACGGATTCCCGCCTCCCGTGGGCTCATTGCCCAGTAACCATCGGGAAGCTGGAAACGACCTGCCTTGGCGAGGGTGAGCTTGGTAGTGGTGGTGGTGACGGCAGTCTTTCAGTATGCGCTCGAATGAAGTCTGTTCAAAGTCCGTCATCCTGATCTCGCCCGCGGGTTGGTTCCAAGTTGTCACCTACGGCGGTCCCTTGCTGGCTGCCACACTGCTTTCCTCCCTCTCGGAGACGGTGCCTGATTCCGTTTGACATGGAGCGGCACCCAATAGCATAAATAAATTCAACCCGGGGGATCGCCCTTCAACCGCAGTTCTGGGACGTGTGCACGGATCACGGGAGTGCACGCCTGCAGCCTGGCTAAACCAGTTCTGGCTGGCGTGCTGTCTGGGCCACTTCAGCTCGTCGTGATGCTTGTTAGCTTGCGCTGTTGACGCGCCTGCCGTGGCCTAGATTGAACAGCGCCCCTTTCCCGACAGCATGGATCGCGATGAACTCGTCCGGGGTCTCGCAGCCACTAAGTTGGAATGTAGCCACGAGCACACTGGATTTAGGGTCGAGGCGTGAGGCAGCCTTCAGTCTGTCATCAAAGGCCTCTGGTTTGATGGAACGCAGCCCCAGCCTGCTGCTTTGACCCCAAACAGAAGGGATGGCTGTCATCTAATCCATCTCCTTGAAAAAAAGCCTGATCGACTTGAAGCCCAACTCCTGGCAGACTGGCCGGGGTTGACTTTTTTCGGGGGACCCGATCGGAATTCGCTGGCCTCCGTACTCTGTAGTCTGTCACTTTCTTCAGGTTGGCGTAGATGACAGACGAGCCATTCAATCCATAGCGTCCTGCAGTGCTGTTCAGTAATCCGTGGATCCCTGGAGTTAGTGGGGAACTAATTCCTCATCAACAAGACGTGAGGTCCGTGGTACCTTGATGCTGAGCATGTCGAAACGTTGCCGACTGGCGGATGGTTACGGATGAGCGTAGGCTGCCAGCATTATGTGCCAAATGTATCCTTCGTAAATTTCGAACTCGACATGCCTTAGGGACTGGATCTCCCTGCTCTTGGTCTGGCACCTTCTCCAGCCCAGGTTGCCGGGTGCCCGGCTGGATGCGGCAGAGGCGACGTCGTTGCTTGTCATAGGCCGAACAAGCGATTAAGGAGCCTGCTAACACCAGTAGGAGTCATTTGGAATCGCGCGCTCCAATCATGTCAGTTGATTCTGTCGCTTTTTTTTACTGTGAAGTGACATAGTGTATTAAAGTGTACTTTTTGGAAACTCTGCTAGTATGCGGGCTACCCTTGTAACTACCCCCCTTCCCTTCTCCCTTCCTTTCTCCCTTCCCTTCCCCATTTACTTTTTTTTAGCTTTAATAGTTAAGGAGGATTATAGTAATTACTATAATTACTTTATTTTTATATTTTTTATATTTATCTAGCTTATTAAACTTATCTTAAACCTCTTCTATTTTTTTATTATATTTAAGCTTTTTATAGAGATTTTTCTAGTCCTATTTATAAGTATTAATACTTTTAATATTACTAAATTTAGAGAAAAAGTATATAGTAATTTAGTAAATAAATATTTAGTAGTAATATTTATTCTTAGATTTATCTAAAAACTTAATATTAAAGTTTATATTATTAATATTATTTTAAAGCTCCTATTTATAATTTTTTATAAGAATAATAAATTTAACGTTCTATTTTATTTTCTAGTTTATTAATTTAGTAATAAATATTTTAATAAGTTTAATTATAATAAGTTAATCTTATTAGGGATAGTTAATAAATAGAGGAAGAATAAACCTATATATAAAGGTATTTAGAGGCTATAAGCTATAGTTAGGTTAAACTAATAAAAGAAGTACCTAAAAAGTAAGTATAATATTATTATACTATTTTTACTTACTTCTTTTAAGTTCTTTTTTTTAGTTTTTAGTAAGTATTTACTAAGTCCTTATTATAAAAGGTTTTATACTTTAGACTTATAAGCTTTTTTATTTATTTAACTTCTATTAGCTAAACTATGTTTAGACCTTTTAAGCTAAATATTTAGTCCTTTATAATTATTCCCCTTTTAAATATAACGTGGTTGATAAGCGAGTCGATCAGACAAGCGAGTCGATCACCTTAGCAAAATTATAGTAGGTTGCAGGCGGAAATCCGCTAAGAAAATGTTTAGATGTACTAACAATTTCTTACCAAATTTTCGCGTGCAGCCTACTATAATTTTGCCAAGGTGATCGACTCGCTTATCAACCACGTTATATTATATTAATATTTAAATTTTTTAGTATAAAATCTTTATTAAGCTTATAGTATTTAGATATTTAATTATTACTAAAAATTAAGTTATTTTAGTTATTTAATATATAACTATTAAGATTATATTATATATGATTTTATTATCTTAATAACTCTTTAGTAAATTAATTAAGAAGTCTAAAGAAATTTATTAAAATAAGTATATTAGTAGTTCTAATATTTATAGTAACCTATATAATTTATATTACAATATATATACTTCTTAATAATATAAATACTTAGTAACATACTACTATATATCCTCTATTAAATATAGTTAGTAAAACTTTTATAAAATTAGTTCTATTATTTTATTTATTTTTATATATTGTAATTTAAATATATTATAGTAGTGTTTTAGGATTTTATAATAAAGAGATCTCTTTTCTAAAATAATTAATCTTCTTTAAACTAAAAGATATTATTCTTATTAAGTTAGTATTTTTAGTATTCTTTGGTATTTTAATAAACTTTAGTTATAAGTTCTCTATAGAAGTAGTTTTTAATTTATAATCTTTTAACTATCTACTTAAGATTTATACTTAATTATAATATATATACTATTTTATGCTAAATAAACTTCTTTATCATAGTATATACAATATATTACTTTAGTATAGTAATTTTAACTTTTTTTAAGTTTTCTAATATGTTACTATCCTCTTATAAAATAGTTAATATAATACTTATATATAATGTTTAATAAATAGAAATACTAATATATATATTTTAATATAGTAAATTATTAATATTTTTATAAAGTAATATTAACTTAAAAATAAGGATTCTTTAATTTTAGAATTGATTTTCTAATAAAGTTCTTAAATATTTTACTAAATAACTTAAATATAAGTTTATATAATAGCTATAATCTTTTTAAATTTAGTAATATATTAGTAATTTATTACTAAAAACTAGCTAATAAGTTTTAGCTTCTTTTTAAAAATAAAAAGTATATTATTTATTTTAGAGTTTTTTATTATATAGTTAAATCTTATAATAATCTATTTATTAGATTAATAACTTCTAATTTATATTAGATTTTAAAGTTAAATATAAATAAATAGTAAACTTACTAAGTAAACATTCTATAAATATTCTATATAAATATAATAAATACTCTTTTTAATACTATATAGTTTATAAATATTAAGGATTTTTTTAAAAAGCTTTTATAGATATTATATTTAGTAATTTAAATCTTTTATAATGATAAGAAGTTTTTATTACTTTATAGCTTAATACTTTTTTATATTTGAAGGCTTTTTTTTAACTAAAAAGCCATTGAATATTAAATAATATTATATCTCTATAAGAATATATTAGATATTACTTAAATAGATATATTAATTTTAACTTCAATCTTTAGTATTAAGTTGTAATATTCTAGTATTAAAGCTTTAATAAATACTCTCTAAAGTCTTTTAAATATAGTTTATATCTCTTTTATCTAAATAAAAACTTCTAACTTTATATTATTTTAGCCTCTCTTAAGTATACTATTTATAGAAATATAATATAAGAATATCTTATAATAAGTTTATAATAGAAATTATAAAAATTATAAAAATTATAAAAATTAAAAAAAACTTAAATATCTTAAAAGGATTTTAATATTAACTATTTAGTAACTATTTAAACTTAATTTAAGTTTATCTTAATATTATTTTAAATAATATAAAACTTAAGGAAATTTATTTCTATTTAATAGAAGTTATAGTTTTTTAGTTTTATAAATAGTTTAATAGCTTTTAAGTAGCATAAAATTATATGTAAGTTTTTTTATGTATTATTTTTTAATATCTAAATAAATTAAGATATTATTTAAGTATATAATATAATGAGTATTTAGAAAGTTAGTAAATATTTAGTAAATAAATATTTAGAAAGTTATTAAAGTATTAATAAGCTTAAATAGTATTATTATGTACTTAAAATACTTGTATTAAGTTTTAAATATAGTTTTTTATCTATTTACTTTATTGATTATAATTCTATAATAAGTTTTACTTAAATTAATTTTTAAAATAAACTTTATATTAATAAGCTTATTTAAAAACTTATTAATTAGTAATAAAAATATTAACTCTTTACTATAATTGCATTTAGTTCTTTATAATCTATATATAGCTATAAATTATTATCTTTTTTAAATATAAATAAGATTAATACTTCTATAAAGCTAGTTAAATAATAGATATATCTAATTACTTTTATTTCCTAAATATACTTAATACAAGTTTATAGTTATTCTATTAATACAAGATATGTTAACTTATATAGAAGTTTCTTATTAAGTTTTACCTTAATATAATATATTACTCTTTTTAGTTTAAAGATCTTTTTTATATTTTCTTTATTAAAAATATTAATAAAAACTTGAAGTTTTTTAAAGATTTTCTTTTTATATTTATTCTCTAATAAGCTTTTATTTAAAATATTAAAAATTTTTTTATTTAAAACTAAAGCTCCTATTGAGTATATTATATAAACTTTTTAGCTATGTTTTATAATTTCTCATATTATTACTTCTAGCTTAATAAGTAAAATATAGTTATATAATTAAGTATAAATATAAGTATTTACATAAAAACTTTCTTTATTTATTAAGTTATTAAATAAAAAGATATTTCTTACTTTTTTAAGATATAAACTAATTATGAATACTTAGTAAATTCTTTATAAATAGTTTTAGTTATTCATCAAGAAAAATATAAGTTAGTAAACTTTATTAATAAGTATAAATCTTTTTTTAGAAGTCTATTAATTTTAAAGTTATAATATCAATAGCTTCTTTTAATAAACGTTCTTTAATAAAGTTTTTTATATAAAGTTAACTATGATATAAATATCTATATTAATTACTAATTTAACTTTATTATATACTTAAAATATTATTACTTAACTTTTAATAATTTAGTTTATGAAAACTAAAGTAATTTCTAATATAATACTTTTTAAAATTACTTCTATATTTATTTATTTCTTAAGTTTTTAGTATGAATTATATAAAAAACTATAATAATATTAATTGTATTCCTTTTTAAGTTTAAGTCTTAATTATTACTTATAAACTATATATAATATTGAATATAATTAAAAGAAATATACTTATATTTCTTATAATTATAATATTAACTTCTTTCAAGATTAAATAGCTTATTATTAAAGTTAAATATTATATAGAAGTTTATCAAATACTTATTTTAAAATAAGGTTTTTAAATAATACTTTTTTAAGTTTATTAATTAAAAAAGTTATAAACTATTTTTATAAAAATAATCTAAAAAGCTTAAATATAGTTATTTATATAACTTAGAATAGTTAATAAGCTTTCTTATATATTTCTTTTTTATAATTTCTTATGATCTCAATATATATAAAGTAATAATATATATATTAACATATTTAATATCTTATTTAAAAAGTTTATTTTTTAAAATTCTAATAAAGCTTTAAAAATATATAAGCTTTTATATTACTTATATTTAGTTTATTAAAAGTTTAGTTCATAAACTCTTAATAAGCTTAATGTATAATAAGCTTTTTATTATTTTTCTAATAATACTATTTTAAAGTATTATAGTAGTTTTATTCTTAAAACTTAAGTATTATATACTACTTTCTTATAAAGATCTTAAAATCTTTCTATATAAAGTTAACTTACTTCTTTAATATATCTATAGGTATTTATTAATAAGTTTATTATTCTATTTATAAAGTATATTTTATTATACTTAAAACTTATTAAATATATTGGCTATTAGAGTAGCTAAAATAATACTTATAAACCTCTTTTATTATAATAAGCTAATCTTCTCTTTATATTGATAGATTTACTAATAAAATAAACTATATTATAGTTTAAAAGCTTTTTATAAACTTTAAGCAATTATTTAGTAAGTACTTAGTTACTTACTATAATAATAATTAGCTTATTTTAGTTAGCTATTATAGTTATAATCTATCATATTAACGCTTAGCTAGTTATTTTATTTAGCTTTTTAGTTTAAGCTAGCTTATTAGCTATAGCTATAAATATTTAGCTTTATAACCTATTTAATCTATAAAGAGGGGTTTTATATTCTTTATTCTCTTATATATACTTATTACTGAGTTAGTAAGTATTTAGTATAAATAGCTTATTTTCTTTAAAGTTTTTAGCTTTACTTAAAATATAGTTTCTTATTTCTCTTTATTAACTTATATTATCCTCTAATTATTTATTAAAGTTCTTTTCTTTATATAAACTTATATAAACTATCTTACTTAGTATTTAATAAGTATTAAGTATAAATTCTTTAGCTTAATTAGTAAGTATTACTTAGGTATATAATATTATTATTATTACTAATCTTTTTAAAGTAGAATAAAAATAAAAGAATTATAAAAGTATTTAAGAGCTATAAGCTATAGTTAAGTTAAACTAATAAAAAAAGTATCTAAAAAGTAAATATAATATTACTATATTACTTTTACTTACTTCTTCTAAGTTCCTTATTTTTAGCTTTTAGTAAGTAATTACTAAGTCCTTACTATAGAGGGTTTTATACCTTAGATTTATAAGCCTTTCTATCTATTTAGCCTCTACTAGTTAAGCTATCCTTAGGCCCTTTAAGCTAGGTATCTAGTCCTTTATACTATATTCTTGCTCTTATATAATCTTATATAGCAAGTTATTTATAGGTTATTAAGGTTATTAATAATATTCTTATAAACCTAGATCAAAGCTTTCTTAGTTATTATAAATAGTATTATAATATATAGTAGGCATCTATTAAAGTATAAACAGAATTTTTATAGTATAGCGTAAACCTCTATAATTGGATGTGGCTGGGCTTAAAGGGTAGAAGATAATTCTGTGGCTTTTTCAGCCACCAACTGGGAGTCGCATTGGCCGTGGCTGAACCCATTCCGGCCGTTCAGTGATTTTTCCGCGCCAAAAGACTGGACGCCTAAGTTGACAACACCGTCTAGAGCGTTCCATTCGTATGCGTTTCGTAAGACGCAGTAACCCTGGTGGGCCAATCCGAGTATCAATTCGTGCGGCGACTGATTATAATATGGCGTACGAGGCTTGCGAGGGTAGTTTCCAGGAAGATGGAGTGTTTGAGATTGAAGACTGGGTATGGAGGTTGTAGTGCAGCAAAAACATGCCCGCCAAGACCGCGGAAGTCTTCCCAAGGTCGACTGGACTGTGACCAATGTGATATGTGACCAAAATGCATGCGAGTGATGATACACGGGCATTTTCAGCAGAGCAGTTCTGCGACGGATAGCGCTCGCTGACTATGCAGGCCAGTGATGGAAACCAGATGGTCCAGTCCATTAGCGTTGCCCGTGATCGATATCTCCCGATATGGAAATGCCGAATAGTAGCGGGTGTCCTGTTAGAAACAACGATCCATAGCTTCGGAACAGTTGTGGGCGACATAATGGGAAGCAAAGCGGACGGCAAGCATGCTCGAACTCGACGTTGAATGAGAGTGCGCAGCTTCGAGTCGGCGAGAAGAGGTATGCGGCTCCGTAACTCAAAAATTTTAAACGTCCACAAGTCCATAACGGTTTAAGCATGGGAAAGTGGTGTTGCTCGTGAATGCCATGTCTTTGCGTTGCTTGCTTTTGCTGTGGTACTGCCAACGGGTGTGGAATCATTCCTGAGGGGTAACCGCGAACCAGTGTGATTAGTATCGCCGATCCCACCCTGAATATATCTGCATAGGCTGCATAACCCGTCATATCTGGTCAAGTCGTTATGTATCGCCTGTAACGAGCTGTTCTCGAGTACTGGTGTGGTGTTGTGAGCTGAGAAAGTCCTACCCAGTTGACGATATGGTTACGTTGCCAACAACCAGACAACTTGGAGCTGTACTTGCTTGACTTGTCGCAGATCAGATTCCTGGTAAAAGAAAATGATCATCGCGGATAGTTGCAGACACAGGAGGCCAGTAAGCGAGCTTGATTTGTCTGCAACTCAATAGCAGTAAGGCCGAAGGGTGGAACGCGCAATGGCGCGGCAGTAGGGTGGCCATCCGGCGATGGGTCTCTGCCATGTAAACGAGACCCCTTGCGTGCACATTAATCCATTCCAGCCATAGTGTCTGAATAATAGCCACGCACAATACATATGCCAAACCGAACCGCGAATGAAGGCGTTGACAATCATACACTGTCACCGTTTGAAACATTGGCGAAGTGCGCCTCGGAATATCGCCGAGGCGAAAATAATATGAAAAGAGGACGATTGGGACGTTGATTTCGCCTGCAGTTGCCCACATTGATGACGGTGGGACGACGTCCCATGGGATTCATTGACCCAATGTCGAGAAAATTTTCGACGATAAACCCGATGCGCGGCGTCAGATTGCATTGTTATCGTCGTGCAGCTATGGGCCGGATCAGACCGCGTATATTTGCAGTTTGTAGGAGA
This sequence comes from Colletotrichum chrysophilum, assembly GCF_026319265.1. NCBI lineage: Eukaryota > Fungi > Ascomycota > Sordariomycetes > Glomerellales > Glomerellaceae > Colletotrichum > Colletotrichum chrysophilum. The sequence continues at coordinate 607,649 of NW_026517288.1, read as the reverse complement.
CTGTTATTCCCTCTTTGCAACGTAAAGGGCAGCGTCGGGCAACCGAAGCTGCGATTCTTATGGAGGTAAACAACAGAGCCAATCTGAGATCCATGGTCGAACAGAGGCCCCGACAGATCGCAAGGCCAGGTGGAGGAGAGGGGCCACCGGGGACCACCGGAGACGGCACACCCCTGGATTCCGATTACGATGTGAGTTGCGAAAGCGCTGCAGGCTGCACTCTGCCTTCTTTTCCCCCTGCTTTTGCAGCAGCTCGGAGGTTTTGATGCAGAAGGACTTTTCCAAGGTGCCATCAGTCGACTCCGGCCGCCGTTCCCACCCGCCGTGGATCCCGTGTAGCGCAAGGTGAATCCAGCCTTGGACGGCCAACACCGTAACCGTAAGCGATCCATTGGTCCGTCCGGTGAGGAAAAAGAGACTTTGCAGTGCCAACTGGTGGTGGTAAACGTAGGTGCAGCCGGACATCCAAGAGACGGAATGCCATATGAGGTCCCCAACTCTGGCTGCTATATATTCCAAGAACCGCACGGGTCCATTGAGGTTGTTGAAAGGCGAAGAAATGGGCATGGAATCATTCGCTCTCAGTGCCCTTCTCTGCCGAGCTGTTGCCGGGGTTTACGGACGGACGACAGGAAGGGACCCCGGGTAGGTGGCCGGCTCTGTAGTGATGCCAAGTAGGAGGGTGGTATAGTGACAGTTCGGTTGAGGAGGCAGAGGTCGAGACTCCAAAACGGACAGGCAAAAAGGGCATTGTTGCGAGCTGTCAAACACCAATGGCGCCGGGGTGGGTGCGAGGGTGAGGTGACAGTGACAGACGGGTTTGACGGGCACGGTTGACGGGCAGTGGGGAATACGCCACGCAGCCTCGTGGTGGTGACGGGAGTTGGGAAATGAGGCGGGAGGCGGAAGGCGGGCGTGATACGAGGCGCTTAACAGGAGGAGGCAGCGTATACCCCTGGCCTGGCCGGTCGAGGGCTTCCGTTGAAGGCGACTCGAGGTGGACGAAGGTACCGATCGTCAGTCAAGATGGTGCCTTAACTCGGTCCTGAACTGAGGCTTTCGGTTTCGAGGCGGCGAGGCAGTGGCGGAAGGCAGGGCTGGTGAGCCTTAATGGCCAGCCTATGGCGATGATCACCCAGAGAGCGTAGCTCCTTGCACCTGGTTGGCAGCGCCAGGAGGGCCCAATGCCAAATGGTGACAAACACACAAGAAGTGTGTTTGTCGTTTGGCAGGCAAACAGCGGCAGACGCCAGATTGGGAAGTGCGGCTTGTGTATTCTGCGGGTGGTGCAATTTCTTTAGGACGAAAATAAGTGCTGACGGTTTGAGGTTCCGACTTCATCCTTGAACGGGCCAACGAGCAAACGGAAGATTGCCCAAGGGACCTGGGGGACTTGGGGACCAGCCCGAGGAACTGGCACTGCAGCAACGCAGAAAGAGACGACGGGATGTGTCTGGCTGCTGCCGGCTGCTGCTGGTATTGCTTCTGCTGCTGGCGACGCCTGAAATTGAGAACTGGTGGTCAAGGTTGCGAGAGGATTCCCGGGTGTGGCTTTCGACATAGCCATTGCTGCATATTGCACAGGTAGGTAGGTAGGTCGGTATGAAGGTGTGAGGATAGACGTTCGCCAGGCAAGTGCAATGAGAACTGGATGAGATGGGAAGTACCGTAGGTAGGTCCGTCCGTAGGGGACCGTAGGACCTGGAACTGGAGCTGGGCGGGAGCTTGGGGCAGAACTCGACCCGGCACCGGCACCTCAGGGGCGTGCAACGACACCCGCGTGCCTTCCCTTCCTTGCGCAGTGCCTGAGGACGGTACGTATCTAGATTCGACCTCGTCTACCAGGTGGAGTACGTACCCAGAAATCTTCCCATTCCCCACTCACAGCAGCTGCAGGCGGGTATCCACTGCATCTGGGTGCACCTCTGGGCAAGCAGGTACGTACCGCTGCGTCTGCGTCTGCGTCTGCGACTGTCTGCGCCTGCGGTGCCTTGCACCTCGCACCTCGCACTCGACCACTTCCCACCCCATCACCATCACCTTCAACTCCATCGACATTTTACCTGCCACACCCCTCCCCTTCCTCTCTTGGGTGCCAATGGGATTTCCAGTCCCTCCCTGCCGTCAGTCCCGCCCGCCTGCACCAAAAATTAAGAACCCAGCGGTCAGGGAACCCCTTGCCGTGATATCCTGGTCCTCTGCTTCTCCGTCGTCCATGTCTGACTTTGCTAGACATTTTTACTGCGCATACAAGAGACACTCTGGAAACCCATGTTCACGCCTTCAACTTGGCCTTTGGCCAACTGTTGCGTTAGGCTGTTAGACTGCTGCCGAGTCCTCACCTCGGCGCTGCCCTGTCTTCCTCTACGAACCTTACCTCATGGAGACTCCTGCTTGCTATCCGACCAGCATCTTTGCAGCTCATCCTGCTGGCTGACCAACACAGCCTTCTGCTGGATTGCCATGGGCATCAACACCGTCATCGCCATCACCGATCGACCTCACCCGTGACCTAACCTCCGCCCTACGTACGAAGACACGCCTTGTCAACCATATTATCTCCACCCCAGCTCGATTTACTGGCTGTACGATGCCCTCGCGTCCTGTCAGGTACGGGAAACCACCAAGACACCATCACTCTTCATCATCCTAGGCACTATCCAGATGACCATCTCAGTGCCAGACTGCCCTGGCTGGTGCGTGGCGCGCATTTCTCCATCGTCCAAAGCCTCTTGGTATTGCGTGTCTATCAGGATCGATATCTCTCTCTCTCTCTCTATCTCTTCTCACATTGTCTTGACGCCTTTAGAAAGTCCCTCTGCTACCTTCCCCTGCCTCGCCTTGCCGTCCGGCTGCAACATCAGAGCTCCCGGCGATCCTAGCCTGCGACTAAAAGCAATCATGGCACCCCATTTGGGCGAGATCTGGCCTTCACCCAAGTGGGATGTCACTATGGCGCACCTCGAAGAAGAATAAGCAAAGAGGCTTCGAGCCCACGGCAACCAAGCAAAACTCCAGAACCGACCAGAGATGCACAGGGCTCTCTTTATTTGAAAAATCCTGAACATGCTTGTTTCAAACTCTCACCACCCGGCTGCCAATCCTCATCCCCCGCGTCGTAGTGATCGGACGGGTATCGAAATCACGAGAACTCGACTGTCGTCGTCTGTAGACGCTGTTCGAGGTACAAACACGAATACCAGTCCCCTGTTCCCCTGATCCAAGCTTAAGCCAAGTGGCCAGCTCTCTCCAGTACAGCCCATGTTTACAGAATGTCTCATTCCTTTACTTGAGAACCCGAGGTGGCCAGATCGACTGCTTTTCCCCTCAGTTCGATCAGTCCGAGAATCGTCCTTCTACCTAAGCTGGGACGGCGGATTGGTTATTGGGTTTTCGTCCTCAGCTCCTCTGGGAACGCCAGTCGCCGTTCGCCGCCGCCTCCACCATCTATGGACTTGAGCAGTCAGTCTATTAGCCTCTCTCTCTCTCTCAGAGACATGAGTGCATCCCACACTACCTATTGCCTTACACTAGTCGCAGGCATGGACATGACGCCTCTCACACCACTCCCACCCCCAAGACCATGACCTACCCCTCCCCTCCCCTCCCGTCTTTCGCCCACCCTGGACGACAAGGACTTGAGCTCGTCTACGAGTACCTCGACAGGGCCTTGACCCGCCCAGCGCCCATGCAGTCTCCCCCCTACCCCGGCTTTCTGGATGTCCTCCGTCTTGCTAGTTGTAGTGGGGGTCGATTTCCACCAAACCTCCATGTTCTTGTTCTGGCCGTCAACTATTCTTTTTCTCAAGCAGCCCACTCTTTGGGTCCTGCTGGTCTCGCTTTCGATGCATGTATATTTAGTGCTAAGATCTCCGGGAACCCAATCTAGTCGATTGGCTTCGGAATACAATCTGACCCTAGCAGCACATCAACCCATCCCCTCCGGAGCGTGTATACGTCCTTCTGCCTTCCCAGGTCTATAACTACATACATCCTCCTTTCTTTCTCCAGCCCACGAGATCACGAACCTTGATTTCTCGAGTCATCATCTTTCTACTCTATTCACTCCTTCCTTTTGATATATTCCACCGACTCACCCTCCTTGTCTGCTCCTCATCCTTCTCTTGACCCAGACCAGGAATTATTCAACTTGACACCGTCCACCATCACCTCAACCAGCAAATCAGTAAACATCCTGTGCCATATCACCACGCCATAACCGCCTGGCTTCATCCCAATGGCCCTCACGGAATCACCAGCCGCACCCCAGGCTTGGGGCCGTTGGCAGCAGCATCATGCTGCCAACGAATACGCTATGATGGATAATTCGAACTTTGTGCCCTACGATGCGAGGGCGGCAACGACTGCCCCAATGAACGGCGCCATCATGGCCCCTCAGTACATGGTCGGAAACCATTACGGCGTTGCTTCTATGCCTAACATGGGACACCCGTGCCCGACTCAGAACCACTTCGCTTACGCCCAATACGACTCCCCTCCTACCAACATGAACATGCCTTTCCGACTTCCCGCGCAGCAGGAGCGCCAGATGATGCCTATTGCGGCACCTGAGCATGAGGTTCCTCGCGCCAGCTCCTACCCTCAGGAGAGCCCTTCGGCCCAGAACGACCGCCACCGCAGCCCTTCAACCAAGAGCGAGACGAAACTGAGCAACCCGAAGACACCTCACCCCCTCAACACCAAGGACATCAAGTACAACAAGCCCACCAGTGCCGAGACGGTCAACTTCACTACTGCCATTGACACTCTCATGAAGGCGATCCAGAAGAGAAACGACTCGGAAGACATCGTGAAGGGCGTGCCTGAGATCGAGAAGGTTGTCAAGCCTGAGCCCAGATCTCCTCGTCCCCGGCCTGCACCCCAACCCACAGTTCAGGTACGTCTCAGAAAGATCGAATAATTTCAACACTTTCTGACTTTCAACAGGTTGTGACACAGGTCGAGACTCCCACAGAGTCGTCGGATGCGCCGAAGCCCAAGAAGTACATTTGCGACGTGGATGGCTGTGGCAAGAGTTTCTACCAAAGCACTCATCTCGATACCCACAAGCGCGCCCACACCGGAGAAAAGCCTTACGTAGGTGCTCATTGCTCTCTAGCTATCCGCTTCATCCTAATCCATCATAGGCATGCAACTGGCCGCGATGCGGACGCACGTTCTCGCAGCCCGGGAACCTGAAGGTGAGACTCTTTCGTGTACGACCAAACGACACTAACTGACTCCCAAAAGACACACATGCGCCGTCACACTGGCGAGAAGCCCTTCCGCTGCGAGCAGTGCAGCAAGGTTTTCGCTCAGCGCGGCAACCTGCAGACGCACATGGCTACCCACACCAATGCCAAGCCCTTCGTTTGCAAGCTTGACCAGTGCAACAAGATGTTCACACAGAGAGGCAACCTCAAGGTATGCAATCCTTTGGAGATGTCAGGAACAGCTTCTAATCAATGAACAGAACCACCAAAACAAGTATCACGAGAAGACGCTCATGGAGCTGACCGACTGGATCGTTTCCCTCTCTGATATCGATGGCCTCTCTGACGAGGACCGAGAGATGTACTGGTACTTCGCCAACCTTTACAAGAATAGCAATAAGGGTATCAAGGGTCGCGGCAAGGACCGCAGGGTTAGCAACGCCAACCGCGTTTCCAAGTCCCGAACCGCCCCTTCATCTTATCCCGTCAAGCGGGTTCCCGGCCCTACCAGCCTGGCAGCATACAGCTCCAAGCGCCTTCCTCCTCCGGAGCAATACGTGCACCACCACCAGCACGGCTACGACGTTTACGACACCGACATGGACCAGTCCTCGAGCGCCAGCAGCCCCAGGTACGACGGTCTTCCTCCCGCCTACCGCGACCGCATGTACACGCAATCCACCCACGCGATGTACTGAGTCCCGCACTGGCGGGAGCGTCACACGGCAATACGGCTTCTCGAATGAATAAACGGAAATGATTCAACAAGGGAGATACCACGGGAACGGTACGGAGTCAAAAGATGAGAAAAGCAACGAGACAACCTGCCACATTCGGAAAAGAAAAAAGACCACAGGCGCATCTAGGTGACGGGGAAGATTTCCTCAACGGCACACTTCGGAAAAGAAGCGTGATTTTCATTATTGGTAATTCTTGGGATGGGAGGTTGTCTGAATATTTGTTTCCTGTCTATTTCTTTGGCGTCATGTATCTTCACGCTTTCCCTCTTTGCCCTCTCCTCGAGAGCGGCGCACGTCTTACTTTTTCCCTTCGATCATCTACTTTTGCGGTCAAGGTTGTATTTTCATCATCGGAGAGTGTACGAAGGTGCAGAACGTGGCTGTCGAGCGGTTCATCATTCTTTTCTTTCTGACAATCTTTCCACTGAAAACATGGTCTATACCTTTTTCTCTCTCTTTTACAAACGTTATTTATACGGAGTGGACATATTTTTACGGGTCACGACTGTGAAAGGAAAATGGAGGGGATTGCATCACGGGAGTTATTAGACAACCACGGGATCGGGATGAGTGTGATTTGACGGTCAACGGTGTACTGGGAGGGCATTCGCATCAGAGTTACTAGACTCTACAGAGATACCCTTGGGAAAGATGCATGGCGGGCGGACGCCAGGAAACGGGGATCGGACAGCGTGGCAACACGAGGGGGACTCGAGGAGTTGGTTCAAGCGTTGAAATTTTCTGTTTGTTATTTTATATCTTCCCCAGTCATTTCCCGTTTGTTATGCGAACGATTGGACCGATAGGAAGGATCCCGAGATCATGCACCCCTTGCTTGCGGCGGCGGACGCATGACATGTACGTACGAGAATTAAGGATTATTGATACCTACCAACCACATAAAGACATACATGATTACTATTTGAAAAGATGCTTGAACAGACCTTTCTCAAACGGGACAAGAGGATTCGATACTTGGGCTGCAATGCAGGTCTTTACGCTGGCCAGCTACATGTCTCGCCCCAAATCCTGTGTGATGTCGGCTCGCCGGGTAGCTGGGGACAATCCGGAGGCCCCCTCCGCCATCTTCACGCCAACACGACACGTTAGTGACGGTATAGACTTGGCCCTTGGAGAGTCAATGGAGGTGCCTTTCTTGCTCACTTGCTCTCACATCACAGACTAAGCCTTACCGAATCAAAGCCGAAAAACTACGACTACATCGGGAAAAGAGCCCTTGATGCGCTGTGGCAAAGAAGCGGTCTGCGGCTGCACGACACAACACTCCCGCACTTTGGTGTTTTTTTGCGCAGGCAAGAGGAGAAAATCTCCCCCAGAGGCTGGTTGGCATAGGTCGGAGATTGCATGATGATGGCATTGGCTGCTGTGTGGCTGAGGATAGCCGCGCTTCTAACTGGTCCTGGTCCCTGATCCAGACTGGCTGGGGTTGGAAGCGTTGGTGATGGTGGTGAAGGGGAGGGGGGAGTGCACATCGGACTGTGAGTGCGACCAGAGGGGGCCCAGCCAGCCTGGCGGAGAAGGGAGTGCTTTCTGCACATCCTGCGCGGGAGACGAAAAAAAACAAACGAAAACGCAGGGGAGGGGTGCTGGTGGGAGGGGGAGGTGTGCTGCTGCGTGTTGCATGTCCTGCAATGGAAGGCCAGCCTGTTTGTATTGGATGCTGCAGGATGTTGGATGAACCCCCACATACCTAGTCAGGTACATCCGTACATGGCCGGCCATTTTCTTTTCGTTTGCTTTTTTTCCTACCCGCCTCCGGGGGGCATCTTTGGGGTAGTAGCAGTAGGAGATTAGACGCGGGAGTGTGTGTGTGCAAATTAGAACGGTAGGTTGTCTCGGTGTGCCTGAAGAGAAGGGGATTAATGAGAGACATTTTTCTACCCGTCCTCGATGCTACTGTGCTGTGTGCTCTTGGCTCTTCTAATTCCCGAAGGCAATTAATCAAACGAAAGAAAATAATCCCCGTTCCCCACGCACGCACGTAACTAACAACTGCCGCAGGCCATGTGGTGTGCCCTCTGGTTTTTCTGTGTGTGATTTGCACGGGTTTCGCACGAATGCGACGTCACGGAACTGAACCCTGCAGCGTAGGAAGACGAAGGGGAGAGAGCAGGTGGGCGAGGATGGGACATGCTTGAGCGGGAAACTCCACGCGCCTGTTGGAGCCTGATACTAATGCTGCCGGTGCCGCTGATGGCTATTTGTGTTTATCACTCTGTGTCTCACCGAGAGTCACCGCGAAATATTGATCATGAGGACTGGTCTCTTGGGCATCAGCGCCCCGGTCTGGCCCCCCTCTCTAACCCGGAGAGCAATGGTTCCTGGCTTAAGATAGGCACGTATATGCAGCATGCAGACTGTAGCAGGAGGAGCATCGTGTTTTTTTGAGGCCAGAGACTTGTTGGATGAGGGGGATACCAAGGGGAGGGGGCCAGAGGAGGATGGATGACGCGACCGGGCCGCGGTCATTGGTCGCCAGCCTCGGTGTGGAATAGAGCACCGCGGTTGAAGGAGTCTTTGCGCAGGAACATGGTGGCGGGTGTATTGCGGGATGAGCATCCGTTCATCCTAGGCGTTGGGGTTTCGGATTTTGCATTTGGCATTGCCCTCTGGTCCTTGTCGGTGATGCCGACGTTATGGGAACCCCTCTCCACGTGCGTTCTTGACAAGACTGAAAAAGCAAAACGGCAAGGGACTCTGAAAATAAACAGATAACGAGATGCTAGCCTACTCGGGGCACTGTCGAAATACGAAGGGGGAAAAGTGCCTAAATCGAATGCGAATGTGCCCAAGAAAAAATCCGCATCAACCGTCGTCATCGATAGTTGGATCCCGTCCGGTGTTGGTCCGGATATTAGAGAGTGAGAGTCGGGATGGCAGGATAACTTGCCACATGCCAAGTCTGAAACGCGCGGCAGCGGGTTCGGATAAAGATCAATGCTGAGGTAATGTAACGGTTACGGATGCAAGAAATGCAGCGTTAGGCGAAAGAAAAAATATTTCGTCCCAAGTTCCTAAACGTCCATTGTTAAAGGTTGCAAGCGGGAAGGCCCGCGATGGAGATCCTCGGTGTGTGGGGTGTGGTTGCTTTACGTCCCAGATTGAGTTTCGCTAGTGTCAAAAGGCAAAACGGCGACGTTGGAGGTTGATCCAACCTCCGTTCTAGAGAGAACCGTAAACCGTATTCAAAGATTCAATGCTTTGTTCTACTTCATGTGTGATTACTGAGGCCGTATCCATCCTAAATCAAACCCCGTTAGGTTTTGATTTTGTGCAGACAGCGTCTTTGACAACCGATCATGGAGGGTTTGACAAGGGTTAGGGTTAACTGATAACACAGAGGCAAAAGGAGTTGTTGAGTTGTTGTTGAATCTACACCCGGAGAAATGCAACGCTAAAACACATCAGATGATCCATCAGTGAGATATGACTACGTCAAACTGATGCTTTGCAGTAGTGGAGCTCAAGCTACACACCCGGTATCACAACTCACCACTCGAGGTGTTCAACCGATAAGTCTCCAGTAATTGTGTCAGTAATGAGAAGCGATCATGCCCGTTCAGTTCACTCGGAAACATGAACATGCAATGCACGATGACTTACGGCACTGAAAATTCCAACTGCTACTCCGGCGGGGGGTAAATCTAACTCTGTCACTTATTCTAAAGTCAAGTCACATCTTCCAGACACACAGTACAAAGCGATCTGAGAGAACAGACCTTTGATGTTCAGTAACGCAAACTTTAAACTTAAAATCAACTACCTCTCCGTTGTCTGACTTATTTGAGCAGATTACAGGTCTTTCTTTCGCTAAGCCATTTTCAACCTTCCCTCTTCGCAAGGTCATTCTGAGGGCATTCTTTCAGGTCATCTATGATGCTTGGATACTCAACCAAAGTTTGAATGGAGTACTCTGTGCATTTACATGATGATAGAAAATCACGAAGACCACTCACCTGATTCAACTACAGTCATATTGTATTGTTTGAGAAGACCAATAAGTGATTAGACACAAACATGTTTTAGCAGAAGTAATTGGTCTCATTATGCGGGTCGTGACTCGCAACGATCAACTGTCTAGTCGCTCCTCAGAACTCACAACTCACATTCCCTCAACTCCCCGTAACATTAAACTTCTCCGCATACGGATCCCACGCCGAATCCTCATGCCACTCATACTCCATCAAATCCGCAATATACGTCGCATTCTCCCGCCCATACACATCCTGTATAAACGCCAGCGTCGCATCGATCCCCGCGCTGATCCCCGACGACGTCCACACATTCCCGTCGACAACCCACCGCGCCTTCGGGACCCAGGTGGCGTTCGGGCCGTACGCGATCGTACTCGCCCACGAGGCCTTGTTCGTCGTCGCCCGGCGCCCGTCGAGCACCCCCGCGCGCGCGGCGATCGAGGCCCCCGTGCAGATGCTGACGAGGTACCGGAGCCTCGGGTACGTGGCGCGCACGTAGGAGATGGTAGAGTCGAGGTTGGGCGAGCGCGTCCAGAGGCCGCCTGGGATCATGAGCACCTCGATGTCGGTCGGGGCGGTGGCGAAGGTGTGCGTCGGGAGGATTTTGGGGAACTGTGTGTGTTTTGTGGTGGTAAGCAAGCAACGTCTTACGATTTCGCCCAGTCGGGTTTGGGCCTCGGAGGACGAGGTTCCGCTTGAGCGGGGTGAATGATTTCCAGCCAAGAAGGACAGCAAGACTTACGAAACTCGAGTTTTTGGAGTTCATGGCGGCAGACACCGGCTCGACTGTCACCGGGTCCATCGTCTCGGCGATGAGATAGAGGTTGAGCTGGTGAATTCTCGCGAGCATGCCGAGGGCGTCCAGGGGTCCGAAGACGTCTAGCATCTCAAAAGCGCGGGAGATGATCATGCCAAAGTTTCGTGGAAGCGACGTCGGTGGGGGAGATGCAGGGGCGGTCGTCGTTGGACGCGGGATGCCTTTTTCTTGTCAGTTTTGCCGTGAGGAGGGACGGCCTCAATGTGAGGACTTACATGCTTGCACTGAGCTTCCATCTTGAGCCAGCGTCATTGTTGCGAGACATGTCAGCAACAAGCTCGAAAAAGAAGCATGCAGACGCATCTTGAAGCACACTCGAGTCCGTGGATATCAGAGTTGACGCAATATGTCTGGCAGAACATATGGGAGCAGCGGACTTCTTATCCCGATACTTCCCACGCGTCGAGACCCAGAGCTATCCTTGCTGCCATTGTTCAATGTAGGACGAGTGACATCCCTTACATGCGCAAGTAAACGGCTCAATGAATCCTTCGAGCGACAACAATATGTTTTGCGGGGTGGAAACGGATGCTGTGTTACATCCGATTGGAGAATATTCGACGACAGTGGACTTGAGTTGGTTCCGTGCGTTTTCGTTGTTTGCTGTGGAAATTGAAAATCTTGGCGCGCCCATATGAGCAAGTTTTCCATCGTAAGAACCCGATTGCCGTTTTAGGAAATGGAACTTGCTCAACCGAACCATCGGGATCTAGGCGCATGTACAGTGACATCCCCAGCGACAACGGTCAGACTGGGAAAGGACAGGGAAGATAGGTGAGCAGAAAAGTTCTAGTAGAATTATCTAATTGGCCATTAAGATTTAAAGAGTGTCTAGAAACGCCTGATATGTTGTCCTCCCATAATCCAACGCTACGCTTGTTGATGCAGTCAGAAAAGCATGTAAGCAGTTTAAGCAAACGTCTCCACAAAGCGATGATAAAAGAAAGCTCCAATCCAACCGAGAATGGGAAGCGCCGCCAGCCTTCGGGTCCAGTCGAAGCTTTTTTGGCCATTGACAGGCTTCAATGACATTCTTCGCGTGATGCCAAAAGGCTTTTCGGGAGCGGCGACCAATGCTTCCTTCTTTTCTTCCTTCTCGGCCACTGCCGTCTTGCTTGTCGGGCGCAAGACGAAAGATGCACCGCTGACATTGGAGATACCTCCAGTCATTGCACCCATCTCCATGGCCTTTTTTGGAATGCTGGCCTTGGTAACAAGGAGATAAGGGCTACCCTCAATCTCTACCACACAGTTGTGCCAGGGAGTAGGAATGTGAAGAAGATCACGAGAGGTCATTGGAAACCCGTCGGGCGACAGACCCTCCACAACTCTGACAACTGCAGGGTCGAAGAGCTGAATGCCAAATTTGGGTCCAGCATTGTTGTGACTAAGGAAAGGTTAGTTGCAAGAATAGCGTTGTAAAATGAAGAATACCTACGCATGAATAGAAAGGCGAACATAGTTGGGGAAAAGAAGTTCCACGAGATTGGAATATGCCTGATTGCGCTGCAATTAAGCGTTAGCTTGTGTCCATGTTGGGGGACCACCGTAGAGCAGCCTGTGATTGGACGAGTCTCAGCTTACCATAATCATTTCGAACGCCACCTTTGTAGACAGTTTCTTTTGTTGCGTCCGGGTCATCTTCTGAGTGAAGGGATGAAGCTCAAGGTCTTCCAACATGAAGCGGGAGAATCCACGATATAGCGCCAGGATGGCTGCATTCTGGGACTTGATCTTGGCTCGCACTGCTGATTCCTGAGGCTGGCAGCCAGCCATCAAGATCTGTCGCGAAAGCTCTGCTTCGACTGTGTGGCCAGTTTGAACATGGTGAGCAATTGAAGGAATTCCAATCTTGGCAGCAAGCTCCGAGAGCTTGGTTTGAGGCTTGGTTTCGTTCAACTCAAAGAGATCAACAAGCGACTTGAAACCAACGCGGCTGGTGTTTCCTCGACGAAGACCGACGGCGTGGTTCATTTCCTTCAGCTGCTCGCCATACGTGTCGACATCGGCATCATCAACGCCAACTGACAATTGTTAGACTAGGTCGATATCGAGACAGAATAGGGAGCTTACTGCAATCGCTGAAGACGTGACCGTCACTGATAATCCACAGCTTGGCACCGGGCTGATAAACGCTCTCAATCTCCTCAACAAAGCTATGAAGACGCTCCAAGGCCAGCTGCTCTCCTCTGTCGGGAGCCTTACCGAGGACTTTGTTGGTGTTTGAGGATTTGCAAGGAAAGGCAGGGAGGCAGAGCTCGATGGGGGCCCGCTGCGAGGTGAAGTGCTGAACACGGTCTGAGAAGTAGGCGCGTCCGGTAGCCTCCCACTGGTCATCTTTGCCTTGATACCTCAAGAAACTGTCAAAGAGGTCGACGATCTTTTCTGTGATGGGTGTGGAATCATTCTGAGGCGAGATGATGAGCTCTGGGTCGCGAATAGCAAAGTCAGCTTGGTCGAGGAGTAGTTGAGCAAAGAACTCCTCGAACTGTGTGCTGAGTGTGGATTGCTGGGATGAGCTGTCGATGATGATCCCGGACGTGTTGTTGAACTTGGCGTTGTGCATCTCATACAACCTCAGGCCCTCAAAAGTGCCACTGAGATCTGCAGACCCAAATTGTGCCTCGCCTGTTGCCGCCCGGCTCGGAAGGTAGTGCTCGATCGCGGCCCATTGCTCCTGTACCCTAGCCTTTTGCGGCCCGCTGCAGTACAGCAGCTGTCCCTGTCCATCGTGAACGAAGGCGGTCTGCAAGCGGTGAAAGATTGAATTTCCATCATTTGAGAACTCCATTGTGGTAAGGCAACGAGGGCAGATGGATCGTCTGAAGGTATTATAGAGTGATGAATTAGGTATTAAGGTTTGATGAGTGGGCGGTGAGTGATGTGGATATGAGACGAGGGAAGCTGGAGATATCGGACTGTTATAGTCTTGAAGATGATAGCGAGGATTCGGCCACGCTGGATGCCTTCTTTTCTGTTTGTGTGTTTTGATAGGACGGAACGCGGCCCGGGTGGCACGATGTCGGTGGTGTTTCCCTCCGCTCCAGGACTTTTGATCGGGCTGTGAAATCAAGATGATGTTAGAGAGGGTGTGCCGCAGGCTAACATCAGCAGAATGGATTCAAAAATATCTTGCAAAGGTCGAAGGAACCGATGATGCCCGAAGAAATGGGCTTCTTCAGCAGAGAAGTGCAGCTCGAAGCCTCAAAGTCAGTCCACACGCAGGAAAATATGGGATGACCGAGCGATCTGAGTCGAGGCTTTGCCAAACTTGGAAAGCGAGCGAGGAGGCTTGCCGCCTGCGTAGTACATGCACGGCAGCAGGGCTCGGTCTTGGGAGGCGGGACTAACATGGTGCTTGCAGAATTGGGCCCCAGCAATCGAGAGTAGAAGGAGCATTTCGCCATGGAAGGGCCCTCATCGACCACCGCAGACACCGGTGGTAGGCAGGTGCAGCGCCAGGGTCACACAACTCCATCGCACTGGTACAGGTACAGGTACAGGTACAGGCTTGGGCTGTACAGGCAGCATCGTGACCGGCCCCCAAACGCTCGCCCTGGTGAGAAGTCATCGCACTTGCAACGACAGCGAGGCGGGTGGAAATGCTGCGATTGGCTCGTTGGTGTGGGCAGGCTCGGCGTGGTCGACATTCCAGGACCAAAGACGGGGACAGGGACTGTTCCAGCAGTTCTTGGCAAACCTACGAATAGAACAAAGTTCTTCCTCTGTGAAGCGTGTAAGATTCCATCGTCAAGCATTGATAATTGCGCCATTAAGATCAACTGCAAGCAAAGCCCCCACTACCTTAGATGCAGGCATATTTACCCTTGCGCTAAGCTGACAAGCGCCTAGACCAGCTGGTCGCGAGCCCGCCCTCGGTACGAAGTTTCTCTTCTGGACAAGCCTGTCAAGAGTCTTGACTGGGATGCTCCGTCGGTGGTCCGGCCCTGCCAACAGAGCCATCCAAGCGCTTTTTCTCCCACAGCCCTTCTTGACCGAGCGTGCAGGCAAAGGCAAGTAAGCACTTTCTTATTTCGAATTTACGAGATTCAGCAGCCCGCCGCAGCACTTGCACCAACAAATGGCGCGGTTTACTTGGCGCGTTGCTGCGTCCGACTGAACTGCGACCAGCAGAGTTACATAGCCCGTCCTGTTGTGCGAGTTGTCGTATCTGTACATCTGGGCAACTCTGATTGGCCGATACCCGCTTAATCGGATCCTAGGAAGGATCCAGTTCCCCAACCACATATCAAGATGCCTGTCGATTAATTTAGAAGCTTAATCCTAGTCCCCGTCGTCTGTGGGGTTCGGACGAGCCTCTAGTCAGTTTAGTCAAGGTACCGCTACTCAACAGCACTGACACTGTCACAGAATTATTTCCGCGAGAAAGGAAGCTCTCTGGGGAACACGAAGCCTAAATTATTCTACTCATTTAAACAAATCTATGCTGAAACCGACCGTTGCAAATCGACCATTATCGCGTTTACTGATTCACGCTTTTTCCGTCGTCTCTCGCTCTCTCCGTAAACACGAGCTTCAGAGCTCTGGGGTACAATGGTCCTGCCTGCAATTACTCGTCAGCGATCCCCATGTAAACTTGCTCAACCGCATGCGTAGATAAGCGGAACCCAAATCACCAACCGCATGGGGGCGGGGATCGGGCCCGAGCAATCAAGCGATCGAGGAGGAGGAACTGGACTTACGGGTGTCATTCTTTCCACCCACATCGGGTCCAAACACCAGCGGAACTCGCGGATAAGTTGCACAAGAGTCATCCGCATCTCGAGCATGGCAAACTTTTCGCCAAGACATGCGCGTTTCCCGCCATGGAACGAGATGAATTCGCCCCTCGCCCGTCGCCGACGGTAATTCTGGTGGATCTCTTCCGAGGCCGTTCCCCACCGCGCAGGACTGAACTTCTCGCAATCCGGCCCCCATGCCACGGGGTCGCAGTTTGTTGACCGACAGTGGTAGCCAAGATATATTCCTGTTTTGTGGTCAGATTTTCTGCTCCAGGCTGCCGAGGAGAACTTGGATGCATACCCTCAGGAACAACCAACTCGCTGCCTAGCAGGCATGAAGCTGCGGCTCTGCGGTTGATGAGCTGACCGATTGGTGGAAAAAGGCGAAGGCATTCGTAAATGACTGAGGTGAGGTAAGGCATGTCTTCTTGGCTCAGATCTGATAATGGAGTCGCATCCTTGGAAAGGATTTCGCGTAGCAGCGCCTCTTGCGCCTCCTGCAATGCCGGTCAGTAATCTGAGTCAGATCGCGTGCTTTTGGGGGCGAGATGCGGCGCCCACTAGGACAATACTGACAGGGTGTTTGGCCAACACGTAGAGTGTTGAAGTCATCAACAGCTGAGGATTCTCTTGACCAGCCACGAACGTCACCGTCAAGTTATCGAGAAGCTGTTTCTCGTTCCACATGCCAGACTCCCATGCACGTAGCATTCGGCTGCCTAGACCGTCCCCTGTCGGTTTCTGGTGGGCCAGAGAACCTTTGAGCTCGTTCTTGAACTTGGCAACAACCTGACGGGCCTTGGCGCGACTGGGAAACAGCCATTGGAGATTCGGATGATCCAGAATCGGAAAGTTCATGAAAACAGGCTTGAAGATTTCTCTCTTCACCGCCGTCTGGAGGAGATTGATGGGTGCATCTGGGGAATCAAGGGCCTACATGGAAGACTGCGGTCAGCGATATCCCTGCAACATCAGACTTTGAACTAGAGCCAATCAAACCTACACCGAGATTGGTCTGCAAGATGGCTTCCGAGCAATTCGCGACCGAGTAGCGCTGGAGGAGATCCTGCACAGCGAAGCCCCCACGGCCGGCCCGCTTTTGGGAATCGCGAAGGAGATGGCACAGGCTGACTGCGTTCTTGGCGATGATGCCTACTTCGAAATTTCGTTGCAAAGCGGGCTTGATGACTGATTGGTAATTCTTCCACGTCTCTCCATGGGCAGAAATGATGTTGTCGCCTGATTGTAGTGAGCATACGTGTGCGCGACGGCGTGGCCTGGGGGAATGCTTACCCAAAAAGTCTGCAAGCACGCTGTGAGGAATTTTCTTCTGGTTGCCGCTCTTTTGATACAAATCTTCGTTCTTGAAGATCTCAGTCAGATAAGACGGACGATGAACCAGAATGTTCCACTGAGCGCCAAAGAAGAGCTTGACCGCGCCGTGAGTCCGTAGCGGCTTGTCGATGTATGTCCGAAATATGTCGGACTGGTCGACATCTTTGAAAAATGGGATAAGTGCAACCCAAAAAGGGATGGCGGGAATATTCTGGGGGTATTTTGGAGGTAGGAGAAAGAAGTAGTAGAAGCCTCCGAGGACCACAGCCCCGAGGAACAGCAATTCCGCAAGAAAAAAGAGCATGATGTCTGGCTTGACGTCTGTAGTTCGTAAGTCAGCAGTCGGAAACGCGAAGCTAATAAGTTTATAAGTCGGGTCCGAACGGAAACCCTGGGGAACAAAAGAAAGGAGTAGAGATGATAAACTCACGGACTTAGATGAGACCGTCGTCGCCGAAACGAGTGCCTATCTTTTCTTCTTCTCAGCCCTACCAACCAAGAACAACTCAGCAGCAGCCTACGCTTAGGGCTGACGTTTGGGTGAGCAAAGGCCCAGAATCAGAAATGAACACAGACGAGTGGCTTTGCTGTCTCCCCAAAATAGGCTGCAGATGGTTGGCTGGTGTTTTGGGCGTGCTTGCGAGCACAGTTGTACATCAGAGACGCCGTGTAAGTTGGAAGGCTCAACGCACATAAGTCTCCCAGGGGCTGTGCGACGGTCTGCAGGACAGCAGGCAGGCGACCGATAGGCCTCTTGGCGAATTGCAGCGGCAACAGCAAGGGCCTGGTCGCCGTCGGGCACTTTTCGCCTGGAATGAGGCTTCCATGGACTTTCCCAAGGAGGTTTGGCTTAAGGTAGGTTGTGGTTGGGATGATGGAAAGCACAGGCACAGGCACAGGCACTGACTGACACAGGCACGGGCGTTGGTGCGGTGTTGCAGATACGGCCTGCAATGTACCGGTACTTTGGGCGGAGCCTCTCCACGCACCTGCACACTGCCGCACTCCTTCGGCGGCTGATTGGCAGTGGGAAGGATTTCGTCCAGGGTTTGTGGTTGCATCTGACGATCTGCGCGCACCATGCCAATTACAAGTTCTTGGGCCGGCGAGAGCGATCTCCTTCATATGAAGTCAATTCACCGCTGTAAATACCCCCGCTGGGGAACATGATCATCCAGCATCACTTCATTTCACCCTCTTTCTACATCGCTTTTCAGACTTGGCGGAACTTTAGGATTTCTTCTTGATTTAGCCATCATCTTTTCCCACTTATTGATTCTCTGATTGTTGTTGTTGTTCCTTCCCCTCCGAACGCACAACATGGCAGACCCCAGCCCAACAAGTTCTGGGACCACAACCCCCATCAAGCCATCTCCTGCCTCGCAAGACTTACCCACTGCTGATCTTGCACCATTACCACTTTCTCAACCACAACCACAACCTCAAGCTCAAGCCGCAGCAGACCCTGAGAAGAAGGCTGGTGCACCTCCGGCGTACACGGCCTTTTCCCCATGGCGCAAACGCTTCATCTTGACCGTGGTCACCATCGCAGGTTGCTTTGGTCCCCTCGCAGGCAACATCTATCTGCCAGCGTTGCCTGTGTTGGAGAATGAATTCAATGCCAGCGCAACAGCCATCAACGTGTCCGTGTCAGTCTTCATGCTGACATTTGCCATCGGTGTAAGTGCTCCAACCTTTCATGACATACCTCAGTAGGCTAACCAGATCAGCCCCTCTTCTGGTCGAGTTTTGCCGACTGGAAGGGTCGCAGGTCATTGTACATCATCTCCGTCGCCATCTACATTGTTGCCAATATTTTGCTTGCTGTAGTGCCGGCGAATTATGGAGCTTTGGTGTTCTTGCGCATTGTCCAGGCTTTTGGATCCGCCGCTGTGGTGTCGATGGGTGCTGGAACAGTTGCAGATGTTAGTACCTCATTTACACTTTCGTTCTATCCTCATGATTCTGACTAATTGCGTAGGTCACTGAGCCAAAGAAACGTGCGACAGCAATGTCCATATTTCTGATCGGCCCTCAATTGGGTCCCGTTTTGGGTCCTGTGCTTGGAGGTGCCCTCAATACCGCCTCTTGGCGCTGGATCTTTGGCTTCCTCGGTGAGTACAGCCAAGCTTGACTGCGGGCAAACGTAAACTAATAATGTTGTTCACAGCAATCTCGGGCTTTGTCCTCTGGCTTGTCATTATTTTCTCACTCCCCGAGACTCTCAGGGCGAGGGTGGGAAACGGAAAGCTGTATACCGATTCCCGTGTTATCTTCTTTCCTCCGAGATTGTCCTCGCCTCTGGCTCCTGAGTCAGAGAGGGGCCCCGCACCGCCCAAGCCAACTCTTCTCGGATACTGGAAGCTATTCTCCTACCCTCCCATTGGCATTGTCACATTCAACACAGCCATGCTGTACTCGACATATTTCGCCATTGCCGTGCAGCTCCCCACCGAGCTTTCAGACCGTTACAACTGGTCCACCGCTGGCGTCGGCGCAGGTTTCCTGGCTGTCGGTGTCGCCATGATTATTGGCTCTATGATCGGTGGTCGCGTGTCAGACTGGAGACGTGCGCGTGCCGTCAAGGCATCCCCGGACAATCACGTCGACCCCGAAAACAGATTGTCAGATCAGATCTGGGGCGTCCTGATCTGTGCCGGTGGATGTTTGATGTACGGCTGGCTTGTCGACAAGTCAATCCATCCTGCCGCTGTCCTTGTCGCAACATTCCTGAGTAAGTACCCCCTCGAACGCTCTCAGAGTTTGCTCGATGATCTCGGGGCTGACACTGTGCGACTACAGCTGGCTTCGGCATGAACTGGGTGTTTGTGGCCACAACAGCCTTTTTGACCGAGTGTGTCCAACAACAGGCTGCCGGTGCCTTCGCTCTCGGAAACATGCTCCGCAATCCCGGTGCTGCTATTGCAGCCCTCGTGATCCCATCTCTTGTTTCAAAGATGGGCAACGGATGGTGTTTCACTGGTCTGGCGCTTCTTGACCTTGTGCTTGTCGGTTCAGCAGTAATTGGTGAGTCTTGTTGCAACGACGAAGTATCCTACACAAATTGCTGACAAACTGTAGTTCTGCGGATAAAGTCTCCAGGATGGAGAGCAGCACGAAAGGCCAGGATGGCTGCTATGGCAGCAGCAAAGCAGGGCGGTCCTAAATAATATTTAATAACGATTTACGACGGAAATTTATGAAATGGATGAACAGCACAGCACAGATAGACTTGGGATTTTGAGGTACTAGTCATTCAGACTCAATTTGTAGTATTTAATACAACACCAGAGCTTCTCCATAAGTCAATTGATACTTGCTTATTAACTATTTTAGCAAGTAAACGTTTTATTTAAGTCTTGAACTCATGGGGCATTCTATTTGGTACAGTTTCGCTCAAAATTAACTAATAGTGACTTTCTCCACAAACGTGTTCATGATGTTGCCTAATATCGCTTGCAAAGTAGTTGCTTCTTTTAAAATAAAGTAGAGAAGGAGTTCACTCAAGCGACGTCATAGCGCCAGCCAATTCAGCAGTTTAAATGCGTGTTAATTCCTCTCAAAGCCTGTTTTGTAACTAAGGTAGACGGATTGTAGAACTAATCTTAGTTCGAAAGAAAAAGAGAGGAATGAAAATTCCATTTATATCATTTTAGTTCGTAATATGCAGCTGTTGTGAAGTCAGCGATCATTTGGAAGCCGCGAAGTTACGTGAAATACAGCTAAGAACTTTTGAAATTGCAATCCTCGCAACGTAATGGTCCGTGGAAAGATCACACTAAAGCGAAGGATGTACATATAACAGAGATCTCTTATTAGAACGGCAAGAGGAATTTAAAATATGTTTTACAGAAAGATCTGCTCTATGATTTTAGGTTTATATATATGTATTTTTTTTTTTTTTTTGAATCATTGTACGTATGGACAGAGTTGAGAGTAACTCTTCGGGGGTATGACTGCGGCATGATGTAGTACTGGAACATAATGGTTCTGAGTGAATTACGCATGTCTTTTTTGTGTCGGTGCTTTTCTGTACATTTCACGTGTGGGCATACTTGCAAATGGACGAGCTAAGAGCAACTGGCCGACTTTGGGCTCGAGTCCCTGAGGTTCTGACAATCAGCAATATTGCGAGGTCAGAACTACGCCGCATACTTATCTTTGAAGACTTTTGCGCATGTTCAAATGCAGTCGAAAAACGTAAGCCATCAGACAATCGTCAAAGTAGTTCTTAATGTCAAGATGACTCGTAAGACGGCTGCTAGTTATGTGGAACTTAGAAAGTCATTGAATTTCCAACCCAGCCGTAAGCTTCTCGAGAGATTTTCAAACAATCATGCCATCACATGAAGTCTTTGGGATGAAGTTTATCAATTACTAGACTTACACTCACCTCCAAACTGGTCACAAACCTCCCGAAATCACCAGACCCAAAATACCTGACTGCTCACGTTCCAAGTCTCAGACAAACGACCCGACGTTACACACACGACATAACCGCCTACGCACCCCGGCCGCCCAGACTTCCACCTCCCAAAGAACCACCGAGAAGCGCGCCGGTGGACAGCAGGAAGGTCAGCAGACCGACGCCAGACCGAAACCCAACCAACCAACCAAACCCAACACCCAGCCTGCCGTCGATACCATCCAAGATTACGACCCTGCGAGAAGACATACCGAACATGAAGCAAGCTAGTCTCAGTTGAACGCACGAAAACACGGTTTCTGAATCCGTCCCCATCTGTCTCCCAGTCCCACATTTTCTCCCATCGCACGACATTAGCCACCCCCGGGCCCCCGGAACGCTTCGCTCTTGTCTTCACCAGACCTGCAAGACACACTCACGCGAGAGAGGGGAACAGAAAAAAGCAAAGAAAGGAGGCCCTGCAGCCTCGACAAAATGCCCATATCGAGCAATCCTTACGAGAAATGTCCTGCCATGTATGTGGGGGTCACACAGATACGTGCGTATCGCAACCCAAATGTGGTCTTCTAGAACGTCTTCCCGCGTCTCTTTCGTTCGTTCGTTCCTCCCACGGGCGGGGTGGCGGCGGTGCAGGTGATGGTGGTGGTAATCACTGGCATCGCGGCTCGCTGACTGGGCGAAGCCGCAGATGGGACCCCCCCTTGCCGTATTTGCTTTTTCCTGCAGCCCCGGCGGAAGGACGGAAGATGCGCGGTGCAGGATAACAGCGCAAAAAAGGTGCATGTCCAATCTGCGCAATTCACCAATGGGCGCCTGCAAGCCTCTTTCTCGTTCAATCGGTTCGCGTATGCAAGCCATCGATCACCCGTCACGGTTACGTCCTCCCACATCTTTCTCCTTCTTCACCGCCTCGACTCCCGGATATTTGGGGTGGCAGCCTTTTGCCCGCCTCAACAGACGCATCCCCAGGTGAGAGGGCTTAGACTAAAAGGCTTGGTTGACGAAACGGAAAGGCTGCACTTTGCAGTATGCGAGAAGAGGCGCTGCAGGGCGCTTCATTTCCTGTTACGGTTTACGTACGTCTACTGAGATGCATATGTACAAGACGTGTCGGACGCTGATCCGAGATCCCACTTCCCATCCATCTCTCGGCCGCAAGGTGAACCCATTGGCTGCGAACTGCTGTCGACCGCCCTGCAGAGCACCCAAAACTTGGTTTTCAACAGAAGGGCTTGCCAGCGTGGACACTCTAGCAAGGGGAAGCGCTTTGGTTAGGGCAACGGGCATGCGACTTTGACAGGCTTCCCGGATGTCCATCCCGCGCCGCGCCGCGCATCGCAATCCGGCGATGCATGGTAGCAGCCCTGCGAAAGAGTTCTTTGTTGTCTGGGATGACGATCAGGGAAGACCGGGGCGACCGGGAAGACGAGGGGAGGGAAGCAAGGGGAACACGAGGGGTGAAGAGCTGCCGCCACGATGCGGCCACGAGACAGCAGGGCATGGCGGCAAGCAAGGTGGTTGCGGTTGCGCACTTGCAGGCCCGCGGGGGACCAGGGTGATTAGCTTCCGGGGACGTTTCATCGCAACAGCGGCGGCGACGACATGACGGGATAGTAAGGCGTGGGACGTGGTGTATTTGTAAAGGAGGAGCGAGACCAACGGCGGAAGCATGACTTGCGTCTCCCCGTTGCCAAGTTGCCGGGGGAGAGTCGGGGCCAGCCGGGGGACTGGGGACGCCGGGATGGCGGTTACGGCCGCAGACTAACGTATGCGGTCCCCCCATGGAATGGCGATGCGGCTGCAAGAAGGGAGAAAGACGGGGGAGGGCGTCTGGGTTTCAACGTCGTTCTATCGTCCGTGCCGTGCGGCCGGGGATGCATCTTGCTACTTCCCAGTTCCCAGTCGTCAACCCCAGTCCGCAGCACTCAGGGACCCAGACGTACGGCCGTTGCGATTGCAGGGCCCCCTCACATCGAGCTCTGAAGGACTTCATTGGCCCGATCATCGCTCACGCCCCCTCCTGCTCTAACCTCCGTGAAGTGTCGAGACGAACAGGATATTGTCACCGCTCCGAACTTCATACGCCTCCTCTCCCTCGAGCTCCCAATCTGCGTCATTGATGAGAGCCAGGATGCCCGGCCGACTAGAAAAAGACCGCGTTAGCGTTGCACCCGATTCGCATGAGGCATGAGATATGGGGTTTGGTGATATTCGGGAAGGAGTGGCGATGCGTCTGCGCATCTTGCATGGCTCCCCCCTGGCGTTGGGGTGTGAATATGAAGTTCAGAGACAGCGATGAGGTTGAAGATGATGTGCGAGAACGCAGGAGATGCTGAAGGATGGAGACCCGGGGATGTGATGAGACTCTGGGACGTACAGATGACCATCGAGGACGAAAAGCTCCTTCCTGGTGTCCTTCATGGTGTTCTCGCATAGATAGTCAATCAGAAAGGCAATGTTTGCGGGCTTGCCGTCCTTGTTCACCGCCGGAATGGAGAGCGAGTGACGCCTCTCGTCGGAGAAGAGCATCTCCAGGCCGCCGCTGCAGGGAGCTTGTCAGTGATGCATTTGTACCTGAGCAACATGCACGCGCGATTCCAGATGAGGTCCGTATCCGAGTCATCCTCGTGGCAAGGTCTCAGGCAAAAACGTTCACGAGGAAGAAACGGTTTCTGGAAGAGCACAGCGTTATGGAAGGACGGGCATGAGAGAGGGACGCACGAGAACTCCACGACCAGGCTGATCTTCTTCTCCTCCCCCGCATCTGCAGCGTTGGTCGCCATTTCTTCTTCCTCGGGCTTTGGTAATATGTGACGGTCAAAAATGCCGGCACGCAGGCGACGTCGGAGAATAGATGAGGAAAATGAGATGTAATCACAATAGAGTTTGTTTGTCCTTCAGGCACGGACGATGTACGAAGGATGAACTGGGTGCAGTTGTTGGTTTGGTAGGGGTTTTTTCAGACGGGGGCCGAACAGGAGCAGGCACAGGGCAGTCCAGCGGCAGTAGACCTCGACTGCTGCTCGGCGTCAGTGGAGCCAACGGTGCGGCGGCGGCGCCACCACCCACCGGGCGGCTGCCACCCCTCACTCACTTGGGCACACTAACAGCTCTGGGTAGGCCGCTGTAGCGTAGCGCGCTGTAAGCTCAGGGCGCCGCCGTAACCCCCCCGCCCCCACCACGAAAATTTCAACTTCACCTCTTGACTCTCGCTCGTGAGCCAATCACAACGTCGTATTTGGTCAACCCAAAGACTCACTCGCCTGCCCTGCGCAACAACGCTGCGGGACAGACAAGATGACTACTATTCAACCATCCATCGAGTACCTGTCTACGGGAGCGAATAGACAGACTGCTGCCGCTGACTGGAGTCCATGCGGCCTGCTCGCCTTCGGTGCTGACTCCAATATAGCCCTGTGGGCGCCTTCTGTACGCTGTATCGTCCCTCTGTCTGAGAGCCTCTTGACTGATAAAGAAGTAGTCTGAAAATGCAGAGGGTATCACGACCCTTCTGAGTGGGCATAAAGAGGTTGTGAAAGCAGTCAAGTTCCTTCCTCAAGCACAAGGCGAGGACCGCAGGCTCATTATCAGTGGTTCCGATGACCAAACACTGAAGATCTGGGCTCTGGACCCCAAGAACAACCAAGGAGAATGCATTCAAACGATACAAGAGCACACTGCGCCTGTAAACTGCATAGCAATCTTGAAGTCCAGAAGCACGCCTAAGAAAGTTTTCCTGGCTTCAGGGGCTGCTGATGCAACCATAAAGATCTGGGAGTTTACCTCAGGCCAACTACAGCTCCGCCAGACCATCAAGTCCGCGCCGAGATATTTCCCGTTATGCCTGGCGCTGACGGCCTTGGATGAAGCTGAGGACGTCTTTGTTCTGGCAGCTGCCGGGACCAAGACCTTCATCCAGATTTTCATGGCTACCGGCGGCGAAGACACCATCAACTTCCAACTCCAGGCGACTCTGTCCGGCCACGAGGGCTGGATGCGGTCTTTGGATTTCACATGGGAAACCTCTGAACCAAACAGCGATATTCTGCTAGCCTCAGCAAGCCAGGACAAGTACGTCAGGCTCTGGCGCCTCCATCAGGGCAAAGAACTTCCCTCCCTCGCAGTGGAGGGTTCGGACCCTTCCAGTGGTGCCTACCTCCCTGGCAGGTCACCATCCAACAAAGCCCACCGCCTACAATCCGGCGGCAAAGATTTCTCCATTACTTTCGAAGCTCTTCTTCTTGGTCACGAAGACTGGATCTACAGCGCAAGATGGTTCACCCGCGACTCCAAGCTCCAACTCCTCTCTGTCTCCGCAGACAACTCCCTCGCCATGTGGGAGGCCGATGCCACCTCCGGCATCTGGGTCAGCATGGTTCGTCTTGGTGAGATCAGCAGAGAGAAGGGTGCGACGACGGCGACAGGCAGCATTGGCGGCTTCTGGACGGGTCTTTGGGGTCCGGATGGTAAGTCTGTTGTCTGCCTCGGCCGCACGGGCAGCTGGAGACGTTGGGTGTACTGCGAAGAGCGTGATGAGTGGCAGCCCGCAGTCGCCATCACCGGCCATACGAAGAACATCACGGGCATCGCTTGGTCGCGGGATGGAGACTACCTCATGTCCACAAGCTCCGACCAGACGACCCGCCTCCATGCGCGGTGGAAGAGGGATGCCGCTGCCGGGCGTTCATGGCACGAGATGTCCCGGCCGCAGATTCACGGCTACGACCTCAACTGCATCGACACTCTC
Organism: Colletotrichum chrysophilum; assembly: GCF_026319265.1. Lineage (NCBI taxonomy): Eukaryota > Fungi > Ascomycota > Sordariomycetes > Glomerellales > Glomerellaceae > Colletotrichum > Colletotrichum chrysophilum. The sequence continues at coordinate 581,634 of NW_026517288.1, read as the reverse complement.
GGCGGCTCCCAATTCGTGTCCGGCGCGGATGAGAAGCTCATGCGTGTTTTCAGTGAGCCCCGCGCCGTGGCACAGATGCTGCAGACTCTTGGTGGTATCCAGACGGTGACGGAATCGATGCCCGACGGTGCGAACATGCCTGTCTTGGGCCTCTCCAACAAGGCCATTGATGCGGTCGACGACGACGTGGAGGTTGAGGCTGACAGCCATTACGACCGCGACGCCATCGACCCTGCCACGATCGTCCGCAAGTCGATGCTCGACATCGACCACCCGCCCTTTGAGGAGTCGCTCTCTCGCCACACTCTCTGGCCCGAGACGGAGAAGCTGTACGGCCACGGCTACGAGATTTCGTGTCTCGCGGCCAGCCACGATGGCAAGCTGATTGCTAGTGCCTGCAAAGCGAGTTCGCTCAACCACGCCGTCATCCGCATCTTTGAGACGGAGCGCTGGACAGAAGTCAAGCCGCCGCTGGCTGCGCATACTTTGACAGCCACTAGGCTTCGTTTCTCCCCTGACGACCGCTTTCTTCTTAGTGTCGGACGTGACAGGCAATGGGCTGTCTTCCAACCGGACGAGCAAGAATCTTCCAAGTACGAGCTCCTCCAGACAAATCCGAAAGGCCATACCCGTATGATTCTTGACGCCGCCTGGGCTCCATCCACAGATGCTAGAGTGTTTGTCACGGCAGGACGTGATAAGAAGGCCAATGTTTGGGCTAGCAAAACCCAAGATGGTGGCAAGACGGAGTTTACGCTCGCATCGAGCATCGCATTCGACGGCCCCGTCACGGCTGTCGACTTCCTCGGCAGACTAGGCCCCGGAGGTGAACTGATCCTTGCGGTTGGCACAGAGTCAGGGAAGATTTCCATCTATACCTTGGCCCCTGAGAGCTTCCAATCGACTGCAACACTCCAACTGGCACCGCAGTAAGTTTCCCCTATGAATGCCCAACATCACCCACCTAATTCTGTTTAGATTTTGCCTTCCCAAACCAGTCGCCCAGCTCTCATGGCGCCCGTCAAAAAGTCCAGATGCCAGACACGAACTGGCCATCGCGGGCGAAGATAGCTCCCTGAGGATATACAGCTTCACCAGCCTTAGCGCACCAAGCCCAACAAACGAATGAATCCAACTCCCTTGCAAGGGTAGGCTTTTCCATTGAGATCTATATATGAGGGTATGATTAAACATGCGTCGCCGCATGTACGAGTTTTATATTAGTGTCGTCCAACTGGTCCGCATAACCAAAACCAAAAACGCCTACACGTATCACGCATGCCACGGCTAGCCCCACGCCAACACGCCCTTCGAGCTCTTCATCAGACGTTCAGCACTGCCGCTAATATTACTCTGCTTCCCCTCTTTCTCATCCATCACTTCGTCATTCCCGTAGTCGACATCATGCCATGATTGCTCGTGGGGGCAAGGAACAAAAAGCCTGATTACAGCTCCTTGACAATCTCAACCGTCTCCTTGGCGAGCGCAGCCGCCGCCGTCGTAGTCGACTCGGACATCAAACTCTCGACCGCGGCCTTGGTGACCTCCACCGCGGCGACGACCGCATCGATCGGGTCGCCGTGCATGTAGAACCACGCGCGGTTCAGGATGAAGGCGATGTGCTGGGGGAGGTACAAGATGGTCGCGATGATGGTCAGACTGCTGAGGAGGAAGAGGAAGGTGTCTGTTTGTCGCGCGCGAAGCTTTGGTTAGCCAACCCGGATAGTTCGGTATGAAATGACACCATGGATCTTGGGGGCAAAAAGGGGGTAGAACGCCGAAGCACGGGTTAGACTATAGAAACGTACAGAAAATGAACTTCTCAAGAGGCGTGAAGATGTACACGCTGAAGGTGACCTCAATCTGGTACTGCTTCAGGTGCAGCCACTTGCTGAAGGACTGGAGGGCCGACATGGTGATCTCGTCAAAGGTTTCGTTTCGTGTCTTGCGCTCGGATGGTTGGTTTTCGACAGTGGCGTCGTATAGAACTCAAATGCGTGTGCGCCGAATGTTCCTCGAAGAAAACAAGTCACCCAAGTCTAGAAGAACAGAAACCCGTCTCGACGCCGTGGGACCGAGCAAAGTGGTGTTGAGTCGTGAATTGCGTGCGGTAGGTGGTTTAGGAGGTTCAGCGGAACATCGGTCGCGGCGGGAGGCAGGTCACCAAATCTTATCAGTAAATTGGCCTTGGACCGGGCCCACGCGACAAACACTCAGCGCACCGACCGACCGATCCGCATCAGAAAAAAAAAAGACAGCCTCACTCACACTGGAACCCACACCGCCAGCGAACCAAAAGCGGGGACCACTCTACAGAAGGCCGATCCGCCACTCTTTCGAAATGAATAACACACCACCCTGATTGGCCAACTGCCCTTCGGGTGCACCATTACGCGGAAGCAGCCGGCCGGCAGCTGGCACGTCGAAGCTCTCATCATCGGAGCCAAGCCTAGTATCGCTCGCCTCGCGCAACGACGCTTCTCGAAACCCCATCCCAACCCACAGACAATGGCCCGGCGCAGACGATGCCTCCCGCTCTACCTCTGACCCGTCTCCTCGCCTCCGTGTTCTCCACAGCGCGCAATGCCAGCTCGAGCGTCTTCATGCGCGGCGGGAGCTGGGGCGGGAGAAGCTTCCCTGCCGCGAGGGCCGCTCTCGTCGCACGCTTCAGCGCATCCCCCGCCGCGGCGCTGAAGAAGCACGAGATGCCACCCCGGCCCAAGCCCCCTCCAGACTCGGATATCGAGGAGTCCTACCTCAAGGGAAGCGGGCCGGGCGGACAGAAAATTGTACGTCTGATAATGAAAAGCAAAACTTCCTTGTGAACCCATGATTCGGGCGGTTCAAGGGTGCACGAGACATAACTGACGAACGCACCCCATACAGAACAAGACAAGCTCGGCCGTACAACTCAAACACATACCCACCGGCATCGTCGTCAAGTCCCAGGCCACTCGATCCAGGTCCCAGAACCGCAAAATTGCCCGCGAGCTTCTGGCGCAGAAGCTCGACGACCTTCAGAATGGAGACCAGAGCCGGTCAGCAATTGTGGGTGAGATGAAACGTAAAAAGGCGGCTAGTGCGGCGAAGAAGAGCAAGAGGAAGTATCGCAAGCTGGAGGAAGACAAGGCGGAAACAGAAGAGACTGACAGCGGAGATGCCGAACCGGAGGCTGAAGCGGTAGAGCCGCCAATTGAAGAACGGACGAACGCTCCAAGCATGGATGTCAAACCATAGAATTCACAAATGCGAAAATGTAAATGACAATTCAATGGCACATGCCACAGGCACCACAAGTGCTTTATTTGAAATCCCGTAATGACTCGTCTAGTCGTAGGATGTGTTTGTCTCCGTCATCCCTACCCTTCGATTGCTTCCCACATCCACCCAACAGCCTGGTTGCCACCGGTAATCTGTAGGTTAGAGCCAATATCAAATTGCAACCCAGCACATCTATTCTCCAGTGCAATATGTATCACGTGGGTCAAAGCACACCGATCATTGGGAACCAAAAGGGAACTGTAAGCAAAGTGTATTGTATGATCGACCTCAGGTGTAAACGTGTCCGCCCCTATACGCGCCCACGCGCACCCTGCAACAAAACAAGGACCAGATCTTTCGGGAGAAGGGTCGACCCAAACTTCTTGACCATGTCACCAACTTTTCGCCAATATGAGACCGTACTGCGATACATGCAACGCCGGGGAGACCTTGCACCGCTCGTGACCTCTTTGGGATCGATGTGCTTTCGGAAGGGTGAGGAATTGATTTGGGAAGTAATTCGCTAGTGATGATTAGCATGTACCTTGCGATTCTCGACAGTTTGTTATGTACCTTAGAAGCACTTGCGGTGGACAATGGAGGGACCGCTCTCGTCGTACTCCTGCTTGGAGATCCACATCTGCTGGAAGGTAGAAAGGGAAGCCAGAATGGAACCACCGATCCAGACGGAGTACTTGCGCTCGGGGGGAGCGATGATCTTGACCTTCATGGAAGAAGGAGCAAGAGAAGTGATCTCCTTCTGCATGCGGTCGGAGAGACCAGGGTACATGGTGGTACCACCAGACTGAGACTTCGTTAGCTTGCGACTTCAGGGACTGATGTTTTGTGGCACCTACCATGACAATGTTGCCGTACAGGTCCTTACGGACGTCGACATCGGACTTCATGATGGAGTTGAAGACGGTAACGTGAATACCACCAGACTCGAGACCAAGGACGGAAGGAGCGAACAGAGCCTCAGGAGCACGGAAACGCTCGTTGCCAATGGTGATGACCTGACCGTCAGGAAGCTCGTAGGACTTCTCCAAGCTGGAGCTCTGGGAAGCGGTCTGGAGCTCTTGCTCGAAGTCAAGGGCGACGTAGCAGAGCTTCTCCTTGATGTCACGAACGATTTCACGCTCGGCAGTGGTGGAGAAAGAGTAACCGCGCTCAGCGAGAATCTTCATGAGGTAGTCGGTCAAGTCACGACCAGCCATGTCGACACGGGCAATGGCCTGGGGAAGAGCGAAACCCTCGTAGATGGGGACAACGTGGGTGACACCGTCACCGGAGTCGAGGACGATACCGGTGGTACGACCGGAGGCGTACAGAGACAGGACGGCCTGGATAGAGACGTAGAACGCGGGAGCGTTGAAGGTCTCGAAAACGATCTGGGTCATCTTCTCTCTGTTGGACTTGGGGTTGATGGGGGCCTCAGTCAAGAGGACGGGGTGCTCCTCGGGGGCGACACGGAGCTCGTTGTAGAAGGTGTGGTGCCAAATCTTCTCCATGTCGTCCCAGTTGGTGACGACACCGTGCTCGATGGGGTAGCGGAGCGTCAGGATACCACGCTTCGACTGTGCCTCATCACCGACGTACGAGTCCTTCTGGCCCATACCAATCATGATACTGATTCACATGTTAGATCGCGGCGCGGAGGGCGGAAATTACCGCAGCGAGGGCGAGAAGCAGACATACCCATGGTGGCGAGGGCGACCGACGATGGAGGCTACGTGGTGGTTAGCATCAACAGCACACGCCGATTGATGACCGCAAATCTGAGTACCCCCTGAAGAGGCGGGTTGCGGTCTGCGGATGGGGGGACTTACGGAAGACAGCTCTGGGCGCATCGTCACCGGCGAAACCGGCCTTGCACATACCCGAACTAGGCTCTAGTTAGATTCAAATTCATCGGTATGGATATGAAATCGATGGATGGAGAGCCAATGGGTTTATCGGGAGAGCTGACGTTGGCCAGATCCCAACGAAACCCATGAGGCGGAATGGTCGGTGAGACGGCGGGGACAGCTTACCCATTGTCGATAACGAGGGCAGCAACCTCCTCTGTGATGCGGAAACAAGTCAGCGATTATGTCCTGGAAGCAGACGCAGGACGAGGGATGCCGAGCATCGCGACGAGAGCCGGCGGCGAAGGCATCGATCGTTTCGGAGGGCCATTGAGTTGGCAAAGGAGATGGCGTCACGTACCTTCCATTGTGAATTATGTGGTCGTTAAGACGGGGGAAATAGAGTAGAAGATAGTAGCAAGGAAAGCTCACTCGATTCCGGAATCGTGCGAGCGAGATGGAACTGACAAAGTCCTGAGCGGATGGCAGAGAACTTGGGGAGAGCACGTCGATGGGTGGTGAGGTCGAAAGTGGGAAAGGTTACGGGAAGATGAGAGGTAGTCGATTTTGGGTGGAGGAGGGGGGAAGAAGGAGAAGAGTGGGAATGGCCAGCACAGTGTGAGTGGTGTGCGGTGAGAGCGAAGGCCTGGGACGTGGAAGCGGTAGCGGTGCGCGGAGCGGTGCTGCTGAGGCCTCGTTGGCTGGCGGTCGTGCGCTGGCGTGGATGTCAGAAGGAGACCTACTAACCCGACTTGTGGGAGAGCGAATGGGGGGCTGCTGGGCAAGCAAAGGTGGATTTCTGGGTAGAGGCAGGCAGGCGGGAAGCAGGTACAGCACACCTCAGCAATGATGAGCAAAAGGCGACACTGTACAAGTGGCAGAAAGTGGCAGTTCCCTCGGGGGACTGGGTTGCCGCTTTAAGGGCTAAATGAGGCCCGTGCTTGCTGCTCTCGCTGCTCAGTGCTTGGATTGGGCAAGTAGTGTGGTGGGGTACGGGAGCGAAGGCAGGCGGTGGCAGGAGCAATTCGCCGCTGGATGGGGACAGTTAAGTTGCGATGGTACCTTTCAATTTGGTGAGACCAGCCGCAATGTCCGAGGTATCTGGTCTGTTGTGTCCTTTTCGTCCGGCCTGGGCCGCTGGAGGGATTGGGATTGCTGGTGGCTGGGGGGAGGAGGAAGAAGACGTGCTGCAAGCTGCTGCAGGGCGAGACGAAGTCGGTGATATTCGAGGTCGAGACTTGGCCTGGAATTTGCTGTCGTATTGCACCTCTTTTTGACCGCGCAGAACCCTTCACTTTTCTATCCGCACAGTTCTCTTTATTCGGGCTGCCCGTGATCACGCTTCTACCTATCCGAGATGGTCTTTGCTGTCAAACAGCCATCATAGCCCTTCGTCTTATCCAGGTAGCGACTTAGACGCCCAGGCAGCGCATTTATGCCGCTGGCGGCAAGGAGCATTCGTCACCCTCGCCATCCGTACCTGGCAGGCAGCTTGAAACCGACGGTGAGAGAGGGACAAGAGACAGACACACACGCACGCTCACCTCCATGGCCACAACCACCACCACGGGCCAATCGAGACCGCCCAAGCCACGACCCATCTACAGTGCCGTTGCCTCCCGGCGACTGTGGCGTGTCTAATATCTTCAAGGGCCTCCCCACACCGGCCGCCTTCACGCACGCTACCGCCTGATAAAAAATGCAAGGTTCACCCAGGCCTGAGCATGGGAGCATGGGAACAGCTTGGCCAAGGCCATCTCGCCAGCGCGAGGCCTGCCAGGGAGCCGTGGAAAGGTCGCGGCACAGCATCGCGGATCCGTGACCGTCCCGTCTACTTGCTCGCTCGCTCTTTCACTGTGGAACGGGGGCCGCTCTTGTTCCTGTTCCCCGATGCCCACGTGAGACTCAACAAGATTCCCGCCCGCCGCCGCCGCGGCTTGGTTCATGCTCGACGACGGCCGCAGCGGGCGGATGTGCGCCAGCGGCCAGCAAACCACATGTGAACGAAAAGCATCCTTCCGTCTCCCGGTGCCCGAGTCGTACGTCATCTCTCCCGTCAGCAAGAAGAGAGTTTGGGCGATGGCGCCAAGCAGGCATCTCCCATCTTCTATTTTGGTCTCATGAACAGTTGCTTCTCCTTTCCTCTGCGTGGATTGATGGATGCCCGGCGCAAAGACGGTAAGAAGCACATCGCAATCTAGGTACCTACATAGGCGCCGACACCGACACCGACGGCCCTGCCATCTGCAAGGGCCGTACTCTCAGGGGTGTCAACGCGGCTCTCACGGTCCAAATTGAAGACCCGCGTATGGGAAACTTTTGCGGGAACGACGGCTGGGGTCAAAGGTAGCCGGCTGCAAGCCAGTGGCCTGGCAACCAGCCTCGCATCCCCCTATCGCATTCTGATTGATGTCCAGCTCGCTCTCGCCTTTGAGGCGAATGTGCAGCTATCCAGCGCTGCGTTTCGAGCCTCGTGTGGGATCCCCTACAAGAAACGGTGCGAGGAACACAATACGTTTCCAGTGTGGCTGAGCTTCGGGCTGCCGGGCGGTGTCTCCGTTGATCGGGCACTTAGTCCAGAGCGCAACCTGTCATCTTCGTTCTGTGTACGGGGGAACGCATAAACAGTATGTTGCCGCTACTTGAGCATTGCACACCAGAGCAAGCGAGAACCAAAGAATTGAGTCTGGCCGAGATGCAAGGCTGAAGGAGTCAAGTCTGACGTTAGAAACGCAATTGGATGCAACGTAACCAACAGAGTTGCTTCTCGCTGCGAACTCGAGTGACTTCATCGCTCACTGCTCAGCTGTCAGCAAGCCGCACGCCGCTAGCTCAGGGAAGCTCCCTTATCTCTTAAAGCGGCAATGAGGGGCACCACATTCTCAATGGTGGGGCAGGGAACTTTTTTTGGTTCTTCACCAACCACCGTAGAGCATCAGCAACTCATCACTCATCCCTCAACGGCACGGAAATGGGGACTCCAGAGTTACGATACACCCTCAATTATGACTGGCAGGCGGGAAATGCCAACTCAGCATGCTTAATGATCCGATCTTGGGCAGGAAGTGTTGGCAATGGGTCGGAACGCTGCGGTCAACGTGTGTTTTCTGCCCAAGTTTCAACCGCCAATCTGCATAAACGTGCACTGAGCTGGCCCTGATCAGGGCTCTCACGTGAGATCTGCGCTAATCCTTTTTGAGATAAGAAACCTTCTTGAAGGTTCCAGAAAAGGGCAACAGTCAGTGCAGCCAGTCAGAGCAGTGACCAGGGCCCTGAGTTATGGAGAACTTTTTGAGGTGTTGATGAGATTCTCAGTGAAAGTCGATGAACGTTCTTGAATCTTATGTGATTCAACGACATCAACTCATATACCCCTACGAGAACCATTTCAACTCGACAACTCACAAGAACTTATTACGAAGCATCTGACGCATTTGTTAAAACCAAAACATTCACAAGCACAAGCAGCCTACCACAACTTGCATCATGGACAGAAACCTGAACGAGCTCCTCAAATGGAGTATCGAGAACCAAGAGACCGGCGGCCAAAACGGTGAAACAGGCCAAAACGAGCAGGCTGCCCGTGCACCCTCCAGCAACCTCAACCCCGAGGCTATCGCGGCCCTCTTCGGCGGCGGCCCCAGCGACGCTGACCTCATGAAGGCCTCCATGGAGGCTATCACTTCGACCGACCCAGAGATGACTCTCGACAACAAGCTTGTCGCCTTTGACAACTTTGAGCAGCTCATCGAGAACCTCGACAACGCCAACAACATGGCCAACCTCGCTCTGTGGTCCCCTCTTCTCAGCTGCCTCACCCACGACGAGCACGACATGCGCCGCATGGCCGCCTGGTGCATTGGCACCGCCGTTCAGAACAACGAGCCCAGTCAGGAGCGCCTGCTCGCCATGGGCGATGCTGGTATCCCCACTCTTGTGTCGATAGCTACCAAGGACGGCGAGAAGGAGGCCGTGAGGAGGAAGGCACTCTACGCCCTCAGCTCCGCTGTGAGGAATTACCAGCCCGCCATGGACCTTTTCACGGACGAGCTGGCCAAGAAGGGCCTTCACTCTTCTGGAAAGATTGAAGCCGTCAACATGGATGAGATTGACAAGGTCATGGACGGGCTTAGAGCCAAGATTACGGCATAGAGAGATGACATTAGAGAATTCGGTATGGGCTTACATGGACGGCGTTTGGGGCGGTACGACTTAGGGGATTCTGACGTACGGGACGACCAAAAAAATGGGAACATGGGCTTAGATGATCACTACTTCGTAAATGAGATTCACGATTGCGAAATGGAAGTAATTTCATCCAGATGACGCTTCGTTAACGTGTTTGTGAGTGACCTTTTTGTTGGTACAGTTCGTTTACAAGATTTCTAGTAATTTGGTATTGTACATTTTTGTTTTATTTGGACACACCCTTGCACAACCGCCGCTCAATCCCTGAACTTTCCATGGAACGGAAGACCAAGGGCCTGGAGCAGCAGCCTAGCCTGTCGGTTTGACGTGGCAGTCGTTTGGATGTGAATATGGCAGCCTGGAATGAGCTTCAAGGTGTCGTCAGCAAAAGAGGAGGTTATACATTATAGGCAGCTGAATTAACTCACCCTGGCGGGGTACATGTCATAGTTGATTTGGAGCTCGGGGAACCACGCAAGGTCATCAGGCTTCAGACCGAGGGAGAGGTTGCCGTTGGCGTCACCAGTGGTGGCCTCGACACCGGGCCAGTCCTTGATCTTGGGCAGGACAAGGTTGATGAGCTTGTCGAGGAACTCGAGGGCCTGGTTTCCGTAAATGGTGGTCTTGACACCGGCCTTGTCGCCCTTGCGGATCTTCCACTGGACGACGTTGGTTGTGACCTCAGTGATCTCGGGGCAGGAGCCGCTGATGGACTGGATAACGGACCGCGCGACGTTGAGCGTGCCGTGGGGCATCTTGCTACCGGGCATGAAGGCATGCAGCGAGACGGCCTTGATCTGGGGGATATTGTGCCAGGTGACGTTCTTCTCGAGAAGGTCCAGCTTGCTTCCTCCTCTGGGACCGCGGCGGGGACGGTTGATGTTGTACGGCGAGGAGTCGTCCCACTCACGTAGTCGCTCGCGCTCCGGACGGTCTGGGGTTCCCGGGGGCTTGTGGAGGTAGGTCATTGTCAACAGGTCGGAGGCGACGGTGGACTCGTAGGTCTGGCGCAGACGGGGGAGGTTGAAGGGACCGGGAACGAAGTCTCGTGCCGTGGGGTCGGTAGAGGGTGGTGATTGAACGGGGTGCAGCGGGCCGCGGTCGTACTTTGGGGGGTGGAATTGGTATCTGTTCATGGCATGTCAGTACTCTACTTGTGCGCTGATCTTTCGGAAACAGGGACATGCCTCTTTCCGGGAAGCTGCTGTGGCCTCTCGGAGATGCGCTTCGCCGTATCGTATGCCTTCACGGCGGCCTCGTCTGGTCCTGGGACACCTATGGACGAAGCGGGCTCAAGGTCAGCCAGCTCGGGAGCCGCCTTTGAAGCGCTGGTGGCGGCGCATCGCTGGGCGACGAGAGGCGTCAATTGCCATGGCGAGCGCTGCCTGTAAATGGCCCGACCTAAGCGGGAGCTTTCCCGTAGTGTGGCCATGGTCTGTCGTGTGTACTGTCGCAAGCCTCACCACGTCTACGAGGGCATGTCGCGATGCTGGAAATTTCAATCTCGAAATGTTCAAGACAGGTCCGTGCCACATGTGGCTGGAGTGCTTAGTGCGGGACGACCCCGGATAAGATGTGGCTTGATCTTCTCGGTCTTATCTTATCGCACTTGGACGGTGAGGCATCCCTGCTTCGCCAGCACTAACACCGAACGCACCGAAGGAGACTTTGTTACATCACCGGACGGGAGGGCCAGCAGCACCCGACTCTAGTGGGCTTCCGGGCGCGGCGGACATTCGGGCCTTCAGTCCTCGTGGGAGAGGGTGTACAGTCGTCATCTGCAATCAGGCCGCCGCCCGTCGTCCATCGTCTTTCCTTTCAGCGCCCATCGGATTCTAGCGAGGCGCCGAAGATCCTTTCTGCAGGAGCGGATGTTTGTCGCTCACGCCGTCCCTGGATTACGTAGCAGCGATCATTCGGCCCCTCAGCTGAATTGACAGTCACCAGTCTCATGGGTCATCAAGCGCTGTAGAGTTGGGAAGCGATGTGTTTGGCTTTCTCGTACCGAGCTGACAAGGTGGGCAGAGGATGCAGAGCAAGCTCTCAAGACGCGCATACGCACGATCAGCAAAAGGGAAAAGACGGGACGAAGGGATAGGGAAGGTGAGCATTGTACATCTCGATGATGGGAGGCGGCGCGCTACCATGCAGGTTGCCTGATTGTACACCCTAGATGGACACGAATGCGAACGTATGCGGTTTACGCGGAGCGCATCTCTCGTCGGGTTCGAGTTTAGTGTCACATCCAACGTCTAACCGACCGACCACGGGGGGCTTGTGAGTGACATATTGCGCCACGGAACTTTAGGCCACGGGCAACCCGTTGAATGACAAGTCTGGCGCGTTGTACACGTTGAGCTTCGTAGCCGTGGTGGCATACCCTGGCACTGGGTAGTAGATTAGAGTTGCGGATTACAGTTGAGCCTCCTGGGGCTTGCTGCTGGGCTGAGTGAGGGGAGAGGTGATGCAGGCGAGCTATTCTATTTTGGCAATTCGTCTGTTCTTTCAACCAGGCTGGACTAAGTCTGTTCTCTGCAAATCAAGAACACAGACGGGGTTATGGGTTATGGGGGCTGTTGAAACTAGAAGCATGGGCCACAGAGCCATGAGGTCGGATCTGCGCAAGTAAAGGACGCGCCAAGACGTGTGCCAGAAGGTATCATTGCAGCCATTTACACGCCTCACGAAACAAGAGCGAGACCTAAGGAGATTTTGGTCCAGCCGAAGGTGTGCTTTTCCCCCGCCACGCCAAGGGTCTGGACTGCTATCCAGAGTTGGGACAGGGGATCGAATGACTTGTGGTTGATATGATGGATGAATTGCCACTTTCATCTTAGGGACTCGGGAGGCGTGATCTTTTTCGGATGTTGCTCCCACGGTGGACAGGCCTTACGTATGACACCTCGCGTGGATGTTGGATGTTGGGGCAGGCAACCTTTATTCATAGTTTAGGCGAGGTCATATGTAAGAAACGCGGCAGCCCGGGGAGACAGAGAGACAGGCAGAAGATTCTGGCTTCTCTTCTGCCTATTGCATCCACCCACAGCGTCCGCCAAGTCGCTTGCAAACTAGTAACCTAGATCAACGAACAGGTACACACGTGTTGGTGTTGGTAAGCTGTTCGGAGTCACGGTCATTCCTTGACGGACGTAGAAGCAGGTTGTGTTCATCGGGTCGAACAGCGAAAAGTCCGCCTTGCCGCCGCGGGCTGTCGACCAAGGCACTCCCAGCCCGGGCAGGCTCCCGAGTCAACTGACGGGCAAGTCCGCAAGGAGCACCAGGTGCCCAGGAGGACAGTTTCTAGTGGTTGGAAGTACCGGTGCGCCCAAGCTTTGCCGCGCCGGTACCTGGGCCTTTAGGCGATCTCCACCGCAAGATGCCACCTGCGGCCCTACCAGACCTGGCCACCCTGGACCCCGAATTTTTCGAGCCAAAATCCGCGAACCACCATCTGACCCTGGATCCTCCTCCTTGTCCCCATCGCCTGCTGGCTGTAACGGGTTGGCACACTACGGCGCCTGTTGAGTGAAGGGCTCGCTACCTTAATTGCTTCAGCTGTCCCCCCGGTATCGACCAACACCACCACATCGACATTTTCTCTCAGTATTTTTACGACCTGCCTTTTAGTTCTGCATACTCTTTCTACCTAAGGAGCGACGTTTGACACCAACATACGACCGTTGCAAGTCAGCAATTCCCCTTTTTGCAGCACATGCAGCAGCGTCCCGTCGCTCGTACAAAATACGCTGACAGATGGAAAAGTCCAGGCCTGATCATCCAGCCCCCGTCTTTTGCGACCTGCGAAAATCTGCCCCGCCGAGACGCGCCAGAGCCCCTCCATACCTCCTGGCATACATTCTTTACTCTCAACCATTGCTCTCCACTCCCGTACTGCTGGCTGATGGGGGTGCGATTTCGACCTGATCATGGTTCCTGACCGCTGAGGTGACTGCTTTCGTTGAGTAGCCTCTTCGGCTTCAATCACCCCTAATTCGCTTTGCACCACCACCAACACAACCCGCGACCATGAAGGGCAAGAAGTTTCTCAGCCTGCGGGACAGGAATGGCGCCCATCGCAGGAGCAAGTCCTCAGAGCCAGGACAGAAGGTGAGTTTGCGACCCCTGGCGCTATGATCGTGTCTTCACATGCTGTTTTCGTCTGTCGAGAAGGACTGGAGGCTAATTACCTGTTCCCTCGCACTAGAGCCGACCGCTGTCAGCCGAAGCCTTCAGATCCCTTTTCAAGAGCAACACCGCCCAACTACCAACCGACGAGGAGCTGAAGGAGAAGGAGTCTCAAAAGGTACGCCAAGTCGCATTTTACCCACAGCACCTTGACCTAATTGCGACGACAGGTCGAAGATATCAAGAGCAAGCTTGCCGACAGCAACGTTACGGACGTCTCCGAAGAACATATCCGCGATTCTTTGCACAGCGAATACGCCAAGCAAGACGTCAACAAGACCGTCGAATTTATCAAAATGCAGTGCAAGGCAATGGCTGGCAAGATCACACACTACAACCCCCAGGTCGAGATGGTCGGTGCAGAGAACAGAGGCAACGTCACTTGCTACCTCGACTCTCTGCTGTTTGCAATGTTTGCCAAGCTGGACGCCTTCGAGTGCATGCTGAAGAACGACTTTACGGACGAGCCAAGACGCAGATTGGTCACACTACTGCGATTATGGGTGAACATGCTGAGGAGCGGAGAGATGATCCACGTAGACATGGTAAGCTGGTTCTGCGCCTGAACCCCCTTTACTGTTGCTAACCGTAGAAGACAAAACTCATTCAGGATGCTCTCGCCGACTGCGGCTGGAGCGACGCCAAGCTCCTCGAACAACAAGATACCTCCGAAGCCTTTGCTTTCATTACCGAAACGCTTCAGCTCCCCCTATTACAGCTACAAGTCGACTTGTTCCACCAGGGAAAGAACGACAAGGACGACCACAAACTAGTCTACGAACGTTTACTGAACCTGGCTGTGCCCCCCGATCCCGATGGAAAAGGCATTAGGTTGGAAGATTGTCTGGAGGAATACTTCAATACACAGGTGGATGTGCTCAGGGACAGCCACGAAGAGAAGAAAGAGCTGGCACAATCAACACCGAACAAGAACACAATTCGTCTGGTGACCCCAGAAGGTAGCACCGACTTTGAGGCAGCAGACGTCTTGAGTTCTTCTCCTCTGCAGCTGTCGCCAGCTCTCGAACGGCGCTGGACAGCTTCCCAGGCACCAAATGGCGTGCCAGAATCCCCCAGCGGTTCTTCGCGTCCCACCCCAAGACACCGCTCAACTAGTGTAATCCAGCGAGTCGTACTAGAAGAGAAGGAAAAGCCGGAATCCGACACGCCAAGCATGTTGGAGAAGGCGCGACGGACAAGCTCAACTGTGGTCAAGGCTGTGACTATCCCTGCCTGGCAGTTTTTCAGACTGATCCCCTGGCATGCCGCTGGAAACAAGGAGCCCAAGAACGACATGGAGGTGGCAATGAACTTCAGCCAACGGCCTGTCGTCGGAATTTGTCTGAAGCGGTACATGATGACCAACTCAGGGATACCACAGCGCCAAAATACCTTCATCGACATTCCAGACAGTCTGAGACTGCCTCACTTCATGCTTGCTGGCGAGACGCAGCTCGAAGAGGACCCTAATGGCTTCAGCATGGAGTATAAGCTAGTCCTCCAGTCGGTGGTCTGTCATCGGGGAGACTCGCTTTACAGCGGACACTACATTTCCTTCGCACGAGTAGCGCCGAAGCTTCTCACAGACAACAGACGGCACGACCTCGACCCTCCTCCTGATTATGAAGAAGCGCAATGGGTCAAGTTTGACGACTTGAATATCGAAAGCAGAGTCACCTATGTCGACGACATTAGACAAGCACTGAAGGACGAGATGCCTTATTTGCTGTTTTACCAGATCGTGCCAATGGTGGAAGTTGCCTCAACGGAGGAAACCGAGACGGAGCCGCCCTCTTACAATGAGTCCAAGGTCAGCATCAACTTGCCTGGAACGCCAAACCTGCAAGAGGGCATCAACTCGGGATTTCCTTCCTCCAAGAGCGACTATTTCGAGAACACCTCCATCTCACCACCGAAAGCACCAAGCATTCGATTCTCATCAGACCTTGAGAGGCCTAGTCGTCTGAGTCTTGATGATGAGCCGTATGGTCTGGGCTTCAAGGATTCTCGCCGCGGAAGTGTGACTTTCACTGACTCTACCTTGGGCACGCCGGCCATTACCCCTGAGGCCGTGTCGCCAGCAATCACACCAAACGGTGAGGAGACAACGGCGCAGCGCTTGTCCCGCGCTGCTGCACGTTTCACGGCGAAGAACAACAAGAGCAGACCAACAAGCCAAGCAGGCGAGGGGCGCATCAGTCTTACTATGACTCGACTTGGAGGGCTCATGCGGACAAGCAAGGAGCCTCTCCGGGAGCCCGCAAATGGCAACGCACTGGCAACGTCTGTTAGCGCCCCCTTGCCTGACCATGTTCCAGAAGAGCAGTTTATCGAGGATGTCGCCGCAGAACCAACGCCGATTGCGGAATCCGACAGGCAAGGCTCCAAGGAATCTAAGGACTCGAAAGATTACAAGGAGAGAAAGTCGGGCGAACACCATCACAAGCATCACCATAAGCGAGACAAGTCTAAGGAAAAGAGGAAGAACAAGGGTGGCGAACCCGAGCGGGAATGCGCGGTCATGTAGACGCACGATACGACAGAGCGAGCGACAGGCGGCCGCATGAGCGGTCAATGACTTTGGATGTCTTTTTTGGACTTAGGATCGATGCAGAGCATTCAGCCCTGAAAATAGCGAGGAGTTTCATAGGCTACAGATGGGAAGACAGAACGAGACACATGTGCGCATTGCGCAATGTGGGCTGAAGAAGGAGGCGTTGGTTGCGTTGTCAAAAACTTGGGATACCACGAACAAACATGAGGGACTCTGTAGGCCTCATGCACGGTCTGAGATGTTGGAAATAATGATACTCTGATGACTGGGTCGTCATTCATGAAGATTTATCTGCCTGACCTATACCTAATGGTGATGTGACTTGTAATACTAACCGTTTCCTTTCAGTGTCCTGTGCTAGACGAGAGTGAGACCGTGAGACGGTCCATCCACTGTAGTAGCAACAAAGCCGCTTCTCTCGATCAAACACCTCTCCTGCGCATAATGTAAATCCATCCAACTGATGATGCAATCTAGTCCTCGTCATTCTGCCGATCAGCAACCATCTCCGCCGCCGTGTTGATGACCTTCTCAGGGGGGCGCTCGACAACCTCGGTGGGGGGGGACGAGAGGCCCGGTACGGGCGACATGTTGCCGCTGGCGGGAAGGCTGCCGGGGACGGGGATGCGGATGTCCTCGGGCGAGGCAGGGGTGATCTTGGGGTCGATGCCGGGGATGTGGATGCGCTTGGCTTCGTTCTGGTAGGCAGCGGGGATGATTTCAATGATTTCATCACGGGGGAACTTAAGCGTGGGAATGTCCATTGTGGCGCAATGCATGAGGTAGGCGTAGAGCACGCGCAGGACGGATTCGTGGGCGATGATAAGGAGGTCGGACTGCTCGCGCTCAAGTTCGAGAATGATGGGCTCGAGGCGGACGGCGAGGTCGTGGTACGACTGGCGATTGTTAGTCTAAGTATCAGATGCATGTCCATGTGAGAGATTACCTCTGCGCGGGGGTATCTGTGGTGGTAAGGGTCCAACTCGTGCTTCTCAACTTCTTCGGGGTAGATGTGGCGGATCGCGCGCTCCGACATCTTCTCGCACACGCCAGGGTTGATCTGACTCATTTGCGAGCGCTGGCGGACTTTGAAACCCTTGTTCTTGAGATAGTCGGCCGTCTGTACGGTGCGACGGCGTGTGGAAGTCCAGACAGAGAGAGGTCGTAGGGGCACGGAGGGTCCACCCTTCTCAACGAGGGCGGCGTGTTCCTGCTCGCGGTGCTTGAGGAGGATCTCAGACATGCGGGCCGCATAGGCGATGCCTTCCTCGGAGAGGGAGGCGTCAGCTTTGTAGGAGTCCTCCTCGTTGGTGACACCGGCCCGAACGAAGTAGGTGGTGCGAGACTTTATGTGAAGATTTGTGAGGTAGAAGACGATGCGGTGGGAGAGGTAGTTAAAAGAGACGTTATTGTAGAAGAATTTGCGACCCGCATTGATCATTTTGATGTAGTTCAGTTCCTTCTCGTTCATGGTCTCGAAGACGGGTATCTTCATGTCGATGCGACGGAGGTAGAGTTTCGCTGCCTCATCGGGGTCCATACCAGCAAACTGAGGTGGTTAGCGACGCAGAGGAAAGACAAAGGCAGTACGCACATCGGGCGAAGATATTTTGACGTTACGCGCATTCTCGCGAAGAATGGACTCGTCGTCCACGAAGGACTCGATGAAGAGCGTCTATTTGCATTAGCAGGACTTCTTGACGCAAGACTTGTACAGCTTACCTGCACATCGTGCTTCGCGAGTTCCTTGGCCAAAGCACGACGACCAGCAGCAGTGGGGTTCACAGCGTCGTAGATGGCAACTTGGCCGTTCTCATGGTTCAACCAGGCGTAAATATCTTCGCGACACTTCTTCAGGATCTTCTGTCTGAGAATAACAGATTGAGGAGATGCGTCAGGGAAGAAGTAGTCCTCGGGAACAATACCACCCTTGCCGACGGTTGCGCGGCGATAGTCACCCAGATGGAAGATGCGCGTCTTCACGCCCAGCCTACAGGCTCCTTTAGCAAGAAGTACGAAAGGACCCGCCAAAGTAAACTTACCAGCCCAGGTAACGCGCCATAGAAACACAGATGTGGCTGCTTATGTTAGCTGAAGTTTCTTCCGATCAATGGATGCACTCACGTCTTTCCACGAGCTGGAAGGCCCACCATCACAATAGCGATACGGCCCGAGTGGAAAAGCCGGCCAGACATGGTGCTGTACAGTTGGGCCGGAGCCATATCCTGGTCCTCTGGAACATCATGGATACCGTCGATGAATGTTGAGCTCTTGCGACGGTATCTGGGCGCGTTGGCCGCGATCTCGGCGGTACTATCAGAATATGAAATGTCAATAACTTTTTCTTCAGCTGACTCCGGCACCGACCGTGAAAAGGGTTTGCAGCACCCCGAGGGATCAGTCAGCTTATGAGAGATAAGACCATGATATGAGGTGGTTTTCTTCGCTGTGAAGATGAAGTGCTTGGAAGATGTAGATAGAACACACAGGAGATGAAGATGCTGAGATGATTGTATGTGAAGGAGGCAGGTATCATGCTACTGGACTCAGAATCAGGTCCAAGAAGGAGGGGAGCAATGTAGACTGGTCACAACAGTAAATCTCTTGGCATCAGCTTCCCCGAAGTATGAGGAGAATGTCTTATTTACAAAAGACCCGTTGAAGGATGCCATAGATATTGCGGGGTGGTTCGGTCAATGAGCCTTTGTCTTGACGAACCGGGCAACACATTCGACCGCGACTGGTTGAGCATATGGGCTGTAGGATTTGGTATTGTTGTAATGGTTGTAATGAGAAACCTTTGACTTGTCCCATGCAAAAGCATGACTGTATTTGAAGTCTTCTTGATGAAGTCTTCGGGGAAAGCTCCTCAAGTTTGTATCTCAATGCTGAGACAGCACTTGCTGCTGTGAAGTGGGACAAGGAGAGGACAGGCTAGAGGGCGGGTTCTCCTAGGGCAAAACGAAAGAAAATGAAGGAGCTTACAGCAAAGTGTCCATGTTGACGGATCAGTTTTCCGGAGAATGTGTTGGTCACCTATGAGGGATGGCAAGCGAATTAAGGATTATGCCGAGGGACAAGAGGTGGGAGCGGGTTGGTCGAGAGGCATACACGGCACCGCCTTTGCGCCGGATGGAGGGGCCGCTACGGAGGGGAATAGCGGGGACGATGCAATGACGCAGTGCCGGGTCGCGACGTGGTTGGTACTGGCGATTTCTGGCCCTCAAGAAACCAAACCAGACCAGGAGTACGAAATGGGCGAGGTGAGGTCAAGGGCCGATCTCACAAGACAAAATCGCGCAGAAGTCGGTGTTTCGTGGACGGTGATGGCGGTCGCGGTGAAAGTGACGCTGCTGTCTGAGCTGCCCCCCGTTCCGAATTAAGCCGCCAGCCCTTGGACCGCCGAGGACCCTCCTTCGCCGAAATTCTGTGGTCTGTGCAGGCGGGTGCCCAACCGGGATTCGAAAAGACAGCGTTGGTGGTTGGTCTGCTTTGCTAGATATCTCAGGAGAGTTGCGATGGTTTGGTCTGAAGACTCAATTAATCACCTTTGCAGGTGAGGAAGGTTAGGTAAGTTGCAGGATGTCCTTGGACTACTAACACCTCTGGCGAAGAAAGAGGCCTTCTGGGCTGAATGCTTGGGAAAGGCCAAGGGAACGTACCGGATGCAGGCAAGGGTCTTCTCGGCGGCAGTCCCGACATCTGGGGCCGGTTAAGCTTCGGACCGATCGAGTGCCCTGTTGCACCTGACGTAACTAGCATCACGTGATGCTGATTCAATTGAAGGTGAGCTCTTTGGCAGGCCCCCACCGGGCTGTGGCGCTCAGCTCTTTGGTCCCGTTGAATCCAACGTGGCACCGTGGCTCGTGCTCGACCAGACCTCCAGCTGGTGCGTAATGTAATCCAGCGTGGAAGAAATTTATTCTCCAGTCTGCCAATCCAACACTCCCGCTTCCGAGTCGACGACTTCTCCAAATCGACCCTGCCTGCCCATTGCGCGAGCTTCAATCGGTCCCCCGGGCAGTCGCATCTGTATTTTCCCTCCCGATACAGAGACCCTTTGGTCACTTCTCCCTCCCTTTAAAGACTTTTCCCGTCTGTTTAATTCCCCGGTTTCGTTCGACGCAGGCCC
The DNA here is from genome assembly GCF_026319265.1 of Colletotrichum chrysophilum. Lineage (NCBI taxonomy): Eukaryota > Fungi > Ascomycota > Sordariomycetes > Glomerellales > Glomerellaceae > Colletotrichum > Colletotrichum chrysophilum. The sequence continues at coordinate 561,467 of NW_026517288.1, read as the reverse complement.
GCGCCGACTCTCGCAACCATGGCCGCAAGCTTCCAACAAATTCAGAATGTTCTTCTGAACAACCCTGTCGCCCACACTCTTTCAGATGCCATCAACTCCTTCTCGGAAAGGAGAGCGAAGCTTGGCCTGTCCAACCCCGGCACCACCGAGAACCTGACGAAGGAGGTCCAGCGCGATGTCTTGCTCAGCAACTATATGTTCACCGGCCTCCGCGCCGACCTCACCAAGGCCTTCAGCATGTCGCCTCTGTTCCAAGTTTCTCACCAGTTTGCTATGGGCGACCGTCTGAACCCGTACACCTTTGCTGCGCTGTACGGAACGAGCAAGGTTGGTAAACCCCGCCATGTCAATTATGCGCGAAAACTGTTCGCTGACGTAGAGATAGGTCTTCCTGCAAGGAAACATGGACAACGACGGACAGCTTTCTACCCGATTTAACTACCGATGGTCTGATAAGCTGGTGTCGAGGGCCCAGTTCCAGGCTGCTCCCGGCGCCGGCCAGGAGATGCTTCAGTTCGAGAACGAATACACAGGCGACGACTTTACTGCCTCCCTCAAGATGCTCAACCCCTCCTTCCTCGAGGGCGGCATGACCGGTATCTTTATTGGAAGCTACCTTCAGTCTGTTACCCCCAAGCTTGCCCTCGGTCTCGAGACCGTCTGGCAGCGCCAAGCCATGACCCAGGGACCCGAAACCGCTACTTCCTACTGCGCTCGCTACAAGTCCGCCGACTGGATCGCCACCGCTCAGCTCCAGGCTCAGGGTGCTCTGAACACCTCTTACTGGAGACGTCTTTCCGACAAGGTTCAGGCCGGAGTTGATCTGTCTCTGTCTCTCGTCCCCGGTGCTGGAGGTGTCATGGGTGGATTCCAAAAGGAGGGTGTCACAACCATTGGCGCCAAGTACGACTTCAGAATGTCCACTTTCCGTGCCCAGGTCGACTCCAAGGGAAAGCTGAGCTGCTTGTTGGAGAAGCGCATTGCTGCCCCTGTCATGATGACTCTGGCCGCCGATGTTGACCACTTCGCGGTATGTAATGCGTATTTCTACTCACGAGCCTGTACTAACTCTCTCTCAGCAACAAGCGAAGATTGGTGTCGGTATCTCCATTGAGGCCGGTGGCGAGGAGCTTCAGGAGCAGCAGGAGGCTCTTGGTGCTCAGGGCACCCCCAACATCCCCTTCTAAACTCGATACGAGGCAGGCTGGGCGTTCGCCGAGCCTAACCCGAAGCTCCGCTCCTAATCGAACCCGATAATTGTTTGTCCTCTGGTGAGGACAGGAAACGACACCAACGAACTCGACTCCTCTTTGCAAGCTCTTTTTTTATACTGCTGTCTTAGTAAACGAATTCACGCCTCGACAGCACGGACTAGACGATTTGACGCTTCTCATGCCCCCCCGAAGCTCACCTTTCCGTCCACCCATCTCACTCTCGTTCGGTGACCCCCGATTCCTGTTCTCCACCGCCGAGGACCTGTGTATATTACGCTCAGGACGAGCAAAGAAATGATCAGCGTGGTGGGGTATGGGCTGGCTTGGATGCATTTGTTATGGGGAGGTCTGGAACGGCATACCCAACGCGGAGTGGCCGATGCCACTCCGATGAGAGCATCTACATGAGTGAAAGCATCCTGAATGGGCCCTCTTGATGAAAAGCTCTCGCATGTACTTTATATGAAGGAGATAGAATTCAGATGCTGATACAAGCCCTGTTGTACAATCACGAAGTCAAGAAGAAATTGTGTGCATAAGCTAGGCCGGGGCAAGTATCTGCAGGTCAAACAGAATACCATCGAGGCCGTGCCATGGTACGTAACCTTATGAGCATGCGAAGGTGCCGCTACTGATACTTGGTCAGATTGTTTTTTAACCACCCAGGGATCACGGTTGCCTGGAAACGCCTCGCAGGCGATGAAACGTTCCAAAAGGCAACTTATTAGATGCTCATTGCTCTGACTCACTTCTAACTGGGGACGCATGGCATGGTTCGACACAATCGAAGCAGTTGCAGTGGCGTCTCTGATACAGTCTCAGCAGTAATTCTGATTTTAAGGCATTTGCCATTCTACTCCTTATCAATTTGCTTGAACAGCGTCTTCACCTCCTCGTCACTCCACTCCTTCACACCCAGCATTGCGTTATCGCTCTTCTCCCATGGAGCGGCATAATTCTTCTTTGTGCAAGCATACGGAATCTGCGGAATCAAGACGTCAGGGGTCATGACGCCCTTCTTGATCTGCTCCATGCACTGCGCATAGACGGCGTCCATATCCGTCTTGATCTCCTCCCACTCCCCGCCAATCGCCTCCTTCGCGAGCTGCGCAAGCTGCTTTTGAGACTTGTTGATCGTATGCACATAGATGATGCGATTGGCCGAGTCGTCGGGGTTCGTCAGCGACCCGAGGACAGCTTTTCCGACGTCGGGGAGGTTCGTGTAGGGAACCACGTTGTCGCCGTCGTTGAAGTACGTGATCTTCTTCTTCTTGACGTCGAAGCCCATGAAAGTCGACCGGATGCCCCAGTCGAGGAACGGTCCATTGGCGATGATGGTCCACGTGAACTTGTCGCCCACCTCCTGCGCCTTGACCTCCATATACTTGCGCGTCAGCGCCTTGATGCCGAACACGGGCAGCTCCGGGACGTGGGCCTTGTTGGGGTCGATGCCGAAGTCGGGCGGGATGTAGCGGTACACGCCGGCGGCGACGGCGGCGTCTACCACGCGGGTCGCGGCCTTGGGGTCGAAGTTGCTCGTGCAGTTGACGAACGCGTCCTGGCCCTTGAGGGCGGCGGTGAGGGAGTCGAGGGACTCGTAGTCTACCTCTTTGACGGTGCAGCTGGAGGGGAACTCGTGAGAGCCGGCTTTGCGCGTGAGGATGGTGATGCTGAATTTGTTGGTGTCCATGAGAGCTTTGAGAACGTGGGGGCCCACGTTACCGGCAGCCTGGGCTTGTTAGTTGGTAGGAGGGTACTGGACAGGGAGGACTTACGCCGGCAATGGCGACGTTCTTGATTTCTGGTGCCATAGTGTTGTCACGTGTCGATTTACCGTTGAAGTGTGTTTAACTGGTGTTGATACTAACTGTTGGTATGAACAGCAGCGCAGAGCTCCTACTTATCTTCTTTCTCATTTTCATAGCAAGGATGATTGGCCGCGCTGAAGCAAGCTCCCGGAAGCAAACTGGAAGCATATGCCGCTGTGACAGGCTTCCGTTCCAGGCTCGTCTGAAGGTATCTTGGCCGTCACTCATTTGCTATCTCGCCAGAGCCTCAACAGCTTGGAGCTTCGCGGTTCGAAGCAAGAGCTTTGACCCTGTAGCAGCAAGATGACGCACGTACGCTTACATGTTCTCGAACATGCTCTAGTTCAGTCTTTCCATGTACCACACTGAGCTCGGTTTGTGGAGAAAGACCAGGCCAATGGAGATTGCGTACATCTCGACATCCGCAGTACAACACGATGGACAGCATTTGCTCGAGTTGCTAGGTTTGGCTCGTGTTACGGATGAATACGATAGCTAAGCCCTAAGGTTCCGCGTCTCGCTCACCAAGTGTCTCAATAAGGCAGTGTACTCATCGAGAAGTCATTGGCAGTATGGCTGCCTTGCATGACATAGCCTTCTGAAAGTTGGGATGATTGGAAGCTTCCGGGTCTGCCGGCCTAGCGAGGCCTTGCAGCTCGTTCGCCTGGACGGAAACTAAGTTGCGAGACAAAGCAACAAGATAGCATTATCACAAAGTCAAATCTGGATGACGAACAGGCGCGCGGGAGTCGGTTGAGATTCATCGTGCTCGACGTGATGGACGTGTCGGAGGTCCGTAGTACAAGGGTCGGCAGGGTCGTTTCGAGATGCGACATCCTTTCCATGAGAAGAGACGTAGCAAATGATGATCCTCCCATGTAGTGGTCTTCATGTTTGTCTCCCGGTGCAGTTCACTCATTATGATTGAAAATATACACAGCCAGTCGCTGCCAGCTGTGCAGTGCTGAGGTTGTTCTGTAGACGAGAACAAGTGGTCTGTGTGTAGAATTGATCAAACTTCCGAGACAAACATCTCACGATGTGTTGATGAGCACTTGAAAGCCATCGATGTCGCAAGTCGAGCTCTGGAACTACTGAAACTACAAAAAAGTACAAAAAAGTGTGCGAGAACCGGGACTCGAACCCGGAGCAGCGGCATGGGAAGCCGCTATGTTACCCCTACACCATTCTCGCTGTGACGAAAACACTTCAAGGCATCGTTTATGAATGCTGACACCGTGGCTGACTATGCCGAGCAGTGAGGCCTGCATCCCGCTGATGACAAGCCGCAAAGGTCCCATAATGAGGGTGGACGGAAACACCCGGCTTATGCAGAGGGGTTACTACTGCATGACTAAACTCAAAATGGTAGCAGGATTCGGCGGTTGTCATACCGCAGAAAGTGGTTCCGGAAACATACCTTACCTTTGTAGTTGCTTGGTTGTGAATTGACCTTTTGCTGAAACATGACAGATTCTTCGCTGATATGTCGCCTGGTTCATAAACACAGGTTAGATGAACCCGCTCCCAGAAACAGGTGTTCTGAAGAACAGAAAAGAAGAGCAGTGAGTTGGGCGAAATCGAAAGAATTTGTAGGAGAGAAAACTTTTGTCGAGTCGTTCTGGTGCGAGCTAGACTGCAAACTAATTACAGCACTGGTCGGTGCGCTGCAGCAAGCAAGACCCCTTGTCTTCAATGGATCTTCCCGGTAACGACACCTTATGTAAGGCGGCATAGTACACTCAACAACTGTTAGCTCGAGTTGAATCTTGAGGATGTCAATTCAACTTGCAAACTAAGCCTTGTTTATTTATGACCCTCGCTATCTCTATCGCTCCGTTGTTTCTAAAACAGAAGAGCATTTCCTTCAGAATTAAGTTGTGACTATAGAGACAGTATACTGACGGAGTACCACGTTTATAAACTTACAGTGGTTGTATGGTACCTTTGCTAGGGGGTGCTGATCAAAGGTGATGATTCCTGAATGCTTACTTACAACCAGCCAATGCCAGACTTCGTGAAGGTACTATGCTTTTGATAGGTAGACGAGTCAGTCAAATTCCTTATTCCGTCTACGGTATGTACGGCAATTCATCTCCTCTACTTGCCCGGAAACCGAATCTATGCTATCCTGTGGGGGAGCTGTTGCCTCGAGGTCCATTCAGCATCGGCTTTTCATCAACGAACCTCAAGCCCTTCCCTCCCACAGCTCATATCAAGTATCGGAACCCCTTCTGCCTCTGCGTCGCCGTACCAACATCAACACCCTCCACATGTGCCGTCTCCCCCAACCTCTGCATCTCCTTATCCCCCGCCACCACGTCCTCATTCTCAAGCCTGTCCAACCGCTTATTCTCACGCACCAGAATCCACCGCTGCCACACAGCACCAACCGCAGACACCCCCAGCAGCGCAATGACAATACCCAACGCAACAGGGTACCTATCCCCCTGCGCATCAAAATACGTGTACGAGGTCCAGATGGACGCTGCGTTCCCGACGGCGTTCATGAACCCCAGCGCCGCAGCGCGCTTCGCCGGCGGGCGGGGCACGCACGTCGACATCCAGGCGTACGTCGTGCCGTTCATGGTGAAGACGAAGTTGAGCAGGAACAGCGAGAAGTACCGCGGCCCAAAGGCCGTTGTCGTCATGAAGATGACGCAGCCCGCAATCACGATTGGGATAGGATCTAAACCATCGGCCGTTTGATCAGTAACTCAACTTCCCCAACGTGTAAAGACCTCGACGAAAAGCTGGCGCAACTTACACATGAAGAACCAGAACCGGTTCTGCACCCGATCCGACAACCACGAGTGGAAGGCACAGTAAAACGCCATAAAGACGTACGGCGGCGCCACAAGCAGCAGCGAGACGGTATCGTCAAAACCCAGCGTCCGGGTCAGACTGGGGAAGAAGTTCTGGAACCCGCCCGCGCCGACGAAGGCGTGGTACGCGACGGTGAGAATCCACACCTTGGGGTCCCTCAACGCCATCTTGAAACCCTCAAGCTGCGCCCGCGGCCCGCGGGTCTCGTCGACGTCCGACTCGGCCGCGTCGACCGCCAGCCGCTTGGTCGCCACGCGCCTCAGCTCCGGGGAGAGCGCGCGCCAGGACTCGGGGAAGTCGGGGAGAACGAGGCAGATGAGGATGCCTGTCGCGACGGTGACGACGCCCTCGAGGATGTAGAGCCAGCGCCAGGCGGAGATGCCGTGCGCCTTGTCGAGACCTCTGAGGATCCCCGCGGCGATGAGATTGCCAAAGGCACCGGCTATAAGGGAGCCGTTGTAGAAGAGAGCCATGCGGAGGGAAAGTTCTTTTTTGGTGTACCACTTTGAGAGGTAGAATATGACCTTGTGCCTGTGTGAGTAGGTGGCGTGAGGTGGGGAGCTGATGATACTAACCCCTGGGAAGAATGGTGCTTCTTTTCTCAATGTCAGCCGGTGTGAGCGAGGCGTGAGGGTTCGCACTAACCAACGAGACCCAGGACCAATCTGCAGGCGATGATGCCGGCGAAGTTTTGGACTAAGGCTGTGAGGGCTGAGACGAGGCCCCAAGCAATGGTAAAAAAGCCCAGGTAGTACGCCGGTTTTCCAATGTGGTTAAGCATCATGTTGGAAGGAACTTGGGCCAGGACCTAGAGACACAATTCCGTCATTATAAAGTCCGTGGGAAAGGGCCCGCACTTACATAGGTGATGAAGAGCACCGAAAGCCCAATCTGGTCTGTTACGACGTGTAAGCTGCATTAACAAAACGAGCTCATGGAAGCCCTTACACTGCGCGTCGGTGAGATTCAGATCCGCCTCCAGCCCTTGGAGACGAGCTGCGGCGTAGTTGTTCCTGCCAAAAGTCAGCTAACGCCCTAGAGTATATCGGGTCCACTGACCGGTCAATATAGTTCATCAGGTACGTCCACACAATAAGCGGCATGATCATGAGGTCGATCTTCCATCGGAGCTTCTTCTCAAGAGCAAGCTCGTCCTCCGTCAGACCGAACGAACTCATCTGTCCAGAGCTCTGACTCGCTTCCCTGTACGGCTCAGCCATATTGTCAACACGGGCTTTGGCTGAAATAGCATGCTCATCGGCATCCGCCGTGTTGGTTGGGAAAGCCATTCTAGTCACACTCTCTTGATCTTTCCGGGGACGAAGACTGAGATCAAGATCGTGCTTTGCAAGCAATGCGTGTGGGTGTACAACTTTAAAAGACTACCAACCCTGCCCAGGGCGTTCACGACGCAACGCGTACCCCCACGAGAATCTCTTGTCATACGTAGTATTATTGATACCAAGATCTGTTGTTGTTCTACGGACAACGTTCTCCGTCTCAGCTACAAGTACTCACCGCCGGAAAACTTCCTTGATCGTCCAAGTTGGCGCCGAGACTACCCCGCGTCCCCAATCCATTGCCAAGCCTGTCATTGGGGGGCTGAGCTGCGCGGTTTTCTACTCACTCGTGTTCAACACTTCACAACGCCATTCTACAAGTTACTGTGGTAATGAACAGGGACACCAACTCAAGCTCAGGCCAGCATTCGTGACGGACTCTATATTGCGTGTCGTCTGTCTAAAGGACGCCTCTCTCGACTAACGCCCATACCATAGTAAAAACAGGGGCATTTGACCGCTACATACGCGGAGCAATAAGCCCAATCAACTATTACAATGCCGTTACTGGAAAGTCTATGTTACAACATGCATCGCCCGTTCATGGCACATGCGCTTTGTTCGATCGTGAATCTGAAAATCGTGAATCCTATACAACGTCTTACTTCGCCATAACATCGACGTAACGGCCACCCTTCTTGGCCTTCTTGGCTCCGGGTTTACGTGGGCCAGCGGCACTGAGCAAGTCGTCAATGCTACTAGCATTACTCATGCTCGTCGCGGGCCGGCTTGGAGGACCACTGAGAGGGCCTCCAGCCGCACTTGTGTTCGACACCGAGCGCGTCATTGCAGGCGGACGAGGTCCCGGCGGGCCACCACCAAGACTCTCAATAGAGGGCGTCTTCGCAAGATCTGGAACTGGTGGACCACCGGGAGGCGCGCTTGCTCGGCCCATGGGCGGAGTCATAATACGAGGGGGAGGTGTTCCCATCATAGACCGAGGGCCGGCCTTCGGTGGCGGCGGTGTCGCCGTCTTGGCCTGCGCTTGGTCTGCGCCTGCAGCCTTGTTCACCCAGCGCTTCAGCTCGGGATCATACACAAAGTTGTTGGCTTCACCCAGCTTGGCTTTAATAGGCTTGTTGGGCTGCGCGGCATCAGGAATTGCTTCCTTCTTGCCGCCGAACCAGCTGCTGAAGCCCCATCCCTTCTTCTGCTGCTGCGCGGCTGCTGCTCGCTTGGCTGGATATAATGTCAGCAGAAACTCATTACCCTCAATACTATCCAACTTACCATCTTCTTCAGCTGCCTTCTTGAACATTTCCTTGTTCTCCTTATCCTTCTCCGCCTTGCTCTTCTCCTCGGATGTTGACCTAAGTGCCTTGAGACCAGGGATATCATCATCATCGTCATCCATGAAACTCTTTGGCTTTCGCTTGGGCTCCTCGGACTCTTCATCCGCCTCAGGCTCAGGGTTGTATGAGGGCGGTTCGTAGCCATACGGTTGGAACGATGGAGGCTGGTAACCATCCGAGCCAGTGCTATCTTGACCTTGCAACTGAGGCTCGTCGTTGGGGACCAGCGATGGGGGCTCGTATCCGTAAGAAGGTGGCTGGTAGCCGGAACCAGACAAGTCATTCGACTCCTGGGTGCCAGTTTGCGTCTCGACCTCCACCGAGGGGATCGTGGACGGCTGGCTAACACCATAAGGCTCATACGGCGAGTTAGCGGGCGGCTGCAGAGGGGAGACCGGTGCAGCTCCTGGCTGAGTCGGAGCAGAGGTCGGGGGCGTGTATCCGAGGGACGGGCCGGAGAGACTCTGCGGCATGTAGCCCCCGTTTGCGTTGCCGGGCTGCGAGTCCATAGAAGTTCGGGGCTCGTAGGGGCTGCGAGAAAGCTCATTGGAAGGGCGACCTGCCGAGGCGGGCGCAGGCATGTAGGAACCGGCTTCGTAGGGACTGCGCGAGAATTCGTTCGATGAACGGCCAACAGATGCCGGTGCGGGCATGTATCCGGCGTTCGGCTCATAGGGGCTACGGGACAGCTCATTTGACGAACGTCCAACCGAAGCAGGAGCAGGGCTGTATCCGGAGCCAGGCTCGTAAGAGCTGGACAGAGCGGGCGTTCCGGAAGTTGGCGCATATCGAGATGCTGCCCTCGTAGCGGGAATAGGGACTGCTGAAGGTGGGGACCCGACTTGGAAACCTGGAGTTGCACCTTGATACAGCGGTTCGAAGTTGGACACTGAGGGGGATCGGCTGATGGTCGGCGTGCCACCCGCAATCCGAGCAAACGGTCCGGATTCAGCACCCTCGGCGGAGCCACCGGCTGCGGCGTTTTCGTTCTCATCACCCGCGACAAACTTGTTGAAACGGCTCCAAACTGAGTCTGAGACCTTGTTCATACTGGGCTTAGAAATCCAAGATGAAGACTCTTCCTTAGGAGCCTGCTTAAGTCTCGCCCTCAGGTTCTCTACTGCGGTCTCCAAGATGGGGTGGTAGTAGGGAGATCTCTTTGTCTGAGCAGTGATCGACCCGGCAATGGCCTCGCAGTATTGCAGTGCCTTGTCTCGCAGACCATACTCGGCCAGCGTCATGGCGTGCTGCAATTTGTAGGCCGCCAAGTGTGGCACGCCAGCCGACAATGGTGAGGTGCCAGAGAGCGATAAACCAAACTCGTAGACCTCACTCAGCAGCAACGCCTCGGTCTCCTTGGCAAACTGGTCACCCTGAGTCTTATGATCGGCGCCAACAAGGACGAAGTTTGAGGTACCGTCATCCAGGCCTCCGAACATGGTTGCCTTCCTACCGAAGAGGAAGCAAATGTGCGCTGCCTCAGCGCGCCCGTATGATGACAGAAGATTGCCGAGAGCGTTCAATGCACGGACGTCGTCAGTACTCCTGTTGCTCAGAACCAATCCCAGGGTCTCTCGCCATTTGTCGAGCCCCTCCGTTGCGTCCTTGGCTGGGCCGGCGGCAGAAGTGGTATTCATCAATTGGAACCCAGCCCGGGCATGCACGGGAACGAGCTCGTCAACGCAGTCGTCGAAATTGCCAGACAGCACCTTATAAAGCGCCGCAATAGACTCGTTGTTGTGGCCGGGATAGTTGACCTCCTTGCGCACGAATTCCTGCGCAACCTGCTTATACAGGTCCGGGGAGACAGTGTTGGATATTAACATGGCGTGACCCCAGAGGCGCTTGTCAACTGCGGCCCACACGGCCTTCTCGCGCTCGCCGACCAGAAGGTGCTTGCGAATGTGATCCATCGTGGACGCGTCGACCGCATCCGCCTTCATCTGAGTGACAGACGATTCCTGGAGCGCTTCAGCGCTGACAACAGCACCGTAGCCGGGTGTGGGCTCGCCCTCCTCCACAGTGAGGCCGGGGGCAAGCACATCTCGTACGGCCTTGTCGACCGCCGGAGCACCTTCCAGAGTACCGTCGAATTCGACGAACACCCGTAGAATCTTCCAAAGCAACACCCTTTCGACCGCGCGCTTATGTTCGTGAGACAGCTGTGTTTGGAACGAGATGTCCGGCAACTCTCGCTCCAACGATTCAATGCCAGCTGTCAGCCAAGTAACTGTCTCCTTCTTCTTTGATTTGCCTTTGAGAGGGCCCGGAAACTTGGCCAATCTCTCCTCGAGAGGCTGAATATCCTTGATGTGCTTGACATGGACCTCTCCGGGGCTGCGGATGATCATTGGTGCCGTCTGGCCGATACCATACCGAGGCACATTCTTCGGGAAGGAGGTAACCATCGTTCCACCGACACCCCAAGAGATGATAGGAGCACCCTTCCATCTCTGCAAGGTATCAAGCTCACGACCATCCGTCGGCGCGACCATGTTCAAACTCTGTGAAGGTCCACGCGGACGGGTGACAGGCGCATGCGGTTGCGGGAACGGTCTGGTTGCCCTTGGAGACGTGGGGCTGTGGACGGAAGATGGACGCGCAACGGGTTGAGAGTTCGGCCTCCCATGAGAAGAGCCTGGGGATTGCGTGTGAGATCGTGGTGGCGGAACAAATCTGTTGTCCGGCGGCGACTCATGCGATCCGGCCTGGGGCATGTAGTTGGAGTTGGACCTCTTCGGGGGTGACAGAGCCGAATGCATCGGAGGTCCCTGCGAGGCGGGCGGCGGCGGCGTCTGTCTAGCTGCCGCGGGCGGTGCCGGGCTATACCTAGACTCAGGAGGAATGCCGCCTCCGGGTTGGCTCAAGTGGGAAGGTCTGGAGTCGTCCTCTTCTTCAACCTCACGGGTGACCGGGAGTGACGGAACCCTTGTGATTCTTGGTTCGAGGCTATAACTCGACCTGCGATCGGCCAGGTGGTCTCCATTGGTATTCGGAGCTTCACGCGAAACCTCAAAATGAGCCAAGGGACTTGACGTTCTAGGCAAGTGTGGCAGCACAGTAGGAGACGCTGAGTGGAAAGAAGGCACTGGTGGCCTAGCGCCAGTTGGCGCAGGAGAGTACCTGCTGGAAGACGATGGGCGACCATTGGCTGCGGGGACTGCCGGAGGTGCAGGAGAGTATCGAGCATTATTGGGAATGCTGGGAGCCTGTTGCGCTGGCTGTGGCGCGTAAGGGTTCGGGCGCTCTCCCAAGACGAGGTTCGGGATACCTCCAGAGGCAGAACGAGAAGACATGTCAGTGGTATCGGGCGATAGCATCGGCGGCGACAGCGGTGATGGTGCAAGCCGAGTCTGTGCTGGGGGTCCAAGGGGTGGAGGCGGAGCTGTTTGTGCTGGTGAAGAAACCCTCTGACTTTGCCTAGAGGCAGATCTAGGCTTTGAAGTCATTGGCAAATCTTCGAAAAAGCTGTCCTTGTTCCGCAGCACCGGCGCAGGCTTCCCACCCGCTGGAGGCTGGCCGGAATGACTTGAGGCTGGCGGAGAGACGCTGGAAGAAGCGGCTCTTCGGGGCGGAGGAGTGGACGCGTGCATGCTTGAGCTCCTGGGAGGGGGGCCCGGGGCCGGTCCCGTCGCAGGACTTCTCGGAGCTTGAGAAGTGCTCGCCCGTTTCTTAGGAACAACCACCTGCATGGGCAGATCATACGGCGATGTGTAGCCGCCCTTGGACTGGGCAGCAAAGCTTTGGGCTTTGGAAGGTTCGGGTCTCAGCTGCTGTTCTGCCGCATAAGGAGCGGCTGACTGGGTACGCTGGACGGCATAAGGTGCTGGGATGAATGGCGAGGCAGCCGCCTGAGGTTGATAAGCAGACAATGCCGGCTGTGCAGGAGCGTAAGGATTAGAGCTACTCCTTTGAAGAGCAGCGGCAGGTGTTTGAGGTGTGTAGCGTCCCTGGGTGCCAGATGTTTGCGCCTGGTTAGCGGCCGGAGCAGCAGGGGCAGCCTGCTGCTCGTCATCATCCTCGAGGAAGCCTTCGTCGTCGCTGCCGAAAAACGCCGAGGGGTCAACAGACTTGCTTTCGCCAGACGCGTCAAGCGTATCGTCGAGTAAGAAATCATCCTCTTCATCACCTGCGAAGGCTTGCTCCCATTTCGCGGCCAAGTCTTCCGTGGGCTTGGCTTCAGCATCTTCGGGCTGTGTAGTCTCGGTTTCTGTGGGCTCCGGTGCAGTACTGGTTGACGTCTCCGTCGGCTGGGTGGCCTGCCACGCTTCCTCATCCTCGTCCTCTTCCAACATGTCGTCCAACGTGTCTTTTCTGGAAAGCGTAGAGTCGTCCAGGGCACCCAGTACTTGCATGGTGGATTTGCGTTCAAGGGGTTGCTTGCCGCTAAAGTCGGGGAAATCGTCATCATTTGTGTCTTGAACCTTGCTGAAGAAGTCATCATCGGCGGCTTCGTCGTCGCCAAACTCTGTGAATGATTGCCCGGCCTGTGGCGCATCGCCATTTGTATCCACTTGAGAAATCAAAGGAACGCCCTCTTCGTATCGCGAGCCGAGACCCTCCTCTTCGGTAAAGGTTTCATCACGACCGACGTACTGCTGATTATCCTCGGTGTCATTCCCAAAACCTGAATCGAGTGCAGAAGCAGCATTGTATGTTTGCTCGTCGCCAGCCGCGTCATAATGGTCCGGTGTGTTCTCGATCTCGTGCATCAGATCCTCAGCTTGATTTGACGGTAAAGGGTGCTCCTCTCCAGGAGCGGAGGTGGAAGCTCCGACAGGCGGCACCGGCGGAAAAGAGTTTGTTCTGTCATTGGGCGGCATGAACTTGAACGGATCAGTGTCCCTTCGAGAAAGCGTCCATTCCTCGTGGTCGTCGTCCCAATTAACTTCGTGGGCAACCGTTCGGGTAAAGGAGTCGTTACTGGTGTGACCTAACGTGGGACCGGCGGGTTTGGCATCATCGGCGGGGACATCCTGTTGCGTCGCGGCCTCCTGGGTGACAGGGATCGGTCCGGGTTGCCAAGCTGAAGCTTCAGTTGGGACCTCCGTTGTAGCTGGAGCTTCTTCACCATTCTCCTTCGATTCGACTGGGAGAGTATCCGGTTGACCAAAGTTGGGCCAATCGTCAGATTCGTCCTGAGTAGCATCCGCGCCCAGCCAGGAAGTGCTTCCTCCCGCAGGCTTGTCCTCGAAAGAGAATGTTTGCTGTGATTCGTGGCTACGGTCGGTATCATCGGAGAGGTGTTTTTCGGCAGCAGCGGGCCGAGGTGATGTGTCGTGATTTGCGGTTGAGGGTGGTGCGGCATCAGCGGATACGTCGCCACTGGCAACATTTGGCATGAAAGCCGGATGCCACGAGGCGTTCGCGGTCTCGACAGTCATGATGGAGGTCTAATTAGATTCGAGTCATGCGAGTTTGCGATGCGGCGAGTTCAAAGGCTGGAGGAACAGCTATGTCGAGATTGTCAGCACTGGACATACCAGAAAGATGCGCGGCACGGCACCGGGGGTTTGGCGTCGCACGACGCGACAAGTGGGAGGGGATGGAAGGAATCGAGATAGAGGCATGAAAGAGAGGCCACGTACATGTACAAGAGAAACAGAAGTCTAGATAGAATACACAAGGACAAACTCCATGCTGAACTTGACGGTTTGGTAGGTAGGAGGAAGAATTAGGGCGTCAAGGTGTTTTGGTGGACGGACGAAAGTCTAATGGACGGACTGAAGGTGCAAGTGCAAGTGCAAGCTGGCAGGTACGATGAAGGTGCGGTGCTGCGCGGTACTTCCCCCATGTACCTTGCTGCTTCAGTGTCATCCTACAGCATCTGCGACCGCGGGTTGCTGCGACAGGGTCCCTAAAAATTTCGAGAGGAGTCTGTCAGTGCAGTCTGGAATGCGTCGTCCAGTCAGAAGCCCGGATTCCTGGCCGATTCCGTCATTCCGCGCCCGAATAGGGGCGGACCAGGTTTGGAGGTGGTGCACAGGCTGGGTTCCGTCGATGAGCTGCACTGCTTGCAACACGGGGCCGAAGATATTCCGGGTGCTTCCCCAATCTGGACCTAAAGTCTTATGTAAGACACCTCACCTTGATGTACCCAGGAACATGGGATGCCCGTGCCGTTGCCATGTTCAGTACCTACTTACGGTATGTATTCACTTGGCTGGACAATAATTGATGATAAGCATGCCCCGATAGAAACCAAAGTTTGAGTATCCCGCCACATAGTCAGCTGCGTACCAGTTGACTCCAAGTGTGACGTGCTGCAAGTTGCATCCTCTCGTAGAGAACAGCTTGCCTTTTATGCGGCAGTGTCCGTCCTACTTATTTATGTTAGCCAACCAAGACCTTCCAGATAAAATGCATATGCAGCTCAGCAGCGAGCCAACGGTGTCAGAACTAGTAGAATACACCCTTCAAAAAGAAAAGCAACGCCACGAGGACAGATCGCAGAACAATCTACAACAGCAAGTAACCACGTAACCTAGTAATATGAATCTTCCTTCATACACGGGTTCCTCGGAGCTGAGCTATCGGTGTCCGCGCGCGAGAAGCCTCCCGCTAATCGTCCTTGGCTCTAATGTAGGGCCCGGTGCAGCTCTTCCACCGCCACACTCAACACGTCCCGCCTGACGTTGCGCCTACCTGACTTAGGTACCTACCGCACAAGCACCCGACCCGTCCAGCCTGGGCACTCAAGGCCACGCGGCTGCCTCCATCACATAAAGTGGCCCGCCACAGCACCCCCTGGGATGCCGCATTACAGCCAGTGGCATTGACACACTGAATAGCACTCCCACCCAATTGGATTGGCTCAGCCTTTCCAGGCGACATCATCCAAGCCATCCGGCCTCTTAGCAAAGCTGGCGCCAATGGTTTACTTGTCCCAAACACCACGACTCAACAATCTACACATTCTACGCAAAATCTTCCCTGCGATCCAAACTGCATGATCTGGCCATCACTGCAGACCTGACACGACATAGATTGCTGCGCGCACGCGTTACCAGATACCGACCCGTCCGAAGCTATCCGATGCAGATCCCCAAGCAACAGTACACGCCCCCTCGACCGAACTTTATCACCACCTCCGCCTACGCGGAATTTTCCTAAAGAGTTGCCCACTGCATACACACTCTCCCAATGCGGGCGGGATGCCTTCTCCAACTTCGTACCGTTCCGCGGACCCGCCAAGCTCCCCAGCGAATGATTCCGATTCAGACCTCGATCTCGACATCCAGGAGCTCGATCCTGCGACTACGACTACCCACCGCAGCCCTGGACTCATCCGCAGCGACCGCCAGACCACTGAACATCGATCGCCACGTATAGCACTGCGAAACCTACGTATGGGGGGCTCACGTCGGGCCGGGCAGAAGGCCAGAGGGTATGGAGAGCTGGGCAAGAACCGCGACGACGACAGCGACGATGGAGAAGCCCTTTTGGGCGAATCCGAGGGCTCCTCATCACGATATAGGGATGGCAGAGGATCCGACGATGACGACTCGCCTCTCCTGCCGGGCGGATCGCCTGCGAGGCGCCGTTCGTTTGCTGGGGATAAGTTCGAACGTCTGAAGTCGGGTTTACGATTGCCCAGCTTCATGTCGAATTCAGGGGCGCAGGAGGCAAACAACAACGACGACGAAGACCAGGACGAGGACGACCCATCGACATCCCGCCTTGTCGCCGTAGGGTCGTCCCAGTCGACGAGATTTCCCCCGAACCTGATATCGAACGCCAAGTACACGGCCCTCTCGTTCCTGCCCGTCACTCTCTACAACGAATTCTCCTTCTTCTTCAACATGTACTTTCTGCTGGTAGCTCTGTCGCAAGCAATTCCAGCGTTGCGAATCGGCTACCTTTCGACTTATATTGCACCTTTGGCGTTTGTGTTGATGATCACCATGGGCAAGGAGGCATACGACGACATTGAGAGACGACGTAGAGATAACGAGGCGAACGCGGAGGAATACACCATTCTCACTTTTGACGAGCCCGGTCGTGTTATGGCTTCGCACCGATCCCACAAGAGACTCAAGTCGGATTCGATGAGGAGGGGCAAGAACTCGGTGAACAGCCGGGACAGACTGTCGGATATCCAGGAAGAGGAGGAGCGAGCAGAAGCAGATGGGGGCCTCCCTCCGCCGTCGTCATCTGTGCGCGAAGTCGTCCGAAAGTCTCGGGATCTCAAGGTCGGCGATGTTCTCAAACTCGGTAAAGGTCAGCGAGTCCCTGCCGATGTGGTCATTTTGAAATGCATCAGTGCGGAATCTACCACCGCGGCCCCTGTGATGGAGACCATTGCGGAGGAGGAATCCTTGTTGGTTGATACAGACGAAGAGCATTCGAAGGATTCGTCTGACGCAAAGGGCAAGGAAGCAGAGAAGAACGATGGGAGTGGCGGCAATGCGTCTGGCGAGACATTCATCAGAACTGATCAGCTCGACGGTGAAACGGATTGGAAGTTGCGGCTGGCATCACCTCTGTCCCAGTCGCTATCAACGGAAGAATTTGTTCGCCTCCGTGTCACCGGAGGCAAGCCCGACAAAAAGGTCAACGAATTTATAGGCACTGTCGAGCTCTTGTCTTCCAGAAGAGATGCTCAAAATCAACAAGGAGCGCTCGATGGGGATGAAGGAACTTCTGCACCTCTATCGATCGACAATACAGCCTGGGCAAACACGGTAATCGCCTCCAGTGGGACGACTCTGGCGGTCATCATGTACACTGGTCCTCAGACAAGGTCCGCCCTGTCTACAGCTCCCTCACGATCCAAGACTGGTCTCTTGGAGTACGAGATCAACTCTCTCACAAAGATTCTCTGTGCTCTGACCCTGGCCCTATCCGTTATTTTGGTCGCTCTGGAGGGTTTCTCGAATACCGAGGGCAACGTCTGGTACATCAAGATCATGCGGTTTTTGGTTCTTTTTTCGACCATCGTACCCATCAGTCTACGTGTCAACCTCGACATGGGCAAGAGTGCGTACTCTTGGTTCATCCAACGAGATCCGGGTATTCCTGGGGCTGTTGTCCGAACGAGTACGATTCCCGAAGACTTGGGCAGAATCGAGTACTTGCTCAGTGACAAGACGGGAACCTTGACTCAAAACGAAATGGAGATGAAGAAGATTCATGTCGGTACTGTTTCATACGCCAACGAAGCCATGGACGAAGTCAACTCCTATGTTAAGCAAGCTTTCCACATCCAACCTGCCACCGATCCTTCGACACGCACAGCTCTCGTCACGCCCTCCTCTCAGGTGTCCAGCTCGGTAAACGTCGGTGCTACTCGTACAAGAAGAGAAATTGGTTCCCGTGTGCGAGACGTTGTTCTTGCACTGGCTCTGTGTCACAACGTCATCCCGACTACAGAAGAGGAAGATGGCAAGACAGTCGTCTCGTATCAGGCGTCCTCCCCTGACGAGATTGCAATTGTTCGATGGACCGAGTCTGTTGGTCTTCGTCTGGCTTATCGTGACCGAAAGAGTATGGTTCTGGAGTCGACAGATACTGGCCGTGAAGTTGTGCGGGTGCGCATTCTGGACGTCTTCCCCTTTACATCTGAAGGGAAGCGCATGGGCATCATCGTTCAGTTCTACGAACAGGCTCAAGCCGCGCCTCCCAATCTGGCCGACAGCGAAATCTGGTTTTATCAAAAGGGTGCCGATACGGTCATGAGCGCTATCGTAGCCGAGAACGATTGGCTTGACGAGGAAACCGCCAACATGGCCCGTGAAGGTCTTCGCACGCTTGTCGTTGGACGCAAGCGCCTGTCTTATGAGCAGTACCAGGAGTTCTCCTCAAGCTTTCAGGCAGCTTCCTTGGCTATTACTGGACGCGACGCAGGCATGCAGCGAGTTGTTTCTCATCATTTGGAGCGCGGCCTGGAGCTTCTCGGCGTCACCGGTGTCGAGGATAAGCTGCAAAAGGACGTCAAGCCTTCGCTGGAGCTGCTGAGAAACGCCGGGATCAAGATCTGGATGTTGACAGGTGACAAGGTTGAAACCGCGCGTTGCGTTGCCGTCAGCTCCAAGCTGGTCGCTCGCGGGCAGTACATCTATACGGTCGCCAAGCTTAAGAAGAAGGACAACGCTCAAGACCACCTGGATTTCCTCCGCGGCAGGACAGATTCATGTCTTCTCATCGACGGCGAGAGTTTGGCCCTGTTCCTTACCCACTTCGGAATCGAGTTCGTTTCTGTCGCCGTCCAGCTTCCCACCGTGGTCGCTTGCCGTTGCTCGCCGACCCAAAAGGCCGAGGTAGCGAAGCTGATCAAGGAGTACACCAGGAAGCGAGTTTGCTGTATCGGAGATGGAGGCAACGATGTCTCCATGATTCAAGCGGCAGATGTCGGTGTCGGTATTGTGGGCAAGGAGGGTCGTCAGGCCAGTTTGGCTGCTGATTTCTCCATTGACCAGTTTTTCCACCTGACCAAGTTGCTGGTTTGGCACGGACGAAACAGCTACAAGAGGAGTGCTAAGCTCGCTCAGTTTGTTATTCACCGTGGTTTGATCATCGCTGTCTGCCAAACGATGTACAGCATCGCCATCAAGTTCGAGCCAGACGGTCTTTACAAGGTAAGTTTGTCGGGAGTCAACATCGGACATCTTCTGACATTTTGCAGGACTGGCTTCTCGTGGGATACGCCACATTGTACACCATGTTCCCTGTTCTGTCCCTCGTTCTGGACAAGGACGTCGACGAGGATCTCGCAAACCTGTACCCCGAACTGTACAAGGAACTTACATCCGGACGATCCCTCTCTTACCGCACTTTCTTCGTCTGGGTTCTCGTGTCCATCTACCAAGGTTGCACCATCCAAGGCCTGTCACAGATTCTCACCTCCGTCGATGGCCCCAGGATGGTGGCCGTGTCGTACACCGTTCTGGTGCTCAACGAACTCATCATGGTTGCCATTGAGATCACTACGTGGCATCCTCTCATGATCCTCTCCATCGTCGGCACGTTCCTGATCTACGTCGGGTCCGTGCCGTTCCTCGGCGGGTACTTTGACCTCCAATTCATCATCACCTTGTAAGTTGTCCGTGCCGTCTGTGTTTGGCCACATGCTGACAGGGCCCAGGGGATTTATCTGGCGTGTCCTCGCCATTGGGGCGATATCTCTCATCCCTCCCTACGCGGTCAAGCTGATTAGGAGGACGATGAAGCCGCCCTCATATAGAAAGGTGCAGAGCACGTAGAAAGCATGAGCGTCGGCGAAGGCTTTTTTTTCTTTGTATCATAGGAACACTTTCGGCGTTTGGAACGGGACACGAGCCGCGGCCAGAAAGGGGGGCTGCGTTTGCATCAATTAACGGAGTTGAAGGCTGGGGAGATTTATACTCTTCAGTTTGTACAGCATTTTCTTTCGGTTTGGATGGATCACCGGCCCAGAAACTAGACAGCGTTACTGAATATCCCATTCCAGGGGCCCTGAATTTCTCTGGTCTAGACTATGATACATGTGCTCGCTTGAATCTTACAATGCCGCCTTGATATCACAGCTTCAGGACAATCCACTCCTTCAACAAGTCTGGGTTGCCCTTCTGCATCGCACCCAGCAGTCCGCCCACAGGACCTTGCAACTGTCCTCCGTCGCGCCAGATCTTCGGCCCCGCGTACGCCTGCACAAAACCCTCTGGGCCAGAGATGACAAAGACGTTCTTGCCGATCGCGGCTCCCTCCTTGGGGACGCAGGCGCAGTCCTCGTCCTTGGACAGGAACCTCTTCCCGGCATTCGGCGCGCCGTCAACCATGCCCAGATGCGCAGTCTGCGAATGGAACTTGCATCCCTCCGTCGAGACCGGTGGAGGACCCTCGCGCTTCTTGGACCCTGCTTGAGCCAAAGCTGCAGAGAGGTCCAGCTCCCCCACACGCGTCCCTTCTTGGTCAACCACGACCCTCACATCAAGCTTATCGCCGTACCTCTCCTTCAACGCGAGTAACTCTCTGCTCACGGCAGACGCATCGCCGACCTCAGCAGAAAGGGCCTCGGCCTGGATCCCTCCCGCCCTCTTCCCCCCAGAAAAGGGATTCCATCCCCAAGACGACGAGGCCTTCGATCCCTTCTGCTTCGCCGGCGCCGCGCCCTGCACCTCTTCACGACCCCTCACGGCCCAGAAAATAGTCACATCCACCCCGCGCGGCAGGACAGCATGCGCAGCCTGCAACGCGCTCGCCACCCCCGTCCCGCCCGCCAGAAACACCACCCGGCCGCCGGCCTCGCCCAGCCGGCTGCGCAGGTCAAACTCCCCGTGCGGCCCGCGGATCTCGACCGAGTCGCCGGGGAGCAGCCGGGACAGGTACGTCGAGACCTCGCCGCCGTGCAGCGCCCGCACGTACAGCCTCAGCGCGTCGTCGCCGGCTGCGCCCGGGAGCGGGGTGTACTCGCGCGCGACCTGGATCTGGGGCTGCTTCACCTCGACGCACCACAGGTCGAAGACGTCCCACAGCGATGAGAGCGGCGCTGGCCCGGTGTGTGGCGGTTTGAGGGTCAGGATGAAGGATGTCGGGGACACGGGGTCTTTGGAGGTGACGGTGAAAGGGACGAATTTACGGCCGTTGGCGAGGATGGTTGCCTTGGACGAGTCGGAGGAGGGCGCGGAGGCGGGGAAGAGCCATTGGGAGTCCCATGCGACGCCGGCGACGGCGAGGGCGAGGAGGAGGGGGATAGTGCGCGGGGTAAGGAGGCGTTTGCGGGTTGTTGTGGATTTGAGGCGGCGGGTGGGTGGGAGTGTGCGTTCAGGTGTCACGGGCGTTGGTCGGGGTTTTTGAGTGTGAAGGTGATGTAAAAGGCGTTGGGTATGGCATGATGAGATGAGTGTCGTCGGTTTTTGGCGTGTTATTGAAGTGAGGGAGTGAGTGTGACACGACCGGGTGAAGCCCGACCGGGCGGCGGCGCTGGCGACAAAAGCCATCATCCGCCTTCTATGAATATTTCGCAGCTTAAGATGACGGACCGATAGTCCTCTGGGATATGATAGCGTTTTGGGCTTGTTGGCGAGGTTGGCGATGGTGACATACACGACTTGAAAAGTCGAGGTTGAGCGGACCCGCCAATCAAGTGAGAGCAAAGGACGGGTCACGTGAGCGCCACAACGACGACGAGTATCTCACTCTACGCGTCTTAATGAATCATTGTTAAGATACATTTTCTGATGCCTACCTTTGGAATGCACGGTCATTGTGCTTTAGGGGCGGTCCAAAGTACTAAGCTGTCGAGTGTAGTTGAATGTCAATGCCGATGCCCCTTTTCCTTGACACAGCCGTTCAGGTCTAAGTCTAGTCCACGCTCGCTAGAGTGGTGGTTTCCTCTATAATACAATACAATCTTACACTGCCCTCGCCGCCTTCATATCCTCAGAATCTTCCTGTTCTGATCGATGCCGCCCCGGAACATATCGGCGACAACCCTTCCTCCGAGAACCGTCTCCCTCACGATCCCCTCGACATGCTTCGGCTCAACACGCCCATACCAAATGCCCATCCCGGCGAGCGGGTGCTTCTCCCCACCCTCCATCTTCATCTTCGGCGGTATATAAACAATAATGTTCCCCGCAAACTTGTGTCCTCCAATGTGGCTAATCAGCCCAACCCTCGCCGATAACCTCTTATCCTCTCCCTCCGGCGGCGCCGCAATCCTCTCCGTCTCACCCTCATACACCTCAACAGGGCCCCTAGCAACACCGACTCCCAGCCCCTCAAGCTGCCTCTCAAACTCGTCCCTAAGCGCCGGGCCCATCACGCCGCACCGCATGTCGCGCCCGCCGTGCCCGCACACCAGCACCAGCACGTCCTCGACGTCGCGCACGCCGTACAGCAGCGACCGGTACGCCTCCTTGCGCGTGAGCCGGTCGCGGTGGATCGGCGACAGGCCGTCGTGCATCTTGTGCAGCTTCTCCGGCAGCAGGTAGCCCTTGGCGAGCGCCTGCACGCTGTCGAAGCTCACGCGCGGCAGGAAGGGCACGTACTTGAAGCTGGGAAGGAGGTACGCGCTCGTCGTCTGCAGCTCGCTCCGCTTCGGCACGGAGGAGGGGAAGGAGGCGTTGAGGACGGAGATGTTGTGCCACGGCTGTGGTTTCGTCAGTCTTTTCTCACTTATGGAAACTCTCAATCATATCGCTGTCTCATCTCATTGGGGGGGGAGAAAAGAAGCCAAAAACCCACATCGCTGTACGTCCCACCGCGCCCAAACAGCTCCTTCAGGTCCGCAGCCAGGTTGTCCCCGCTGTTCTCCTCCTCGATCCTCGAAACCCAGTCGTCCTTGCCCGTGCAGACGAGCACCTGCTCCGCGTACGCCGACACGACGCCGTTCAGCGGGCTCTTGAAGTCGATCGGCAGGCCCTCGGGCATCGCCGGCGTCTCGGCGCATCCGCACGTCGGCGACGGACACGTCGGGACCGTCTCGAATGGAGGCGGAGGCGGCGGGGGTCTCGCGGTTGACGAGGACTTGGCCGCGTACGCCCGCCGGAACGAATGTGGCAGGTGTGTAGTGGGCTGCCGCCGCGCCAGGCGCGAGACTACTCTCGCCGGTAACATCATCCACCGAGGCCGGAATATTGGGACTCGGCTCCTCGCAATTGATTTTTCTTTGAGGTAGTCAAGGTGGTTCTATCAAACACGGCAGCGGCGATGGACGGAAGTCACCAGGGGCCGTCCGGCACGGAAGACAAGACACAGCAGCCTATGACGTTCGGGGCTCGGTGCGGAGCCCGGCGCCGAGCTGGTGGGTTCCAGGTCGCGCGCGCAAGGTCATGTTAGGTAATCCCTCGCACCTAACTGGCGCCAAACACCCGCCCTGGCCAGGTTCACTGCTAGGTGGGAACATTAACCCACGACCGGCAACACTCCCCCGAGCAAATCGGCACTTGTCCATACCTATTTGCACGTGAACGCCCTTTTCTCCGAATTCCGTCCCATCTCCCACACCCGTCAGCGGCTTGTCAAGGGTCTGGGTAGGGGCAGCGCCGCCATGCGCCTTATCATCCCAACCGGGCGACTCGGAGCCGACTGAGGACGGCTTCGGACTTTGCTTCCCAAAACCAACCATGAACACCGCTCCTGTGGAAGAGGAAGCAAGGGAAAGGGGGGGCCGCAAATCCCAGTCGCAGACAGATTTAAAGATTAATCAACAACCTGGGGGGGATCGGACGGATGACCGGCCGGCCCCGAGTGGTGGTGGTAGTGGTGGTGCATTGTGGTCGTCCTGTCCGTCAACCTCAGCTCTGTTGTCCCAAACCCCCTGAATTCCAAAGGAGCCTCACGAACTCCATTCCTCGTTGCAGCGCGCAATTCCCCGTCACCGAAACAGGCCCCCCTCCCCCCCGTCGCTCATACATAACCCAAAAAGCGGGTTACACTTTACGGCCCCAAGGCAGGCGCAAATCATCAACGGAGCAAAAAAGCGAAGTAAGTCAGACATTCGCGCGCGCGAGTAAGCAAAATGAAAAAACGACGACCCGTTCGCCACGGCCCGGACCACGGCACCGCAGCGTCGTAAAGTCTTGGCTTCCATTGGGCCGATCGCACTTTCGAACCTTGACCGAGATATGTGTCTCGACTTTCGTGATTTTATTCCCGTAGCATGCCACCACAGCACAACCCGTTGCGAGACATCAGATCATGATTAGATCGGATAACGGGCCTTTGTGCGCGCTAGTTGGACTACTCGCTACCTTACCTTTCCAGCTTTCCACAAAACTAGGCTGAACCTGTTTAGCACCCACGGCGCTGTCACGAAAAGAGTAAATGCTCAATGGTATGGGGGCCGCTGGCTTTGATTTACATGACTAGCCATACGCGCGAAAAGAGAGGGGTGAGGACGGACGGTTGAGGCATGGGGGGATGGGGGCAGGCAAGGCAAGCACATCATATCAAATTCATAAAAAGACATACACAAATCTTGCGGCTCTTTTCCCCCCTCCCAATTGCGGCCCCCCTCTCCCCTTTCGGAGGAGGGGCGGGATATCACGGCCGGTATTAACAGCCCACCCACACCGGCCAAAGGAAAAAGAAAGCATAGAGTGAGAGGGAAAAAGAAAAGAAGGAACCCACCATTCCACACACTGCAAGTTACCCCCCTTCCTAAGGTCATTCCCGCCGCTACCGATGACAAGGGCTCTCCGTCTGAACCTTGAGGGGTGCGTTGGACGGGCGTGTCCGTCATTGGGCAGAAGAACGAAGAAAAAAACATGAAGAGAAAAGACTGGACTGGACCGGCAAACACAAACAACAAACGCAGACTAACAAAAAGTCCCTTCTCTCCCCCTCCCCCCCCAGCCCACCCAGAGAATTTACCGAGACAACATTGCATCCCGTATCTGTTTTCGTGCAGCACCGCGAGATTGCAAAAAAGCTCCCCCCTCCCCTCCCCCACCGACGAGAAAAAAACTCCACGACCGGTGTGCGCTGGTGACTGGTCCGCCACAGCGGTCCGACGAGCCGAGGGGTGAGGTGAGCACCGTATGTGGTGGCATGTATGTAGGTAGACTCACGCTAGAATCTGACTGCAGTTGGTTCGTCTCATCCAACGAGGAACCTCCAGCACTCATCCTTGATACTATGGAAGTGAAAATACAGGGCTCCATGGCCCCTGTTGGTCCTACCAACAAACGTTGCCGCAGATGTGGCAACATGCCCGGCCGAAAGAAAGAAGAGAAGCATGTTCCGGTTCCTACGGGATGCGCAGTCTGGCAGGGCTATCCGTACCGGCGTCAATTAAACGCACCGTTGAGAAACCGAGCCGAAGGGGGGAGGGGGGCAGGCTGCCGTCGTATGCCGCATCCCGCATGCCAATCATGCGGCCAACCTGAGACATGCAGACCGATCCCTCCATTCTGCAATATCACGGCCACAAGGGATGATGGATGATGCGGCGGAAAGATCTGCTTATTTTTCCCTCATTTTATTTGGATTTTGGTGGCGTGAGTTACATCACATCGCGCCCTATGCTATGATTCTTCGTCTCTCTCTCATCTCGTGTTGCCTGGTTTAGCTCCTCTTGGGGCTGTCTCTATCTACGAATGCAGTAGGTGACAATTGCCCGTTTCTCACCCTCTCCTCTGCCTCTTGCTGTCTCTCCCCAACCCTTGATTGGCCGGCCTGTTCATCCGTCTTTTCTCATGTACAGGGTATAATGATACATAGACAAGAGTCTAGCGAAGCAAAACTGAATATGAACAAAATTCTGGGCGCAACACCACATGACTGCTTCGTGATAATCTCAGCGTGCAGGCCATATATGAGCGTTTAAGGCCGTCAGTACAAAAAAAGCAAGTAAAAAATCCACGTGTCCCCAGACGCCGTAAATGCAATGCATGTAGAAAAAGAAAGAAACGAGTCTGGTGCCGACGTGGCTAGCTGCTTCAGCTTCGAATGTATACGAGATCCATCCTTCGAGGAAATGTTGTGTCCATTGGATCGTCCATCTGCCAGCACCTCCCCGCAGGCAGCTTGCTATCCTTGCTCTCGTCGTGATCAAACACCCTGCTACCGGCGAGGGGCGCGTCGCTGGGCTGACGATCCCGCAGAGCACGTAGTGCATCGAGCCTCTGTTCCATGACCGATTGATGTGCCCGAGCCTCTTCCCATACCATTCCCGCAGCATCGACAATCGCCCCTGCGACCGCGAGCCGATCCAGAAGGACCGAGACATCCGCCAAGGACCCCTCCGCCGTGAGGACGTCAGTAGCCTCGAGGATGACGTAGCTCATGAAAGGAGGCGGCGCACTGATGGGAGCTCGGCGGCCCTGGAGCAGCACTTCCAACATGCCCGTGATGTCCAGAACCCGCGTTGCTTCCTCATGGATGCGCGTTCCGTATTGTAGCCGTACCGAGGCAGCGATCGGCTCTGTCCGGACGTGTCGATGGATCTTCATGAGCCCGTGGAGATATACCAGGTGGATCGTGAGGAATGTGCTGAGAGTGCCATCTTGTGTAGCCAGGGCCATATTGCCCGAACTGTAAGTGAAGCACTCGGGCAGGGACTCGCGCCATCCGATCAACTTCTCCATCACGGTGTCAATAAAGCCCGCGGCGTCATAGTCTGTTTCTTGGCTTTGGGCAGCCCTGTAGAGTTCAGACATAGCCTCACCCCAGATGGCCACAAGCTGTACCAGGAAGGCCAAGATACCCAATGGCCGAATGACGGCTTTGGATGACATAGCCATCGCTGCTGGGAAAAAGGAAGCGTCGGATTTTGCCTGACGTTCGAACAATTCGTTTTCGCATGGGAGTCGGATAAAGATGTCTTTGACGTTCAGAATGCTCAGCCGATTGGGAAACACGCCGCTGAGTCGTTCCAGTACGAAGCATGCCCAGTAAGTTCGTCTTCGGCTCTCTGAATATCCATCTTTTTGCAAACCATAAGGGAAGTCTGTCAGGTCCGCTTCGTTCGACTTTTCAAGTTCGAGGTTTAGCTGCAGATCGATCGATGCTGATATGGCTCCACTGATCAACTCGTTCGCGTCGTTCAGCCTAGAGAGTGACAGGTAGTACAGCGCGAGAAGCAGACGAGCCTGCGCGAGCTGAAGGCTGCAAGCAGCTCGGTGCTGCGCGTAGTGGGCGATCTGGGCGTATTCGTTGGCGATGTTCTTGGGTCCTCCTGACAAGGCTACGCCGACGGCGAGGATGCTATAGATGAGCATCAGGTCTCCTGGAGACTTGATATAAGCATTACCGGTCACCCAGGATTTGAACGCTGTCTCGGGCAAAAAACGAAGGGCCATGGTGCTGTCGGTGTGTACGAAAAAAGAGGAGATTAAGGTGCTAATTGATTCAGGGTCGGACACATACGGATCTGATTGCCATGCTCGGTTGAGCAGGTGGTCTTGGATGGGAGGAAGCTCATAAGGCTGGCGATGCTGCCAGGAGAGGCTCGCCCTGGGCGCCTCGGGGGTGCGATTCAGCGACGGCGGCTCGCTTGCCATGGACGGGTATGAATCAAAGTCCAACCTCATCCTCTTGTGAGACATTGGAGGCTCCGGACTGGGCTGGCGCAAGGTCGTCCGGGGAGAGACCGAGGCGCTGGAGTTGCTACCAGGCCGGTGCATTTCACTGGCAGAACCTCCCATTCGCCGGACATCTTCTGGCTCGGCCGCAGCTGTCGATGGAGACGTGTTGTGGCCACCTCGAGGTCTGATATACTTCCAATTAGCAAAGCACGCAGAGAAACGGACCGCCCGCTTGAGGCGACTCGGCGATTCACCACTTACGCGTTCTTGAACTTGCAAACCCGGCCAAACTTCTCGCACTGGACGCACCGAGGGAAGTCGGGATCGCACTTGATCTTCTTCTCTCTGCACGTAACACACGCAATCGCGAGCCTCTTCCTTGGCTTCCCTGCCTTTGTTACGCCCCAGTGTGCGTTGACTTGCTCGCCGTCGATGATGGTCTTGCAGTGGCTCCCGTCGTCGTAGAAGAAACACAAGCCTTCACCTGGAACTTCGGCAGCCCGCACAAAGCGCGGCAAGAAGTGTGTTCCGGTCCAAATCTTGGGCCCAAGACCATCCTTCGATGGGATTCCGTCTGAGTTCGTGGCACTTGTAAGGGGTTGTGACTGCATCGGGCCGGATCCCGACGAAGTTCGTTGGTCTCGGTAAGAAGACCCAGAGTCCTTGGATGGAGGGTACTGGTACGACGGTCTGTCGTAGGGACCCGGAAGCTGTGGCTGAGATGCTTCTCTTGACACCAAAGAGTACTCGTGCCTGCCTGTTTCGTGGTGTATCGACCACCTGCCTCCCAACCCAACGTCGCTTCTGGAATCCTGACGCATGTGCTCCGTCTCACGGTAACGAGGTGACCCCGGCCCCGAGATAGATTGAGACAAGCCTCGTAGCGCCTGCCGGTCATGATCGTATCTGTTGTCATAAGTGCTCCTCGGCTGAGAAATAGCCGGAGAAGACTGCGGTGGGAAGTAGGAACCCCCGTACGGACGATCGCCATGAGATGGAGGGAGACGCGGCCGATCCAGAGGAGATGTAGCTGGATACCCGGTAGGCCTGTCAGACAACGGAGAGTGCAACGGCCCGGCCGCAGGCCCGAGGATGCTGCTCAGTGGGGGGAGTGACAGGCGAGGACCGCTTTGTGATGAATCTCTGCGGCTCGAGAGCTCTGCCATGCTCTTGTTTGCCATGTCGGCGGCCGGGCTTTGTTCATAGTTCGACATTGGAGGAGATACTGGTCCGAATTTGGCGTTCCAAAGCTTCTCTGCAGGAGGAGACGGTCTGGAGGAGTAAGATGATGAAGATGGGCTAACCAGCCCGGGAGGAGAATCTGGGGCGGCCAAACGGGGGTGGGGTTCCAGAGTTAAAATACCCATTGAAAATGCGAGTTGACGTTGTAGCCGTTGAGCATTTCCGGCTTGGAACCTCTTACGATCGTCGTCGTTCCCAAGGTCGTCAAGGTTTGGACCGTTGACCGGCAGGATAGTATGTGGACGAAAGCTTGAGAAGTTGGTCGAAAGACTCAGCTGTTCAGCAGATCTGGGCTGCAGACGGCTTTGATATTAAAGTTCGTAGGCCACGGCCGGGGGGTGAGTTGAGAGAGGGCGACTTCGGAACCCGCCAGTTCGATCAGCGAGGTGTGAACGAGAGAACGGACTGTCGTTATACTTGATGCTTGCTTCGTTATGGCGGACTGTTCTGTTACTCGTTTCCTTCCCTTCTTTCCTGGCTATGCCAACAAACAGAGACAGGAAGAGTGGAACGAAGAAAGAGAGAGAGAGTTTGAGGTGTGAGAGAGAAGGGTACGATGGAGACGGGTGGCTTTTGAGACTCGGGAAGAGCAAGGTAGCTAGGCAGGGCATGCGCGGAGAGCGCCTCCAAGTATGGATCGCATATCCTATCCACATCATAAGTATACTTGGCCATAGGGTAGTTGGCCTGCTACCCCCGTTAGGCCACACTCAGGGTAGCGAGCTGCGAGAGAGATACACCGAGGGGCCAAAAGGAGACACTAAGGATGAGGACCAACAGACTGGATTGGCTTGGCTCGTTAGATTGGGGAAGGGAGCCGGAAGGGGCACCCATAGAGTGCTGCAAGTGTATACGACGGGTAGGAAGTACCGTTCGTTCTAGGCGCACACACGTGCGGTGCATCTTCCATGGCCCTCGACTGCGTCTCCGCCGTCTCGCCTGCTTGGTTAGGATGAGGGGGTGAGGAGGCAGCTAGTCCGACCTAGCGCCTCATCGGCACCGACGGCATGGCGTGTACCAGTGGCCTTGTCGACGGTTGCGAAGGGGGGGAAGAGACGAGTTACCGCGTACCTCCTCTACGTATTTCGGAGGCACAATTCGCATTCCCTCGAGGCATTAGTCTGACGGATAGGGCCTCTGGCCAGCGTCGCAGTGTAATAAGGCACAGCGATGGTAAAATGGGGCAGCTGGGTCTAGTTATGCTCGATGAGGGAATCCTGGTTGCATGCTGACAGGGGTCCAATAGAGTAACGGGGATTAGATGCAGCAGAGGGGTGGCATGGGGAGCGAACAAGAGAAGCCGCGAAGGGAGGAGCTCCCGATACATAGTAGACGCCCTGAGAGGGCTGGTCAGGGATGGCATGGAGCTGGTAGGGGGGTTCATTGAGCTGGGGCACCCTTGAACTTTTGGGGACGGGAAGGATAAGACGGGGAGGCTGCGAGAGGCGAAAACGTGTGAGGCATGGTCCAGGTTCTGAAAAAGGCCAATATTTGGTGTTGACGTTGCAAAGGGGAACGAGATGACGGCATCGATCCTTTGTGCTGAAGAGGTCGGATGAGAGATGAGATGGTTTTTGAGGTAAAGGGATGATGCTGGTTGGCGCTGCGTTTGCTGTTGCAGCTCTTCGACTTGGACGTTGCTGACCTATCTCAATACCTGGGAACAATCCAGAGCCCACGTGCCAAGCCCAGGGCTCATCGAGAACACGAGGAAGAGAGAGAGTCCCGGCAGCGATGAGGGTACGCTTCGTGCCATTTCTCGTTGTTTTTGCTGTTGGAGCTCGAAGGATGCATGATGAGGGTCAGAAATCCCTTGCTGTGATCCACAGAGAGTGAGCCCAGATGGCGAATTGGACGTAACGAGATAGGCTCGGAGTGCCGGGCGAGAAAAGGAAATAACGAGAACGGTTCGCCGGTTGTTGGTTCATTCCAAGAGAGGTTGTGGATCTCGGCGCGGGGTTGCGCGCTGGACATCCCGTCACGCCAATCTCAGAGTGACATGGGAGGTACTCCCTCCACCATACAATGGCTGCCCGTACCAGTGTTGTCGCTGAGTGTGGCTGCTGCATGTAGGAGTATCCCGGCGAAGAACTTTCAGATGGAGACCCCGCGGCCAGAGTTTGAGCTTCGACAAGGGACTCGTCGTCTCCGAATCGTTCGTCGAATCGTATCGTTTCCTTTAAACGAGAGTGGTCAGTGATGTCGACAAACAACGAAGCAATGTCAGAGAAGAGGTACTCGGGCGTTTGGCGTGAGCGCCAGTGGCGCAAAAGTACTTACCTGCCTGTCTTGGGAGGCGGCCAAAGTAGTGTAGCTCTTGCAACGTCCTGGTGGGCTTGAGGAGACAAGGTTGCCCGTCCCCTGCAGCGATAGGAGAGGCTAATAAGACGCGTCCGGCATGTCTTCATTAGGTCGATCCCATTCCCCTGGGTACACTGTGACGGTACGGAGGGCTGCGAAGATCTGGACCGGACCTGTCGTGGACTGCAGCCGGCAACGCAGCGACTTGCATCGGGGTGCAGACATTGCAGTGCAGTGCAATGCAGCGCAGCATAAGGCATACGACAGGGCTCAAGAGATGGAGTTCCGCACCGAGGATTGCCGATGTGTCTGGGCTGGGAAAGGACCGCATTGGTCTTAGGCTTTGGTATGTGTGCTGAGGTCGAAAGAGAGACGGTGATTTGACTCTCGTAATTGTAGCCATACAGCGAACAGGGCTGAGAGTCGGATGGCTCTCTTCGCTCTGGTGAGCAAGTTCAATTTCACGAGAGCGGCCGAGGCGCAGATTCTGGCGCAGCGCTAGAAAAAGGGAGGAAGCTGGCTGGCTGGCGGGCTAGCACTGTGGCATCATGACCAGGATCAACTTCAATCCAGGGCCAATGCCTGCCGGCAGAATGCTCGTCTTGGCGGCGGGTTT
Source organism: Colletotrichum chrysophilum (assembly GCF_026319265.1). NCBI lineage: Eukaryota > Fungi > Ascomycota > Sordariomycetes > Glomerellales > Glomerellaceae > Colletotrichum > Colletotrichum chrysophilum. The sequence goes on along the minus strand of NW_026517288.1, from coordinate 529,878 downwards.
GGCAGCCTCTCAGAGTCTTGGGCTGAAGATCGACTTGCGAGACAAGACAAGACTAAACAATCAAAGAACGAGACGTGTGGTTCGGGCTCAATGACGCTCCACCAGTCAGCCGTCGGCTGCAGTGGTGCAGACGCTAAACCAGGGAAGATGGCATAGGTGGTCCTGGAGAGAGAGAAAGAGACAGTGCCAGTGGTGTAAGTCGTGGGTTGCGTGTGGTGCGTAGCGACAACTGCTAGCGTCCGCGCCGACGCTCACTCGATTAGCGTTATGGTCCATCCCATGATCCGCGTGGCTGGAGACGGACGAGGTGCTCCTCATCCATCTTGCTGGCCCGTCGGTCCCTTTCCGTGCTCCCGCGTCCGATTCGCCCGCCCGTCCATTATGTTTCCTGAAGCACGCCATGTCGAAAAACGTGTTCTTGGAGAACCTTGGACCGGTGTTTCGTAGGCGGCTTTTTACAGTTTTGCCGCCGACGGTTGAGCGTGGAAGAGAGGTATCCGTTCCAGTGGCGGGAAATATGAAGCAGACGGCTCTGGCACCAAGGCGACGGGTTCATTGTGCGATTGTTGCAAGTTTGTGGGCTCTCTGGTTACTGTCTTGAGCCTCGGGAGAGCAAAGTCCATCCACAGTGTAAGGTAGTGTCGCAGTGGCTCGGTCGACGCCGTGGTTCTGCCGGGGTTGAGTTGCATTGAAGAGCCGGAAGACGGTGCAGTTTTTGGATAATTTGCAGTGGTTTGCAGGGAAAATGCTGCCTCATGGCGCCGCCTGCCAGGACATCAACGTGCACCAACAGTGCGGCGGCGTTTGCTTGACAGAAAGGAATGCCCCTCCATCTCCGCGCTGAGACAGCCGATGGTTTGCCGTTGATGAGGATCGGATCCGAGATGGGACAGAGGCGATGGGGCGTGGAGATGTGGCATGAAGATGGAGACTGGGCGTCAGGTGGGAAAAGAAAGTAGACTTGTTGTAGATTGGAAAGGATGCGAGCTCGATGCGGCAAGACTAAGCCGTGGAAGTCTCCAAAGCTGTTGCCGTGCAAAGGTTGTCCAAATACGTACCCTGTCTGTCTGGGTATACATCACATACCTACCTACCTTGCCTATCTTACCTTACCTACCTGAGTTTCCACCTGTATCGGATCTTGGAAGGAACGTCGGCAACTTTGTCCGCACCTTGCAAGGAAGGTTCGGATTGTTGCAACTGCAGTTGCGAGTGAAATAACACCAATGGAAGCCACGCCACAGGAAAGTAAGGCACGCCAGGTAGATTGCAACTCAGACGAGGCACCACCCCGTAATTGCCCATACATAGTAGAAATACTGCGTACAGCTGGGCTTCCTTGAGCATCTGAAAAAAAGTTTACTTGGAAAAGTTAAGCGAGCAGGCGGCTCTCCGATCTATGGGTCGAATCTATGTGATGCCTTCCATCCCCTGAGCACTGTGCATCCTGCGGACGAGGTGTTGTCCTTCTGACCTTAGGTCAGCACCTTAGTGGCAGTACTTAATAAGGCACTTGCGAAGTTTGTTAAAGTGTCGCTCACGGCACTGAGAAGGAGGGGGGAAAAAAAAAGGCAGAAAAAATTTCAACAAGTCGGGTTGATGCTAAGGGACCTGTAGGGTGACATCAAACCTTAAGCACGCTGCCCGTGCTGGCCTTGCCTTGTCTTGTCGGAATGCAAGGCTTGTCAAGATTTGGCATGTGGCAACGGAATGTAACAGCAGGCGGACGGCTTAGGCTCCGTCTTAGTTAACAACTCGCATGCCTCACTCCCAACACAATGTCATTGAGTCTTACCTGCATTGCGGCATCTGCTTCAACTACCTGCCTGGCCTCGTAGTCTTAGTGTGAGCGCATCCATCCACCTGTCGTCCCTCCTCTGGCTTCAGACCGAACCCCGTCCGCACACTCAGATGGAGCCCTGCTCAACCAAAGCCCGAAAAGCTTGGCAATGGAGCGCAAAGCGCAGACTATGTCCAACCCGCAATTCGCAACCCACGCAACCCAGACAGGGGCCCTAGTTCGCGGTATTCCACACTGCCATTTCCTTCCTCTGCAGCGCGCGCACTTTTGCTGTCTCCGTTCCCACTGGCGGCTCGGGGAACAGGGCTCTCGTCCGGGAGCTTTTCCCGGTGCTTTAGTATTGACATGTGGATGCTACGCGAAGGGCATTGTCAGCTGGGGTTTCGGCCACAACCTCCAACACCTTTTTTCCCCCTTCCCTTGCCATATTGTTACCACCCTGTCTCTCGTCTCCTTCGCCTTCGCCTCATCCAGACCCCAGGCCAGGAGGCCTAGCGAACTGGCGCGCCCGGCCAAGAACCAAGGTGGCTTGAGTGAGGTCAACTACCTTAGCTAAGCTGCGCCTGAGGTGAGATGTCCTTCATGACCGGTCAACGTAACGATTGCCTCATTTGGGTTAACGCGGCGCCGCAGCATGTCTGCTCAGCCTATCTCCGTGCTCTCCATCTCCAGCCTCTAGTATTTGGTAGCCCCGAGACATGCTGAGCTAGAAGCAGCATTTACACGACTTGCCTGCTGCGTGCTGCTTGCCGCTTGTATAACTTGTCCCGATGTGGGATCTAGGGCAACCTGCGCGTTCTGAGCAGGTCTTCAACGCTGCAAGTGGCTGGCACGACAGGCCATAGCAGCAAAAGGGCCCTGTTTGGTTCTGTTCTGGTGCCGGTGCCGCTTGAGAATCTGGGTTGGGAGCATCGGGGCGGTCATCCGGGGCCCCGATGACGGTTGTTCATCTCGCTCTTTCGCCTTCACGTGTATCTCCTCTGTAGATTGCCAAAGGTAGTCCCAGCGGATGCAGAGTGTAGGCGAAGCAGCGAAATAGGAATGGTGCCAGCTTTCCCGGCCAAAGTGGTTCGCCTCGGCTGTAGCTGTTGGAAGGCGGCGTAGCCATCAAACCCCCGTATATGTGCGGCGTAAGGTGGTGGTAGTAGTGGTAGTAGTGGTGGTGGTGGTGGTGGTGGTGGTGGTGATGATGACCGGTGGGTGTCGTCGGTCACCAAAGGTTCCTCTGATCCATCCCTGGGTGAATTGATGTGGACAACCTTAGCTTGACAAGGTCGCAGGTAGGCGTCGGGTCCTCCATGAGTCGACCGGGATCCGCCATGAGCGGGCACTTGTCAAGGGTTCCAGGCTTGGTCATGGATCTCTCAGTGCATAGCGTGGCCAGTGCCAACCAACTCAGTCAACTACGGAGACCAACACAGCGTCGCAGAGAGAGAGGAGACTCCAGGCCCAGTGTCTCTAACTGCCGTTGCGGTGCAATGTAAATCAAATGTACCGGGCGTCTCTGCCTCCACATCGCCAACCGCCGTGTCCGTACCCGGCGGAAACTGTTGCGCAGCCCGCAGCGGTTGTTGCTGCTGCTCTTGAGACTCGAGGTGCTGTTGATACGGATACCTCTTGCACGCAATGCACCCCATGAATGCGACTGTGACTTCTCACAGTGACTTTTGGCTTCGGCTCGGTTGAGAGTGGCAGAGAAGACGTCAGGGACCGCCCGCTATCCTCCCCTTTTCCCCTCTCCGACCTCCTACCTACCTAAGCTACCTACCTTACCTTACTGCGTACCATACATTGAGTCCATCTACTACCTAACCTGGAACAACACAGGTCCTCCTGCCTGCTTCCCCTTCCTTCCACCAACCGAGGCGAGGCAGGTAACCCCCATCAGCAGGTACGGATACCCTTACACAGTACACTACTAGTGGAGGTAGCAAGGTTGGCAGTCGCTCTCCGCTTCTGTCCACGTTCCTTCCCTCCTTGTCTGTGAACCCGGGTGGGCAACGGCTTCCTATTCACCGTCCCAATTCCAGAATTCCGGATTTCTGTCCAGGATTGTCCTTTTGGGCAGGAACTACGGGAAAGCAGGCGGCCCTTCCCTTTTTCAATCCCACCTCGTCTCGCTCGAGGAACATGTACCCTGCCTGGCTGAACCTGGCTCACCTTACCTACCTCGAGGCGAGGTACGGATACCTACCTACCTACCTACCTACCTACCTACCTACCTACCTACATCGTATATGTTGTCATTTCTTCAGAGTCTTCATGTCATCAACCAAGGGCAGCGAGGTGGGCAAGGTGAGAATCTTATCTGCCCATCGTTGTTTCCTTCCTATTGTCTCCCGTGTCATCCTCTTCGTGCATGCCGCCCATATTCCGTGCCTGCGCTTTGCGATATTGTGCCTGCCAGCCTGGGCACTCTTACCTTTGTACCTAGGTACTTGCCTCGGTAGCGAGGGCAGGCGGTTTCCTCGCCGTGCGGAATGTACCTGCCACCTGCCATCTGCCTGTCGATACCTACCTCCTGCCTCGACGAATCAACTTTGGATAGACACGACCTGCCCGGACAATTCCTGCCTTGCTTGGATGTTCATCCAATGTCGACCTGCCTACACAGACACCTTATTCAGACCTCCCCTTGGCAATTCTGCTTTTCCTTGATCAAGGATGCACATCTTTGAACAATTACGGGCGTCCGGTTAGGGTCTGGCGGATGCACTGCATGACAGCGCAAATCTTTCTCGACAACAATGCTACCGTCTATCCTCCCTTCTCCTCTGTCTTCCCAGCACCCTCGTTGTACCCGGCAACACGCGACCCTCCTCGAACCAACCGATAGTGCCTCTTCATACATTGCAGCTGCACATCAGACGGTACACTAACACGCATCACCTGGCCCGCTTGTGTTGCATTAATTGCCATCAGCCGCAACGCAACGCACCGCAGCACCTGCTCCCGAGTAACAAAACACCCGGAATGAACGCCTGTCATTGCGCCAATTTCCAACTCAATTCTCTGGCCCCTGCTCGCGAGCTTCGCTTTCGACTGGATCAACTCTCGCCCTCACCTCGACCTCTCGTCCTTGACTGCCCCGGCTCCTCCAGTTGAACCGCCTCGCGAGGGGGCTAGGACCAAACGGGGAGAAAGACACTGCAGGAAACGGCGTGACCCTAGCGGATTGCAATTCCCAAGGGACTGGAAATGGTTGCCTGCACCTCAGGACACACAACCTCCATTTGGAATCGCCTATGGACCCACGATTCCGTGATTTTCCCTCACTCACAAGCCAAGGTGAGAATTACCGCCGCCGCATCTTCCTTTCCCTCCGAATGTCCTGGGCGTAGAGACGTACGCATGCTCAGCCTGCGGGCAATCAACCAATTGCCAAGACAAAGTGCGTTCCAATGGGTCTGACAGCACAGCTTTGGATGTATTTTTCTTGCACCACACCCGCGCTGTTCATTTGGATGAGCAAGATGGTCACCGAGAGACCGGGCTGGACTTGCGCAAACCTCGATGCGCTCGAATCGAGCAAGCAGGAAGACAGAGAAAACAGGAGGACCCGGGACTGGCTGGGTCTCAGCTCGCATCCGAATGGATCTCTTGTGGAATCCCATTGATCGGACACTCCACCCCGTCTCAATGTCAACGCACACCAACAACGACGCCAACGAACACGCCCTCACAGGCTCGCACTCGTTGTCCGCCCCAGGGGCCGCCGGCTACAACGAGCACTGCAAAAAAGGGCCCGGGGCATGCCTATGCACTGCCAAACCCACTTCGCCTTCGTAACTCGGCAAACGAGCGAGCGCGATCAGCCCCATCGCCTGATCAGTGCTCCAGATTAAATGGGTTCAATCTCGACGTGATCCTCGCGAAACCCATGAACATGGGGACTTTGGGCTATCGACAAGGGCATCGATATCTTAAAGCCGGACAAGACCGGATTTCAAGCCGCGCCCGGGGCTCACTCGCACGAGATCCAAGTGCGAGATCCGCTGTGGACTCAGTCGGCCGCGGCTTGACGCTCTTTTTGCCTAGCATCCGCCTGCCAATGGACCGCTCCACCCTTCGGCACTCGAAAAGCCGCCCAAGTGCCTCGTAAAATGCCGTGACAAGTCCCGGAGATGGACCAGACCACACCTTATATTACCCTGAATCTCGTCAAACTCCCGATTCTCGGGTTTTAGATGGGCGCCTCGCAACCTCGGTCGCTCACCGTCGTTACGCCACCCGCCAGCTGTTGGCCCTACGAGTCATGCCTCGCGGTTTCACCAGATGCAAGCTGCTCATCTTCACTCATAGAGGCTTTTGTGCCCGAGTCGCTATCCCCGCCCGCCGCCCGCTCGCTGTAAGCCCTTGGCGTGCTAGCGAAACATCCTGTCATGCCCAACAAAGTCGCAGAAGTTCCTGAATCATATCTCTCGCCCGCCCACCGGCCGAATACCATTGATAGGGAAACACACCGGCTTTGCCGCACGTCTGACCCATCTCTTGGTCACGTCAGATCCTCCATATGTCGCCTCCTCGTCTTGGCGGCCGCTCGCTGGGAACGGAAGGGGGGAAAATTGCGTTACGATCCTATGTTGCTGGCAAAGTTGGACCGCAGCCAAGACACAACACTCGCTCAGGCCGAGGTTCCAGAATCCGGAACCGCGAATAATTCTGCAATGAAATCCACAACACGCCAACGATGCGACTCAATGCCCTGGTAACACCGTCCGTATGCATCACGAGACCGTGAAAGGAATTACGCGCGCAATGACGCTATTGTCCATGATACTGGCAATCACAGCGCAAATCACATTCGGTGACAACTGACAGAGGGTCCAAGCTTCCAAGGCCAGTCACATCCTGTCGCCAATTTGGGCACATTGCGGATACAATCTGGAGTGTGGGAGCAACTCCGTGCGTCACTGCCAGCTACAGCGACGCGCGCTTCCACATGGAGCGGCAGTTCTTCACGACTACTGATTTCTTATTGATGCACCGGCTCAGGGGTCTTCGGTGTTGTGGACAAGTCCTTCAACCATTTGAGATATAGACAGGGGGCTCCTTAACAAGATCGACAAATTAGACTTGGGCCGTGGCTGGGCCTGTCGTGAGCAGGAAAAGAAGCTCAACGCAGGCGGTTTCGAACGGTCACCACATCAGACAGTCAGTGACGATTCTTACAACTTGCCGTTTTCTATATCCCAACTTAGAAAACGATGCAGCGGGCCTTTGATATCACCTCGAGACTTGCTGCTGGGTTCCGAGAATGATGGCTTAGCAAGATCCTTATTTTGCCAGACATGGAAGATTGGTTCACACCATCAGACTTGATAGCGCCTGAGTAATCGCTCAAGCATCCATGATTCAGCTCGCTGGCAAGATTCTTTCTGCAGCGGATAAGCCATCCGAACCCGTGCCCGAACGTTCTGGGGCGCGTCAAGAGGATTTGACAGGTAGCGAGGTGTTTCACGCAGCCGACACTTTGCAAAGTTCCTACGGATATGCCAGCCGAGGTTTCTGATTTGAAAAGAAAAGTTTGACAGATAGATTCCGACCTGGGTCGGACTCTGAGAGGCCTTGGCTGGTCTGGGCGTTTTGTGGCACTCAGCACAGATGGGATGGCAGTTTTTGGGGGACAGCAGCCACTGCAAGGGCTATGCCAGCACCAACAGCAAAAAGGGCCGCGCTAGCAAGTACCAGGCAATCCTTTCACGCCCTTCTAGAACTTGGAGAGGTTCGGTGCGCGCACACGTCGCAAGGGTTGGCTGCAGGATTCAGGTCGATCTGATATAGGAGTGGCGGCCGACCGACTTCCTTTTCGAGCCTGAAGCCCGATTCAATCGTTCGGTCTGCCCCTTGAGCGGTCCATCTTTCGACCGCCGTCTGAGGCTTGAGCATGTTACGCACGTAACGGTGCTCACGATGGCAGTTCTCTTTAGGGTATTCACCGAACCCATGCCGAAGCTGGCCGGGAAAGCAATGGGAGTTTGGTCGGTCGTCTTATTCTTTGGCCTTGTCATGCTCTCACACTGGCTCCATTGCCCATCGTTTTGTGGTTCGGCAGCGTTGCTATCTTACTCCGTCCTCCGATTGATCTACCAACCACAGCCATGCCGAAGGTTTGCATATGCTGACGCCCATAGCTGCACGACTTGCACATTTCAGGGTCTCTAACCAGACCGAGTCAAGATTCGGTAGGTTTCATGCCCGCCGTCTCGCATGAGCAGAGTAGTCCGCGAGAGGCATGACTTACGTTGAAATCTGGCCCGGAATGCGACGCTCTTAAGAAATTTCTGCGTTGCTAAACCATCACAGCTATGGAGCTTGCAACCACTGGCTTAGACGACGTCTTGTTGATAACCGACAACACCACCACGCACCTTCACCTGTGATCTCGCAAGCGGGACGACATGCTATTTTTAGGCGACATAACTACCTTGACGAGATTCGGGCCTTGGTGGTCTACGAGTACAGCACACTATCCATCGCCGCAGCCTCATTGGCATGGATAAGTACAACAGCTACTCGGGCAAAGATTCTCTTTGGCTGCTAACCGGCAAAAGAAGACGAGTTCCAGAGCAATATCCTGGCATTTCCAATTTCTAGGGTTTGAAGTGACATGCGTGCTATCATACGTACTGACAACGAACATCGATTCCTACAAGCATCCGCGGGAATAGGCTTTGCGCTTCAGCCTATCCAGTTTGGTTGAGAATGGCAATTGGTCTACTGCCAACGGTCGCCCAGCAGTGTCGATGTCACTTTGCCGACAAGATTATCGCATTCAGCCTGTTTCTAGCTCGACGATGAGCCACCACACAATATCGGAACAACCAAGATTTCGTAAAGAAACTTCATAGATGGAGAGCAGTCGCATCTTTGGGTCTCTACTTTGTCTGCTTCAAAGGATTCGCACCCTCGCGAGCATTATGGGCGACAAGGTCTTTCAATCAAGTTAGACTCGGCATTCCGCTCCGTCCAGCGGCCAACCCTGTTCGAACGGGCCCTGGTCACTGACCCCTACAATGGCATTCTTCGACATTTGCTGAACGATTTCTTGGGAAGCTTTCTCCATTCTTCCCGTCACCCTGTCTCGTTTTCTTCTCCACCTCGCGGTTAGGCAGCAGAATAAAAAGATACTTCGGCTGCTAACCATCGAGATTCATCACCACCACCGGGTACGCCAATCATCACTTCAGGTGGCAGATCTTAATCTTGCACTTTTGTTGAAAGCAACCGTGGTGTCACTGCATGTGCATAAACAATTCCAGTTTTTCACATTGGTCTACTCGACTAATTGATGATGAAACAATGGTTAGCCTGCTCTTATAACTACCCCCTTTCCCTCTTCACTTCTCCCTTCCTACTTTTAGTAGTTAAAAAGGACTATAGCTATTACTATACTTATATTATTAATATAGTTTTTATATTATAAAATCTCCTCTAATTTCTTAATATCCTCTTTAAGCTTTTTATTATTAAGTTCTTATAAAGTTCTTATTTATTAATATACTTACTAAAACTATAAATAGATACACTTTATATTTAATTTATTATTCTATAGATATAAAAAAATATATAGTAATTTATAAAATATAAATAAAATATTTATAATAGTTTTTATAATTATTTTTAGTTACAATATTAAAGAAAGTATTATTAATAAACTATTTAAGTTTATATTTATTTTCTTTTACTATTCAAATAGAATAATATTTTACTCTTATTTAGTTATTAGTTATTCTTATAATTAGTATTTTAGTTAATATAAGTTTAAATATAATAAGTTAATCTTATTAAAGATAATTAATAAGTAGAAAAAAAAATAAACCTATATTCTTCTTTTTATATAATCTTATATAATAAGTTATCTACAAACTATTAAAGTTATTAATAATACTCTTATAACTTAAATTAAAGCTTTCTTAGTTATTATAAATAATATTATAATATATAGTAAGTATTTATTAAAGTATAAACAGTATTTTTATAGTATAGTGTAAGCCTCTATAAATTGGATGTGGCTGGGCTTAAAAGGTGGAAGAATAGTCAGCCTGCTGAGGATACCCTCGCGAGCATCCATGGGTATTGGACGCTCGTAGCCCTTGTCAAGGGCAGATCGTGTCGTGTCGCTATTCAGACAGCGCCTGTCGGGGTCATGTCTAGCGCCAATGCGGAAGATGGAACCAATGACGATGGATGCAACAGACGTGAGCGATGATACAGCAACATAGGGGGAAGTCGGAGAGTCATTCCAGAATCCCTTCTGACATCACCAAGATGCCCTAATGAGGAACGCGCTTTTCAAGGTGAATGGAGGGCTTCCGCGCTGGCAAGATGCTTGAGGTAAGTAGATTGCTGGTTCATCAACTGCAATATGGCCATCAGATTTTGCAAGCGACAATCAACCTCGCCAAACGTCATGCAAGTTGTGTCGGTGCATAACCACTTTTCCCGGGAAACCTGTGGCTTTAAACTTTTGAAGTACAGGGCCGCATCTGGAGCAGATCTTGCTGGGCGATGTCGTTATTCACTGCACGGTTATTCAGACAACATCGGCATATGGATGAAAGACAGATCTATCCAGCCACTGGTATAGCAATTCCGGTTCGCCAAATCAACTGAGGGAGGAAATGTGAGAGTGCGGAATTCAGCAACTGGATCAGCAGGCCCAAAGAGGCTTCAGAAAGCGAATCAAGCTCTCAGTGGCTCCCACAGTCGAATCGGACGCTAGTCAACTGCCCTCGTCCATGAACCAGAACTTACGAGGAACGCACGCAAGCTCAGAGGCAGGCCATTAGCGCTGTGGGGTGGTCGGCTGCTTCGTCCTCCACATTGCCATGCTTTTGCGGAGCTCGTTGGCACCTAGGACGGGCGCGGCTCAGGCCATATTGTCGCTAGTGGTATACATCGTATGAGGGGAGGGGATGGGCACGAAGCCAAGAACTGGGCCATTGACCTTCCACTTTCATCGGCCCCCAAGTAACATCCCTTGGGCGGCAGCAGTGCGATATGAATCCTCTTCCGTTGGCCAGCCTGCCTGGGCTTACACGCTTGACGAGCTTGCCAGGACCTCCCGGCGACTGGACGGTGAGCGCCGAAGACAAACGCAGCATCGGCCCTTCCTGTAACCTGCACAACTTTTCGTAGAATTCCGTCAAAGCCGCTGTTACAGCCGGCCACTTGATTGATCGCTCTACGGGCAACCCGTCAAGTCACAGGTCTGTCATCTGAACTAGCATCGAAGAGATTGATATAAGCACGCAGTATACGACAAGGAACCCTGCCGCGGCCATTGAGCGTGGGGAGCAGGTTCGACTCGACGTAGCTGTCCACGCGGCTTGTGTTTGTGCGTTTGTGCGGATGCGTGTGTGTGTGTGTGTGTGTGTGTGCAAGCTCGGCACCTGTGCAGTCGACAGTCTCCGGTCCCTGGCATCACAATTTGTTTTGCTGCAGGTCCGGAGGGTGTCTGCGAGCACCTCTGCGATGGTATTGGGACCGTTCGGATGCTCGCCTAATCGCGAAAGAGTGTTGATGGTGTGCAGCCAAAAGCCTCTTGGCAGTGGTGTCTCCCAACGCAAAAGTCAGCTGCCGGCGATTGCGGGTAGGATCAAGGAAAAAGCATGGAGTCATGGACCAACGAGCTATATCTTTGAAACAACTTTCAGATATGAGCGGGAGATGCGATGTTGCGTCAAATATGTTGGCGTCACATCGTGTGCGGGCAAAGGCTTGCAGACACAGTGAGAAAGCGAGGGGAGGGGAAGAGAAGAAAAATCGAGGCACGCTCGCTCCCGGCGCACAGTCTCTAAGAATAGCCGCGGTGTTGCACGCAAACCCCAATATCGACAACCGAAATCCTGGAGAGCAGATCCCCCGTCGGGTTGGCTAAAGGTCGCGATGATACCCTGGGCCCTGGACTTCGGAGCCGTCGTCCACCCTTTTTGAGGATGACGTGGGCCACCAACGCTCGAACCATACCCAGCCCAGCAATTAGCTCCGTGCCTCTGATTGAAGGGATTTTTGTTTCCGGCGCTTCCACGACTTCTCAGCACCAACGGCTCGGCTGGGGGTACCTGTCAAGACGAGCCCGGTCTCCTAGTCCTAGCCTGCGGGACACCTTATTACACTCTTGTACCGGGAATCGTCCACATTCCAGCCAACTCGTCGAGAGTCCGAGGAAACGAATAGACGGACACGACCATGCGATCGGCCAAATATTAGTCTCTAACGCTTCCATACAGTGCACTTTCAGAGTCTGCTTGCCTCGTCTCCGCTCGCAACTTGGGCATGGCCGATGTCCCCCGCCCAAGGGCAGGTATCCGTAGTGGGATATGGACCGGCCGTCAGGAGGACAGCTATCTGGTAGCGCAGCACCGGACCGCTAGCTTGCCCGACAGAACCATGGGGTTGGAAGCAATGTCCGCGCGCACCTAAGCTGACACTGATGCAGGCCGAAGGAGAGGATGTGGTTGTAGTCGTGGAAGATTGGCCCATTCCACCCATCCAACCACTGGACCACACCGCGGAGCCCACACGCACCACTCGAGATGCCGCACCACGCTAGGCTCTTAATACCGTATCGGATCATGGATTTTTCGTTCAAGGTGGTCACGGCCTGTTGCCAAGTACCCGGCACTGCGAGCGGGCGATTCAACTGACTGGAGAAGCGTGGGTGTCGTTGTTGTTGTGGTTGCCAGATACCTAGCCTGGGCACTTCTGCCATGTGCACGGCGTCAGAAAGCCGCCGAAAAAGACCCTGGATTCGCCCCGATGAGGCCGGAAGTGGCGCATAATCCCCCTCCTCAGCAGCGAGGCGCCCGAGAGAGGTCGGGAGTCCCGTTACCGACTGCGTCTTTCCGGTGCCGACCTTCACTACACAGTTCGTGACGTCGATTAGTCTCCCCGCGCATCTGACTAGTCGTGGCTTGTCCTAGCCGGGACCCAGCAGACCGGAAAACCGTCTGACCGCTGGACATGGCGGCGCCGCTGGAGATGCCGAGAACGATGTCGCCCTTTCTAGTATCTCTCTAGTTTACTGCTGGTTTGCGGCCCAGCTCAGGGCCAGACCGCAGGCCCGTTGTTCCCCAGGCATGGAATGGCGCCCGCGTCGCCACGAGGACGAGATGAGTGGTGGGATGGATGGGATAGGCGGATGGATGACATTCCCACAGACCCGTTTACGCCGCACGAGCTGCGCATCCTCGCGTGCTCCTCCACGGGCATACTCGAGTCTAGGGTTGGCAGTCGCTTTACCATTACCAATCTCTTATTTTCGAGCGTCCATCCATAAGGCTAACTTGCTGCGGCACTGAGAGCGACGCTTGCCAGGGGCGGGGGAGGGTGCCACTCTCGCTTTCATCCTCCGGAAGTTGGGGTTCATAACATGGCACCACCAGGCAAAGGCAACCTGGGCCTGAACCTGGGCCTGGGCGCCTTGTGCCCGGCAGTCGTCGTTATTGACATTTGTGCGCTTATCCTTGGAGGATCAAGCTGCTGTATTCGGGGTCGCGAGGGCGGCGGCGGCGGCGGCGTCAGGGAAAGGAAAATTGCAGTGTCTGGCCAAAGCTTCGTCCCCCGATCCCCGAAGTCGTCACTGGGATCCCCTGGCCGATGATTGGGGTCCCTAACGTTGTTGCGCTGTGGGATGAACTGGCCAGAAAACTTTTGATTCATCGCCAAGGTTGGCTCTCGGCACTGCGCATATTGCTTGCGGAGTCCCGGATCACCATTCCATTTGCCATGGGGGAGCCCCCTTCAGACTTTGCTGCTTTCAGTCCCTCTAACTGGCTGCAGTGTCCTTGCTGCGTCCCCGTCCAACGGATCGCCACATGTAAGTTGGGAGCCGGTGAGAGATGGCAAATGATACTCCTGCCAACACGAACGTACTCCTCTCAATTCTCATGGGCGCGGTTTTGGCCAGCGAGGATGTGTCGGCCATCGACCAATCCTACTGGTTGACGGCTTGATCAGAAATGGAGCCGCAGTGTTGACCCGACAAGACTACGTTCCAACGACATGAACCTGCCGATGCGAACTCCAGCATGAGCCAAGCCATCATAGAGTCCTGGACAAGATGTTGCACGACAGAGAAGCGAGGTTAAAGGGACTACAGTTAGTCACAGCCGGTGCGGCGTCATCCTAGAGAGAGCCGCTGCCGCATTCGAAAAGCCGTAATGCTCTCTACCCACTCATGGTCTTGGCCGGCTCACCCTCCAAGTCAAGCGCAAGACGCCGCCACCACCAACCCCCATCCTCAGAGTAGAATCGACGCACACCAGTCTCTCCTGCAACAGACGTGCGCACCTTTGCGGATTTGCCAGCCAACAGGGTAATTTCGTCAAGCGAGGCGGACACATTCATGGCCCGAATCGCGATCAAACAGCCGCCATGCGGAGGCCGTTTCCCTGACCTGTCGCTGGCTCTGAAGAAGTGGCGGCCCTACGACATACCTGGTTTTGAAAGGAAGCGCCGCTGATACCACGCACACACATACATACACACTGGCCTTGTGCCGAACCGCTCCTCTCTCAAGCGGCGTAATCCTCCACCCGTTCAAGACCCCTAATGCAGGCTCGCGGATTATCGTGGCGTCTCTGCGAACCTGATGGGCTGCCTCGCAGAAGATGGAGCGAGGAGCGAAACAAGGAAGGGGTGAGCTATTCGCCGCCGCGGGAGTGCAGCAGGCGTACATTTGCTCTTTCCTGGCGCGCGTCTGCACACATGGCTCACCTGCATGCCACTACTGTTGGGGGAAAAGACCCTCCCCCCCCCCCTTTTCTTTTCTTCCTTTTCTTCCAGCAAGCCTTGGATGTGAATAGCCGAGAGCGAAGGTTTCCATCCCATTCGACAGGCGCCACAGCCGTGGGGTGCGAGTGCGCGCTTCTGGTGAGAGGCGGATGGCTTTTCCTCCCCACCGCCCCCTCACCGAGCGAACGCCATCTTGCCATCCGTGCAGGACGGGAGCGAATTGACAAGCGTCAGTGCCAAAATCCCTTCCTTCGGGTAGGAGATGATGATCTGTGAGGAAGGAAGTGAGTAAGGAAAGGCCCGCCCGCAGCGGCGTCGGTGCAGAAGAGAATCGGGTGGACTGAATCCCTCCAACGACAAAGGCTGGCATGCTGTTCGATCGGGGCGCGCTGCCGGCGCGAAGGAATTCACCCAGTGCCAGTGTCAAAGTCGTACGTAAACTTGGGGGCCGAATTCGAGGGCGCAGCAGCAACGGCAGCATGCCCATCTTTTTGAGATTGCACCTGGCTGTCGTTGGTCCTCGCGCTGGCCTTGTCCGTCTGAATGCCTGCCGGGGGAAGTTTTCTGCCCACTGAAAAGGACCTTCTGATGCTGTTGGACGTCAGTCCTCATCGCCACCACGGTGGGGAGAGAGAGGTGTTTTTCGACACCCCTGAAGTGAACGCCTGGTCGGCGCCCGTTGGGTCTACCTGGGTTCGAGAGAACAACCTTCTCGATCTGGAACATGTCGCTAATATGACAGAGATTTCACAGACGTATATCACGAGGATGAGAGAGCGGTGACTAGGACGACGAAGACGCGGATGACGGCCGAGACAACGCGGACTTGGATGGCCGAGATGGATAGCAACAGCCAACCCCCGTTGGGACAGACAGACAGGACTCGACTCGAAGAAGACACGCATCCTTGGGGTTTGAAGGCAGCCCATTCAACCTCGTTGAAGGAAGCCATGCCCTGCCCAGTCCGCGCCCTCTCTCTGCAGAACACAATCTTCTTGTTCGTCCTCTCATCCATCCCAGGGCAAGGGGGAGGGGGCGTACCTGCCCCCTTTCCCTCGTTCACCCCAATCGAAAGAGACTCCTGAGTTGGTAATTAGTCTTTCTCCTGTGAATCGACGAATGAGACTGAGATCGCCGGAAACGTCTTTCCCTTTCCCCCTCGTTCACATGAGCCTGCCTAGATGGTTGGCCCAGCAAGAGGACAGCAAAGGAACCAACAGGCCCCCAAGACTCTTTGACTGGAGAGATACAAGTTCGTCGTACACAAAGTAGTCGGAGCAGTAGCAACGAAAGGTCCCAAAAACCCAAAAGAAAAACTTATGCTAGATGAACTATAGACATGTTCCCGTTTCCCACCCCCTTTCTTCCCTCCCTCCCAATCTTCGTGTGAAGTATGTAGTAAATGTTTTCTGCTTTTCCGTTTGAACCACCCCCGAAAGTCTAAACCCTTTTGCTCTCGTTCCCAGCGACATGTGTCTCGTTCTCCGTTTCCCGATTCCGGGAGCGTGTTCCCGGCCCCCTATTTTTCTTTTGAGAGAGGGAATGAGAGGGGGAAGGAGAGGGCATTGATCCCCTTCACACACACACACACAGACACACACACACCCAACCACCTTTACCCCCTGACCGAAAGCTGCTGCTGCTGCTGCTGCGGCAGTCCCAAATCAGCCCACCCAGCGTCTGGCGCTCTTGAACATCCTGATCCACGGACCGAATTCGCCCCAGGCCTCGACCTGCTCCGGGGGAACGTAGCTGCCGACGTCCGCCATGATGGTCCGCTCGGGATGGGGCATGAGGGCGAAGACCCTGCCGTCCCTGCTCCTGACGCCAGCCACGCCGCCAGGGCTGCCGTTCGGGTTATACGGGTAGCTTTCCGCGCCCGCGACGTTGAGGCGGTTGTCGACGTACCTGAGGGGCGCGAGGCCGTCGGCGCCCAGGTCCTCGAGGGCGTTGGGGGAGGAGAAGGAGGCGCGGCCCTCGCCGTGGGACACGGCGATGGGGAAGGAGGAGCCGTCCATGCCGTGGAGGAAGACGGAGGGGTTCGCGGCGCGGGACTCGTCGACCTTGACCATGGCGAAGCGCGCCTCGAACTGCCTGCTGGCGTTCTCGACGAACGTGGGCCAGTTCTCGGTGCCTGGGATGAGCTCCTTGAGGCGGGTGATCATCTGGCAGCCGTTGCAGACGCCGAGGGCGAAGGTGTCGGGGCGCCTGAAGAAGTTCTCAAACTCCTGGCGGGCGTGCTTGTGCTCGAGGATAGACTGCGCCCAGCCCACGCCGGCGCCGAAGACGTCGCCGTACGAGAAGCCGCCGCCTGCCGCGACACCGACGAAGTCCGCCAGCGAGCGGCCCGCGAGGACGTCCGACATGTGCACGTCGATGGGGTCAAAGCCCGCCGCCTTGAAGGCGAAGGCCATCTCCTTGTGGCTGTTGACGCCGACCTCGCGGAGGATGGCGACGCGGGGCGCCTTGCGGACGAGGCTGCCGAGGGTGGCCGTCAGGGGCATGATGTTCTCCTTGGGGTCGAAGGTGAGGTTGTACGACAGGCCCGGGTCGGCCGAGTCGGAGACGGTGGCGTACTCGCTGTCTGCGCACGCTGGGTTGTCTCTCTCCCTCTGCATGGCATACGACGTCCTCGACCACCACTGCTGCATCTGGGCGCGGTCCAAGCTGACGATAGGCGCGACTCCTCCGTAACGAATCGTGAGCGACTGGTCCGACTTGCGCTTGACGACACCGAACTTGCGGATAAGGCCGGGGGGAGGACCGCAGGTGGCGAAGCAGCGCTTGAAGTTGATCTCGTCCTCCTTGCGGACCTGGAAGACGGCGCCGAGCTCCTCATGGAAGAGAGAGGCGAGGATGTCGGAGGCGGAGCCGGACTTGGAGATGCCGTCGAGCATGACGTCGACGCCACAGCGGCCGGCGAACATCATCTCGGCGATGGTGGTCATGAGACCACCATCGGAGACGTCGTGGTAGGCCAGGACGACGCCGCTCTTGTGGAGCTGCTGGAGAGCGTCAAAGTAGTCTGTAATAAGATCCACGTTGCGAACGTCCGGTGACTCGTTTCCAAGCTGTCCAAGTGACTGCGCCAGGGCGGAGCCGCCCATCGCCTTCTTGCCCTCGGCGAGATCGACGTACAGGAGGATCGTCTCGCCGACGTCCTCAACGCGACGGAGCTGGGGCGTCCAGGTGTTGCGGACGTCCTCAACGACAGTGACGGCTGTGATGATAACGGACATGGGAGCAGTCACGCTCTTGGCCTCGCCGGACTCGCGGTCCTTCCAGGACGCCTTCATGGAAGTGGAGTCCTTGCCGACGGGGATGGAGATCTTGAGCTGGGGGCAGAGCTCCATGCCGATGGCCTTGACGGCCTCGTAGAGACCGGCACCCTCGCCGGGGTGGTTGACGGCGGCCATCCAGTTGGCAGAGAGCTTCACGCGGTCCAGGGTGCCGAGGATGTCGGCGGCGCCGAGGTTGAGCAAGCTCTCCGCGACAGCCATGCGAGCAGACGCGGCAGGGGAGATGAGAGCCAGCTGGGGCTTCTCTCCCATGGCCATGACCTCACCAGTGCGGGTGTTGGAACCCAGCTGGAAGGAGGTGGCGGTGACGGCGCAGTCAGCGACCGGTGTCTGCCAGGGGCCGACCATCTGGTCACGGACGGAGAGACCGCCGACTGTCCTGTCACCGATGGTGATGAGGAAGGACTTGGAGCCGACTGCGGGCATGCGGAAGACGCGCTCAGTGGCGGTGGTGATGAGGGCGGCGTCATTGACCGTGCCGCTGATGGCTGCCGTAAGGGCAGAGACGGCGTCGAAGGTGGGCAAGTCGAGTCTGCGAGACTCGACAACACGCTCGAGGCGACGTCCAGGGGGGAAGAGAGCGTTGAAGGGAAGGTCGATGGGCATGGGGTTCTCAGGGGAGTCACGGTCGCTGAGAGTAAGCTTCGCGTTGCCCTCGGCGTCCTTGGCGACGACGGTTCCAACGTCGGAAAAGGGGCAGCGCTCACGACCTGTAGTCGATTAGTTCAAAGTGCTTTGTATGTATATAAGTGTCAACCTACGGCAAATGCTGACGAAGCGGTTAATGTTCTCCTTGTTGACGAGAAGAACGTAACGCTCCTGAGCCTCGTTACACCAAATTTGAAGAGGGCTCATGCTGCTGTCGGCGCTGTGAACCTGGCGAAGCTCGAACTTGCCGCCGAAGCCGGCGTCCTTGACCAGCTCGGGGAGGGCGTTGGACAGACCACCAGCACCGACGTCGTGGATCATGGCAATAGGGTTTTGCTCGCCAAGGGCGGCGCAGGTGTCGATGACCATCTGGGCACGTCGTTCCATCTCGGGGTTGCCACGCTGGACACTGGCGAAGTCCAGCTCGGCGGTATCCTCGTTGGAGGCGCTTGATGAGGCGGCACCTCCACCGAGACCAATGAGCATGGCGGGGCCACCGAGAACAATGGCGTGGGCACCATCGTGAACGTCGCCGAGCTCCTTGAGAGCGTGCTGAGGACGGACAGTTCCGACACCTCCGGCGATCATGATGGGCTTGTGGTAGCCACGCCACTCGGGAGAGTCCTCCTTGCCGACGTTGGTAAGGAGAGTGCGGAAGCAACCAAGCAGGCAGGGTCTTCCGAACTCGTTGTTGAAGCGGGCGCTGCCGATAGGGGCCTCGAGCATGATGTCGAGACTGCTGGCGAAGTGGGCGGGCTTGCCGAGGTCAACCTCCCAAGGGGCGTTCTCGTCAGGGATCAACAGGTCAGAGACCCAGAAACCGCAGAGGCCAGCCTTGGGGGCAGAACCGCGACCAACGGCTCCCTCGTCACGAATCTCACCTCCGGCACCAGTGGCAGCACCAGGGAAAGGAGAGATGGCGGTAGGATGGTTGTGAGTCTCGACCTTGACCAGAACGTGCACCACCTCCTTGGTGAGCTTCCAGCTTCCGGTGGAGTAGTCAGGGGCCCAGAAGCTGGCGGTCTCGCCCTCAAGGACCGCAGCGTTGTCGCTGTAGGCGGAGACGGTGTACTTGGGGTTGGACTTGTGAGTGTTTCTAATCATGCCGAAGAGGGACTCTCCCATCTGGACCTGGTCAATGGTCCAGTTGGCGTTGAACTGCTTGTGGCGGCAGTGCTCCGAGTTGACCTGGGCAAACATGAAGAGCTCCACATCGTGGGGATTGCGGCCAAGACGCTTAAAGACCTCGACGAGGTACTCAATCTCGGACTCGTCCATGGCCAGGCCGAACTGCTTGTTATAAGCCTTGAGGGTGTCGACGGGGTCAGCATCGCCGCCAAAGATATCGACGACTTCCAGGGGATATCTCTGGCCCTCGATGAACATGGCGGAAAGGTCGGGACGAGACAGGCCAATGGTCTCAGTCATGCGGTCGTAGACGACATCCTTGAAGGCGATGTCGTCCTCGGAGACGGGCTGCTCAAAGGTGATTGTGATGGCTCTGCCGCGCTCGATGCGATCAATGTGGTCTGCGAGACCGCACACATGAGTGATGCTGGTACCCTTGGAGGACCAGGGGGAGATGTTCCGCGGGATAACATAGTAAGTCTTTGACGACTCAGTGTTGGCAGCGATCTGGGCGGTGGTCTGGTCAGGAAGACCGAGCCACTTGGTCAGCTTCTGCTGAACAATGAGGTTGTTGTCGCTGTTCTTGAGGTGGACGTAGTACATCCAGATGCCGGCGACGTGGGCGACCTTGTTAGCGACATTGGCGTGCTTGTTGATGCGAGTCTTGAGCTCTTCGGCCTGCTTGGGCGTGTACGCCTCAGCGCCGACGAGGGTAAGAAACTCCATTCTGGCCCGGGTCGGGGTTGCACACGGAGAGCGGCCAGCGATCAATGGGGAATTCTCGCCCGGATTGAGGGTTGGCGACAGAGATAAGTTTTGCAGCATTCTGCGTGACTCTCTCGGCGGCGGCATGGCGGGGTGATCAAAATTTTGGCGGGGCGCCAGATAAACGATAAGGTAGCGTGAAAACGGCGTCGAGAATGGCGGGGCAGTTCTTCATTTTTGTGGCGGTGGAGGTGCATGGTGGGGTTCTTTTTTTCGCAGGACTCACTGATCAAGGAGTGTTCACCTCGAGGAGCAGGAGGAGCCTGACTGAGTCTCTCCAGGTTTGGTGGTCTTGTCCCGCGACAGCTGGGCCCGCTGTGAGGCATCCCCAGGGCCGGGCGGAGGGGCACTGGACTGGACGCATGAATCGTGGCTGGTGGCCCTGAGGTGCGCCGTTGTCGGAACAAATTTGGCAACCAAGTGTGGCTGGTGGGGACATGGTTGGTTCTTTTTTTTGTGAGGGATGAGTGTGTCCCCAAAGGTTATCTTGCTTGGGTGATGGATGAAGGATCAAAATTAAAATCGAAAATAAGATGACAAAACCTCCCGTGTCGCCAGCCTTAGCTTTCCTCTGTATCTCTCTCTCTTGTCCATCTTTACCTGTTTCTGCACTTTAGCTGGCTAGACCTTGCTGCATTAACCAGAACTAGCACTACCGGGCCTGCCATCGCAAAATTTCCATCCGATGGGGCCGAACCGAGCGCAACACTGGAACGCAGCTCCCGTCACAATTTTGCCCAGCGTGCCATTCACTGACTTGCTGGCCCGGGCAGCGACGGTTTTGGCGGTGTCAGCACCTGGTCACGTTGACATGGACGGATACAGTGGAGCTCAGAGCGCCCTGGTGCACGGCGAGCAGCGAAAGTGCCGGCCGCGTCGTAGCGCATCTGGCGCTGTGCGATCGCCCAAGGTTTCGGGTCTCCGGGATGCTCCCACGTCTCCGTGCCCAACAGTCCCGTGCCGTGCCCCCTTACCTACCTTACCTTACCTGCTAAGGAACCTCTTGGTGCGTTCCATTCTGCGGTACTATTTCTACCAACCCTGTCACTTGCCCTCCTAAAACAGCGTAAGAGGGACCAGGCGACGTCAACTGGCACCTGGAAACAAGCAATTCTGGGTGGGAAGCTCGACCTGCACTTGTCTTGGCCCGCATCTGATTGGCTCCCATAAAGTCGCCGTTCTGGATCCCCAATTCAAAAAGATCGGGTTCGACAACTCTGCGACCGCCCGCCCGCCGCGCTGCGCTCCGCTCCTCCCCTTCTTTCTTCTCGACGCGACGGCCCTTCCTTGACCGACATCATTGCATCTCTTTTCTCTTTTGCCATTTTCTTTAGAATCGGTCGGGTGTTTGTCTTTTGCTGAATCTTTAATCCAACCTTGTCGTGTCACAAACCGCCAAGATGATGCACTGGCTGACGTCCTTTGTGACGTCCTTCACGGGCTACCTGGCCCCGATCTTCCTCATCATGTCGCCGGTCCTTTCCTATAGCGACCAGGCCTTGTCGATGCACCGAAACAAGTCGAGCGCCGGTTTCTCTCTGGACATCCCGTTGATCATGCTGGTTGCCTCTCTGCTGAAGTACGTGGGTCCAAGTCCGTCTTCTCCGAACCCAAGCTGACATGCTGGTGCTGCGCAGGATCTTCTACTGGCCCGGGTCACGATTCGACACCGCCCTCCTCGTCCAGGCGATTCTGATGGTTGGCATGCAAGTCATCTTGCTCAAGATTGCGCTGGAACACCGTCTGCCCCCGTCATCCAAGGGTGGAGAGGCCGCGACACCTTTCGCAAACGTCAACGACGGTCCCGTCTTTGGCGCATCGAGACCGTACCACTTTTGGCAGTGGAGGTCGCCCAAGCCGTGAGTCCACAGCCTCGCAAGTGCTGCGCAGAGCTCCGACTAACCAACATCGCAGCTACTGGCAATTCCTGCTGTACTTCTTCATCGCCTTGACCGTCTGCGAACTGCTGCTCTCTCCCGTGCCGGCGATTTACCAGAGTTACTCGGTTTTGATCGGCTACATTGGTCTCTCGGTCGAGGCGACGCTGCCCCTCCCTCAGATCTTTGCGAACGCGCGCTCGCAGTCTTGCAAGGGCTTCCGCTTCTCCGTGCTGGCGAGCTGGCTGATTGGTGACGCCATGAAGATGTTCTGGTTCTTCACCTCGACGACCGAGATCCCCTGGGCCTTCAAGCTGTGCGGCATGTTCCAGGCCTGCTGCGACTCTTTCCTCGGTGTCCAGTACCTCATGTACGGTGACGGCGAGAAGGGCGAGATCAAGGAGCATGCCCTGGGCAATTATCCTCAGTACCCTGCCGGTGTCTATAAGCCGCCTTTGCCCGACCACATTAGCGGTCGCGTCACCCCCACACGGAGGACGTCGTCGCCGTACGGTAAGGAGCTCCGATAATTGAAATGCGTAATTCTGCGTTCGGCTGTATAAATGGTTTCGTTTCCGTCGACATGTATGACCCGCGCGATACGGTGTAGAATCTGCGACATATGGCAAAAGATATGGAAAGTAGCTTAGACAGGGATTAGATAGGGAGTTTCAGGGGCCAAGAGCCCGGGGCCAATTGTAATGCTATGGGAATGCAGGGGTTTTGATGAGAGAGGTGAGCTTGGTTTGCTCTGGAGATGTGTGCAGGCCGTTAACTCGCGTTAGCGACTACCTCTCACGTCACTTTCTGGGCGAGCGTGTGGCATCGCGCATGGCGTAACGACTGTCGTATTGGTTGCCGTTGGTCTGTCTGGATACCCAATTTCATAACTGATTTTTCTAATTCGCATTGGCTTTTCTTTTTCCTTTGCTGTGCTCTTTTCTCTGTCGCTGCCCAGGTATCTTGGTATCTGCCGCTCACCAAAGGTCGCCAATGCTGATGAGTTTCCCAAGCCTCCCAACCTCCTATTTTCCAAGTTGGCCACCCGACTGCCGTACCACTCCATCGTCGACAACCTCCATCTGGCAGTCTCTAGACCCTGGAGCTGTAAGTCCTCAACTTACACCTCAAAAGTCCGCTCGTTGCAAAAGGACTTCGTTTTCATGATACTCGCTTGTCATTGACCTGCCAACGCCCCACAACCTGCTCATTTGTCACTATACCCTGTCTCTCTCTCTTTCTCTTTCTTTACTCGACCGACGACGAAATTTCCCGAATTGTCGACGACCTGCAGGAGCTTTAACGATCCTTTTGCGACGAAATCGAGACATTTCCAACGGTCATATCTCAGACGACGTCGAGGTCTCCACTGGACGGTTCAACTCGATCAGCCTTCATCCCCGTACCCACCTCCGTGGGTATTCCTTGTCTGGTGAAAGAGTTGGTTGTGAGCGCAAGTTCAAGTTCGATTTGAGGCACAGTTGCGAAGAGTCTTGACTAAGGGCTTGTCCTCTCGTGAGGCATCTTAAACAACGTGGCCGGGACGGGTCTAAATTAGACTGAGGTTCCATCGGGAGCTAAGAGGTAAGTTGCTTTGCACTTCTCTTATGGTCGATGTCTTTAAGATGCGCCATGTCTCCTTCTGTTGTACATCCTATTACACTCTGCCCAAGTCTGTAGCTGCTATGATCTCCTTTGTATGGAAGCTTTATGGCCGCCCCAAACATCATCTGCTCGGAGACAAATCCGGAGATGAGGGTAGTGTATCTTCTCAAGCTTCTCTGTGCACGAGACTCATCTCATGATCTATGGGGAGGCGCGGACGAGCATAGGATCCATCGTGTACTAGGCATAAAGCATCGCCAAGCAAGCGCCCTCGTCAACACCACAGTACCTGCCGTTCTCGAAATAAGACGTTCGAAAGCGCCTGCCCTGAAGTCTTCTGCTTGCCTATCTTTGGGATATAAGTTCGGCTTCACTCTCTCCTCTTTTGCTTCCTTCACAACCAAACACACCCATCATCATCAACTGATTTTGAAACTGACACAACCTCACCTAGCCCAACACATCTTATCCATTAAAGCTTGTCTTTCTTTCCTACCATTCTCCTTGAATACCGTGTTTCAACGCCATCTTGGTAAGTCTATTGGTCCGGATCAGTCGTGGTCCTCGTCCTGCGTGAGCCACGACCCACCGTTGTCTCTTCCCTTGCCCAGCTTCATCGCCGAGTTCCTGCCCTCTACATGAGCACCTTCCCTCACACGACTCCTACTAGCCTCAACTTCCATCCCCAATCCAACTTCCAACACCTACCTTCATCAAATACACAAAGGCTTACCATCACTCAGCACACCCAGCGCCTATTCAACCATCGCAGCCTTACCGAGTCAACCTCAAGGCACCAGTCATTTACCAAAAGCACTATAACTTCTCACTTAAGAGACTACTCTTTCCTTAATCCTGCCAGTGAGTACGCAGAACTTCTCCCCATACAATTTTTGCCCACCGCACCTTCTCTGTACTCCTTCCCTTCCTCTTACCTAAGAGCTTCCATTCGTTCCCTTTCTCCTCCACCTCTACCACGACTACCTCACCTCACCTCTCAACACAGCCCACCCGCCGGTCCATCACTAACCTTCTCCACCCTCAATATTTTTAGCGGAGAGTGCGACTGACATAGCAACTGCCCTGCATCAGACAAGACATCAACATGGCTCCCGTCACTTCCAAGACGAACTTCAAGACCTACGACGCTCAGGCTCGCCTGCTGCGCGCCATCGTCGCTGCTCACCCCGAGGTGAAGTGGAACTACAAGGGTAAGTGCGACCTCTCGACTTCTTCTTACTTGTATTTTTATCTTGGTTTCCTTGTCTTTTTCATTCGTGGTCTGGCGTCTCTGACGTCTGGAAGATATCGCCGAGCACTTTGGGTCCGACATGACGGAGTACGCGGCTCAACACCGTTTCCGCGCCCTCAAGAATCACTCAAAGGTAATCAAGGATGCAGTCGCGTCGGGAATGGACTGTATTCATATCCCAGCAGATCTTCCCAAAGATGCCAGGGGTAAGACGTGTTTTTGGTTGCTGTCGACTTCGTTCATGTTCTTTCATCGCCAACCTGTGAGTCCTGATGCTAATCCCTGAATAGACATCGCCAAGTTCTTCGGCGAGTCGACTGCCGACGGCATTCAGTTCCAGTTCCGGGGCATCAAGAAGGATGCTGAGTCTCTCAAGCAGACCGCCAACAGCGGCGGGAACCCAGCCACGGCCTTGAACCTCTCTGGCGCCGGCCCCTCCAGCGCTGCTTCGACCCCGCGCAAGGCCACTCCTTCGAAGCGCCTTGCCTCCGGTGGCGGCCGCTCGACTGTCAAGAAGGCCAAGCCCATCAAGCTCCAGCCGTTGAGTGACGAGGAGGATGACGAGGGTGGTGACGACGTCGATTATAACGCACTCGAGGACACCCCCTCCAAGTCGCGGGTCCGCGACCACGTCCTCGACGGCCGCATCGGCAAGACCACTCCCAGTCGCCGCAGCAACACCCCCAGCCGCGCCGCTACCATCGCCGCTGCTACCAACAAAAGCAACGTTGCTGCGGTCGACTTGACCACCTCTGACAGCGAGGTCAACACCCCTGACAACGCCCCGGCTTACGAGGCCCCGGCTCCTGTCAACTCGAAGCCCGCTTTCATGGCGCAGTCATTCGAGCAGCCGGTCGTCTCCCAGCCTGCCGTTCAGCCTGCCACTGACGTCTTCGCGTCCCAGCACAGCTTCTCCCAGCAGGCGGACGACAGCTTCTACTTCAACCCCGAGCCCCAGGACGCCATGCCCAGCTTCGTTGTCAGCGAGATGGCCAGCTTCGACCAGGGTCTCTTTGGCAGCAATTACATGGACAACAACGATGGTGAGATCTAGGATGGCGGGTAACAGGGAGAACCAAGGACGGCGGGCGGATTCGGATTTGCTTTCGAGCCTTCTAGATTTGCTTTATGAATTCCCTTCTCTCTCAGGATCTCGGGAAGCTTGGCGTTGGGAAGGTATCCCTAGGACGGGAAACACATGTACATTAGATGATTGACACGATTGACAGATAGTCAATCTCCCCACAAGGCTTGATACGTGGGAAGCATTCAACAAACTGAGATACCATGGCAATAGGCCATCATGATTTACACTTCTGCCATCCTCATGCGTGTGATGTTGCTATGCAATATGAAAAATGTAATGACGGGTATCTCCTTTTAATTCGCTGCTGTCTACAGAGTGCGCCCGTCCGACCCCCCTCCTTTTTTACTGGTATTTACTTCTGACCCTAAAAGACACTCAAATCTCCTTCTCACCGCTGAGCAACTTCCACAGTGCGTCCCTCTCGACAAAGTCGTGGTGGATGATGTTGACCAACCAGTACTCGGAGCGTATTCTCTCCAACAGGGCCTCGCTCTCGCTGCCCTTGCCGTAGACCTTGGCCCACTCGCCCCAGATCTTGAACGCCTCCTCGGCCCAGGCGCGGAAGCTGACCTCCTCGATGATGGTGGGCGTGATGATCTCCTTGCCGGGGAAGACGCCCCACGTAACGGCGTTGGTGCTCGTCTCGGTGCCCTCGAGGACGAGGCCGCCGCTCGAGTCGGACGAGACGAAGTCGCCGGCGGCGTTGGCGGCGTAGAAGCAGATGGACTTGTCCTTGACCTCGTTCAGGCGCGCGACGAGGCCGGCCCAGTCGGCCGAGGGGAGGAAGAACTCGACAAAGGACTTTTGGAAGACGAAGCCGTGCTGCGGGCCCCAGCCGAAGGTCGGGTCGCGCGAGGGGATGCCGTTCACGGCGGGCTGGGAGGCGACGGTCCACCAGCCGCGGGAGTTGAGCTCGAGGAGCTCCTGCTGGATGATGTTGGACTCCGGGAGGAGCTCCTCCTCGCTCCAGGGGATGGCGCTGAGCTGGCCCTTGATGTGGCGGATGAAGAGGTTGTTGATGTCCTGGACGGTCTTGGGCGTGCCCCAGAGGCCGACGGCCTGGGTCACGGACATGTGCAGGCTGACGCCGTAGCCGTCGATCTCGCCGTAGGCCGGGGAGCGGGCGTCACCCCAGCGGCCGTTGGGGAAGTCGTCCCAGGTGGCCTCGCGGCCGAGGACGCCCTCGCCTTCTGAGATGGCGAGGGTGTTGGCGCGGGTGTTTACGGGCTCCGCGGAGAGGGAGGCGGCTGTGGTCTCGTAGGCGGGATTTGAGGCCGAGGAGACGATGACGCGGTTGTGGGGGTCGGAGCCGATGGAGGAGGCGCGGCGGTTGGAGTTGGAGAGGGCGCGGGGGACGGCGGACATGGGGTTGAGGCCGTTGAGCTGGACGGTGGGCACGACGGCGGCGCCGCCGACGGCATCGTCGATGATGGCGGACTCGTTGTCGTCGTCTGCGTGCTCCGGGATGAGGCCCGTCCTCTCGAGGATGAAGGAGACGGCCTTTTCGAGGTTGAGGGTGTAGAAGTGGAAGCCCTTGGGGCCGGGGGTCCTGCTCTTGACCTCCTTGACTTGCTCCACGAGCTCGCTGAGAATGTCGACGCCGACGCGCTTGACCTTTTCGTCGTCGCCCTTGGCCGCGTCGAGGCGGGCCATGAGGGCGTCTGGGACCTTGGCGTGGCTGAGCTTGGTGGTGCGCTTGATCATCTGGTAGCTCTGGATGGGCATGAGTCCGGGCAGGAGGGGAATGGTCTTGAAGGCGCCACTGGGGTGCTCGCGAAGCACCTTCTCAAAGTTGTCGTAAGCCTTGATGTCGAAGAAGAGCTGGGTCATGATGAAGTCGGCGCCGGCCTGGACCTTGTCGACAAGGTAGGGCAGGTCGTGCTCGAAGCTCTGGCCGAGGGGGTGGCTCTCATCGGCGTGGCCCTCGGGGTAGGCGGCAACTCCTATGCAGAAGTAATCGCCGTACTTCTTCCTGATGTACTTGACCAGGTCGATGGCCCAGACGAAGTCGTCCATGTCCTCGACATCGGAGTCCTCGGCGGTGCGGTACTCACTCTTGCGTGGGGGATCACCTCGTAGGGCGAGAATGTTGCGGATACCAAGTGCCTTTGCGTCTTCGAGGGCCTTATCGATGAGCTTGCGGCTCATGTTGGTGCACGTCAGGTGAAGGCAGGTCGTGAGACCCAGCTCGCGCTGGCAGATCTCGGCCAGCTCAAGGGACTTTTGTGAGGTTGAACCGCCGGCGCCCCAGGTCACGTTGACGAAGAGAGGGCGCAGGGCCCTTTCCATTCTGTCCAGACGGTCGCGGAGGTTGGAGAAACCCATGACGGTCTTGGGCGGGAAGAACTCGAGGGAAAAGTAGTTGGCATCTGCCGGCAGGGCGGCGATCTTGTCCGTTATCTTGTCCATCTTGAGCGTGGTAGCTGTGCGTATTCCGATATTGTTGAGGCGATAAGTGGTCAATTGGAACTTCTGACCTTCTGCGACTCCTACGTCGGAGAAGAGAGCCCTCAGCTGAAAATCTGGGGTCGTGTGCCGTTGATATCAGACCTCGGTGGAGGGGTAAGGCGGGGTGCTCAGCGGGTGAGTCTGAGAATTTGCCCGAGACACCTGATAGACCAAGTGACGTGCGTAGAGACAGCAACTGAGAGACAAAAAAGGTGTCTGGGGTGCGACGAGCTCAACGGTGGAAGCCGCTCTGGTCTGGATAGACTTGAATGCTACCTTATTGGTCTGTTTGCGCTGTCGTCATTCCTTAGCACAAAAGGCGTATCCACGAAGATATTGAAAGACATTTGAGCGATGGCGGGGCAGTTCGCTTTAAGGAGATCGGTGCGCATACTGTGACCGCAACTTCAGATGACACATCCGCAGGGCGGTGAAGCCGGTACACAGTGTCTAAGCCGGCCCCTAACGGTTTTTAGTTCTTCCGTGCTAGTTGCTGGGCTGTCCCTGGCTGTTACACCTTGGAGAAAACCCCCTTTATTAACAAAAGATGGTGAGAAAAGGGGGAAACTAATATCTCGTGTGGTCATGTCCGGTCGCATAGCTGGTCTTATCATGGTCGAGAGACGGCAGGGCCCTGCAGGCAAACACCAAGTACGATCTCGTCCGTCTGCATGGGCTGGTCCAACAGTGTGATACCCCAAGACGATTTGTCCCAGGGGTGCGAGGGACAGATGACGTTCCCCTGCAGGTCCGCCCTACCCTCCGGAATTTTAGTGGCAGAGGACCCTGCAGGGATTCTGGGCGCCATTCCGAGAGCTCTCCGTTTTTGATGGAGCTCGGCTTGCAGGTGCAAACGCGGTCACCTTCCCTTCCACAAACCCCACGATAGCGTGACAGCGGCGGATGACTACAACCTCGCCGACCTTATTTCAACACCGACGTCGTCAATTGGCCATGACACAACCGTCGCGATGCAACTGATCCACGCAAGACACATTGGCCGCGTGTGGCCTGCTCGGGCCGTAGCGACATTCGCAAAAACTGCGCGAGCTTCACCATCCTTGGCATACCGACACCCGCAGCCCTTCGCGAGCCCATGCTTGGCTGCCGCCGCCCAGAGACGAGGTCTTGTCGACCTTCCTGCTCTGGACAAGAAATGGCGCCAGCAGTGGCAGACGTCG
Source organism: Colletotrichum chrysophilum (assembly GCF_026319265.1). Lineage (NCBI taxonomy): Eukaryota > Fungi > Ascomycota > Sordariomycetes > Glomerellales > Glomerellaceae > Colletotrichum > Colletotrichum chrysophilum. Next base: position 500,046 of record NW_026517288.1, on the reverse strand, counting down.
AAGTCTGCCGCAGACGATGCAGATTCTAGCAAGCCGAGCAAATACGTCCTGCCCATGTTTCCGTACCCTTCAGGCACCTTGCACATGGGCCATTTCCGAGTCTACACGATTGCCGATGTTCTCTCCCGATACCATACAATGAAAGGCTCCAGGGTCATGCTACCCATGGGCTGGGATGCCTTTGGACTTCCCGCGGAGAACGCTGCCATTGAACGTGGTATTGACCCCGCCATTTGGACCAAAAGCAATATTTCAAAGATGAAGGAGCAACTGGAAATCATGAACGGCACTTGGAACTGGGAAAGGGTTTGTTAATCAAATTCGTCGTTCGGTTCCAAGTCTGACTTAACGTCTTGCAGGAAATCGCCACCTGCGACCCCGAATTCTACAAGCACACCCAGAAGCTCTTCTTGATGATGCTGGACCGCGGTCTCGCCTACCAGGACGAGGCCGAGGTCAACTACGACCCGGTCGACATGACGGTTCTTGCGAACGAACAAGTGGATGCGAACGGATGTTCCTGGAGATCAGGCGCCAAGGTTGAGAAACGCAAGCTGAAGCAGTGGTTCTTCCGCATCTCCGAGTTCAGAGAATCCTTGTTAAACGATCTGGAAACCCTTGCCAAGGACGAGGCTTGGCCTGAGAGAGTTCTTGCTCAGCAAAAGAACTGGCTGGGCAAGTCGACGGGCGCAACTATCAAGTTTCCCATCCTGGCCATGGGTTCTGACATCCACGCCAGCATCGAGATCTTCACCACAAGACCTGACACCCTATTTGGGGTTCAATATGTCGCCTTGGCTTCTACTCACCCGATGGTCGCTTCTTTGGCCAAGGGTGACCCCGAGTTGCAGGCTTTTCTGGATACTCTTCCAGGACTGCCGAAGGACTCCAAGGTTGGCTACCTCCTTCCTCACGTCAGGGCTATCAACCCGCTGGCCTACCACGAACAGACCCCCGATGCCACGAAGGCATCTATCCCGGTCTATGTGGCGCCATACGTGCTCGGGGACTATGGTGAAGGAGCCGTTATGGGCGTGCCTGGCCATGATCTGCGAGACAATGCTTTCTGGAAGGAGCATCACTACGACGAACCTGTGAGGTTCGTTTTGGCGGCATCTGAGGATGAGTCGACGTCCGCAATGGTAAATGATCCATTTGTTGAGCATGGAGTCATGACAGCGAATAGCGGTCTTTTCAAGGGCAAGTCATCCGAGGAGGCTGGTCGTATGTTGGTCGGCATCCTCGAGGCATCAGAACTGGCGAAGCCCGTTGAGAAATGGAGGTTGAGAGATTGGCTCATCAGCCGTCAGCGATACTGGGGAACCCCCATTCCGGTTATTCACTGTGGCTCCTGTGGCCCGGTCCCTGTTCCTGACGACCAGCTTCCGGTCAAACTGCCCCAAGTTGATGAACACTGGGCGAACGGAAAGCCCGGAAACCCATTGGAAAGAGCCGATGACTGGGTTAACACCAGCTGTCCCAAGTGTGGCGGTGAGGCCAAGCGAGATACTGACACCATGGACACTTTCGTCGACTCAAGTTGGTACTATGCTCGCTTTACGGACCCTCACAATGACAAGGAGCCTTTCTCGGTTGAGGCCGCAAAGCAGATGCCTGTCGACTTGTACCTTGGCGGCGTTGAACACGCCATCTTGCATCTGCTCTATGCCAGATTCTTCTACAAATTTCTGGCTACAACTCCTCTCTTCCCAGCTTCGGAGGAGGGCGCAGTTCACGAGCCTTTTTCCCGACTGATCACCCAGGGCATGGTACACGGCGAGACCTTCACCGATCCGAAGACTGGAAAGATCCTGAAGCCGGACGAGGTTGACTTGAAGGACCGCTCCACCCCGAAGGTGATCGCCACAGGCGAGACGGCGAATGTGTCCTATGAGAAGATGTCCAAGTCCAAGTACAACGGAGTTGACCCGACGCAGTTTGTCGCCAAGCACGGCGCGGATTCCACGCGAGCCCACATGCTCTTCCAGGCGCCTGTTGACGAAGTCCTGAACTGGGACGAGAGCAAGATCAGCGGTGTCACACGATGGCTCCAGAGGCTGCATGACCATGCTGAGAAAATTCAAAAGTCAATTACTGAGGTCGAAGGAACCTCTGTCAAGGTGTATCTCGAGGAGCGCTCAAAGAACTTGGGATCTTTGAGTGCTAGTGAACTGGTCACCTGGGATGCGGACATTCAAACCTGGAGAGCTGTCCAAGGGACCATTGACTCTGTCACACAATCTTACGAGACGGTATTCTCCTTGAATACGGTCATTTCGGACCTTATGGGCCTGACCAAGACTCTGCTCGACAACACGGTTGCAAGCCCACTGATCCAGAGAGAGGCACTGTCCACACTCCTGCGGTTGACAGCCCCTGTCACACCCGCATTTGCGGAAGAATGCTGGAGCATTCTTTACCCTGATGCTGGCTCTATCTTCCGGTCGTCTTTCCCCGTGAAGGACGACACCGAGTCGCTGCTGACACCCCGTAAGCAGCCCGTAGCTATCCAGATTAACGGCAAGCTGCGTGGTGTCGCGGAGATTCCCTCCCCTCCGTCTGATCTGGAGGGTGATGCATTGAAGGACTGGATGTTGGCGGAGGTTTTGAAGTCTGATGAGGGCAAGGCCAAGTTCTCGAGCGGCCCGCTTGACATCAGGTCTCCAAAGAGGGTCATTGTCGCTAGGGGTGGCAAGACGATGAACTTTGTAGTCTAGAGGTGTAAAGACATGATACCCGGCGCTTGTAAAACGTAGAAATACAGTAAAACATCACTCCCAGATCTCGTCAGTGTGGAATGGTGACTTGATGCGTTAAGCCGACTCGCGCTCGGTTGGTGCCTTGCCCCATGTACGCATCCCGCATTGCAGTTTGAGGAATCAACCTCCCCAGCATTACTATACATACCCCCAGAACAAGAACCCGTTTTATTTGGGAACAAAAACTTGAGGTAAGAAAATTCCCTGTCTTCGGTCTTTACTATTTAACCACAGATCCTGTCGCCCAAATGTCTACATTCGAGACTCTATCTCTGCTCTCCCTTCCCATGTTCATGTCTATACTCCTCTGTGCGCCATGTCTCGTAATCGTCTATCATCTACGTCATTCCTCATAAGATCTTTGTAACAGCCAGCTCACCCTCCCCTCCCTCAACCTCCAAGAAAGACCCCGTCTCCAGCTTCTTCTTCCACTTTGCGCTCTCGTAGCGTCCTAGGATCATCGTCATGCGCAGCAATGCGCCCTCGCTCGAAGCGTGCTCGGCCCCGCCCTCGGAAATGGGCGTAAACGTCCACCTCCCAAACGCCCAGTTTAGGATGTACCGCCCCTGCGGGTGCGGCGGCGTGGGAGCGGCATCGTCCTCGTCGGAGCCCCTCACGGTGGACGACGCCGTCAGCACCGCCTTGATGCGGTACACCTCCTCCTTGGGCGCCGCGCGCAGCAGGTCCTGCAGCTTCTCGGAGTTGACCGCCGCGCTCTTGGGGCCCTTCAGCTCCACCGACAGCACCTCGACCTCCGTCTGGTGGTCGTGTGCGTGCTTCTCCCCGTTGTGCTCGTGGTCGTGGTCCTTGGCCGCCGCGCCGTCCTCCGTCAGCCCCTGCGCCAGCCCGCCGTCGACGCCGAAGACGAGGTCGGCTCCGACCCAGCCCTTGCGGCTCTTGACCCACGGTATCTCGATCTCGAGGTCGCCGACGCGGTCGAGGACCTCGTCGAAGCGGTCCTCGGAGCAGAGCTCCCACTTGTTGAAGACGATGAGGTCGGTGTACTTTGCCTGGATGCGCGCGGTGTAGCTCGTGTCCTCGTAGCCCTTCCAGTTCTCGGTGTCGATGACGCTGATGACGCCGTCAAGGACGTAGTTGCCGGTCTCGTGGGCGAGGCGGTTGACCTCGAGGGCGAGGGTGGCGGGGAAGGCGGAGCCCGAGGTCTCGACGACGATGCGGTCGGGGCGGACGATGGCGTGCAGCTCCTCGAGGGCGGTGCTGAGCTGGCCGACGAGGTTGCAGCAGATGCAGCCGTTGAGAAGCTCCTGCACGCCCGAGATGGCGTTGGAGGACGCGAGCTGGGAGTCGACGGCCAGGTCGCCGAACTCGTTCTTGAGCAGGGCGAGCTTGTAGTCCGGGTTCTGGGCCTTGAGCTGCGGGAGGAGGTTGAGGATCAGCGTCGTCTTGCCGGAGCCGAGGAAGCCGGTGATGATTGTGATTGGGATGGGAGCCATCTTTAGGGAGCGTGGTTGCGCCGTCGCAAAAGTCAAAAGAAAAAGAAAAAAGTCCAGTGGGTAGGTTGGGATGAACGGTCAGATCACCATTGAAGAAAATGCCGCCGCGAAAGGGACCGGGCCACTCGAGCGGAATGGAGGGGCAGAAGAGCGATAAGAAGCCGATAAGAGCCGATAAGGAAGCTTCCAGCGACGTAATAAGGTTATCTTAGCGGGACAGCCAAGGGGACTGCAGTGCCGAGCTAGGCGGTTTGACGTCATTGGCCCCAGATTGCGGAGGCGCCCTTCTTACCTCACACCATGCGCCGCACCTGTTTTGCTGGCTTGCACAACGCAGAACCAAGCAAACCGGGCTCCCTAACGGATACCTAGCAGTGCTAGCATAGACGGACGGCAACAAAGCTCCGAGTGCTAAGTAAAGGCCCAGTCCAGCCCCAGGATCGAAGGCATCGGTCCCCATCAATCAAGCACGACAGGCCAAGCTGCAAGCCCACCCGGCCGCCCAGACTTATGATCACATAGCTCGGCACCGGGACGCGCGTTTTGGTAGCTGAACCTGCATCTGGTCAGGCTCTCTGTCTATCCCCCGTCACCCACGTTGTTGCATCACCGTCCGTCACCCTATCAGGCTTACCTATTTAGTAGAAGCAGCCCTTCCCACCCCGCGCACCTCCCAGTCCCCAGCCCTGCCAGGCGTATTCTTTCCTCCTTATTACTTGCCCGTCGACCCAATTCTTCGCTCTTAGCCTCTTTGATGCTTGTTGCTCCGCCACATTGACGAAAACTCAATTGCGACGCCTGCTACTTCTGTATACCTGGTCCGAAAACTGTCCCTACCGTCCCTCCCACCTCTCGCGAAATCCTTCCCATCCGTATCCCAAAGCTCCATACCTCCCTCGCTCAGCCTTACCGACGACGACAGCTGGCACGTGAGCGTATTCTCCTCCCTCACCCGCTTTTGACACTTTCCGTCTGTCCACATTGTCACCATGTCCGCCCAGCCAAATACCAAGTTCGCTCCCGCTCCCAAAACGACGGTCAACGGCCGCGAGATGAGCTTCAAGGAGCAGCTGGACCAAGCGGCGCACGACGCGCGAGAACCCGACGAGCCGCCGAAGCAGAACCCGATCATCGAGAAAGGTGGGTGCCCAATTGCCAGCATCGTCACGACACCCTCTCCTCTGTCTCTGTCCCTGCCCAATCCTCATACAGCATCCACTACAGCCACGAACACCAACAGCACCACCTGTTTTCTTTTGTCCGGTGCGGTATAGCTCATGCAGACATTCCACAAAAGTGACACAGTACATTCCAGCCGCCGCCAAGATCCTCGGCAACCCGCCAGAGGAGAAGGAGGAAAAGATCTCGCGCCCGGGCATCCCTGGCCCCCCGGAACGACCGTACAACGACGCGCAGGTGGAGGAGTTTATCCGGCAGCAGCACCGCAGCAAGGGAGAGGACGGCATGCTGGAATGAAGAGAGCGAACTTTGCAGAGCAGGCTGAATGAATCAGGGGAAACTCGTTTGGCGTTTTCGTTTTCTTTTTTGGGGAATTTCTCCGCCCTCACACTCGCAAGGAGGACACTTTGACCAAACCGGAAGGGGGAAAAGCCCTCGCCCTCCCTAACGTCATCCCATCCGTCATGTCAAAAGCTCTTGGCGACAGGTGAGGATCAAAGCGCGGACGAACACCCCTTCTACACTCGCAACTTTCATGAGAAATGACACAAACATCAACCCGTATTCACCCAAATTGGATCACGGGGAAGGTCGATAGCACACAGCAGGAGGGGCTCACGAACAAAACACCCTAGGAAACCTGTATTCGTACTCAATCTAAAATCGTTCAATTGATGAAAACGCGACACCCGAGGGTCCCATTGTCCCGCCTATGTCCAACTCCGCTTGGTTGGGGCAGAATCTGTAGTACTGCCACCAAATGCCGCCAATTAGTAACAGAAAAACAACTTATGCGAAAACGTTCAGGAAGGATAAAATGAGGTCTTTCTATTTTTCTCCATGCGAGCGAGAAAAAGTTGAAGAACAAAGGAAGAGCAAGCAACATCCCCTAATCGTATGCCCAGGTACATGCTTCATTCCCTCCCCCTTTTATGATCTTGTCTTTGGTCGTGAAGGAATTAGATTAGTCGTGGAAATGTGTGTGTGTGAGAGAGAGGTGGCGGCGAAACTTAAGCAAAAACGGTGAAGCCGGCGGCCATTGCGATACCGCAAAGGAGGCCGAGGCTCTGCTTGAGGGACGGTGCCGAGGCAACGACGACGGTTGAGGGCTTGCCGGTGCCGGGAGCGGTGGGGTTGGCGCCGGGAGCACCGCCGGCGGGGACGGAAGCACCGGGCTGTTGGCCGGCACCGGATTGGCCAGCGCCAGTACCAGGAGCACCTCCGGGAGTACCAGGAGCGCCACCGGGGGTACCAGGGCCACCGCCAGGAGTGCCAGGAGTGCCAGGAGCGCCGCCGGGGGTGCCAGGCGAGCCGGGAGAGCCAGGAGCGCCGCCAGGGGTACCAGGGGATCCAGGAGAGCCAGGGGTACCAGGCTGTCCGGGAGTGCCAGGCGTGCCGGGGGTGCCGGGAGTGCCAGGAGTACCAGGGGCACCAGAGGCACCGGGGGCGGCGGGGAGAACGCTGTAGTCGCCGTAGCTGCCATAGACACCGTAGCCGGGGGCGGAGCCACCAGTGCCAGTCTGGCCAGGAGCACCGCCGGGAGCGCCAGGGGCGCCGGGAGCACCAGGAGCTCCAGGAGCTCCAGGGGCGCCGGAAGCACCAGGGCCAGCGGGGCCACCTCCGGGAGCACCAGAAGCGCCGGGGCCAGCGGGGCCGCCGCCAGGAGCACCAGGACCGCCGGGGCCGCCCTGCTGCTGGTTGCCAGTGCCGTAGGAGCCGTAGCCTCCGTACACGCCGTAGGGAGCGGCGGTGATGACGGGCATGTTGTTGGCGGTGACACCGTTACCGTTGATGACGACTCCGCCGGTCATGGACGGGGCCGGGCAGATGATGGGAATGGTCTTCTGGGCGCAAGGCTCGCAGTAGACGGTGGTGGGGACGAAGCACGGGGGAATGTCGTGGGTCTTGTACTCCCATGGGTAGCCGGAGCACACCTCGGTGATGGTGTAAGTGGCCGTCCATGAGGTGGTCGGGTTGGCGGCGAGGGCGGTGGTGGTGTACACGGTGGTGTAGACGTTGCTGGTCACCGTCACCGTGGCCGGGATGGGGTCACAGGTGACGAAGGCGGAGCTGGTGAGTTGGCCGACACTTTGGAATAGAGATTAGTATAAGTGGTGGGAGCTCGTGTGAAGAAGAGTGATGACAAACCTCATTTTTGCGGTTGTTCCTGTACGAGCTCTGGGAAGTTGTCTGTTGGATTGGCAGGGGTGTTTGAGGCGGGCGGATTAGGTTGATGAGCGAGAGGAGAGCGGGATTGAGCTGTACGAAACGAGCGACAGACAGGATATCCTGCAAGGGGAACGAATGTGAGGGGACAGAGTCCAACGAGTGTACTGGGTGGGCGAGAGAGAGTTCTTCGGCGGGCGGAAGACCTGGGGGGGTTGAGAGAACTGGGGAGGAGAGAACTAATCTGAGAGATGGGCAGGATGAAGCACGGCTTGCCTCGTCTTATAGAGAAGACAGACAGCGAAGGGCAATGTTGCCGGGCTTGGGCGAGGCGCCCAACACACGGGAGCCTGGGCCCCTGGGTGACTGTCCTCATCGCACGAAAGCAAGCAGAGGGAGGGAATGGGGGGACATTGCGATGCATTCCTCAGTCCGGGGCCGGACGGGACAATGGGAGATGATGGGTCCAGAGGAGCGACGTTGGGATACTGGACGAACGGTGCTCGAGAGATGTGAGTGATATGTTTTCACATTCGAATATGGACGTTGGAGAGGAGGCAGGTCAGTCAACGACGGCAACAAGATCCCATCTTCAGATACTCCATCTCGAGCGAGTTGAAGAAGGTTCAACACACATCACCACCATGGCGGCGGCAGGTCCAACAGGGAAACGGGGAGGCGGGTGCCAGGTGAGACTGGACGGTGCGGTGCCTTGGACCTGACGCGGAACTGCGTGCTTGGAGCAACGGCGCAAGAATGTTCTCAGGGGCCAAGACATGTGGCATCGTTGCACTCTCAACGACAGGGCCGTCCGCTCCCAGAAACGACAAGCAACTCGAGACACGTGCAAATTCGGGAATAACAGTCTAGAACCCAACCGGTCTCTGGCTCATCAGTCAACCCCAAGCTTACCCATTCGCAGTGATTGAGAGCTTAGCTGGGCAACTGCCGTAGACAGGCAACGAATGGATCCAGAGGAGAGGGCGGGTCGGGTCACTTGCTCCCTTCCCTTAGCTGACCTCAGCGACGATCGCATCTCCACAAGGCGAGAGCTTCCCGTGGTGGAAAATATGCAGCGTGTCCACAGGCTGAATGAACAGCGTGAGCACGAAAGGAGACAAGCCCGTAGATCCAGCCAGGCTTCTTGCGTAAAATGGCATCAGTCCTGGACAGGCATGGTCAGGATCGAGACATTTCCACTCTCGTCACCCATTCACCGGGAAGGTGTCACAAACGATGTTCACAACGCGAGAGCGCCTCCTCATCACCCGTCCATAGCTCAGGTTCAGCTAAGCCGAGAGAGCTCAATCCGCATGGATCAGGTTCCGTTCAGTCCGTCATTTCATGTGCACACAACCGTCGGGTTTTAAATGGCACTCGAAAAAACTTCAGCATGCTCGAAAGCATGTCCCCCATCAACAGCATTTCTCACCCATCGCCCGAAAGAGCCAGGGGAAAAACTTCCTATAATCAAGGGTTTCAATCTGCAGAGCATTCCCTCCGGAGAGGGAAAGGCAACTCGACACCGTGGAGCTACTTGGTGCTGGTCGTGGCAGCTCTGGGTTACTTTTTGATCTAAGGGAGAAAAAGAAGAAGAAAGGTCGAAAGAATTTTCGCAGCGCGCCGCCATTTTGAAGCTCGAGGAATTTGGCGCTAGTCCGCCTTGAGACGGACCCACCGGGCAGACGGCTTGAGGTGCCTAGGTCGTCGCACGTGACTGAACGCACCCTGCCGCTGCTGGAGGTACGTGCCTTACCGTCTGCATGATCCTAGCGCCCATTCCTCTCCACCTGCTTTGGACCGTTTACAGCTCACCACGCCAACACCACGTTTGGAACCAGAATGCTCGTCATAAAATTAATAATATTCAGCGCGATCCAGTTGAGAACATGTGGTAATTAGGACCGTTCCAACCGAATTCGCCTCCTTCAGTCCCCAAATCGCCACGCAAAAGAACCCAGGTCCCAGGAGAAAAGCAACAGTGGGACGGGACAGCCAGCCCTACTGCCAGGACAACCAACTAGCGCCGGAACTCCATACATGCGTCGTCTTCGTCTATCCATCAATCCGGGCCCCTTTTCTCTCCAACACGTTCTATCAACATGTTCTAAAGCCGCTCACCAGTTCTTGGCCTGCAGCGTCCGCTTTCCCTCGACAAGCTGCTTGGCGTAGTCGGTGCCAATGTACCGCCCCTTGAACAGCCAGATGGCGATGCTGGGCAGCTTCCACGTGCCCATCTGTCCCGTCGCCCTGCTGCGGCCGATGGTGATGCCCGCGAGGACCTTGGGGTCCGCGACGTAGTCCGCCGGCCTCGGCGCGCCGGTGAAGTGCGCCTGGATGCTCTTGACGACGTGCTGCGTCTGCAAGTCTGCGATGCGGCCGTACTCCCCTTCCAGGTTGCCGACGTCGCCGACGACAAAGATGTTGTCGTGTCCAGGCGCGCGCAGGCTGGCGTCCTGGTTGACGTGGCCCGTCGCATCCAGCATGTTGGACGGCAGGAAGGAGCTGTTGGGGATCGAGCCGACGGTAGGCACGTACGCGTCAGTCGTCATGGTCGTCTTCTTGCCGTCCTTGGTCGTGAGCTCGAGCGTCTTTTGCCCATTGGCCTCGGTCTTGACCGCGGTGACCTTAGTCTCGGGGATCGGCTTCACCTTGAGCTTGGTGAGCTCGTTGAGTGCCGCCCTGCGGACGTTGTCGACGAACGGCGGGCTGAGCGGCAGCGTGTCGTTGTAGATGAAGTAGACGTCCTTGCCGCCCTTTTGGGCGTACTCGAAGCCGATCTCGCCGGCCGTCTCCGCGCCCGTGACGCCGCCGCCAGCGACGACGATGCTCTTGGCGTCCGCGAGCAGCTTTCGCACGCCGTGCAGGGACTCCTTCGTCTCCTCGGTGGTGCCGACCTCCTTCCACGGCATGCCCTCCTTGGCGCGGGTGCCGGTGGCGATGACGATGGCGTCGTAGGGAATGGTGCGGCTGGAGCCGTCGTTGAGGGCGATGACGACGTTGTTCTTGTCGTCGTTGAGGGTCTCGGCCTTGCCGAGGACGAGCTCCCAGCGCTCCTTGGGATACTGGGCCAGCTCGGGCTCGATGGGGTAGAAGAGGACGTCGTCGCCGAACTGGCCGGGGACGACGCCTCGGACGGAAGCCATGTTCCAGTAGCTGTGATGCGTGTGAGTATGCTGTATGTGCGTGTGTCTAAAACGGTGTCTCTCTTACTGCTCAGCATTGGGTGTCACCAGAATGACCTTCATATCCTTGACCTGGGCGGCCGTGTGCTTGAGAGCGTGATGCGCCACAGGCAGGCCAGACAGGCCGGCGCCAAGAACGACGAGGGTAGGCATCTTGCGCTTTCTAGTGTAGGATTCTATAATTTCAAACGAAGAAAGAAAATGTCGATTTCTAGGTCGTGTAAGACTCTGTAATACTGAACAGAAAAATAGGTCTTGCGCGTTACGGTGTTGGTTCAAAGGAGTCGACCAGAGGAAGCTCCAACGAGAAGCAAGCTGCCGTTGCTGGTCCTTGCTTTAAAGGGTTGCTGGGAAGGTGCTCGTTTAGGTTTCCGATACGTTTCGAAACGGGAATTGCGTGCCGTTGTGTTTTGCGAACTTGCCGAACTCCTGATCAGCTTCAGGAAGGGGATATGCAACCTTTATATGAAGTTGGGAGAGAAGAAAAAGAGAGACAAGATCCAGCAAGGCGGATGAGGAGGAAGTTATCCCGCGAGGAATCGGATTGCAAATGCGAGATCCTAGCGTTTTGCATAGCATCACTAAGCCCGCACGGAGTAGCAGCTTTCAGACTCCAAAGAACAAAAAAATGTTGCCCCGATTATTTTCTACAATTATGGATACCAAATTGTCTCCGAATGTTATCAAAAGGGACCTGAGCGCACGGCGCGGATACATTTTCGCAGTCTGCGCGGCGCAACATGTTCCCGTGCTGCTGTGTCTTTTGTGCCGTTTCGCAGGGGTTTGTTGGAGTGTGACGCCGCCCCCGGTCGAGTGGTCATCATGTGCGATAGTGTTTGCTGCTGCGGCCCAGCGCGTGGCTTTCGCAGAGTGCAGAATGACTGATGAAGTGGAAGAATGGGCTTGCTTGCGCATTACGGATACAAGCGCAGCCGCTCGGTTATGATTCATTACCTTAGTCAGAAGACAGCGTCAGAAGAGAATCCGCAGCGCTGCTATGATCGATGTCAAATGCAGTCAAAAGATGCTTAGGGAAGTAAGAAAAAACATCCGCCGCTAGAGCCCGTTCGGGGACGGCGTTTATGCTAATCTACGGACTCCTCCTGGTCTTGAAAAGTGAAAGCAAGACGGACGGACAGCAGTGAGTGGGCGCGCGCGGGAGTCAATTGAACTAGCTGGTGGCTTTGGCGGAGCCCGGCGGTGAACGGGCTTAGGAAGAGGGAAAAACTACGGCAGGCAAGTCGTGACGAGGACCACTCGGTTGGGGAAGGGCGTGACGAAGAGCACGTGATCTGCAGCACGTGATCTGCAGCACCTATCCCGCGCGGCGGCGGGCTTCGGGGGCTTGCAAGCCGCCCGTCTCGGGTATCTTACAGCTCGTCCAGGGCCCAGATTCTTCCCGAGGCGGGGACGATGACCCGTTGCCGCCGGTGGAACTCCATTCCCGTGTATACGAAAACACGACCTTCTTGGCGTACTCTCATCCTCAACCTCAATTGAGAGGGACGGATTCCCACGTCGCTGGGTGTCGACTAAACCACGTACACACACAGCACACACGCGTCATGGTTCAGTGCCGCATATGAACTGTCGCATTGGCATGCTCCTCTACTTATATACTACATTGCGCATCCCACAGACGCAGCTCCCCTCAAAAAGGGGCAGCCAGAAGATAAAGAGAAAGAAAGTTAGAATCTTCTGGCCTTCCCCCCCTTAACAGAAAGAACACCTCCAACCGTCCCCTTTTTATACCCATATGTGCAGAGCGGGCGGGAATCACAACCAGACGAACGTCGTACCGACGGCGCACAGGCACACGGCCATGAGGTTCAGGCCGGGAACGGACGCGGCCGCCTTCATCGGGTTCGAGGGCTGAGCGCCGGTGGGCGGGTTCGAGGCCATACCGGGCATGGGCATAGTCATACCGGGGGTCATGCTCATACCAGGCATCGGGGCCATACCAGGGTTCGCGCCGGGAGTGGTCGGGGTGGTGGGGGGAGGCATCGAAGGAGGGGGCGCAGCACCACCGCCGCCGGGCATGGGCATGGGCATGTTGCCAGGCATGGTTCCAGAGCCGGTGCCGTTTCCGCGCGAAGGGCCGGTGCCCATTCCCGTGCCCGCGCCGACGGGGCCGGCGTTCGTGACGCGGAAGAAGTTGCCCGCGACAACCTTGTCCTGCAGACCGGCGGCCATGAGGGCGTTCATGGGGTTGAAGTCGCGGCGGTTCTGGGCGGCGCCCGAGAGCGCCATGAGGCCCTGCTGGGAGATCTGAGTGTGGTCGACGGCGACGAAGGTGTAGCGATGGCTAAGGGGCTCTCGCGCGGGCGGGTTGGGGCCGAAGTACGGCGCGAGCGCGGCGGCGTTCATCTTGTTCTGCATCACGAAGACCGTCTTGGTGCCCGCGGTCGTGTTGAGGATCGTCGGGGTGTCGGCGGAGGTGAAGCCAGTCTGCATCCAGTGGAGCAGCGTGCCCGTCTTCGGGGGCTGGTTGGTCGGGACGTCGATGTCCACCATCATCACGGCGTACTGGCCCTGCAGCTTCTGCTCGGTCGCGATCGTGGGGACGTTTTGGCTAGCTGACGATTTGTTAGGTTCTATTTCACTTCGCGTTGCCTACACTTCCGCCCTGTGATGATGTCTGTAGGGGGGCAGCACTTACAATCCCTGGGAAGGTTCACGCCGTCCACCGCCGAAATGCCTTGGAAGGAGACGATTAGGGGAGTGTTGGAGGCAGGCATGAAGCCCATGGGCGTAGCGGCCGACGTCAACGTCGCCGCCGCCAGGACGGCAATAGCCTTGGACAACATTATTAAGAAATAATCTCGAAGGAGCGGATAGGTAAATTTGGTTTCTCTCGCTGCTGGTGAGTTAAGAGATCACTAAGGAAGGAATGAAAAGAAAGGAAATAACAAGACTACCGGGCTCAACCACAACGTCGTTTAACAGAGAAAGGAAAAGAGTTTCGTACGCGCCAGATGGGTGGGTGAGGCGCCGGCGTAGACATTATTTAGGGCGAACACATCGCCTTCTCTCGTCGCCTCACCCATACAGAGAGACACACACACCAAAGTCTTCGAGGGTGGTGGCCATCCTGCGGAGCGGAAACATTCAAGAGCCAAGATGAAACGCTGTCTCAGCAATCTTGTTACAACACGCAGGCCACGCTGCTGCATCAAGCAAGCATTGACCGCGACCACACTCTCTTGCTCTCGGGAGATGTGCGTCGATGGGCGGGGAAGTGTGTACCTGAAAGTTATGCAGGGTCATCCTTATTTGAACGTGAGAGCACGGCCTGTGAGTGTTTTCTGCGATGTCGCAGGGCTGCACCGTCTAGCGTGCCTGCCGTCTTGTTGCTTCCTAAAGTGCGCAGTAAGTTTGATTTGGACTTCCTGTCCGCACATTAGTATCCGGCGTTAATCCGCGCAATTGTTAGACATGATGTAAACCTCCCCAGACTAACTCTCAGTTGACATGATTGATTATTCCCACTCACTCTGCCATATTCTGCAGGAACACTCGACGATTATTTGGGTGAGCTCAAGTCTTTGCCCAAGTTGGGATGTTTGTGCGACGCCGGCACGGTTCCAGAGTCCCTCCGGGGTCTGTGGGTTTGTGATGCGCCTTACATCTTTAATTGCGACTCTGTAGTGGCCGTTGCGCCGGGAGCCAATCACGTTCTTCTGGGACGAACTCGATCTTCGCCAGGTTAATTGAGGGTGATTCCATGATATGACATAAGTCACCAGACCGCGGTTCTTCGACCCCCCGAACGACGGTCCAGTTATTTCCCCGGTCTTGGCAATATGTGGTAGCTATAACTCGGGCACTGCCGGTCGTCCAGCTGGGAAAGCCATGGTGGCTGTACTCGGTATCGCTGGCACAACCCCGCCACGACGAGTAGCAGGTTTGCAGAGAAGCATGAAACATCGGCCTGTTGTTTCCGATACTCGGCACCCGGAGTTTGCTGGTGCTCTCACCAATGGGCTTTCGTGAGCTTCAAATCCAAAATGGACGCCATCTGAATTTTGCCACGAGGCTCTTCAAGTAACCGACTACAGGAATTGTTCCTAAAGGACGAGTGTAATGCCCACTGGATATCCGGCTGGTTGCAAAGCCACACTGATTCTTGGACGCGACCCGAGGAGATGGCGGAATGGGCAAGACGAAATAGGCCGTTCAGTGGTATTTGGCAAAACCAGACGAAAGCGAGGCACGACCGTTTTTCCGCACCCGCGTGAGGGAAGGGTCTCGACCGACTTACATGATTCGCGAGCCTGAATCGCCAAGGCAAGGTTTGCTGACCTCACCAAAGAGCCCAGCACGGCTTTGTGGAAGACCGGACCGGACCAATTCGTCTGTGTGCGTCTTGGCAAGCATTGAGAAATGCCTCGTAGATCTGCGAAAGCCGCAGTGTTCGTCAAGGTTGCGGGCATCTCCCAATCGAACTGGTTCGTAAATTCGTCCATTGTGGCATCACGAACCGTCTCCTTTGTGGGTGCATCCAGTTGGCGGTCTGCCAGTCGAATGATCGACGCTGGCAACACCTAGATGGAGACTCGCCGCCCGGAGACCGATGCATCCATGGCCTTACTCCCCCGGACGACCAAAAGTGCCTTTGAGGGATAAAGACAGATGGCGGAATGCGAGAACCCTGCGAGGTTTTGGTCGAGACCGTCGACAAGGGCAAGGGACATACATTTACCACCAAAAGATCTTCGTCTGGCGCACCTCAAGAGTCCCTCCAAGTATCAACCCCGCCTCTAGACGATTATGTCAGTGGGGTTCAACCGGAGGATCGACAGAGATCAACGTCTGCTTATCGTGCTCGCAGACCAGGAGGCAAGGGTCTTACTATGACATCAGACGAGGACTGCAGTAGTTGATCGTCAGTACTCCCCATTCTGCCCGCCACAGAAAATAGCCGTCTGTCCCCTCCTCGAGATAAGTTTTGATATCTGTTCTCGGCGAGGTGCGTCTGAACACTCGGATACCGGTCCCAAAGGGTTGAACATGAGAGATAAAGGGCATCTCATCTAGAACAAGGTTCTGAGATTTGGTGTCGGGTCCGAGAGGCGAGGTTTCATCTGAATCCGTCGGCCATTGTGAGGTCGACGGGACACTTTAAAGTGTATGTGGCAGTTGGAGAGGGAGGGCCCGGCAAGGTCTTGCGAAAGAGGAGGTGATGGTATGCTCGCTTTCGTGACAGGAGTTACCTAGAGGGGTCTTGCTTCGAGGAGTGATTAGACTTTACGCTTGCGTTGGCAAGCATGGCACAAGGCTCTTGCCTCGAGGAGTGACACACGAGGCGCTTTCTCCATAAGCCCAATGATAGGCTTTCGTGGCTTTTGAAGCGCTCTCCTCGCCACGTTGTCATCATGGCTGTCACCCCTCCGCGTGGAAGCTTTGGAAAAGGATCATGCATCCGGACGAGGTCCCACCCGGCCCTCGGAAGTCCGGCCGAGTTGATTCCTATTAGGTCCGTGGCCTCGGGGATCTTTGTATCGGCCCTCTTCGCCTACTCTCCGGGTAGGAATCGGGCCCGACGCCGGTGAGCTACTGCTACGACATAAGGCCTATCGTACGATCTTCCACACAGATTGGACTTCAAGGCTTCAACGGGTCACAGAAGCTGCAGCTCGTGAGATTCAAATGCACATGTGGGCAGGGCAAACATCTCGCCGCATCCTCGGAACAACCATCAACCAGATGACTAAACTCCATCTTTCGAGGTTGGCAGATGCTCCAAACCATAGAACAGTCAATAGATAATCCACGTATGTGTTGCTCCGTTCGGCTACTGTGTTCATGGCAGACGGCTCCAAACCTCATGGTTGCGGGCCAGCACCATATCGTTCATGCATACGTTGCCCTTCTTCTGGGTCCATATACCCTTTGATCGATATGAAGGAGCAAAGAGCGAGAGTCTCGAAGTGTCGGTTCATCGGTTCATCAAAGAGACCGCCTACTTTTCCTGTATCTGCGCGGCTATATTTCCTGTGTACTTAGCTACTTGTATTACCGACGAGAGTGAAGATAACGACGATGAATAACGACGGCAATAGCGAAGCAGAGTAAGTTATAACCACAGGAAAAGTAATCCCAAGTAGTCGCTGTAGCACAGGTAAAGCAGACGGGCTCTTATCAGGGACTTAGCTTCGTGATCGTGTAGTTGATTCGGATTCGGGTTTGTGAGTCACATGCTTGCGCCCAAAAGATACAATTCTAAAGCAAATGCTTTGTTTTTATATTGAATTGTTTGATTACCGGGGCTTGCTTGATATGGTATAGATAGAAGGTCCGGTGTCTATGTTGAGGGATCATGTCAGCTTGGAACCACGCAAGAAGAAACTGGAGAGGGCCGCGCGACGAAGGTTCGATTTGTCTCCTACCGGCGAATTTTGCTGCTTGTCATCTTGCCTTAATACTGAATCTCCTGAACATGATGATGGCCATGCGCCCGCGGTGCTACCATTATGTGTGCTTCCAAGAAAGAGCAACGGCTCTTTTCGTGCCTGTGTAGTAAAGTGAAGATAGCTTGAGGAGACTATGAAAGACCTACTATTCAGATACAAGCCAAGCCGAGAGAAGCAGCCCAGAGAAGATGCAGAATCGGATGACTAGCCCTCCTACCCACTCTCCCCCAGGTATAACTGGAGAATGCATGTCATAAGAGGACTTGATATGTAGTAACAGTACCTCTCATCAAGCAGACTCCAGGCTTCTCTTCAGGTAAATCTTCGAAGAGGGCATGTTTTCCAGAATACTGGACCTCTCACGTTGGGATTTCTTGACGTATCCCGCGTGTACTTTACGGGATGGACTCTGGACCGGCGCACAGTGGAACGTCATACAGCTCCAACCAACCCCAATATTTCCTCGGGTGCCTCAAATCTCTCGATTTTCGTCACGGCTGGGGCCGCTGGACATCTATGCTCATGCCAGCAGCGGGAGCTCACAATCGGCTGATGGCGAGGCGAATTTCTACACCGACACCATGATGCTATCGCCCTCAGACCTTTGATAGACACCGTTGAGAAGACACTGACGTCCGTCAAGACACACCACCGTCCCGTAACCGCTGATGCCCTCCGGGTCCTTAGTTGGGGGTCGTGCCACCGGGGAACGGGGTCGACGGCCCAAATGACGGAGGGTGACGGAGGGGGATCATCAGAGGGTTCGCCACAGGCCAATCACTGTTTACAAGGGTTCCGGAATCGAGATCTTTACCGTCGGGCCTCGAGTCACCAGGCGGACGCAGACTGGTGTCGGCGGAGAGGGGACCTACTGAGCAGGACGTCGGTGTTTCGGCATGGGTCTAATGCTATTCTGTCAATACACGGCCCCAAGGCCCAGACTCTCGTGTTGGTTCGAAGCACACATAGCTAGTGGAAACCACCAGATCTCGTCAGATTTGGGGACGACGAACGAAACAGCCAGCCTGGACCGCAATGCGTATACAAGGGTTGAATCCGTATGAGTTCGTGGGTGCATTGAGGCCACTGACGGTTCGGGTGGAAACGATGTAGGATAACATCATTCATGACGTTCCAGCAGCACCTTCCTCCTAATTCCCCCCTCTTCAGATCTTCAGAAGCTCCCACAACACGGGCCACATCGCAGAACAAGCGAGAAACCGATGTCATTGTGCTGAGCCCTTCGTTCATAGCAGCCGTTGAGAAACGCGAGCGGCTCCTACCGCGGCCCTACCACCGTTGGTCACAAAAGGAATTGACGACATGGAAGCGAAATGCAATGATTAAAGATTTGCTTTGTTAGTTTCGCTAGGCTGATAATGCCAGGGGTTGGAGCTGGTTGGCTATGCGGTCACCGACGCTCATCGCCCTTTCTTCGGTCTAGATGCGCAACATGGGATGTCTGGGGAAGGAGAGAGTGAGAGCGGCGCCCGTCCCGTATGATGCTTTGCTCTTTGGGGCATGGTGTCACTGTTGAGATGAGGTGAGGCATGTCGTCATCACGTGTGATGCTGGGCGGTCCCCAAGTCTAACCGCAGCAGCTACCACCAGCGCGTCTGCAAAGAATGCGTGAGCCTCTTTTTGGTTCGGGCCAAACGTACGTATGGGTCGGGGGTACGAATCCCTTGGCGCACCCTGATTGCCTGCCTGCCTGTCTGCCTGCCCCCCAACTCGAGGCTGAGGCGAGTTTGCGCATGAGAATGTGGGCTGCAGTGATGCAGGTGGCGGGCAGTTGCTTCATGGAAAGTGCCGTTGAGCGTTTAAGCGAAGAGCTCTGTTCGTCTAGCAGCCGCGATGGAGGGGGAGTGCTAGAGAATGAGAGCGGGAGAGAAAGCTCTGGTCGCACGATGATGATAGCTGTGGCAAGGAATGAGGTAGAAAGGATCTAGACCATTGTGTGAGAGGAGCCCCCCCATTCCTCAAAGACGGAGACCCAGACCTTAACGTCAGGGTTGGGGAGCCGCATTCCAAAACGTCAAAACAATGTGTCAATCTGAAGATCCAGAAGAAAGGGTCCTGCCGGATCTCGACGTAGGCGTGTGTGTTTCTCGGTTCGGTCAGGTCTGGGTCTGGGGCAAAAAAGGCGATATGACTGGGGAAGGAACGTGTGGTGGTGCTATGAGGTCGTCGCGCGTGTCGTTTCCCGTCCTGTGACGGAATGAGCCAGCGTTTGAGGAAAAGGGGGGGAGTGCGAACTGCAGTGTGACGGAGCATTCTGCCAAAACGCTACTAGGTAGGCGGAACTGAGGGGAGGGGACCAGAAAACGCTGCGTCCACCGACGTGATTGGTCGAGAGCTGCTGCACTGGGCTCCGACCGTCGGGGCAGGGGTGCGTGTGTGACATCATCGGGTGCCGCATCAGTGGCGCTGCGTGACTTCAGAGGACACCTGATTGGCAAGACCTGACGACACTCTCGACGTAGCTCGAGGCAGGGCCGCACATCCAAACGGCGAGTTAGACGTAGAGAATAGCTTCGGAGCATGGTGAGTTCCGTCAGCCTTGACGTCTGTGTGCTCGTGTGAGGCTGTCGTCGTCGAGTCCGTCTGACTACGCAACTACGGTCGGTCTCTACGGCGACACTCCCTCCTGCCACACGATTTCTTCTGCAGAGTTCCATCACGTCCCGCCCCCGGCCGTCCGTCGCCCATCCTGACGTTTACGGTCCGGCTACGTACCGGCAATCTTCCGTCAGAGCTGTCTGACTTCTGACAGAGAGAGTCTTTGCCGCACTCCAAGGGAGGCTGACAATCCGTTACTGAAATCGTTCTAGACCGCCCGAACCTACACACACAACCACCACCACAAGTGAACCACACAAACAATTGGGACACAAGCACTCATCCCCGCTGTTTCGCTGGCTCGCAATTGCTCCAAATGTGTCTCGTTGCGTCGGATCTCAATTTCATGTGGGTTGATGCCCGCTGGATTTCTCTCACCTGGGAAAACTTCCGAGAATCTCTCGGTGAGGGCTGATTTGAATCGGCCGGATCTGATGTAGCACCACCCCGGTACACATTTGCTCGTCCGCCTCCCGGCTCCGTGATGTTCGACGAAAGAGCGGAGAAATCCCGACTGTTCCAATTTTCTCCAACCTGCCAGAATCTGCAATGCACCACGGTCCCTTTCTTTTCGAATCTGACGTACCAGGCGGTTGGCTCCTGCCCCCAACCGTATCGGAGAGGTCTAGATCCGGTGGACCATTGCCGTCTAGGAGGGTGAGGGGCAACGTCAAGCCACAACCCTGACGCTGGCCCCGACGTGGGTGCTGAGGCCGTCGTCGGATGAGGGAATTAAACGAGGGGAAAATAGAACCATCCTTTTCTCGGAGGGGGGAAATGGGAAATTGGGGCCCAAGAGCGCCGAAACCCCAATCTTGCGGCCATGGCAAATGCGCAGAATCCCATGCTGGCGGTAACTGGGTGGGTGGGCGACGCCGCCGCCGCTCCAGGGGCCAAGGGCTCACGATGCTCAGGTCCAGTCGGTACGTATCGCTGAGATCTGGAGGGCATTTCCACAGAACACGGAGATCTTACCAATGAGAGGCCGTCCTGGGGGTGGAGGCAAGACTGAGAATGGCTTCACTTGTCGCGGCCAAAATGGACGTCCAAGTCGTCTTTTGGGGTCCGTGCTTCTGTCCCCTGGGATACGTACCCGTCCATAGCAAGGAAGTGGAGGGTAAACGGACGGCACTGACGGTCAGCAGCAAGACACGGATCCACACTCGCAAACGACCACACCCGGGGTCCGGCCGACGACTGAGGCGCACCGGCCAATGACGTCTGCTCCACCCGCCGATCTTTGACGACAAGTCTTGCTTGGCTACTGCTTCTTGGCCGCACCGTTGCCAACCCTCTCTCTCTTTTGCTGCTGTTGCTTGTCTCTCTCGCCGGCCTTTCTGTGTGAGGCGGCGCACACTCACCCCAATCTACTCTACACCTGCGCTAGACGAGAAATGGCTACTCTCCGCTGCTTGCTCGCCTCCACTGTCTCGTTCCTTGTCATGTCAAACCACTGACTGCCAGTGTCTCTGGTCAAGTGCCAGTAGCGCGTGTCTCGTCTTGTCGTTGACCACCTTGATTCTTCTTTCTTGCTGGCCGCCTGCTTTCTTGCTTGTGACCGCTGGCCCCGTCCGCCGTAGCGTTGCTTGCGGATGCTTCTTTTATTGCACTTGCTTTCGGGTTTTTTTTAATGGGATTCCCCCGTACCATTCTGCGCTTCCCCTGGCGGGCGAGGTACAAGCGAGAACCCACACCTCCCGTCGAGGGTGGTGTTGGTGGTGGCCTCGGCGGAAGGTTTCAAGCTTTCGATAATTCACTTCTTAATCCGCCATGGGATGGGCAAATCAAGGGTCCAACACATGCGTGCCGGCGGAATCTCGTGAGGGGCACGATACCACGACAACACAAGACACGATAATCCCTATCGCTTGCGTCCTGTCTCTGTTGCCATCTTTCACAGGTGGGTGGGACCTGCCGCCGCCGCCCGGTCCATCCCCGTCTGGGAAATCCATCCTGCCTCTCAGGGTCCTATTCAGAGACGTAGAGAAGAGCTGCAAATGTGATTGCCCATCTTCGTTGCCTCAAACTCTCTCCCCGAGCGAAAGAAAGGCCCCTCACGGGCACGAAGCTCAACAGCTCACCCCCAAAAAGAGGAGAGATGTGGCCAATAATGACATGGCTTGTGACTTCAGTCTGGACACAGGATCAGCAGGGTCTTTCCGTTCTTGAACCCGGCGGCGCCTCAAGCACACCTTTCTGCGTTCCCGCGCTACGGCACCCTGTGCTGCTGTTTTGTATCAACGTACAGAGAGCACCGCTCACTGCATCATCCAGCCCTGTAGTACCCGTGGCGAGGAGGGGGGAGGAATGAAGAGAGCATTTGCTCGCCTAGCTGGCCCTTCCGCCATACGGACCACGAACCCCCCGGCTACCAGTTACGCCATATCGTGCAGACCTCAGCCCGGGGGGTCACCAGTAACACTAAGATGCCCATCAATCACCGCCGATCCCTTGCGAATTGGGATAAGGCGGGATATGCAGCAGCAGCCTGCGCGGATGGGAGCGCTAGCGACGGAGGATGAGGGGAGAGGGAAAGGAACTGACGGTCGGTCTCATGTCTCCCCAGCGTCTGTCTCTGCGCCTCTGCCTCTCAGACCCCCCCGCCGCCGTCGCCGCCCCCCGAGCCCCAAAAGGGGGGGGGGGGGGTGGTAAGGTGAGGTCAGGGTAGGAGGGGTGCAGCACCTAGGGGGGTGCCGAAAGGTCCCAGTCCCGCTAGTGACGGACCCTGTGTTTTGCCTGACGGGTTTGCGTTGCTCTGCTTGCTCACCTCACACCAAGCCTGCGCTACCGCACCCACGCAACCCCATCCTGCCCAACTTTTCCCTTCCTTACGTCTGTGTTCACCTCTTCTCCACGACAAGGCTTGCCGCTGCCGTGTGCCTGGCCTGCGCGACCCTTTCGCCCCTCTTATTTTCATTTATAAACCCAGGGCCATTCCTGCCTCCTACCGTTTTCCGTCTCCCGTTTCATCAGCATCAGCTTAGAATTACCAAACCAAGCCCGCACCGTCAAACCAACAACCACTTCTCTATCAATTTATATCAAAGCTACAAATCAAAGCTCACATACAACTCTCAACTACACATCTCTCATATACAACCCCTCGGTCAATACAACTTGACCAACTCACCAAACCAACACCAATATTTTCAAACGTCTTCATGAGCCCTTCCACCATGCCCGCCCGCCAGGACGCCTACTCCGTCTCCATCCCCATCTCTCCCCCTCCCCCGAGCGATCTGTCAACCTACATGCGCTCGATGCACCAACACACCAAGCGCCAGATGGAGGCTGCGAACCGCTCATCGTCGCGGAGATCGGGTGGCCGCACTTCCTACCCCGGCCACTCCAACGGTCACTCTAGCCCCGACTACAGCTCATAAATGGGTCTTTAATTACGCGTTATACAACAGTCGGCCCTTTGAGGTTGACGCTTCATGCCTTGCCCTGGCTGTCACATGATTCCAAGGCATCGGCTCCGACATTTCAGAGAGCGAATGCGGCGAACTGAAGCAACTGGCACGAGGAGGATAAAACACGAGTTTGAGGCGTACGATTTGCGACCGGTACAACTGTTACGGTCAACACCCGCAACGAAGCATTGGAATGGCGCGAAATATATGTTTTTGATTGTTCATGTTTTTTTATTTACAGCCAAGCCGAGATTTGGTTCTGGTTTTCGCAAGGCGTTGGGGACAATATATGGGCAGATCAATACTGTCTATGATTTTACGAATAAATGAAACTTTCAATCGTTACTACCAACAATGGCACTGTCTTGCAACCGTGATTGTGATATGTATAATCGCGAATATTTCAATGCCATTTCTCTAGTCAGCAGGTACTGTCGGTGCCATTGGTAATGTGGTTGATATGATGAATTATGTTGCCTGTCTACTTAGACCACACTAACGATATGCTCGGTAGTGTCATTGATTTTGCTTGTCCAATGCTGAATCTTAGTCGTCACCGTTTCACTACCTCACTTCTGACAATTAGTACCAAAAATTCCAGACAGGAACATTAGTCACAATCCTAGCCTTGCGACTAGTCGTACGTCCATCTAACCAACATCACAACAAACTATTTTCCCTAGCCTCGATTCCGAAGCTCAGTACAATCCCCGTCTCGATCGGCTCGTCCCCAAATCGCCCCCCTCCTTGCCCCCCATCTCCGCGTCACTCTCCCGAAAGCTCACATGCCACCAAAAAGCTTCACACACAAAATCAATCTTACAAGCTCACAAGCTCACAAGCTCACAAGCTTAAACAAAAATGACTGCGCTACGCCAAGCTGAGCACGCAGCATGAAGAAGCAGGGCGCCTATTACCGTAAAGATCCACAGTCCCTCAGTTCATAGACGGGGCGATTTAGAGTTCACCGTGCATAGATGCATACCCAGTGTCGTCAGGGGAGGAAGAAGAGGAGGGTGAGGTAGGGCGCCTTGCATAGCATTCATGGAATGTCACCGAAGGCGAAGGGTGCAAGCGAACGAAGGTCGAGAAGTGACGTCTAATTTCTCCAAACTTGACGTGCAGAGTCTATTCAGCCCATCCCCCACCGACGAACGGGCCTCGACCGTCCCCTCGGTCCGCACACCATTGCCTAACAATCATTACGCCGGAGTCCAAATGCCATAGGTCGCCTCGTCTGTGCGACGCCTCTCTGTTCCGAAACGCCATGCCCCCCAACTTTAATATTCCCAGATAATCAAACACCAACCATCCATGTGTGCGCCGGCCGCGCGATGACGTGCAGAAGCCTCAGCCTCGCCTGCAACATGACGGCAGCCTTCCAAATCTTGCATCAGCCGTACCCTCGTCTCACTCACACCAGCGAGGGTTTCTTCTTGATGCCCAACGCCGCAGAGTAGTCCTTCTTTTTCTTGACCGTCCTCTTGGCGGGAGGCGGAGGCGGCGGGGGCATCGACGAGGTATCCTTAGCCACAGTCTCGCTCTTCGCCGTTGACGAGGACGCAGACGAACCCGCCACCGGCTCCTCCACAACATCGTCCTCAATAATTTCCTCCCCAAGATCCGCAGCAGCGCGTTCCCTGGCAGCAGCGAACGCCTTCCTCGCAGCTTCGTCGTCCTCCCTCTCCCACCGCGCCTTCTCCTCGTCCTCGGGCCTGACGACATAGTCCGCAAAGTCGACGCCGTCCTTCTCGGACCGCTGGATGCGCGCGTTGCGCTGCCGAATCTCGTCCAACGCGTCGGCCGCGGCCATCTCCCTCCGCGCGTCCTCATTTTTGGCCTCCAGGTCGGCCATCGCATTGCGCTCCTCCTCGCCCGCGGCCTCGGCCTCCTCGCGCTCGAGTCTGTCCAGGCGCTCCTCGACGGATTCCTGTTCTTCCTCCTTGTTGCGCCAAGGCTCCATGTTCCGCACGGCGCCCTTGACCATCATGTAGCCTGCCGACTTGGGGTCGGTACGGAAAACGATCTCTGAGGAGCATCTGGTGCAACGGATCGAAAAGCGGTGTATTTGGATGCCCAGATAGCGTTCTTCCTGGTGCGTCTCTTTTCTGGAATTAAATTTACGACCTTTATAAATATATTCGCCGCAGGAGGTGCACTTCATCGAGTAGGGCGCCATTATTCTGACCGTCTGGCACTTGGGGCCCGTCGACTTGAGGCCACGCTTGCGGGTGATGTCCGCCGGGTTGAAATCCGGGGGATAGTACTTCTGGAGAACTTTTCGCTCGGACATGATAGGCGATTCGGTGTGTGTTGTGGTTGTGGTTGGCGCACTGTCGTGGGAGTCGCTGGTGAAGAGGTGTTGAAGATGTCGCGATAAAGCTGCCTGCACTTGCCCAAGCTAACTTCGATGGTTGATGGATGACAAAGGTGGGGCACGGACGGTACGTGAGACCCACCTTACAGACGGCCCTTGGAACTCCGGCGGATTAGAAATTCCGAAATACATTAACGGTTTCGCAACAACAGCCAGTTTCCGTTTTCTGAGCATTTTCAACGTTTCAGTCATGGACACTGCCGTCCGCGGCGCAAAGACATCTCAGAATTGAGCATCTTTCTGCTTCATATCACAAGCAATTAATAAGTCCGCAATTGTCCACGTCGCTTCATCTGGGTACTCTCTCACCTCGTAGGAGCTACCTCCGGTTTCCAGGGGACCAACCTGAACGCTAGCCAAAGTCAAACCCGCGCTGTCGGCGTCGTCCGGCGACAAGCCTCACCAATCTCCATCTGACTCCCGACTTTCCCTGTCCGCACGTGCAGAACCAAGGTCTACCGTCCATCGAACCTGATCACGCGCAGCAGAGCCCGAGCTTCTCGAACTTCCCGACATTCATGGAATTCCTTCTCCAACTCGGGCACCAACGCAACCCCCAACTCAAATGGTCGTCCATCGTCGACGGCCGCCGTGGGCTGATGAACAGGGCAGACATGGATATGCCCAGAAGACGAAGGAACTGAGGGGTCGACGTGACACCGTTTGGCCGCTGCAGAATGCGACACTGAATGGGCAGAAAAAGTTGAGGGCACAGGGGATGAAATTGTCGGATATGGCATCCTTGATCGTCCAGCCTCGACCCGAGGGTGCTCCACTGTCGATCTTGCTCGTTCCAAGGTTTGAGGACGGCTGGGGACCGAAAAGTTGGCAGCGTCGTTGATTCCGTCCCGCGAAAACAGGGGTCCATTGCATGCGCGTCTCAACACCGCTAGAGCAACGCGCAGGACAGCATCGTGAAAAAGCAAGACGATGGTACTCTGTTCCCGAATGGTCCGTGAAAAGGGGTCCTTGGACTAAGGTACGCCTCAACAGCCGGTTGGTCATGAATCACCACCCGTTGCATCGGGATGCTCGTACCACTCGCAAAGACCATAGTCTGCGGGTTCAAAACCGGAATCATCACGCAAGACCTATTGACCTTGTAGAGGCCGAGAGACACAGTTAAGCAGCCCTACTGCTCTCCGGTCGGTGGATATTTGCATCGTGGGATAAAGCGAGCACGACTGCTGGGCTCACCGAGCATCATCCCATCGCGTTTGACCGCTCACCCGCCATAAAGTGATCGTCGCTGCGCGATTCCAATAATTTCAGTCTCCTGCAGATGGATCCTGCAGCCACACAGTCTGGCGTTGGCCGAACGGTTCGACATCAGATGGGGAATCAAGGAATCCCACTGACCCCCAGCTCGCTCCTGGCTCCTTGTCAAACTTTAAAAGATATTGCGGGTCTACGGACCAAGTTCTCAGTCAGTCAGCCACGCCTTTCCTCCTTTCAAGCGCCCTCTTTCACGCCCACCTCCAGCATTTCGGCCAAGAGGTCCCATTTTGTTGCCGCCTCGTCGCTTGAAGCCCTGGCAACCCCCCTCAAACCCCCACAGATGAACCTCAAGTGCCTCTCGAAATCCATTTTAATCTCCCGCAGGCTCTCGAGGTAGCCCTTGCCCCTGTTAAGGGTGCCCCTTTGGGCCCTGTCCCCGAGACCCTCCGTTCCGTCATCGTCACTGTCTTCGGTGTAAACGACCGGTTTTCGCCGGCGAGGGCTCGCTTTCATCGGCGAGGACATGAGCGACAAGCGGGACAGCTCCTGCGCCTCCTCCGCCTCCTCGGCGGCACTGGCGCTTTGCGCGTCTTCTAGCTTCGCAGCCAAATCCATTATGTCCAACGTAGCACCCCGTATGGGATCCAATTTCCTGCCGAGACACGCCGCGTCAACAACCTGCTGCACGAAGGCTGCATGGACTCTGATCATGGCATCGACGTCATACGCGTCTCGTAGATTCCGCCGCAGCCGTTCTGTGTAAGGTGCTAATACCAATGTGACAAGGTATGTCTGGATGCAGTTGCAGAACCACATGAGCTTTGAGCGGAGAGAGTAGTACAGAGCCCTGTTGCCCCAGATCTCCCTGTGGGTTGCGAGTTCGTCTAGGATGCGGTTACGTTGCAGCAGACCGGCGGCACGTCGGATCTGCATTAGCAGAGTGAACACCGCCTGGTAATGGACTATCGTATCTGGGGTCACCACCAGCTGTACGGGCCAAGGCAATCGATATTGGAGAACGATCTCTGGCAATGCCTTCTGAACCTGGTCGCGAGCAGCGACGACGGACACTTTCTGACCTTCTTGGCGGACGTTGACGACAATACGAGTCGAATCCACGCGTGACATGAAGGCCTCCTGCGCCAGTCCGGTCAGGGAGTATCTATCATGCCAGTCAGGCCGAAGGGCGTCTAGCCTCGTAAAGATCCCTTTGCAAAATGTGTCTGCGGCAGATCCGTCGGCCATGAGATACAGATACGTCAGGGCCTCGATACCTGCCTCAAGCTTGCAGGAGTCGAACAAAGCCTGTTTCAACGTCTCGGATGTGGCGTGATACTTGCTTTGCATCCAAAGATTGAATGCGGATGTGAAGAGCTCAGGGAATGGCGCAAGTTCCAAGCCGGTTGGGCACACAGAGGCGAACGTGAGAGGTGGCTCTACTTCCGCCCACAAAGCCCGAACCGACTCGTACTTGCCGAGGTGTTTGAGGACGACAATGCTCTTGCCAGCCCGGAATATCTTGTCAACACTAGGCTGAAGAAAGCTGGGAGCGTGAAGGACACCGTCTGATGTTCTCCTGAGTTTGAACTGTTCTTGCCAGACCTGCCGAAGTGGGACTTGAGTGGATGACTCCGATACAAAGAAGATTTTGTCTCCTGTAATCAGCTGTCCCTCCGCCATCCATAGACGAATCGGCCGCAGATAAACTTGGAAACAGTTGAAGAATATTTGGCCTAGAAAGTCATATGTCGTGCTGCGACCGGACAACTGGGCGACGCCGATCTCGTCGTAAAGGAGCTCCAGGTAACGGAACGCGCCGCCGTTTGCCGGGTCGTAAAGCTGCCGAACGATTTCAGAGAGGGCTCTCAGGGGTTCAAGGTGAGGCCTGAGCTCTTCAAGAATGGCCGCCATGCTGACGACCGTATCTTCGCGCGGGACTGACAGACGCTGGTGAATATCAGATATTCTTGTGTCAAATGTTCGTAGGCTTGCGAGAACGTTGTCACGGAAGACCTGGAAAAGTGGTGCATTCTGGGCCTTCTTCGCAAACGTCCGTAACAGTGACATCTGGCGACCCGTTTCGGCGTATGCGTTTATCAATGCTTTGTAGGTATCCCATGTGATATTCGACATCTGGTAGGCAGGATCGGGAGTTCCGTCCTTCTGGAAAAGTGTCGTAGGGAGGCCTTGCAACATAAATAGCACCTCTCTTGTCGTTTGGAACTCGGTGACAGGAATCTTGTGCTGCCGACCAGAGGGCGCCTTTTCAACTTTCTGTCTCCACGCTTGACTTTCTTGCACTTCTTTGAGGGCAGCATCATCCGCGGATGCGATTTCAAAGTCCTCTGGCCTCCTGCCGACTACGACATCGGCACCAAACAGCGACGTATCATCGGTCTCGCTTGCGATATCTGATTTGGAGTCGATGTATTCGTCGGCCGATCCGTCGCTGTAGTCGATGGACTTCCATATATCGGGATCATCGTTCCAGCCATCCTCCTTGGCGATGTCCTCCCACCTGAGGGGCGGCTCAGCATCTCCATCTGGTTCTCGCAATACCTCTAGGTCGATCAATCGTGTTTTCTGTGTTGGTCGGTCGGCAAGCTCGAGAAGAAAGTGCAAAATATCTGGTGTCCATTTGGTGCGGTGCTCCTCCAGGGCATTTTTGCTTTCTCTAAACGCATCGGCCAAGCCTTCACGATGGTGGACCCGGAATCGCTCCTCGAGCCCTACAAGCTGGTTTTCGACATCGAATTGGTTGGTTCGCAGGAAGTTGTTGTACCTCAATGTGCGCAGCGATGATTCGCGCAAGAGATTGAACTTCTGCCGGCCGATCTGCTTGCCACGGTGTTAGCAGTGGACGGGCCGAGCTGCATTGCATTGCGTACAGCTTCAAGATGGGATGAACAGTCTCACACCTTGTCGGGCGTCGATGTGATGACCTCGACAAGCTCGTCCGTCAGAGCGGTGAGCTTGGCGAGAAAGGCCATGATCTGACTCCGTAAATAGACCGTCGACGGGTGTCGTCGGGGCTCAAATCATGGGAGCGCGAAGAAGCGCAAGCATGAATACAATTTGCTGGTGCTACCGGGAGACGCGTTCAGTGTTGAGTTGCTCGATGAGGACGCGCCGGTAGACGACACTGCAGTTCCATGCCCGGAAGGAGGGGGGCGGGGGTGTTGGGCCTCCTTATGGATGCAGTTACAGGGATTGGATAACGAAAGCACCCGCCATAGGCCGCATGCTGGACGCTAATTGACAAATTTCATGGGGTGACATCAGCCTCAACCAGCCAGCGACCGGGACAATTGCTGCAGCGCCCCTTTTCGAAATTTACGCGTAAGAAATCTGGCCTAGCCAACACCGATCAACACTTCTCCCTTTAACTCCAACGACGACCCTCAAAACGACGGCACGAGCCGCGACCGAGAATTTCCCACCAAAACGGACGACACGACTCGGCTCTTCCACTAGCCCTCCACAATCGCGCGAACCTTCTGCTGACGACGGTCCACCGACCAAGAGACGCGGCAGACATAGCCTCAAACCCTGTGTCCACGAGTTCGATTGCGACTTTGCATTCCACATTACGCCCAACATGGCGGTCGCGCGGCCAGTTCGAGCTCTGGCTCTAGCCGCCGTGATGCTCTGGTGCTTCTTCCTCTATCAGATCTTTGGCCCCGAGAGGCCGATAACGAAGCCTGTGCGCTACGATAACGGGCGAGACCCCAACCTAGATCGTGAGCTGCCTCTACTGCCCTTGGTTGCTCATTGGCGGCGCTAACCATTGTGACATCAAACAGCTACCGGCGAACCCTCGGGTGTACTAACGTATGCCTCCGACAAGTATGCCCCAGGCATTGCGGACTCTGCGCGCATCAACGCCACCCTGCTGGCGTTGGTCAGGAACGAGGAGCTGGACCAGATGATCGGGTCCATGGTGGACCTCGAGAGGACCTGGAACCACAAGTTCAACTACCCCTGGACCTTCTTCAACGAGGTCCCCTTCACGGATGAGTTCAAGAGGAGGACTCAGGCGGCCACCAAGGCCGAATGCAGATACGGTACGCTATTGCTGTTCGCCATGGTTCAGTGCTCGTTCTAACCGGCTTTTCGCAGAGCTCATTCCCAAGGAACACTGGGAGATGCCGTCGTGGATCAACAAGGATCTCTACGAGGAGTCTGTCAAGATCCTCAAGGAGAACGACATTCAGTACGCCGATAAGGTCTCGTACCACTCCATGTGCCGCTGGAACAGTGGCATGTTCTACAGACATCCCGCTCTGCAGCACACCAAGTACTACTGGCGTGTTGAGCCCAAGGTTCACTTCTTCTGCGACGTTGACTACGATGTCTTCCGTTACATGCAAGACAACAACAAGACCTATGGTTTCACCATCAACTTGTACGACGCCCCCAAGTCCATCCCGACGTTGTGGCCCGAGACTGTCAAGTTCCTCGCGCAACATCCCGAGTACATCCACGACAACAATGCCATGGCTTGGCTTACCGACAAGGCTGGTCGTCCCGAAAACAACATCGACGCTAACGGCTACTCAACCTGCCATTTCTGGAGTAACTTTGAGATTGCAGACATCGACTTTTGGCGCAGCCAGGCTTACGAGGACTATTTCAACCACCTGGACCGTGCCGGAGGTTTCTTCTACGAGCGATGGGGAGATGCTCCTGTGCACAGCATTGCCCTGGGTCTTTTCGAGGACAAGTCCAAGATCCACTGGTAAGTGACGCAACGACATGTATGCGACCGACCACAACTGACCCGCAATAGGTTCCGCGACATTGGGTACCAGCACATTCCCTTCTTTAACTGCCCCAACTCTCCCAAGTGCAAGGGCTGCGTCACCGGGCGGTTCACCGACGGCGAGGCTTGGCTGCACAAGGACGACTGCCGTCCGAACTGGTTCAAGTACGTCGGCATGGACTAATTGGCCCTCGCATAGGCCTGCTTCCTGTTCTGTACTTTTTTGGTTGGCAACAATTGGGGATTTGCTAGGGAGCATCTGGGTACTGACGGTGTTGGGCGTCTGCGGAACATCCATACGTGTGTAGAGTACCACGGGGTCAATGACGGATATGACCTTGCATGATTTTGAGACATTTTTGCTAGAAATTGGGGCTTCTAAATGAAAAGCCCTGTACAAAGAGCATCTCATTTCCATGATCTATAACTTTATAACGAGCCAAAAACAGTCGCGACGCCAGACGTGCCGCCGACACAGAACTGGTCTCCCCATCCGTCATCTCGCCAGGCCATGCAACTAATGACATTGCTCCTCTCCTTCTCCCTTCCGTCCTTCCCAAGCACTTTCTTTTTGGGTTCATAGCCTTCGGGCCATGGGACCTTGACTGTCGCGACAAGCTTGCCGGTCAACAAATCCCAGGTCCAAATCTTGCCCTCCCCGTTTAATCCTGCCGGCCCAGTACCGGCAGTCAACTCGTCTCCAGCTATCACATACTTCTCCTTCCCTCCGAGGACGCTCTGCACACGCAGCTCTTCGTTCTTCCATCCAGCATCCTCATAAGTCTTCAAGCAGCTACCGCTGTCCCGATCCATCAGCCGGATCTTGCTATCGAGCGAGCCCACCAGCATCGCCTTGCCATCGCGCGTGAGCTTCAAACTCGTGACACTCGCCCCCATAGTATCAGTAATGCACTTCCCCATCCTCACGTCGTAGCTCCTAACCCGCCCGTCAACGCTGCCCGCGACAATCTCTGCGTCTCTGACGACAAGCGCCGTGACGGAGTCCTTGGCCTCGTCCATCACCTGCACCGGCTTCGCAGAGTTGGATTTGCAGTCCCAGACCCGCACGCTGGTGTCGAAGCCCGCCGAGATGACAAGCGAGTCCCCGTCCCCGCCGAACGCGACGCAGTTGATGCGCGAGGAGTGGCCGTGGACGTTGCCGCCGAAGCGGCGCAGGGTCGTGGCGGATGCGACGTCCCACAGGAAGACGGCGCGGTCGCCGCCGCAGGAGGCGAAGCGCTCGTTGTCCGCCGCGACGGCTAGGTCAAGTACTTCATAGCCATGTGAGGCATAGCTCTGGATCATGCGGCCCTCGGGCACGCGAGGAGCGGTTCTGGTGGTGAGGTTGGAGGTGTAGCGGGGTTGGGCGTCCTGGGTTGCTGGGTTGTACAGGCGGATGGTGCGGTCTGCGGAGCCGGTGAGGATGTAGGTACCGGGAGACGAAGAGTATGTAACAGCATGGACGGGGCCTTGGTTTTGTGAGTCAGTAACTTGGCGACTTGAAAGATATGAGTGCGAAGGTATTCGCATCTCAAAGTCGTGTCCCGGGTTTGCGACTCACCATTCGAGCCCAGCAAGTGGGCGACAGGTCTGTCAGGAAATGACATCTTTAGCGGTCGGCAATACGCCCATTACGAGGGGGAAATAACTCCTGGCCAGCGATCTTTCATGACTCGAAAAAATGAAAGTCTTATCGCAGTTTTTTCTTACGCGCGCCCTTTCATGTAAGTTGTTAGTGGTCATGCTCGTTTGAAGAGGTAGATAGAGTGACCCTCTGGATCCTCGCTTTAGTGCATAAATGTATACGGTGAGATTGACTCTGTGAGACTCTACATCACCCCCACCAAAGTCAACGCGAGAAATTAATGAACGAGAGATTGAAGTGAGTGACGTGAGAGATGGAAATCCAAGCGTCTGATATCTGCGAAACTTCGTGCAAGAGGAAACCTCAGTGGGCGAATTTGGCGGGCACATTGTGCAAGCTTTCTAGCACAGATTTGCACCTGAATTTGCAACAATGGCCGGTTGGCCCAATGGCAAGGCGTCTGACTACGATTCCATCGTGCAATCAGGAGATTCTGGGTTCGACCCCCAGGCTGGTCAATTTTTTGCTTTTTTCATCTTCCTCTGTGAATAACAACTGCATGGGTGTTGATCCTTTTCTAACAACGTTTTAGTAAGAATGCCTATGTTTCTTGTGCTTGAGCGACTATTTCCCCTTGAGGCGCATTGGCACCTTGATCTAGTGATTGTCATCGTCGTTATGTCTAACACTGTCCTCGTGCCTTATACCTAACGTCGTTCTTGATGAAAGTAAACCGAAGTTACTGATCCATTATGAGTAGACAGTAAATAAAGTGGCATAGACTTAGGATAATCAGCCGGCATCTTTGTGGGTGGTTCTGCTGTTACTTCCCGCAGAGGAGGAAGTGCATGATTGACTTGCGCCGCGATGCCTCGAAGTGGATGGCGGAAGTTCTCTGACAACCTTTCCCACGATGGTCAGAATCCGTCAACTTTGACATGGTTTCAAGATCTTGCAGTGCCTCTGCGAAGCGAGACACGGCAAGCGAGACAGCTTCTGGATTGCCTGTGTATACGAGCCTGAAGCATCCTGGCACTGGTGACATGGACATCTTCAAACAGGTCAGCGGTATTCATCTCACGCAACAGGACAACTCACTTCTCCGGGGCTGAGAAAGACGCCAGCCTCATGAAGTAGGTGCCGACAAAGTTTCATCTCTCGACTACTGTGGTCGTCGCCTGCGAAATAGTCGAGCCATTTTGTCAACTTAACAAAGATGAAGACCCCACTATCGGCCTCCCAGAACGGAATTCTGTACTTGTCGAGGAGTTTGGCAGTGAAGTCGTACTGCTTCCCGAGCCTTTCGCGATAGACGGACACATACCGGTCGACTGCCTCCTCATTCTGCAGAAAGTGCATGAAAAAAGCGGCCGAAAAGCTCGTCACCCACGTGAAAAGCACCAGCCGTCTTACAGAACGCCAAAGGAGTTCGTTACGGGTGACGAGAAACCCGAGTCTTAGCCCGCCGCAGCCAAAGTCCTTGCTCGCGCCGTACATGCAGTGTATGTTTTCCGTAAACACCCCGTTTTCGGGGTCATCTGGGATGCTTAGCACAGATGTGAAGGGTGTAGCTGCCCGGTCATGCGGAGTGAAGGTAGACATCGCGTAAATCTCGTCGGATAACAGGTGCATCTTCCGCTGGCCGCAAAATCTGGCGATTTCGATGAGGGTGGCGCGTGGATACGTCCGTCCGCACGGGTTGCTTGGGTTGCACAAAAGGACGGCTTTGGGAGTGACGCGGCTCTTCTGGGCAGCAGAGTATGCTTCGCCTAAAGCCTTCGTAACTTTTGCAGAGTCCTTGGCCTCGAACTGGTCTTCGATGGTGTCGAGATCGACGTTGATGAGATTGACGCCTGTCCTGGCGCAGACATCATGAGGAAACATCATGTAAGTCGGAGTTATGACCATTATTCCCTCCCCTGGATTACACATGGCAAACGCCATCATGTCGATGAGTGAAGTGACGCCGTTCGTCACTATAATATCATCTGCGCTCAGAGCCCGAGCCGGGTCGAAGTGGCGGTTCATGAAACTACTGACGGCTTTCGAAAGGCCTGCAGATGTTAGACGTGAATCTGTGTGGTGAAATGCTTCTCACCTTTCGGTCCCATCACGTCTCCGTATTTCATAGCTAAGACCGAGTCAACTCTGTTGCGTACTCAGACATCTATCTCATGGCATACCTTCACTGAGACTATATGACTTTTCAAAGTTGGTCATTTCCTCCTCCAAAACGTCATTCATTAGGCTGTTGATAGCTCCGGAGAGGTCGATAAGACCGTCAGGACATGTCTCGGGGTCGTACTGTGGGAGTTTGCCCGCCTCATTTTCGAGATCGATAAAAGCCCCGGATTCAAGATTGGCGAGCGCCCGCGTAGACGGCTTGATGGCGTGTTGCTTCGATGCCATTTTCCACGGCCTTCAACTTGCCTTCACGTCTAATTCAGCGCGAGACAGAAAACTATCATCAGGGACCTAAGAAGGCAAGGTAGAGCCCCGCATCCCCCGAGTGCGATGCCGGGGCCCCGGCAGATAGTTTAGGCCTGCCTAATCGGGCAGTCCGTTGCGCAGCATCATAGAAGCAACTGCAATCACCACCATCTGGACATACTCCAATGATCGCAAAATACAAACTACCGATAATGGTGTATTTAACACGCAATTGTACGAGTCACCGTCAGGATTTAGACTTATGGGAATGATCCCGGGTGACTATTGACCAGGAACGTCGGGGATGCAAGAACATGGCAATGCAGGATAAACTCCAAATCAGCATATCCGCGCGCAGAAATTTCAAGAATCCCATGATGCCCATCAACACCAACCAGCCGTGCCGCGCAAGCCGGACAATGGAACTTTATCAACAACCGAAACATTCCAAAAGCCAAGACGACCCCTGAACCCTTGACCGTCCCGTCACCAGCCCACACGCGGCGAACCCTTCATGATCCAGACGGTACGTGGCGTACATGCAAGGGATGTCAACCGTCCTGCTGTGCACAGCGGAAATCCGATTGTTTGGGTCGTGCATTCCACCGCGAAAGCAGAATTTCTTCTCCCGCGTGAAGGCACCCGCGCCCAGGTGACGTGAGGATCACCAGATGCCGTCACAGGGCCCTTTCTCCCTTCAAACGTGTGCCCCCCAGGAGATGCAAGGGTCGAAGGGTCCTGGGATGATCAAGCCCTCCTGTCTCGGTGCAATTCGCTCGAGACATGCGCTATCGTGGTTCCTGATTCCATGGGGAAATGACTTCATTCATGCTTTTTGCCCCTCGCTGTTCCTGAACTCAATCGCACCCGCCCAACCTTACTACAGGCGATGTAAACTCAGAGAAGAGGGTTACAGAAGGTGGGAATAATTGCAGTCTTGAAAAATCAAAATTGCAGGGCCCCGCAAGAAACTGAATTGAGGCCGAAAGGTCGCTGGGTCGCTCACTCATACGCACGAAAGTGTGGGGCACTACCTGCTACGCTTGTTAGATCCCGCTTTGGCCTCAGCAATTATCAATCAGCACTGGCCCAGATCGTCTAGTTGGTTAGGATGATACGTTGTGGTCTCCATCACTCAGCGATACCGTGTTGACGGCGGTTCGAATCCGCCTCTGGGCAGTAGTCTTTTGCTTTTTGCTCCATTGGCATTGGATCAAGCCTTTCGGTCTGTTTTTTGTTTTGCCTGCATTGCCTGCACCGCCTTTAGTGCCAGTTGATGACGAGAATGGTGACAAAACCAATCGAGTGTTTGTAAAAGTTGTGTTCTTTAACGTCAACGATTTGGCATCCTCGTTCGATTCAACCTGCTGTTAAACGCCTCTCAGTGACCCATGGGTATCATAATTCTAAATACGAACAAACACAGACCGTACATTTCCACTTCCTCTGACCGAAATGACCTCCCCATTCACCTCCAACTCCGGCGCCTCATCCTCTTCGGGCGTTAAATCAGGCCAATCTCTCCACAACTCACATTTTGCAAGTCTAGTATGAGCTTTTCGCCGGACGAGCCTCACAACCCGGACAGCCTGCTCCAGATCGCCGACTTCGAACAGCAAAACCTTTGGCTTCAACCAATCCGCGACATCCAATAACCTCACGTAAAAGACATCGGCGTGGTCACAATCATCGTACACCGGCAACCCCGCCCCCGGCACGAGCGCCAGCTTGGGTTCGTATTTGCGCACCGAATACCCCATCTGCCCCCGCCCGTACGTCCACACGCTGCTCGATATATACGGCGGGTTCGAGACCAAGACGTCGCAGGGTGGAATCGTCCGCATCGCGGCGTCGTCAAAGACATCCTCCCGCCTAAAGGCGATACTCTTCCGGTCTGCGGGTGGCACTAACACGCCCCTGTCGACGTTGCGCTTCAGATTCTCCCTGGAGAGGTTGACAGCGACGTGCGAGACATCAATACCAATCACATCCATCGTTCCCTCTGCTTTCGAGAGGGCATCATACAGCCCCAGAGCAATACAACCCGTTCCCGTGCAAAAGTCAACGACTCTCATATCACCGCTCTGGTTCAACAGCAGCTCCCCGCCGCGGATCATCTCGCCGAGGTGCATGACATACGCCTCCGTCTCGGCGCGGGGGACGAGGACCCCCGGCCGACACCGAAGGTCCAGCCTGCCAAAGGGCTGCGAGCCGAGGACGTACTGCAGCGGCACCCCACGTCCTCGTTTCGCGCACAACCTCGCCACGCGACGACGGCCGACCTCTTCTTCTCTCTGCTGCTGCAGCCCATCCCCAGAAGGCACGCGGGGATTTGAAGTATCGCGGACGTGCTCCCTGATCCACCGCAGCTCCGTGACAGCCGAGTCAATGTCGCGGCACGCCGGAAGCAAGGTCCTGACGTGCGGGGATATGGCGCCCGCCTGGCGTATGAGTGAGGGCGGGAGACGAGGCATTGGACGGCCGGCAGCGGTGGTGGTGGTTTTGGTGGGTTAGACTCTGGCGTGAGTCATGTAGATCATGGTGTCACTTGTGGCTTGTACGTGGTAAGCTGACGTCGGCCTGGATGAATGGGATGAAAAGTCTGTTTGCTTGGGGGAGGACGAAGTGGTGGTGGTGATATCTGGCAATTGTTGCTGAGGTGGGAAGCTTTTAATTTTTCCCCCGCTGGAGGAGCTGTCGCTGTCGCAGCAGCGCGTGCTTCATTGGAGCTTGGGCCACCTAAGACACCACACCAACTGACTTACACGCCTGCGTCGGATGAGATGGGAGTCATTCGGATGTCATGATACGTCCAACTCTAAAGTGATGGGTTGTTTCATGTGGCAGTCGTAGGATGAACTTACCGATGATGTGCCTCGGAGGATCTCAAGAGTTCGGACTTGGCGGCATCGTCGCGTTCTCGGCCAGACAAAGGCATCGCCGAGGGGTAGTGCGCTATTGGGCGATGAGCCCACTCACTCATTGTTCTAACGGGAGTTTTTGATGATTGAGAACGGTAGTAGTATTGTATTCCAGCGACGAGGAAGCAAGATGGGTAATCGCAATCCAAAAGACAATGGATGGTGTACAGTGTTGTTATAAGGTCTCAGAACCTGATAAGGAAAATTGATGGGATATCATCCCACCACGAACTCCGAAAAAAAATAACAAGCAGAAAAAGTAGTCAGACACCATGAACCCAAGCCCAACAAACAAATCATACCTCCGTGACCGTGATATTCATAACGTTGTTCTTGTAGTCCTTGATGAAGCTCTCGTACCTTGGGTAGACCTTCTCGTCGTCGACCTCAAGGTGGTTTGTCTTTTGTTCATCTTCCTCTTCCTCCTCTTCATCATCTTCTCCTTCACCATCTACCTTTTCCTCGGCTTCTTCGGCTTCGTCATCTCCAGGGTCCTCATCACCGCTTTGATGCTTTTCCTCGTCGTCGGCGTCTTCATCACCATTGCCGTCAGCATTAGAGTCGACCTCGTCCCAAAAGTTTCCGTCTTCAAAGTAGTAATCGGCCCAGTCACCGTAGATCTCAATCTCCGGCTTCTGCTCCTGAGCTGACTCGACTTCTCTCATTGAACTCTTTGGCCGCGGCTCCGGCAGCCACGATTGAAACCTCGACACTGGCGCCCCCGTGTTGAGGATTGTCTCCTTGGACGACCGCCAGGAGTATTTCCGGGGCAAGGACTCCGGGCTCATCTGGTGGGCAATGTGATCCGACGGCGGAGGGGTGGTCGGGTCAGACACAGACCGCAGCCGGGGATCTGTGAACGGAGTTGCGGGACGGTCCTTCACCGGGGTCAAGAGCGGTGGAGAAGACGGGCTAGAGGGGCCGGCTGAGTCGTCGTCGACCATTGTTGGAGACGACACCTCTGCGGATGAGCGAAAGGTTCCCCGTGCAGGGCAGGGCGAGTCAACGTCTCTGGAGGAGAAGAGGGACTCGCTGTCGTCGGACCATCGAGAGGTTTGTGCTCGTGGAGTGTACAGACCCAGGCGAGATTGACTCCTGGAAAGGGTAGGTGGAGGAGATAGCGGTACCATGCGGACGGTCATCTTCGGCTCTGGCTCGACGTCCTCATCCGCTTCGACTTCATGTACATCGGCCTCTTCGCCATCGCTCACACTCGGCGAAGGCAAGTGTCCCGACCGCCTTGTCGCTGTTGTGGACTTCGTAGAGCTCCTCCCAACCTCAACCACTTTTGCCGGACCAGAAGAATTCGTCCTGGCAAGTCTTGCCTCCTCAAGGTGTACGCTCTCGACCCTCACACTCCGTAGACGCCTGGTCTCCTCCACTTCATCCGGGTATGGCCACATCTTGAGGCCATGCTTGACCCCGCCTCTCTTGTGCTCCTCCTGCCTCTGCAACGACATGAGAAACTGCATGCACTGCTCATCATTTGGAATCGCTGTCCTGGAAACAGGCCTCTCTGGCCGGTCCGGTGTATGGATGATCTGGAATGAAGATTCATCCATGCTGTCTTGCCTCCTAGGAGAGCGTGGTGACGTTGAGCTGTCTGGGGATTTTGGAGACTTCGGTGATTTTGGTGACTGCATGAAGCTCTTGATTTTGAGGTTTTTCAGGTACGGCGACAGCTGCGCCGTCCAGTTCGATTTTCTTCCGTGCCTTGCGTGGTCCTTCATGTTGACTGTTTGCGGGATTGTCCAAGACGTGGAAGGCAGCGCCGACGGCGGGGCCGCGTGTTTAAAGTCCATGGCATCAAAGGCCTTCTCGCAGGGCTGCAGGGAAAGAGAGGACCAGGAAAGTGAAAGTTCAGCTGCGTATGCACCGTCGAGGGCAACTTCTTTGTAAAGTCTGGAGAAAAAAAGCCATCATGGTTCCGTCGAGTGCAGCAGACAAAGAATGCATGGCCGAATGGCTTCTCATTTCAGCCAAAGACATCTAGGAATGTGGCGACTCCAGCAGAGTTTACCACCCCATTCCTTTGTCCGGATGATGATCCCAGGCCTAACCCGACAATCCAAAAAAATAACGACAAACTATGAACCGGCCCCCGCGTGTAGTCTGATCTTATCGATGTTATCCCTCGCAGGATGTGAGACAATCTTCCCCACCGTCATTACTATAGCCCAACTGTAACAGTCATATTATTACTCAGGACCAGGAGGACCGGAGGGAGCTCGTGGCACAGGACCTCGACATCCGAGAGGTACTGCACGCTCGCGACCTCATCCTGGCAGGTTCCCTCGGTGGGCACGGGTAGCGTCGAGAGTAACACAGCTGTATCCCTGCTGTTCTGCCGCATAAGCTCGTTGAGGATGACATGCTGTGCTCGGGATGGCAGGTCATTGAACGAAAGCGCGATGCCTTGTGTGGAGTACGTCGAGCCGTCGCCTTCGCCTTCTAGCCTGGAGTCTAGCCTGTAGCGCTCCACGAGCTCCGCCATGTTCATATGGGCGTCTCCATGCTCGGAGGATGCGGCGGAATCTTTGCGAGATCTCGGTTCCGCAAACGCAGTAGAAGGATCAAACTCTTCAGCCGTCGTCACCCTCATTTCAGGCACAGGGCGGCTGGAGAACCGGCCCGTGGAGGATTGCCTCGAAAATGCGGGCCTTTCCGCTCGCGGCGTCTCTTCTTCCGTTGTGTCCGCAAACATAATCGTTGGCCCGGACGTGCCCTCAACATCAATTCGCGTCTCGGGCACCGGTCGGCTCGAGAATCGCACGGCGGAGGATTGCCTGGACAGTGTTGGTCTGGCCGGGGTTGCCGTACCAGAAACGCTCACCGGCGGCAATTCAGGGTACGGATTGCCGCTTGACACCCGGAATCCACCCAGCGATCGAGCAGTCACGTTGCGATCCAGACCGGGTCGTTCAAGCGGAGTTGGAGGGGCCGACACGTTGTCACCGGCCGTGTGGCTTGGACCTGATTGACCTTCGACCCGAGCTTGTGCAACCATGGTGCCATAGGTCGAGCTTGGTACGGCACTTTTGCTGGACTTGCTGTTACCTCGCCTATGTTTGGATGGAGTGGTGAGGAGGTCATCGCTCTGGCTTCGTCCACGCTCCTTGCCAAGCAGTAAGGGTCTTGTTGGCGTCTCCGTATCATCTGCCTCATCCTCACTGTACTCGCTCCCTCCACGTTCGAACTCAGAGTCAGAGTCCAAGCAAGAGGGCTGCTGTTCCTGCTCGCTGAGCTCGCCGTCCGAGTTGGAATCATCCTCAAAGACCTCATCTCCCAGGTGAGACGTGTGAATTCCAACGCTGACGCCAAGCCGGGAAAGCTTCGCTACCGTAGGTCTTTTCGGTATTTC
The DNA here is from genome assembly GCF_026319265.1 of Colletotrichum chrysophilum. NCBI lineage: Eukaryota > Fungi > Ascomycota > Sordariomycetes > Glomerellales > Glomerellaceae > Colletotrichum > Colletotrichum chrysophilum. The sequence goes on along the minus strand of NW_026517288.1, from coordinate 458,204 downwards.
GCCGAAATGTACCATACTAGGCCGACGCCCACTTTCGATGTCCTCTAGTGGAATATGCGGATTGAACACGCCAGGACGCCCTGCTGTCGACTCGATGATATTCGCGAAAGATGTTAGTTCGTCGGTCGAGTCGAAATTCGGGGCACGTCCTCGCAGCCTCTGCAAATCGTCCCACCATTCCTCATCCCTGAGGACGTCGTGAACTAGAATCTGAGACTCAAGATCGCTAGATTGGCCATTGATGATGAGTTCGTAGGTGTTCAGCTGACCAGATGCCAGCCAGAATACCTTGACCTCAGCCTCAATTCTCAGCTTCTCCAGGAGAGCCTTGACTCGTGCTCTCTCTTCTTCCACTTCGCTCTCATATTCGACAAATACCATGATGCGGACATCATACACTTTGTTCCAAGTAGGCACGCTGTGAAGGATATAGCCGAGTTGGAGGATCAAGGTGTCTGCGACGTGTTAGCCTATTTACCAGAGATGAGGGCAATTGTCGTACATGTATCAAAGTTGGTGGTCAGAACGCTTTTTCCGTCCGACACAACCTCTGCGGACATTTGAATAGGCCAGAGATCAAGATATCTCTTCGTATTGCCCTTGTCCTTGCGCGGTGTCTCTAGCCTTTCGAAACCCTTTCCGATAGCGACATTGAGCTTATATCTCAAGGCAAGGTCTTCCAGCATTGTCATATAGCTGGTAACACTCAGCATGGATTCGGTTTTGATCACGTCCGTCGGAAGATGACCCTCTAATAGTCGCGCCGAGGTATCCCCACGTCTCCTTCGTACTGGCCTCTCTGCGGGTCGTGGTCTTGGTCGTGTGTCCTCGACGGTCGAGCTTGGAGCTTTCGGCACTGCTACCGACGGACGGGAGCTTCTGAGTTCATCCATGTTGTAGAAACCCATGACTGCAATGTTAGGACGCATGCCTCCTAGCCCGGCTGACAAGATCAAGTTTCGGATGCCCCAATTGAGCGTCGGAGACATGGTCAACTGTACGAACGCCTTGATCCGCGAGAACTCCGAGATGTACTTCGTCCATGCTGCCTGCTGTAGTCTTGCTTCGTGGACACCACTGCTGAAGTCATCTGTGACAATGACGTGACCAAGAATATACAACCCCCCTTTCTTCAAAGAGTTGCAGAACTGGATGAGCCTGGTTTGACTTCTGGGGTTGTTGATGAGCAGGATGATTTGCGGACGCCAAAATTTGATATGCTCCGGTCGTAGGCGTAGAAGATACTTCCTGACCTGGTGATAAATCAGGTTTTGCGATACGTCTCCCCATCTCTTCGGTGGACTGAGGTAGTGGATCAGCGAGAAGAGGAAAACAAGAAGACATATGGCAGTGGCAGCGTAAGTCTGGTCGATGAAGAACATGGCTGCCGCAGACATTATAGTACCAGCAAACGCTGCTTGCCAGCTGAAGAACTTGAAGGCGGGCCTGAAGTTAGGTGCTGATCCAATGCGGAGCAAGAAGCAAGCTAGATTCATGACGAGAAAGGTCATCTGCTGTGCATTAGCTATGGACCAGTGAGGCGGGGTGTAGCACTCACCTGATAACCCATAGAAATAAGAGTCGCAATCTGGTTGAGGTTGGCGAGCATGGAAACCTGAGCAAGACCGTACGTCAAGAGAATCGCGTAGATCGGTTCATCGGCCTTCTTCGTCCCTTGGCTTAACGGTATTAAACCCGGTAACAGCTTATCCCTCGCCAAAGCCTGCATCAGCTTCGCCGCACCTACAAGTCCCATGACAGCGGAGAAGAAGGTGACGGCGCACTCTCCTGCAAGAATCAAGGGCATCGACAGGCTGGTAACAGAGATGATGTTGGTGTTGTTAAGAAACGAGTTATGCGTCGTGGTGGCAGCCATGGAAAAAACTACGACCAAATACGCAATGAACGTAGTCATCATTGCCCAGAGTGTTCCTTTGGGAATGTCTTTGCTGGGATTTTGCAGATCTCCAGACATTGAAGCTCCCGCAAAGATCCCGGAAGTCGCTGGGAACAGAATGGCAAAGAGCTCCCGAAACGTCTCGAGGCCATTATAAGAGTCGCTCTTTGTGTGAGGGGCAAAATTGTCCACCAATGTCTCGAGGCTGAACCCAGTGAACCGGACTCCCAGATCGTCATCTCGGAAAGGAGCCTTGAACATGGCAGATATCGGGATGCTTATGATGGCAAGAGACAGAATGACTAGAAGTGCATTGCTGGCCTTGGCAAAAATGCCACTTCCAGCCAGGCCCAGCGCAGCACACAGCAGAAGTGCCAGTGTCTGGAGCAAGTGTGTTGCCCAGAAACCTTGGGGAAACAAATCCCCCGCGTTCAATTTGATGCAGTCAATTAGACCAACGACATTGAGGGCGGTGTTGAAGACTTGGGCAAGATAGAACAACACGCCAATGGAACCGCCGAACTCGGGACCAAGAGACCTCGAGATCACGTAGTAGGCACCTCCACCCTTCACCTCGCCATTTGAAGCTATCGCAGAGAGGGACAGTGTTGTCAGAAAGTCCACCAGATAGGCGGTGACCAGCAATCCTACGGATGGTGTTAGTCTGCGCTAATGTAAATGAGGGCGCCCGTGCTGGTGCCGACGAACCAAGCATGCCCAAAAGCCCTACTTGGCCAAGGATCCATCCAAATCTCAGAAACATCAGGATGCTGAAAATGTTGAGACAGACGGGGATGTAGACGCCGGAAACTACGCCCAGCTTGGGGCTCTTGCTGCTGGCTTGCTCCATGCTGGAGAGGCTCGGTCGTCTGTCACCTCCCATGGCGGAGGATACTGGTTGAAAAGGAGAGATGAGTGCGTTTGGTTGGTGGGATACATAAACCGAAGCTGGGCTCGAAAAGGAGAACGCGAACGCCACCTCCGCACTTTCTCTTTCTCCACGCCCAAACGGGGTTGGGGAGCAAGACGTTTCGATGAATGCGAGATCGATGAAGACGGAGATTCGATCGAAAGTAGTAGCACGCGGCAGGCAGGCGGATGTGGTCTTGTTATAGTTATAAGTCCCCGCCCATAAGTCACGCCAACAACATTGTGCTGCTGCCCAGTGTCCTGTCCTCGCTCAGAGCGTCCACAAAGTGCAGTGTGGTTGAACGATGGCTGGCGACGGTCTGGATATTGCGACCAGTAATAGAATTCCCTAGCAAAGACCGGCGGGCCGCACAGGCATCCAACTGGCCCGGCGCATGTCTCGCGTACTGCTTGTCGTCTCGTTTTCAGGGTTCACCGTTCTGCGTGCAAGGGATATCTGGGTCGATCCAATGCAAGCCTCTCCAATACCCCGCGTGCCGATTGGGAATTGCGATTGTGCTCCAATCCCTCCGGCCTGTCGCGCCCTGCTGTTGGAGATCCACACACACTCCCAAGACGAATGGCATGCAGCCGGTGCAGAACACGCAGAAGATGAGCCCGAACGTGGGAGATAAACGACGTCATCTGGCAGCGGAGTCCAGATCGGGCCGGAAAAGCATCGCTTTACGGCGGTGAGGTGGTGGGGGAACAGCGTGCTTGCGGCGCTTGAGGGACGAACTGACACCAGAATCGAGATGCGAGGTATCCGAATTCGCTGTGGCCGTCCAATATCAGGTAAAGTGCTTCAGGGTTGCGAGCTGCGTGATGGTGTGGTGAGGCGTGTTTCTACCGGTTTGTCCGAAGATGCTGTGCCTCTTTCCGCAGCACCAGCGTTCCGTCAAATAAACCACCGCCCATGCCATGCCATGCCGTCCTGTCGTTCCCGCAAACCGCGCGTCTGCCTCCGTGCCTTGCTAGTCTTCGCGGCCGTCGTTCGTGTTAGCCTCCGTCGTCCGGCATCTGGCTCGACATTCCATCTGATGCTAGCATGACCGCCAGGTTGGTGCTCCAAAATAGCAATGGCGGCCTGTCGGTTGACTCACGCGCATGACAGCGGCAAACCGGAGAATTCAGTGAGATGGACCACTGTCACCACACAAGATGGGCGGCGTGTATCCGTAGTGTAGTGGCTTATCTGCATGGGTAGGTAAGGTAGGGCAGCGTGTGCATGGGGTTTGACCAGCTTTCAGTGTGGCCGTGTGTGCTTCTGCGGTAGTTCCCTGACTCGATGGGGTTTCAATGTCAGAGGTGAAGGGTGCACGGGGTGCCAAAACCCCAAAGTACCGCTACATCCGCCGCACAATTGCAAAGAGCCGCCGAAGCTGGGGATGCTGGGCCGTTGTCGCGGGGCTCGACAGTCTTGTCTTCAAGGTCACGACCATCATTCAGCAGCGCCCGGTCTCAGGGCCAGGAATGAACGAACCCCCACTCTGTTCTTCTTTCTCACTGCAGCACTGGTGCGAGTGAGGCGAACTTTGGGTGGTGCTCGTGCAGCTCAGTTAATGGAGGCGGCGAGCCAATTATGGGGTCTCGCTTACTCAGTTGGCCAATTACCTAAGCCAAGGCAAGATAGTCGGTCCCGATAGAGCAGATAAGGTCGCCTGGCAAAGCTGCACCTGATGTTTTTAGCAGCTGAGCAGCCCTGGTTTCCCAGTCCCGTCCTCGGCTTGCCCAAGTTCGAGGACTCGAGGCATCAGAGACGCCGGTCCGCCACCTTTCCCCATGAAAAGATTTCGTAAGGCTTTAACATGACCGGGGCGGAGGATGTCCGTCCGACTTCACACAAAACAAGACACATGTCCTCGACGACTACGGATACCGACCCAGTCAGCAACATGCTGAATCATGGGAGCCAAACCCGTCCGTCGCCTGAGTGATGGAGGCAGGTAAGGTATGTGTGGTGGTGGCTGGTGCTCTCTGTTGCGTTGCAGGTCCCGTCCCAGGCGACAAGATTGACGTACCGATACGACCCAGGTGCCTGCTCAGGTGCGGATAGCACAGGTTCAGTGCCCTCGTCTCGGTGGGAAAAACACCCCGAGAGAGACCTAGCCCCTGGCTTGCTCCCGGGTTTCGGCAAGACAACGCAGCACCTCCCACAGCACAGGGCACTTACATGGTACAGAGCCGCTGACACCGCTATCAAAGGCACCTGGCAAGTTAAGGTACAGCACTGGACCCCCGTATCCGACGCTATCGGCGCGACTGCGAGGCGTGAGCCACAACCTCCAGACCTGCCAGATTAGGTCACCCGACCCGCATGGGAAGCCGCGGGTCCTTATCACGGGTTCCTACCTAGCAGCAACAGCTTCGACCGCACATCCTCCTAGCCGTGCGCTTCAATTGATCTCGTCAGCTGTCTTACAACTGCGCCCAGGTAAACCTCTTCCCGTACTTCAACTGCTCCACCTCCTCGACCTCCTCTAGCTTCTGTACCTGCCTTCCCTCCGTCTCAACTTTGCTCTCCCATGACGCCTTGTTGCTAACTTTGTCTGTGTGTTGACCCAGATCCGAGTCTGCGACGGCCTTGCTTGGGTGCTACCGATATAGCCAATACCAGCATTCGATAACCCCCGAACGGCCTCATCAAACAGCAAAATGGCGTCTCCTTCGAGAGACCCTTTCTCCATCCCAAGGGCCGACTCACCGTCCCGCCAGTACGGCGCTTCTCTTCCTCGAGCAGATGCCACCGCTCGTCTGGCGTCGCCCGTGCCTTCGGCTCAGTATGGCACTCCCCAAACAAATCGCATCCCCGGCCAGGCCAACAGAGGAGGCGAGAACGGTGACACGGGTAGCCTCACCCCGTTGGCTGGAGCTGCCGGTTCGAGCGTCCAAGGTCCTGGCGTCTCAGCTCTCGCTGCAGCGCTTTCCAACTCTCTAGGAACCTCTCCTCCAAGACACGGCACACCACCAGTACGCTCTGGTACTCCTCCTCCCAGACCTCTCTCTCCTGCCGCTGCTGGTGCCCAGCTATCAAGCACTCCCATGACGAACTACGGCTCGTTCGACTCCCGCTCGCGAGGTGCCGCTACTGGCGCCTACGAAGACCCCGAGGTCGTCAAGAGGCACCTGGTTCAACCCTCGGACGCCCCGTCAGAGGAGTCGAGCATGCGAGATGGCGTCAAAGGCAAGCAGACAGCGGATGACAACGAGACTGGACTGAACGAGGACGAATTCTCGAGTTTGCAGCTGCAAGGCGGAGATGTAACGCGAGGCATTTACAAGTGGACCGAAGATGCGGAAGCTCGAGGCAAGGTGCAGCGCAGCAAGAGCTTTAGCGTCTCCAGGCCAGACCCCGAGACGGACATTCTTGACATTAATGCTATTAAGGTTCCGGGTGGTTTCCGCCGCAACTATCTGCGCCGGGCGGCCAGAAGTCCCTCCACGATTCGAGACGGCGGCGAGCGCGGCGAGCCCAGCAATGGCGGTGCTCAGCCTCGTTTACTCACTTCAAGCTTCCTCGAGTTCCTTACTATCTACGGTCACTTTGCTGGCGAGGAGCTTGAGGAAGATGACGAGGCTCTGAAGCCAGGCGAATACTTTTCCTCCGGTGGAGAGGACGATCTCTACGACAGCGACGAAGGCAGCGATGACGATCGGGAACCGATGGAAGACAGTGCGCTTCTGACGCCGTCGCGCCATAAGAGGAGAAGAAGGCAGCGTGGAGGCAGTGGCAAGAATAGCCCGATGAGCGCCGCGCTGCTCTTGCTGAAGTCCTTCGTGGGAACTGGTGTGCTCTTCTTGCCAAGAGCCTACCTGAACGGTGGCATGCACTTCAGCAACCTCGTGTTGCTAGGTGTCGCTGCGCTGAGCTACTACTGTTTCGTTCTGCTGGTTACTACCCGTCTCAAGGTAGAAGGTTCTTTCGGTGACTTGGGAGGCATTCTGTACGGCAAGTGGATGAGGGGTATCATCCTCTTTTCCATTGTCATCAGTCAGATTGGATTTGTGGCCGCATACATGGTTTTCACCTCAGAAAATCTACAAGCCTTCCTCTTGGCAGTCTCTGACTGTAAGACCAACGTCGGCGTCAAGTGGTTGATCCTGCTGCAGGTGCTCGTGTTCCTGCCCTTCTCGCTGCTTCGAGACATCGAAAAGCTGAGTTTCACTGCCTTGATTGCGGACGCATTCATCCTACTTGGCCTGGCCTATCTTCTGTACTACGACATCTTCACCCTGAGCACGAAGGGACTGGCGGACATCATCATGTTCAACCGCAACGACTGGACTTTGTTCATCGGCACCGCCATTTTCACATTCGAAGGAATCGGCCTTATCATCCCCATTCAGGAGTCGATGAAGAACCCCAGCAAGTTCCCTCGCGTCATGTTCGCGGTCATGATCATCATTTCTGTTCTCTTCATCGGTATGGGTGCGATTTCCTACGCCGCGTACGGATCCAAGACGGAGACGGTCGTTCTCCTGAACTTGCCCCAGGACAGCAAGCTCGTCAACAGTGTTCAATTCCTGTACTCTGTTGCCATCATGCTGTCCATCCCCTTGCAGCTGTTCCCTGCCATCAAGATCACCGAGAACGCTCTTTTCACCAAGAGCGGCAAGTATAACCCGTACATCAAGTGGCAGAAGAACCTGTACCGTTTCTTCTTTGTCTTCCTGTGCGCTTTCATTGCGTGGGGTGGTGCGGATGACTTGGACAAGTTTGTTGCTCTTGTTGGCAACTTTGCTTGTATCCCGCTTGTTTACATCTACCCAGTAAGTCTTGACCCCAATCATCGTTCATGTGATTCCAATCTAACTCTGTACAGCCTTTGCTGCACTACAAGGCAGTTGCTAGAAATAGATGGTGGAAGATTTCCGACATCTGTCTCTGCATCTTCGGTGTCGTGGCCATGGCTTATACTACCGCTATCACCGTTTACAGCTGGGCCAACGGCGATTCCGACCCTGGCAATCCCGGATACTGCGATAGAAGGTAGATCGACCACGAGAGGGTTGTGGAGATTAGGCGGTTAGAAGATGGATATGCTACCGCATTTTGTTATCATGAACTGCTGTCTCAAAAGCGTTGGGTAGTCATTGCATGGTTTCCAGCGGGTTCGTTTAGGAGAGCTTAGGCAGCATTTGGTTGGTCGGTATTGAGTATGGGCTCCGTAAATAGACTGTTCCGAGATCAGAGGGCTCGTCGCCATGTTCATAGTTATGTATCTGTACGCCTTAGCAGAGTTAAGAATCGAGTAAACGTTTTCTATTGTCTGAAATTTAGCTGCTTCGTTGGACTCTTCATATTGGAAGGCTCATGTTTGGTTGTTCATCTGAGCTGGCGCACCGCCACATATTTGCCTGTGGCGCAGTCATTATCAGCGATCCACTTTTTGCTTCTGGGAGGCAGGCACTCAAGGCGGCAGCAGCCGCGGCCAACCGTAAGTGATCACTTCCTTCCAGCAGCATCTCATCCATCCAGGTCGATCTCAAGAACATCATCCTTGTGAACAAGTCGAGTAAGATCCGAATATTCCCACATCACGAATCAGAATCTGACCCAATTCACAGGTTCGTCGAGGTCCTCCAACTTCGAGTTTTTCTGACCGCCATACGCCTCGGCTCGAGTCTTGCCTGCCCAAATCCAGCACTACCGTCTTTGAAACTAGCATCTCGCCAAGATGAACGCCCCCGATCGGTGAGTGATGAGTTCGACGTCTTTCGATGTCGTTTGATGTTGTTAAAGGCTTTTGAATGTTGAATCGAGGTCCGAGGGCTGCTGGACTATCACATTGCGATGTCTTTTATGAGCTTACTGTGCTCATCCTCAATGGCTTTCCTGCGTTCTCTGATGTGGCTGATGCAACGCTCTTTTCACCTTGTTCTTTTCCGACGCACATGCCTACAAGCATCCGCCCCGGTTCCATGGCCACCATCTCCATGCTAGGCCACTATCTTGTCATTGAGCTCGAATGATACTGAGCTGGCCATCAATCCGCCCCTTCATCTCAATATGCCTCTCATTTTATATGGAATAGAGGATATGAAAAGCTAATAATGCGACAGTTTCGAGCTCTTCCTCCTTGCCGATGGCGAGAAGAAGATCGAGGAAAAGGTCTTCTCCGGTATGCGGCTATTCACTGCTTCCTTTGCTTTTACTCGGGCTCACAATCCTCAGGAATGTCCAACACCTCCGACTTCATCCTGAAGAAGGAAGACCACACTCTCGGAAACCTCCTCTCTGAGCACCTCAAGCAGCACAAGAACGTCCTCATGGCCGGCTACAAGAGTAAGCCTCTACTCAGGCTACCGCCGTCTTGGGAGCACCCATGCTAATTTCGCCGCCAGTCTCTCATCCTAACGTGCCCGAGCTCTTTATCCGCGTCCAAACAGACGGCTCGATCCCCCCCAAGGAGGCGCTAGTCCAAGTCATCAAACGTCTCATGCAGGACTTTTCACACCTCAGTCGTGAATTCACACGAGAGTTCGAGCTGCGTCGTATGGTCGAGGCTGGACGGTCTGCAGCGCAGGGGCAGTAAGGCAACTTTTGTGTGAAAATAGCATTACATCTTCTCTGGGCGTTCTCGGGCGGACTTGGTCATAAAGAATGGAAATTGGGGGTTCTGATACCACACGTGTGCTGGTTTTAGTTTTCGCCAAGGACAGGCTCTCGATACGAGAAAAAGTTTGGTCATTGCGAATTACGTCGTTAACTACGCGAGATTCCCTCTCGTGAAGTTCGTTTGGTGTATGCCTACAGTGTCATTACTTCAGTTTTGACATGCAGCCCTTTACTCCTTCAAGTCAACCAAAGTCATGATTTTCCCTGCTCGGTCCTTGCGGCTGGTAGATCCGACACAGATTCTTGCCCAACCGTGACCATCGTTGCAGTCTTCCTGCACTTTTTCAAGAGCCGGGGGCTCGTATTCGTACTAATCCCTCCGTCGCTTTGCCTTTACGCGTTCACGGGACCCTCTCCACCAGGAATGAGCTGTGAACAGAGTCAGAAACGGCACACGTGCTAGAATAAGCAGATGAGAATATACCATGCAGATGTTGTTGCCGTTCAGGAGAATCTTGGGTAGCTTAGTGTGGTTTCCGGAGTAGTCGCTGGCATGGGGTTAGCATGGTCCACCACTCTTTTTGTTGAAATGGTTTACGAACAACTCAGTGACATCTTCCAGAACCATGTCTAATGACTCATTAGTATCGCAGGTCAAAGTAGAGTCGGATGACAGTATTTACTTACTGACGTAGTCATCGAAACCGAGCAGGGTACCACTGAATTCTGTCATGTTCGTGAGCATCTTGTGAGGTGAGGGGCGTCAGAGACTCCGTACCCTTGTCTCCCTTCATAACCACCCAGATTCTTGATCCGACACACTTGTCGATGAGTTCTGCCCGCATCAGCTTCCGGCTGTCGTAGTTTTGGACCCGTCGAACCCACCAAGAGGGAGAAGTTGAGACGCCATTTTTACGCCCTGTGGTTACCCGTGGTGATGACCTCGTGATGATATAGCTCGTTCAATCAGTTGCCAAGGTTTGGCAGGGATTATGGCCGTGGAATGGGTTGATATTCGTCTAGATATTGGGGTTCTTGTCAACCGCCGGATCTTCGAAGCTTGAGATGATCGTGGTGACCCGGAGGCGTGTGCTGCAAAGCTTGGGCGTGAGCCTATCCGCATCATGTGACTTTGTGTTTGACCGCGAGTGTGACTAAGCCGGGCCACGCGAGAAGCTCCAGCGGCCATTCAGCGTCGGGCGTGAATCAGAAGTTAATTGAACCCCTCCATCACCCACCACAACGCGTCTGCCTGCGGACCCGGATTCCTGATTAGCCGCGCCATGCCCGTTGGCAACCATGGCGCATCACCGTTGTTCCGGATGCGTTGTCCGGCAGGATTGAGAAGTATATCTAGACCATCTGGCCATAGGTTTCATTCTTTTACAACGCCTCTCCGGTCGCGGAATGGTTCTGTCGCGTATGTCAACCCCACAGCACCACGCAAGACCGGCACACTGACACTAGCTGCAGCCGCCCAAACTCGACCATGTATCCTTCGTCGTACGGCCGGCTTTGGCACCCCGGCCATGGCATCAACTTCAAGCCAGCAAGACCGGAAGAAGAAGCGCATCCGCGAGTCGACATGCTTCGCTCCTTGCACACGACCTCCGCAAACTCTTCGCAAAGCGCCGCGGCGGAAAGCAATGAGAGCGAGTACATTCTCTCCGAAGACAGCAGCGAGTCGATAACATCCGGCGACGATGATGTACCATTCTCAACGGCGCCCGAGTTCCAGCCTGAGTCTGATGCGGCTTCCACTACACTATCCGACGGCACCAACGACCCCGAAGCCCGCGTTCTGACAGATTTGAAGTTTCAAATACCCGAAGATGCATTCCTTGAGGCTCAGAACGCGCCTGATGGCTCGCCGGAGTCCTTTTACACTTATACGCTCTACCGGGGACCCTCCGACGAGGAGGGGGAGAAGAAGGTCAAGGTGCACTACTGCAAGAGCAAGCATACGATGGAGCGAGTTTGCCAGTACTTCTTGGAGGACAAGGTCCTTGGTTTCGACCTTGAGTGGTATCCTAGGGCGACCAGAAAATCAGGCCCGAGGCAGAATGTGTCTCTGATCCAGCTTGCCAACGAAACTCGGATCGCCTTGTTTCACGTTGCATTGTTTCCGGCCCAGGACGACCTCGTATCGCCAACCTTTATCAAGATCATGGGAGACCCTAGCGTGGCAAAGACAGGCGTGGCTATTAAAGGAGACTGTACTCGGCTAAATACGCATCTGGGAGTCCCTACCAGGGGTATATTCGAGCTCAGCCACCTTCACAAGCTCGTGAAGTACTCCAAAGAGGGCCAGTACGACCTCATCAACAAGAGGCTGGTGCCGCTTGCCGTGCAGGTCAAAGAACATCTCGGCCTGCCAATGTTCAAGGGGCAAGACGTCCGTTCGAGCGACTGGTCCAGGATCCTGAAGCCGGAGCAACTCATTTGTAAGCCCCTACTCTGCGAGTCGTAAAGTTAAGTTTCTCACGTTCACTAGATTCGGCCACAGATGCGTATGCTGGCTTCCAGCTCTACCATGAACTGGAGAGGAAAAGGGCCAGCCTTGATCCGACGCCCCCGAGGCCACATTTCGCCGAGCTTGTCCTGCCCATCCGACTCGCAGATGGAGCAGCCGTCGCAGCTGACGATATCGACGGTGCCGAGAAGAAGACAGACGGGAGCGTCTTCTTCCTGACTGAAGTCGAAGGCGAATCCATCGCCGAGAGCATCCAGAAGGCACCTGCAGTCACTCCCAAGCGGACACAGCAGAAGGATCCTCGAGTCGCCGCTGCAGAGGAGTGTATGGCAAGCTATAAAGCCTCGGCCGGACCGTTCCGCGCCACGGGGCCCGCGGTGCGATCGTACTTCATCTGGAGGGACAATGAGGACCTGGATCCAGAGGCCATCGCCAAGATTCTCCGCGAACCACCGCTACAAACGATGACGGTGGTGACTTACATCTTGGAAGCCATCAAGCTGCAGACGCTGCCGTTCGACAAGAAGCGTTTGCGAGAGGAGTGCTTGTCCAGGCTGTCCACTGACTCTGGCAAGGGAAGATACAAATCCTTGGTGCAGGAGGCGAGCGAACCTGATGCGTAGAAAGCATCATTGGCCCGACGCTGGGCCAAGGCTCGCGTCGGTGTAAATATGTTAGTGCCCTGGCGACGGGTGAAGATATGACGACGCTCATGAGCATTGGATGGAGACCAATAGAGATACCCACATCAGTAAAAGAATGCATTACGCTTACAAGTTTCATGCTATGTGTATTTGAATAAGACGAAGACGGTGACACGTTTTAAGCCAACCAATGCCATCCAAGGGGGCGGCATCATGTGTCTCTGTAACCAGGTCATATGCAGTGAAGCAGTCTGCCATGCAAAGGGCGAAAGAAATAACTCATGTGACTTAGTCATGCCAAACAGCTAATGTCGGGACGTTGTCTTTAACTGCCTGGGAGAAGCAGTCGTAACAGCAGAAACGTCACGGCCCCTCGGCGAGTGACCCTGTTAAGCCAGTCCATTTGCCTTGGACTACATATAAACCACCACAAATGCATGCATTATGGTTAACTCACAGACGGGGATGATGGCAAATGATGTTTATGTCTGGTTGGCAGTCTCACCACCTCACGGCTGATCGCCGGTGAGGCAAGAGCAGAACGACTGCTTGGACTGGAGGTGTCGGGCTACGAGAGCTTCATCGTCGATATCGCTCCTTGGGAGAATATTCCAAAGATTCGTAACGGACGGCACCGTTATTAAATGTGCCTACTTAGTCTGAATTCATACCATGGTTTCTCGCTCTTTGAGAGCATTGTATCATCGCAACGAGAACATTCACTGCTGACGTCTTGCTGTGACCATTGGACACACGGAACTACATTGTGTATTGGTGGATTTTCTCGCATAACGCTCATATATGAATATGCATATAGTCTCTGTTGTCTTATTCGACTTCCTACCCAGAGCGCTTGCTGGCCAACCCGGTCTGGATGCATACTGTAGGTAGGCCTTGTCTGAAAGCTTCCCAGATGGCTTTCCAGATGGCGTACATCAAGATATTTTCGCGCTGCAAAAAGCACTCCTAATCGGAGCATAGAAAACTGATATTGGATTGCCGCGCTAAACAATAACTCGTTCAGCGTCATGTTGACTCATGGCTACTACCTGTGTCATGGCAAGTGCAATCATAATCATAACAGGCTCATCGCGGAATACCGACATAGTCCAACCAGGGCCAAATCCTTCTCCATTCTCTGTCCTCATCGTTCTTTGAGTTTATTTGAGAGTTATTCCTTGGTGTCTACGTCTGTACACTCGTCGCCCCTATTTAAATCCCACTTCAGACTCAGTCGCACTTCCTTCGTTCCTGCTACCAGTTGTGCTCTCCTATCCAGGTGGAATTATGCACCCACTGGAAGGCGACTTTGGTCCCAAGCTGATGTCATAGACTGTGAATATGACGCTTTGAGAACATGTTTAGATCTCAAGCTAACGCCTCATGAGAAAAGGGGCAATGGAGTGACAAAAATCTCCGCGAATAGAGCGCCCGAAACATCGGTGCCATTAACCCTTCAAGGCTTCTCACCGGGATTGAAATCCGTTCTCGCAGATGGTCCTTTGAATTCTTGTTGTTTCTGTGGCTCGGCTTTGCTGTTTGGGTATTGCAACGTGAATACTGAACCACTCATCCAAAGTAGAGATGGATCGTGTTTGCAGAAATATCCAGGTTCAAGCTATCAATATCTTCAGTATGATTGTTCTACACAGAAATATGTACTGGAACTGAACGGCAAGGTGATCCTCGGGGGCCACTGGTTTATTGATAGTGCATCATCCTTTAAGTACTCAAAGGCCCAAGATACGCATTGTGATCACACACACATAGCCTTATTGGGCGGTTGAATTGAGCCCGTAACTTAGACCTCCGCTTCACTAGCATTAGGTGACTGCTCACGATGAAGAGGGTTGAGTGGGGGGTATACTCTAAGAGAGTGCTCAGGTAAACGATCCAGAATCTATGATATTTAAGGACAGAAACAAATCACTCCAGGATGTGCGAGCAAAGCAAACGATTCAAGATCATGATGATTTCTGTGCAGATATCTGGTTTGAAACAGATTGATAACAGGCTGAGCGATCTTCGTCGGTTCTGCAGGATTCCAATATCCACTGTGAACCAGCCATGATAGCGTTTATACATTCGCCCGTCATCTCTGTCAAGCTCTGAAGTCTTCAATCTGGGCTCGCGTCAACGCAGGATCCCATATTTCTATGGTCATGTAACACAACTTATTGTCAATATGAGTTGAATAAATTGTTTTTGAATAGTTCGGAGAACTTCTGAAATGCAAATTTGTGTTTGTTCTTGAGAACTAGATCATGTCTGAAAAGACACTCAATCCTTCTATTCGAGGTCCTGTCACAGAGCTTCAGATTCCTGAGGCGAGGTCGAAGTTGAAGCAAGCAACGTCACTCGCGATGAACGGCACAATCTAACGGTCTGTTTGCCCCAAAGCTTCAATAAGCTTGCCGTCAGACTTGGTCTCCCTGGGAACTGTAGCACCATGTTCATTGGTCCTCTCGGACTGTGATTATAAGCAACCATTCTAGAGGCTTAGCCGCTCGAGACTGAAGGTCAGTATTGCTCGTGGCTCACGAACAGGGGATGTTGTGTTGCCCAAGGAGACCTGGCCACCTTAAACGCGACCGTCTTGTCGCGTTGGCAACTCCTGGCAGCTAATCATTTCATCAACATCTCCCGAACGCGGGGTAATCGATCCAGTATAGAAGTCTCGGGAAATATTAACTGTCATAATCAATGCTCTCATTATGGCGGGGATGTGGCTGAGCTGCGAGCCTTTGGCTGGATTACACGACCCTTCTGTACTTGCCAGACGACGAGCTGATCAAGTTGTTAGACATGATCAGTCTCCAAAAGGTTAATTCTGTTGCCACAGATACATCACGAGTGCCACTGCGGCCTTTCTAAGCTTGATATCAAAGACGGGCAAGATCATAAGATGAAGAAATATACCAGGATCATCCACCAGCCACGGCTTGTCGCGTCGTGATGACGCGACCTTTGGGTCTCGTGATGGATATGAACGAACGGCATCGAATGAAGCCCATGTCGATGAGATGCATATTGTGAGGCAAGCTATTGCGACTAAGTCACACAGAGTGAATGTGACTGGTCAGAGCTCTATACGTGGTGGCGACGTGAGGCGAGGATCGGCGGTGACCGACATTGTCTAGGTTGCCTCAAATCCACCTTTACTGAAAATCATTTTGGCTTAGACGCTGACTTACCGCAGAGCCACAGAGGCCACGGGGCGGCCTTACCTGCAGCTGGCATCTAAGGCTGTCGGCAGTCTAATCGGCCTAGACGGGCACACTGGCTTCCGGATGCAACCCCGGAGACGGCGGACGGACCTCCGGGGATCCCATGAACCACGGCCACCACCCCGGATCCGTCACACCTTGCGAACCTTGTGGGTGAACGCCCTACATCACCGTCGCATAATGTGACGTCTTCCCGCGCGCGGTTGTCGTTCGTTCTTTTCGTCTGAAGATGTCCCAGTGAGGCTGACTGTATCGACCGTCTCAAAGACTCTGTATCAAGCTGAAGGAACGCCGGGCCCGCTTGGTCTTGATGCCAGGTCCGAGGGTTTTCTGCATGGCCGCTCGGCCGGCAGACGAAGCGCGGGGCGTTCTGTTCCACGCACCATTGACAGACTTCTCTGCAAGCAGAGTTTTTCTCGGTTGGATAGGCCAATCCGGCCCGCCGTACGCCATCGTCTGTGCGGAAAGAACGCAAGATTCACGGCTTGGCCGGGAAGATATCGAAACCTCGGGGACGTTCGAAAGAGGGAACCGCCAACCCGAGACCTGGGGCAGCTGAGTCTAAGGCTTGCTCTGCTTGCCCTGGATCCATGCCGAGCTGAAGCGCGGTGGGGCCGTTGCTGGACTGGAATACGATCCTGATCTATACGAAGTCCCGAGAAGCTTCTCTGCAGGTTAAATCAGCTTCACCGTCAACTTGTAGCCCATTAGCTGAGTGCTCATGTTCGAAAGGATGGGTTTCCGGAAAGCTGAAGTCACAGTGAGAGTGAGAATGGAAAGGCGCCATGTGGGGTTAAAAGTGACGCTCAAGCCACACTCAATTTTCACTGCAACACCGCCGGCTTCAGGCCAAAGAATTGAGATGAGCCGCTTTCGATGTGACGTTGCTGAAATTGTCTGAGAAAGCATGATAGCGACAAACATCGAGCTAGCATCTTTTCGATGCTAATCGTTGTCGGATTCGCATCCTGTCTGCGCCAACGGAACGGCAGCACCTGCGCCCAGCGCACCCCTCAAACTAAAACTCACTGAGAGTCTCACAACGCCGTCTCGCACATCAACACCAAAAACCTCACGATCAACAGCAAAAGACAACGCCCGAACAGCGTCGTGTTGATGTGACAAGAGAGGGATTCGAACCCTCGCCTATTTCTAGACTAGCACCTGAAGCTAGCGCCTTAGACCGCTCGGCCATCTTGCCGTGAATTGAAGGAAACACATCGTGTGGATCCTCAACTGGTGGTTGGTGAGAGCAGCGGCGAAGGTGGGACAAATACGGACCAGTTTTCGCACGCCGAATCGACGTCGCCTATCGTGCGGTGGGGTTCTTGCAAGAGTCAGATTGTGGGATATTGGGGGCGGAAAACTTGAACGACAGCTGGAGGAACCACCGCCGCTCATTAGTAAACCTGCTTCAGAAGGTTTACTTGCAATGCTGCCCCAACAACCCCTCTCGTTGGAACATGAAGATTGGATGACACGGATGACACTTCAGAATGGAAGGCGCCAAGTACGGCGGTCCTGGACGATAACGGGGACCAGGGCGCCTTTACGACATTACGGAGGTACCCGTATTATGGGTTCTAGCCGTTGCACTTCTAAGTTCCGCCAAATCATGGGGTAGAAACTCCAATAGCAACAGCTGAGAGAGAGAGCGCGAGAACGCACCAGAATCGGAGGGCTCAAGCGCTAAGCTGGAAACGGCTTGGAACGTGGCAGCGTGACCCATGCTACAACCGCCCAGGGAGGTGTGTTGGTGGTGGTGGGAAGGACGAACGATGACCGACTCAAGCGGAAAAGGCAAGCGTCCAGTCCATGTTAGCTGAGCACGCCGGGAGCGGAAGAGACAAGAAGAAGCAAAGGAGAATAGAGAAACCGCTAGCCAGTCAAACGGCGAAGAACGGCTGCCACACGAAACTGCCGCCGGCTTTTTTGTCTCCCATCGCAAAGCGCGCTAGCGCAGGCCTCCTTCACCATTGCATATGGTCCCCCTCTCAGACGAAGAGCTGCTAGACGACGGGACGTCGATCGAGATAGCGCGCGTGTTGCTGCTTCTGTGGCTGCTGGTCGCCGTGCGCAACGTCTGGGTGACGTCCACTTTGTCCGCCGGTGCTTGCAGATTGCTAGCGCCCTGCGGCTTTTGCAGCTCTGGTTGTGCAGGATACAGGATACCTCACACCTTCGGATGGGAGTGCGCGGGCGAGGTGAGGCGGAGCAGGGTTTCTGCAGCTTAAGTTTGGACGTCGGAGGAATTCTACGACAGACGTGAGGGGAGGCAGAAAAAAAAAAGAAGAGAGAGAAGCAATTTGGGGCGGCGCGGCACTATCTCTGGAGCCCTGCATGTTTCAACATGACATGGGGCAAGGTAATTAGGAACGAAGAGAAGCAGAGAAGAATCTCAGGGACCCCATCTTCCAATGTTGTTTCGGGCCGGGGTTGGTTTGCTTAATGAGGATGCGGAATGTTTCTCCCCTCGAGAGCAGGTCTGGAGATACGACCTAGATCGCCGGCTTCTACCGCACCTGTTGGTTCGTCATGTTCTTGGACGATCTGGTGCTTGTCCGAGACCAGTCTAGAGGATGCTCGGGGCTTGGACTAAGACGGATGACGACGGGCGACGCAGATGTCTTTGGCAGGCGCGGCAGCAGCTTTGATGATGGGAGACTCGAGATACGTAGCAGGCCGTAGAGCACATGAACCGTTATTTGCGGTAATCAGAGCTGGAGATGAGGGGAGTTGATGCAACCTAGGGGCTGGTGGAGGCGGCGTGAGCTTGTTGAAATGAAGGTGCGAGTGGTTGAGAGACGCAAGGCCCAGCTCCCTTAATTGTGGTTTATGCTTCCCTTGTCGTTGGATTGTTTGTCGACGCGGCCCAGACCGCATGCGATCCTGGTGACCTGATCCTTTTTCGGAGTCAGAATCCGTGCTGGGCTGCCCAGAGAGAGCGAGGTGAGGTGGGAGAATCTGGCTAAGATCTTCGATGAGAAGAAGAGGGACCCTCCCCTCCTGACTAGCACCTAGTACTATGCAGTAGGCTCCATCAGATGTTGCGGGCCAGAAAAGCAACGGTGAGGTTCCTGTGGCGCATTAGACGGCTACATGTCCCGCTGCGCGAGGTCGGCCTGGAGTTTGCCACGGACCATGCGTATCCCCTTAGCAGCGCCGGCTAATGGGCTCCTAGTCAGGGGTCTCGCTCACACTGAGGTGGATTGGATTTGCACAGACACGGCGCCGTTCCTGAGCCGCGACACCACCTTCGAGTCGTCCACGGGTCTCCTCTGGCTGCTGGTTGGCGGTTGGCTGTCTGAGTCTCGCCGTCTTCTCGGCGCGTCTTCTTTCGCGGGCATTCCTGTTGGACGGGGGGGGCCTGGCTGTCCCCTGTCCCCTATCCTCTGTGCCTACCCAGTGTGCCAGTACACCATGCTGTGAATGTCCCGCGGTCCCCGGCAGTTCTGCGGGAATGTAACTCTGCGTAGAGATCAGTATGATGAGATACATGGCAATCGCGCGAGTGGCCTCCCAGAAGGCGGTAAATTGAAAGCCCAATCCCATCGGCCGTCCGGTTCCCCCTTCCCGCGAGCATTTGAGCTCAGGGCGGAACAGCTGCGACTTCTGACTTCTCTGCACTGGCCAATGGATTTTGCAGCATGGAAGAGCGGCACCCACTTGAAATGCGAATCTCCGAGTCCCTCTTCTGCCAATTTACCAGATCGCCTCGCTGAGGTGCTGATGAAACCCGCCTCCTCTGCTGCAGTCCCCTATCAGATTGCCACTTGCCGTCATCGTGCCGCTGTTGCAGTGATACCTACTACCTGCTGGACCAAGGTGCCGTTCCTAGGTATTTGCAATAAGGAGGAGGTGTGCTGCAGGACGCTAGCGGGAGGCTTGATAACTTGATGGTGTATGCGTGTATGCAGCTATCTCTAGATTGGTCGTTGGTAAGGTAAGGTAGGTGCAGTACGGATACAGTACCAATGTATCTAGTTCTCTGGAGATCCAAGGCAGATGCAGGACAGGAGCTATTATCTATAGTCTATCTCGACATTGTTGTTGTTAAACACCACACGGGTTCTTTTCATCCTCGTCTTCTCTTCCTCCCTCATCCACCCCTCCCTCCGTCATTGCCTCGACTCATTCCACTCGTTGTGGCCGCATACCCGAATCACTCGCTCTCGACACCGAACTCACCGACCGACACTCGCTTGCCTCTACGTCGTCGCCCACTTGAGCCAGCGCATTGTTTGCCTCGCCCCTCGCTGTTTACGTCGTTGCTTCAGGCCAGGCTTGCTTTTGTAATCTCTGCTTGGCAAGGAAGGCACTGCACGCTTGTTTTATCTTTTATTCTTCTTCCTCATTGCACCGAGAAAGGAGAAACCAGGGGACCCCCCTTCTCTCCTAAACGGTTCTGAAAGGTCCACTACCTACGGTACAGCAGGCGGTCACCACACCCCTCTCTCGCTCGTTCCCAGCACACACTCACCCTCCACTCCCACTAACACCGGGGCCCCTTCTTTCCCCTGGAGTGCCACAAAGTCAGCTACCCGCCAGACCACCTCCTCATCCACAGCCCACAGTCCACACACACACGCACACCCTGGGCCGTCCTGTCCTGTCTCTCACAGTCTCCGTCCCTGCCTCTTTTTTCCTGCCGGCTGCCAGGTATTTTGCAAGGTAGCTTCCCACGCTACTGCGCCGTGCTGCACCCCCTTCCCTTTTTTTTTTTTACTTGGAAGAAGTCGGACTGGACTTGCACTGTGGGAAAGCGCGACTTCACTACGCCATCGTTCCCAACTCTAAAAATTCCACGCCCCGTCAGACATAAACACTCATTACAACCCTTCGCGGCCCGCCCCTGACTTGACCGCGCTGCGTCCAAAATCCATCTTGACGACCAGATTCACCCTCATCTCTCCCCGACAGTCTTTTGCCCTCGACAAGCTTCGGTGACAGGCGCGCCTTCTGCCCATTCACCTCATTGCGATCCGACGACCCTCATCCAGGACCCATTTTAGGGGGCCGCTGCAAGGACGCACTCAGACCGACGTCCTTCCTTTCCCGTTGACGAATCGGCCGCTACCCCCTAACTTCAACGCCAACGGCCAAAGGGGTAAATTCGACGACCGTTCAATTCTTTTTCCCCTTCCACAACAAGACAACCGCAACCGGCCGATCGCGTCTTTTCTTTCAATCCCGGATCAAGCTCATCTGTCTTGTCTACCTTCGGCCCGGGGCCTCATCGCCAATCATGGCGTCTTCGTACGTACAAATCCGTCGTCTTATTTGTCCAGTCCCATTTCAGGGACGCAAAAGGGGACCGAGACATTAACTTTGCGATTTGACAGTCTCGGTGCGGCTTTCCGCTCTCTCTGGCACGACCTTACCAGCTACGACCGACGTACGTCTCGATTCCCAATTAATCCTTTCCGTCTGCATTTCCACTGACGTTTTTGCAGACTCGACCGTTGACTCTCCCTACCGCACCGGTCGACACGTCCCTCTGAACCATCGCCAGAGCGGAATCCTCACCTCCGTCGCGACCGCCTCCGAATCCCGTGCCGATGTCTCCTCTCCCTACGGCGATGACAGCTACAACAGGCTCACCCGCGACAGCAGCTATCATGGCGGCCACATCCCTAATACCCCGACCAGCCCCAACCCGGCCGCGACGCCCTACTCTCCTGGCCTGAGATCCCAGTCGGCTCGCCGTTCAAGTCAGGCTGACGGCTTCGAGATGCAAAGCCCCGGCGATGTGCAGATGCAGTCTTTCCAGGACGGCGCACCCCCTCCCCCTCCCGTCTCCCACTCGTGGAAGAAGATTGATGCTTGGGCTGAGGAGCACTACCCTGAGCTCTTCGACCAGCTCTGCGAAGGCTGCACTGACAACGACCTCAACGAATTGGAGCACCAGCTGGACTGCTCCCTCCCCCTCGATGTGAGAGAATCGCTCATGATCCACGATGGTCAGGAGCGATTGGGTATGCCCACTGGTATCATCTTCGGCTCTATGCTGCTCGATTGTGAGGAAATGGTCCAGGAATGGGATCAGTGGCGCAAGGTCAACCAGGAGTTTCTCTCCGAGGCAGCGATCCGCAAGCCCGCCATGCCCTCCAAGGCTGCCCTTGGCAGCGAAAACGGCCAGCCCTCATCCTCCAGGACACCCGCCTCTCCTGCCGCCTCCAATAACCCTTCTTGGCGTCAGGACCTCATCGCCCGTCAGGATTGTGTTCCTCCCGGATCTGTGCAGCGATCGTACGCCCACCCCGCGTGGATTCCCCTTGTCCGTGACTGGGGCGGCAACAACCTCGCCGTGGATCTCGCACCTGGCCCCAACGGCAGATGGGGACAGATTGTTCTTTTCGGCCGCGACTACGACACCAAGTACGTTATTGCTCGGTCCTGGGCCCACTTCCTCGCAACTGTTGCGGACGATCTGAGCAGCGGCAAGTGGTTTGTGGACGATGAGACCAACGAGCTTAAGTTGCGCGAGTTCAAGGATGCGCGCGTTGAGCCTCCCTACTTTGGTATCCTGCGTTGGCGCATGGACCAGAAGTACGGTCGCCGAGCAGCAAAGCGCAAGTCGGTCGTGCCTCCCAACAGAGCTGGCTCGCCTGCTGGATCTGGCGCCAACTCCCCGTACTCAAGCCCCACGAATACCGAACCGAACGGCGAACAGCGCGGACGATCGATGCAACGATTGGGCGGAGCTTCACCTGTCGCCAGCCCCATCCGACCTGGCTACGGCAAGTCTAGTCCTCTCGCACGAGTGGCTGAAGAGACCCCTCTGCCTGACCTACAGACCAACGGCCTCAAGCCCACGAAGCTTGTTGAAGTCGAGACCCCGAGACCGAGCGAGGACACACCTAAGGGTTCCCGTGTGTCGCTACTGTCGCACGTCGAGACGACCGAGGCAAAGGATGGCATGGAGAATGAGGACCCCGAGGTCAAGGTGAACGGCACCACCAACGAGAAGGCGAATGGCAAGGCCAACGGCAAGCAGCCCGAGGTTACGGAGGAGCCGATGAAGGAGATCGAGATATAGATGGCGTGTAAAACTGGATACGACAGGACGACGATACGGTTTCCCCTATTCTCGGGGCCTTGTGACGCAACAGGGCTCGTCATACAGCAAAAATCGGCGTTTGGGGCGTCCGTGGCTCTAATCATCATGAGAGGACGTCTGCAGGGGTCATACAACATTGAAGACTTTTTTTCGAGCATCAGGGAACACGGCGGCTGGGCTTTTTGAAGTCTTTTTTTCTCTTACTTTTCTCACTTTTGACTGGGCTCTCTCTGGAAAGGGCCGAGACGGGATTACGCCGAGTGGTTATTTCTCCATTCTGAGTACTCTGCAGTCTATGGACATAGCTGCGTGGCATACGTACATTTGCACCAACCTGTTTACCCAGTTGATGGAGGTTTCTGACGGGCTCATTTCCTGACGGAGATGCGCAGCGATGATCTTACGCGCTGGCATTCACAGGCGTGCCAGTAATTGGTAGTGTACTATTAGGACCTTTTGTCTACTTTTTTATCTCGAGCGCTCCGAGGCATGGGCGTAGGAATAGTCCTCAATACAGGTCGGCTGTTGCAGCCTAAGCTATAAACTAGTCCCATTCCGTGGTCCAGCCGTGAAGAGGTAACAATAACAGCCAAGACGATGCACTGGGCCCGCTCAGCTAGCAAAAATGTTCGTATGGGATTCTGACGAGAGATCTACATGCGGATGCATCACATCTTTTCAGGGTGCAGACATGCCCCTCTTTCACCTCGTATTCCGTGCAACTGGGACCGATTCGTGTTTGCGGGGTGTATATGGGGTTCAGAAGGAGCCTAGAACACTTGGGAAGACCGGATCGCACCGATGGGATCTACAACCGGTATCCACGTTGAGTCTTCGTATTTGGTGTCTTGGATTGCAGTGAATGGGATTGTCTGTTTTGGGAAGTAGCTGAGGGCGCAAAGGTTCGCTGGGTGTTTCCGCATTCCCTAGGCAAACGCCCACTTCAATAACGGCATCACATACTTGACCGCAATCCGTGAAACAGCCTCATGATGGTTCTTGGCGCCTCCAGCTTAATTGCATATGCCCAGACAAATATCAATTGCTGCCCAGATGCCCAGACCTGCCAGCACGAGAATAGAAGCTTGGCTTGAAAGCAGCTCCAAAGTCATGTGATTCGATCCATATCACGTGATATAGCGGAAAAACTCCGGAAGAAGCAGCAGGAAGCAGGGACCAGGCAGTGGGACTGTGACGCCTCAGCTGTGCCGGATGAACGTCAAGGCGACCATCAATCGGGACCTTGGTCACTTCTCCCAGCCTTCAACATCGCCGACGGAACTGCACAACAATCGGGCGCAGACGAAACCTCCATCACACCGCACCGATCGCAACTCTCTGTGAGGTTGCTTTCATATAATTAATTACGACGACCGAACAATCCCCTTCGCCCCGAGTCGTTGGCGACCGCGATCGATCCCCGACCTATTCGAGCTACCCACCCATCCCGGACGACGCAATCATGGAGGAGGAGCGCCTCTGGAAGTTCCGCAAGCCGGAGTGGCTTAACAGCATCTGGGCGCGCAACTTGGGCGTCTACGGCGCCGGAGCTCTGGTGAGCCTTTCCCCCCTTCCTTGATTACCGATCCCTTCCCCAGCGACGCTGATGTAGCCAACCCGGCTGCGCTGCGTCCCAACTCGCATCCACCTTCCAGGACAACCCGACCGCTAACCTCCCTCCGCCTCTGCAGTTCTCCATCGCCTTCTACGTAATGCTCGACTCGGCGGTCTGGTCCAAGTCGGCCAAGAACGGCTCCGACACGCACATCACCTTTGTCGACTGGCTGCCCCTCATCTTCTCGTCGCTGGGCATGCTCATCATCAACAGCGTCGAGAAGGCGCGGCTGTCGGCGGACAGCTTCTCGTACAGCGGCAACGGCGTCGCGTGGAAGGCGCGCGTGGTGCTCTTCCTCGGCTTCGCGGCGCTGGCGGGCGGCATGGCGGGCGGCGTGACCGTCTTCGTGCTCAAGTTCGTCGTGCAGGACGTCGGGATGCCCGCGCTGGGCATGGGCATCGAGAATGTGGTGGCGAACGCGCTGGTCGGCCTGAGCAGCGTCGTGCTCTGGATCAGCCAGAACATGGAGGATGAGTATAGCTACAACCTTGCCCTGTGAGGAGGAGCCAACAGTTCCCGAGGGCTAATGTTTGTAGGGACGGCGGCGGCTGGGGACGTGTCCCGCAGGAGTCGTAACCTGGGGAAAGAGAGAGAAGATGAGAGAGAGAGCATGATGCTGTGTTTGTATGAGGTTATCAACGGGAGATTGCGTCGAACGGAGGCTGGCATGTGTAATTATAGCACTGGATACCGGGGCGCATGGGCTTCTCGCGGCATGGGAACTAGCTTGCATTTCTTATGTGACCCTTTTCCTTATCCCCCATCATTGAACCCCATTGGGGCGGAGATACGATGACGTTGTGACTGGACCAACGGGGCAGACATTTCGAAAGTTCTTGATTTTGGATTTGCAGTGCGCGGCTGTGATTTCCTCACCACAATGTCGACTGTATTGACAACCGACAGGCCCCGGAGGACGTCAGACTATGGATGCAGAGATACGTTGGGAGGGATCCCTTTCTGAGGGCTGGATGAGAGTTCCAAGAGCACAGAGGATGCGGCCACCGCGATACATGGAAAATTGCAGCTCCCGTTCAGGTGGGCAAACGAACGATGAGCACCACAGCTGGTCACATCATGTTGAGAAGCGTCATTGGCAGTAGTCAGCTGGTCGAAGCACCCATAAACATAAATATGGAGTAATTCTAGGTGAGAGCTATGCCACACCAAATTGCGATGATCGTCTCATGTAGGATCCATGGTGAAAGAGTGGCTATGTAATTCCGGGGCTCGAGATCATCGCTGCTCGACAGCCGCAAAACGAGATTTGTATTTCTGCTGCTGATTCGATTGCCGGATAATCTAACGACACAGACGCAGGTGAAGGGGTAGTAAGCAGGTATTATAGCATTATTTGGTGGATATCAGAGGGCGTCATCGCTATCACAATCTCATTAAAGAACGCCTGAGAAGGCTGGACATTGCCCCTTTGCGTTGTTTGAAGGCACCTTGACCCATCCGAACGCGGTGGAGGTAGTCCTATCTCTGCACCTTTTCCCAGCGTCCAGCATCAACGTGTTATATGCAAAAGTCAGGTTACTTTGAATAGACCAACCTTGATGGTACGTACATTTGAGGCCTCTAGAAAGTTCATGCTACCTCACCAACTCAATGGGGCACGAAGTCATCTATTTCGTGCATGCCAGCTGTTGTAGCCATCTGATATCGGGCCCTGAAACTCCTCGATCGATTAGCGTCGGTCAATGTTACCTGCCATGGCTCGGGCTGCTGACTGTCACTCGGTCTTTCTGGTTACCATGTATCCATCTCATTCCGCCAGGTCACTAAGTGCGCGGTTTCAGATTCGTACCTGCCACGCTCAGGAGACGCGGTTTCGTGGGAGCAAGCCAGCAACCCTTATTTATCCATATCAGTACATGCTGACAGACAGCCAAGCTATCGAGCCGGACGATTGCTGAAATTGTGTCGGGCTAGATAGTTGAAAAGTGTGCTCCAACATCTATTTATTTGCCTGAACTACAGCTGGTCAAAGATACTAGCTTAGGTGCGCGCCGCGAAGATGGCTCATTCAGATCTCGCTCTGCGCACTGAATGTAAACCACGTTGGTGCAAAGTGATGGGAATTTGGGACGCCGAGAGGATGGGTCTTGACGTATTGCAAACGCTGAACTTTCCATCGGAAGGGCAAGCTTTCGACACTGGTAATAGTTGAAAGTAATATATATTCATATGATCGTGACTACTCGAAGCTTTTACCAGCATAATGACATCGTGACGTGATAACTTGTGACTTTCCTCAAGCTACTGCAACGTCGTCGACTCTTACGAGACGAAAACTATTTATCGCCTCGGACAGGACGGCTTTGCCTGTAGAGCAAGTTGTAGTCCTCCACAGCATAATAATCAGCCCGATTAAACGCGTGAAAACAGAACCAGAGAATTCGAGATTTACGACTCATTCCATGACTACCGTCCGTCGGATTCTGGATGGATCTTGCTTCTCTGTTGTTCGTCTGGTCATTAGACAGAGAGCCTCGAGCGCATAAAACAGCAACTCAACCCTGACATTGGGTAGAGATGCCGCATTGCGTTAATTCAAGTCTCATCCTCGTTGCTGAAGCTACAAACTAACTCATAGTGTATTGTTATCAGAAGAATGTTCCCGCGATTCTTCTGATGGGTGCACAGCGTTATGGTGAGTGTTAAGTAGACCATGATGTTGTCTACCAAAAAGTCTTCCTAGATCGCCAGACAATATTCTTGAATGTCAGGGCTGACTTCTTTTGTCCTTAGGTCTTAATGTTCACCGACATGAGGATGGAAGAGACGACACGAAAGGTCATATGACAGCGCTTCTGCAACGATGGCACGCAGATCGGTCGTCTGCCGCCTTCCTAGTCTGGCCGAAAGTATTCAACTGGAATACAGAGAGACCAGATCAAGCTCATGAGCTGCTATGGGCTTTTCTAACGAAAACGGTGATATTACTCTTTATGAGTTGGCGTAGGTACGCAGCTGCGATCTTTAAACTGCCGCTCGGAAGCCCTACATCCTGTCCGGTCACCGAACGTCTTAGCTGGCGTCCTCTAATATATACGCCGCGGACTGACAAACGCATACCATATTCTCATCATGAACAATGCTGTGCATCAAATTTGCAAAGATCATTATGTATTATATTATCTTGACAGTAGCATTCTTACTACATCTGCACCCCGCAATCACCGGACCGAAATTGCAGGATTCAAGTCTCTCTTACAGTTTCCAGGTGGGAACATATTTTCTACTTTGAGCCCTCATTCTAAACCGGCACGTTCGCAGGACAAGTCCTGCAGTCATATTGCCCATGGGCAGCTCTATCATCCAGGTATTTATTCCTGAATACTTACAACAAGAAGACTGATTTGAGAATCGTGGCCCAGGACGTGTCAAAGGTACGACATGGCACCGCCACATTTGAATCAGTCTAGCCCCCTAGAGACAATTACTTGGCATCACAGGGATTTCATTTAGTTGGCTCTCTTTCTAGCTCAGGCGGCTACACAGTATCTCATTTTTCAAGACGTCCTGCGGACGACTGGGAGTCTAGCAGGATGTCATAGGTCTATAAAGAGTGAAGGAGCAGCATCGAAGGAGCAGTACACTGCACGAGTGTTGTTTGCGTCTTCATGAATTAGTTCTGCGGTATGTACTGCTTCTTACTCTCGCCATCGATGTCCGATTCAAAGATACTTTTGTTCACCCGTGACCACTCCGTTCTGTATCAACCTCAGTCTATTCAGACCAAACACTACGAGGGAAGGATCTTCCCCATAAGTGTTAACCCATTGGGCTCTTGCTTTCTGTCCAAGGCGATACCTCGACGTAATGCTAAAGGTCTAGCGAAACTTGATCACAAACAAATCTTTCATGGATATCCTGTGATTGGGAAGAACCCAATAATTGTCACAGAACACATCCATTTCATAGACCCACCTGCAGGTTCACGTCGTCTCCCTTTACACACAGCAAACCCCCACGCAAATCATCTCAAGACTTTGACAGCTCATTCCAATCCCTCATTGTTAACCTCGAGTCATCTCATAGAAAGCTACGCTACTCTCCCGCTTATCTCAACCTAAACACACAAAGTTCGACCATCTTTTAACAAGTCACACCCTGACCCGGAAGCTTCCCCCGTATCTCCCTACATTACCCCTGAATCCCAGTCGCAAAAAGCCTCATCGCAACTTCATATCCCCTAAAACGGGCAAAACTAGTAAGCATAGACACTCATCTATCCATTTCAAAACATCAACACGGCCCGGCCCGGCAAACCCCTGACACTTGCCAGCCTGGAACCACTCGGATTCCAACCACCAAGCGGAAAAACAAAACAAAAAAGCGTTGGGTCTGACGGGTCATCAACACAGACGGAGACGGGACCTTAACCCTCCTCCCCTGCCGGCCCGAATGAATCGTACAATCCCAACGGTACTAGCACATGTCTAGCCGTTCAAAGTCAGATGGATCGTCTTGTCCTAACCCTTCAAAACGTTCATACCTCCTTGCCTGAAAATTTACTTCACCGGATGGCATTCCGACTCGAGGATATTCCTGAATACGGGCGCTGCAGAAAAGCACAAGAGAAGAAAAGAAGCATTCCCTCCGTGGGCTCAGACCCCTTATGTCTCACTAAGAAAATAAAAGCCGCCGCCACATTCAGGAACTCTCCAATCTGCAGCGGCGGACAAGAATAGAGATGTGAGGAAAAAGAGACAGACGTGTCTCATATACACTTTGGTCAACAATCTAGCGGTGAACGGGAGGCAATGAGCACAAAAGAAAGGCAGATTTGTTGGGGACGGCCAGGCCTGAGGGCAAGGCGAAGAAAAAAATCATTTACTTTCCCACCACAGGTGACAGTCTGGACTCACCGGGCGAGGGGGTATGAGCGCGCCGGCATATCAGAAAATTTTCTTCCCTCTCTCTCTGACGCTCTGTATCATGCAGGCGTTGAAACATTCTGCGCCGAACAACAGGAATGAATCCTCTACAGCCTTTGGCCCCTTCCGAAGCCGCCTGCAGAACGCCAGCCGTCAATCGGCAGGTGGTATCTGCCCTGAACCCGGGAGCTGCCTCCCGCCGATCCTGTTGGGCGGGAGATGGTCCCTTAGGGCCAGCGACTTGCATGGACGGAGGCTTGCGTGCGGTGCCACGACAAGACGCGGCTCGCAAGCGGCAACAACAGCAGCATCTGTGAGGCACGTGGAGGGACCTCATTCAATGGCCGCGCCTGATCCTTTGCCCTCGAGATCAGCAACGTCTATCCCTTCTCGAGAAGAAACGACGCTTTCCGTTTGGCGATGAAGTACAGCAGCACTCGCTTCAGCACTTGCATGAATGGGAGGCGGCTCCCTTCGGGTCTCACCGGTGTTTGGTGGAGAGTCAAACCGACCGTGACTCTTTCGAGAAATAAGAGGTTGATCGAGACAGATAATGGGCTGAAGATTCCACGGCGGGAGTGAAACAGAATCAGCCACCGGGACGCGTCGCTGGCACCATCTGGACGGGCCACTACAGCTGGGTCCCGGGAAGGCTGATGTGCGTACCGGAGACAAGGCGTTCTTAAGGCAACTCGATGATGCAGGTGAAGGAAGCAATTTCTATGGTTGTGACACAAAGCTCTGCAGCACAACATCCAACATCCCTCAGAAGGGGCAAAAACAACAACAAAACTATGTTGAGCTGCACCATGCTGGGACCGCAAGGATCGGGTTTTCACCCCTCTCTCTCTCTCTGCGGTGTTGGTGATACGGGTTTAGCTCGAAATGCAGGTCGCTCAAAACAGACGGGAGGCACAGCAGCTTTTACGGCTGTCCAGTGAAGTTCGTCCTCGTTCGAGACCTCGTCATGCAGGCCGGTAGCTGATCGCTGCGGTACGGAGCTCGGCGGGCTCAAGAGTGCGGCCGTGAGTGGATTGGCGATCTCCGAGAATCTGTGATGGGCAAGACCGGTTTGGATCCTGCAACATGTTTTCGCAGGGACAAGATCATCCATGGGTCGTACGACTTGGACCAATGCCGGGACTCTTGCGTGTAATGTGTGAAAAATTGACAATGATGAGTGCAATCAAAGACGAAAGGGAGCGTTGGAGGTGCCGTCAGATGATGAGGGTTGCTGCATGGTTGCAAGGTCCAGGTGGTGTGTACATCCTGAGCAGCCTGGCCACCATCACTTGTGACAGAATGTATCGAGAAAGAGCTGCACGTACCTGGTTGAAGATTGTGCCCCTAAGGTAAGGTGGCTCGCAAAGAACCCTGTAACCAGGCCGGAGCATTGAGGCCATCAGCATGGTTTGAAGATCCCTGAACGGGGTTGAGAACTCGATGCAGGCTGGAAGTAAATGGCTCTTTTTCGCCCGCAGCTCAACCGAACATCCAAATTGTCGACGTTACATCTGAGAACACACTAGGTGATCCTCCTGTGTTGTAAGTGAACGCTAGGGATTCGTATCTGACGCAGGCTGTCAAAGTAGCATTTTTCCGTCTGATATGCGTCCATACATACAACCTGACTGTGGCGGTCGGTGAGAAGCGAAGGCCTCGAATCGATCCAAGCTTCGGACAGGGATTCACACCGAAATATCTCGGTGGCTTCGGGAGGTGTGTCGTAAACCCGTCACGCACTGCTATGAGCGTTCGGGCCTCTTTCTCAGAATAGATCGTAATTTACCGCGGTGAACGGAATTGAGACCCGGCCAAAGACTAAAGCTCCGTCAACCAAGACAGTTGCATCCGACAATCGAGTCCCTGGCGATTCATGCCTCGTAAATCGATGTGAGATGTCCATATTACCAAGCAGACGTCGCCTGTTGCTAGCCGTTGGTGGCTGGCGCTTTAGTTGCTACTTTCTGCCCAAGACGAGTTACTTGCAGTCAGCTGAAGTACCATGTGACAGTTATTGCTTAAGCGGACCAAGAATGTGACCGATGAATTGGCTCACTGAACGTTCGCTAAAGTGGTCTGAACTAGGCTGGTGAGTGGGCTTGAAGACTCACGGAAAATTTCCTGCAAGTCTGAAGCCGTATTGGTCTTGGTGAGCGGGCGGCTTTCACGTTGTCATTTCATCTTATGTTGTGCCACATGGTGGAACGGCATGCTCGATGAGTCGACAGACAAGACCACATCTGACTTGACCTAACCCACGCGTTCAACCGCCCACTGGCGTGGTTGGGATGTGTCAACTCATTAACCTTTCGCCTCAGAGTAACGCGAGGTTGAAGCTGCACCGCTGACGTCTGACTCGAAGCACAGGTGCAACCAACTACTTGCAAGATAATTGCCATAATGATATGTCGTGTGAAGCATGTTTTGTTAGAAAGACCCATTTCCGTATTATTTGCAACAGCCATTGAGTGAACTCTTCACGGCCCCGGGATGAACGGCAAGCATTTGCAGCGCTCCATCAGTAACTTGGAACCCGGTGACTTGATAATGGGTCTTGATTGCTTGCGCGAGGCCTTCACCGATGAAAGGCACCGGTCCAGAAATGTGGGTAAGAGGTCGGAATGCCGTGTGATGATTTGGCTCTCCGTCACAAAGCCCCATTAACCTCGCGCGGCTGCAGGCGGCCGTTGCAACTTGGCATACCCATGGCAAAGGGCGAGTTGGTATCCGACGGTCCAATGATGAGAGCCGCAATGGCTGCTCTGAACATCGTTGTGTCTGTGCCGCAACGAGCTAGCAAGTTGGCCCTGCTGTTTTGCGGTGTTGGTACGGGATGTATTAGATCTCTCCACTAGGAACCGCGAGAGGGTGTGACGAAAGGGAGGAGCAGCAGCATCGCCGACTGGGCAAGAGCAAGCCTCTCTTCCTCTCTGCAGCATGCTTCCTTCTGTGAGCTTCGCGCAGTGCTCTGTTTCGGGCATTGTGGTCTCCACCCAAAAACCGTGTGACATGGTATCCGCCATGTCCTCTCGGTCATGGTGCGCCGAGGGATGGGAGATCTGGCTCCTCCGGGCCCGGAGTTATGGACTTCGGCCGCGTGCCGTTGTAGGGGTCAGGTCTTCCTGTGGACATGTAACCTCGCATTCGGCTCGAGATGTCCTCTTCCGGAGACTTCTTGGCGGGACGTCTGGTGAGGTACGGACAGCTAACGGCAACTTTGGCACAGGACCACGGGAGGCCCACCGGCCGTTCGTTGGGGGGAAGAACCCCATGAACGCGGCGTCCAAAACAACCCATGGCCCCTCTCCCCAATCCCCAATGAAGGCTAGACAGGTTGGCGACGGGATGGATGGAGGGTAGTGCTAGGGCCATGCGGCTGCGTGTACGTCGAGAGGGACACAGTGACGAGATGTAGTGCATTACCGCTCGGCTCAGGGATTCGGAGTAGGTCGACGGGTGCGCAGCTCTTGACAGGGGGGCCGGATGGGAACTTGCACACGGGAATGTCCAACGACGAGCTCCGTCTGTGCGTCTCAGCCAACAGGAATGGAGCTCTCCAATATGTCCTGCAGGCCTGGACTGCTGCAAGTCAAGGCGAGACAAGGCCGTGATCAAAAAAGCGCAATGTACATGAGGTACAACAAGTGTGAGAGCAAAAGCAACCTTGGAGCTCACGTGGCCTGCGGAAAAGACATCGGATCGGACGTATCAGCGAGATCATGTAGATGGACAAACCCAACGCAGAGGTCGAGGCGGTCTCAATGGTTGGTGGCTGGACCGCCACCGAAGCCGAATGTGATCGGCCCCTCGGTAAATGCGAGTTGAATAAGACTTTTGGCAGCCAACGGAATGGCGTGTGCAGCAAATAAATACCGCAGCGAAAATGCCGAGTCTCGTCGACATATTATGTAGACAGCAGACGTGGAATCACACGCAGTGACAGGCCCATCCAAGGAATCTTGAATGCGGTGCGGAGCAGAGGTATGCGGGCAACGATAGAGAGGTCTGCGATTAGTCAGAAGGCATAGAGGAGCCCACTGCACAGCAATAAGAGGCTTCATGCCATCCAAAGCAGCCAATGGTGGACAGGGTACGGCATGGCAGCAGAAGGCCGGGGATGCTAGATTCTCTGCTGTTTCCGCAGTGGTTGTGGGATGACCTCAGCCCAGACTGTGGGTAAGCGTGTTCAGGCGTGAGAGGCCTGTCGAAGAGGATTGGAAACGTCGTCAGATCTGGAGATCAATAATCAACAGAGGCTAACGACAGCAGTACCCAGTTCGCAAGCCGCCCCGTCGGAGGTTTCACTTCGGTAGAGACAAGGCACCGGCTGCAGATTGGGTGCCGGGACGGCGGGGTGTCGCCGGTGCGTGGTATGGGTGGTGGTTGTGGTTGTTGGTCGTAGTAGCAGCGATTGGGTGGTAGCGGTAGCGGTAGCGTGGTGGTACCTCGTTGACGGACAACGCTTGGTTTGGTTTGAGGGCTGCGCGTACGACGACGAAGAAAGTTGACGAATGGATCTCTGCCGTGGTAGCAGATCTTGTCTGAATCTTTCGTGATGTACCTCAGGGAGATGGAGACGCGGAATGCCTCAGAGGTGAACCTGGCACGACGCTGGCATTTTGCATGGCACTGCTTCTGGCGCATGGGCAGCCGTCATCGCAGCCGTTCGCTCCTGTCCCTATAGCTTCCGACAACGAGCGAAGACATGAGAAGTAGCGACGAACTTTGACGTCGATGGAGACAGTACAAGATGGTGCTGCCCTTGCCTGCCACATGGGGTTCGAATAGCAGTTCCTTGGTTCTTTTGGGCGGTAGTGCACCGGCCGGTCTAGAAGCTCTTCCTCGACCATCGTCTGCTCCTCCAGGCACGCAATTTTTTCAACGACGGCCTCTCGCTTGCTTGGAAAAGGCCGGGTACCATCCGTATCCGCGGGCAATCTGTAGGGTAAGAACCACAACGCGGCGAGGATACTAGGACAGGCGAGAAGCAGACCCGGAGTCGGGAAAAAATGATCAGATGCTGCTGACCTCTTGTGGCCCAGGTGAACCTAAAATCGGTCATTAGCGTCGCATGAGAAAGGTCATGAGACCTGTTTGTATCCAGAAAAAGAAGAGCGAACCCTGGGGCTGCGGTGCAGGCACGCACGTCGGCCCCGTCAGGCCAGGTGGTGTATAAGTAGGTACCCTCGTTAACAGGTCCCACCCGCCCATCTCGCGGGCACTTCAGTGAGTGGACGAGGTTCCTTCCATGCCATGGAGCCCACCCAATACTGCCCACACTCTCATTCATACCCATCGTGCCGTACCTACCTAGCCCACCCGCTCCCCATAGCCCCTAGTCTGAGCCCAGTTCTCGTCCTCAGCATCCCTTCCTATTGCATTGCTATTGGATGACACCTGCGCCGCTTGCTACGCCGCAGCATGTCACATGCTTCGAGATTAGGTAAGCCATTGGACATCCCCAATCCAGTGAGTGGCCCTTCCCGACACGCCAGCACAACATGCGATTCTGTGGCCGGCGTGTACAGGCTTCAGGAGCAACCTCGCAGGGGAGCTTGCCAGGAACAGGAAACACCCAGGTCATTATCGCCCATCTGTGGTATTTTGAGACATGAGAGGCTCAACTCAACACGAGCCACTCGCCCAGTGATATTGGCTGCAATGCGGCTCTCAACAAGCACGCCTTTGCTTGTGCTTTCTGCTTCTGCTGCTGCTCCTGCTCATGCAAGGTTTGGACGCACGTTCTGTTGAAACCCAAGCGCCAAACATACGCAGGAGCTTGGACTGGCCATGACGTACAAACTTCGGAGGAACAACCGTTGCATCCGTTTGATCGAATTTTGCTATCCTTCCTTTTTCCCCCTGTGTCTAGAATTTCGATACGTGGCAGTGGAAAGCAGCCAGATGTTCGACAACTGGCTACACTTAGTTCGGTTGGTAACACGAATTGGTGTCCAAGGATCTGGCGAAGCTCGATCCTGTCGGCCAATGGACGTCGAGATAAATGCCTGTTCTGACCGACGACACAGTCGACGAGAAGGTATCGATCAATGATACTGTTGCCCGTCATGTATGCCATTCGTTTCGTTTCCCTCTTCCCATGGACCCAAACCCCGCTCTGATTCCCACAGAGAGATGAAGATCCCGCCGGCGTGGAATGGAAGATGCGACCGGTTCGTCCCTGAACTCCACTTGGACCTGACCGAACCCATTAGTTCCAGTTGAACGGACTTCTATCGTTCTCCCATCACCAACTTGCCGTTGTACACTGTCGAGAGTTCTCTTACTGCGGTACACAGTACTTGTCGACAATGAACGCCTGGCGGGGCCCACCACCCCTCTCTCCCCTCCTGAACAACACCAACTCCTCAGAGTCAACGCCCCGCACTTGTTCGTTTCCTCCACACATGGGCACGTCGTCATAGGACTGACTGCGGCGTACAGTCCATGTCTCTTTGGCGGGGTCGGGCATGCGCCCAGCACTGCGATGGCCATGTAGATAGACAAATGTCTCTAGCCGACGGGCGCCGATGCTGCCGTACATTGATTTGTGAAAAGACACACGCTCGATTCCATCAGGCCAAGATGCAATTGCTCAATTCCCCTTTCTGCCCCCGCCGGACTAGTCTTCCGGAGTACTGCGTACACAGCGCTGGTGTAGGCGGCAGGCCAGAAGCAAGACACGGGGGAGGGAGCTCTGACCAGCACCACCACTACCCATCCCCTGGCCCCCTAGCCATGCTCTTCTATCCAATGGTCCATGGATAGCTGGTCGACATTGAATCTAGAGGGCACATCCCTGCCCGCGCATTTCAACATGGTCAGAACAGACGTCAGAAACCATCTGGCAGTGTGTGGCTCTATCCTGGAAAGGATGGTTTGCTGAGAGTGACTCCCGATATAAAAAGAAAGAAAATATCTGATCATCCTGGCCCTCTCAATATTCAACGACAAGGGGAGCTGCATTTGCCCATGGCTGTGTATCCGTATTCCCAATTGAGGTCAGTTTGGTAAGACTCTCTGACCAGGCTAGCCGCCGTGCCACAATTGTCCTTGCAGAACCAGGGGAAGGAGCAGGCAGGGCCAGAGCTCAACCTTTCTTGACGTGAAGTTTCTGCATGTGATAGCCAGTAAAACAAGCATCGAGAAGCTGTCGATGAGGGTTGTTGGCGGTGCTAGCGAATAGTCTGTGTGATAACCGGGCGACACATACCTGGCCCTCGTTGCTGAGGACAGTGGTGATCAACTGTCAACCTCCCAAGACAAAAGACTAGGATGGAGGATGAACTGCGTTTTCAATCGAGACCAACTTGGTCAATTGGCCTCGAGTCTGCAGACGCAGGACTTCCATCGGTTCTCGGAGGTGGCGATACCTAACCCTGTGGTCCTGCGGCTGGCTTGACACTGCCTTAGTTCTCCGGGCCGGGACATTCGTTGTTTCTGGTGCTGGGAGTTGCCTGCCAAACGGGCGCAGGGCCGATCCTAAATACGCTTCTCCCGAGCTTGCTTTTTGATCGCCCAATGAATGCATCAAGGAAGCTTAAAAAACTCTGAACCGGAGATGAGCGAACGAGCGGCTCTGACGGAGGACGTCAAATGGAACGGGAGGAACGGACAGAACAGAACGAAGGAGATTCGGGGAACGTGCGGGCAGCGGGAATGGACTTTGGACCCTGCAGAATCGGATACTCAGCAAGCAGGTCGGCCCAAGTTCCAAGAGCCAAGTCCCAACGCACGGCGCATTGGACTTTTGGTTAGTGCATGGCTTGATCCCCTTGGCTCGTGTACAGGTCCGGTACGCATGGGAGGACCCAGCAGGTCAGCTGGCCAGAGGTAGTCGACAGTACTGGGGCGAATAGGAGCAGGCTAGACGTAAGGTGGTGGATACGGGCCGTCCTAACCAAGGTACGTGGGACGAAAACAAAAGAGATGGGACAGGGAGCGAGAGCAGACTGCAGACGATGCGAGTGACGAAGTCGAAGAGGGACGGGGTCAAAGAGACGGGCACCACGTGACGCGCTGCTCTATTCAAGACGTGCACGTGGAAAGCATACTCTTAGAAGACAGGGAAGTTGCGGCTGGTCAAGTGTCTCTCTCCCTTGAGTCTTTTACTGCGTACTGAGGCAAGAGCACTCTCGAGTTCCATCCTCAATGTTGCCTGCCTGCCTCCATTGGCCTGGCTGTTTCCTTACAATGTAGGCAAGAAGGCACGAATACATAAGGTACCTACCTACTTTAGGTAAGGAATTAGAGGTACCTGCCTACCTTATGTTAGATAGGTAGGTACACTGACTTGAGATCACCTGGAAAGTGGCTGCTGCAAAAGGTAGGTAGGTACCTTGAAGTAAGGCAGGTGCAGGTGCAGGTGCAGGTGCAACAGGTGCAGTCATGGATGCCTTTGGAGCCCCAGCTGGCTGTCACAACCTGACAGGAGGCCGCAAGCACGAGCGGCCATTGGGTTTTTGACTTCCGCTTGCCGAGTTTTAGCGCCTGCCTCCCCGTCTCAAAAAGAGCACATGAGCACGCCTGGTGCAGCGGGTCCTTGTCTAGGGTGGTCGACAACAAAAGGCTAACTCGATCTCGGTGCGCTGTATCTGCTCAGCCTAAGCTGCGCCTGGAATTGACTTGAGGAGGATTCTCATTTCTTGGACTTTGACGGGGACCGGACTGCTTACTTGCTGTTCTGAGTTCTGACCAAACTGTCCCTCTGTTAGGTTGCCTTTACTTTTGTTGCGTGTGGCCATTCAGTGTTTGTCTTGGCCGAACGCAGAGTAGTTGTGCTGCTGATCCGTTGGTCAACTTTTGTTCAGCCATCGATCGTCTTGACTCGCAAAACCTCTCCGTCTCTGGCTTTTAGATACCTCCTCGTCAAGCTTCACATCTCCAGTATTCGCCCCCTTTTTTGTCCACCACCTAAATTAGAGGTGGTAGGCTTGAGCCCGTCCGCCTGGAACATTTCCCCTCTCTTCAACGGGCAGCTTCCGGCTGTCAAGCATCTCCCGCGTGTATCGCATGCCACGTCTGCATCTGCAACTACGTCCGCAGTCACCACCAACTTAACCGTCCGTAAGGTACCTTACCTTATTTCAGCTCCCAAGTCTGCCACCACAAACTCTACAGACCATTGTCTACATCAAAACTCACATCGTCACCCGACCGACTGGGATTGAAGCGAACGGCTTGCGTCGATAAAACTCGCCGGCCAACCGTCCAAGGCACCTACTTAAGATCGACCCGACGTTTTTGTACAGGGAGATCAAGATTGGCCTGGGCTGGAAATTGACTGAGAGCCTCCTCCCACGTCCCAACCGCCAACGCCCCGAAGGCTACATTACCGCACCGTACCGTTCCCTAGCTTGACCTTGGATCTCCGGTAGCTCTCGCACGGCGCGCCGGCCTATCTGACCTTGCCTCAAATCCTGGGAGAGCCTCCGCCGCCCCTCACGCCTCCGCGTGTGCACCTCACTCAAAAACCCTCCATACACCACCCTCCACGCGGGATCTTGCACGCAACCTTACTACCTTACTCCCTTACCACCTGCTGCTGCAGTATTGCCTACATACAAGTACCGTTCCAGTCTGTGTGTTCCTTCGGTGCTGCTTGCGCGACAACGGTACCGAGCCGCCGCCGACTGCTACCGTGGCGGAACAGACTTCCAGGCCACCTTTTACCTGGTCACCCGCGCTGTCATCTGCTACGCCACCAGCCTAAGAAGTCTCAGGTACAAAGTACAGCAATACCAACCAACGCACAAAGACATCTCTCGCGCGCGCTCTCTCATCTCTCACCTTGGGCTTGCCTGAACCTATTTGGGTGCACACCGACATCACCGTTCCATCGCAGCGTCTCTTCCGTCCTAGAACGTTACGGAGTGGATTAAAGACAGAGACAGAGGCAGACACAGAGGGAGAAAAAGCAAGCAAGACACAATCTTCTTCTTCGCCAAGATCCCAATTTGAGAAAGCTCGCCGTGCTGGAGAATCTGCCAACTGAAACTCGAATTGTCATATCCAGCCAGATATCTATCTATCTGACCGGCAGACAGCATTTCAGTTGAACATTTTTTTTTAGTTCGATTCAGTTGATACTGGACATACTGTCATAGCTCTCACTCTTTCTCTCTACCTCTCACCCTCTGGCTGGCGACTTTTCTATTTGATTGAGTTGTGCAACTCTTCCTCACTTGTCTCTCCCTTTTTTTTCCCTTTTTTTTTTTTTTTTTTTTTTTTTTTTTTTTTTTTTTTTTTTGCACCAAACCACGAAACCCAGCAGCAGCACCAACGCCTCTGCCACCCCTGGCCCTGTCGCTGGACTTGGGACGCACTCCGTCATTCCTCGTCCAGCTGCGCGCGCTAGTCTGCCCTGCCGTGTGGTCCGCGAGGCCTCAAGAGCACCACACACCCCGGGCTGCCCCTCCTTTCAAAGTACCTCCCTACCCTCTGCTACCACGGCCTTGACCTCGACCTGGCCTTGCCGCACCAAACATTGCCTACTTCATCCCTCTCCACCACCACTGCCTGGGTCCTTCTCCCACCAACCAACCCAACCTGCTACCCACCTCGCGCTTCTAAACGGCGTGACAACATCCTCCTCTTCCTACCTCTCGGCACCTCGACCTCACCACGCTCGTCGTGCATCGTTCTCGCCCAAACGGTACCCGTTCGCCATCCCTCCTCGACAACCGAATACACGCCCCTCGAAAAGAACCGTCCTCGAAGATCTGCTCCAATACTCACGATCCTCTTTTTTTCTCCTCTTCTTCTTTCTTCCCCCCCGGACAGACAACTAGCAGCATTCACCACCTGTCCCTCTCGTTGCGCCGGGCTGCACTGCAGACACTGTTCGGACGCACCTTGCAGCCACCACCCAGAGCTGCCCGATCCCATCGCCCTCTTTCCTTCCTGCGCGGCAAGCATTCTACTTTCGTAGACAATTGCCATACCTTGTGTGTTGACCTTGTTGTGAGTGCACATTTCCTGCCCATCTCGTCAAGTCATAGACCCAACCTCCCCTCACGCCTGGGCCCCCGTCGTGTAGCACGAGGCAGAACATCACGATCCTTGAGCCTGGCCCAAGCCTGCCCCTCAGCGACGTGCTGTGCCGTCATCACCACATTCCCCCCTTCCCTCCCCGTCCCTTTGCACACCACAAAATCATACACCCCCCGACCCCGACTGGGCCAGACAGCAGACAGACAGACAGACACCACAGCCCACCGCAACCTACCGCAACGCACCTCACCTAGCACTTCTGCGAGAAGCTCTGCACTGTACCTTGCTCTGTCTCTAGGCCCGTCGTAACCAGTTCATCTACATACGAGAACGAGGTCTTGCCTCGTCCTGCCGTGACCTGGTTTCTGCACTGAGCTGGGCGACGGGAGACAGAGAGAGAGAGAGGTGCAGCGTCAGGTCTTAGTGTACCTCCTCAGCAGTTGCCTCGCAGTTCTGGCCTGCTGCACGTACCTGGCAGGTTTTTCCCTTTGCCTTTGGCCAGAGAGCGAAAATCACCTCACTGCAGTACGGTGCTGCATGCATAGCGCATCTACCAGCATACACCACCACTCCCACACCCCCTCCCTATTTCCTGTTCTTGTGCCACTACCTACCTCACCTCTCTCTGCTCTGCCTCTGCCTCAGTCTCGCGCTCTCGTCTGTCCCGTCAAGTCCTGGCCAGTCGTCTTCTGTCCCGCTGCTACCTACCTACACCTACCTTACCTTACCTTACCTAGCGACCTTACTCATACCTTTCCCTCCCGTCCTGTCGCCTTTGCTCCTAACTTGCCACCACTCGTCTTGCATCGTCGCCATCATTCATATTCCCCTGCCCTGCCACTTTCTTTCCTCTCCCTGTCAAAATACTTCCCGCCCCGCACCCCTCGTCTGTCATCCTCGTTCATCATTGCTCGTCCCACGACACGCCCACACCCTGCCCATTCCCGCTCTGTCAACGACGAATGACCTTTTGAGCGTCCCTACTGCATCTCTTTTTCTTTTCCACCTGCTAATGACAGCAATCAGCTTCCGAAAGGTTGCACCTCAGTCTCGAAATTACCTCTGATCCTACGTCCCTGGAAACACTGAGCCGAGTCCCGAGTCAAATCCGCTGTCGGTGCCGCCTTCGTCTTCAGTCCTACTCGCGACCTTACCTGCCTCTCTACCTTTTGGTCCTCGAAACGAGCAATTGATTCGTCGACCCATACTCTAATCTTCGTGCAATTACTTTTGCACGGATTTCACATCAGCAAAACACAGTCTCCGTTCCCTGCTGCCCATCACGGCCCGCCGTCGAGTCTCGGATCTGTTACCCCTCACTCTACTCGACCTCAATCCGCCCTACGCCGGCCATCAATAGCAGGGCTTAAGCCGTGCTGACAACACCTTCTGAGCTATGGCGCAGAATCGCCCCGCCGCCTTCAACACTCTCAGGATGGGAGGTAAGCTGCGGCAATTACAATCCTCCGATCGGTTTCGCAATGCTAACCCCCCGCTGTAGAGGTTATTCGCGAAAAGGTGCAAGATGGAATAACTGGTGAGACGAGGGATCTGCAGTACACGCAGTGCAAGATTGTTGGCAATGGCTCCTTCGGCGTCGTCTTCCAGACGAAGCTTTCGCCCTCTGGAGAAGACGCCGCCATCAAGCGTGTTCTCCAAGACAAGAGATTCAAGGTCCGCAATTCTTGCGCGTCTGTGACGGGCACGCGCTAACAATTCGAGCAGAACCGTGAATTGCAAATCATGCGCATCGTCCGTCACCCTAACATTGTCCAACTGAAAGCCTTCTACTACTCCAACGGCGAACGCGTAAGAACACTTGAAGCGCCTAGACGGGAACAATTCACTGACTCGACACAGAAAGACGAGGTCTACCTCAATCTCGTCCAGGAATTCGTCCCCGAAACCGTGTATCGCGCGTCGCGTTTCTTCAACAAGATGAAAACGACGATGCCCATCCTGGAAGTCAAGCTCTACATCTATCAGCTCTTCCGAGCCCTCGCCTACATTCACTCTCAGGGCATTTGCCATCGTGACATCAAGCCCCAAAACCTGCTTCTGGACCCCACATCAGGCATCCTCAAGCTGTGCGATTTCGGTAGCGCAAAGATCCTCGTCGAGAACGAGCCGAACGTGTCGTACATCTGCTCACGATACTACCGAGCCCCAGAGCTCATTTTCGGTGCCACCAACTACACGACCAAGATTGGTATGTACCCCTCAGGTTATGCCTCCACCCGTAGCAATTCTAACATACCCTACAGACGTCTGGTCTACTGGTTGTGTCATGGCTGAATTGATGCTCGGACAACCGCTCTTCCCTGGAGAGTCAGGCATCGATCAATTGGTGGAGATCATTAAGGTGCTGGGCACACCAACTAGGGAGCAGATCCGCACAATGAACCCGAACTACATGGAGCACAAGTTCCCGCAGATAAAGCCGCATCCTTTCGCTAAGGTCTTCCGGAAGGCGGATGCGAACGCCATCGACCTCATTGCCCGTCTTCTCGAGTACACGCCGACTGAGAGACAAGCAGCTGTTGAGGCCATGGTCCACCCATTCTTCGATGAGCTCAGAGACCCCAACACGAGGTTGCCCGACTCCCGGCACCAGAGCGGTGAAGTCCGCGACCTGCCCCCGTTGTTCGACTTCACTCGTCACGGTAAGTAGCTTTGACTCTGAGACCTGACATCGCTTCTAACAATGCCACAGAGCTCTCGATCGCACCGAACCTGAACCACCAATTGGTGCCTGCTCACATCAAGCCTGTCTTGGCCGGCAGGGGATTGGACATTGACAATTTCACTCCGATTCCGAAGGCAGATATGATGGCTAAATTGGACTGAACAAGCCGAGGTCATGTCCAGGGACTCAGCGCACTCGTGGATCGTTCCCGACTTTTCTCGGCCGCAAACCCACCGTCCGACCAGCGCATAATGAAATCGAGTATGCATGGACAGCAAGGCATCGGCCTCTCCTCGAACGCGGACCAAGTGATGATTAGATGTTGAACGTGGAATGACGATTAGAAGCTGGCTGCGTCGATCGCTCGAAGGAACAGTTTCGTTGGCGAAGGAATGCGAAGATGTCTCGTGCTTAAGAAGCGGTGGGTCTTCGCGCTGGCGGAGAAGAGGGGAAGGCAAACATTGGCCCATCGAGGCGTGTCTACGGGTTGTGCATCAAGTTGCCTACCATTTCCATGGGAGGCTGCATTGTTGCATTTCGCAGGAGACGGCGTTCTAGACCACGTTCTGGTGCATGACCTTAGATGGCTCACATTGTCCTCCCCTCATTCTTCACGAAAAAAAGGCTTCCTCATGCTACGGCAGGCGATTGTCTGGACGGTCCGGCCTACCCTTTTTCGTCTTTTCATCGCTTATTATGGTCCGGCGAGGCCGCCTTGCTTGTCAGCACTCGGAAGATGCGTGGTGGACATATACTGTTGTAGGTTTGAACTCTCTCATGGATGTTGGAGGGCGGCTG
Organism: Colletotrichum chrysophilum; assembly: GCF_026319265.1. Taxonomy (NCBI): domain Eukaryota; kingdom Fungi; phylum Ascomycota; class Sordariomycetes; order Glomerellales; family Glomerellaceae; genus Colletotrichum; species Colletotrichum chrysophilum. The sequence goes on along the minus strand of NW_026517288.1, from coordinate 414,455 downwards.
GAGGGTCGGGAAGCCCGCTCCCATAAGTCGGGGATCGTGGGCGGTAGGTCTGGATTTGGTTTTAGGCATGATTCCAAAGGAAAAAGATTTCAGCTTTCTCTGTTTATTCATGGCAACGCAATGATGGCGAGCCAAGCAGGTCAATTAAAAGGGTGGGACTGGCTACTTTGCTCAGACTTTGGGAAAGAATGTTGCTGTCGTTATGAACCGGCTCAAAGGGGCCAAGTAAGATCAATGCAAGGCTGTCACTCGGATTGTATGTGGTGTTTGGCCGTGAACGTGCATTTCCAAGGGCAATCTCAAGATCCCCCAAGTTCGGATGAGAGTGATGCAGATGCGTGTTTGATTGCATTTGTAGCTGGGTGTAGCGGTACTTGCCTGAGCCTGTTGAGTGAGGCGATGTCGGGGTGGTCAGGGAGAGCTGTCCTCGAAAGGTGAGAGGGCCACCTGATATTCTGCCTCAGGCAACAGTGCACCAAGCCTACCACAAAGGTGACATTGAACGGGTCAATTGACGCGCGACGGTTCAGCTAGCAGGGGAAGCTCGCGCCTTCCTTCTGTAACTTTTTGACGTGGATCCCGTCTTCTCGAGGCTGCAGCCCGTACGGAAAGCCTGGCTCACTTCAATTCGCCAACCCATCTAGACTCAGACTTGCTTTCGACAATTGCAAGCAGCCTTCACTGAGATACACAATGGGTGACTACGAGCGCAGACGCCATCACGGCGGCGGTGGCCACAACAACAGAAAGAGAAGGTACAGAGGTAAGTTTGTTTCGCCCCTGTCTTGTTTCACCAGAAGCTCACCACAGGCCTCTTGCCGATGACAGACGATGATGACAACGATCACCGACAGCAGCGCCGAAGAATCGATTCCGCGCCTCTTCCTGTGAGGGTTCGCCGACAGCTGCTGTCCCTTGCCGAGTCTCCTCTCCGACGATGGCACGAAGAAGTCCAGAGCATCGCACACGTAGTCGCTGATAACACCGAAGACACGGAGCTGCGCGAGAGCTTCATTAGCCTCGTTCTCCAGCTTGCGCTGGAGCAGCCGCTCAAAACGCCTTTCGTTGCTGGTGTCATTCTCCTGGTGAACACCCTCAAGCCGGAAATTGTGGGCGAGATCCTCGTCAAGCTCAGCGCTGCGACTCAGGAAAAGATCGAGGCCGGACAATGGAGAGACGTGAAGCTTTACTTGAAGCTCCTGGCTTGTTTGCAGAGCTCCTTGGACGGCGAGGGAATCTTCAACGTATTGGACGAGCTGTTCAATCGCGCTGTAGACCTGCAGACTGCAAGCTCAGATGACGTAGGACCTTCCATCACTTGCGACAAGAGTACGAGCTAATAGTCCGCAGACAATTGGCACAGAGCTTGTCAAGATTATTCTTTTTACGATTCCCTACATTATGGCTGCCGCGCCCGGACAGTGGCAGCAAAAGGCAGCCGATCTCATGGAGAAGACCGACATCATCGCCTCCGAACCCCATGCGCTCCAAGCGCTGATCGACCCATACCTTGCGGAGAAAGATGAGCCAACTGGGTCAATGAGTGTGATTGCCTTGCTGCAAAAGCAGCTTCATCAGGAGGCGGCGAATAACTGGGAACTCTCGTGCCTTCCCAGACCCTGGAAGCTACCGCTGGAGGAGATTGAAGCCCAAGAAAAGCTTGACAATGCCACCAAGCACACCTTGCCAGCCATTACTGTTCCCGAGAAGATCATTGCTGGACCTCGACCTTTGTTTCCCGAGGTCTATTTCTCGGTGTATAGCTCCCAGGAAGTTGGGTCGATACCTCCTGTCACAGACATTGCCTCTTCGCTGATTCGCGATGGTTTGGTTGATACTATCAACATCCTGGACTACAATCGCAATGTTACTGCTAGGTACTTGATTGATCTCGACTGCTACTTTTCCGACACTACCTTCGTCAAGCGAGCCACTCCTTTTGACAGGCTGCGCGACATAGAGTCTGGCAAGTCGACATGGAAGCCTGAGGACGTCGCCGTCGACGCTGTCTTCTCACAGCTCTTCCAGCTTCCCACGCCTGAGCATAAGCTTGTTTACTACCACTCCGTGCTGACCGAGGCTTGCAAGATTGCGCCGGCAGCGATTGCGCCCAGTTTGGGCCGTGCGATTCGACACATGTACCGCAATTCCAGCCGACTAGATCTTGAGCTCTCGCAGAGATTTGTCGATTGGTTCTCTCACCACTTGAGCAACTTTGGCTTCACCTGGAAGTGGACAGAGTGGGTCGATGACGTTTTCCTACCTGACATCCACCCCAAGAAGGCGTTCATTATCGGGGCCTTGGACAAGGAAATCAGATTGAGCTTCGCTCAGCGCATCAAGGGCACTCTGCCTGAGCCGTACCAGCCTCTTATCGGCCCGGATAAGGAGAAGGACGTCCCTGACTTCAAGTTCAACGACGAAAGTGAGTACCCTCTTATCATCTCCCCACCATTCATGAATCTAACCGAGGACAAAGGCACCCCTTTCTCGGCCGAGGGACGTGAAATCGCCTCACTTCTGAGACGCAAAGCCCCAGATGAAGAGTTCCAGCCTATCATTGAGAAGATTCACTCGCTTGCCATAGAGCACGACCTGGACCCCTTGGTGACTAGCACCGATGTCTTCGTCACAGCCGTCTGCTGGGTAGGGTCGAAATCTCTTAGCCATGTCCTGGCATGCATCGAACGAACCAAGGATCGGCTCCTTGACGTGGGTGCGGCGTCTGAGGCGGCTAAGGCCCAAATCATTACCGCAGTCATGTCATACTGGGCTGCCCAGCCTGGTGTGGCTATTTCCATCGTGGAGAAGCTTCTCAACTATTCAATCTTGTTGCCTCTCTCAGTCATTGACTGGGCATTAGTGAGCAGCAACCATATCAACGGCCAGTCATCTGGGGACTCTCTGGCGCAGACCCATGTTTTTGAGCTTGTGTTTGGAACGGTCGCCAAGGTCACAGGTCGCGTCCGACAGTTGCAGACAGAAGCTGATGCAGATGATGAGGCAAAGGAGAGAGAGGTCAAGGCCATGCGTGACCTTTTCAAGGCGATGGAGGATGCTCTGGTGAGCTGGGCCTCTGGTAGCAAGGACGAGATGATGGAGGAGATGGACGGAGCGGGTCAGCGCGACAGTCTTCTCCGGCGCTGGGGCGAGCGTTGGCTGCGCGTCTTCCGACGTCGGGCGGCCATTGAAGAGGCCTTTATCCTGGAGGCTTCGAAGGACCAGACATCTGGAGGAGAAACCGCCTCCGTCTAATTCACGGTAGAATAACCACACTTGGGCTTGGGGACTAAAGAACAGCTCTGCAATTTGTAACATTACCGAAGAAAAAAAAGGGCCATTGATTTTGGGATTGGCATGGCGAAGCTCTGACCACGGGAGATCGGGGTTGCTAAATAGCTTACATATATCTCGTTTTGCGCAAACTCGGTGCTGCCTGCGCGAAATAATATGAGAGACTGGGATCTCTCGAATCGACGGGACCTGAATGGTAAAGTAAATCCAAAAACCCCCCACTGGCACACCCCTGGCGCTAGATGCTGGTGAGTGCGGGGCAGTACCCAGCCTAGCAGTAGGCACTTTTTGCGCTGCGTCACTGATTGGGCGACGCACTACAGCGGGGGTTAAAGATTTCTGCAAGGCTGACAGCCATCTTCAAAAAAATTTAGATGGAGAATGGTTCGTCGGCTTTTTGCTCCAGTACCTGCCAACCGACGAACTGCACACGCCGAACGAGCTTTCGCTTTCTGAAGGAGGCTGAAGACCCTACAAACCGAGAACCAGAAACCCATAGCTCTCATCAATTCTTACGAGAGACAGCCCGAAGGCATCTCGGTGCCAATCGCCCAGAATGGAGTCCTCGGTGGCCCAGGTGAAGGTCAACTTCACAACGACGCATGAAGACCTCCAGCTCGACGATAGCAAGAGGCAACTGATTGTGCCCGCAGGTTTGCAGCACCAGCGATACCCAGTCCCAATGGCATGAGAAACTAACTCCCCCTCGCCCGACAGACATCAAGCGATATGGCCTCTCGAGGATATTGAACTCGGAGTCGATGCTCAACACCTCCTCCCCGGTGCCCCTCGACTTCCTCGTCAACGGAAACTTCCTCCGCACGACCCTCGAAGAATACCTCCAGTCCAACGGCCTCTCCTTCGAGTCCACAATCACCCTGCAATACGTCCGCTCCCTGCTGCCCCCCGTCTACGAAGCCTCCTTCGAGCACGACGACTGGGTCGCGGCCGTCGACGTCCTCTCCGCCACCTCCCCGGCCGGCATCTGGTCCGGCGACGCCATCCCCCAGGGCCAGGACCGCATCCTCTCCGCCTCCTACGATGGTCTCGTTCGCATCTGGGACGGCTCCGGCCAGTGCCTCGCCACGTCCGCCTCGGCCCGCGCCGGCGGCCACTCCAAGCTCCTCACCGACGCAAAGTTCCTCTCGTCGACGCAGCTCGCCTCCGTCGGCCTCGACCAGAAGGTCATTCTCTGGAAGTACACCGAGTCCGCCGACCGCTTCACCGGCGACCTCAAGCCGACGCTCGAGCTCCACGGCCACAAGAAGATGATCAACTCCCTCGCCGTCCACGGCCCCTCAAAACGCCTCCTCACCGCCTCCGCCGACGGCCGCGTCGGCCTCTGGGCCGCCTCCAAGAAGGACTCCCCCGAGGTCGACGCCGACGATCTCCCCGCCAAGCGCGCAAAGACCTCCGCCGGCTCCTCCGTCTCCGTCCCCCAGCGCGGCGCGAAGGCCATGATCCCCGCCCACGAGGGCTCCTCCGCCACCGCCGTCGCCTTCCACCCCTCCGACCCCACCGTTGCCTACTCCGCCTCCACCGACCACACCCTGCGCACCCTCGACCTGACGAACGGCAGCGTCGTGAGCACCCTCACCACGATGCATCCGCTGCTCTGCCTCGCGCCCATGGGCGGCGCTTCGTCGCTGGTCGCCGCCGGCTCCGCCGCCCGCCACGTCACGCTGCTCGACCCCCGCGCCACCGCGAATGCCACCTCGGTGCTCACGCTGCGCGGCCACGCCAACATGGTCTCCGCGCTCGCGCCGAGCCCGGACAACGAGTACTCGCTCGCCTCCGCGTCCCACGACGGCACCGTCAAGATCTGGGACCTGCGCAGCGTGCGGCCCGCGACCAAGGACGAGGGCGGCGGCAGCGTCAGCGAGGCCGTGTACACCATCTCCCGCGAGTGGCTCAAGGGCAAGAAGGTGCCGATGGGCGGCGAGGGTGCCAAGGTGTTTGGGCTGGCGTGGGACAAGAGCTGGGGTATTGTTAGCGGTGGTGAGGATAAGAAGGTGCAGATCAACAGGGGGAGAGATCTCGTTTCGTCTTAGGAAGGTGTGTAGAAAGGGATGTTGCGAACAAAAATGTCGATTTTATGTGTATAAGTGGTTGGGAAAAGTTTGGCATTGAAGAGATAGCTATAGACTACAACAAAGAATAATACCCCCCGCGAAAAAAAAAAGACTCTTCAGAAAGATTTTGGCCGTGGTCTCTTGTCTATAATTGACATACTGCACCCTTGAACTCCTCGCCAAACAAAACTAACCTCTCATCCCGCTAGACACTGAAGTTCATTAGCTCTGCCACATGTACTCGCTAAGCCCCAGCATCTTGTCCGCCATCTGCCTCTTGGCAGCGCTTGCGATTCCACGCTCCGGGTTCGCCAGCTGCTCGCTAAAGCAGAGCTCGAGCAGGGTCCTCAGCTCCTCGTACGTGAAGGTGTCGCTGGGGTCGGCGTGCTCATCTTTGTCCTTGTCCTCCCTCGCCTTGTCGACGATGGCGTCGGGGCCCTTGTCGAAGAGCGCAAAGTAGTTTGACGCGCGACCGAGGTCGACGCCCTCCTCGACGTTCTTCAGGTTCTGCTGGAGGACGAGGATGTTGAGCTGCATGCGCCCGCAGCCCTTTGCGTTCATGGGCGAGACGAAGGCGGCGTTGGTGACAAGATACGCGTTGATGAGCAGGCCGAGGCCGGTGCGGATGAACGCCGTCTCCTTTGCGCGGAGGTACTTTGCGATCGTCTCGTCGTAGAGGATGAGGTCCGAGTTCAGTTTGAGGATCTCTGGGTCTGGCTCCGTGACTTCTTGGTCCAGGAGGTAGGGCGCCTTATCAGGTGAGAGGGCGGTGCGCAGGGAGTAGATGATCTCTGTGCGGATCTCCATGTGAAGGGTGAGGAGCGCTGTGCCGGCCAGTTCTTCAAAAGAGGAGACTATGCCGTCGAAGGCCCTGCTTTGGGTCAGCACATGTCGTCAGGAGGCAAGGTGGAAGACTTACTGCACTGTTTCTTGTGTCATAGGGAGGTACACCGGACCGTCCTCATTTGTAGCTTTGCTGGGGTCGTTCATGAGAGTCCAACGCTTGCTTGAGCCCCTGTTGAGGGCAGGGCGGGAGGAGTCTGCATCATTGCGAGTAATGTGGCGCAGGCTTGAGATCTTGACAGCAAGCCACTTCATGCTGGTGTACAGCAGGCAGAGAGAGGAGACTGTGTCCCTATCTGTGATGATGTCTGCGAGCTCCATGCGCTTCTCGTTTGTCTGAACAATGAGCAGACCGACTTCCTTCTCCAAGAGCTCGCGCTCAAGTGTGTCGGATGTCCACAGCTGCTTCATGGTCTCGTGGACATCACCCTCCTCCAAAGCCATGCCTGCTGACATGCGCAGCTTCGTGGGCTCGCCAGCCTGTACTTGGGTTCTGCTGACGAGAGACTTATACCAGCCGAAGCAGCGATCGTAGTAGCGCATCATCTGGGTGATGATGAGTGTGCTGAGAGCTTGGTCGTGCGGGATCGTGCTCAGCATGCGGCAAAAGGCAGTGACGACGGCGAAGAAGGCCGTGGTGCCCTTGAAGACGGGCCGCCTGGCAACCTGGGTCCATTCCTGGTCCTGGATAAAAGAATCGACTTCGCCAAAGATGGTGTCGCTGAGCTTGCCGAGCGTCTCGTCGAGCTGAGGTTGGAAGACGTTGACGAGGAAGTTATCCAGGAACGACGTCAGAGTGCTGGTGGCGAGATCGGAGCCTGGCGGGACGATCATTTTGAGTCTTTGGAGGAAGACCAAGGTAGGCGGTAGCAGCAGACTCATGTTGAAGACGCTGGGTTCGACGAGGGACTTGTAGGTTCCTTGTGTTTGCTTGTTCTCCCAGCCAGCAGCGGTGCCTCTCTTGGAGCTGACGCCGTCCATCACCGCTCGCTTCTTGTCGGCGCCAGGTTTGCGGGACGTGTCGGTCAAGCCGGGGACAGCGGCGCGGATGATGCCCTCGAGAGCTTCGTACTCCGTTGTCATATCCACCGCCTTGGGGTCACCTTCGGAAAACTTGAATAGATTCTCCCTAGAAGCATCCTTTTTGCCGTTGATGTTGGCGCCAGGCTTGGGCGATGAGTTGAACTGGAAGACATCGGCGTCCGTTGTTACGTAGTTGTGCAGTAGAGAACGGATTTCGTTTTGATACAGGTTCCACAGCTCCTTGAAGCTTCCCAGCAAGGCACTGTTGTTTCCAGCACCCTCCCTACGGATGAGCGCCTTGATCGATTCGTGGAAAACGCGGTGGCCCTCTGCAATCGCTTCAAACTTGCCGAAGAGCGTCCAGAGCAGGTCGTAAATTACGTCAGCCCTCATCTGAGTCTCGCGGTTGCCGTAGATGTGCAGCCCCTGGTTGTTGGTAGAGCCGCCGCGAAGCGAGCTGGGATGCCTCTGGTCAACTTCGTTGAGAGTCTCGTTGACAATGGTGAAGAGCTCGACGGGCAGCCTCTGCTTGAGGGTGTCTACGGCCGTCTCCAATCTTCCCAACTTGTTCAAGGACTCCACCAGTAGCGACACATACGAGAACGTATCGGCTTCTGGGTTCTTAGCCGGATCCTCGGCCGTCTTCCCTTCAAAGTCCATGGCGTCAAGTATTTGGTGGAAAGGAGCAATAGTAATCGCCTCGTAGTTACCCTCCTTGAAAGCACCTTGTGTCTTTGCCAAATTCTGCCACCTTTCCTGGCAGTACGGCGACTTTAGGTATAGATGCTCGTGAAGCTCCTCCACCAGGATATCCATGAGAGCCCCATCTTGGTTGGCTAGATAAGCCCGGAGTTCGCTCAGGGCCCCGATATCATCCAGCTCAGGCTTACGCAGCTTCCGCAGCGCATTCTGCAACACCTCCACCGCACTCAGAAACCTCTTTTCGGAGATTCTCGCCTCCAACTGATCCGGTACCAGCCTCAACTCCTCCAGTTCGTTCAGCGTTGTAAGCAGCTCGTCGTAAGCCTGTGATGCGGCCGAGAGCTTCTTAAGCTCCGGGTCCGACGTACACAGGCTCACCTTGGACGTCAGCAGCGACTCTTTCAGCGTGCGCACCTTCTTCTGCGAAGCTTGAATGCTGCCCTGGATCTTGTGGAATGTTCCTATGGAGCTGTTGAATCCCTGATGGTGCTCGTGGACGATGCCCTTGAGGGAGTCCTCAACGTAGTTGTGCGCCTCCGTGAACTTGCGGTAGTCGTGTGCGCGGCCGACGGAGCTGCTGTCAAGGAGCTGCAGAGCGAGCTGGACGGGAACACAGTCGTTTTGGCACATGGCGGGCCATTCTTGCTTGATGTGCTCGAGGACCTGGCCGATCTGGCGCTCGGCGTTGCTCTCTTGGATGCGCTCGCGGCTGCGCATGGGCGGGGGACCTGGGTTTCGGAAGTTGGATGGTGATCGGGGGTTCATCGGCGGGGAGCCAACGGCGTAGCGGTCGCTTCTGTCTCTGTCCCTGTCGCCGCCATAGCCGTTGGCGTAGGGATCGTAGTCTTGAGGTTCTTCGCGGCGACCAAAGTTGCCATAGCCGTTGCCGTTGCGGTAGGCGCCGCCGCCGTACCGATTCGACATTCTGAGGGATGTGGTAGTTGGGCGCTTTATACGGTTGGAAGGAGATAGGTTCGCATCGCGGTCGTCGGGATTGGAGGTATCGAGGGTATGTCGGATAATCAAAGACGTTCGAGGGCGATCGTAGCCAGTGTTGTCGCGACGTATCTCGAAATGCGGCTCTTGGAATGTCGAAATGTGGTTGAATTGGGCAAAGCCAAGGCGGACATCGAGGTGCTGGCCGTGCAGCTGCAGCTAGGGGCTCGGGTGCTTCCAGTCCAGCCATCCGCATGCACGTTTCACTGCTGTCTGGGTCTCGTCCAGGCCTGTTAGTGGTTCGCTTCAGTGGTTGAGGTCAGCTAAGGTCCCCACCACCCCCGGATTGCTCACTCATCCCACTTGCCCCCACCAACCGCGTGAACGCGCCGCAATGCTCCGTTGACACCTCCCGCCACTCACGGTGCGACCGGCACACCCGACCGAATGTCATTCATCTCAAGTTCTTAGATATAAGAAGCTTGGTATGAGAACCGGGTTATTAAATTCTCGATGATAATATAGCAGGAACCCAAATAATTTCATCATCATGTCGAATGAATTCTCTATCCAGCCTATTGGGCGCTTTTATGGCGCCAGTCAGCCAGTCAAACGGCCAAAAGTGAGTAGTAAATTGGACTTTCAGGCTCGTACCTGATGGACCCCTTTTTGAATGACTTGGGACCGTCTTTGACAATGTGTTCAGGAGTTTGCATGTTTTTCGTATGATGATAAACACGAATTCCACCTGGGCGACTCGTCACTGAGATACTACTACACGCCGCCCTTAGGAGTCGACCTCTCAGATGGCTACGACAGCTTCATCAAGCATGACGATTCTAAGGCCGAACATCTCGGCAGTCTACTCAAGACCATCAAGGCTCACGAAGAAGAGACGGGGCAGAAGATTGACGCTCAGATCGTCACATGGCGTGGTATGATGACCAAGGTAAGATATAGCCCCTATTCACTCTAACATCAAGCCACTAACCAGATTTCAGATCATGGCATCGCCTTTCGAAGACCGAGACGGGTCAGTTTCTGCAGAGACTCATCTTCATGGGTGACATACTGACGTCCACACAGCTTCGAGATGAACGCAACACTATACCAAGTACCTCACAAGCCCCTCGAAGACATGATCTGAGCTGAAAGCTAACCAAACCCAGGACTGCATGTACGACAAACAACTACACCCAGCCCCAAATCCCCCTTGACTAACCCCCTCTCCCAGCTTCATCGAAGAGAACCACGAATACAAAGTTGCCTCCCAAGCAAAGCAAAACGCCCAACAGCGCCGCGGCCCCATCCCGCCCGAGGTGATGCAGTTCTGGGGCTACAAGTTCGAGACCCTCGCGACCCTCCCGGCGCCCTGGGGCGACACCCCTCGCGCCTACATCGAGAACCGCCCGCGCGAGGTCGTCAACAACAACGCGCAGTACTGCTCCGTCGTGCGCACCGGCATCGGCGCCACGACCATCTGCATCGGCGGCGAGGTCGACGCCGTCTGGGACTCCAAGCCCGCCAAGCAGGGCGCCCCCACGAACTGGGTCGAGCTCAAGACCAGCCTCGCCATCCGCGACGAGCGCGACGTGGATAACTTCCACCGCAAGCTGATGAAGTTCTGGATCCAGAGTTTTCTTTTGGGCGTGCCCAAGATCATTGTCGGGTTTCGCAGCCGCGACGGCATGTTGACCAGCGTCGATGAGATTGAAACGGAGAAGATCCCGGATACTGTCCAGAGACGCGGACGGGCGAATTGGAACGGGGATATGTGTGTCAACTTTGCGGCCGAGTTCCTCGTTTGTGAGTGTTTCCCCTCAAATGTGACAGAGAGGTCTGTTATTAACGGATGCAGGGCTTCGTCAGACTGTCAACGATGACGGGGTCTGGAGGATACGCAGGCGGCCCGGAAGCCCTATGATAGAGGTGTTTAGGATCGAGGAGGCCGGGCACGGAGAGATTCTGACAGACGAGTTCATCAACTGGAGAATCAAGCTCTCCATGAAGAGCACCGCCCCGGAACCAGAACCAGAGGATGAATCACAGCCGGAACCAGAGTCATAGTCACAGACCGAGGGCTAGTACTACAACCCCTTTCATCACAAAGGCATAAACGGAACACTTGACTTCGCGCGATTATTCTATTGGTTCAAGACCTTGACGTTACCTAGGTATCTACCTACTGCCGAAACACAAAACCACAAAACAACCAAAACGCCACCCTATGCGACGAAGACAAACCCGGATCAGCCGTGTAGATATCATCAGTCATGAGAGCCACGTAGCCGGGTCCATCCATCTGCGTCGTCAAAAACTGAAATCCAATCCCGGTATCTCGGTATCTCAATCTCCCGAATGTCGAAAACGTTCCCGATGCTGAACTGAAAACTCTTTCCCAATGCTTTTGTGTACTGTTCAAACCCGTATGCTGCGACGTGGTCATACACTCTCATCATACAGCGTTTCTCGTGAATAATGATATGCCACCTCTCTCTGCCATCTCTTTCGGGCCCGTAGCCCATCTTGTAGCCAGTTTTAGACAGCTGGCCATCTGATTCTCAAACCTTCAGTCCACCTGCCGTAGAGCACGTCTGAAAGTTGGTTGCAGTGCTCCATGCCTGGTCGGGCTGGGCGACCAGGGTATTTGGCCTCCATGGCTGCCTTCTCTCTTTCTTTCTCCTTCTCGGTCGACTCGGGCGTAGCAAACGAGCCGTTGCGCCTCCTATGGCTCTTCAAATGCGGGTTGTTCGACGCAAGCACCAACTTGTTTGGGCTACCACCAGATGACGGTGTTGCTGCAGCGCTCTTGATGATGACGGTGCCCTGCGGTGTGCCATCCGATGGAATCTTGATCGACTGCTGAGGAATCAATGCCGTGTTCAGCTTTGAGTCTTGAGAGACTGCCGACATCAGATTGCGCATCACGTGGTAGGCTCCTTCAGGGTCGACCGAGTCCAGGAGAGCATAGGCATCAGTGAGCTTGGCCAGCGCCTCCCGCTTCTGCAGACCCGACGTTTGCGCGTGCAGCTCTGCGAGTGTCGGGTCGATGGCCTTGTTGAACAGCCGCCGACCCAGCATGCCCTCTTTGCTGTTTGGCTCTACGCATGCACCTCTCATCGGTGCTCTGTTCTCGTCCCCAACAGCGGTGTCACCCGATTCAGAGAAGTCCGTCGGATCAGTGACGGAGCCGTTTGAGGGCACCCGGCGGAACAGTCGTACGGAAGAACCAGAGTTGCCGTACGACATGTCTGGCTGGAGCGGTCTTCTCGCGACGGTAGAACGAGGCGACCCGTTGGCTTGGATCTGTGTGGCAGACGCTTGACGACTTGAGGGCTGGCGGCGCACAGTCGACCGGCGCACTGTACCGGAAGCGGGAGACGAAGGGCCGAGCGGAGCGTCCTTGAGGTCGAGGCGGCGCATGGCCTCCTCCGCCGCAAAGTAGGACGGCTTCCGAGACCGAACAGTCGGCCGCCTAGGCGCCATCGACTTGACCGTGTCAAACACCCACTCATCTGAGTCGTCCTTAGCAGAGATGGTGTTAAGTGTTTCCTGGTAGAAGATGGTATGCGACTTGCGGTTCTGGTTTGCATCCCACATTTGCTTGCGCGCAATCAGCTCCTGAAGAGCCTCCATCTTGCCGGCAGACCTGATGAAGCGGTGACGAAGGAGATCTTTTGCGGATGGTCTGCGGTCGGAATCCTTGACGAGACACTGCGCCACGAAGTCCTTGAAGTCTTTGCTGAAGGAACCCTCCAGGCGGGGAGGAGAGTTCTTGGGAATGTGGAAAAGAACCTTCATCGGGTGGATGTGGGCCAGAGGAGGCTCGCCGTTGGCCATTTCCATAGCGGTAATGCCAAGTGACCAGATGTCTGCCTTGAAGCTATAACCATCCTGCTGGATGACCTCGGGTGCCATCCAGAAAGGGGTTCCGACGAAGGTGTTCCTCTGCGACTTGATGTTGGTCAATTGGGCAGCGACACCAAAGTCGGCCAACTTGACCTTGCCCGACTCGGAGAGCAGAACGTTGGCAGCCTTGATATCTCGGTGAATCTTGCCTTCGGCATGCAAGTACTCGAGACCACGGAGAAGCTCTCGGCAGATGATTGCGATGTGGACCTCGGCGAAGTTGGCCGGTTTGAGCTGAGGAATGTTAGCCTAGACGATAAGGATAAGCTGCGACTCGGAGTGACATACCAGGTCCAGACATGAGCCACCGCCAAGATACTCCATTACGATCCAGAGCTTGTGACCGCGAAGGAAGCTGCCCTTGTATTGGGTGACAAATGAGCTTGCGCAAGTGCTGAGCACTGCGATCTCGCCTTGAATCTCCTGGATGTCATCTTCGCTTGACTCGAGATCAATCTGCGCATCCACGGGTTAGCGATATTGATCAGGATGTAAACATGGGGGTGGCTCACATGTTTAATGGCGACGGTCTCGCCGGTGGCCTTCTCAATGGCCTTGTAAACGACTCCAAAGCTACCACCTAGAGTCCTGTCAGCGCGCATGCACAAAGTATTCGCCGGTATTCAGACAACGTACGACCAAGCTCCTCCAAGACCTGATAATGTTCGGCGACGCCTTCGTCGGCCATCGCGGCCGATCTGGACGTCATGGCGACGCTGATACTCTCAATTCAATCGATTCCGCCGGCAGAGATGGAGCAAGAGAGAGGGAGGAGCTGGTGTTCAACCCTGGAGCCCGAGAACGGAGGGAGGTGAGGGAGCGAGAGGTTTGCGCTTGCAGGATGGTGCTGGAAGAAAGTTTCGAGAGAAGAAAAGGGTATCCAGGGAACGGGGCTGTCGTCTGTCAGTCAGGACGGCCTGGCTTGTATTTTAGACTGGACAAAGGCAATAATGGCGTCAAAGGAAGCAAGCGGATCGTCGGTGGCTCGGTTGCTTGGGGTTGCTTGGGAGAGCAGCGACTTGGTTCGGGTATCCCAGGGCCAGGGCGGGCGAGGACCAGGTCCAGGTACGGTAGTCAACGACGCCGTGCTCTCTCTGCGGTACGTGTGGTGTCTTGTGGCCGGGTTGTGTGTATCTTTTTCCTCGGTGTGGTTGCGGTTGTGTGGTGGTTCTGTGGGCTTGGGTCGTCTCAAAGCTCGGGCCCTTTTGTTTACTTTCTTCCGTTTTGGTATAGCTGGGGGAGCTCCGGGGAACCGCAATTTAGCACCAGGGTTCTAGGAGCCGGGGCGAGTCAGCCGATCTTGATACAGAAAAGCAAACGAAAAAGTGCCGGTGGGAAGCCGTTGTTTCTGAAGCATCGTGAATCGCAAACAAAAGAAAGGGAAAAAGGGTAGATGGAAAAAGGCGGGAAGCGTGGGAGCGGTGGATTGATGGATGCAAGGTAGGTTAAAAGCAAGATATGTCGACGGCAGAGAAATGTGATTGTGACCTACGAGAAGGGGCCGACTGTCGTGTGCTTGCGTCGTTTGCATGCCAGTGGACAGTGAACGTGACCCTCTTTACGTCGCTCTGAATGTGTGCTTGACGTCTTGTTCTTGGTCGAGGCCGGTGATAGAGTATCCAGAGTATGCAGACAGGTTGCCTTGCAGATACCTTAGACGGCCCAGTGTCGTCTAGTCGTTGAGTTGGCATGCAGGGCCCATCGGTAGCGTCGTCTGTGACCCAGTGGCTTCCCAAGGTTGACCCTCTGGTGTGTTGGCTTCGCTGGCGCTGGCTGCTGGGAGACAGGAACTTGAGGCGGAACAATCTGCAAGGGCGAGGCAAGGAGGGAGGGACCGGGGCGTATCTCAGCGAGTGACGGCTCTCCAAAGGCCCACGTCAAGGGAGCGATATCGTCTGCAAAACCCTGGGAACGAACCCAGCAATCTTGTCTGGTATCCGTCGTACCTTGCACGGCATCGCAGGCGGTGACTGACCAAGAACAAGGTTCCGGGGGGCACAGATGCTGCGACTCCAGGCTTGACTCTCGACGCCGCACTGATGGAGCTTAGCGCTGCTCGCCAGGCGGGATCCGCTAGTCGACGGTGGAGATGCGCCAGCCGCACAGGAGGTCGCAACCCGTTACAAGCTTGTCGCCTGCTGCGACTTTACCGCGTCCTGATAGGGCCCATGGCCGCGGGTGGGGCTCCCCCCGGCGCACAGTTGGCCAGCCTCTGCCTCCGCTTGTGGTGTTTGGAGTCGTTGCCCCGCCGACGAGCCCCTCTGTTTGTTGGTTGCCCCGGGTCCGCACCCCGGCTGGCACTGACATTCACCGCATCCCCTTCTTGGGAGTTGTGTCCGACTTTCAGGCTCGTTTGCCTTTGCCATCTCACGTCAACTCCGATTTCCTGATTACCCACTCCAACAAGGTCATTGTCGACGTGCACGCGAAAACCGCTGCATTCCTCACCTCGTCCGAAGCCATCTTCCCACGAGACCTCCAAGCCCCGTCCTCGCTTCGTCTCGCTACGGGTGCTTGAAACTTCGTCGTCATTCCCCTCCTCCGCGGTTGAGCCAGTTTCGTCTTGTTGCGCGCGCCCTGCTGTATGGCGCCCACTGCCCGTTGCAACTTACACGATCGCGTCAGATAAGCCTAATCCAGCACGAGCCGTGTACTGGACATCGCGACCGCAACCGCAACCGCAACCGCAACCGACCTCCGCGACATCGACCACCGACTGATCGCCCACCACTCGAAAACCGGCATCTTGAAATCAAAGTACCAAGATGGTGCCAGCACCGCCGCCTCTGCCGATGCGGTTTCCGTGCTGGTGCAGGGCTGTCTACTCATGGGGAGGAGAGGTCTGTAAACAGAAGTAGTTGTTTACCACACGCGCTCCCAATGGCTGACTTTATTTTTCTCACGACAGAGCAAGCGAGACCTCGGCTTCATCGAGGGCGACTTGATTGAATGTCTGAATGCCGGCGATGGTTCATGGTGGACAGGCAGATTATGGCGCGACAGGCGGACTGTGGGCGTATTTCCGTCCAACTTCGTCGAGGTGCTTCCCTCCGATTTTCGACCGACGACGAGGTCTGCAAGCCCTCTACCCGACCAGACGCCCAGCCCAAGCACACCTCAAAAATCGAGGACGTTCCGAAAGCCCTTCGAAGCGTACGCCAAGGCACCGCACTACACCGCAGCGAAGCAGCCCGAGGTTTACCGAACGAACCCCAACCCAAGGCCTAGAGGGCACTCGGGAGAGTCCATTCACAGCGCGGCACCAGAGAGCAGCAGGAGGGATCGCTCTCCGGCACCTTCAATGCTCAGAGACCGATCACCGGCGCCTTCGGCCCTCCTCTCACGAGAGAACTCTTTCAATGAAACTGCCTCGACTAGAATGCGAGCATACACAACGCCTCAGCCCAGCGGTTACGTATCGCGGGGCAACTCCTTCAACGACGGCGCACAGCAGTACATTCCAAGAGGACGCACTCCGGTGAACGACTACCACCGATCCAGGACACCAGTTCCCGAGCATCATCGTGGCAGAACGCCCATTCCTGAACACCACCGAGCCAGGACACCAGTTGTGGACCACCATCGGGCGAGAACGCCGAACCCTGATCACGACTTGCGTGCGAGAACGCCCGTTCCCGACTATGGTCATGGATCGCGAGCGAACTCTTACAACACCGAAAGAGGGGCCTCGCCCATACCTCCGCATCACGCCTCAAGAGATCCCTCACCAGCCCCTTCGTTCAGCTACAAGCCGTACCGACCTCCCCAGGGGAAAGTTGACTCTCCCCCGCCTCCACCACCCCCACCGCATCGGCACGTGGGTGCGCCGCGACACAAACAGAGCATGTCCTACGATAGTCGGCACGATATCCCTCGTCATGGGTCCAACTCTTCCTTCGAAGATCGTTTCAACCCGCGGCATGGGTCAAATAGCTCTTACGATAAGCGGACAGATCTCGTTCGTCAAGGCTCGAACGCCTCTTACGAAAACCGGCATCCTCCTTTGGACAGGCATGGTTCGCACTTGTCATACTCCCACAGACCGCCAGCAATTCAAACCCAACGGATGCCATCTCCTGCTCCACCCTCCCCATCAGCCAGTCATATGACCCCATCGCCATTGCGCGAAGCTATGGACGGCGTGATAGAGCAATTGGACGCTCTAGGAATGCCTCGAGACCCGACACCGGACCCAGCATTGGACCCGTGGTCACCCGAGTCCTTCAATATGGTCAATGACCGTCAACGAAGGAAGATTACTTACCAGCGACCCCTGACATCCATGGGAATAGCACAGCAGGACGAAGGATACGAGACTTGGAGCGGTGGATCCTCGCGCGATCAATCCTATCAGAACGGACAGAGCGGACACCGAGAAGACAAAGAGCAACTGCCTCAACTCAGTAATTACGTCGAGCGTATGGAAAGCCGTCTAAAGAAAATGCATCAACACAGCGCAAGCATGGCTGACCTTGAGGACGAGGGACCGAAGCCGCCCCCGAAAGGCGCACTTTACGAGAGACCGAAATCATCCATGGGCGGACCGGAGGAGAGGAAGCTTCGAGGGCGGAAGTCGGCTTACGATATTGGCCGGAACGTACTGAACAGGACTTTTACGACGAAGACCAACTCAACCAGCGCATCGTCCGGCAATCAGAGCTCGACGACCCAGAGCAGCGACAGGAGTTTAATGAGTGGATCCTCAGCTGGCGCCATTAGCGCTACAAGCGCCGGCAGCTTTGCTCGGAAGACCCAGAAGCGTGCTCAGAGTGCCCTTGGGATGCGTGATGCTGATATCGAACGACCGGAGACTCCCTTCACCGGGGTCACTTACCACAGCAGCCACGCATCCGATGTGGCTCGTCCGAAATCGCAAGCTGGCTTCCTCGAGGACCCAGGGCTTGGAGGGCTCGTGACTCCAAAGCCCGCCAAAAGAAGCATTTTCAAGAAGCTTCTCGACACAGCCAAGACCGGAGTCGCCTCCGGACGCAGTAGTATTGCCATGGGTGGTGACTCGCCCAGGTCGTCTCCTTTCGCTCGCTCTATGCCCAACGTCGCTTCCCCCGCTGGAAATGCCATCTCCAACATTACCGGTATGGGAAGCACTGGCTTCGGTAGGGAAGCAGCCAGGGAAATGGGTATGGCGAATGGAGTCGACTGGGTGCAGGTCCGCAGAGATGTCAATCGATCCAACTCTCTGAGCAAAAACGAACGAAATGAACGAAGAGATCGCTGTCAGATGCTTGATTACCCAGCCCTTAACCCCGTCGACGAGCTCTATGACGGCATTGAAGGTGACGAGGGCGCCGACGGCTCACCAGTCGAAGATCCCATTGATTATCAGGCATTGAACCTCACCCAAGTCGACAAGAACTCGAGATTCATTAGCAGCCTACCACCAATGACAACCGCAGTATCTCTGGCGACGACCTACGTATGTCGCCCGTACCGTAGCGATGTCCAGCGAATGCGAGCAATCTTTACCTGGGTGTCCGAGAAGATCTGCTGGGAAGAGGACTTTGAGGGGGAGATCAACACCAGGCGGGTAATCCAATCAAAGCGAGCTTGTGCGGAGGAGTACGCTGCTCTGGTACAAGAGATGTGTACCGCGGTAGGCATTCACTGCGAAATGGTTCGCGGGTACCTCAAGACGCCAGGCGAGATTCCAGAACACAACATCATGCCTCGGGCAAACCACTGGTGGAACGCCGTATTGGTCGACAATGAATGGCGTATGGTGGACTGTTGTATGGCTAGTTCATCATACCCAAGGCGGCATCTCTATTCCAGTGCTGGCAATGGTGCAGCTGACTCTTGGTGGTTCCTTGCAAGGCCGACCGAGATTTGCTGGACACATATCCCTGAGCACCACTCTCAGCAACACGTCTGCCCTCCGCAAGCACACGAGGTGCTTCTCAACCTGCCTTGCGCCTGCCCTCCCTTCTTCAAGAACGATCTCGAGATGGTCGACTATAACACAGCGGCGACTCGCATAGAAGACCTGGAGATGGTGCATATCAAGTTTAACGCTCCAGCCGATGTGGAGGTTGCAGCAGAGGTTGAGGTCCGAGGCTACACGAGGGATGTGGACGGCGACGTTTTCGAGAGCGGTGATGTGGTGAAGAAGAGGGCGCTGGCCCAAGCCGAATGGTTCAACGGTATCAAACGGTACACTGTCAAGGCTCTCCTTCCAGGCGACGAAGGCCAAGGAACCTTAAAGATTTATGCCGGCAAGCGTGGCCTGATGCATAGCATCAAGGACATCCCTCATCCGGTGGCCTTCGCCCTTCCGATCATTCATACGGGAGAGAACCCTCCCTATGAGTTCGTGACAAGGCATCCTACACCTCACGCCCAACGCCACGACATTTATGTTGTTCAGCCCCAATGCCAACGTCTGGCTTTGAATAACACCTTCGTCTTCGCGATACGACAGCACCCTAGCTCTTTGGCTAGCAGTGGATCGCCGATGACACCATCGTCGAACCCCGGAGGCGCAAGCCCAATCCCGTTCGCGAGACCCAGCTCAGCCCTGAGTATGACTGCGTCGAACGTCAGTGGATCCAACGTCTCCGGGAACGGATCATCAGGGAAGAAGCCGGCGAAGCTTGCCATTCAGACCCCCGGTGGCAAGATTCTCCGTCTTATGCGGAAGGAGGATCGCCGGGGAATCAGTGTCGGCAGCAGGGGGATCGATGAGGAGACCAGCGATGGTGGTACGTGGGAGACCATCATCAAGTGTTCGGAGAAGGGAGTGTGGAGGGGTCTCGTCCTGGCAGACCGCACCGCTCGGTGGTGCGTCTTCGCCGAATGGGTTTGCGTTGGTTGAGCAGCGTCTTGATTTTTTTTCCCATGCGTATCTGCAGAACTTCCAAGGGCAATGTTGAAAAGCAAAAAAAGGGGGAAGGGCTTTAAGCGGTCATGACACGGTTTGGTTCGGGGTACCTCATGCATATCTCGGCGTTTTCTCTTGTAAATTGCGTTGCGTCTTTTCTTCTTCTTTTTTTTGTGTTTATTTGGGTTCCTGGGCTTACGGCTTTTTGTTTCTTGATGGCCTACTACTCATCATGGTGTGGGAGTTCTCTTCTAATGTACGATACGTAATGGAAATCATGCATGTCGATGCGAGGATGGTTCTGTAAACAAAAATTTCGACGAGTACATGCCCTTCGTTCAATGAATTATGATGTTATATTCGATTTCGATTTTGCGATTATAGGCTTGCTTTTTGTGGTGTGCCTCTTGTCGAAAAAGCTGATAGCCTGTCGCATGATGCCAATGTTTACGCGGGATTCCTGCGAAGACATAGGTGGGAACTCATCATATGATCGGCATTTGACTACAACTTGCAAAGGTATGTGATTGCCGCAAAGTGCAGACATCAAATACCAGGCGAAAGATCATGTTGTGTTTGACAAAGGGTTGAGTCACATAGTACTTCAAGTCCAATACAAGTACTGATCGGAGAGAGAACGTCCTTGGATCTTGGCTCTGCTCCTGTCAACCGTGCTTTCTTCTACCTCAATTGAGCACTCAATAGAAATTGCGCTGCTTGTTTTGGTGGACAAGAATCGGTCACCTGGTTCGGTGAGAGTTGTGGTCATCACGACAAAAGGCGGATTGGATTTACATTCTTCGAATTCCTCGTTTCGGTACCTTTTGACAACCTTCAAAATACCAAAAAGCATCAGAAGGAAGCATACGGTTACATGCCTATCTCCCCAATGCAAAAGCACATATGCCGAAGCCGTGATTGTCGGCCAGCGTATGAAGCTTCCCAAAACAGATGGATTGCGCTGTACATTATTGGTCATGCTGCAATTTTGTGGATTGACACCTGCCTGTTCGCACTCAGCTCCAACCAACCCATACCACTTCCACTTCCCCTCGCACTCGGTAGTTGTCCGGATCCTCTTTCATGAACATTGCCGTAGATAAATGATCCCGACGCCCAGTCATCGCCATGGAGTCGCTGGCAGCATTGAGTCTTGCTGGAAATGTGCTCCAATTCATCGAATTCTCTTCTGAACTCGTCCGCGATGCCGCCAGTGTTTATCGGTCGGCATCAGGCCTTCCAGCAGAACTCCAAGACGTGGCGATCATCACAGAGAACCTCGCCTCCCACATGAATCGGCTTTCCACACCAGTCATGAGACCAAACTCATCCGTGAATGAGCAGGTGCTTGCCTCACTTGCCAAAAATTGCCAAGCAACCTGCTCTGATTTGCAACAGCTCGTCGAGAGCATCAGAGGAAAGACGCCTCGCTCGCGAGGCAACAGTTTTCTCGTTACTTGGAAAGCCTTGCGACGCAAAGGGGAGTTGGAAAGATTAGAGAAAAGGCTTGACAGGTATAGGAGTCAGATCTTGAGCCAAATTGTATCAATGCTGAGGTAGATATTCGTCTGTCTATTCCAATGTGGCTCCTTTATTTACTAATTCATCGCGCAGGGAGGAAAGTCACGAACATCAACATCAGATGAAAACGGCTCAATCTCCATTGGATAAAAGTCTTTTACAAGACATAACGGCCGAAATTCAAAAGTCTCGCCAACAGCTCGCTGCACTTATTGGTTCGAAGGCACCCAACGATGACGCCGTACTACCCACCAATGGGGAAGTCCTGCAGGAGATTCTCGGGGCTCTATCTAAACTGTCAGACAAAATTACAAAACTCAGTGCCGAGAAACAGATCATGGATGTCCTTTGGTTCCCCGAACTTCAGCTCCGGTTCGGGTCGATTGATGAAGCTCACAGAGGAACCTACCGTTGGCTATTGCATGACCCAGACGCTGACTTGGCACAAGCCGCACTGGATTATTCAGAAACACCATTTCATGTATCCGAAAATGCCATAAATGCCAGGAAGCCTCTCGTTGGCCAAGCGACAAGGAATAATTCTTCAAACAACACGGCCGAGAATTCCGGTCGTAATCCAACTGCATCTTCCAGCGAATCAATGAGGGAGAAAGTCCAAAGGCAGTCCTGGCGAGAACAATTCGCTGAATGGCTTCGGTACAAGGAAGACTTCTTCTACATATCCGGAAAGGCTGGGTCGGGGAAGTCGACCTTTATGAAGTGCATCAGCCAAGATCCAATGACACGGCATTTACTTGAGGCCTGGACGAGCGCAGATGGAAAAGACCTCCTCCTCATTCATCACTTTTTCTGGAACTCGGGCACTGAAGATCAAAGAAGCATGAAAGGCCTTTACAGAAGCATCTTATGGCAGGTCGTCCGCTCAAGATCTCATTTGACGCAACAAATTTTCCCGACCTTGTGGCAGAAGGCTTGTAAAGGTGCTATTCATGAATCCGACCTCGGGCTTACAGGCTTACAAGCAGCAATCAAAAACCTTTTGAGCAACCCGCAGATTCTCGGTCAAAACAAGATGTGCTTCTTTATTGACGGCCTTGACGAATGCGAGGAAGATCACTGGAGATTAGCCAACGATCTCAAACGTTGGTGTTCAGTCCCAGGTATCAAGCTCTGCGTTTCAGGTCGACCTTACAATGAGTTCCTCGCGG
Organism: Colletotrichum chrysophilum; assembly: GCF_026319265.1. Lineage (NCBI taxonomy): Eukaryota > Fungi > Ascomycota > Sordariomycetes > Glomerellales > Glomerellaceae > Colletotrichum > Colletotrichum chrysophilum. Next base: position 392,151 of record NW_026517288.1, on the reverse strand, counting down.
CGTTTGCAACAGATCCAACTCGTTGGCTGAGACTGCATGATCTGACTCGGGACGATATCCTGAGAGTAGTTCACGACCAGTTCGCCAGCGATGAAAGATTTACCCAAGCTCGTCACCTTAGCGAATTTCAAACAGAATACGATCGGCTTGCAGAACTGATTGTACAGAAGGCAGACGGCGTTTTTATATGGGTCACACTAGTGATACGCTCCCTCTTGACTGGCATTGGAAATTACTACTCACTTTCGCAACTCCACAAAAGACTAGACGCTGTTCCGGCCGAAATGAACTCCATGTTTAACTACATGATGAGCGGGATTGATCGCCTCGAACGGCAGGCAGCAGCTCGAACACTGTTGGTCATGAAGACGCTTGATACGATGGAGAGCCCAAAAATGTGGGTGTACGTCCATGCAGTCTTGGACAGCATCGCCGACAGGCCTGATTACGAAACCAATCTCCTCGATGGAAGGCTTCAACAGAACTTGGGGAGTGAAGATGGTACTTTAGGATGTGTTCCAATGGCACATCGACTGAATGGGAGATGCCGGGGATTGGTTCAAATCCTCTACACCGGCCGTAATTTTCCATATTGCCATCAGCTGCAGTTTGTCCATCGGACCTTCAGCGACTTCCTGGGCGAGCCAAACACCGTGCGAGAGTTAGAGGCAATGGCCGGAACGTTTTGTCCCTATCGTGGTGTAGCTCTTGGACTCCTTTCGGCCGTGAAACATGTTCCAGAACAGGAATGGCAACTCCCATGTCGAGAATATCAGAGCACCGAGGCATTCGGAGATACTACAGATCGTCACCAACATGAAAACGGATTTGGGGGGCCATCTTCGATGCTCGACCTGTTGCTCGACATGGCTGCCGCTTCAGAACTGACGGGTTCATGTCTCGTCACGGGAGAAATCGAGTCTTTGAAGCAGATGACACTGGAGTTCTTGACTTCCAAGGGGTCGAGGCTTGAAAGACCTGCTAGAAGTGCACTAATCACCTGGTGGATCACTGCATCTACGCCGAATGAGTTCGAAACGGCCGCACTTTGCATGGCGGCAGCATACGGTGCGTTTGAATACACCAAGACCATGATCCGGAACCAAACCCGAGATACTGGAGCCAGTAGCCTGCTACTTTTCTCTTCTTCAGCAGCGCTACGCAGCGGTTACAGACGTGCAACATCGGAGAAAGTCATGGCCATGAAGCGATTCCTCCTGGAACAAAGAGCATCCTCAAATTTTGAAGTGCGGAACGTCTGCTTCTTACAAGTCAACACCAACCATGCGCCGGGCTCGGATGTTCGAGCATATTTGCCCTCTCCACCTTGGACCCCATGGGCCATGTCCTTGATGGTGATTTCGGAGCTCAAGTTCCTCTTCCAGGACTATACAGATCCGAAATGGAAATCACTTCTGGAGCTGTACTTGGAGCATGGTGCCGACCAAACAGTCTGCTTCGTCGGATATCAACTCTCAAGAACGAAGCAAGCCCCTCAATGGAACAGACTTGGGTTCAACCAGATTTTCCGAAATGAAGGAGATGGCCTGTATGGTAATATAGAGGGACCATTCTACGCGGACTTGCAGACCATGCTTGAGATTTGGGGGCTTGAAGTGGCTTTACCCTCGGAGAATTCGTTGAGCAGGAGTTTTACTGCCCCCTGGGAATCCCTCAGCAGCTGGCTAAGCGCGCTCGCGCCGGTTACTGGGCAGTTTCAAAGAGTAACCTCGACTGAAGTTCAGAGATGGAACTTCTTGGTTCTGAAGGTTGTATCTCATAGAAAGCTCAAAGAGCTAAGGCAGTCCGAGCTAGAAGAGGCTTTGAGGCACATGATTTCGCAGGCTAAGAAGCGCTTTTAGTGGCCGTAACGCGGCACATCTTGTTCATCTGAGAGGAGAGGGATGTAATGGACAAATCTGTACCGAGCAGAGTCAATTTTGATCACCTAATGATTAATGTGGGAAGATTTCTAAGTCGTACTCATTAGTACAAGAGATTCGGGATTCTCAAATGACGGTCTCGAATTACGGAGTGGATGTTCGAGGTTGAGGTTGAAGGACTTCTTCATCCCACAAAGGGCGTCCAGTGCGTGTACTGTGTCAATGACACACAGTCAACAAATCGCACTGTATTGTATCGATAACGGCTGCGGTGCCTGGCCGACCTCACGCCTATCCCAAGTAAACAGAGCCAACGCCTACGACATCGGGAAAAACCACAGCACTACCAGCAAAATCCCTACCAATATCCAACTCCCGATCCACCGTCATCCCTGGTTCATACTCAATTGACCTATCTTAACAAAATTGTCCTGCGAAACACTCCATCGCGACGGCAAAAGAAACTACACATCTAGGGGGAAAAACAAAAAAGAAACAACCATCGCGATGGCCGACAGGACATCGCGCCAGGCGCCTCCTCCCGGCGCCCCGCGTCGCGCAGTCCGTCGCAACCTCTTTCAAGGCCTGACTAGACGTCCAACGGGCACGACAGCAGCAAACGCGAATGCGCCCACGGGTATGGCTTCCACGGCACCGACTTCTTCGTCCGGCAACTCGGCCGAGACGCTGAGGCTTGATGTCGATGTGCTCTCCGACGGCAGCGCGGCGCCCCAGGGGCCCCTCGAGATTGTTGTGCGCGATGAGCACGGTGAGATTGAAATCGGCGAGCTGCCGACGCTGGTGTTTGATGAGGCGGATGAGGCCGCGCTGGATGATCGCGAGGAGAGCAAGAGTACGTTGCTTCGTTCAAACTTTGCATTGAGGGTATAGAGCTATGTATGCTAACTATTGGTATAGAGGAGCGGCAGAGGCTTGCGGAGGCCGTGAAGCAGCATCAGGTCAACCACACTGCCGTTAGCGAGCAACCTGAAGGTAAGCTAACCCCTATCTGACGACTCCGAGGTGCGCTGCTCCTGATTAATCCCCACAGAGCTACTCGAAGCCGTGAAGGCGAGTTTACGGGCTAAGGTTGCTGCCCTCTCCGAAGACAACTGGAGGTACGAGGCCGAGCCGGAGCAGCCTCGTGGCTACTGAGCGGCACAAGCCAACTTTAACCGTTCTTTTACGGCCTGGATTCGCATTCGTTCCAAGTATGTTCATTATGATCGCGCTCGCTATGCGCGATGGCCATCTACGCCGAACAACTGGAACATCTAGTCAAGTCCCTCAGCCTGGGGCGCCTCCACACGTCTCGGGGCGGGGCGTCTTTGCTGCGGCGCACCACCGCCAGGGCCGCCAAACAGGCCGCCCATCATGTCCATGAGCGGGTTGCTCTGCCTTGGGCGCTGGATACCAAAGTACATCTCAGCGATCAGCTCGAGAGCCTCGCTCCATGCGCCGACCTCGGAGATATTAGAAGAGTACTTCGTGGCGAGCTGCTTGTAGACGTCCGGGGTGCCGCGCTGGATGGCGAGCAGGAGGAGGCCGAGGAAGTTGAGGAGGGGCAGGCCAGGGAAGATGCGCAGGTCGGCGCTGTTGCTGCTGACATCCTGGACGCCGAGGCCCTTGTTGTCGTCGCTGAGGGAGGAGGTGAAAAGACGGTAGGAGGTGTTGGCCGCGCGGACGTTGCCAACGAGAAGGTATGGGAGGATCGCGCGCGCGGCGTAGAGAGGGGCGGTGTGCGAGTCGTCCTCCTTGTACCAAGCGTACTCCATACGAGCGAGGACCTCAGCCGAGTCCTTCGTACCTAATACCAAGTGTCTTTCCGCCTCGTAGGGCTCGTGTTCTTCGGCGTAAAGTGATCCAGCGACGTTGTGGAGATCGGAATCACCGGCGGGGTACTCGCCGAACTTCGATGACCACCTGTATGTCCAGTTAGACACGAGGTCTGCTTCTTCAAGTTTCCAAGAAAATACTCACGCAACCATCTCTCCGACAAACTTCTTTCTGGTCGGTTCCGCCGCAGGGAACAAACGCAAGCACGTAAGCAGCTTGCCCTTGTTTGTGGCGTCGGGCTTCAACTCAGCCTGCTTGAAGACGTCGACAAGCATGACGCACAAGTCACCTCCAGAGCCACCCTGGCCGGCCTTTAACAGTGACTGGGCGACATTGTAGAGAATATCGGTGGCGGCGGGCCAGTTGGCGGCCTTGATGTAGCGGGCAGCAACCACGCGAGTCTGCTGCTGGGCCTCGTAGTACTGGCCCTCCTGAATGCGGGCTTGCAGCCGCGCGATGATCTTCTCGATCTTGTCGGCCTTGGCGGCCATGGTGGGTGAACGGTACGACGGTCGGGTGCTGGGATCTCGAATCGGAGGGGTGGCGGCGAAAGGGAGGTGAAGCTGGTTTGATGTGACGATGTGGTTTTGGAGCTCGCTGGCGTTCGGTGTTGGAATGGTGGGGCTTCAGGTACCTTCAGCCCCTCAGCTTTGGAATGCTTCCCTGTGCTTCTGCTCAGGTCGGTTAATCCTCGGCACCCTCTCGGTGAGCTCGATGCGGGATGACGCACTGACCAGTACCTTAATTCCCAATGGAGCAGGGAGATGATGGTGGGTTATCAATGGAGATGAGATAATTCGCCCAAGAATATGGATTTCACCAGGTGTTGTCCATTTGATCGTCAAATCGGAGCATTCGAGCAATGATTAGGAGGTCATCCTCAATGATCATTGTGTTCTTGCACCTGAAATGCTCCTGTCCAGCGCTCACTATAGTCCACATCACTCTTATATGATGAGAAGACTCTCTACCTCAAGGGTCGCATACTGAATTTATAGTTGATCAAAATTCCCCTTGGATCGTTCCCTTAGGGTTTGTTTTCATGATATAGCACATTACCGTGTTCAATCTCTTTGGAAAGTTTGCGAACTACATAAGCGAGAGCTTGTTTGTGACTAATTACTTGAGAAAGAATGGCCAGACGGCGGTAACCAGAGTAGGGTTGTCTTAACTAAATGCTTGAACTTGAATCAAACTCAATTTAATTAGCTAATTGATCAAATTTATTGCTCAGAAGATTTATCCTGTCTGTTGTAACTGATAGGCAATGTGACAACGCTACCGACAGCACAGTGCCCGAAGTCGGCTACGGTGCAACCCCTCCGAAACCGCATCAACCGGCGTTTAGGTGCGTCAGCTCCTCCAACTCATTTGAATCATGCATCTTGGTATATACAATCTCGAGAACTCACGGCTGGGAGTGAAACTGCTTCGTCAATCAGAAAGTCGAAACAGCAAAGAAAAACATGTTCCGAATACCTGCCTCCCATCTTCGGGCCGCTGGCTCTGGCTCCAGGCACCTTACCCTCAACGCACACCGTGCAGCTTACACCCCGCTGCGCATACACGTACGGCACGCGTCTCAGTTATCCAAAGCCCCGGCCGTACTACCACCACACTCCAAATTGCCTCTCAAAGTTCTGTTGCGATCACTTCTAGTTGCAACAATCTCATCCACCAGCTTCTTGCTGACGCCGGTCCTGGGAGTCCTCAAGTTTCTTAACGACTCACCTCGATTTTGGGTGTTCGATGTTGAGAAGAACCCGTTACTACATGGCTTGATGAAAAAGACCATGTACAATCACTTTTGCGCCGGCGAGAACCAAGTCGAGGTCACATCTACCATCAGCGAGATTAAGCGGATGGGTTTCCGAGGGGCCATTCTCACCTACGCGCGGGAGATTGTTGTTGACAATCAGACAGAGGAGGAAGTTGGCAAAGGCATGTTGGAGTCAAAGAATGAGACAGAGGTTGAGAAGGACTCGGGTATTGAGGCATGGCGAGAAGGGGTACTGACGACGGTTGAGATGGTTGGCGAAGGTGATATTCTTGCTCTCAAGTAAGTTCCCCACCATGACTTACTCAAATACCATCTTACTGAGAGCGAATTTCAGACTCACGGGCGCGGGACCGGCTGTGTCAGAGACACTGTCATCTGGGAAACCTCTGCCCAAGCAAATGGCGGAAGCTCTCGCTGAAGTATGCTCCCGGGCTGTCGAAAGAAAGGCTCGCATCTTTGTCGACGCCGAGCAGATCAAGGTTCAACCTGGAATCGATGCAGTGGCACTCGATCTCATGCGCCAGTTCAACACGAACGGCAGAGGCGCTGTAGTCTACAACACCTATCAAGCATATCTCAAGGGCACACCGGACGTCCTGGCAAAACACATGGAGATAGCCAACAAGGACAACTTCGTGCTTGGTGTTAAGCTTGTCCGCGGCGCATATATCAGCTCCGAGCCGCGCCAGCTCATTAACGACACCAAGGAAGATACGGACGATTCCTACAACTCTGTCGCAAGCGGACTCCTGTCTCAGAGATACCGAGACTTTGGGAAGGGTGGAGGAGCTAATTTCCCTGAGCTTGAGCTCTTCCTCGCAACGCATAACAAGCAGAGTGTCCTAGCAGCTAACAAACTGCAGCAATCTCGAGTTGAGATGGGACAGCCGTTGACTAAGATCCAGTACGGGCAGTTGCTGGGCATGGCCGACGAGGTCAGTTTCGGTCTGTTACAGCTAGCGGATATCACAGCTAAAGAAAAGGGGGCGAAGGGAATGGCACCGATGGAGGTCTACAAGTGCTTAAGTTGGGGCTCATTGGGAGATTGTCTTTCATATCTTCTGCGACGGGCGGTTGAGAATCGGGACGCTGTCTCACGAACGAAGTCTGAGTTCAATGCTCTGAAGACAGAGGTGTGGCGTAGACTCACGAGTACTGTATCATCTTAACGAAAATCAAAGCCAAATTCTCTATCAATCGAGCCTTCCAGCCCTCTGTTTCTGGCCCAACTCTCGCGTAATCGACGACGTCCATTCCTGTGGTGCCTTATTCCCTCTTCAAGACGACGAAGAAGGCAGGAATTTAGAGCATGTGAGCTCGCAGGAAAAGAAATTTCTCTAGCGCAGAAAAAATAGAGAGTCTCTTGAAAGTATAGTCAACTCAACCTAGTGCAGATCTTACCATCTCAGCAGTCGCAAACGTGCCAGCAGAAACTGGCATCGCTCTAAGCAGAGCAGGACCTAGACCCCTAAACATCGCCCTGAACTTGCCTTCCCTCCACGTCTGCTTAAACGCATCCCTCATGTTCGCATGCTTCTGATCCTTGCCATACCCGTCGCTCTGCATCTTACTCTTGATCACGTCCAGGGGGTGACTTCCAAGCCAAAGTGCCTCCCCAGCAAGACCTCCACAGACGGCGATCTTCCAGCTGGGCACGTCTTTTCTGTCTTTGATGCCATCCCGCTCCATCACGAAACGTACCAGGCCCTCATAGGCTGCGAACCAGATGCCATATCCGTGGAACTCTCTCAGGAGAGTGACAACTTGGCCTCGGTAGAGACCTTTGACGCCTGAGTGGCCCTTGATTGTACGGACGCAATCCCACGGGCCCGAGTACAGGCGGTTTACGCCGCTCGGCTGGGTCTGAAGCCTGATACGGACGTGTTCGATTGGACCGGATATGACGCTGTTAGTCAAACCAGCTGCTCCGCCTACGAGGTAAAAGTCGGACAAAGACAGCGATAGGCCGTTGGACTGGGTTATCCCGCGGAAGTCTTCAAGCTGCCTGCGAAAGAATTGGAAAGCGCCGAATTGAATGCTGACCTGGACGCAATGCCTTTAGAGGACAATGATATATTGATGGAATAGACTGAGACTTACGCAAGCTCCAACACCTATGAGAGGGGCAAGAGTTCCCTAATACCATGAGATGAAGTTCAAGTCTCATGAATCTTGTAACCAACCTTGTAAAACGCCAGCGGCCCTTCACGGGCCCAGATCGTTCGAGCAAGACCCAGAGCATTTCCTCCTCTTTGGGTTTGAAGTCGTACCTTCACCAGATCTGTCGATGCCGACGGGTCAATGTGTTGCTCTTATACGGCTCCGGAGTAGTGCGCCCTCTTCCTGACACGTACCAAAAGGCTGGCCTGAGTCTTGTCAGCAATAGGGCTCGTCAAAAGACTGCGTCAGAGTCAGATACGAGCACTTGAACTCATACCTATCAGAACCTGCGCGACTCCTCCCGCCGCGCCGGCAGTGATGTCTTTGGCCGATTCGAGAGTTGAGTTGCCCATGTTGTATATCGTCACTGCGACAGAGGACACCAGCACCAAGAGGAACTCACAGGTTTCGGAAAACCAGCATGCACATCCAAAATGCCATGAATCGTTACTCCAAAGAAGCTCATCGACCGTTATCGGTGCTTCGGCATATGGGGTCGCACCGGCATGAGATAACGGAGCGGGGTGATCGTGGTCGGACCGTATGCGCGATCGGCTAGCTGGCCACCGGCAGTGTGGGCACGCTGCCGACACCGTCGGTAAGGTGCATATGTCGTCGGCAAGATACCCCACGGCACACGAAGCATGTATATCGCTCACTGGACCTTATAAACTGTGTGATCAACTATGTAGAAGTATTGATGAGTGTGATCCTCTGTTTGCAACTTGTAAAGTACAGCCCGTCATGACTTCTCCCATGCTGCAACAACTCTCCAAACCCATGAACAGGGCCGCCCGATCACCACAAGCGCTGCGCCTTGTTTCGTGCGTGAATGCCAGAGCTTTTGGAACTTTCAAGGCTCCTCCGATTCGAAATGAGCCAAATGTAAGTTGCCGGAAGATCTCCAAAATTCAATGAATCAAGGAAACTGATAGTCGCTCCCAGCCATCATACAGCAAGGGATCGGTAGAGCGCCAGAAGCTTCAGGATGCCATCACTCGACTCAAGAGCGAGCTTCCTATCAAAGTGCCATCTCAGATCTCTCAACTAAAAGTTTGCACCCTTTCCATAGCCTTTCAGTCTCAGTCCATCACTGATGCGTACCGAGCAGGACGCAACCATCGCCAAGCAACATATTCCCAGTGATCACTCTAACGTGCTGGCAGAGTACCTGCAAACGACCCCTGAGCAAGTCAAAGAAGCCATAACGAGAGCTTTGGAAGCCAAGTCTGCCTGGGAAAACACATCCTTCACCAATCGTGCCGCTATTTTCCTCCGCGCAGCCGAGCTCATTGCTGGCAAATACCGGGAGAGTATTATGGCCGCTACGATGCTTGGACAAGGCAAGAACATTTGGCAAGCGGAAATTGATTCAGCAGCTGAATCGGTTGACTTTCTTCGGTAAGCGATTGATACTACACACTTATGATGCGAGTTTGCTGATAAAATTCCCTCCCATAGCTTCAACGTCCACAACGCCGCCGAGCTGTACAAGCAACAAAACATCTTGAATGATGCTGGAGTCTGGAAGTAAGTCAAACCCGGTTTCAATACATGTGTCTTACACCTGTAAAGTACCATATGCTGACTAGGTACCCCCCAGCCGAACTGAGTACCGCCCCCTCGAAGGCTTCGTCTACGCAATCAGCCCCTTCAACTTCACCGCAATCGGCGCAAACCTGACTGTTGCGCCCGCAATCATGGGCAACGTCGTCCTCTGGAAGCCCTCAGACTACGCCCTGTACTCCAGCCACCTCCTCCACAAGATTCTTCTCGAGGCAGGCCTTCCTCCCAACGTCATCCAGCTCATCCCAGGCGAAGCCGAGCCCATCACCTCTTCCATCCTCCAGCACCCCAAGTTCGCAGCCCTTCACTTCACTGGATCCACCGATGTGTTCCGTCAGCTGTACGGCAAGATCGGACAGGCCGTGGCAGAGGGTCGGTATGAGAGCTACCCCCGCATTGTCGGCGAGACGGGCGGCAAGAACTTCCACCTTGTCCATGGTAGTGCTGATGTGCGCAATGCTGTGGTCAACACCATCCGCGGTGCTTTCGAGTATCAGGGGCAAAAGTGCTCGGCTACATCTCGCCTGTATGTGGCCGAATCGGTCTGGCCCGAATTCAAGAAGACACTTCTGGAAGAGACTGGCAAGCTCAAGGTTGGCTCGCCTGAACAGGTCAACAACTTCATCGGGCCCGTCATCCACGAAAGGTCGTGGAACAAGCTGAAAGCAGTCATCGACAAGGCCAAGAAAGATCCTGAAGTTGAGCTCTTGGCAGGAGGTAACGCGGACAAGAGCAAAGGCTGGTTCGTCTCGCCGACGATCTTCCAAACCACCAACCCAGCAAATGAGCTCATGAAGACGGAATTCTTTGGCCCGATTTTGTCAGTCTACGTCTACCCTGATGAGAAGTACGAGGAGCTGCTTCCTGTGATTGACTCGACAACACAGTTCGGCCTGACCGGTGCCGTGTTTGCTCGCGATACGAAGGCGATTGAGGCCGCCGAGAACGGTCTACGCCATTCTGCTGGCAACTTTTACATCAACAGCAAGAGCAGCGGAGCCGTTGTCGGTCATCAGCCCTTTGGTGGTGGCCGGGCTAGCGGTACCAATGACAAGGCGACCAGCACCAACCTTTTGGCACGCTTCACCAGTATCAGGAGTCTGAAGGAGGATTTTGTGGGTGCTGATACTGTTCTATATCCCTCGAATGAGGTTTGAATAGAGCCGAGGTATTAGGGGAAAAGGAAATCGGGTAGAAGTTACAAGCCACGTTCAATTGAACCCAAAATCAAAATCTAACATGTCCATTCCAGTGAGACCCATCAGCTGCAGGTGATTTTCGCTGAACATCTGCAAGTCGATGTTGAGGTCTGTTTCGACGGATGGTTGTCTTTGATCTGCCGTAGTCTGTGGCGGCGGCGGTAAGACATCATCGCCAGTGCGATCGGCATCGAGGCCAGGTTGACTTCGGAGAGGGCGAGACATGCCAGGTGTGGATAGATTGCGCAGTTGCAGAAGGGCAGAAGCCTCTTCCCACAACCTTCCGCCTGATCCCGATGCCGCTGGGTTGCTCAGAAGCCCTCCAGGCGCAGAAGGCGCGATGCCTGAGACTGCTGTGGTGCTGGAGAACCAGTCAGCCCAAGCTATGTAGGCTAATTCCGATGACCCTTCCTCGCGGGTGTCCTGGGCTTCCGATGCTCCTCCCACAAGTCTTATCTTTGAACGTGCTTCTTCTGCAATGGCCATGAGAGCTTTCACAAAGTTGATTGCCATGCGACCAGCAGTGTGCATGTTAGACATTTTCCGAAGGCAATCCAGGCCGAACGCTACCTGAGCGTTGTACTCTGGATCCCTAGATGTGATACCGGTCAGCACCAGCATGATGGTAGCGATACTGCAAGCTTGAAAGTCTGTAAAAGAGCTAGGTGCAAGATTTCCAGACTGACTAGCGCTCTCGAGAAGACCGAGCATCTTTTGAGCTGCTTTTTTGCAATAACGAAACGGGCCCGACATGAGACTGACTCCGTCAATGATGGCGTCTGTAGATTGGTTCTTTCGCAAATAGAATCGAGTCATTGCCACAACAGATGATTTACCAATAGCTATCCATGCAAAGTGATAGTTGAGGTGGAGATGGAAGATAGCGCGATAGTAAGGAGACCTCGGGTCCAGATTTGTCAAATCCAGACCCGTCAGGTGGTCATTCTTGTAAGACTTCAGAAGATCATGGTACTCCTTTAGTGGAAGTTGAGAATCACTCGACCAATTCCTACGCCAGCAAAGTTAGTATGGCAAACTTGGCGAACAGCTCGTTCTACTTACGCTGGTTCAACGAGTTTGTCGATGACTTTAACAAACTCAGCATTTGCGATTTGGTGCAAAACATTGCGATATGGTTGACCATAATCATCAGGCGTTAGATTAGGTAACCTGGCTGTAATGATGTCCTGAGTGACAGATCTAGGCCTGTTCAGTTTGATAGTAAGGGTCCTGGCGCAGAAGTTAGCTAAACCCACAATCGAATATTATCTTTTCATTAGTACCTTTCAAGTGAATAAATGGCCCACCATAAGCGGCGTCTCATCTGCTTTTCATGGTCAAGGATGCTAGGGTCGTCTATTTCCTGATGAAGACCAAGTATAAGTGCCTTTCTCAGTGCCAACCCCATGTATAAATAGGAGGCACCGATGGCACTTGATGGCATAAGATAGGCGCCCAGAACAAATGCGGCCTTGACGGAGTACATGCTCACTCGGTCCATAGTATCGGCCATGAGAATGCGAGCATGATCGCCGAAAATTTGCCCTGGGTCACCTGGACAGATTGGAGCATCTATGCCTTCCGGGCGTGCTCGTGGGGTCCATTGACTGCCGAGGGCAAAAACCGCGAGCAACAGACATACAAAACTGGCGTCCCGGCGAAGGGGGGATCTATCATTAGAGTAGAACTCCCGTAACTGCGCTAAAAACTCTTGCTGGTCAAAATAGAAGAAACAGTCGGTCCCGTGCATTATGCATAGCGTAGCCAAAAAGTCTGCTACTGGCCAGGGCGGCAGGATGCCGATGGCAGCTTGCAGACGAAGACCTTCTGCAGACTTCGGAATCGATGAAGTATATGCTAGATCGGCCTCTAGTCTGGTCATATCTCTCTCGGCAGGTGACGGATGTGGCTCGAGGTAGAAGGCATTCCTGAGACGGGACAGGAAGCGAGGCCACATGAAGTTCTCAGGGGCATCGCCATCGGAACATAGATCCCGCCGCGAAGGAGGGTCTTCTGGGCCATCGGCAAGAGGTTCGGCGTTCGAGGTCGGTGTCAAATTCGATGATGGAGTTTGATGTAGTGCCGAAGCCTCCAAATCTCGTGGTCCTGGTGTAGGCGTTTCCTGCCGCTCGAAGCTGCATGTGTAGGATCCTTGCTGGCATCGTTGGCAGATACCCGATGGTGTCTCAATGCATTTGCTTTTCCGAGCCTTGCAACGGGTGCATGCTCTCGAGGCCCGCTGGCGGTCCTCTTCGGCGATTCGACGTCGACGGACGCGGCGTGATGAAGTAGCTGGCGGCATGGTGTGCGATCCGTTGGCCTATGGTTGGTTGCCGAACAATACGTGGAATAAGGAGGGAGAATTCGTCGGCAATGTCCACGTTGGACAACTACCCGACTCGCGCACAGATCATTTGAAATGAGCAACGGGCCGACGCTTCCTTACCTAAGCAGTCGGTTGTGCGCCCATCTTTGCGGCGAGCTTTTGAGCGTCACACTTGCTTTACCTCTGCGTTTGGCAATACATGAATGCGTCCATGAGGTTCGTTTGAAGAATTTTAACGATGGTATTCAACTGTAGAAGGCTTCCCACAGTACCGATAGATATTTGCGCATTTGCAGTCGGTGTGGTATAAAAAGAGCGAGGACTTCAGGTAGTGAGTGGGTAACTAAAATACCCTTCTATGTTCTACGTTCGGTGGTCAATCCATTAGCTCAGAGCCCAAATACACGTCGTTCAATCCTCGAGAGGAAGTTTGATCACAAGGACAAAAACGGCAGCAAAAAAAAACATTCTTTCCAATGATTGCGAATGAGAGCAAAAGTTAACCTGAAAGGGACGAGACTCGAACTCGCGCGGGTTGCCCCACCAGGAATGTAGCTAAGGTATCCTTAACCTGGCGCCATAACCAACTCGGCCACCCTTCCATTGGTTGTTGAAGAGGCAGGTTCCAAATGTTACCAAGAAGCTCGGGGGCGCAGACCGCACGCCAGGCAGTTAGAAACAACCGGCTCCGAGTCGGAAGAGCGACGACCGAAGACACACACCTACACAACTGCGACCCGACAACCCGCGAGCAAGCAACGAAGCCCCAAACTCAATGCATGACAACCCGCGGCTGAAATGGCCGGGCTAGGCTCCGACCTCAACTCTCCAAATTTCCCATTTAGCCGCGAATACTTCCCCCCTCCATGAAGAAGAGTTCCACATGGGCTACCCCTCCCTCATCCTCTCCACCCCCACTGAACCCCAACATATGATCAGCGGGAGGAAGGGGGGATGCCCCTCATGCCCCTCGCACCAAGCACCGAGCTACATAAATATTCCGTAGACGATCCTGCGGCCTCGCTCCAAGCAGGCGACGACATTGGTGCGAGGGCTGCCCCACCATCTTACCATGCCGTCGCCCAGCTAGCCCGATGTCTACGCGGGATGAGGTGTTGGTCTCTTGTGACGGGTCATGTAGGCCGGGGTAATTCAAGAGCGAGGTTGTTGTTACGTGGGATGCTGGACATGACCTTGGAGCTCTCCCCCGCCTCGTCTCATCTTCGTCTCTTTTCTCCTTCATTCTTCAGTCGACAATTTGCTCCCACGTAGTTTTCTCATCCAAGGTTTCGCACTCGTGTGATTTGCCAGCTGCACGCCATGGAGGAACCCAAGACCGGCCTCGTGCTGGGCTATAATGGCGCCCACCCTTTCTCCAAAGTGAAGCTGTCTGACAGAGCATCGGTGCAAGAGCTCCTCCGGACCCTCCTCGACCCGCTCGAGCCCTTCTTCTCCCCGCAAAAGGCACGCGTCAAGTGTCCCGGCGGAACGGCCGTCAGGTTCGACCAGGCCGCTGCCGAAGTTGAGGGTATCTGCCGCCCACTTTGGGGTCTGGCATGTCTCCTGGCCGGTGGAGGCGAGTATCGTGGTACCGAGTGGTGGATTCAGGGTATCAAGTCTGGAACTGATCCAGAGAACCCTGAGTACTGGGGATACCCGAGAGACAATGACCAGCGCATGGTTGAAATGTGCCCTTTTGGTGAGGTCCGCGGTCGTGAGGTGGAATACCCGGACTAATGGATCATAGGCTTCTCACTCGCAGTCGCACCCGTCATTTGGGATAGTCTCTCCGAAAAGGAACGGGGCAACGTAGAGAACTGGCTCGGAAACTCGATCAACGAGAAGAAGTGAGCTGTGACTCTTTCATTAAACCTCAAACAATTCCTAACAGGACATCAGTATGCCAAACACCAATTGGCTCTGGTTCCGCGTCTTCGCCAATCTAGGCCTCAAGAAGAACGGCGGAAAGTTCTCCCAAGAACGTCTCGACGCCGACATTGAGCATCTCAACACATTCTACCGAGGCGGCGGCTGGTCCAACGACGGCCCCGAGGGCATTCACATGATGGACTACTACTCCTCCAGCTTCGCCATCCAGTTCCTCCAACTCCTATACGCGAAGCTCGCCGGTGAGGATGAGCCCGAGCGGGCTGCGGAATTCCGACGGCGAGCACAGCAGGTTGCGCTGGACCTCGTGCACTACTTTGACGAGGAGGGCCGCGCGATTCCCTTCGGTCGCAGTGTAGGATACCGTTTCGCCATGGTGTCGTTCTGGGGCGCGCTTGCGTACGCCGGTGTTGAGCTGCCTGCGCCCCTGACTTGGGGTATGGTGAAAGGCATCGTGATGCGACATTTGAGGTGGTGGCAGACGCAGCACGGCATGTGGACACCAAGCGGGACGCTGTCCATTGGCTATTCGTACCCGAACATGTATATGGCAGAGAATTACAACAGTCCTGGAAGCCCGGTGAGTTTCCTCCACACAGGGGCGAAAATGCCTTTACTGACTTTCGTAGTACTGGGCCTGCCTCGCCTTCATCTGCCTAGCCGTCCCCGAAGACCACCCATTCTGGACCTCTGAAGAGGAACAGGCATGGCCGGTCATCCCCAAAATCAAGCCCCTCGAGCAGCCCGGCCACATCATGAGCAACATTGGTGGACACTGCATGCTCCTTTCCTCCGGCCAAGCCTGCAGCTATCCCATGAAGGGCACGCACTCGAAATACGGCGGCTTCGCGTATTCCAGTTCATACGCATATTCTGTTCCGCCGGGCCTCTTTTCTCTGGAGCAGTATGCCTTGGCCTCGCAGCTGGGCCTATCAGACGACGGGGGCGAATACTGGAAGACCCGAAGACGCTCAGAGTATGCCGGTATCGAGACCAGAGATGGCAAGCCGGTGCTTGTGTCAGCCTGGAAGCCTTTCCCCGATGTTGAAATCAAGAGCATTCTCGTTCCGCCGGAAGAATCGACTCCGAACTGGCATCTCCGCATCCATCATATCAAGGCCGGCCGCGATGTCATGACAGCCGATGGCTCTTTTGCCATCTGCAACGAGAACTCGATAAACGGGCGTTACCTCGATCTCTACGATGCGAAGACTTACGAGGGAACATCTCCTAAAATCATTGGAAATTACGATACGAACACACCAGAGGGCCTTGCCAAGGGCAGTGACGGCTCGTTTGCGGTGTCCAAGGGTGCTGTTGGCATTAAGGCTCTGGAGAGCTCCATCGAGCGAGTAGCCAACCTCGTCAATGCGGATCCGAACTCGAACCTGGTCGAGAACCGCACGACCATTCCGACGCTGCAACATACTATCAAGAAGGGCGAGTCGGTCTGGTACGTGACCGGTATTTATGCGAAGCCGAGCGGCCACAAGGAGGCATTCCTCGATGGGTGGGAGAAGTCACCTGCTATCCCCTCATGGCTTGAGGCGGAGATGAAAGCTTGAATATTATAAGAGGTCTTGGATGAATGTAGATGATATTGATGAGTCTTTTTGTGCAAAGGCGTCAAATTTGTCACCCTGTAAATGTTGAATTATGTCAATGCTCCCTAAATATCCCCATATAGCTTTTCAAATCCGTTTTGTCCCTCTTTTGTTAAATGCTCCTTTCCATGGTATCATAAGATCTGTGGCGCTACGCAAGCACCCTCACCAACACCCTCTCAAGCCTTGGCAAAAGACTCGATAAAAGCAGCAAGCTTCTCCGCGCCCTCGAGAGGAATGGAGTTGTAGTTGCTGGCACGGATGCCACCGACACTGCGGTGGCCCTTCAGACCGGTCAAGCCGATGCTGGTGGCGTCCTTGAGGAAAGCCTTCTCCGTAGCATCAACGTCGCCGCCCTTGGTGACGCGGAAGCAGATGTTCATGCGGGAGCGAACGGACTTGTCGGGGACGATGCGGTAGACATCAGGGTGCGCCTCGAGAGCGGTGTAGATCAGGGAGGCCTTCTTGTTGGCGACAGCCTCCTGGCCGGCGGCCTTGTCAGGGAAAGTGCGCAGCAGCTTCTTGAGAACCTGTCCGGCAACGTAGACGCTAATGCCTGTTAGATGGATCCCAATTGACAGGGGTGGGTGGTATCATGACTCACTCAAAGATGCTCAAGGTGTTGTACAGGGAGTTGTTCTTGGCAATGGTCTCGTAGGAGAGAACGATGGGGCTGATGGGGAGACCCAGCTTGCGCATCAGCGCGGGCGAGGGCTGCGCCGCGAGGAGGCTCTTCTTGATGACCACGACCGTGACACCGGTCAGACCAAGGTTCTTTTGCGCACCAAAGAAGATGGCACTGTAGTTCTTGACGGGTACCCTGCGGGAGAGGATGTTGGAGGACATGTCAGCCACGACAATGGGTCCCTCGCCGTTGTCCTTGGGTGCCAGGGAGGCGGGGAAGCCGGGGAACTCGACGCCGTCGACGGTCTCATTGTCGCAGTAGTACACCATAGCGGCGCCCTCGCTGAGCTTCCAGTCCTTCTCGTCAGGGATCTTGCCAAACTTGCCGTCGTTAACCTTGCGAGCGTCCGCTGCAACGTTGACGAACTCGGAGCCGAGCAGTCTCGCGGCCTCGGCGCTCGCCTTCTGGGACCAGCCGCCGGTGACGAGGTAGTCGAGCTTGAGCTTCTCGTCGACGATCTTGCGGAGCTCGGCGATAACCTCGGGGGTGTCTTCGGTGGCACCCAGGCGCTTGAGCACAGCGTCACGCTGGCGGGCGACCCATGCGCCGACGAAGTTGTAGACAGTGGCGGAGAACTCGCCGCTGCCGCCGGCCTGCATGAAGAGGATCTCGTAGTCGGAGGGGATGTCGAGGTACGTCGTCAGGTCGGCCTTGGCCTCCTCGAGGATCTTGGTCGCGATCTCGCTGCGGTGGGAGTGCTCTGCGATTCCCAGGCCGGTGTTGTTGTAGTCGAGCAGGGCCTGAGCCGCCGTCTCGAGGACGTCGGTGGGCAGCAGCGCGGGGCCGGCGCCGAAGTAGGTGATGTCGGCGCGAGTAGGCATGTTGGGCGGTATACCGGTGTTCAATTAGGTCGAGAGATGGCAGTAGGGAATCAGCAACACAAAATTGCAGGAAGACGGGCCGTCCGGGACGTTTTATGTCGGGATGAATCGGTTCTCGTGAGTCACGGAGGGGAGTGGTGCCAGTGGAAAAAAAAGTCGCTATTCCAGACACCGCAACCCCGCCAAAGTGCGGAAGAGACACCGGTGTCGGCACAAAAAGTGACGTGACTGGATGGAGGGGTCGTTCCCCAGATTTCAGCGTGCAGCGGAGTGGGGTGCCGCTGGAATCTCGCCGCGGCGGGGTCTCGCTTCGGGCGCTGCGATCCGCGAGCCAGGGCGTTTTTTGGGGGCTAGGTCTTGGGGTTCACGGTGTTTCTCTTGGAGGTTGGGCCGGAACAGCTGCCTTTTCTGCCCTCATCCAGCTGCGGTTGCAGGCGTCTATCAGGGATTGCAACCTTAAAGGCACGTCTTGCCGCTCCCCCTGTACATCTGATCGCCCGTATCATCCTCTAATATCGAAGCTCTGATAAAGATGCCGTATTCACATTAGCATCACTCCTTTCCGCTGCCGTCGTTTCAAGGCCACCACCCCCCGCTACTCGATGCATGCTCGCCCAACGACCAAGGCCTGCATACAAATCCCCACGCACCCACCCCTCAAACATTCATCCCGCGTCCGGACCGTCTTGCTCTCTTGACAATTCCCATTGATCGCGATGCAACGTTGATTGGCTCGTCATTCCAAGAAGAGCAACTCCGACGGCCGCCAGACATGGCTGACCGCAAAGCACCAGAAGCCGCGGCGGCGAGGCACACTCACTCCATTCCCGCGCCGTCTTTCCGTGAGCTCAAGATTATTCTATTCAATTCAAGGCGTACTGTAGGCTGATAGAAAGCAGCAACCCACAACTCGCCTCGAACATGGTTTCTCACCACCGCCCTTTCACCGCTCATCATCCGGCTCATCAGGCTGCTGCTGGCCCATGGCGATTACGTCGTCGCATGCCTCCCGCCGAGTGAGATTGAGGATGACGAGCGCAGCGCCGAGTTTAGAGAGCTCATCAATGAGTGTAAAAGTAACCGAAAAGACCGTGAGGGTTGGAAGGACAGGATACGCGGCATCCGCTGCGATGGACGTGTCATGGGCCAGTGTGGCGCCGCGGTTGCAGAAGCCGTACAGGTGTTTGGAAGAATAGATATCTTGCTGTGTTGCAGGTCTGAAGGTAAACCAGACAGGGGCCATTCAATCGAAAGCGAGGCTAACACGGGATAGCTGTCGTTGGAAGCGTCGAGGAGCTCTCCACGAACCCTCAGACCCAGAACCTGGTTCGCGACCAATTCGAGACCGTCTTCTTCTCCCAGGTCAACTTCATCAAGGCCGCTCTACCGCTCCTACGTTCTCAGCACACGGGACACATCATCATTCTCTCCAGCACGGGCGGTCACATAGGAACGCCGGGAATGCCCATCTACACCTCCGCAATCTGGGCCCTCGAGGGCTTCTGCGACTCCTTGGCCTACGAAATCGCCCCCTTCAACATCAAGGTCACCATCGTGCAGCCGAACAAGGAAATCCAGTCCTTGACGAACAAGATCATATTTGCCCCCAATCTGCCCTACTACGATTCCGAGATCAACCCCGCCCCGAGCATCCGAGACATGCTTGGCAACGTGCTCAACATGAACCCTGACACTGCCATGGAGCAGTCTGATACGGAGGTCATTGTGAGATACCCAAAGCTGCCGCCGAGCGCGACGGATCGTCTCGTGATGGAAACTGTGCACGCTTTGACGGCCATCGGAGGCCATGAGAACCCGCCGGCGAGGCACATTGTAGGATTCGAAGGCAGCATCGCCGTCAAAGAAAAGTTGAAGACGGTGACCGAGGAGCTGGAGGACTTTGTGGACGCTAGCCTTGCGGTGGACATTTTCGATAGCGAGCTCAAGGCGGAGGCGAAGGAGGGAAAGACACAGGAGTCGACACCACCCGCACCGGCATCGACAGCTTCAGGATAGTCTCGATGACCTCGTAAATCAGTGGGAGGCAAGCTGGTGCATATTATGATGGTCTTTTTTCGTCTATAGGTATCTTGGAAACAATGCAAAAGCGCAAGAGTACTAACTCCCACGTTACTGAATGGCCCCCTGCCTCCAATCCTCGATACGCGCGGAGGCGTACTGCGCGAAGGCAAAATATAGCTGCACGGCCTCTGCAATGAAGCTTTTTGTAGCAGCTGCCGCCTTCGCAAACTCGTCTTTCAAACGTTTCCCCAATTCCCGTCTCAACCATGCGCAAACCCAAAATACCTACCTACTGGGACTAAGGGGCCGGTTGAAGCCACCCTGTCTGTTCATGTACTGGCGATACTCCGTCTTCTTCTCCTTCCTCACAGCGCCGACATTGTTGCCCGCAATCTTTTGTCCCTTGGTCGTGCCGAAGCCGCCAAAGCCCATCATAGCTTGCATGGCGTCCATATCGTCGCCCTCGACCTCAGGCTCGGGCTCGTCATCCCCATCGTCTCGATCATCCCGACCTGTCATCGGTGTATCACCGCGCTCGCTGTCGCGTCCACTGTCGACTTGCGGCGAGTCGTGGCGTCCCATCTTGAAAGACATGGTGTGCTGCTCCTTCTTGCTCTTTCCTAATGTGCGCGTGGGAAGAGTCTCAGTGTATCTTCCATCGCGGCGGGTTGGGGGCGGGCTAGCGCTTCGACGGGGCGACGCTGATCTTCTACGGTCCTTGTCACGAGGTGGTGCTGCCGTGACTACGTTAGCTTTCTGCCAGGAATAGTGCGGACCGCTGGGTTGCAACTCACGACGAGCTTCATCCTCCTCGTCTCGCCGTCTGGACGGCTTGTCATCTCCGCGATCATCGTCTCTACGCCGCCGGTCGTCTCGGTCCTGCCATCCGTCCCTATCTCTCCTGGGCGGTCTTCCGGCGTCGCGATCGTCGCGAGGACGATCCCTCTCTCTGTCTCTAGATCTGGGGCGTTGGTCTCTGTCGCGTCTGTCACGAGATCTGGATCTGTATCTTCGGTCGCGGTCGTCTCTCTTATCGCGGTCATCGCGTCTAGCGTCGCGATCTCGGTAGCTGTCGCGGGCTCTATCGCGGCCTCCATCGCGGCCTCCACCGCCATGACGACTGCGTCGGTCTGTCTCGTCCCAGCCTTGCCGGCTATCGCGTCCACGAACCATTTTGACGGCGTATGTATATCGTTGTAGTAAGTCAAAGGCTTTGCCGATTTGTTTACTGAATGGATTGTGGTAAGTGTTGAGGAACGACGTCACGTTGTGGCTGAAGAAAATTCGGGGTCGTCGGACGGCTGGCATATGCGGTTCATTTAGCTCCCAGCCTCTACCATTTAGCGCTGGGGTAGCCTGGCAAGAGCTCCGGCAGGCACGTTCTACTGCACCTTACGTTCCATTTGCCCCACTGAAGCTGCTGGTAAGCTCTAGCGGTTTCCCTCGGCACTTCAACACCAAGACAACGTCGATCCAAACATCACGAATAAAAGAATGAGCCTCAATTTCCTACCTACACTTTTGTTTACTCCTTCTCAGCCAACCCTTCCACCCCAAAACACTAAGTCTGAACCAACATATTGACGCGACAATCTTCTTCACAACCCTGGACAAGCCAGAGACAGCAATGAAAACCAGAAAAGGGTTTTGCGTCGCCTGGAGACAGTGTAATACCAGGGACACGATGGAGGGAGGTATGCAGCAAGCCACAGGGACCATCCCACCCCAAGATCAAAAATAAGAATAATCAATGTGATGTCCAATGGACATCTTTCAGAGATTAAACTGAAAAGAACAGATACTACACTTGATCTAAGCCAAGAGGCAAAGAGAAGGTAAGGAGAAAAGAGGAAATATTCCAAAGCTGCGGAGGATGGGCAGAATTATATAGACCTGGGTGGTGGCCTGTGCGCTGCCCCCGATCAGTAACGATACGTACCGAAGCGACTGAGGGACTGCGGTTTAATTCTGGAGGCAAGAAGCGAAGGTCGAGACGGTGAATTGCAGGCAGCCGCGGTACGTGCCTGGTTGAATTTTGGCCTCAGTGGGGTGGTGACTCAGGCTTGAGGCAGGAAGGTGCCGGTATCCTCAGGAAGGACGCTACCTGATGCTGAGGCCAAAGCAAGCGGGAAGGTAAGAGACAAGACGTGAAAGGCAGTGGCCCTCCACCTTGTTGAGGCAGGTGCTGCTGCTGCCACTCCTGGAAGGCATCTTCAGTATTGGATGCGGCAAAGTGTCTCGATCGTGAATTTCATAATGCACTCGTCTAATGACTACCACGGGTGACGCTGTCTAGATTTCGTCTTCCTCGTCGTCAAAGTCATCCTCCCTGCCCATCTCGTATAAAATTCTTCCTCCCTCGCCGGCTCCGATATCCGTCTGCGCGTCAAAGTAAGGCAGCACAATACCCTCTCTATCCCGCCTTTGCTTCTCCGTTAGACTCAGGTTGAAGGTGCTCTCCGGCTCCTCCTCTTCTTCAGCACGGCCGTTCGCGCCTGCACTGTCGGGTGTGGCAAACACAGGGTGCTCCGAAAGGAGAAACGTCTTGCTGCCCTTCCCAGAGGCAGCAGAAGAAGTAGTACCTGCCAAAGGCAGCAGGACAAACTTCTCAGCCATGGCACGTCCACTCCGTCTTCGAACCTCCATCTCCACCACGACACCGCGGTAGTCCTCGGACTTGGTCTCGCCCTTGAGGCCAATCAACACACCCTCCCTCTCTTCACGAAGACCCCACTCCGGCTCCTGAATGCTCCTGTTCCTCGCCTTCTGGCGCTCAATCTCCTGCCTTAAGCTGGACAGACGAAGGATCGATGTGGCGAGGTGAGAGAGCACCGTCAGTGGGTGGGGCTCATACTCGCTCACGGTGCGTGGGAGAACGAGAGGAACGTCGGTGTGATAGACTGCTACCAATGACACAGAGGGCATAATAATGCTGGACAGGAAGGTCGGGACCATCTGGGGCGCTGCCGTGGCGAGGTCGTTGACTGAGTCGACGAGTATGATGGTTTCTGTAGAAAATGAGTCACAGTTTCTAGAAGTCTGCGAACAGTCACATACTTTGTGATGGAGGTGCACCTTTGGCTGCGGAAGGGTCTGGCTTGGGATAATGTGACAAGATCTCTGCCCTCAGAGATTTCAGGTTCTTGCCACGGGCCTTGATGACGACGTCGACATCTCGTGGGCGCTTGAGGGTTGCGAAGGAGAGCAGTATGACCTTTGCCTTTGCGATCTGCCTGGAGGTTAACAAATCGCTGAAACGAATGACACAGCCATATGCACTGAACTCAGAGAGCAGTCGCTGCCATTTTGGGTAAAATTAGGATTATGATTACTAGCTACGCACCTTGGCTCTAGAGATGAACTCTCGCACGACTGGCGCAGCACCTTGCTCAAGACTGTCGAGGACCAACGTCAGAGGACTTGCGCTGTCCCTCAAGTTGAGAAGCTTCTGAAACAACAAGAGGCTATGCGAGCGACTGTGATTCTCTGCCGAGGGTGCCATGATGACTGGGTATGAACACAAAAGGCTGGCGAGCCTCTGCGCGAATGATTCCGGGCGCTATTTGGAGTTGGACCACTGATGCTCAAATCTTCTCCTTCAATGATGCAATTATCTTAGCCGAAAAATTGGTCGGGTCTGATTCGACTGAGAACCCTGAGCACTGGTGATATTGAGGTTGAAATTAGAATGTTTAACATTCCGCCGTGGTTCGGGCTTTTCGCCCACTGAATTTGGGGTTTCCTTCGGCGATGTGGGGCTTCGACTGAGATGTCACTGTGCCGTGGTGGGAATCACTCCGAAGATCGATGCTTACGCGAAACCTTCGAATTATCCTCATTGATTATGATCATTGTTTTTTTTAAATCCATGAAACTGATATCCGTGTCTTGTGACTTCGTGTTGGGAGAGGGATGTAGCAGCGCATTCCTCTAATATCAGTCAACGCAACTAGGCCACCAAACGACAATCCACTGAATTATTGAGGCCTATGCCTGCCATTTCAATTTTTGCATCTACCAATCCCTTATACGCCATGAAACGCTGACTCCCATAAGGCCATAAGTCATAAAGTCGTGATATGTCATGAGACTGCATCGTCTTGTCTCCTCAGGCGACCTGCCCGTGCCTTCGACCCAGCTGCCCTCTCCTAGATCGATGGCCCCGTAGGTTTACCATTAGCCACTGCTGCAGTCCTTTCCGTCGTCGTAGGCTTGGTGCCAACGGCCTCATCATCGTCGGGGACGGGTGATCCAAGCTTGACAACAGGCTCGTTTCCAGAGGCTTCTTCGCCCGCGTCCGGTTTAGGGTTCAGATCGCCCTCAGCATCGTCCTTAGCGGTCTCCGTCGTCTCCTTGATCAGGTCGTTCTTGGAATCCTCTTGAATCGACTCCTGCTTAGCGGTCTCGGTCTCTTCACCAGCCTCCGCAGGTAAGGGTTGAACCTCCATTTCCCCCACGGCACCCGCAGCTTCCACACCCTCTTCCACACCCTCCGCCGGCGCAGGCGCATCCCTCCTCGGCTTGAAATCCTCAGGCAACTCGCAGCTCCACTCGTCCTCGAACTTCTGCACGAGGTAGTCGTCGAAATCGCCCATCCTACGGCGCTCGCGCGCAGCCCAGGCCTGCTCCAGCCACTCGGGGTCGTGCTTCCCCTGCGCGATGTTGTCCGTGTACGTCGCGCAGTCGTGCCGGAAGTTGTTGTCGTTGCGCAGGGCGTCCAGGTCGGGGCGCGCGTTCTCGGTACCCTCGTCTAGGATGCGCGTGCCGGCGGGGAACAGGGCGATGATCTCGGCGCGCTCGGCAGAGGTGAGGATGTCCCATGCTGCTGGCTGGCAGAGGATGGTCTATGTTCCTCGCGATGTTAGCACTTATAGGTCCAAAAGAAAGTGACTGAGGACGGAGCGTTGGGAAAGGAGAGCGTCATACCCTGAGATCCGCGCTGGCGAGGGGTGACCTAGTATCCGTAAGGAGCTTCTCCGCGGTCCACTTAGGCGCCTTCTTCGCCGCGGACACTTTGGTGACGATGTTCCTCTTCGCCGGTCTCGCGGGGGAGACCACGACGGGTCTCGGCTTGTTCGTGTTGCGCGCCGATCTTCTCGCCATGTTTGCCAGGTCGGTGCCGATGAGGGGCGATTCGAGGTTGATTTTTTCAAGGGAGGTGATTTGCGGGTTGGGAGAGTCTTTTTTCGTTCTGACGTCCTCGTACTCGGACCCTGAGTCTGGTGGTGGGGAGAGGGTGGACGCCGGCGAGAGAGCGTCGACCATTTCTACGTCTACGGATGAGGGAGGCGTGGCTGCCATTTTGGGCAATGAAGTCGGCGGGCGACGAATACTCGTTCAGCAATGCAAAGCGTTTGGTCTGGGCGTTTATTAGTCTACGAATAGTCCTTAGAGAATAGCATTATTTTATTAGGATTTCTTTGTGAACATGCAGGTATTGACGGCAACGGGTGATGGAGGTAGCTGCTTCTTTCCAGCCAATTCTCACAAAGGTCCTCAGATTGATGAGTTGAGAATGAGAGCACTGAAACTTACAAAAAGACATTCGTTTGCCTAAGTTGGGAACTCCTACAATGAACTTATTCAAAAACACTCAAGAAACAACCCCTGTGTAAAGAGTGGTGATACAGACTTGAGAAGTGACGTCTTCCCCGCCGCATCTCCTTCTGAAAATGGGAGTGGTTGAAGTCTCACAACTCACTCACTCCAGAACACAAGTCTCGACTAAACAAGGCTGCACGTTCAGCCACAGCAAGCCACACTAGTATGCAAGGGTATACCCCTGCGAACACACTCCCATTGGCCAGCCCTGTCCACCATGGTGTCATCTCAATTCCAGGAATGTGGAGAGCTACCGCCGGCCAGCCAGCGTTCGGTAAATTGGCGAATCCATGATTCTGGTGTACTTTGCAGGAGCCCTTCTGAAGGAAAACCCCCTGACGGAGAAAGGACACACAGCACTCTAGGCAATACCACCATCACCGTTCGTCGGAATCTCCAACAAACTTCCGCTCGTGCGCAACACACATCGAACATTCGGAGATTGGCCACGAGACCTTGGGCCGCGTCTTGAGGACCCGTCGATATCTACCTATCCATCCGTAGCTACCTGCAGCAACCGGCGATAGCTTCCCCCCGACGATCGAAGCCAGAGTCTCGACACGTCGAGCCTAAACCTCCAACGCACCCGTCTTTCCTGCTCATCCGCGACCACAAACAACCCTCACACATTCCCAAAATGATCCGCTCAACGCAAATAGCGAGGCTAGACGGTATGTCACCCTGCCCCCGAAGGACCTCTCCAGAGGAGCAATCTGACACAACTCGCGATAGGCCTGATGCTCTGCGCATCCGTCGACGACGAGCAGCAAGAAGCCGCCCTCTCAGAAGTCAAGTCCCAAATCAAGCAGATCCTCCGCAAGCTCTCCCGCAACTCGGAACAACAAGCCAGCATCGAAAGCGGCTCCTACAACCTCCAGTACGTCTTCATTCTACCCTATTCTCTCATGGAAGACAACCGCCGCTAACACATCAAACCCCCCTTCCAGCTACCTAATCGACAACGATATCACCTTCCTCTGCATAACAGACCGCTCCTACCCGCGCAAGCTCGCCTTCACCTACCTCTCCGACCTCGCCCGCGAGTTCACCACCACATACCCGATCTCCCAATTGCACTCGCCCGCCCTGCGCCCCTACGCCTTCATGGAGTTCGACACCTTCATCTCCCGCACAAAGTCCACCTACTCCGACGCCCGCGCCTCCCAGAACCTCGACAAGCTCAACGACGAGCTGCGCGACGTCACAAAGGTCATGACCAAGAACATCGAGGACCTACTCTACCGCGGCGACTCCCTCGAGCGCATGGGCGAGCTGAGCTCTCGCCTGCGCGACGACAGCAAAAAGTACCGCCGCGCCGCCGTCAGGATCAACTGGGAGCTCATGCTCAAGCAGTACGGCCCCTTTGGCGCGCTGGGCCTCATCATCATTGTGTTTCTGTGGTGGCGTTTCTTTTAAAAACAGCGTTTGTGGTCAGGGGGTGGAATTCTTGCATTGGTATTTCCAGGGGGGGGGGAGGGAGGGGTGTATATTTGTTCATGTATATCAATCAAGTCACGGCGCGCGGGCTTCTCGGATGACGGAGGTGTGGGACCCCAAAACAAAAATAAAGGGAAGGTCTGCTGCCGAATAGTGGTATTTTCAGTCTTAATGTGGAATATGACCCAAACACTACCAGATCGGTATCTCTGTCGTCTCTTTGGTCTGTTTTTCAGACTCTGTGGTATCTAGATGAATGTCGTGGAAGATCTGCCCTAGGGGAACTGTGGTATCAAGGAAACCAGAATAATCTCATGCGTCATGTGGGATGCGGTGGAAAAGCCCGCCCACTTCGTAAATCCCTCAACTCCTCGCCGGCATGAAGACCGCACACGTATATGTACAGGAATCAACCAATGCGCCGCCATATCGTTATTGAAAAATGCTGTCACATCACCACGCAGTCCTTGGCCGCTTTGGGTAGTGGCACGGCGGGTATTGATGTCGCCGTGTGCTGCCACTCCAGGTGTTCTTGGAACGCTTGGAGGTCTTCGAAGCCAGACTCGTCTTGGGCGTTTCTCATCTCGTCGTCGCCATCTTCGCCAGGTTCAATGTACGGAGCCTCGTCGCAGAAGGGGCATTCCAGACGAGCTACCCAATCCCCTTGGTACGGCGCGATGTGGTTCGCGATGGCCAAGGGCGCATGCACAACCGTCTTTTGCTCCCGATTCGCGGCGCTGTAGGCGGTCGCCTGCCAGTGCGGCAGCTGTGTGGGCGAGCCTGGTCTTACGGCATTGATCGTGGCATCTGTCGCTGCGCGCATTGCCGGCATGGTCTCTAGGTCCTCCCACACGAGGTGGCCGTCGCAGAAGTCGCAAACAAAGGCAATGTCTCTGTCTCCGAAGCGCTCAAACTTGCCAATGTTGTTGCACGCCCTGACCTCTTCCACATGTCGCCGGTGGAACTCCTCTTCTGTCACGATGGTTCGGGTCGCCCATTCCCGCTGTTTCCTGTAGACGAGGAATGCGCCGAGACACCTTGACGAAGACTCCTGCTCCGAATTGAATATCCTCCTTGCTGCCCGGCATTGCGCGCGGTGCAGTTCCCGGCGCAATTCAGTCGTTTCTCGTGCCCATATCGGGTTGATTGGTCCGCCAACCTTTGCCCAGTCCTTGAAGTTTTCGATATGCGTCTCGAATTTCCCTTGTAACCTCTTCAACTCGTTGATCGATTGTGCTAGAAAGATCGCGTCAGTGGAAGGTCTGGTAACAGCAGCGGCGGCGGCAGCGGCATCAGCAATAACAGAACGGACTGCGGCGGGGAGTCTCTATGGGGGAGCCGAGGGAGGCAGCCACTTAATCGCGGGGTCCCGTAGAATCGTGCAGGAAATGCGGTTCGGGGCGCCACAAGGCAGGGCAAAAGTGCAAGTTCGGGGTCGGTCAACTCACGTCTGCGATCGTTCATGTAATAGCGTTGGCCGTTGACAAGGACCGACAGTTCCTGGAAGTCCTTTTTGGCGTCATCGAGTGTATCCTCAAGCAGGCGCAACTGCTCGTGTTCGTCAGGTCCCCAGTGGTGCTTATCGGCGAATTTCAAGATACGTAGGCCATCACTGATCAGAGTCGCGATGGCAGCCAGAAGGGACCCGACGGTAGAGCTGCTCATGATTCGGTGTCCCTTCCGTTGCTCTCGCGGCCTTTCGAGCTTCGAGGAGGTGCGTTCAAGGCGAGAGGGCGCGGCGGGGGCAGCAGCAGCACACGTCAAATCGAAGGGAGGGGGGTTGACTGCGTGCGCAGCTGTCCGCAGCAGTTCCTCGCGTGCGAAGCCCCCAATAATAAATTCCGTCTGGCGCCCCTTCTTTTTGGGGGCAGGAATCCCGAAGGGGGAGTGAACGGCGGCGGACGGCGGGCGCGGGCGGCACGGCCACACCGTCCGAACAGGTTTTGTAGCTTACGTTTCCCTTAAAGTGAGGTCTTGGCTCCCTCCCGTGGAGCTTTCGGGGTGCCGGGGGCGCTCCAATTTGGGATGATGAGAGACCCGTGGAACTCCACTGCGTGCGAGGCAGCGTGGACCTGGAAGTCCTGGGAAGTCCTAGGGACCTGGCGAACCGAGAGGCCGGAGCTTCGCTTGGCGGGATGCTGAAGCCTATGCCGGCTTGGGGGGCTTTTGAACCGGTTTGCTGCGCGTTCTACGCCGTATGTGTGCGGGTGGGTGGGTGGGTGTGGCTCAAAGGCCTCGTTGTTGGCTGCTGAACTCTCTGTTGCTGGGGGACCAATGCGGCCATCTATATGTCATGACTGAAGATCCATGGGACGAAATGATGACAAGCGGGGGAACCCGGGCATGTGAGAACGGAGCCGGGGGGTTCCTGGGTCGAAGGAAAGAAGCTCACGCGACGGCCGGAGAATGGACGGTGGGAAAACGTGGTCGGAGGTGATGGAATGTGGGAGCGGAGGGACCGTCGATAGGTTAAAAAGGAAAGAAAACAGCAGACGGAGAGACAAGGGAGTTTGAGGAAGATTGTCAGCAAGCCAAGTGCGACGAATTGTTTTGGTCCGATCCAGCGAGCGTGTTTGGTCAAGACAAGACAAGAGAGGAGCCGCAGCGACCTTGCTAGGACGGAAAGGATGCAATCAAAATCCAATCCAAAATAAAGGCGAACGAGTCGACGCCGACGGGAACTTTAGGTTTTCGGGGTGTCGCTTTTTAGTTTTTAGTGGAGGACCAGGCCAGCCATGACTGCTTTGGGCAACTACCGTGTTGATGCCATTGGAGGGGCTCTGTCGTCTTTGCGGCCCTTCCTGGCCATCTTGGAATGATTCCTCCGTATTCTTTCGTCTTAATTTCTCTGCTTCCTTCCTGCCGTCCAGGGTCATCACCATTACCAACCTCTGACTGCCTGCTCTCAACTCAACCTGTGAAGTAAGGAGCACCGTACCGTATGCTATTTACAGCATCACGGGCCGAATGTTCTAGGCTTTCTCCCCTTTCTCCATCCCAATCAAACACAGCATTGCGTGTACCCGATCCGATCAACCGAACGAAGCCTAACAAAACCTCTTTGCCCAGAAATTGTCTGCTCTAAATCGGTATGTCCTTCCCGTAAACACTCCACTATCCAAAAGCCCAAGGCCCCCCAAACCCCCAAACATGCCCGGGTAGCTAGAGAAGCAGCAAAAACGTGGAGCTGGATCCATGCTCCCAAACGCCGTTGGAGGGGACCTGGCGTCATTAGAAGGGATGAGACCCTCTGATAGGTGCGGTGACATACGGGTGTTCGGATGCTTGTCTCTGCCCTACCAGGCACGGGGGCTCTGACGACTGCGAGCCCCCGCCATTGGCGGTTTTTACGGGGGCCCCTGCTGCGAATTTCAGCCGCCACCGAGCTGCTACCCTTTTGCAATCGCTGAGTACCTAGCCCAAGTGTGGCCCGGCCTGGTCCCGTCTGCTGTAGCTCGCTCTTTACCTTACTTTTAGAGATGCTTAGTGTTTGCGCCCATGGCTCCGTCGTCTGGTTTTACGCTCGAATACGAACTCCGTCTAGCGAGCTTTTCGTTGCTTTTCCTCCGACCGATCTCTCTTAGCCTCGCTTCTCATGTCCAAGCGTGCATTGTACATGGTATACTTGTGAGTTGGGATGCTGGCAAGATAAGATGCCATTGATGAGTGACACAGCGATGGCTTCGTTGACGGGAAGCAGCATTAGCCTCGATTAGGTATTACATGCGACCAGGAGACACATTCGCTTCGGCCAGTCATGCAGCAAGATGAGCCCCTGGTTCCGTATCTACTTGGTATCTGTCTGCTTCGCATGACTTTTATCTACATCCAAGTTTGCTGCACGCATCCACTGCTGTGCGACACGCCACCTCACCTCTACTTCCTCTTCTTCGCCTTGCCAGTGTCGGCGCCAGTGGCCTTGCCAGCAATCTCCTTCACCTTCTCCACCGTGGGGTCACTCTCCAGCAACTCCTTCGCCTTGGCCTTCTCCTTGTCCGTCTCCTCCTCGTCCTCACCGCCCTGGCCAAACTCGTTGACACGGGTGTAATCGGTCTTGTACGCATAGCGCTGGTAAAGGTAAATAAAGAAGATGATGTCGTCACGGAAAGTCGACAGACGGTGCAGGAAAGGCATCTTGATGGTGAACGCGAACAGGTCGTCGATGAAGGTGTTGAGGAACTTGTACATCATCGCCTTGGCCGGCATGTGTGCAACACTCTTGAGTCTGTAGTTGATGTACAGAGAGGGAACCATCATGAGGAAGCCGGCGCCGTAGACAGACGAGACGAGGACCGCGAGGACGTACGAGTACCACGACTTGTGCGTCTCATACACCAAAGAGTAACCGGCGTATCCGAGAAGGATAGGAACTCCTGCAATGTACATGTACTTGAAGGCGATCTCGTCGTATTCCTTGGTCTTCTCCTCGGTTTCGCTAAGCTTGTGCTTGTCCTCGAAGACAACGGAGAATGGCAGCCATGACCCGGGCGGAGCAGGTTTGATGGCCACATTGACGACCGTGGTGATCTTCCAGAGCTCAATGACGATTCCGACGGCCTGAGAACCAAGAATCATCCAGCTAGTGTTCGTCGAGTTGTCGATGAGGTAGAGCAAGATAACGGCCTGCATGAAAACGTTGGCCAGGATGGAGCGAACGGAGATACCAACGTTGTCCTTCTTCTTGCGGTAGTGAGCGATGTCGGATCCGAAGGCGAGCGTCTCCAAGATGATGTGCGCAATGCTGACAACGACTGTAATGCCGAGGAGGATGGGGTTGGTGTCAATGAAGATCTCCTTGACCATCTCGATCTCGGAGCCGTCACCGCCGCCAGGCAGAGAGTTGCCGTAGGCAGCCTGACGAGCAGACTCCTTTGCACTCGCCTCGATAGCAGCAAGGGTGTTGAATTGCCATGAACGCAGGTTGTTCAAGTCAATATGAAGAGGAACCTCAGTGACCGTATCGTTCAGCAGCATCATCTGGCTCTTGAGCTGCCAGAAGGTGTTGACGAACAGAATGGGGTCTGGCACGAGTTAGTCATAATCATCTGGAGACATGTCTGGGTTTGCTACTTACAGTACCAAGAGTGCTTGCCAGAACCATCTCTCGCGCCCGTCGGCTCGAGTTGCAGGAACTGGCGGATGGCGGGGTGGGTTTGACGGTACTCCAGGACCCCGGTGTTCGGAATCATGGACAGACTGGCATTGGGGTGGTAGTAGCTGGCAATAATGGGACCAGTATCTTGCTCCTCGACAACCGGCTCAGGTTCCTCCTCGGCCTTGTCCAAAAGCGATCTTGTCTTGAACTGCTTCTTCTTGGGGATGTACTGGGTGAGAGGGAACGCAAAGTAGTAGGCCGAAGCGGGATCGAAGGTATCAGCGTGAGGGTCGGGCTGTGCTCCGGGGAGCGACACGTAGAAGTGACCCCACAGTGTACCGTTGTTCTGAACAGAAGGGGGGATCTTGATGGTGGTATCCACGGAGCGCTTCTCGCTGTAGTTTCCAAGCTTGAACTTCTCCTCCTTCAATACCAGCTTCTCCTGAAGCGTCTGCGACAGCGGGGTGGGAACGACATTGTCGGAAACAGTGACGATAATGTCGACGTAGCTATCCATGGGCCAGATCGGGGCCAGCTTGTGGGGGATCTGGCTAAAGGTGGCACCCTCGTTCAACTCCTTGGGGCGAAAGAGGTACGGGGGGATGTCTTCGGTGTTGGCGGGAACGCTGACGACGTTACCGTCGGCGTCCTTGACCTGAGTGCCCGACTGATTCTTCTGGAACACGTTGTTCATGAGCATGTTCATGCCGAAGTACACACTGGCGCCGAGCAGCAACTTCTGCGTCATGCTCATACCCTGCCGAGACAATTAGGTCAGTATTATGTCGCGACATCTAGAACCGAGGCTCGGGGCCGAAAACTCACGCCTTCCTCCTGCGGAGCAGCCGGCCGAGCCGGCGCGTTGGGCTGAGACATGCTGTTTGTCAAACACCTGCGCTGGCAAGGGGAGCAAGTCGAAGCCGAAGGATAACAGATCGCGTGCTCTTTGTAGACGACGATGCGGGCAACAATGCGGCAGGTTGCACAACAGCCTCGGCGTGCGTCTGGCGGAAGAGGCTGGCTGTTTGCTCGGGCACAGACAGCTTGTCGCGAGTTGGCACCTTGTCGAGCAGAGTCGCGAAAGATACCGTGTCTTCTCCGGCGCGGGAACCGTGGGAGTTGGCGAGCGATGTCGGTTGGAGAGGTGAAGTCTGGAAGGGTCTGAAAAGGAAGGCAAACTTAACGGGGACCCCTGGGTTTGACAGATTGCGTGCTGTTCGGGCGAATCAACGGCCGAGGCGCCGCCACGACCCAGAAACCCGGGCTGGGCGGGGTCCTTAAAGATGCAGCGTCTCTAAACATTACATGTTCTTCCAAGAGTAACAACTCATCCGGCATTTCTCAGTTTGTAGGGCACTTTTTTCTTCATTCAATCCTCCTTTTCCAAGAAGGTTGTTGGTCGATTGGTACTTGATTCAAGATGCATACCCTTGACTTAGGTACTCTGCAATAGTTGATGGCCCACCACTTGATAGCAGATTGGGGGCCCTAAGATCTCCGCGGCAAATAGCGAGGGTCGACCGGAGCACCAGGAGAACAGGGGCCTGTAAGGTTGTAGTGCAGTGCAGTTGCCCCAAGGGCGGGGAGAGCCCGTAGCACCGGCCAGTAGATGCTAAATTGCACCTCCGGCTGGAGCAGCCGCCAACAACTGATGTTGCTCTTGCATCAAAGAAAGGCACACTTCTGTCTCTTCCAGCGTGCCACAACCTATGATGACATCCTTGACCCTGTTAGCCAACGTCTAACACCGACTCAGATCAGGACCCAAAGAGACACTCTTCACGCCTCTGCCATCCATTCGGCAACGGCGCTGGGCACACGTGAGGCACCGTGTCGTTACACGTGTACATGCCTGTCAAGAAGTGGCATCTGCCAATTGGCCTGCGTTGCGTCAAGTATTCTTCATCGCTGACAACATGGACTCGTTTGCGAGTGCCGCTGCTATCTACCTAGGATTCAGACGGTTGCTTTGAGCATCCCTTGGCTCGCTGCCGCCACTGCCCTCTTCCCCGACTTTAGGCATCCTCTGATTCCCGCCACTACGGTCATCCTAGCGGGACGGCCCAGTAGAGTCATCAACGGGAGGCCAGAACTGCGCACCGCGTGGCACTCGGACCTCGCCGGCAGGTCACCTGAACACTTGTGCGGGCCAGTCGCTGCGTAACAAGTTGACAAACCAGACACGCTTGGCTGTTGCAGACGGGGAAATGGGAACCCCCAAGAGCCGTCTCGTGTCGAGGCGATGAGAGGCGAGAAGGAAAGAAACCGAGTCCTTCTGAGGGAAGCTGGAGAAAGGTCGAGTTCAACAAGAAAAACCAGGAGTCAGTCGTGTGCCCTGTCTCGCCCCGTTCCAAATCCACGTCCATGTCAACAAGCCCAACACCGGCGGACGTAGCTTCACCGTCACACCGCACCCGTCTCCTGTCCTCGTTCCCGGCTACGGGCTACGAGACACAGGGCCCTCTGCTTTGCTTTTCCTATTCCCAGCTGGGCCTACGCATCGACCTAAATCGTCCACTACTGTACCGGCAAGAGGGGCCACGGATCCCCGAGCGAACCTTTTGAAGCCAGAAGCAACCACAAGGAGCCAGAGGAGCAGATGAGCCAAAGAAAAGGCGACATCATCTCGCGCCGTGTCCAGGTGTCGTTCCAGCTACCTGCGCTAAACCACCAAACAAGTCCTTCGGCCCGCCGCCCATGCGCCGCAGCGGTAACTGACATCTCGTTGTCTCATTCCCATCTGTGCTTGCTCTCGCCTCGTCCAATCTTTCCTTTCTTTTTCTACCTTTATTCCCCTACATGTCATTGCCAGGATATTGATACACCAATTCGCCAACCCCATCGCCCTCCTGAACCCCAACCAACACTTGCTGCAAACGAGACAAACTTGCCTCCCTTTTCGAGCCCGAGACTCCATCCTGAGAAACGTATATAACTGCCCTCTCTTTCACCGCCATCTCCTCTCCCCTTTTCTCAGCTTCTCTCGTGGGCTTCTCTCTCTTTTGACTTTTTGTTGGAATTTTCCTCCTCTGACATTCTGTTACTCAGTCTTTGAAACTATTTCGGAAGACGCCGTGAACCGCACAGTTGTTTCCGGCGTGACTCCTTCTCTCTATCTCTACAACTCCCAATCCGTAACGTCCCCACAAAAGCACCGTCATCTTGACCCCCCGGGTGTGTGTCTGTCTGTCTCCCAACGTATTAAGACCGCCCAGCATCATCTCATCGTAAGCCTCTCAGTCTCTTGGTCTCTCCCTCCAACCAAACAGAAACAAAAGCCACTAACTCTGGGAAAAAAGAAATTCAATCACAACAACCTGTCTTGAACGTTGTTTTCATTCCATCTCTCAACACATCAAGAACAAGCCGCAACGATGCAGTCCGGCGGCCCTTCCCCATTCCCGGTATCCCGGGACGGAACTCCCAGTGGCAACGACAACGGCACAACCAACGGCAACACCAATGGCACAACCACCAACGGCACAAATGGCGTGCAACGCAGGGCAAAGATCTGTGTCTACTGCGGCGCCTCTCCCGGTTTCAAGCCCCAGCACATGGAGGCTGCCCGTGAGTTGGCAAGAATCATGGCCGAGAACAACATCGACCTCGGTGAGTCACCTTTCATCCTTTCTCTCTCTCACTGCCATCTTCAGCCGCCACAGGTCTCAGTCATGACACACACGATGACAACCTAAGTGGCGCACCAAACCCAAGACAACATGAAACGCGCAGCTCTCAATCATCCTTCAACAAACTAACAAAGCTCCCAGTCTACGGCGGTGGCACCGTCGGCCTGATGGGCGAGGTGGCAAAGTCCCTCGTCGCCCTCGCCGGCCCGGACGCAGTCCACGGCATCATCCCCGAGGCCCTCGTCAAGTACGAGCGTGACGGGACATACGGCACCCTCAACAAGGACAACATGTACGTCCCCGACGAGACCGTCTACGGCCGCACCACCGTCGTCAAGGACATGCACACCCGCAAGCAGATGATGGCCAAGGAGGTCTTCGCCGGCGGCCCGGGCTCCGGCTTCATCGCCTTGCCCGGCGGTTACGGCACCATCGAGGAGGTCCTCGAGACCGCCACCTGGAACCAGCTCGGCATCCACGACAAGGGCATCTGCCTGCTCAACATCAACGGCTTCTACGACGGCATTCTCGAATGGGTACGCAAGAGCGTTGACGAGGGCTTCATCAAGCCCGCCAACGCCGACATCCTCGTCACCTCCACCACCCCGGAGGGCGCCATCAAGGCCCTGAGGGATTACAAGGTCTCGGAGGCCACCTTCAAGCTCGACTGGTCCAACTCTTGAATCTACTGCTTCACAAACCGGTAGAACTCATGTTTCTCTCTGAAGCGGCGGGGGTGTAATGAAGAATCACTGTAGGCAGATCGAGGAACCGAGGAACTAAAAAGGAGGTGGAGGGCAAGTGTGTGTGTGTATGTATGTGCTATGCGAAAACGGATGCGTACCGGAGTCTGGCGCCCTTCGTGTTTCCCCCCTTCTGCATCGCGCTTCGGCTGGGTTGGGTCATTCGTAAAAAGGGGCTTGCCTGCCTCTACGGGTCGGCCCTGGTTACACACGAACCAAGACATTGGATGGTGTTTGTGCATTGTTGGCTGTAGCTTTTGTTGATAGATCACCATAAAGAGTTACACAACCGAGATAACAAACTGAAAAACAAAATCATACAAACTGTCTCGGTCACAAACAGTGCAAGTGTCGGGTGCGCGGGGCTTCATCTCATTGAATCATCGGATGCAGCTCATTCATCGGCTGTCAAATCTCCTTTTCCGTGGTGTATTGGTACAAGTCTAAATGGGCCGGCTCGCGTTTTGCTCCTGCCAATCTCAGCAAGTCCAATCCGTTTCCGCAGAGAAAACGCAACGGTCCTGCGTGATGTAGTCCGATGCAACGCGCGGGTTTTACCATCCCAAAGAACCGCCTTCCCTTCCGTGTCTCACGTCCGTCTATTCGTCAACCTCCATGCCCTCAGCACCCTCCTCGCCGCCGGCCTTGGCCCTCGCTCGCCGCGACGCTGTCGATCCACTCCTTGACGTCCTGGCCGTCAAACATCTTGAACGGCTCGATAACCTTCAGGCCGTCCTTCTCCGTGAAACCGATGACGCCAACGCTCGTGTTCTCGACCGTCAGCTCGCGGTCCTGGACGAGGGACTCCTTCAGAGCCTTGAGGCCGTGGCGCACAAGCTCCTCGCGAGAGCAGTTCTCGAACTGGTCAATGTTGCGCTCGAGGTAGGTACGGGCCATCTGGGAGCGGGCGCCGATGGCGAAGGCCAGCATCTCCTCCGTCATGCCGGACGGCTGGAACTCGAAGAGGTGTGGCCCACGCTCGTCGACACCGGCAACGAGGAGACCGACACCGTAGGGGCGCTTGCCGTAGACCTGCGTGTTGATCTGGGCCTTCTCACCAATCATATCGACGAGGGTGCGCAGAGGCATCGAACGGCCGTACGTCATGCGGTGACCGAGGCATTGCTGCTTCATGAAGTTGGAAAGGACGCGGGCGTCTGAGGTCAGGCCTGCGATGGCAATGCCGGCGTGCTCGTCGACAGGGAAGATCTTCTTTTGGTAGGATGAAAGCTCCTCGGCGTTGCGCTGTGCGGGTGTGACTAGTTAGCCTTCGGTCTCGGGAGACTGGGTCGGGCGTGAGAGGGAAGGGATGGAGTTGTGATAACGTTAGTGACTGCGTGCTGGTGACATCGTTCGTACCTTGATTGCCACCAGGACGGCATGTGTTTTGCTGGCAATGCCTACTACCACGGAACCCTGCTTCACTGCTTCGGCTGCATACTCGATCTGGAATATACGGCCTTGCGGCGAGCTGTGTGTCGTGTTGCGTCAGCGAAGCTGTTCGTCGTGATGGTGCTCGCCTCCACCGCCAGCCGGGGGCGGCAGGGAAGGCTGAAGGGCAGCCAAACGGGGAACCTACAATGTCACCGAGTCGTTGTCGTAATTGTTTCTGAACATGGCGGGCGTAAGGGAGTGATCGTAGCTTCGTCAAGCAGTTCAATTAAGCTGCCGTCGATATCGTGTCGTGGGTTGAATGGGAGGGAGAGGGAGAGGGAATCGCGGGGTGGTTTTCGTGGTTGTTGGGCAAGAAGAGCAGCAGCGGGAGCAGTTACGGCGGAGAGTAGAGCTTGTGGATAATCAACCCCCCCCCCCCAGGCCAGCTCAAGGCAGGTCGAGCTTTCGTAGCACTCTCTCAGCCTGGAGCAAGGGTGTGGATGCGTGTGGTGTGTGCTCCGTGCATTTGAGCTACGTACCTCCACGCCGGGGTCTTGCCGGGTGGGGATTAGCTCAGCAGGAACTGGCAGCTTCAACTGGACTGGACCTGACTGGATGGACCCGGGACCTGAGCGACCGGCTGGAACAAGGTTGCGCCGTGCTGCGCTGACGACGGCCGCAGCAGCAGCACACGACGCTGAGGTGCGTCAGGGCCGCCAGAGGACCCGCCATCGCATCCCAGCTTCAGCCTGCTACCTTACTCCCAGCCGAGCCGCGACAACGACAGCCGAACCTTCCCACCTGCACGAAAGCAACCGACACGACTCCCCGACTTGACCAACACATTGGCGATTTCCTTCATCCACGACTTGCGATTCTTTTCAGGAAATCGATTCGAAGCCCCGACGGGGCCCTAATTCCAACCCGATACCTCTCCGAAACAAGAAGCGCAACCCACTTTGACACTCCTCGACGCTCCGACATCCAAGATGCCTACCGCGGGGCTCAAGACCATCATCGCCCTCTCCTTCGTCCTCGCCGTCGGTTTCCTCCTGGTTATCCTCTCCTGCGCCCTCTGGAAGGTCTACTACCCGCTCCTCGTCGTCGCCACTTACGTGCTGGCCCCGATCCCCAACTGGGTCTGCTCGCGATGCGCCAACCCCGATGACTTTGTCGAGAGCTCGGGCGCCGCCGTGCTGGACCTCGGCCGCTTCTGCACTGGTTTCCTCGTTGTAATGGGAATTGGTTAGTCGTCCCACTCGTCGGGTCCCTCTTCTAGACCAAAAAGCTGATCAGTGACCGTCTCTGCAGCCCTGCCAATTGTCCTGGCCCACTCCGACCTCATTCAGATCGAAGCCATGTTCATGTCCATTATCGGCGGTCTCCTTATCTACGGCACAATCATCAGCTTCGGCATGTTCTTCCAGGAGGAGCAGGAGTTCTAAAGCATCCGACCGAACGAAGCGAACCCGGAGAGGTATTCGGTCTTCATGGAGGAGATGCGGTGGTAGGGAACACATATCTTTGGCCAGTTGATGAGCGAGGCTGTACAGTATGACACGTCGGGATCACGAAGGCGCTCAGGGCATTCGGCAGGGAGGGATTGGATCACTGTGTTTGATACGGAGGAGGTGCTTCTCACATGTATATCCAGCATCGTTCCGTCAGGCGGGCGTTCCCTAATTCGCTGTTTTGTTATGCGACCATCTAATTCGAGGGCATGGTATTCATTAGACGGAAAGTGTACCGAGGGTCGAGATTGATCATGCTGATAAGTCTGAAGTTGTCTTTTTTCCATTTTCTAGAATGGATCATCCGGGTTGTCTAAGTTGAGTCTAATACCCGTGAAGGTCACAAGAGTCTAATATCCCAGATACGTTGAGGTATCATCCAAACACCATGCCTTTATCCCCCGCCAAAAAGTCACAACGCCAGAAAACCAACGCCCTTGTAAAGACTCGCCTGATTTGTTCAGGCTTCGGCAAACACCCCAAGGGGCCCCGCCAACTTGGTGAACATCTCCTCCCTCTCGCCCTCCGCCGTGCTCAGAATCGTAACGGCACCACCGGCACCAATATGCCACACTTCTCTGGGCTCCGTCTCGCCCTCCTCAGGCGCCGCAGCCTCGTCGTCCCATTTGAACATGGTCCGGATCGTCACGCTCCAGTCGCCCTTGCCGGTGACGTCCATGTACCCCACCACACCCGAGTACAAGCTCCTCTCCCGGTGCTCCTCGATCTCCTGCAGCAGCTCACAGCTTCGCTTCTTGGGCGCGCCAGTCATGCTGCCCGGAGGCAGACTGGCGGCAAGCACATCAAGCCCGGTATGCTGCTCCTCGATCGCACCCAGGCGCTGCAGCTGCCCACAGACAACGGTAACCATCTGGAAGACGGTGGCGTATTCCTCGACCTTCATCAGATGCGGCACGGCCACGTTCGATCCGCAGATGCTGTGGAGGTCATGGCAGACGAGGTCCACAATCATGAGGTTCTCCGCCTCCTCCTTGGGGACGTGCAAGATCTCTTCTGCCTGAGAGAGCGTCGCGACCTCGTTTGACTTGCGGACGGTGCCCTTCATCGGCCTCATGGAGATGGACCCGTCGCTGCCGTATTCGAGGAATCGCTCCGGCGAGCTGCTGATGAGAGTGGCGCCGCCGAGGCGGATGAACGACCCGAACGGGGCGGGTTGCCGGGTACGCAAGGTCTTGTACAGCTTCCACGGCGTGACGTGCGCCGACTTGGGGTGGTGGTTGCCGTTGACGCGGTTCGTGTAGGGCTCGGTGGTGGGACGACCTGGGAGCGTGATCGTGGTCTGGTCTGTAAGGCACAGCTCGTATGACTCACCGGCCGCGATGTACTCCTGGCAATGCAGCACCTTGGCCTCGTACTCGCTGGCGTGAGGAACGCGGACGATGGGCCGTGTCGCGACGGTCATGGGATCGAGGTGGTGGCCGTTGACAGCGGACTTTCCAGGCTGCCAGAAGTGCGAGGTCTGCAGCGACGCCACCACCGAGTCGATCCAGAAGTCAGCGTTGAGCTTGCGCTTCTGCAAGTGCTGGACGTGAAGAAGCCCCTTGGCGTGATCCACGACGATGCTCTTCGTCACCCAAGCCCAGCAGAGGTCAGGTCTCTGGTGCCCTCGGTCAGCGGCCACGGGTACGTCGATGCCCTTCAGCCCCATCTCGTAGGTAAGATAGCCCATGAATCCACCCCTGAAAGGTGTCTCGACATCCAGTGGGGGGTCGGAAGGCCTCTGGACTGCGCGGGGTGCAGGAATGCGTCTCTTCTCAAAGAAACTGGACAACAAGTGCCAAATGTTCTCCTTAGGGCCAAACGGAATGGTCTCCATCAGATCGATAGGGAGCCCCTGGCTCGAAGGCACGCGAGCTGTGGCAAAGTCATCCCCGACATGGTATTCAATCCGCAGTGCCTCCTCCACGTCCAGAGCAATGATGCTGTATCTGCCCCGTACGTCCTTGGCCCCTGTTGCCGTCGTACTTGAGTTGGCTGAATCCAGGATGATATGCTCCGCCCTGCCACTTTTGAGTATCTCCACAATGTCCGGCACCTTGATACCCGCTGGAAGATTCATCGTCTTGAAGACGTACTCGCAGTCGAGTCCAACAGTCGCCAGAGACGTAGGCATCTCCGTCCACGCCAGAACGGGCGCATGTCCTCCCTGAGCTGCAGACCGAATCTCTGAAAGCAGACTCGGCTTCAGAGAGTTCCTCGCCAGAAACTTTCCGTCAGTCTTGATCCTTCTTCCCGTCTTCTTGTTCCATTGCATGGCATGCACAAACCAGTTCTGAAGAACAGCATGACCTGTTTGCTGGGTGCAGACGGATTCCGGGTGGTACTGCAGACCCCAGAAAGGCTTTTTCCGATGCTTGACTCCCATGAGAATCCTCTCATTCCCGTCCTCTCGCTCCTCGACGGCCCAAGACAAGGGCATCAGATCAGGTACATCACGAGACTCCCATCGCTTGTGCTTCCAGTCCACGTCGGAAACCGAGTCCTGTCCGATGTCGGCGCAAAGGCTGTGATAAAGCGTCGCCTTAAACTCGGGCACACCCTTGAAAATGTCTTCCCAGCACGATGAGTGTGGCATCTCACGCTCAATGGCGCGAACCATGCCATGCAACCCCCGGCGCAGTCTTCTCACCTTCCCACCAGCGCTCAGGACCAAGCTCTGAAACCCAAGACAAATTCCCAACACCGGCAAGAGGTGCTCCTCCCGCAGCCTCCAAACGCATCTCATGAGCCCGACGTCCTTCTCATTTTCCGGAGAGCCCGGCCCAGGCCCGCAGACTACCGCATGATAGCGTGAAAGTTCCCGGTGGAAATCATCTTCAAACGTTGGCGAGTCGTGGTCCAGCAGCGGGGTGTCAATCGGCAAAACGTGCACATCCGCCTCCAACAAATCCGTCAAGAGGGAGACGATGTTGTTCGTAAAAGAGTCGTAGGCATCGAGAAACAGGATCTGAGGTCGCGTCATCCTTGGGGATAAAAATCTCCGATTCCCGGACCGAACGACAAGGTCTCGATGCAACGCTCGCCCTCTCTCGAAGCGAACGACTTTTGACACCCGTGTAAATGAGATGAGTCTTTGGAGGGGTTAGAGAAAAAAGACCCGCCGTCGGCTAGCGCCGGAACTTGGACCTTTACAAAGAAATTTTGGTGGCAACGAAGGCAGAAATGAGAAGGCGGTCAGGGCCCGGCGCATGATTCAACGCCGCAGGGCCGTTTGCCAGGGATAAGCTTAATTCGATCGCCGGGTCGATCAGTCATCCCTGGAGGCTCAACCCCTACGACCACAGTCGTGCTCAAGGGCACTTTATTAGCTACGTAAAGAGGCCGCTACGATTGCCAATTCCAAATCTGCTATGAGTCTAGCGCCTACGTCCATCATACAGTTCGTCATACACGATGTAGCTTACGCTGCTAGTCGTGGTCTATCACTTTGACGACGCAGGGTTGCCTCGAATGCCAGATGCGCCGCTCCTTTGCGCCGAGGAGGGCGTTCATCATCGTTTGGGTATCCGATCGTTGTCGCGCCCCTTCCTTCGTCTCTTCCTTCTCCTTCTCGTCCTTGGGCTCTTCCCAGATCTGGTATTCCTCGACCGATGCTGCGATCTCGAATTCTCCTCGACAAAGGGCCATAGCTTCGACCTCCACTTCGGTACTTGACTTGGCAGCCAGGGGCGGAAGGGCTTGCTGCAGGGTGCCATTCCAAGCAAACTTCCGTGTAAAGTCTAACGCGACGTTAAGAGGTCTGTGACACAAAGCTGGCATCAACCGCAGCATCGGGTAGACCGGTTGAGCTGAGCGGTTCGTGATGCCCACCTTAATCTGTACGAAGTTGTCGACCAGAATAGAGTGATCCGCTGCGATGCCAGTATCGGTACTATGGTCCTTGATGGAAATGTCGATACCAATGTCGTCGATTCTGAGAGCATCCATCATCCGTGGAGAAAGCCTAATGCTCCGCAGATCGATGTAGCCACCTCGCCTGGGACCGGACACCGCCTTCCAACGAGCTGTAAGCGTGTTGAGAATCTTCTCACGGAACCAGAACGCCTCGCGATTGGAGCGTTCCATGTCCGGTGTAATCTTGCTAGTGCTGACGACGAATTGCCGCTGTCTCGAGGGGTTCAGTGCTGGGATCGAGGCGTGTGGGTCGTCGAGGTATATCCGTCTGATAGGGACGATGACTCGGCTGGTATTACCAGGCAGTATATGTTCGTCAATCAGGACGCCGTCCTCGCCATCGATCTGTACCTCCATATTGTTGGGCCAAGCGTTGCGCAGATCCATGGACAGCAGGCAGAATTCGTCTGCCAGTGTGGATGGGTCGGACTTCAAATCAAGGTGAGTAAGACTGAGTAGTGGCTGAGGAACAGGCCCGCTGAGAGGAAGCACGTCCAGCCTAGAGAGCTCGACGCTGGCGTTCACAGTGACCGTCAATTGCAATGCGACTTGGCGAGTGTGATATTGCTCCGTAACTTCCTCTGGTGGCACTCCGAGATGTGCATAGTCGATTTGAATGGCAGCATTCGTCAGCCCTGGCTTGCCTAGAATTTCAAAGTCGAAAGTCGCGGTGCCCCCGGGGGCGATGAAGCGCTTCTCAGGTTCCTTCTTATTCAACCGTCTAAGAGCTTGACGCTTCATGAGAATGAACTCATACTCATATAGCTCAGCCGGAGTGGCGTCTCTGTTGTTAAGCCCCGCCTGCAACGGCGCCTGGGTGGAGTCCTGGAAAGAGAACAGCATGAAGTCGGCTGGTGTTGTTGAAGACAGGTTTTGGAGGGTGACGGAGAAGACCTGTCTTTCTCCCTCGAGGACCATGATCGATGACTGCGGCAACGTTGTCGACTTGACTACAATGACGGGCTGTTGGGGAATGACATTTAAGCCAATGTTCTCAGCCTTTAGCGGCCGCCCAGGAGTTGTAGAAGAAATGCTGTTTTCGAGAGCAGGCAGTCCGGTGGACTTAACCTTTAACTCTGTCTCGGGAGTCCAAGGCTGCTTGAAAATTGGGAACCTCCTTTCCCGACATCCACGAACGCGTATGATCGCGCCAGTCACTTTCAATGCCCCTGCGCCTCTGGGAGTTCCAGAAACCTTCAGTATTTGCGTCCGGTAGGGGCCGATGACGGTACTTTCGGCATTTGACTCGAATTCCGCTCCACCGGTGTCTAGGCGAATGCTCTCAATGTCGACCTCAATGTCGAAGGGGTTCTGGAGGGTGATCTTGAAGGTTGCTGGCTCGTTCGCTACTAGAGTGTGGATAGAAGCTTTGTCGGGTTGCTTCAAAAATGGATTGTAGATAAAAGGGTTGACATCCTGCGACGTTCTCGCCGTCACAGCCCCCGGGAGAGTACTTTTT
Source organism: Colletotrichum chrysophilum (assembly GCF_026319265.1). Lineage (NCBI taxonomy): Eukaryota > Fungi > Ascomycota > Sordariomycetes > Glomerellales > Glomerellaceae > Colletotrichum > Colletotrichum chrysophilum. The sequence goes on along the minus strand of NW_026517288.1, from coordinate 347,618 downwards.
GCATGAGGAACTGGTATCCTGCTGTTAGGCAACGGCTCCAGTGTCACACCGCGGACGAAGAACTCATCCCAATACTCCGCGGAAAGGTGATCCAACCCCAGTCTTTTAGCCAAGTTGGACGTCTTGGCAATATTTGTCACCAGCCGTATCTGCTCATCGCGGGAAATGACAGGCGACGCGTCTTCCTTGCGAGGCCCAGGAGCGACGCCAGATCCGGCTGTTCGTAGCAGATCGCTCGAAAACTTCAACACACCGTTGAAGTCGGGCAACGCCTCTGAGAAATTAATACAAGCCCTCAAGATGTTCAACTTGACACTCGTGAACCCGAAGAATCTCGCAGCCGACTGTCCTCGAATTCTATCGATGATAGCAGCGTCTGAGTATTCCACGGCGACAGCGTCGTTGGAAGGCTGCTTCTTCATATCAAAGCCCACAATACCGTAGGACTTGCACAGAAGAGCCAGAAAGGCCTCGATGCCTTGTTCAACATCTCCCTCACCCAGCTCAAGGGCGACAGCACTATTGCTATGCCCATTGGCAGCGTTAAGAGCAACCAAGCCTGCTGCAGGATGAATTCCCATTTCCGCAGCACCTCGTGTTCGGGCTTCGACGAGGCCGCTGATCAAAACCGAAACAAGCTCTCGTGTAACCATGGCCTTCTTGCGATGATGTCCAAGGGGACCCAGTACTGACGCAATTCCAGCCAGAATTGATGCCCTATCCGCAATGGTGAGAAGCTCCGACGCGGACGAAGGGAATGCGCGAAACAGCAATGTGGTGATCTGCTGCCGGCTTGGTGTAATGACCAAGCGTGGTGAAGTCGTCAGCTGCTTGTCAGGAAGCTTGCCAAATATGATCATATCCATTGACTTGTCCCCGAGCTTTCCATCAGCAAGATGCAGAGCGGAGAGAACCTTGCAAAAACGGATTGTGGTTTCGGCCAGGGGTAATGGAGGCAAGTGCTCTGAGGATATCCTAGAGTAAAGTCCCACGATGCGCTCCAAGAGGTCCGGCATTATCAGCTGGAGGTTGCGCATGTGCTTCGGCTGGCTGAGATCCGTTGAAGCTGCCTCTAGCGCAGCCAGAGTTGCGGCCGTGGACTTGTCTTGAGGTGGCAGACATACAGTGGGAATTACGAACTCAATCTTTGCCCACCCGAGGAGCAAAAGACTAATAGTAATCAACTCTAAAGCCTTGCCGTGCCAAATATGGTCATTGATTGATCTCGCAACGGTTGCGCCATCTATGGCTTCCTTCAGGGAATCAGTCCAGCGTCCGGCTTGAAGGTAAAGCGAAGCAAGAACGATGGTCACTCTGCCCTTTCCCTTGGCTCTGGAACGCTCATTTAGCCCACCAGGACCGAAGCCTTGTACAGACACTCGATCTGAGCTATCGGACTTGAAGTGATCGCCAACAGGGTCAGGTGTCGACGAGCCGCTGCTCATGCTTGCAGCGAGGTCGTCAAAGGTGGTGGGTGGATTAGACAACCCACTCCTTACAGGCGTCGAAGACCGAGCCGGTGTTGAGTTGCTGGATGGTATTGCAGAGTTTGATTTCGAAGGCGCGACAGGCATCGACATGCGGTGCAGATGGCGATCTGGTAGCCCGCTAGTGGAGCTTGACCTCTGAGGCGTTGGCGCAAACTGCGAATTCCTTTTGTTCAATGGCGGAGAACCACTCAGGTCCCAGGATGCGCCGTTGACGTGCTTCATGGCATGTGACTGCCCAGGCGATTCGATGGTCGAGAATGCCTCATACATCTTGGCCACGGTGGTTAATTCGGCAAGGAATTGCGACGTGATGTCGCACATTATGGTCTTCATCGTCGTCCGCTTGCACTCGTCCGGCGGTGGAATGGCGACAAGGCCCTCAGGCATAGAAATCGGGTTCTCTTGAGACGGCACATGGTCGAAGATCAAGACTTGGTGGACCAAGGCCTTGCCAAAGCGGTCACGCAGGTCCTCCAGCTCTTGGTACAGCGTTCGGATGTTCTGCTCGGCGATGGTTGGCGCAGTGTTGGACGAGCGCTTGTTGAAGGCGACTCTGTCAACTTCGGATCCGTCTGCGATCGCAATGACGGCCAGAGGTTCGCGGTAGTGGTCGAAAGGCAGAAGGGCGAGGTGGGAGGGTGGAGGAGTGTGGGTTACGAATTCGTAGAATACGGCACCAGGGGGGAAAGCCAACGGCGAGAACATGTCTGGTACCCAATAGTTAGCAAACAGATGCGCAAATCCAAATCCTGAAGTGAGTGGCACTTGCTTCTATGCGGCCGCCCATCGGGGGTGACATCCCGCAAGGAGACGACATGTTCAGGCCGCAGGCGCTCGACGAAGGACGAGAATCGGTCACTTCTGATCTGGCCTACGGGTAGAATCAATGCCCTCACCCTCGCGGGAGCGATGGGTAACAGCGAGTCCAAGCTCATCCTAGCACTATTGTCTCCCGTCCAGCATCTTCAAATCAAAGAAGGCGGTTTGCGCAGGCAAGCTATGCGACCATGTCGCGATGTATTCGTCCTAGTGAGATCCACGACAAGTACACGCAGAGGTAGGAGAAGCTAGGCGGGTTGCTTTTCGTTCGACGCCAGGGGAAGCTCGAGCTGGCGTTTGTTTGCGCGCGGTTGACAATCAAGCGCAAGACCAGGCTGCAGGTTGGCAGGAAGCTTGCCGTCGTGCAGTGTGCAGGTTGCAGGTTAGGAGTAGATATGTACGGATAAAGTGGACGGGACGTGACGGGATGGAACTGGCATGCAATGCAGCCACCTCACTGGGTGAATGACGGTGTGCGAACCGACCGGGGGGTTTTATAGTGGTGGGAGCGATTCCCCAGCGCCCACTGCATTGGGAGGGTCTGCTGAGGTTTCAGGGATTGTAGCAGCTGTCGAAGACGGAGTTGACGCTAAAACAGCCGACGCCACACGACAGCTGGCCCAAGCTCGACCCGGCTCAGGGGGTTGATTGGCTCGTGGCGGGGTTGACGTCGAGCAAGCTGTCCAAAGCCACATCTCCAGCCCCGACAACGGGGGGGAGCTTGAGCTGCTGTCGTCAAACGTGTTCACTTACGTACCGCGGGCGTCTTGCGGCAGGTACCTCGCTACTTCACTTACCACAACTCAATTGCGCCTTGCTTTTCTGTAAACGCTCGCTCACACAACTTCGACAAGCAGCTGTGTGAGTGTCACTTATTCAACTCAGAGCTCTCATGGCCGCTGGTTGATCCCTCACACACCGTAAACATGGCTCGATTAACGCAATTGGCCGCTCTCATTTCACTTTCCCTTCTCAACTTCTTTGGCGCACAGCTGGCCCTTGCAGCGGAAGATGGTCCTGGTTCGGCTTCCGTCCTGACCAGCGAGGTCGGCCGCCTCAACAACCAAAGCTTGTTCTGGGGTCCTTATAAGCCCAACCTGTACTTTGGTGTTCGATCCAGATCTCCTCAGACCCTTTGGACCGGATTGATGTGGTCACGGGTTGACACCTACAACGATGTCCAGAATGGTGGGTTGAGAGAACGTTAGACTCGGTAGCTTATGAGCTAAAGCTAACAAACTCCAGGTTTCCGCTACACCTGCGAGCAGCACGAGGGCCTCCATGGCTACGGCTGGGATGAGTACGATGCACGAAAGGGTGGCATTCAGACTATTCACGACGAAGGTAACCAGATTGACATCACCACCGCCTTCGTCAAGGTGCCAGGCGGAGCTCACGGCGGCAGCTGGGCCGCCAGGATTAAGGGTGTTCCCAGAGAGGGTGCTCCTTCGGATGTGAAGACCTTGCTGCACTACTACATTGCTCAGGAGGGATCCGAGGCCGAGCTTGCCTTCTCCGGCACCGATAGCGATCCTGCCGGTTTCGATGGCGATGTCGAGTTTGAGGGTTTGTCCCCTGAGCTCGGCAAGTACAAGCTGGTCATCACCAAAGGAGAGGGCAAGCATCCCTTTAGCAACCATGATTTGGCCCAGGCCAGACACGGTGACAAGACCGTTGTACGATCCCTCACGGTTCCTGATGAAATCCAGTGGCAGGGCAAGGGCGTCGTTTTCAACCTCATCCAGGAGAGTGTTAAGGAGGTCCAGGAGAAGTACGACATGGATGACCCGCCTCCACCTCATCTCGTCTACCAGCTGTCCAACAAGCCCGGCGCAGGCAACACTCACGTTGTTCAGAAGGCATTCGAGGGACCTTTCGAGTTCGACGTCATCTTCTCATCTGCTTCTGCCGGCCCTGAGCTCACTAGCGCCGACGTCACTCGTGAGGTCAAGACCGTTAGCGAGTCTTTCGGCCAGCGTTTCTCCTCCATCTTCAGCCTGAAGGCCCCTTTCACTGCCGACAAGTATAAGAAGTTCGGCAAGAGCATGTTCTCGAACCTTCTCGGTGGCATTGGCTACTTCCACGGCCAGCATCTTGTCGACCGCTCCTACGCGCCTGAGTACGATGAGGAGAACGAGGGCTTCTGGGAGGAGACTGCTGCTGCCCGTGCACGCAAGGCCCAGGAATTGGAGGGTCCTTACGAACTTTATACTGCTATCCCCTCTCGTCCTTTCTTCCCCCGCGGATTCCTTTGGGACGAGGGCTTCCACTTGATTCCCATCGCCGACTGGGATATTGACCTGACTCTGGAGGTCGTGAAGAGCTGGTTCAACCTGATTGACGAGGATGGATGGATTGCTCGTGAGCAGATTCTTGGCAACGAGGCACGAAGCAAGGTACCCGAGGAGTTCCAGGTCCAGTACCCGCACTATGCCAACCCTCCCACCCTCTTCCTCATCATTGAGGGCTTCATGGAGCGTCTCCGCAAGACCAACGGTAGCCTGCCTGCCGAGAAGGAGCAGCTGGGCCAACCGTCTGCCCTGCAGACCGCCCACTTGGACAACGTCGAGCTGGGAGAGGAGTACCTTCGCAAGCTTTACCCTCTTCTCCGCCGTCAGTATGACTGGTTCCGCAAGACGCAGCGCGGCGATCTCAAGTCCTACGATCGCGAGGCCTTCTCCAAAAAGGAGGGCTACCGCTGGAGGGGCCGCACCGAGACGCACGTCTTGACCAGTGGCCTCGACGACTACCCTCGTCCTCAGCCCCCTCACCCCGGTGAACTCCACGTTGACCTCATGTCGTGGGTTGGTCTGATGACCAAGTCGCTGATGAACATTGCCGACGCCCTTGGTATGATGGAGGAGGTGAACGAGTTGAAGACTACCCTGGACGCCATTCGTCGCAACCTCAACGACCTCCACTGGTCCGAGAAGGAGGGCTGCTACTGCGACGCAACCATTGACGCTTTTGAGGAGCACCAGCTTGCTTGCCACAAGGGCTACATCTCCCTCTTCCCCTTCCTGGTTGGTCTGCTTGAGGCTGACGACCCCAAGCTGGGCAAGCTCCTTGACCTGTTGGGTGACGAGGAACACCTCTTCAGCCCCCACGGCCTGAGGAGTCTCAGTAAGCAAGACGAGTTCTACGGCACCGCCGAGAACTACTGGAGAAGCCCCGTCTGGATGCCCATCAACTACATGGCCGTCTCTCAACTTAGAGTACGTCACCCCTCACACACTCGCTCTTGAAAAGCATAATGCTAACACTGAACAGAACACTGCCAACCAAGATGGTCCCTACAAGGCCAAGGCCGCAGACCTCTTCACCCGTCTGCGCAAGAACCTGGTCGACACTGTCTACAAGAGCTGGGAGAAGACGGGCTTCGCCTGGGAGCAGTACAATCCTGAGACCGGCGAGGGCCAGCGCACGCAGCACTTCACCGGCTGGACGAGCTTGGTCGTCAAGCTGATGGCCATGGAGGAGCCTAGCAAGGCAGGCAGCGGCCACGTCAGAGACGAGCTGTAAACTGCTCCATCTGCGTAAAAAGTTTTTCCTTCCTTGCAGCATTGTTACGGAACGTATGTATGAAGCATGAGCGATAGACTAGGTGGTTGGGGTGGGTGACGTAGAAAGCACTCCCGAATGATATACGGGGGAGACACAGTGGTCTGAATCGAACGCATCTACTCCTTTTGTGCTTGCAAATCAGTGTCATTCAATCAGCCGAGATCACTACCAGGCACCAGAGTTGCAGGAACGCTGAACATCGTGAGTAGGCGTCATCGAACGACACGTACTCCAATAGGCTTCACACCGCAATGTCCCTCACAAGAAGGCAGATCGCCATGCTCGAATTCCAGAAACCCCCATACAACGCCTCGTCCAGGCAGAAGCCGCGCACAATGACACGTCCATCGTCGCTACCATCAAAGAATCTGAATCACCAGGCTCTTCCGACCTGTCATCTCTCACCTCCCAAACTCCGTCGGCCGACGGACTTACATTGCGCCCGCATCACCAAGATACTTGGTCACCGAGATCCGCGGCGAACGGTCCACACGCAACGGCCGTATACATCTCCTCGTCGAATGAGGACAACCGTACGCGTGGCGGCACCCCATTCTCCCTGACCGGCAGACTGACGAAATACGCTTGGCAAAACTGCAGTGTTTGCGCAACCACTGTATTGTCCCTTTCCGGCAAGTCGATGCGGGAGAGTCCAAAAGGGGTGGACAGAGAAGGTGAGATGTGGAAGGCGAGGATGTAAGCGACAGCCTAATCCGTGCCGTAAGCAAACACCTCAACGGTGTGGACAGAACTATATGCGATGAGAAGTGCGTAAGCAACACGCCGCATCTAAGCCTTGTGCGCGTACTCCGATCGCCAGAGGCAAGATCCGCCTGGCCCCGGGTCGCTTTCGAATCGGTAGCGGGTGCTCTCTTCAAGCGACAAGCTTCATCCTTCTCGGCTAGAAGTAAGATGATAATGACGTCTTAAGGTTCTGAGTTCCGGTCTTCAAGGCCCTTGAAGTCACTGCTAAAATCCTTTAATCCTCCTAGCAACAAGAATTAAGGCCGGAGTCTCGTCCGCGTAGGGCTGGAGACGCGGGATAGCCCGCGGTCACCCGTAGGATCCGGGAGCCTGGTTCCGAACGTGGGCAAAAATTTGCCTCGTACAAAGTCAAGACCTTGGCACCTTCTTCCGTGTAAACTAAGCGACGGGGGGTTTTTCCTGGGGGCCTTTTCTGAGGCATGGCATCCTTAGCAAAGCGGCGTTTCGTTTCATTGTTTGAGGATGCCATGTGGGTATCGGTCAGCCGGCGGCCGCCTTACCATGACTGCATTACCCGACAGCCATCAGCCCTATTTACCACCCTGCGGCTTCTTTCAGACGGGGTTCGCATCTGAGATGATGAAAATCATCCACTGTATTGGTGGGGTTACACGGGGGCCGCGCTGTTGCACATGAAGGCTGTGCGCGTGGAGTGGGTGGGTTTGCACTACAAATCGTTCGACCTGTACCCGCGAACTGGGCTGCCATTGTGGTCGGACTTGGCGTCAGCAACCAGCATTACCTCCATGCAGATCGTAGGGCTGGGCGGCTATACAATGGCGGCCAAAGGGAAAGTGAAGGAAGAGGGGGGGTAGATACCACCACCTCTGACGACTCGTAGGGCTTGACAGCATCTGTCATAGAGGCTGCAGGATGGGTTGCCATTGAAGCCCGACGGGCCATGTACTCGAAGTCCGCCAAGAAACAGAGAGTTGATACAGCCGAGAATCGCATTACCTGGAACTTTTCCTAGGCCTCGCTTGGGGGCCGAAGCAAGAGGCATTGTCATCGAAGTGACGCTGTGAGTAAGAGCTCTTGATAAGCGCAGCCTACTAGAGCCTCAGGAGGCTGAGAAGAGGGTGCATGGCACTGCAAAAATAGCGAAGAGAGTTCGGTGAACTATGGCGTCCTGGCGAAGCTGGAACGACGGTACACAAGATCAGGCCCGGGTGTTGCCAGCTTCGGTGATGGTTGGTAGTGCAATGTGGCAGAAACCGTCCCGATGGTGGCGTCTTTAGCGATCAGTTGAGGCTCTTTCGCAGTCGGGTTCGCTGCAGTGACCCTCAGAACTGGTGTCAGTCGAGATTTGAAGGTATAATGAGGTCTCTCAATCACCATGTAACGTGTTAGTTGTTCACACGAATGTACCGTCAGCTATCAGAAAGGGGATTTGTGGCTAGTTGCAGCTCCTACACATATTTGAAGCATATTTCCATACCAGGTTTTGAGTAACAGACATATCCGCTTCGACGAGACAAGCAGAAGCCATAGATAGGTTGTAGTAATACATGAGATGTATGTAGAACGAACAGGGTAAGAAGAAACCACATGACCGCCTTGAATAATCCCGAATTAAATCAGCGGTCCACGCTCAGGCTTTCTTCAAGATAATAAAATGATCCCTAAGTCTGATATAGAAACAGTTCACTGTATCATTTTACGCACTCTCAGTAAGGTACTGTGCTGTGGATCCATAAAGCAATAATATGAGTAGACAACTTGAATGTTTAGATCGTCATATGTCAATTTACATAATTCCTGATTAATCACGATAGCATTAAATTTAAGGCCGTAACAATCAAGATAGTACTACAGTCAAGGCCGTAAACATGAAGGTCAAAAGTGCATATCACATCAAGTGGAGGTTAAGGAACGATCAAAAGTAAGTACGTAAAAAAAGTTAAGGATCATGAACACTTACGCTGCTTTTGAACTTAGCTCATTTCCCCCCTCCCTGTATTCAACTGAAATCTCAACTAATTGCTTCAATACGTCCAGGTTGTTTAATTACATTTCTCTTTTTCTGTCCTTCAGTGAAGGGTTCTGGAGGACACCATACTGCCCGGGGTGACGATGACTTACACGCTTTAGCGCCTCCGGCCCCCAAGCAGGGGAGCCACAGCGGTGCCGCACGTGGATGTCAGCGCAATGTTCACCTCCACTAGAGGTGCCCGAGCCCGTTCGGGAACCCCACCACATGGGCGGGATCTGTCTTGCAGTTCCCCGACTTCCCAACGACATGTCCTCATTCCTCCTCGTTTCCAATGCAGACTCCTTCGCCATACGATGCACCGCGCCCATACGACAGATCGTGCCCCGGGGTCGCATACGAATCAAACCGCCAGTCTGCCCGCCAGTGAGCCTGTCAGGGCAACAGGGGTTGGCAGAGCAGTTGTGTCGCGTCGGCTGAGTCATATCGGGTATTCGTCCATCTCTTCTCGGTCGAGGGAGCGTCGACAAGCGACACATTTGGATACACGGGTGCCCGGCATGCCTGTGCTGCAGCAGCCTTGCTGCAAAGTGACATCCAGTTACTTACCACATTCAGAAAGCCAATGACTTCAGGCTTCGGCCTTGTCCGAACCCTTAGACAAGGGGTTCGGTGAAGAAGGCGATGTGCTGCGTCTCGAAACATGATGACCACAGCAAAAAAATGGGTGCCTTCTCCAAGCGAGGCCAAATCATCTTAGGTCATCGTCTTGATGCGGATAGACACCGCCAGGTCCCGTCCTGCCGAAGCTCCACGCGGCCCCCCACGGAACCAGTATGACTATTCCCGCCCACGGAGTCTCCGATTTCTCATCGGCTTTTGGGGGTTTCTAAGCACGGCTGCCGGGACTACGTTTATGTGGTCGTCTCATCACATGTGCGCAGCGAAGCAATATGATGGTGTGGGTGTGTCTATGTAAAGCACCGGATGACTCTTTTCGCCTTGCTCACCCGCAGCGGCGATCATGTACCGGGACAGAGAGGCCGGGTTATTACCAAGACAATTACGGAGAGCAATGGGGGCATTTCCCGCTACTCGGCGAGGACAGGAACCGGACGAAGTGCGGACGAAGCTGTTCGATCCGCGGCGGCAGGACATCCGCAGCGCGGCCGCAGACCAGGGGACACGCCGAAGGCAGATGTGGCATCTCTTGATTAACGACGAATCACCGTGTGGCGGGTGACTGGGAATCCAAATAAGTCGGACAGATTCGAATTACGCCCCTGTTCACATCGGTCTTTCTTCCAATGATTGTCGAGCATGTCGTTATGTCAGCTGCCAGGCATCCCCCACCATACCTACTACAGAGTAAGTAATACGTTACACGAAGAACCCTCGTCGTCGTTGATCGCAAAAGAGCCTCTACGAATGTACACAGCCTCCCAGATGCTGACAGAAACACTCAACCACTCCCCTGTGGCTGCAACATGACCACAAATCCCCCCCTGCCTGCTTCACCATTGTGACTGCGTGCCTTACCGGGCCGACCTGATACGTATCGCTAAGGCAGGAAAGGTGTAGCCCGGATTCTCCAGGCAGAGGCCGGGCTGGTGCTTACTTTGCACACAATCTGGACTCGTGCAAAGGGTCCCCTCAGAAGGACTCAGCCCTACGCCTACTACACCTTCCCTGTCTCCCGGCCTCCCATTCGCCTGATCACGTTGCTCAGCGTTCTTTTCCTGTCTCTCGTGGCTCTTCTGGCGCTTCCACCAAGCCCGCCAAAGTTGGCGCTCCGATCCCGTCCAATCCGTGCGACCCGTCGCCCTGGTAAGTGTCCCTGGCCCATGCCTTTTTCTTCCATTCCTTCTTCCCCTGGTACGGACCACCACCCCCTTGTCGATTTCCAACTATTCGGAGTCTGTACAAGCCACGCCCGCCCTTGACATCCAACAGCCCAAAACGGAAATCGCCAGGCGAGACAGCCTATCATGATGCCGTTAATACGGCGAGACCTATCTGGAGTCCTGCGTCTGCCCAGAAGTCCTGTGTCCCAAGAACTGGGCTCAGCACCCATGTCCGCGGCATCCCGGTGCATGTCCTGCTCGCATCTCATCCCGTCTGAAGCCACCCAGAGGACTCACATTTCCCATCCCACCAAGATGGGAGCCCCTGCGAAACCCACCACCATGACGCCCGGAACCTGGGTCCTTTGCAGATGCGCGATGACAATGACACATCTTCGACACACCCACACCCGCGAAACATGCGTACTTTTTCGTACGACGCGGCGCTTCTTACATCGTGACTGCGCAGAAGTTCCAAGCTGCCCGGCAAACCATGGCACGCCCGACCCAGACCGACTGCGAGTTACACTAGACCAGGGCCCCTAGGGCTAAAGCTTGTTCGCCAACCCCCGGCCCCCGGTTGTGTAATCACCCACCTCCACACTCCAATTTTGGAAGGAATGCTGCCTGGCCGTTCGTGGGGGCCGTGCCGAAGCCAGCAGCCAGCAGCCAGCGCCATCGCAGGTCTCTCTGGCTCTGCCTCTTTTTCCGTCATCACTCTGTCTCTCGGTTACCGCAAGCCCGGTTGACAAGCCAATGCCAATGCCATGCGACGCCTTCCGGTGCGGTGCGGTACCCGTACCGGTCGGCCGCGCCTCAGCAGGGAGGCTCAGATGAGGTCAGGTCCCCAGGTAGCCGTGTATCTTGCAATCTAAGGTAGGGCTGGCTCTTACTACGTGCCTCCATGATGAGCCTCAACCATGGTCCTCGAGGTAATTTGGTTGCCTTGAGATCTATATAAACACTTGCTAGATCCCCTCAGGAATCAATTTCTTCTCATCATCACAATCATCACACACACACAACAAGCTTAGCTTCAAAGCAACTCTTCAATCTTCTCCGCCTTACTCACTTACACCACGCCCTTTCAACCCACTTACACCCACAACACCTCCACCCACAAACACTCATAACCATTACAATGGCCGGCTTCACTCTGATGTTCACTCCCACTGCCGCTGTCTACGGACGCTCTGGCTACAACAAGGACGGCGACGAGGAGGAGAACAACAAGGGCCGCTCCGGCTACAACAAGGACGGCAACGACGACGACGACGACAAGAACAAGGGTCGTTCCGGCTACAACAAGGATGGCGATGACGAGGAGGACAAATAAGCGTCTTACCCTCCCGCATCCTCCTCGCCTCTGCGGCCGCCTCTCCCGACGCCCTGTCTCGGGACGGCGGCCACTGTCTTGAAAACTGCCATGGGCAACATCATCAACGGTGCCTGCCCTCGCCTTTTTCGCCACTGCATTAGACCGGAGTTCTGATGTCGCCTCCTTCCCGCTACCCTCTTGGGATAACATGCGGGGAGGGCCAGGATCAACAGCACTGGCTGGCGACTTCCATCTTTCTCTCTCTCTCTCTCTCTCTCTCTCTCGTCAACTTTGGGATACTAGACCTGCTTTCATACATTCTTCTTCATCGCCACTGCATTGGGTCGGAGTTCAGGATACAACGAATGAACCGCGCTGGGATCGCTCTTTTGGGATTATCTTGAGATTTCATGGCATAGCATCGCGTTGCGCCGCATCGAGTTGAACGGGTCTGATTTTCTTTCCTTTGTACCTGGGCGTTGAAGGAGCTTGTCTTGCATCCCCCCTCCCCGATAGATTAGATATACGAGGACTTCACCGTCCGATGCTTGTAGTATCTTAATCACTATTTTCCTACACAGAATCTGAGAATCGCCTGTTAGTGACTACGATGACAGCTTTGCGACTGAAGACTGAGAACTTACTTTTCAAATACAACCCCAAGCACCTCTTCGACATCGCCCGCCTCGATCCGGCCGGTGATTCTTGCTAGGCAATCGGCCGCATATCGGAGATACTCCGCAGCCAGCACAATGTCCGGCTCCTCGCCCTCATGCTCGGGCAGCGCAACCGCCATGAACTCGTCCAAAAGCCCGCGGCACTGCCCCAATAGCTGCGCCTGTCTGGCTGTCACGCCCAACAGGTCCTGCTGGTCCGATGGCAGAGACGTCATGCTAGCGAACGACTCTACGAGCTGGTCCGTAAGCCCATTGATAGCGCCTGGGTCCTTTTGAATTGAGTGTTGCGACTGAGCTTCTCGGCACGAGATCGTAATCAGCTCGACTTTACTTAATTCAGGCACATGGGCGTCGATCTCGCTCCGAAATTGCGTGACAAGTTTGGCGAACGTGGGTGAGTCTACTGCATCCCGCTTGTTTACGACAACGAGACATGCTTGAGCGTCGGAGGCAAGCTTCAACGTTTCCGCATCGTAGTTTATCCTGAAGCCCCCTTCACGTCTGGGCTCGACGGCCGCCAAAACGATAATGATGTCCGACTCCGCAGCCTTTTGCTTCGCGCGGCGGATACCCTCCTCCTCAATCTTGCCCAGCGCAGGCTCGTTGGAATCGGCCGCAACGCTGTGCAAAGTTTTCGTCCTGATGCCAGCCGTGTCCGCAAAAGAACACAGGTAACCCCTGATGTCGAGGCTGACTTCCACGATATCTCGCGTCGTGCCGGCCTCCTTCGACACGATCGACGCCTCCCGTCCCACGATGAGGTTCATCAGCGAGCTCTTGCCGACGTTGGGCGGGCCCAGGAGCGCGATGCGGATGCCGTTCCTCAACAGCTCGCTGCGCTGGCTAGCCGCTTCGTGACGCAGTATGCTCTGCCGCATGTCGGTCATCAAGGCGTTCACGTTGCTCATCAGATCCGCGGGGGACTCGTCGAAGTGCTGGTCCTCCGCGAAGTCGATGAGCGCCTCGAGCTCGCCGCGCGCGAGCAGGAGCTGCTCGCGCCAGGCGTCGTACGTGCGCCCCAGGACGCCGGAGTTTCCGCGGACGGCGGCCCGCCGCTGCTGCTCGGTGTCGGCGGACAGGGTGTCGCCGAGGGACTCGACCTGCGCGAGGTCCAGCCTGTCGTTGAGGAACGCGCGCTTGGTGAACTCGCCAGGCTCGGCGTAGCGGATCCTGCCGTCTGATTTGCACTTGGGGATTGCTGCGAGAACGGCTTTGACGGTTGCGGAGCCGCCGTGCACGTGGAACTCGAGCACGTCTTCTCCCGTGACCGTGTTCGGGCCAGGGAAGTAGAGGACCAGGGCGTTTGAGTCGAGAATAGAGGCGTCATCGCCTGCTTGTGAGTCCACAAGTGTCCTTACAGCTGCGTAACGGGGTTTAGGGAGGGGCCTTTTTGGGCACAGTCCTTTGTAGACCTGTGCAAGCAGTCAGAATACGATGCATGTTGAACTTTCAAGGGGCAGCTAACGTCTGTACATCCGGGACCAGATATGCGTATTACCGCAATACCGGCGCGGCCTTGAGCAGTAGACAAGGCATACACTGTATCATCCACTGTTTCATCCTGAAGCCCGAACTCGGGCTGGGATGTGAAGAATGTAGAGTGGATGGATAGCCCGGCGGAGACAGGCCGTCGCATCGGCCGACGGTGACCCCACGGAGCCGGCCCCGGTCCGGGCAAACGGCCTCGACCACTAACACATCTCGCAGCAGCTCCGGACGATGACAGCGTCCTGGCCAAACTCCTCGACGTTCGGAAAAAGATAGGCATGGACTAGTGAAACAACGCTGAGAAACGAAGAATAAGTCTATTGAACGACCAGCCGGAAAACCCTCATCATTGAGTGCGTGAGTGAAATCGCATTCAAAGACCTTTACGGAAAGAAATTCAGAGGGCCCACCTTCCGTCGGCGAAGCTATCTGTAACGCACGGACGCCCATTGGCCAAACGGCCCGTTTTGCCTCCGGCCTTATCGCGATAAGCATCCCTGCGACTGCTCGATTCTGAAATTTTTTGGGAGACTGCCAAAGAAAAACCAGCGCCCCGCCGCCTCTCTTTTCCCCGTGAGCTTCGCAGCATTCGACCAACGGCAAGGCTTCCATCAACACCGGCCTTGTTTGTTCGTTCGCAAAACCGTCACAATGGCGTCCGACGAGATTATCTGGTACGGCTTAAGTCTCTGAAAGTTGTTATTGTCTTTTGTTGCTGACTTGAATCCAGGCAAATCATCAACCAGCAGTTCTGCAGCTTCAAGCTCTCGACAGACAAGAAGCAGACCTTCTGCAGAAACGAGTACAATGTCACCGGCCTCTGCAACCGCCAGTCGTGCCCATTGGCCAACTCTCGCTATGCGACGATCCGCCGCGCCCCCAACAAGGACACGCTGTACCTGTACATGAAGACGATCGAGCGCGCGCACATGCCGTCGAAGCTATGGGAGCGCATCAAGCTGCCCAACAACTACCAGCAAGCCCTGGAGAAGATTGACGACAAGCTCATCTACTGGCCCAAGTTCCTCGTGCACAAGTGCAAGCAGCGTCTCACGCGCCTGACGCAGGTCAACATTCGCATGCGGAGGATAGCGGCGGAGGAGGAGCGCATGGGCGAGAAGCTCGTGCCGAAGATGGCGCCCAAGATCAGGCGTCGCGAGGAGGCGAGAGAGCGCAAGGCGGAGGCGGCGGCGAAGCTGGAGAAGACCATCGAGCGCGAGCTCGTCGAGAGATTACGATCCGGCGCGTACGGCGACCAGCCCCTCAACGTCAGCGAGTCGATCTGGAAGAGGGTTCTCAATGCCATGGAGAAGGAGGGCGAGGGCAAGCGTGACAAGGACATGGACCCCGGTATCGAGTCTGAGGAGGAGGCCGACGAGGAGGCTGAGGACGAGTCCGAGGATGACCTCGAGAAGGAGGTCGAATACGTGTCTGACATCGAGGAGAGCGATGAGGAGCTCGAGGACATTGAGGACTGGCTCGAGAGCGACGAGGAGGAGGCCGACGATGACGAGGAGAGCGAGGACTCGGAAGACAGCGACGAGGAGACGGATCGCAAGGCGGGCGACAAGCGCAAGCGCGGCAGGGCGGTCAAGATGAACCAGAAGAGGCTCAAGCAGAAGCAAGCGGAGCGTCCCAAGATCGCAGAGGAGTTGACCTGGTAGAGAGGCTCGGGGTGTTTTTCACACTGGCGTCTGGCGCGAATACCTTAATGGCTGGCTACGGATGGAAAAAAGTTGAACCCGGGGGCATTGTGCATACCACTGCATTGTCACATATACTGTCAGAATGGAGTTTTAATTGTTGAGTTATCGTTGATCGCATCTACATCGTCGTCTCATCACTACACACGTCAGTAGACAACTGAGCATGTCCCTGGTGCAACATGGCAAATGCTTATTTTAGGGAAACTGAAGGTTTGAACAGACTCTAATTAGAGTATTGCGACCCCCTCACCAGAGATCTGACAAGCTTCTCGAAAAGTCTTTCGATGAACCCAGTAAGATTTGCGTCTCCCGGGCGATGATCCAAGCGCTCACCGAGTACCCGTGGGGCTAGCGCCGGCGGAGGGGTGGGTTCTTCACCGACGAACCCAAGCGCCTCAATTAGTGCAAGTCCCCTTAGAACAATGCGGGCAGGCCCCACCGCTGGCATGCATTCAGTGTCATTGCCGCCGAGCCACAAGTGTTCCCTGGTCGGGGGCCCAACCCAGGTCGACCTTCATTCCCTATCATTCAAAGGCCGGCTTATTTGAAACAGACCACTTCAAGCAACTCTCCACGATTACGCCGCCTTCACGAAACAGTACCCGGGGGTCTTTTCTCGATTCTTTCTCCTTTTTCCCAAGCATTGACTGGCGAATAACAAACTCAGCAAGCGAACACCTTTTTTTTCTGGCCCTGCGAAACGCACGAAGCGCGGTAATTCGTCGTGTCCCGGAGCTCTCATTTTACCCCAACCCGTCCGACACCAGAGCGTCGTCGAAAAACCAGCAGCAGCAGCACCGCTTCTTTTGCCCCGCAGGATCCTCGCAGGCAAGGAACAGGCACGATGTCATCGTGGTACTCGAGGATCCTCACCAACACCACCTCCCAGATCTCGAGCTTGCAGAGCCGACTGCTGCAGAGCGAAAATGACGGCGACACCGAGGACGACACTCACGTCTGCAGAGTGCTGAGAGCCTACTACACCGAGAAGGGCCGTCCGTTTCCGGGCTGGCTACCCCCCGACCCAAAGGCGCCGCCGCCAGCGGCCCCCGTCTACGCTCAGCCTGCCAACCAGGTCGGCTCGCGATACGGAGGTCTGCAGCCGCAGCAGCAGCCTGGTCCTACCACGGGACTCAGCTCGCTGTGGGATAGCAACGGTGGGGCACAACCGCGGCAGGATACTATGAGCCTTCGGCAGGGCCGCGGCGCCCCGCCCCCGATGCGAGGCGGCGAGCAGCCGGCGCGACTGAGCCCTTTCGCGAGGGCCGGTGATAGTGGGCGAGACGATGTGCAGGCTCGGCCTCTACCTAGCCAGCGGGCAGGAAGCTACCAGTCGAGCGCGGCATACGGACGAGAGGCAGTGAGCACACCGCCCGGTAGCTCGGGTGGAGGAGGTGGTGGCGGTGGTGGTTCAGCACAGGACCGGCTTAAGCAGCGACTTTGGGGAGGTGCGAGAACGACGAGCCCGGCGTCGGGAGGTAACCAGGGACCTTTCCAACCACCGGCTCGAGGTGGATCGGGTGACTACGAAGATCGGTTTGCTCCCGGGGGCATGTACGATGGAGGCGGAGCAGGAGGCGGAGGTAAGCCCTTCATGAAAGCAAACTCACCGTAGTTGAACAACGATACTGACTTTGATGGAGGCGGCGGCCGACCGACAGGACTTCCAAGCGGACCAAGACGAACTGGACTTCCGAGCGGTCCTCGAATGCGATAAGAGGGCAGTTTGTATGGCGGGAGACACATGGTGTGCGAGCGAGGATATATCTCGAGCATACCGGCAGGCTCATCGTGGGCTTATTCTGCGAGGGGAACCTGTTCAGCCGGGCTAACCAGGCGGGCTCGCGAGGCAGACGGCAACGACTTTCAAGCTTCTGCGGCCGTATTTCAACGTTCAGCGGCGCGGACCTCGCGCACGAGGGCGGGGTATGTATGTTGCTGGGAGACATGCCGTCAAAAAGGTGCGAGAGCAGAGCTGAGGCACACAATACAACCACTAATACTCATGTGATGAAGAAGCATGCAAGCGAGGAGCGGTTCCTATCAAGACTGTCCATCGCAGTGACAAGTGCAGCGACGTAATGTTCGCTCGTCATCCAGTGCGTCTTGGTCGCTACAGCTCGCAAAATGACTCCATCGTGATGATCCAACTCCGCGACTCGATACTTGATCTGGCAAGTCAAAACATCGCGAGTAGCGGCGCAACGAGTTGCTTGCGCGTGCAGTACGTAAATGCCAATGAACAGCCAGAGGCGCGAATGACGACGCATGCATGCTGCAGATGACATGGTCTGCGTAAGAGCTTCAGGTAGGTAGCTATACCGCTAGCGGGCACCAACTTGGCGCTTAAGTGGCTGTACAGATACAGTGGGAACAGCCCCTCCGAGACATGGTGCGAGCTTCCGTAGCGGGGTGGCCACACGCCGCCGCAGCGCCTCTGCTGTCGATGACCACGCACCTTGGTGCTCGGCTCACCCCAACATCCCATATCACTAGCCACACTTCGCTCACATGCTGTTGCCTTCCCCAGACTCTTTGCCTCTTCTCCAGTTGCTTTTATTCTGACGAGAGAAACCTTATCAACCCTGCCGTATTTTTGTCTTTTACCCTTCTGAATAGTCTCACACACCTCTTAGACTTCCCAGGTCCCCGGGTGCCTGGAATCCCGTCTTACATCATCACAGGCGCCATTGCACGATGACCTCAGACTCAGATCCCCCTCCATCGTCGAGCGCCCCCCAACCGGGAGGCCCTCGCTCACCGTCAGGGAGTTTCTACGCCCTCAGCGACGACGAGGAGGGCGAGTACAACACAATCACGCACACCGAGACCGGCCGGGGCGTGAAGCTGCTCTTCTCCAAGAGCAAGGTGAGTCCCGCGCGAACGCAACCCATCTCGCCACCCCACTACGGCCCGGAACTGACGGGAAGCTTTCCCCCACGATGTAGGTCTACGTGCATCCCACACCCTCAGCGAAGGATAACATACCCGGATACATCGCTCTGCTGCAACAAAAAGGCGCCCGTGGCGAAAGACCGACATCCTCTTCCTCCCGCGACTCGAAGCACCCTACCGCCGACGACTTGCTGCTAGCATGGCTCCCCGAAACGTCCCTCGGCGAGGTCGAGAGCATATACGTCAAGGTCGACCTTAGCGAGGGTGAATCGCCACCGAAGCAGTCTTACCTCGTTCCCCCGCCGCCGACGGTGACATCCCACCGGGGATCCATCGGCACATACGCCTTCGCGATACCCGTCAGCGCGATCTACTCGCTGCTCGTGCGCCCGCCGAGTCTGGGATGGTGGTTCGGCTCGCTTATTATCAACTCGCGCGCCGGCGACAGCTTCCCTGCACTGTTCTTTCACGACAATGAGTGCCAGAGCACGATCTTGAAGAGGAAGAGGCGGACGAGGGATAGTTTCGACCCGTTCGGCGATCGCGGGGAGATGTTCTGGGGTGGCGACGAGGTGCTGCGATGGCTGAAGCGTTACATCCCGATTGAGAGATCTGGCGCCGAGCCCAATATCTATCTGGTAGACCCGTCGAAGGAGGATAGCGAGGCTTTCGGCGGTAAGGTCACCGCTAGCACTGCGCAGTCCCAGCGAGATGGTGCGAGCGGGAGTGCTTCAGGATCTAGGCCCGGTGGTGCTGGTGCCGATGCGCAGATGGACCCGTTTGTGAAGTTGATCAAGGAGACTGGGTGGAATATCATGGAGAAGTTCAGCAAGGTCACGACGTTCACGCGGAGGGCGGCGCAGGATGTCATACAGAACCCGAACGTGCCGCCGCAGGTGAAGAGGTTATTGAGGAATCCGGAGGTTCAGACGCTGCAGGATGAGTTCGACAGTGCTAGGATATACCTCGCTCGCTGGGCGATGGGAATTGCTGAGCAGAGCGAGCGCGATCGTAGCCAAAGGATATGGACCGCAAGGGAAGTCTTGGAGCTCGAGGACACCGATGTTGGTGAGTTCGAGCTCTTGGATGGCAGCAGTACTATGTCGCTCGAGGACAGGAGGAAGCCGGTCAATTTGAAGGAGTGGAACACCTTTTTCGATCAGCGGACGGGAAGACTCTCAGTCACAATCGACGAAGTCAAGGAGAGAGTATTCCACGGCGGACTAGATCCTGATGATGGCGTCCGAAAAGAGGCGTGGCTCTTTATCCTGGGAGTATACGACTGGTATAGCACATCTGAGGAGCGCAAGGTTCAGATTGCGTCGTTGAGAGATGAGTACGTCAAGCTCAAGGGCGCATGGTGGGAGCGGCTGGTAGATATGGGAGGCGAGGGCGACGACGGAGAATGGTGGCGCGAACAACGCGGCCGCATCGGTAAGTCTTGATCCTTCAACCCCTGAAGCACACTCACTAACAAGCAAACAGAGAAGGATGTCCATCGAACAGATCGCAATGTCCCTATCTTCGCTGGAGAGGACATTCCTCATCCCGACCCGGACTCCCCCTTTTCCGAAGTCGGCACCAACGTTCACCTCGAGCAGATGAAGGATATGCTTCTCACCTACAACGAGTACAACAAGGACCTCGGATACGTGCAGGGCATGTCCGACCTCCTCGCCCCCATCTATGCTGTCATGCAAGACGACGCCATCGCCTTCTGGGGCTTCCAGCACTTCATGGACCGCATGGAGCGCAACTTCTTGCGCGACCAGTCAGGCATGCGTGCTCAGCTTCTCACCCTTGACCACCTTGTTCAGTTCATGGACCCCAAGCTATACGAGCACCTCAAGTCGGCCGACAGCACCAACTTTTTCTTCTTCTTCCGCATGTTGCTCGTATGGTATAAACGTGAGTTCCAGTGGATGGACGTGTTGAGATTGTGGGAGATCCTGTGGACGGACTACCTGAGCAGCAGCTTCCACTTGTTTGTTGCGTTGGCTATTCTTGAGAAGCATCGGGATGTAATCATGACTCACCTGCAGCATTTCGATGAGGTCTTGAAATACGGTATGTCACATCCCTCTTGCCCCTGAAACCAATCACTAACATAAACCACAGTCAACGAGCTGTCGAACACCATGGACCTCGACTCAACTCTGATCCGCGCAGAAGCCCTCTTCCGTCGCTTCCAGCGTCTCGTCGAGGCAGTTGACAAGAAGGGCAATTTCCCTCCTCCGAAGATCCGCGACCCCCCTGCTTCCCCGTCAAAGTCGACCGATGAGACACCCAAGCAGGGCGAAAACAGCGCTAGGCCGGCCTCGCCGCGTAAAGACAACAGCAAAGACAACAAGAACAGCGGCAAGAAGCCTGAAGAACCGCAGGTTCAGAAGGTCATTACACCGGAACTGCGGGAGTTGCTTAGTCGTAAGGTGGTGGTTCTCCCACGGAAGACAGTGGTGAAAAAGGGTGACGGGCCTAACCGGTCATGATGACGAGTTAATGCACGGGTAATGGTATGGGATGGAGGCAAGGCGTTTTCAGGGATGGGCTTAGGGGGCACGGGGTGAAGTAACATAGCTGTATATGACAGTAATACGCATTCGAACTCTGAACGATATTTTCCTCCGACAATCTACTCAGCTATGTTTCCCTACCACCATCACGAAGCTCGAGGGTTTTTTTTTTTTTTTTTTTTTTTTTTTTGACTGCAATCGGTAAAGAATTTGGACTTTTCATTGAAATCCCATTACACGCAAGTTTAGGCGGAGTCAATTGCTGGAGGCTTTGTCGAACGATACTGCGATGTAGTGGAAATGCCCTAATGATTATCTGGTATCAACCTGATTGTTGCCTTTTCCCAGAGAAAACCCAACTTCAGTGATCTCTGGACGATCTTTCTTAAGAAAAACGCCTGACTTAAGAGTCGTTGCCGCTAACAGCGGCCTTCCACCGACAAAAAAGGGAACTTGCTTGTCAAACCATATCTTTGCATCCAATAATGGAACACTCGCCATGAAAGCGTCAACTAGCGACCAGAATCGCTTCGCTTCTTCCTGAAGTTTGTCACTTTTCCTTTCTGGAGATTTTGAGTGATCCATCCACTCAATTGCAGACACGATGACTTCTGGCCCAGGCTTTCCCAAGGTGGTTTCGGTGGCGGCAGCGGCAGAATAGGGGCCAAGAATCACCGCAAAGTGCATTGATCGATCTCCTTCCATATTCGTGCTCCTGATGTTTCCAGGAACCAAGAAACGGAAGATATGAGTGCCATAATTGCGGTTCGCTCCGACAGATAGACTTAGCGTTGCAAATGCACCTGGAATAGGTTCGAACCCTATATCAGCTGCCGGTGGAAACACTTCCACCAACCTCGCCGATGGAAGGAATTTGTATAAATCAGTCAACCGTATGCGCACCCTGAGGAAGTTGGTGCGAAAGAAGTCGAGAACCTTAGGTCCTAATATCAATACTTTCCTGTGGGCTGTTCCTCCAGGGACGTGCCCAGCGTTGATCACGACAGGTCGAGAAGGAGGTTGAATCATTTCCTGTTCATCATTTGTCCCCTTTGAACCAGTCGACGAAGCCAGTAATGGAAAGCAGAGGCGATGCGTTGAGAAATTCTTGAAACCGAGTCGTGGGTAAACATTAACCTCCCACACTGCATAGTGAACATCGTATCTGTCCGAAATCGATCCGACAACGATGTTTGGAAGTTGGAATATTCGCAGTGATATTTCGAGCCCTCTGTTGTTCAGGTGGAAAGCCTCACCTGGGTAATCCGTCATGTCCAAGTTTCCAAAGTAGGATGGCGATGGAGCGAACGTGCTGCGAATCAACGGCGACTCGTTGTAACCCCAAGCCAACAGGCTTTGCCCTCTGTGTTCTTTGATAATCTCTTGCTGTAATCGGATAAAGGTTTTTCCTCCTTCGCCATAGAGGAGAGGCATAGTAATGCCGAAAATGCCCATCAAGCAATATGCTATGTCTTCTTTGCGTGATGTGTTTCTTTTTCTTGCCCACCCTAATCTCACAGCGGGAGCAAACCTATGAAGTAACTTGGTCTCTAGCTCTTTAATGGGGATGCCGGTTATATCTTGAATCTTGATTGATAACGATGACCTACTTCCAGTGAAGTCCCAATGCTTGTCGTAAAAAAGGACCTCCCGAGGCGCAATGAGTTCTTGAAGGGTCCAGCCTCGAGTGAACCAGCGAGAGTTTCCGAACAAACATCGTGTGCGAGCCCGGCTTCGCACATCTGACAAGAACGCAAAGCAGACGGCTGACTCTTTGTACCAGCGGAACATCGAGTTTATAGCTTCCGAGAGTTCGGAACTACTCGACTTGTCGATGCAGCAAGTATCAACCCACAGATACCGCAGTCGCTTTTGTTCCGCTAGACGCGCGCTTTGGACGATCTTCTCGAATCCCGACCGACGACATATGGCGGTTGCTTTTTCTTTCCGCCGTTTATGAGTTCGAGATATGAGGGCTGGCAGGGAAGTGGGTTCAAGTCGTTTGTTTTCGTAGTCGTTCAGCCAACAGAGATCCTGGAACGAGACCTCTTCCTGTCCCCAGGTGTGGGATGAAATCGCATATCGGGGAACGTTATCGTCAAAGAACTCCTTCAGCTCAAGCGTCTTCACGTCGATCAGCCTCATGGCGTCGAGCTGCTCTGGGCAACAGGTAGAGTGGTACAGTCGTCTGCTAATGTGCCGTCGGAAACAGAGACTTGGTGGAGAATATCGTAGAAAGGTTGAATACTGAAAGAGCCCCTCAATGCGACTTGCGAGGTGATAAAGCCTGCACGGGGGGTTATCAGAAGAAGGGCGAGGGAAGTGGAAAATCAGGCTGCAGGTGCTGCGCCAATCAGGCTGATCGGGGGGCGCAGCGATGCGAGAGGGGTTTGCATGATGTGTACAGTTTCCACATGACCAATAGAGTTGAATGTAGTAATGTATTCTCTTAAAATGTACAAATGCCCTCCTTGTGCTGCCAAACTCCTACAATGCAAGAAACAAACCAAGGCAACCGTTGTGGTCATGAAATAGGAGTCTAAGTCTGGGGATCCCGATGCCGTTGCCAATGTCGACGACGTGCTGATGACCGCGCCCTGTGTCGTCTAGACGACCTCTAATCAAACAAAGTGTATCGTGCGTTTCCTGGCGCTTGTCTATTGCTCTCTTGATACGAAGGAGGGGCCGATGGCGGCTGGGAAGGTGCGGGAGGGAGAGCAAGGGGTGCGGCCGGAGCAGCAGCAGCTTGCTGGGTCCACTGTGCCGTCTTCATTACCATCTTGGCGAAGTATTGCTGGATGAATGATTCCCTGTAAAATGTTAGTGCAACTCAAAGGAAAGGGAAACGAATCGACATACGTGTAGTAGCTGTGGTCCGAGTTGTGAGGCTGAACCAAGTTGTGCGCCAGCTCATGAGCCATCACAACCCACCACCAAACGCCTGCCTCAGCTTTTCCTTCGCCTCCTGGAGATCTGCTGAGCTTGTCGGCATGTAGTTGCAGGAAGAAGCGCAGGTTACAGAAAACACTGCCGTTGCTGTTGAATGCGATGGTGGAACCCGACTCATCGTAGAAGATGTGAAGGACTCGCGGAGAGAGGGAGTAGACGCCGCCCACCTCAGTAAGAAGGGAGGCGAACGAGTTGATGGCGCTATGATATGCCGACAAGAATTGACCCGCATCGGTCGAGAGATTCCTGGAAACAAAAACCTTCATAGTATTTGATGCCTCAGCAGCGAACACAATGTTCTGTGCTGGTGTGCTGTCGCAGTATGTCGCCTGCTCCTTGACCTCGTTCACTGTAGGCGGCGAGAAGACGCTATTCGAGTCGTGTGCTCTTGTCGAATTGATGGCGTTGAGGAGGTTCTGGCCAACAGTGGCCGGATTGGTCACACGTCCATCATCCTTGCCCTTGTTCGAGCCGCTGCCGCTGCTCCTGCCAGGCTGCCCTGGAGCTCCGTGCTGATGGTTCTCTTGAGGTTTGTCGATGAACTTCTGGAGCTGATCCTCTGCCTCATCGTCATCATTGGTTTCGAAACCGAAGCGACGTGAGAGGTTCGAGAACAAGCTCTTGCTCTTTCGGTTCGGTTGCGGAGGCGGCAACTTGTGGGATTCTTCTGGGCTGTCGGCTCCGAATGAGCCTGGCATGACAGGTTCTGGAGTTCTATTCGCGATCTGTCGAGCAGCCTCGGCGGCCTTTGCTTGCTGGCCCCATTCTTGCTCTCTCTCCTGGATGCGCTTCTGCTCCACTTCGAGTGCCTTGCGGCGCTCCTCCTCGGCGATTCTTGCCTCAGCAGCCTTTGCTCGCAAAATACGATCTACGTTGTATCCACGAGCTCGCAGGCCAAGAAGATCGAGTGTTAGGAACGGCTCGAAGAAGAGGTAGGCTTGCTGATTAGGTCTCGTCAAGAGGAGCTGACAAATGGCCTGCCCGACTTGGTACATGTCGGGTTGTCCGTCAGCAGCGACGTACAAGATCCAGCTAGAACCAGACTGAGCGCTGGCAGCAGATCTCTTCTCAGTGTGTGATTGGCTGTGGCCCCTCAGTGAACGACGCAGCGCAACAGAGCGTACAAGCTCAACTTGCAAGCTCTTCTCCAGCCACTTGGCATCACGCTTGATGTAGTCTCTGCGGTAATTGGAGTATTCGTGGAGGAAAATCTTTGAGCGCTCCAACACGTGCTTCCGCAACTTGGCTGCCCGGTCTTGCTTATCGGCATGGGGACCAATTCTGACTTCCTCCTCTACCAGCGAACTCAAGTTCTGGGCGCCCAGTTGATGGTAAAAGTCCTCGAGGATCTCTTCTTCAGGGGCTGTGATCAAGTAATCCTTGAAAAGACGGTAGCTGATGATGTCGTCGAGAATAACAATTCGACTGGCCGCAGCGAGCTGGTATTGCTTGATGGGTGCGTCTGCATCGTCATCGTCGATATCAACAAGTCTATCCTTGTTCGGAGACGGGATTTCCTTGGCGGCGAGGAGGAAAGGCGACGACTTCATCTTTCTGACCAACTCCTTGTCTCTCTTGAGAGTAGCCCAGTTCTCGGCCAAGGACTTCAGCAAAGCGAGGTACTTATCCGGGCTTTGCAAAATGCTGAGCAAGCGAGCTGGCTCGCTGCAAGCAAGATTCGCAATTTCGGGTTTTGTAGGTTCGTTCTTGGCCCCGCACTTGAAGAGAAACGTGTTGGCATTGGTGCCAAAGTCAACAAAGTCAAAGATATTGCCGTAAGTCGCAGAAGTCCCAAGGTAGCATCTTTTCGGGCTGATGTGGGTAACGTAAGAACCAGATTTCTCACTGCCCTCTCGAGCCTGCCGACTGACTGGAACAATCGGTGCGTCGCGCAGCTTGGCCAAACTGCCTTCGCCGAGATCTCCGATACGCAGAGCAAAGTAGTCGAACAAAGCGATAGCCTTTTGACGATCCTGAGGTGGCTTGGCCAGCAGACGGGAGACACACTCGGCGATAGGCGGATCTCTGACAACACCAAATTTGTTTGCATGCACATGGAGTTCCTTCTTCAGGATATCGAAGCCCAGAATTGCTGCGCCCTCGTTCGTGAAGCAAGCAGCCGGTGTCACCAATCTGTTCTCATTTTGTAGAGGCAAGAAAGCCCTACGACTGTCGGCAAGGTTGAAGGAACCATATCCGTTGATATGATGATTTGCGATGAAGTAGGTCATTGCACAGGTCCGAAGCTCTGCGTCCTTGGAGCACATCATTTCCACCACTTCGGGAACAGAGGGGTAAGGCCGTAAGCCCAAAATTGCCAGGAATCGTCCCTCGTTGCTGTTGGCCCTGAAACTTCCGGGTGGGCCAGGCCATTGCAGAATGGGCAATTGGAGCACTCTCAGAGTGTCCTTAGGCTCGAACAATTCTGACACCTTGTAGAGTTGAGTGCTTCCCTTAGTTGGCTCCATTCCCCTCGGCCCGGCTTCCGCGGGGCAGAACCGTGTCTCCTTGAGCTTTCTCATATCCTCTGCAGGAATGTCATCCCTGACAGACGCGAGATACTTGACAAGTTCCATGTGACTCCATTTCTGGACACCGCCTTCAGCTGATGGGCTCAGAAGCCTGGAGAAAATGGTATCCAAGTCGACTGTCTTGCGCACTCCGATGGCTGACAAGAACTTGTCCTTCAGACTCTGGCAACCCTGGATGATAGGCAAGTCATCGAAAAGCTTGACGGTGGGGAAGAAGGCCTCCGTTGGCCTCTTCATGCCCATCTTCGTAGGCATTACAGTATGAGCCTGCAGAAGAGTTGTAATGGTGGCTTTGGAGCTCTGGCTGGTGTTGTCCCAATTCTTGGACAAGACTGTCAGAATCTGGACAGCGAACTTGGCTGACTTCTTAATGTTCTGCTCATCGGGCTTGCTCGAGCTGGTCTCGATGAGGAACCGGAGCCATGGCACAACTTCAAGAGGGTCCCAGCCAAGAGCCTGCAATTCAGGAGCGGTGCAAGTGTTCGTGTATGCCAGAGGTATAGTTGTAGGAGGGATTGGCAGATTCGCTGGTATCTTGTTCGCCAGTTGGTAGTTTGTGATGGTGCCAAGGGCGATAATTTCGCCTTGACCACCGTCCTCACTTACTGTCGCAACCGCGACATCCAGAAGTCTGGCTTTGCTGGGAGGATCCAGCTCCCCATTGAGGGCTTTCTTTCCGGCCCAGTTGATAAAGTTGATCAGCTGCTCCTTGTTCATTGCCTTGGCCTCAAGCTCAGATCGAACATCATCGACAGTAATGGGACTAATAAGCCCAAAGTCGATCAACTTGCGGACGAACGAGTTCTCCATCAGCTCTTTGGGAACAACAGGAATGGTATCGACAAACTTGGCAAGTTCGTCAGAACCAATTCGGACCTTGGTTGTCGACAAAACGCCACGAGAGGAGAAAATCTCAATAGAGGCCTTCTTGAAGGCAGTCCAGAATGACTCTTCTAAAATCTGTGCGACATGACCGCTTGGTGTGGAATCAGAGAACGTGAAAGTCTTGAGAATATGCAGTGCTTCAGGCATGAGCTTTGCGGCGTCCGCGGCAGACAGCTTCGATCCCGTGCCGGCAATGCTCTTAACCTTCGAGTCTAGATCACTCATCTCGTTGATGAAGGCCAGTCTCGTCATAATGCCAGCAGCTCGGAGCATCTCGATGTTCCAGGTTCTGACCCAACGAGCGTTGAGATCGATCGCCTCACGCTCCACAGTCGGGATAACCGACTGGGCGGAAATGTGCATACCTGCACCGGTTGTCTGCGTGGTGGGGAAACCAATGAAGATGCGGCCACCCGGCTTTTTGCTCGGCAGAACTGACGCGAACACGTCGACAGACTTTGGAATAGTAGCAGAGCGCGAGCTCTCCGATGCCATAGTCTCATCATAAGAAGATGTGAGGATGGCCAATTTTGTGGTCTTTGGGGGCGGCTTCTTTGTTGCTCGCTCCAACTCACTGGCGAAGGAGGACGACACATGGGTCTTGACCGCTGCAGTCGTGACTCGGAGGAAAATGGTTGACGTAGAAATCCTAGTCACATCCTCACTAATCTCTTCCTGAGCTGCGGCCTCCTCTCTTTGCTGCTTGCCTTTGGCGGTTGCTTGTGTCGCCGAAGAGGTCAATCTGGAGAAGAAGCTTCTGAGCGAAGGGACTTCAGAACTCATGCCGTAGGATTCGGACGTTTTCGCAGCAACAGCCTTCGGTTTCCATCCAGCAGCACTCATCACGGCAGCGTCGATCTGTGTGCTGGTACGTTCCACCGTACTGACTTTCATTAATCCCTCCTTCGTCCGTGTCTCAAGGTCCCTAGGAATGGGCACATCCATGCTCGGAGACGTCTTCTTGTGGAGGGCCAGAATCTTGTAGTCATCGATCCAGAACTCGACATGTTGTAGGGCAACAAAAGTAAGACTGGTGGCCAGGAACTGGCTGACAGAGAGTAGGTTCGGCAGAGGGGTTGTCGAATTACGGTAGTCCAGGACAAAGGTGGTGTCACCGCTGCTCTGCTCTTGGGGCAGGGTGGACTTCTTGGTGAAGAGGGCGTTTCCCTTCCAGTAGAACGCCATGGCCTCGTTTCCTGAGCTCACAAATGGCTCCTCACAGTCGGCGAAGACACTGTAGAAACCAACACCAAAGGCACCAATCTTGGTTTCGTCGGGATTCCCCTCTGCGATTCTCTTCAGTCTACCCCAATCCGTCTTGGTGAAGGGTTGACCGTCGTTCGCCACGACGAGGCGCCGCAGTGTATGGTTCGAAATGACATGCTTGAGGATCTCGGATCGGTTCGTTGTGTTCGGGAGCGGTACGGAGGTGGAGGGCAACGTCTCCCATTTTACTTTGACTGTGGTTGCTTGCGCATCGGCGGCGTTCTGGATAAGTTCTCGCAGTGTCGTCCACTCGCCAGAGTATCTCGCGAGAACCTTGTCGATCAAGGCTCTGGTGTCGACGGTGACGGCCTCCTCGTCCTCAGCGCCCTGCAAGGCCGCAGCCTTGAGCCGCGAATAATCCATCGTGGGGTATGTCTCGGCTTGCTTAGGCGGGGCACAAGCTCATGGTCGGGGAGCTCGGTACGGGTGAGGATGAGGGTCGAAGTAGGTTCTCGAAGCTGTGATGGTCTACACCATGTAGGTCTAATAGGAAGCGAAAGTGGCGGGACTGATCTATAGTCGGCGAATGATAATGAGGTGAAAGGTGGCGATCGAGGTCGGTGAGATGGGAGGAAAGTCGAGGAAACCGGGGAAAGCTGAGACGGGACCGCGCGTTTCGCTTATGCAACGAAAGAATCGGATCGAAAGACTCGCGAAGAGGACAACGAAGCCTCGAGGTACCTTAGGGACAAAGGTTCGGTGAAAGATCGTAAAGGTGAGGAAGATGGCAAAAGGTTATGGCCGCCTTCACCGTGGACGTCGTCATTGAGTTCGCAGATACAGCGTGGAGACCTCCAGGTCTGTCACTTCCAGCGCAGTTGCACCTGCCACACCTCCCTAAACCGAGGAAGAGTGGACCTACTACTCCTGCTAAAACGCGTCTTACTTGGAAGGTTTGGGGCTCAAGGCTGCCGTCTTACTTGCGCATCCCCCGGTCGTTCCTCATGCACGTAGGCCAATCATATCGGGTTCTGATAAGAAAACAGCACCTAGCAAAATCGCCACAGGTGTACCCCTGATCCCTACAGGACCCTGGATCACACCTCGCCTTACCGCCCAGCTCACCACAAACCCCGCTAACTCCGCTGTCTTACCACTGGAATGCAACTTCACACCTGATTCAGCGTTTCCCATGATTTGCTATGTAATTCTAGTTAAAGAGGCAAGATGTTTGCATAACAGGCTAGTTTGATAAGTTCTTGAGCGTCCTGTTTGACTTGGTTTATCAAGGTCAAGACAACGGGATCTTCGTCGCCGAAGACCATCTATATGCCAGGATCTATCTTTGGGTACAGTAAGACGTGCAAGTGCAATAACACCCACAATCAGCATTGCGTCTTCAACTTCCTCTCAATACATCAGACACATAGTTCACATCACGCCATCTAAAGTGTCACAAAACTTGAAGTAATGCGTTGATATCTCAACATCTCTCCTGAAAAAAGTCCGCTTACATGATCCATCGACCTCCAAACAAACAGCTCCATACCATACCATACCATACCATACATACCACGCCTTCCACCCATCCATCCCACCACCAATCGCCACAACATGCAAAGAACAGAATGCCAACCCAAAGACCAGCTGGATCCCAGCATCCCATTTCCACACAATGCGCGTGTGCGTGTCCTTCAATATGAGAAGAAAGAGAGAATAAACGAGCCAGCAGAACAAGTAATGGTAGTGGGCAATGCAGTAGCGCAAAACAATGCAGCAATGCTTTCGTTTGACTCCTCGCCTCTCCATATAGATTCACAAGAAAATTTTTTGCAAAGAAAGCAAAAGCGGGGTTCTTGATGATGACGATGATGGCGTTGTGTAGCATGCTCCTCCTCCCGATTTTCCTTCTCCCTTAGCTTGCCTTTGGTATCCCTCTGTAGTCCAGATCGGTCGCGACTTGGGTCAGGGGGGTTCCAGGGGCTGGGCATAGCCTTCTTTGTCCCCCCCGCCCTGGATGCTTTTTTGTTTCCTCGAAAAAGTAAACATTACGTAGTTTGTATATATGGACGACTGGTGTGACTCCCACATGAGATCCGGGCTCATGATTCTACAGGTGTGTTCTCCACAGAGGGTGTCGTGGGTATCTCCTCCTCCTTCGAGGCCTCCGTCACAGTCGTCTCCCCTTCGCCTCCTTCGCTGATGGCGGCAGTATTGGTGGAAGAAGCCTTCTCACGTCTGCGCCTCCTCATCCGCCGCTCTTCCTCGGCCGTTTGCCTCCTCGAGCGCCGCAGGCTCTCTCTCTTCTCGGGATCGGCGTCGTCCGCCCCGTCTCCACCGCGCATGCCTTGGAGGAGCATGGCAGCACGCTCGGCAACGTCGTCTTCGCCGCCTTCTCTCGGTGACGATAGCCCCGGGCTGAGGAGATTGCCATCCTCGTCGATGGGGTTCTCTTTGGGCGGTTGTGCCAGGTTTGCCTCGATTTCCGGATTTTCGTCGGGATCGGGAATCTTTTGTCCAGATGCTATACGCACCTGATGACGATCCTTGAGTCTTGCTCTGCGGCGGCGATCTCTCTGGTCTCGCGTTTGGGGCGCAGCAGCACGTAGCTTCTCCAACAGAGAGTCCATGGCTCCAGCACTTGAGGGTGAGGGAGGCGCACCCTCCACCTTGCCGCCTGCGACGTTGAGCTGCTGGTGCTTCCGCTTCATGGAAGCCTCGTTGCGTCTGCGCTGCTCCTCGTACTTAATGTTCTTTTCCCTGGACTTCTTCCACTCGCCGATGAACATGGCAAGCTTGGCGAAGAAGTCTCTGCGAGCATTTTCGTCTGCAGGGTCTTCGCCATAGAAGACCATGATATCGTTGTAGGTCTTCATCATCTCCTCCAAGTACAGCGACATCTCCTCGGCCTTTCTCCTTGCATCCTTCATAATTCTCTGCACGACCTGGCTCACACGATCCTGTGGGTGGAATTTCTTGGAATCGCTCAGGTTGCCCACGTCGAGCGACATCTGGACATTCTTGACGGTATCAATGTACTGCTTGGCATCGGATTGAAGTTGCTCGATGTTGATCTTCTGAGCAGCCATGACTCCAGAAATGTCATTGGAGAAGTCCTCCCACTCAGGGTATTGGTTGCGGACGATGCGCTCGACGAGATCAGCCAAGGTGGACTCGTTCTTGTCGTCCTTGACCATGCCGAGACGGGCCAAGGAGCTCAGCTTGAAACCGCGAGCCTGCTTGTTCGCGTCGTTCATGTAATTTCCAATGTCCAGAATAAGACCGAGGACATTCATCAGGGATACAGAGTCTCTCAGAGACTCAGATACGCCTACAACGTGACGCATCTTATCGGTAATTTCGTCGAACTCTGGCTCGAAACTCCTAGTCAGGGACAGAGCACGCATTCTGGCTTTCCAGTAGTGGTGCAACTCAAAGGCAGTGTAAAGGTAAAGCTGGTCCTGTCTGGTGAGCTCAGCAGGGTCTTGTTCGCGGTCCGCCTTGTCCGGGTTGGCACCTGTCCAGTCTTTGCTGTAGGGAGCCAACTGCCTAGCCGTATTGTCTGGAATGTTGCAAAGATCATCCTTGCCCAAGAAGTCCATGACCACTGGGTTATCCAAGATGTCCTTGTCGCAGTGGATGATCATTTGCACAATCTTGTCAACAGAATATTGTGAAAACTTGGCGAACGCAATTTCTACCAATAGTTAGCATGGCGGACACATTCAAATACGCAAAACACATACCGTAGGCTTTGCGAAGATCACCATTGATAATCTGCTTCTTGTCGTCCTTCTTCCCACCACCACCAAGCCCTAATTTCTTGATCTCCTTGGCCATGAAGAGCTTTTCAACCTCATCCAGGATACCCTTCTTGCTCAGTTCGATATACTTCTCTTCGCGCTCCTCAGCGGACGGTGCATGCGCAGCCCAGTGAGTTGTCATAGGAGAATCGACCTTGTCCCAATGAAGAGCCTTGAGCTTCTTCTTCGGGCGAACTGCAGGCAGGCCGAGAGAGGGCGCAGAGGAAAAGTTGGGCGTAGCTTGTGACAAGAAGTGTCCAGAGATAGCTCCAGGCAGCGGAGGAGGTGGCGGAGGAGGCATTCCAGCGGCACCAGGCATTGGCGGAGGGGGCGGAGGAGGAGGGGGTCCGCCAGCAGCCCCGGGCATAGGCGGGGGCGGAGGAGGAGGCGGCGGAGCGGGGGCACCGGTCGGCGAAAGCATTCCAGGCATGGGCGGGGGGGGCGGTGGCGGCGGAGGTGCGCCGGCTTGACCAGGCATAGAAGGCGGGGGAGGTGGCGGAGGCGGCGCCCCAGCACCGGTGACCTGGATCTTGGGAGGCTCTCCTTCGGCGGGCGTGATGGGCGAGCCTGATTCCAGACTGGGGTGAGAGGGACCCGTAGTAGCACCCTCGCCCATCTCCGAGTCGCTGTCGGCATCGTATCTCTTGACCTTGCCGGCCATCTCGCCGAAGAGGCCAGCCTTTTGGCTGGGGTCCATGACGGGGCGGCGGATCTCGACAACTCTGGGTCTCTCGTAGACAACTCCATCTTCATCTTCGTATTCCTCGGTCTCGAGCAGCTCACCCTCGACAAGCTCACGGCCCTGAACAGGCTTGCGGGCAATCTTGGTGTTGCGGTTGACGCTGCCCAGCATGCTGTTGGTGAAGTCTCGAGGCGGCGTGCCAGGTCCCGAACCAGCCATGGCGCTGTCGTCCATCTCCTCGCGGAGAGCACGAAGTCTGTCAGATGGTCCGACGGCCTCTCCCCATACTCTACCCTCCAACTTGAACTGTGTCTTCTGTCGCTCAATCTGCATCTGCAGACGCTCCATGAGACGATCACGGTCCAGGATTCCTTGCATTTTAGCAGGGTCTTCTTCTCCGAGCTTGCTGCCAGCACCCTTGATGGCGGTGGATGCAGCCACATCTTGCGCATCGCGGAGCATCAGGTAGAGCTCTCTCGTTTCTAACTCATAACGCTGAGCCTCTTTCTGACGCAACGTCTGGATGTTTTCCAACTCAGCCTTGAGGCCCTCGGCTTGGCGACGTTGAGCATCAATAAACCTCGCCTGCTCATCCAGTTGCTTCTGCAATTTCGCCACAAGTCCATCAGCTCCCAGCTCGATCCTCTCCTTCATCTCGTCTCTCTCAGCCATAGCAGCATCGGCAATTTGCCTTGCCTCTACGGCCTCGTCCAAGGCCTGGCGGGCCTCGGAATCCGTGTGCAGCTTGTCCAATAGACTCTGAACGGTGAAGTTGAGACTCTGCTTCAGGTCCATGTTCGGCAAACGCCGATCCATGGCCACGTAACTGAGCATGGAGTCCACGAGCTGGAATGTCCGCAGTCGTTCTTCGCCATCGTTATCACGAAGGAGCAACAAGTGCTGGAGTGCTGAGATGAAGTAATCCTGAGTCTTGCTTCCCCGCAACCGTTGCTGGATGGCATCAACAATCTGAACAGGGTCGTTGAGGTCCTTGACTTCTCCTTCGACGCTGTCCTTGATGCTGCTGTTTTCCTTCTCCAGCATGTCCTCATAGTCGATAGCCTCGTTGGATCGGAAATGCTCGATCTGCTTGTCAATGAGGTCGTATTGGAACGACTCCATCTTGGTGAGGATTCGCCTCATGCCGCATGCTGTGAACTGCGCGCGAATGTGCATCCGCAGCTGAAGATCCCTCTCAGGGGCGTCGACAATCATGTTGATGAGAATCAACGTAGCGACTGCGTATTCCATCAACAGATTCTCCATGCCGATACCACCACTCCGGACCTCGTCACTGGCTCCTACCAGACTGCCCATCTTTCCTCGTCCATCGACGGTGACCTCGACGAGTCGCATCCAGGCGTCGAATCTGCCATTTTCTCCTTGCTGAGCTTTGACGGAGTCAAGGGCTTGGATAACCTTCAAGTGGCCTTCGCCTTCTCCCCAATGACACAGGAACGTGAGGACTTCGCTGACCAGCTTTCGTGTTGTCAAACGCGGAGAAATAAGCGAGGTAGCGAGTGCGATCATGACCTGCTGGTGTGCGAGGGCATCGTCGGCGCCGAACTTGTTGTTCATCAAGGCCTTGAGACACTTGATGATATCGTATTCGCGATCCAAATGCCTGTCAGCCTTCTGGTCTGGTGCCGGTCCGAGGGCGGTCTTGCGGTTGATCTTCATCAACACGTTTGTCAACGCGACCTGACCCTGACACTCGATGAAGCGCTTGACCCATCCTATTTGTTGCGTTCTGAGGTTGACCTCCAGACTTCCCAGGCCCTTCGTGTCCAAGCTGTTATCCATCACACGTCGGACGTACCATTCTGGCGATCCTTCCTCGTCCGAGTTTACCAAGATTTCCGGAGTCGCGTATTGATTCGGTTTTGCTGTCTGCCTCCTCTTTTGTTCTCCTTGCCACTCGGTCAACCGGTCCTGGTAAAGCAACGTCCATTTCTTGTCGGGCGGGTAAGCGACCATTTGGCGGCGAGCCTGTTCGGGTAAATTGTGCCATCCTCTCTTCTGCATCAGAGCCAGAAACATCTGGTTGATGATGTCGTCGTTGTCCGGTCGGGGGAAGTGGAAGCCATCGTGTCCAGTCGGAACCATGCCGGGAAATTTTGTCAGGCGGTGCGAAGATGGGTGTGACGAGTCCCTATAGGACGTGTGCGAGGAATAGGAACTCTGCGATGAAGCACTGGGTAGTGCTGGTCTTGATGAGCGATTTGCGGTCTTGTCTAAGGTGCCTCCATTACCTGATGAGAATATGCTGGCTTGGTCAGCGGAACTTCGACCCCCCGATGTCATGTACGAATCGTATCTGGGGTTGTGGGACCCATTGATTGTGCTCGCCATGCTAACGCGAGCCGGCCCTGGGCCCCACTGCTGGTATTGCGTCTGGCGACCAGTGCTCGCCATTGTGATGTTCGACTGCGGAGTCCGCGAACTATTCGATCCGCCCGCCATGCTGGATGGATCAAAGTTGGGATATTGGTGAAAGTCACCACCTTTGTTGAGATGATGTGGCGAAGGGCCGCCGCGCAGCAGCGCGATTTGGTCGGGCTTGGGCAAGTATTCGACCGGTACTGGGGATCGAGAATCGGGTACGGCTTCGTAGGGGATACTGGTCATTGGCCCAGCCGACAGGCCGGAGTCGGGGAACTGGTCGATTGAGACGGAAGACGAGTCGCGATGGTGTCGAGAGGCACGGGAGTGTATGCTGGCGGTATCGAAGTTGTCGGCGCCTCCAGCCAAGTAGCGGCCTTCGTCGCTGGTGTTGCGTTTATCTTTCCTGTTCCGCGAGAAGAAAGATTTCCCTCCCGAGGACTGCCTCGACTTGTCGGTGGAAGACATGGTGGGCGAGGGTAGACTGGGAGGCAGGTGAAACACCTGGTCCTCTCACGTAAGGCTCGATCGGTGCGTAAGGGTACGATATCTTCAGGTTCAAGACTGACGGGACTGGGTAGTTCGGGCGAGAATGGTGGCCAAGGCCGGTCGCATGATTGAAGCTCTACCCGTCAACGTGGAGCCTTCTGGTAGGTGTTGGGATGTGTCTCTGCAAATGTGGCGCGTTGGATCTCTGTTCGCATGAATCGGTTATGTTTTAGCATGTCTTCTGCCCAAGTTTGGATCGAAGCAGACAGAGGTTTGGGAGTCGGGGACGGGGATTGGCGGGGAGGGGAACCCCTGGAACACA
The DNA here is from genome assembly GCF_026319265.1 of Colletotrichum chrysophilum. NCBI lineage: Eukaryota > Fungi > Ascomycota > Sordariomycetes > Glomerellales > Glomerellaceae > Colletotrichum > Colletotrichum chrysophilum. Next base: position 311,360 of record NW_026517288.1, on the reverse strand, counting down.
CGGCGAGCGTGGACGTGGACAATGGACATACATTTCGTCGCCCTGGGAATGCGACAAGTCGCTGCCGGGCGGACTGGCGAAAGAGAGAGACTGTCGAAACGGTCGCTCAAATCTTGCGCGTTGTTTCGTTGGGTAAGCGCCGAATTAGATGAGCGACCGGCGTGGATGGGGCCGCGGGGGGGTTGATTAGGAAATGGAAACAACTCTTGAAGATCGAGTCGCGAAAAAAAGAAGGTGGTGTGTCACAACGTGTGCGATTGAGGGCTGCCGGGTATCCAAGGCCAGGTCAGGTTTGTCCGAAGGAGTGTAGCTGTGTCGCGGAGCAGAGGCAAGGCACTCGCAAAGCAAAGCTGGTGGCAGGCTGATGGCCTCCTGTTGCTGGCAGGTTGGCGATGAAAGGTAAGGTGGACGGCGGACGGCGACGGGGATTGCCGTACGTGTTTTGGGCTGAGGTCAAGGTTTCCCACGTGAGGGTAGGGAAGGGGGAAACGGGCAGCTGGATCCTTGAGGCGCGAGTTCGTTCCTTCAACACAGGCACACCTTCCTGAATCCCTTAGCCGTCTCTATGCTCTCCGATGCTTGTTGAGCCTTAGGCGGGAAGAGGGCGTTCGCTGGCGAACGGCAGTTGACTACCAGTTTTAGTGCCCAGCGGCGTTGATCAGGGAAATTCGACAAACATGGGGAAGGGGAAGACGAAGGAGTGGACGTGTGTGCGCGCACGCTCTCTGCCGTTCTCCCTCTCTGAGTGGTATTTGCCCTCTGTTTCTCAGTGTATATCTCTCGTGTCTGCAGGGCAAGGCCGTGACAGTACCGTAAAGACTGGACAAGACCGAAGACGACGTTGCAAGTGCGGAGTCCCCTGATGAAACGGGGCTCGACAAGGGGCCGCGATTGACTTGACACTTCAGGGGCAGCAGATGTGCGAGTTCCTTTTGCGAAAACCGCCTGAGCGTTTTGGGGGGGAGGGGGACGTTCTGAGTACGTAGGGCGGCGGGAGGACGGGTACGTAAGGCGAGGTGAAGATTGGTGCCGACCGCGAAGTCCAGACTCGTTCTTTGTGTGTGTCGGGAGTAAGGTATTGGTTGACTTGGCCACCGACGACCCAAAGCGTTGCAGCAGTGACAGTTGGAATGGAGCAGAATGCGGAGGGACGAGCGAGGCAAAAGCAGAGTCAACCGAGAAAGAAACACGAGATGGTGAAAGCAAAAAGACGCATGTGTCAAGTGTCACATTCAAGGCGAGGCGAGGAGGAAAGCGAAAGACACGGAATCGGCGCCTCGGACTGTGGGCGACGAACGACGCCTCAACTCCCAAAAACGCACTTCGAATGCGCCGTAATACGGAAGCTTGAACAGATCCGGCGCCAACAGTGGAGATATTGTTGGCGCAGTCGTTGCAGTCGCTGCAAGTGCTTGACTTGTGGTCTGCGAGACGCTGGAGCACTGGGGCAATCGGCCGGGACTTTTTGATATTCGATATTGGCTTCTCGTTGATGCGATGCTACCTCTTGCATACCTACCTGACCTACTGACGCAGGGGAGGGAAGGGAGGCCACTGCAATGCTGGGCTTGCTGTGTCTCTCAGGGGTTGGGTGAATTGAGCGACCAAAGACCGGCGCCAACATTGGCGGAGATCAGAGTCCGGACAGCCAGAACAGACCAAGAACGGACCAGATAAATCCAAGTCCGTGGGGGAGCCAAACCGCGTACGCCAAAGATCGCCATCGGCATCTGCAAGCCTGGAAGCCAAGTCGCCCGCCGCACGTCAAGCTGGAGCTTGAGTCCTTGACGTGCTTTTTTCTTCGGTCAAATCAGATCGAGAGTTCGGCGGCTCAGTCCGTCAGCTGCTGCTCTTCAGAAGTTCACGCGCACCGAATCCCGTTTCCTTTCTTCACATTCGTCAGTCGTGGATGCGCCGGTTCCTTGCGGGTTCGGTATCCGCCTGCCTAAACCCGGTTTTATTGGGTGAAGTCGCTGCAGTGTGGGAGTCCATCTGGTGGACGGTTCAGCAGAGGGCCCCCGAGCGCCGTCCACCCTTCGCTGTGGTGCTGAGGCTAAAAAAGACCCCTGAGCCCCCAATAACAATGCCTGCTGGCAGCCTTCCATTTCGAGCAGCACTGAAGGGGTCTCGAACCACGTACCTCCACATGCAAAGCTGGCGGCGGGGGTACCTGTCTATGTTTGGCATCAATGTTCTCCGGGGTTCCCACCATTACGGCCCAGCACTTTAAGCGATATTGATGGGAATCTTGGAAGAATTCGACCTCGACCATGACGACGACGACGAACGACTGCCTGTCTCTTCCCGTATTTTCTTTGGTTTATTGTTGGTCCCTGCGTCCTTCCAGATCGTTCTGTGGCCGTGGTCGTATGAGTCCGGATCTCTCACCAAGCGTTGCTTTGCCGCTGCAGGAACAGAAACAGAGAAAAGGAACGAATCCTACGCCGTCAAACATCAGCACGGAGGCACGAGTTCAGGACACACTATGAGATGGCGATCCCCAGACGCACGTGTCTTATCTTCGGCCTTCGCTTACGAGCTTAGATAAGAAATCTTGGGTTCCCGGGCGAAGGGTACGGATATCTTTCAGGTATTCACACGAGCCTCCTCCACTGTTTACGAGGCCGTTGTTAGCCATAGAGCCAACCGCTCAAAATGCAAGATCTCACTAGATATCTTGCTAGTGCACCTCAGTCAAGCTCATGTGAATGTATAGGCATGGCTCTCAGTATCTTTCAGAATGAACTAGATTTTGAAGCATTGCTACAACGACATGTTGGCACTCACAGGTACGCTGTAGCTCACGTTGCTTACCTGAGCTTGATGAGGTAGCCCACCGTGCCTGCCCCTGCCAGACAGACATTGGACTGAGTCTAGCCCGGCGCCGGCCGCAACCAAGTGTTTGCCTCTTGCGTGTCGCCAGGTACCTCGCTCCGCGCCACGTCAGTCGCCTACCTTATCCGCACACGCTCTCACCCGCGCCCGCGCCCAGCATCTTGGCGAGGCTACCTCAGCAATTGGCCCTGCCTCAGCCGTCCAGCTCTGGCTCAGGCTTCTTGCTAGCCTTCGTCCGCGCGTTGGCGAATTTCTTCCGCCACGGCTTGCGACAACCCAGCAATCTGGATATCAAATAAAGGCTCAGGGTTGGTTTTCACAGCCGCCCTTCTTCATCTCGCAACTAGCCCGTCATGGGCGCCACCATGTCTGTGATCAAGGTGCGCTACCTCCAACCCACGACCTCAACTTCCCCCGCGCAATCCCTTCGTTCCGTGAGCTGACCGAGCTTCGTTTTAATTGCAGACCCTGATCGTTCCCGCCGTCATCTCGTTAATCCTGTTCCTCGTTTCGACATATGTGATTTTGCCGCTATGGCGCAGATGGCGGAGTCGCTACAGCCAGTACCTGCCCATCGACACGATATCGACCTCGACCGTTTCGTTACGCCACCGCATCCAGAATAGGATTGCAAGGATGCTGGTGCCTTCTACGTGGAGCCGGAACGCTCACGAGCGTCTCGTCGTTGCGACCGACGCTTCCGATGACGAAGATGGTGAAGAGCTGGGGGAGGTTGGAGAGGAGACGCGGAGGGCAACGTCAGACGATACTCGGCGGAGCAGGCACGACAGCACGCGGAGATTAAGCAGAGAGTGAGTTAAGCACACTTCGCTCTCAGCATCCTCGTGGCATGCTAACATACGTCACCGTCAGCCTGGAAGAAGGTTTCAGAGATGACAGCGATGACAGTGACGACGATAATAACGAGCGTAATGGGGCTGGATCTTGGCGGTAGTCATCAGTCTTAATACGCACATCAGCCTTGCTAAACCAGTTACTCACAGCCTGATTGACCACGAGACAGAAACTGAATATTCAGCTGAAAACCATGAGGCAGAGACAAATCGGCAGCCGCACTGGACACGTTTCTTCCGCCTTGCATGGCATGCGACATTGGACTGAGTGAACAGGTTGGAACTCTCGGCTCAGTTGGCCGATCTAAGTCAGACTGTCATCGTCCATCCACACTCCGGACTGACCACCTACACACTCGTCGTTCGGATCCCGGAGTCGATGCACTATCGGTTTCTGCCATGAAGGTGTTCTTTCTGCATGTTTCTGGTTGCCGCTGTTCTTGCGGAAGCTCGCGGGAGAAGGTGGCGACAGTGGTGGCCAAGATGCGCATACATTTCAATGCTTTGAGTTGGACATCAGCTGAACTCTAACCGCTGCCTCATTTTTCGGCCTGTCTCGTTCAATCTCGTCTGTGTATGGCTCAGATGGGAGTCGTGGGAGTCAGGCGCTATCACCCCTCCGAAACAAGCACCGCTCAGGCGCCCGTGTTTCCGTCCTGCATGTCTCTCCCGCCTTGCCCAGCCTAGCCGTTCGTGTTTCTTCCTTCGCTATCTGAACGGCCTTGCCGCTTGGCTCACTCACCCACACGCATCACACCTCACCTCACCTCACCTCACCTACACCAGCCTCTTCTGTTTCTCTTCCCCTCGCCGCGTCTCACTTCCCACCAGAACGCATGCGCTGCTCGAAAGCGAGGTGCGCATCGAATTTGTAGAGGAGGTCAGCAGGAAACCGAAACGGTCCCTACCCAGAGAGAGGGGCATGCATTCCTTCTGACAAGCGTCACACGACTACAGCCAATGCTTGATGTTCCCTTAAGGTCAGACTAAATGCTGCCAGCGCACATGTCAAGCATAGCCTAGCAAGCCGCCGGCACACCTTTCACCTAAGGTAGCGCTCCGTGCACCTTGCTTTTAAACGAGACATGGCCTACCTTGTCAAGAATCCGGAACGGTCTAACGGCGAGGTCAATGTCGTGCCATCTGCAAGGCACGATTAGCTTTGCTAAAGTCAGTGTCTGCCTATACTGGCAGTCTCTCTCTGCGATGGTTTTCGTCCTCTTTGTTGTACATTACATCTCAGTTCGCCGTTTCGACTAAAATAGTGAACAAAGGACGCGGTTGGTCCGGAACACTCTAACGCGAACGCCATCTTGGCTAATTTGCTTGCTTTCCAATTTCGAATTTCGATTGCTTCTTATACGCGGTTTTGTGCACCGCCGTCCCCTTTGCCGGCGACGATGAACATTTTCAAGTCTGTCATGCGTAAGCAGGAAATGGCATCTAATCCTGCCGCCGACGATACCTGCTGCGCAATATGCTACGAGAAAGTCGGCGAAGCCAAGGAGGAGGGCGACCGCGAAATATGGCGATATCTGCCCTGCGGCCACCGCTTCGGAGGTGACTGCATACAACACTGGCTGGGCGTCGCGAGCGTCGATGAGCCTCACTGCCCGTGGTGCCGGGTCAGCATGCGATGCGACTGCGGACATCCCGTGGTGCCGACGATGAAGCCGGTGCGCAACTACATGTACTGGGGCTGGATGCCGTGCGAGATTTGCCATACGCAACTACAACGATCACGCAAGACCTCGAAATATCTAAGAGGGCAGTTATTACCGCGACTCAACTCGCTCATCCACTCCCTCGACCACAACATGGCATCCATCCCGCAGGAGGTGCCCAAAGAGCAGGAAGAAACGCCCACGAAAGAGCCTTGGGAGGACCGCGAGGTATGGAAGAAGAAATGGACGGAACACTTTTTGGCGGAGGAAAGGAAGGCGTCTGCGTCTAAGTCAACGAAGAAATGAGAACGGTGGGCCTGCAACGGCGAATGAGTAAACGATAACGCGAGCTGCGGAACGGACATTGTCAATGATCCTCCAGTGTTGATTTAGGAGAGACAACGGCATTTTCAGCGGATGACTATGGTTGAGCATCATGTCGGTGGCCTCAATGTTTGGTTATCGGCCACGCTTCAATTACACGGGCAAGGAGACATTTTGTTTAGGAGCATGACGAACGGGAAAGCCTCAGAGGCTATACGAAACAGCAGATGGTACGGCAGCCGGATTTCATTTGTCCATACCTTGTCAATCAGCAGAGAAATTCTAAAGGTTTATATTATGATGTTTAACTTATTTCATTGGCCTTGTTTTCCGAGTGAGCTTTCAGTAAATTCCTGATATTGATCAAACTTTCCTGCTCTGTTTATCAATTTCACAGTCAACGAGTAGTTTTCGGCTTTCATCTATCATCCCTCGTTCTCCTCTACGTCGCCTCCAGTATCCTGTTTCTGTTGTGGCCTTCAACTCATTCTCCCAAGTATTCGGACTGACAGACTAATACACGCCGAGCCCAGCAAGACTCGCCGAGCAAAAGGGCTAGACTTGCCTCATCTTTTTCCATCTTCCCTGCTCCCCATCACCGCATGCACACCAAGCAACGTCACTGACATCCGATTTTCCGGCATCCCTCCTCGACTCGAGCAAAAAGCTATGAAGACGCTCGGTGTTGTCCAAGTGGCCGACTCGGAAAACCAGCTACATCGCTCGCTCAAGCTGCGGACCTCAGGTGATGGCGGGGTAGGCGCGAACTGTGAATGGGGTGAGGTTTCCCAATCTGGCCCCGCTAACCGGGGCCTACCCCGCGCTAGAGAGTTCCGTGCTGCAGTGGACCGGCATGGCCTGCAGGCATCCGCTATCCTCACCATGGGGGCCCCTAGCGCCGTCACCCGCGCTGGCACGCAGCAGCCTCCATGGAATGGCAGGTCGCCAGCTGTGCTGTGGCCCAGCACTATCCGCACGGCACTTGGGGAAGGGGGCGCGGATCGCGTCTTTTCTCACCACTTTACGCGTTCCCCCAACCCTCACCCCAAAGCGGCAACTACCTAGCTTCCTGCGACCAACATACCTCGCTTGCGACCCTGCCTTGTCATTCATCATAGGCCTTGTTTTTTTCTATTTTCTGTAACGCCCTTGCCGTTGCATTAATCGATCGGCCTGGGCCTATCGCCTCCCTCCTCCAACATGCGCTTCAAGACGGAGTTAAAAAATATCCGTACCTTCTCCAGTACGTTCACTCGCCCATTCGCGTTATGGAAACCACCGCTGACATCATCCCATCTAGAGTTTACTGCCGCTCTCAGCTCACTGGAGAAAATCGCCTGGGTGCGACTCGACGATGACACGGCACGCTTCACCGTTATTCCCGACACCGGGTCTCAAGTCTGGTCGTAAGCTCAAAGTTCGCTTTCGTTCACAGTATCAACGACATCTGAGCTTGACTAACTAACCGACCCTTGTGTTGCCCCCCAGAACCCTGCCCATGGACTTCATCTTTGACAGCTACCACATTCAGTCCGCGGAGGAGCACAACACCATCAACCTAGAGCTGCCACTGGCACTGCTCCAGCGCGCGCTGAGGTCCGCTCTTAACAGCACGTCGGCCTCACTGCGCTTAACTAAGAAGGATGGCGTTCCCGTGCTGTCGATGACCATCACCACAACGACAAGTACTTCCGGGGCAGGCCGCAGTGCAGCGTACGCGGGGCTCGAGAATGACCCCTTTGACGACGATGAGGGCTTCATGCCGGAGCACTTGACGTCTTTGCGCCATGAGAGGGAGAAGATCATCACCCAGGACATCCCCGTGCGCGTCCTGCACCCGGAGACGGTCGAGACCATCATGCAGCCCACGGTGCGCGAGACGGATGTTCACATCACGATGCCGCCTCTGCTCCAGCTCAAAGCCATCTCTGACAGGTTTACGAAGCTGGCCATGTCGTCAGGCACCTCCCGCGCGGGGCCCAAGCTGGAGCTGAGCGCCAACATGTTTGGAAGCCTGCGGTTGCGAATTGTTACTGAGAGCGTAAATGTGTCTACGACGTGGAGCGGTCTGGTAAATCCGGAGCTGGACGCTGCGCAGATCGATATGCCCCTTGAAGAGCACCCCAGTGTCAAGTTCAAGGAAGCGGGCCCAGATAAGTGGGCGACTGTGAGAGTAGACGGCAAGGATTGGAGCAGAGTGTTGAGTGTGGGTAGACTTGAAGGGAGAGTTGTTGCTGCTTTTGCGGATGAGCACGCTCTCATTCTTTACGTCTACGTACCGCAGTATGACGATGCGGGCGCGGATGAGGCGGTCCTCACGGTAAGATTGTGATTCATGCGGTACTGGCAACTTGCTAATATTTGACAGTACTATGTCGGATCGTTCAGCTTGTAAAATGTGGTGCTATTGGAGTTTGGCGTTGATATAGTACGATGAAAAATACCAGCTCTGACTTGGGGTATAGGACCCAAATATTTGCATGCACGAATAGTAAACAGGGCATAGAGCGTTGTGAGAGCAATAAAATAATTATGCTGCAATCTTAGCCGTGCGTGTTTTTTGCAGTCGTGCACTCGCTATAAGACAATAGTAGGGTATCATGCAAGTTTCTTAGAAGACCAAAAGCTTAACGGCGTTCATCGGGGCTGCGCCTTCGATCCCTGTGCCGATGTTCTCTGCTTCTGCTCCTCCGTCGCTGCTCCTTCCGCTCGCGGTCCTGGCTCCGACTTCTCCTGCGATGCCGCCTCTCCCGATCCTCATCACGATCCCTGGGTCGCTCGCCATCCCTGTCCCTGTCGCCGTCCCGCTCTCTCCTCCGTCGCTCGTCTCCGCCCCTCTCACGGCTCCGCCTCCTCTCGTCATCTCTCCTTCTCTCCCGTCTCGGGCTGCGACTCCGGTGTCGTCGTCTGCGCTCCCTATCTTCACCTCTGTCCCTGTCGCCTCGCTCTCCTCGGTCCCGTCGCTCCCGCTTCTCCTTGACCACAAGCCCGCCCTTCTGCTCCTGCTGCGGCTCCGGTGCTGGCACAGCGCCGATGCCTCTCGACCCGCTGACTTCCACCGCATTCGCGCCCGAAGTATCACGCTGCGGGACGGGCAGGCCCAGCGCGCGTGCAAGCGCGTCCTCCTCGGCCTCCTTGATCTTGCGCACCTCCTCGCGGCGCTCGCGCTCCTGTCGCTCCTCGGGGGTCTCGTTGCTGTCGCCGGCGTTGGCGTCGTCGTCGGCCTTGGCGTACCAGTTCAGGTCGCGGCCCTTTTGCCAGCGGCCGACGGGGGCCTTCAGGCTGTGGCCGAGGTAGTTTTCGCGGTGGTTGGAGTTGGCGACCTCGTCCCAGGAGAAGTTGACGCCGCCGCGGGAGCCGGATTTGCGGACACTCGAGAGGAGGTCCATTTTGAGTTTGGTTCTGTTGACGGTCGATCGTTGTATGTGAAGGTCGAGGGCAGATTGGGATAAGTGTTTGTCTAGCAGTTGTTTGTCGATGATTTAGTCTCTGACCCGGGAGGTCGGACCGGCAGGCATGTGCCTCACGTGATGGCGCCGTTCCGTCCCGCAAAAATAACCCCTGCAAAGTGCCTGCCGCTTTCCCTGCAGGTTCAATTCCAACAAGCTCCGGCCCCACGACACAAAAGAGCTCCCGTCTTCCGTGCACACTGCGGCTCTGCCAGCTCCGCGGACCAGTTCCCACATTCAACAACTTCACCACTCCCGTCCCCACGCCGTATCACCTCAGAACTGTCTCACGCAACGACAGCCACATCAATTCGAAATGGCGAACCCGGCCGGTCCTCCCCTGGACGAGATCCAATGGAGCTCTCCCTTCATCGCGGCCGGCATGCAGGGCATACACTCCAACAGCGTCCTCTTCTACTTTGCCGAGTCGCCCTTCTTCGACCGCCAGTCCAACAACGCCGTGATTACGAACCAGGCCATGTTCAACCCGGCCCTTCTCAGGAACCTGTCCACCCGCGAGGCCTTCGAGGGCGAGCTCGACAAGATGACGGGGCTGGAGTTCCGCGTCCTCCATGCGCCTGCCGACATGGTCACGGGCACGGGCGTGTGGGTGATTGTGAAGCAGATGCGGCAGAAGAACCCGGAGAGGAACAGGATAGAGACGAAGCCGTTAGCGTACTACTTTGTCTGCAACGAGAACATCTACCAGGCGCCCACATTGGGTGACATCCTGAGCTCCAAAATCGTAGGCCTCAGAGAGCTCCCACCGCGCCAAGGAAGAAACGCTGACTGGAGGACAGGAAACGATAGCAGATTCGATGCGCAAAGTCTTGCCCGCCGCCGACAGCGTGCGAAAGTGGACGCCTTCCCTGGGCCACGTCTACACGCAACCCACGACCAACCTCTCCAATAACAAGGAAGACGCGGCAGCCAGCACGCCGATGCCCGACGGCGGCAGCACCTCCAGCGGGGCCGCCGCAAAGTCTACGAAGAACAAGAAGGAAACCGAGGCCGCCGCGCTGGACAGGCTCGCAGAGGAATCCTTCGCGATCCACATGCGCCACGGCGGGGACTACTTTGACGAGAACCCCATCACGGGCAGACCCGGCGACTTCCACTTTGCGAGCACGGGGCGCAAGGACAACAGCAAGATCGTGCCGCCGCCGCCGCCGGTGGCGGCCCAAAAGCCGCAGAAGCCTGGCATCAACACGAAGCTGGCGGAGGAGGCGAAGAAGGACGGCAAGGGGGAGAAGAGCCCCAAGACGCCGAGCATGCCGAAGCCCAAGAGGAAGAAGAGCAAGATTGCGACGCCGGGTACGACGCCTGCTCCGTCATAGGTGGCGGGGCGGTCCAGACGTGGCATTGGTTTTGGCGTTCGAGTGTAATGATACCCCCTTTTGGTTATAGAGTGATCAAATCACGTTACCGGCTACTACATGAACCGTTCAGATTGTGACTATTTCTTGCGCTGGCGATGGCTTTTTACATATATATAAATCGACTATTCGGTCATGGATTTCAGGCGCAGCTCCCGGCTCCCAGCTCCTCAGTCTCCCTTCACCCACCCACTACTTTCTCTCAGCCACATCTCCCAGGTCTGGAACCCAGGCTCCAGTTCCCTTAACTTCTCAATATCAGCTTTATAACCCTCCTTCTCAAACCAGTCCATACTCCTCCCCGCATCCTCGACGGCCCAGCGCACAGCACGCCCGACAACCGTCCACGTCTGCGGCATCGCCCTCCCCACAACCTTCTCAAACGTCTCCTCCGCCTCCGCGAAGCTGATCTCATCGCCGGCCAAAGCAATCGCCCTGCCTCCCCAGCCATCAGGCCCCTCCATCAGCGCTCTGGCAGCAAAGACTCCAATATCTCGCGCGCTAACGAGCTGCAGCTTCCTGTCCCGCGGCATCGTGGCCCACAATCCGCCCATCACGGCCCCCATCGCCCCCGCGCCGGGGAGGTACTGGTCCATGAACCCAGACGGCCGCAGCACCGTCCACCGCGTCCCCGTCCCGGCGGCCGTGTCTCGCAGGTGGAGCTCCACGCGGTGCTTGGCCGCGAAGTGCGGCACGTCGGTCGGGTTCTCCCAGGACGTTTCGTCGCCGCCGCGCTCGACGCTCGTGAAGACGATGTGCGGGACGCGGGAGGCTATGGCGGCGTCGATCAGGGGGATGGCTTGCGCTTCGTCTGCGGGCGGGACGGTCACGAGGTAGACGGCGGAGATGTCTGCGTGGGAGGCGAAGATTGGCGCTGGGGATGTTGGTTCGCCTTGGATGAGGGTTATGGACGGGTGGGAGGTCAGGAGGGCTTGAGCTTTGGGGGAGGAGGGGGAGCGGGTGAGGGCGAGGATCTGGGGTGGGTTTGGATGGGCGAGGAGGGCGGAGATGGTTGCGGTGCCGGTGCGGCCTGTTGCGCCTACGACGAGGATCTTTGGGGCCGGTGTTGTCATATTTCTGGTGCTTAGATTAGTTTGTTATCGAGTCTGGCTTGAGAAGTTGTCGAGAGGGGGAGGGAGATATAGTCATGATCGTCAGCGGTCATGGAGACTTTTCGGATACTTTGATGGTAGGCGGTGTTGCGCCTCTGATTAGCAATCTGATCCGGTGAGCAACAGTTGCTGCTGTCAAAATACAAACTAAAAAGATTGAAGAATATCAGCATTATGGATTGCCTTCGTTAATTTTAACTCAATGAAGGGAATGGCTTGTAATCCACGTCCTACGGGAGGGAAAACTTCAATTCTACCAGCCTTCCACGCTAGCGTAAGAAACACATCGTGAACAATTAAAAAAATGGCACACATTCGATGTATTCTTCGGCGGATACTATTAAGACGTAATGAATAGATGCAAAAGTACAAATTCACAGTTCAAACTTTTGATGATTAAGTCTACCAACCCTTGGAAAATGACTGGCTACTGTGGTAGAGGCGGCCCGGACCAAGGCCACCTGACCTGGCAGTCGAGGAACGGGTGAGAGATATAAGGGCTTCCTCCTATGGACTAAGTTGAATAGACACAATTACGAGCATCTCGCTTCTTCGCCTAAAGTGATGTATGTCTAAGGTTTAGAAATTCCACTGTACTACATTTCGCCCTGGGCCTTTTCTCAGCTGCCATGCTACTTTTCCTACCGGACTCCCATCTGATGCTATATCTACACGTACCAAGCCGCCATGTCGCCTTTGACATTCCTTTCTCAATGTCTTAGTTGATGACGTACCCACCATCTACCGAAAGCGCAGCGCCGTGGATGAACGTTGCCTTGGAGCTGCAAAGAAACAAAACTGCATCGGCAACTTCTTGGGGCGTTCCCTTGCGCTTCATCGGTGCCACTGCAATAATGGGGTCGTCTGTAGAGATCTCACTTGTCATCGGAGTGCTATCATCGTCAGCATTCTGGCATTGAGCGCTGTGAGTTTGGTGGACTTACTCAATAATTCCGGGGCAGACACAGTTGATTCTGATGTTGTACTTTGCATACTGTCCACTTTTAGCCATTTACCTTGCAGGAGAGTGTAATGAAACTCACATCAACAGCATCACTCTTGGTGAGACTTAGTATAGCTGCCTTGGAGGCACTATAAGCGGCTGCAAGATGCGTTAGAAGTACGCCATGTGAACTAGGACCTGGGAATCTCACGAGTTTCTGGCCGGCTCACCAGACTCAGGTTGCTGGCAACATTGACAATCACTCCCCTATTACCTGGTCTGCCGTCGTGAGTCTTGAGCGGTTCTTGCTTGATCATCTGGGAGAGCTCGGCCTTGGAGCACAACCAGGTCCCACGGTAGTTCGTGGTCGTGATCTCGTCGAACTCAGCCGTCGTGAGAAGATGCGATGGGGCCTTTGGTCCGAACATGCCTGGTCACGTTCAGCCTCTCCTCCTTTCCTCTCTCACTGAATGCATCACGCCGTCAAAAGAGCAGGAAGAACTCACCGGCACAATTGACAGCGTAGTCGATCCGTCCCCATTCTTCAGTCACATACTCCATCCCGGCAGAGACGTCATCCTCGTTGCGGTTGTCGATTTCAATGACAAACGTGCGCGTGTCGCCGTTGGCTTCTCGACACCGGCGGGACGTCTCAGAAAGGCCTTCTTCATCTTTGTCGAGGAGGGCGATGCGCTTACAGCCTTCGCGGGCAAAGGAGACTGCGACCTGGCGTCCGATACCTAGGATTGTAAGCTAAACGAGCTGCATTATGTTTTGTTGTCTTTAGATCGTCACTTGAGACGAGCTGCATGATGCATGCGAGCTGGGGGCAGTTATACGGGTGACATACCGGACGCGGCTCCCGTCACGACGGCGACGCCCTCAAAAAGCGACATCTTTGCCCTGCCAATCATGGAATCTTTACTGTCGAGTTGGTCAAGGTGTTCAGCAATGGTTTCATGCCACAAATATCACACGCGGGTGATCTGCACGGAATGACGATCCTGTGATGCAGATATTATCCAGCCGGCATGTAAGTGGACAACCAGCTCCAGCCCAAAAGTCACGGGCAAAGTCGACTCAAAAAAGTAAACCGCAGAGTCAGCGTCAGCACACGTACACACCACACACACATACACCTGAGCGCACCTTCCCGCCGAACCTCTCGTAATCTTCTGTGGAACTCAATTCAACTCAATCTAGAAAAGCTCGCGAATTCTTCGCTCGGGTCGGCACGGCCTTCCCTTGCTGCCACAGCCCGTTTGGGGAGTTCCTCCTTCGTCCGAAGTTCCTTTCAAGTTTCTCCATGGGGCAGAATACCGAGCGAGGGAACACGTAGCCCTACACGCAAAAAGGGCAGGCCGGCCTCAGTAATTCAAAAAAGTCTGGGCTGATGTCCCTGCTCTCTGTGCCAACCACGTGTGCAAAGTTATGTGCATAGAAACGGGTTCGCACGGATAACGTGCTCGCGGATCGCACAACTCGTCGTATCCGGGTTTGATGTACATCAACGCCGTTTGGGGACATTTCCGGTTGAAACAAGTCATGACTCCCGCGGAGAACCTCGTTTTCTGGAACAAGCACGGAAGAGCGGTTGGTTGTCATAGCTAGTTGATGACGACTTCTTCAAAGTTGAATGTCTTGCACGAACAACGGGATCTGCAGTTGAACGCCGTGAGTACGGAACCCTCCGTCTATTCTCAAGCTCAAAAACCAAATTCACCAGTAATTACTTTTTTGTTTACCCCATAGTTCCCCAACGCCTTATTCAACAACCCACCCCTTCCCAGCAACCTTGCGCTGCGTAACCTTCTTCATCGGCAAAGGCCACCCCTGCCCACCCACACCTTCGGCGCGGAGATACGGCACAACCCACACCTCCCTCGTGCTCGCCGTCGAACTGATCTCCTTCACCGGCTTGCCGTAGCTCACGAGCGGCGTGCCCTTGGCCAGGCTCGCCAGCTGCCCTCCCGTAACGTCCGTGAGCGTGTGCATCCTCGTCTTGGGCGTCTTCCCCGGGTCGCCCTGCGTCGCGCGCTGCAGGTGCGAGTACACCACCCACTCGGGACACTCCGCGGGGCTGAGGTGGGACATCGGCGACGACGGGTGGAGGTAGACGAACTTCTCTGCGTCGTGGCCCACGCCAAGCGGCGAGAGGGGGATGTAAGGCACGTCGATCGCCCGGCGCGGCTTGCGGCCCATCTCGGGGGGCACCGGAGACTTGTCGGCGCGGAGAGCGACCTGGTCGATGAAGCCCGCGGCCACCATCTGCTTCAGGTACGCGACCTGCTTGTCTGACGGCGCGTCCAGCTTGTCCTGATACTTGAGGTTCTTGAATGCCGGGATGTTGGCGCGCAGGAGCTCTGTGATTTGGCTGCGCAGCTGCGTGATTTCCTTCATGACCTTGTGCCGCACAAAATGGCTCTCGCACCACTGCTCCGTCGGCTCGTGGGCGTACTCGCCGATGACCTGCAGCAGCTTGATGGCGTCGGCGCAGTCGTCGAGGTAGCAGAACTTCTTGTGGGCGGCGTTGAAGGCGCGGCGGATCTGGGCCTGGCGGTCCTCGGCAAGCATGTCTGCGTTAGTGCGGAACTCGTCGTCGCCCTTTGCCGCGAGCGCGGGGATGGCCTGGTGTTCCGGGACGAAGATCTCTGCCGCGGACAGAGCGGCAACCATCATGATCGTGTAGGGGAGGCAGTCGTGCTGGTGGCCGACGAGGAGGATGCGCGCGAAGCGCGGCGAGAGCGGGAAGATGGACATGGTCGATCCGATGCGCGTGACCTGGCCCTCTGGCGTGATGGCGGAGAGATATGTGAGGAGCTTCTCCGCCTTGCGCAGGCCCATACGGTCCGGCGGGGTGGGGAAGGGGAAGTTAACGACGTTGGAGAGGTTCATGGACTTGAGCTGGAGGACGACGCCGTCGACGGGCATGCGGAGGATTTCGGGGTCTGTGAACTCGGGGAGGTCGCGCTCGTAGACGGCCGAGGAGTAGAGCCTGTAGCAGTGGCCGGGGCCGGTACGGCCGGCACGACCGGCTCGCTGGCTTGCGCTGGCCTTGCTGATCCAGCCAATCTCGTAGGTCTGGACGCCGCTGAGGCGGTCGTATTGACGCTCCTTGGCACGGCCGCAGTCGAAGACGTAGCGGATCCCGGGGATTGTCAAACTGGTCTCGGCGACGTTGGTCGCGAGGATGATTTGACGGGTGTTTTCTGGGGGCTCCTCAAAGACTCTCATTTGTTCTCTGGTCGGCAGGAGGGAGTAGAGAGGCAAGACTTGCATCTTCAAGGGTCCCGTTTCCCCTTCCTCTCCTTCGATCTCAAACTCCTTGTCGTCCTCATCTTCCATTCCGTCGTCGTCGACCTCGTCATCGATTTCGTCAAAGTCTCCGTCCTCAACCTCGCCAAAGTCGATGTCTTCCACTTCCATAGGGGCTTCGGTAGCAGAGATCTGAACCTTGGGTGCACTCGCCCCGGTAAAACCGCCGAACGCAGCCCGCAGTTTCTTGCTCAAATGCATAATCTCGTTCTGGCCGGTGAGGAAGACGAGGAAGCCACCTGGTGGCAGCTTCTTGTGACCTCGCATGATCTTCTTGTAGGCCTCGTCAACGTAGTCAGACTGCGTGCGACGGGTAAAGTGTATCGTGACAGGGTGTTGACGGCCCTCCACCTCAACAACAGGGGGCGGCGTCGGGAATAGTGTCGCGTTGTTCGTCATGTCTTCAACTCTCAGCGTCGCGGACATGATGATGATCTTGAGCGGCTTGATATTGGGATCGACCTTGTCATCGCCCTTGCGGATGTTGTTGATACGGCTGAGCATACCAATCAGGATATCCGTGTTGACGCTTCGCTCGTGGGCTTCGTCAATAATGATGGCCGAGTACTTCTTCAGGGAGAAATCCTGCGCCATCTCTCGCAGCAACACACCATCGGTCATGAACTTGACGGCCGTTTTGCTCGATGTTGTGCCCTCGAAGCGGATTTGATACGCGACCCTGTCTTGGTGATCACCCAGCTCCTGAGCCACACGTTTGGACATGCTCACCGCAGCGACTCGACGAGGCTGCGTCACGCCAATCATGCCCGGTGTGTCGGAGTTGGGCGAGCCATAGCCCGCTTCGTACAAAAATTGAGGCACCTGCGTCGTCTTACCGGAACCAGTAGAACCGCACACAACGACAATATCGTTATTGTGGATCATTTCCATGATCCTTTGCTCTTCCGCCACAACCGGGAGCTTCATGCGCACCTCCTGGATCTCGGGAGTTCTCGTTACCGCAACGGCGTAAGCCTTCCGGGCGATGTTCGTCGTCGGCTGGAGCTCCTGGGGTAGCGGCTCTTGTTCCACAGGTCTTGGCGTGAAGTTTTCGGGCTTGGGTATATCGAGTGCTGTAGTTGATGGTGCGACTGGCTGGTAACCCAGAGCCTGATTCCTCTGAGCGTGCGCCCATGCCTTGAAGGCAGATTGCCTCTTGCTACCCGAATCGCTGTCCTCGTCCATTTCCTCGTCTGAATCGTCGGATCCCTCGCTCGATTCCTCCTCCTCCTCGTCGGATTCCTCTTCTGAGGACTGATCTCCAGAACTCTCGCCACTGTCTTCGCCGTCTCCATCTTCTCCCTCTGAGCTGAAGCCACCCCATTCCTCCTCTGCGTCATCCGCTTTTTCGGTCTCGACAATTGAGAACTTGGATACGACACCGCCTCTCTTCTGACGCTTCTTCAGAACCGGGCGACCGTCATCGCCAACATCCAGCGGGCGCTTCAGACCAGACCCTACGCTAGCAGGAATTTGCGGCTGCGGTTGAGGTTGCGTCTCCGTTTTAGCAACCGGCGCAGGTTCCGAGTTAGCTGTCTCTGCTACTGGCTTCAATTTTGTTGTGGGTACTGTCTTTGGCGCAGGCGCCTTCTTCGGTGCCTCAATCGCTTTCGGAGTCTCTTCCTCGCTCTCATCGCTCTCCGCCTCCGGCGTCTCTCCCCTCTCCTCATACAGCATCTCCTCCGCCTGCTCATCCACCTCCAGACCCGCATTCTTCTCCCTCAGCGCCCGGGTCAAAGCTTGCCTCTTCGTCTCCTTGCCCTGGCCCAAAGACTTGGTACTCGTAAACAGGCTGGTGTCGACTTTTTGCTGCGCCAACTTGGCCAGGATCTCGCGGTTCTCATCTTTGCGCATCTTGTTGGTGATATACTTCTCCAGGCGCTTCGCCTTCTTGCCGCTGACCTTGGGGCCATCTTTCAACAGGTCGGCCTTGATCTGGGCCCTCTTCTCCAGCAGGCGCTTCTGGTCTTCCGGGAGGATCTCATCGGCGTTTGCGTCCGGGAGGACGGCATTGTCGTCGGCTTTTTGGCGTGCAAGCTTTTTGTGCTTCCGCTCTCTGCGGACAAA
Organism: Colletotrichum chrysophilum; assembly: GCF_026319265.1. NCBI lineage: Eukaryota > Fungi > Ascomycota > Sordariomycetes > Glomerellales > Glomerellaceae > Colletotrichum > Colletotrichum chrysophilum. Next base: position 293,421 of record NW_026517288.1, on the reverse strand, counting down.
TTTTCCGGCCATCTTTTATAATTGAAGGTTGTTGCAACAACAGAAGCTGGACGTTGTGGCTATTGTGTCGGTTGATCGATTTCAAAATTCCTGACGATGGACCTGGCTCAGAAAATCTCAAGTGAGTTTTCGCGGTCTCAAAATCCGGACGAATGCTGTCGGATTCTATAGGGCGCCCCAAAGGAAGCAAATTCGTGACAAAACAAGCGGGGAAATTACTCGGCTTGCTTCAGTACAGAGCCATCATTCAAAGGGTATCAAATGACCGGAAAATGACGAAAGCCAGTTACCTCGTCTTTCAGTATACTTGAAGCCGACAAGATTCGCGACCAAAAGGTCTGGAAATTTTTGGGAAGAAGGAGTTCTGCCGCTCTGACCGCCTGTCAATGACTCCTAATATGGATTAGGGCGCACCTGGGGGCGATCAGCACCCTTGTCCCGGCCGCTGTAGTGGGGCCGGCGTCACTGAAGGCGCTGCCCATGACGGCGCCGGAGCTCCCTAGCAAAACACACTGGCCGAATTAAGAAGTCATCTTCTCCAGCAGGCAACAAATTCGGAATCATCTATAAACTTGATCCCGTCGAGACAAAACACTTCACTTCATTCATTCTCACCAATATGAACCCTCAAGGTATCAGGGAAGAGCCCTTCCCCGCCCGCAGCAAACAGGAAGCTGGCACGGTCAATGGTGTCCCAACGGAAGTCTCATCCATGGCCTTTTCCGACAAGATCATGATCACAATCTCGCAGGAGGGCAAACTCTCTCAATGGGTACTGTCACAAATTCGCACATATAGAAAGCTGGAATGCTAACCTGCCCCCCAGATCCAAGTACCACTGCAGGCTTCATCGGGCGGCATGGTCGACCTGAGCCTCCCATCAGCTAGTCGTGGCCTGCTACCTTCCGTCCATCTCACTCCTAAAACTCTTCTGGGAGGAGGCGGCGACGAGCGCGAGACTCTCGGCCAGCTGTACGCCGCACAAATTGCCAGTCTCATCTCCACGCGCGATCCGGAGGATCGAAGAACACTGGTTCTCGGATTGGGTCTCAACAAGGTTGACACAGAGCGGGAGGCATTTTTCGACACTGTCGAGTTGGTTCAAAAGGTGTTGTGATTGGTGTTGGAGTTGATGAGATGTGATATTGGCCATGATGAGGTGGATGCCTCCAAACGAAGCCAACGAAAATGCATTACATTCCCACACAATTTCTAATTCAAGTCCTCTTTATCGCGAGTTTGAGGCTCTGACAATCAGTAAAACCAGCCTCATGCCATGGATGACATATGACTGGAATGAAGGACCCAATTTCGCTATCGCGATATCTTGGACCGCTTGCCATGACTGCATTTTCGAGGTCTCCCTCGCCCTCGATTTGGATACGCGCAAATTGGAAATCAACAACTCCCAAATCATCTGATAATGAATGCTCAGGTAGAACTCAACCCAAAAAGGAACGATTGTAAATGCGCGTCTACTGCTCATGTGGGTGATGGTAAACTCCACCTTCAGAGTAGACCGTCGTAGTCGTTCTCGTTGAAGTCATTTCGGCGCGGGCATTGGACCGGAAACCCTTACGCAGCCACCCCGCTCGTAAAGCCGATTCGGGAAATAGTGATGTGGTAGTGAAAAAGTGCGGGCAGCTTGCATGTCAACGGTCAAGAAGTGCGGAGTTCCGAGGTTGCTGATAAATAAGTGAAGGTGCTCGGGCGATTGACATCATCTGAAATTGGTTCTCCGACATCCTAAACAACAACAACTGATTATTTTACCCAAGTCTGCCTTGTAGTAATTTGAGAAGGTGATGAAGCGCATTCAACAGCTCGGCCAACAATTGATCTCCAACATGGCCCCTACGAACGTGACCTTAAACAAGAACGGCATCCCGCCCTTTGAGTCCCTCCCCCTCGGCAAGGACGACCCCAGATACTCCGCCTGGGGTCTCTACGGCCGTGACGACGAACTCGGGACCTTGAACAGACTTACCGATGAGCGCGTCGCGGCGGCAGCCAGGAGCGAAATCAAGACAGGAGCCCGGTAAACCACACAAGACTCTTACGTACCTGATTCCTCGAGACACTGACAGAGACCCCCAAGCGTCTCCCTGAACTGGTCTCTCACAGCCCAGCCCGAACCCTTCTTCGCCCGCCGCTCCTTTCACCTCGAACTCCAGGTCAAAGCCCCTTTCCTCGCCAACGATGACATCTGGACCTTCAACTCGCAGTCCTCTTCTCAGTGGGACGGCCTCCGCCACTGTGGCTATCAGGAAGAGAAGCGCTTCTACAACGGCGTGACCATGGAGCAGGTCCACGCCGTTGACGAGAATGGAAAATTGTCGACTGTCAACGGCATTCAAGGTGAGTTGCCCCGTGCAATGAGACCGAGCAGTTGGAGCTGAGTGACATGAAGCCTGGCAAAAGCACGGCATTGTAGGCCGTGGCGTGCTGGTAGACTACCACTCCTGGCGCCTCTCTCAAAACATCACATACGACCCCTTCGCCCACGACTCCATCCCAGCCTCCGAGCTCAAGGCCTGCCTGGAAGCTCAAGGAACGGAGGTCAGATTCGGCGATATCCTCATCGTACGCACAGGTAATCTCTCCATACCAACGATTCACGCGGGCAGCAGACTCACATGCTTAGGTTTCATGGCATCTCACGCCTCAAAGTCCGCCTCAGACCTTCAGGTCTACCGCGCTGCCGAACCCCAAACCTTCAGTGGCGTGGGTCAGTCGGAAGAGGCCCTGCGCTGGATCTGGGAGAACTTCTCCGCCGTCGCGGGAGACCAGCCGGCCTTTGAGTGTTGGCCACGCAAGGACCCGCAGTACTGGATGCACGAGATCCTTCTTGGCGGCTGGGGCATGCCGATCGGTGAGCTGTTTGACCTTGAAGCTTTGGCTGAGCAGTGCAAGCAGGAGAAGAGATGGAGCTTTTTCGTGTCCAGCGAGCCCTGCCATGTGCCGGGAGGTGTTGCCAGGTGAGTCTCCACCATGTCCTCGGACTCTTGTTGCTAATATTCATTTGTAGTCCACCGAATGTTCTCGCCATTTTCTAGTGATGGCAGCTCTCGTCAGTTTTCATATCCTTTTCAAGATGGTTGGGGCAAATAGCACGTGTAATAGGAAATCCAATGCATAATGATATTGACTGTCCTAGCCAGCCTACTATATCAAACACGTTGCAGGAGAGGACCTTTTCGATTAAGAATCGTTTGTATGCGGCCCTCCTGAGATTCGCAGCCGCCTTGTCGATTCTATCTCAGGCTTGAAACACCTATGGCCAAACGACGACGGTAGCTGACTGATACCCCGCAAGCTTCATACTTGAAGATGCTCTCGAGATGTATTCGTGTATCAGCATTCCTAGCTGAAGTAAATGATGAAAGGCATTGCCGAGCCCGACGCCCTAATTTTGCTTTGAACTGCCGAGTGCCCTCTATCATAAACAAGTTCTAACCCCCAGAGCTCTCGCTTCATCCCTTATGACTCTTACGATCACTAAACATTCTGTCAGCATGGAAATTTCTCCTGATTGAGCGAATTGACTCACGTGCTCAGTCTCCTAGACAATTGTTGCAGCTTCTTATCGTTGGCAGCATCTTCGGCAGCCTTCTCGAGCGCCTGCTTCCTATCCTCATCTTGCTGCTTCACAACCTCGTCATGGCTGGGAGGAAGCCTCTCGTTCTGCAAATCAACCTTGCGGGCGTCTTCGAATGTGTTGATGGCGTTCTTGATACCCTCAGCACCAAGCATGAGCGTTCCAGCAGGAAGTCTGCCACCGGAGACGGTCTTAAGCTCCGTAACCCTCTCAGACTCCTCACGCAACACCTGGAACACACGCGAAAGACGGCCAATCGCCAAGATCTTGTTCTTGATTGCGCGGCGCTTGTACTCGATGGACTCGGGATCCTGCGTTCCGGAGAGAGGGGGCGACATGGGACCGGGCGATGTGGACGAAGGAGTAGCGTCCTCTTTGAGCTCCTCCTCTGAACAAGTGCTAAGGATCGCGATAAGCATGTCGGTGATCTTCTCACCGACGAACGGCAGCGACCATGTGAAGACATCCATGAAGTTTGGTAGCCAGTACGGGTGGGGCGTGCAGTTGAATTGCCGGATATTCATGACATTGTTTTCGTACTTCAGAACAGCAGCCTTATTGTTGTAAACATCGAGGTAGTTGGGCGCCGAAAAGATGGTCATGACACTGGGGAAGCCCGTGGTACGCGTCTTGCGATACATTCGGTAGCCTGCATCTTGCGCCTCGTGGGCTCGAATGACGGAGAGCAAGTTGTTCTTCTCGAGGAAATTGCATGCGGCCGGGTACGAGAAGAAGTAGGAGCAACCGCGGACATGGTTATGCAGAAAATAGTCGCTGGTCTTTTCTTGTCCAAAGTCCTCAAGAGGGTCGGCCCACAAGATATCGCACATGAGACCCTGAGTGGGCGGCTCACGGAATCGATCGATCTGAACCGTCTTGTTAGTGCGTGTTTGATGGCAGGTCTGGAACAAGATCAACTAACGCTACGCAGGTCATCCAGAGTGTGCAACTCAGGACTCAGGCCACCGTGGATACACAAGAACTGCTTGTTCATGACAGCCGCAAGGGGCAGGCAGCAGAAGGACTCCATGCAGGCCTCGTAAATAGACTCAGAGTACTTGTGCTTGCACTCCAGCTTGAAGGTGAAGTAGTCCGTCAAGTGGCGACACTCGTGGTTACCACGGAGCAGCCACAGGGTCTTGGGATAGTGGATCTTCAAGCACCAGAGGTACAGGACACACTCGATACTGAAGTAACCTCTGTCGACGTAGTCACCGAGGAAGAGGTATCGCGTCTCGGCCGGGTCGCCACCGACCTCGAACAGCTTCATCAGATCGTAGTACTGGCCGTGAACGTCACCGCAAACAGTGATGGGCGCATCCATCTCGAGCAGGTTGGGCTCGGCGCGGAGCAGCTCGGTGGCGGTTCTGAGAATCCATAGGGCCTGCTCCTCGGTCAAGCGACCCTCGCGATAGAAGTGCTGCTTCAGGAAGTTGATGTTGGGCTTCGTGTGGGTTTCGTCCTCGAAGAACTGCTCGTCGGAGGGGGTGAACATGGCAGGAGCTTGGACATCTAGTAGAGGAATCGGGGGTTAGCGCGGGATTGATCGTCGGGCGGGGCTTGATTGCAATAGAGCGAGGGGCATCGTGACGCAGTCTGAGGCGGGGGAGGAGTGATGTCGTCGACAGCAGAAGCGGCGTACCTTTGCAAACTCGCTCCATGGTGTTGACTTGGGTGCCATCTTCCATGGTGTGGATAGTGAAGTCGATCTCGGGGAGGGGCTTCTTCTCGCGAATGGCGCGAATGGCATTGTCGACCTGCTGGTTGCGACGGTCGTCGGGACCAGGCGCGCTGCCTTCGGGGTCCATGATTGCTGGCTGGTGGGTTGAGGCGAGGTAAGGGGGAGAGAAGTCAAGTGCTGGTCGAGGGAATCGGTCGGGTATCGATGATGCAGAACAAGTGAGCGGTGAAGGACGGTAAGGATAGCACCAGCTCCTGATCAAGTCGCGATGGGCCTACAAAGAGGCGAGCTGGGTGGCGACAAGACGTTGGGCACGAGACGGGCGAGACCAGGCTTCGAAGCAATGCGAGGCGTGGTGAGGCGAGGGGTAAAAATTGAGGTGAGGAAAGATAGGGCTGAGAAGGGGGAGATGGGTGAAGGGGATGGGACGGGATGGGATACGCAGTACTGCACTCGGCAAGGTCCAGTCCAGTGTCCAGCGTTCGGCAGGTTTGCAGTGAGGTGTGCAGCAGCAGGTCAGGTCGCCAATTTGGTGCTCCAGTTTCGCAGTCCTTGGTACTTTAGGTGAGCTGCGGGAGGTAAAGTCAGCCACTGATACCATTTAGAATGGCGAATCCACCGGTTCTCTAGGGGTGCAGTTGCTAAGGTAAGCTGCTGCCCGCGCGCGGGAGGGACCTAAGCTGGAACGCACACCTCAGATGAAATGGCAGGTGGCAGGCCGACCGAAGACGTGTCCGCGGACGGCGGGGTGGGCAGGGCAGGTAGAAGGGACTTGGGGTCCCACTTTCTTCACGCGTGTATGCAAGTACCGGGAACACTGCTCTTGCTGCTACGAAGGAATACCCGAGCCTCGATTCAGACGCTCACTGTGCAGTGTCCTTCTTCCTGCTGGTCCCCTCTTCCTGTTTCCTCTGGTCGAGTGTCGTCTGAGAGGCAGCCGCAATGCTGGTGCAGCCTGTCAAAGGCGTCCAGTTGCCTCTTCCAACCCCACATGGCCGCAAGAACAGCGCCAAGCACCTTAGGTTCGAGGAAGTACCAGGTACGTATCCTCGAGAGAGGTCCCTCGACCTTCCCCTCCCCCTCATCACTGGCGCTACCTTACCTTACTTTTTCCACTTGGCTCCAGCCTCCAATCCTGCTCCCGTCGTATCTTTCTTTGGTGTGCTGTAATGATCAGGAGCACCAGAAATCCCATGCTTCGGATTGGGTGGTTTCCCTTTCGCTTCAATTGTCTTTGCAACTTCCTCCCACCATCAACGCAACCAGGGAACACGGCATATATCACGCGACACGATCGATCTCGCATCTACGCCAATTGGCATCAATTCTTGATCTCATTTAAAGCCTCTAGTTTCTACTTCTTTCCGGCTCTCCAACCGTCTAATACATGGGTATTCTGGGCTTTATTCTCCACCCACTGCACAGACTCGGATTCAGTCGCCGTTATTCAACGGGCCATGACCGACTTGCAAGATTGGTCGCGATCTGCACCTCAAGTTCTTTCGGCTTTATGCATATCGCCCAATTGCCTGACGCGGTCGCTGTTCTCCTCCGACTTCGTGCAGCTTGTGAGCCGCTTTCGCAGCCATTGCCAAAAATTTATCATAGACGTCTGCTTCATGGCAAGCAGTAGCCTCCGTCGACGGTGATGTCGCAGCCAGTCGTGTACGAGGCAGCGTCCGAAGCAAGGTACAAATAGGCGCCCTTGAGTTCCCTAGGCTCTCCTTCACGTCTGCCAATTGTCAGCCACGTCACAAGCACGCTTTTGTGTGCCATCAACTTACCCCATAGGTGTCTTATTTCTCCACTGCTTCTTGGACTCTTCCGGGACGAAGTCGGTGATCTCGGTCTTGATGTAACCAGGAGAGACTGTGTTGACGCGGGCAAAGTCGACCCATTCAACAGCCAAACTCTTGCCTTTCCAACTTATTAACTTCGCACCACCCAAGACTCACAGGAATACTCACAAAGGTGGATCACGGCCGCCTTGGAGGCGTTGTACACCGCCTGCGCCTGTGGCACGTTCACAATGTGGGCACTCATGCTGGCAGTCGCAATGAAGCTGCCATACGTGAAGCCCTCGAGAGGCTTGCCGTCGAGCGTCGTGCCCTCCTTCTTCTGTCGGCGGAAATGAGTGCCGGCAACCTGGGCGCAGTAAGTTGTGCCATTGACGTTGACGGCCATGACCTTATCGCCCTTATCCATGGGCCCGTCAATCAAAGGGCCCTCCTCCCAGGCAATGCCTGAGTTGGCGACGAAAATATCCAAACGGCCGTTGAACTCAGAGACGATCTGCTGGACGGACTCTTGAATCGATTCGTGGGATGTGACGTTCACCTGGTACGCTCTGCCTGCAAAGAGAGGTCAGCAACTCAGCTCCAGCCATGCCGCCAACCGCAACACAAACATTGGACGCCGTACTCCTTCTCGATCTCGGCTGCTCGTTCCAATGCTTTCTTGTTGCTGTTGTACCAAATGGCAACGTTTGCGCCAGCCTCGGCATAGGCGTGGGCAATGTTCAGACCAATGCCAGCGCCCGCGCCGGAGACGATGGCCGTCTTGCCCTTGAGTGAGAACAACGGCAGCACACGGTTGCCGGCCGGCGGCTCTGTGGCGTTGTTCTTGAACGCGCCGTCTTTCATGTCGGCCATATTTACGATTGTCGTGGAGAAGGGCTGAAATCTTGCGAATCTGCTGGCGGTTGCTGCACGAGGGACACAGAGGACTCGAGGCCGTGAGACGGCGGCGCGGAGGACGGAACCGAACATTTTATTGAGGAGCGGCAAGAAGAATATGCCGCAAGAGGGCCTTGAGTTCTTTCTGTCTGACTTGGTTTGACAGGGTTCTAGGGAGAAGCTTCACCGCAATCTGAGAGTCTTTGAGGATTCCACGAGAGGGTCACGAAGTACGAAGATTGCGAGGGGAGGAGCAAGCTAATACTAATACCAGTATGGTCGGCGCGCCGCGGCAATGAGCGCCCCTGGTTCATGCGATTTGGGCCGACGGAACAATATTGAGCGAGGTGACGCGGTGGAGCTTCGAGAAGGGGTAGCTGTGCCGCCGCACCGCCAGGATGAACGGATGGAGGGGTAGCAAAGGCGGTTTCCAGGTCGTGTCATTGGCATCATGGCCGCCGTCATTGACCCTGAAGACGGCACGGCACTAATTAGGGCGACGGCCGCTTCTGCATGTCGCATGTGTCTTCAGCAACATCGGGCGCCGCCGGGGGGTGGTGTGTGGGTGCATTGGTGCCATGGGGGCCCGGGGTTCGGGGGTATTCGGGTCACATTGCTCCAGATTTGGCGGTTTCCAAGTTTCCAACATGCTAAAGTTGATTCTACCGCGGGCAGATGCTGGGACGGAGGGGCCTGAATCGCGGGGCCATCGGGGCTAAAACGATCCCCGCTTCAACTCGACTGGCGCGCTTCTAAGTTCTGTCTTTCAAGGTCCAGCCCGCCTGGCCCGCCATCTTCGTGAAGGGCTCATATTAATGCCTTTGACCTATGTGTCTGCGTCTCTCATGCCAATGCTTTCGCCTTTCGCCTTTATATGCACTCTTTCCCTGATGCAACTGTCACTCGCCATGCAATGCTCAGTATGCGTTTGCTTATCCGGCAACCCTGTCCAAGATTTGTTGGCGAGGGAAGTTTGTGTTTCTCCAGCGTGAAATGAAATCGTCTCGGCAGACTGGCGCAAGTCAGAGGAACATTTTTCATTCTGATCGCTCGAAGGGCAAAACTTACTGTAACCACCACAGATGCGTCTTCTTCCTTCAAAAGCACTCCGTCCATGCATCACGCGCCAATTGTCAAAGACTGAAGGAAACACACAAAAGTCAGCAAAGCACGGTCACAGCTAGAGCATTTTCCACCTGCGAGGAGCACACTTACTCAACACTCTGCCCGGCGTGAGCTGTGTCCAAAACTCCATGTCGGGCCGCTTGAGAATCTCGTTCCACTTGCGGGCTGCCGCGTACCACTCCTCCGGGGCGATATCCTTCGTAAAGGGCACGACGCCGCGGTCGTCGTTGTTCCACCGCACCCGGTGCACCTTCCCCGAGAGGGGATGGAGCTCGAGCACGGGGTACAACCTGTCGGGCGAGATGGTGATGCCCTCGTTGCCGCTGGCGTGCCAGGGCAGGCGCAACCTGGTGAGGATGTCGAAAGCTTTCTCGTCCTCCTGCTTGAGGACGTTTGCGGCGTGGAAGCCGTCCACGAGGAGCGACTTGCCGCCTAGTTCGCCGTCGGCGGAGGGCTCGCTGCCTGGCGGGGCCTCGTGGGAGAGCATGTGGAAGGCTTGCAGGCCGGCGGGGTCGGTGAAGTAGGTGGTGTCGGTGTGCGCCGGCAGGGCGATGTTGGTGTAGGCCGTGTCGGCCATGGCCATGTCGGGGATGAAGTCGTAGAAGCCGCCGTAGTGCGTCTCGCGGATGAAGGCGATTCTCTCCAGGACTTCCTTCGTGGCGCTGGGCGTGTCGAAAGGGACGCCGTCGACGAAGGCGAAGCCACGCTCACGCTATCGTGGTTGTTCCACTTCAGCTACTGGCTTCCTACACAAAGTGAAAGGATTGGCTTACAATCGTGTTTGTCAACTTGGCGATACCGGAGTCTTTCTCTGGGAAAAGCTCGTTGTATTGGATTGTGGGAGGGTCTTGGTGATTTTGTTGGATCCCGTATTTAAACCTGGACCGTCAGCAGGACGATTCTTCTCTTGAAGGTGAGGACGACGCTTACTTGATGTCCTCCAGTGGACGGCTGTTACGGTATAGGTAATGGTTCAGAAAATCCCAGTTGTAAAAGCTCTCGTGGTTATCTTGGTTCCCTGCCCCCTTGGCGTCTCAGCGTCATCTTGGTGAGTTCACTGGAGAATGATGGAGACGTACACTTGATTTTCAGTCCCTTATTGTCACGCTCGATTTTCAAAGGTTGAATGTCCTCATTGATCTGCCATCTCAAGGTTCAGTTGGGATGATTTTGAGTTGAGTGAGTGAGAGAGAGAGAGAGATAAGTGACGTACAGCGAAGGTATCGAAGTTTCTCTGCATGGTGTCCTGGTTCACGCATTGGCTGCATCGGCAGTTGTCCCTTTATACTTCATCAACGGGCCGCAACTCTGACGGGCCGAGAACCAACATACCTCAACCAAAAGTGCGGGCTGCATCGGAAAAGTCACGCAGTCAGCGGTGAATCTCAGACTGGTGCATTGCTGCTTCATCGAGCTGTCGGCGCTGGGGGCGGGACGGCGAGAAAGCCAACTTACAGTGTCGTCCGGCGTGCTCGGCTGTTGCGCCCAACTTCGAACTCGATGCCGGGCTTGGTGGTCTTGACCTTGGCAATCTTGTTCTCGTAAACAACACGCCGGGCAGCGGTGGTTGCGGAAAGCTGTCTTGAGGCGGCGTTCACACGGAGGCGCGGTGCGGCGCTCAACGCAGGACGCGCGAGACTACTACGAACAAGCTTCAATGTGAGACCACTTTCGACTTTCACGTGTCATTCGCAACGCCAATTGAAGAGAGAAATGCAGAATAGAGAATGGCATTTTGTTTTTTTCGCCGTTGCTGGCAATTGGGAAATCCCATACCTTCCGGCTCGTAAGCCGATTTGTCTGAACGACATTGTTATCGTGGGGGATCGGTGGAAGGGTTGCTGCCAGGTAGAACTCTGATCGCGCCGAAGTGGATGTGATTATGGGCAGAGTTGGAGCAAGTTCGGAGGCGGCGGGGGATGAGGTAGGGGCCGGGATATTGAAAGTCGACGTTTGTATTTGTTTGAGAAATGCGACGGATCTGAGTCGGCATCGGGTGGAGGGAGGGATGTCTACTTTACTTAGGTAGTCTTTTCCTGGGGGAGGCTCATGTCGTGGTGTGTTTGGAGGGGCATCCTCCACCTCAGGCACATGATGCCCCCACTTATCCGTCGAGATATGGCATAGGCAGAGTGAAGAGAGCCGAAATGCTTCGGTTTTGCACTGACATCGACTGATTGCTAGGCGGGAGGTTTTCGGGGCATGGCGGGGAAGGTTGCCCCCGGGCAGCGGAGGTGTTCTCTTCCCAGAGAGTTGAGGTGCGCTAAATTCGAGGTTGTCCTAGGCGCACGCATGTGCTGTGGGTCCTCCATCTTCTTGGCTGCCCGCTTCATTGTAGTGTTCCTTTGGCCCGTTGTACAACCTAAGAAACCTGGAAACTTTACGAATAGTCTTACAACGTGGACTTGCTTTGTCTGTTTCTTTCATTAAGCATCTCCAACATGGGCCCTGTCTACCGCCAAGTTCTAACTTCACAGCGGCCCACTTGACAAGTGCCTCGAGCTCTTCTCCCCTACAGCTCGCCACGTCGTCAACTGGAGAAGAGAGTGCGCCTCGCTTCGCCCGCATCGTGTCTGATCGTCTCCAGACCGCTTCCGAGACCGATTGGGGCCTGAAAATCCGTTCAAGCGGGATTCTTGTTGCTCCCCCATCGCGTGGCAGAAATAGCCGCCGTGTCCGACTACTTGGGACTGTTGGAACTTCTACAGCGACGACAGCCACCCGAATTTCGGGGACGTGGCAGAGAGGGGATGGGATCTCCCAAACCCCCCTGCTGCCCTCAAGCGCCGGAATCTCCAACCCGGCATCTCCCAAGACCAGGATCTCTCAGAGCAAACAGGCCAAAAACGAGAAGGAGTGCAAGGCACTCTGCTCTCCTTCGCATCTTCGTCCACTCACATGACTCAAGAGGTTCCGGCACTCTGGTTCAGATGCCTGTCCACCGTTTTTTAGTCTCGTCTCCTGCACGTTGGGAGTTGCTGCTTGTTGGTGCTCATCGTTTGTGTCGCGCGTAGGGGGCTCTTCTCATTGGCCGTGCTGGCGACGAGAGGGCAGAGACGACGCAGAGAACATCAAACCCAACATCGCGGCAGAGTCTGCGTTGCGGTTGGCTGGATTTGTCCATCTGGTACCAACAGCTCTCTTTTTGGTGTTCTCATTTGCAAGGAAGAAGACGTTCATATACCATCATGTCCCTTCTCTGGACATGATCCCGCCGAGTGGCGGTTTCTCTTCGAGCTGTGCCGTCGAAGGTCTACATTGGACCTTTGTTTTTGAGTCTTTTTGATATTCCATTCATCTCCAAATTACTACATAATGTTTTCAACCCTACTTTGGCGCAAAGTCTGTGTCTTTGCATGGCTAGTCTGCCATAATCACTTCACCTCTGGCCTTGAGTTTACACCCTTATCCCAACCCCACGATACCCTCTCTCTTACACAGAGAGACTCATCACGGCCCAACGCCAGCTGCCCCGTCGATGGGCATGTTGCCTGCGGTAATGGAACTCCCGACTACTTCTGTTGTTCCAGCGACACGACATGCATGGTCTTAGCATCCAGCACCACGGCCCTTTGCTGTCCCAAAGGCGCATCATGCAACGCCATCACCACGATAACCTGCGACATCACCAAGCAAGACGTGGTTGAAAATCCAGGCAGCGTGATACACACCACGAAACTCAGCGAATCTCTACCGAAATGCGGAAAGCAGTGTTGTCCGTTCGGTTACAAATGTCGCGGCGGATCTGCCTGCGTGTTGGATGAGGACGAAGATACCAGAAGCACCACCAGCACGAACACCATTGTGACGAGAACAAAGAGCAATTTAGTCTCCACGACATCTGGTTCCAGTCTTGCAAACACCTCCGCAGCAGAGGCAACTGAGACAGCAACCACCGTTGCCGAGAGGCTTCCGGCGTCGAGAACCCCGTCCGCCACCGGAGTCCAGCAGATTCCTACACTGTCTACGACAGCTCCGTCAGTGTCAGAAACCCCAGCGGCCACTAATTCGGAAAAGACCACATCAGGGGGTGTGATAGCGGGCACCACTGTTGCAGCTGTCGCCTCCGTGGCAGGTTTGACTTGCCTGCTCTGGCTCAAACGACGCTCCATCTCCGAAAAGGTCGGCTCCGCCAAGTTCCCCCGCCCATGGCAGCAACTCGGCCAGAACAATTCTGACCAGGACGTCGCACTGCCGCGATACAACTCTCCACCGCCGGCGTACGCCGTACAGCAGCGTCCGCCTACCAAGCAGTACACGTTCAAGCACTATAGCCCAGAGTCAATAGGCGCGGACCAGCCGGTCGAGCTGCCTGCTACGCCGGTTTCTTTCAGCATGTGGAACCCTCGCAGTCCTCGCAGTCCCAGGCGGCCACGGTCTCACTTCGAACCGTACCGACGTCCTGAGTAATGCCGACAGTGGGAACGTGTGAGACCGGGGTTCACTTCTTCTTTTGTAGATACACACGCGGTTTTACGTTTACTTTCATGAGCGACGAGACACTCTGTACAATACCACGGGAGGGAGCAACTTTGAAATAGATTCAAGAAAAGTCTTTTGCCTACTAGAAGATATTCGCTGTTCCTGTTCCTTCGCTTCTTCTGTGCTTAAGAGTTCCATGATGGCAGGTACCCATTCTATATCTTCCAAAGTCCGGCAGATCATCCAGATAACAACTCGACATCCCAACCTTACGGTCTCTCTGTCCTCTCGAAAACCCCCTCACATCACCCAAGTCCACCTCCACCCGCCAAGATGGCATACGAAGATCCAGACAAGTTCATCTCCGACAGCACCCTCTTCTTACTCCCCGGCGCCATGATCCTCTGGCTCCTCATCTTCATGATCGTCACCCTCAGCTACAGCGTCAACAGCCCGCCCAAGGTCATGCCCCGCGCGGTGAACCTCGGGCTCGTGGGCGTCGCGAGCGTCTTCATGGGCCTCTGGCTGCTGGGTCTCATGGTCTGCTACTGCCGCGGCACGTTCCTGAAGGGCCGGTCGGGGCGGGACGTGGCGCCGGAACCGCCCGGCTGGGGCGAGGATATGGAGAAGAGGATGTGTAAGTTGGAGGAGCAGACGAAGCCGCCGACGCCGCTCCCGGGACAGGCGCAGCGGAATCATCAGCAAGAACAGATTAGACAGCGGGATGAGCGGTTATTGCGCCAGTCGCAGCCTTCTCAAGAGCAACCAATTCAGCAACCCATTCATCCTCAGAGTTTCCAACCGCTTTATTCTCAGCAATTTCCAACACAACAACAGCCACTTGGACAACAGCAGCCCCTTCCACAACAACAACCTCATCCATACCCAGTACAACCAGAACCTGTGCGTCATTACAAGGCCTTCCAACCGCAAGCTCAGCACCAACCCCAACAACAGGCCCATCAAGATGGTGTACGACGCCATCAATCAAGACCCATGCCTGACGGACCGAGGGACATGCCCCCGTCACAACACAGATCTCGCAACCGCCAACCGTCTCCCGGCCGTGCAAACCGATACCCACCTCTCACGAGCGGTTACAATTCCAGTATCCAGAACACACCGATTACGATGTATCATCCTCCTCGCTCATCAAGCCAGCCTCCGAGGGTCCGGTCGACCGTGCAGGAAGTCTCAGAGAGCCCTGGCTCGCCGCCGAGAGGAAGAGTGAGTCGCCGCCAGGGTTCCGACAATTTGAGACGGAGTCGCAGTTCGCCTCCTCCCGGAGAGGCCTTGCAGAGCGGAAGGCATTGGGAGCCTGCTCAAGACCATCACAGACCATTTGCACAGAATGATGCTTCATTGCTAGCATCCCCTGACTCGGCAACTAGGATAGCCATGACGGTGAGTTGTTTTCATTTGGCTTGAGATTCAGGGGAGCCCGTAACTGACTTCAACACAGGTCAAACCGCTTAACATCAATAAGCAACCCAGTCAGCGTGACGCGCATGCTCGGCCTTCTCGATCCAACAGCAGAACGAGAAGACAAGATGAATTCAATGCGCCAGATACTATGGTATCTATGATGCCTGACGCTTTGTACAGGGGAGATGGATATCCGCCAGTGTCTGCTCCGTCGTCGCCTCCGCAGGTTTGTCAGGCAGCTCCAAGCCGGCAAAATATGCCTGCTCCAGATGATGTGCCAGTGGTACGTGGTCTTCCTCAAACATCCAGCACTCCCCAGAAGACAGAGCTTTCGAGGAACTTTTCTCAAATGAGCTTTATAAAAAATGTAGGTGACAAGAACTGGATGGGTAGAATTTCCTGGATGACTAACCGTGATGAGTAGGCAAATTGTTGAGCTAGAATGTTTGATTACAATGAGGTTGTTTCTTTAGTCGATGGATGTTCTTCAACAAGTAAACCTCAGAATTGTCCGTGCAAATAAGACATTCCTAGCGTTATTGACTTGAGATAGTTCGAATGTGAGCAAACCCTTCGTGTTACTACCAGAGCTCGCCGCATTGCAATGTCATCTTGTCTAATCATAGCTCATTCTCATCCAAAGGAACGCAGTCGGTTCCAGGGCCCGAAGAAACTTCTGCATACGAACTCCTCGAACATTTCATCGTTACACAAGCCCACAGCTCAGACCTCAAGCTCCTTCACATGAACTCAATTCCACAACTCCTGTTCGTTTGACGTTGTGCCTAAGAATGAAGGGAAACGTCAAAGTCACGCGCAGTTGTCGTCCGATGTAAGAAAGGGGGCTGAGCTGCGTGGAGGCCCGGGTCCTTGGAAGCTCGAGCGCCCCAGGGAGTGCCTGGTCTCGTGCGCATGAGCTATCCAACCATGACATCTCTTGGCCATGGAACTTCCGCGAACCTACATGCTATACCACAGAATGGATGGAGGGGGAATAGTAGGTTCGGTCGCGTCGGCAGGAGGGGGGTTTCGTCATCAGCAACCACCCCGTCTGTGAGCTCTTAAAGATCCGACTATCGTCTCAAAGCAACGCTGTCTTCTTCATGTCACCCAACGTGTCATTCAGAGTGATCCAAAGCTACCAGACCCCTTCACACGATACACCAAAACAGAGCGAGCACACCTCGGCGATCGAAGCGCCAAAAGATGGCTGAAGAAGCGCC
The DNA here is from genome assembly GCF_026319265.1 of Colletotrichum chrysophilum. Lineage (NCBI taxonomy): Eukaryota > Fungi > Ascomycota > Sordariomycetes > Glomerellales > Glomerellaceae > Colletotrichum > Colletotrichum chrysophilum. The sequence continues at coordinate 277,272 of NW_026517288.1, read as the reverse complement.
GTCCTCCTGGACAGACACGATCTACAACCTCAACCGCGGCGACCTCGACGCCGAGCTCGAGCGCCTCGCCTTCAACCACTTCAACCTCTGGACCCCCCTCACGGGCGACCTCCTGCCCCCCCAAATCCTCAAGCACATCCTCTCGAAAGAGCGCCCCCGCGTCGCCGACGTCGCGACAGGAAGCGGCGTCTGGCTGGCGTCCCTAACAGAGATCCTGCCCCCGCGCGCGGAGCTGGTCGGCTTCGACATCGACCCGCTCAAGTTCCCCCCGCGCCCGCCGACGCCGCCGATCCCCCCGCCGCCGGTGTCGCCGCCGCTCCGGCCGCAACAGCCGAGCCTTGATTTTCGCGTCCACGACGTGCTGGAGCGCTTCCCCGAGGACGCGCGGGGCACGTTCGACCTCGTGCATGTGCGGCTGCTGGCGCTGGGGCTGAAGACGGACGACTGGGACGTCGCGGTGGGGAACCTGGTCGAGCTGGTTCGGCCCGGGGGCTGGGTGTTGTGGGAGGACACGGCGGACCTGTTCATCCGGGCGTATCCGCCGAGCAAGGCGTACGACGAGTGGTGGTGGGCGATCATGAGGCATGGCGCGCGGATCGGGAGGGATCCTTTGTAAGTTGTGTCCCCTCCTGCGGTTGAGGAGCTGTCTCGCTGATGAACCGACAGTATGCCCTCTGGCCTCTCCCAAAAGTTCGAAAACGCCGGGCTGCAGAATTGCGAGCAGAAGATCTGGAGCTCGTGGGCTGCGGACAAGGGGTTGCAGGAGAACGCGACCGCTGCCATTCAGAAGCTTGTCAGGCCGTCGCTGGCGGCGGTGATACAGGACGGCGGCGCCGAGACGATCAAGGATTCGGGAGATATCAGTCGGATCGAGAGGGACATCAGGAGAGACGTGGACGAGAGGGGTGTTCAGGTTGGGCTGGATTACTTTTGGATTTGGGGACAACGGCCATATTGATGCCACCTGTGGTTCGGATCTCCTCTCCTATGTATGTACTGATGGCACACACGCTGTTGTTAGGAGTGATTGGCTTTGAATCGAATCTCATCATGCGAACCCCCAGAGCCTTCGCAACTCTGCAGATCTGTCGGATGTCTTCCAACCTGTTTCCTTCTCGATTCTGGCCAGTTGCTTTAGCAATGCCAGTTTCTCCAAGGCGTACTCCTCGCCATTTCCAAAACAGTCGTCGTAAGTGTCAGCTGGCTGTGTTTCCAGCAGAGGTCCTCCCCAGCGGGAGGTTTTGGCAAGTGCCCGGCCCGCGATGAAAAGGGGCTGTAAGTGGTTCACCCAGTTGGCGCTATTTCATGAGACTTCAGCCTTGGTCACCGAGTATCCGTGTGTCAACTTACTGGGAGTCATTTGAGATTGATAACCCGCCCAATTCCCTAGCATGCCATATCGGATCAGACTAAAGGGGGTCAGTCCGTAACGCCCAACGGATTAAAACACGGGGAGGGGGCTGAACAAACCAGCTCCTTTTCTGTCGAACTTGAACTGACAAGACCAGTCTCGAGTAAGAGAATCGAGCCTGCATGGAAGAATGTGTTTCCACATACTCATCAATGTCAGCTTCAAGCATCAAATCCGCAATGATGAACCGAAACTTACTTGCGGCCGACGTAGTGAATACTACAGTGGGAAATGGGTTCCCACTCCCTCGAGGCTCTTCCCTCAAAAGCGGACATACATCTCTTGGTCGAAACTTCCACCAAATACTCAAATCTTTCCACAGATCTTCAGTCATGGTCACTCTATGAGCCGCCGAAATCCTGGGCGAGGGTGGGTTGTGAGCAATCAGGTTGATGATCTTGGCGAATATCAATATGGCCAGGTTGCAATAATCGTCAATGTCGCCGCTCACAGCGGCAGCTGCGGATACTGCCGGAATAGAATCGTTCTCAACCCAACATGTGGTAGAAAGCAAAGTCGTTTGCCCAATGATGAAGGCTGCCCAGATGTCTTTCGAACTGTAAGCATTGTGGCTTGGTGGAGGTCACAGAGCCACGTACCGATTCTGGCAAAAGCCCAAAAACATGATTTGATGATTCCTTTACTGCATCCTTTCCAGTTACGGCTTTTCAGTAGCCCGGCGCATCCCTGGACGAGCTTTAGCAGATGTCAAATGGTTCTCGAGAACCACATACGTTCAGGTGGCGTCTCCATTCCGAGACACTGGAAGCCATCATCTCGTATACACACAGGAGCGTACATGTCGCCAAGATGGAGGTGTCGGCTTCCGACGGATCTTGATAAATCAAAAGTCGGATGGTGTACTGATACAACTCCAAGGCAGTCTGTCTTTGCCTGCCTCTCAGTGTGTCGACCTGGCGTGAAGAAAGGGCTTGAGCGGCAGCTACGAACGCCCTAGACTCCATCATGGAGTGAATGCTTTTGACGGTAAAGTGCTTTTCAGAATCGGTAGTTTCACACCACGTGCCGGTTTCACGAAGGTAAGCCGTCATGAGGTGAGCTTGCTCGGCCTTGGATACGGGTAAGTCGAGATCTGGCAGTGGTGCTGCATCTGAGAATATTGCTTGGCCTAGAGAAAAGGGCGCCGTGTACGATACGACCGTTTCGGCATGCAACGCTGGGGCTTGGTGTGCGCCAGTGTATGCCGTGATGAGGGGCAGAATCTGTTGTTGCGCGTGCGCGGTTAGTCCAGGGGCCTCTTCTGCCGCTTTCCATGAGCCTTGATCCAAGTTCTGATCATCTGGAGTTGTCGATTCTACAAAAGGTATTGTGTGTGACTCTGCGTCAGTTTGCGATTCGGCTTCGTGGGTGACAACAGGGTCGTCGACGTCAGAGATTGGTGACGATGGTGTCACGCAATCACCCTCGAAGAATTCTACGATGTCGTTCGTGTCATCGACGAACTATTGATAAAGTATGTGAATAGGTGTAAAGCACTTTTGAAAGGGTGCTAGCAAAAGACGAAACGTACTTGATGTGGCTCGTCCGCATCTGCTTGTTCTGTGTTATCGGCCCGCCTCTGCTGTTCAACGTCGAGCAGACTGGCTTCGTCTTCAGCAGAAAGGGTAAGCGCTCGCGACGGGTGAAAGGAGACTTTGACGCCCCATGCGCATCCGTCTCCTCGGAACTCGCAATTTCGACATCTGGGACGGGCCCCATCGCCTTCTTCGGCAGTCAGCCACTTGATTCAACATCTGCCAAGGATCAACTCCCACTCACACTTCCGCTTTCTACTCCGGCATGGAAGACTGAATCTGGTTCAATTGCGAATTCTCATAGGGCCAATAACGTGTCTTACATACCATCCCGAACGTGTTCTCGTCCTCAGGGGCCGTTTGTAAGTTCCACCGTAAGGAGTTGACATCCCCGCGGCGTCGTCTGCCATCGCAAACCCTCGGTAAACTGCTGTCAGACAGGCATAAGAAATTCGATGAGAGGAAGACAGGTCGCCATGAGACTGGATTTCCGCCATGCAAACGGCTTGTACCTGCCGGGTTTGACAGCGGCAGTGAGTGGGAAGTTAAAGCGCAAGCGCAAGCGCTCGCATTTGTCATCACGCTGGGGCCGCATCACTCCTAAACTTGAGCGGGCAACTGTAACCATCGCTTACACCTTCCTCTACTCTCTCCCACCGTCGTTCGGCGGGATGTACTGAGATGTTTTGTCATCTCTATGGCAGTTCAGCGTGTCAGTGGGCAGAGCGCTTGCGCTTTCACCTCCATCAACAGCAGTTCAATTCCACCCACGGCGCTTGATTCTCATTAAGGTCGAGTCTGGTTCTCAATCGACTTGCTTTTGGAACCATTCTGAATTTCATTCTCTATCTATGCTCGATCAACTGCCAACCAAAACTTGAGTATTCTAGGCGTCTAATTGCCCTTCAGCTTACTCCAAAAGGAAGACGACGTGTCGCCACCGACAACAGGAGGTGCCAAGATCATCGTGTTCCAAGTCTCCTCGCCATCGACGAACAAGCTGTACTTCAAGCTGCTTTGCGTGCCCTCGGCCAAGTTCTCGATAGTAAGAGAGCCGAACTTGGAGTTGCCAGAGTGAACGTACCTAGGGCAATTAGTCAAAGTAATGAGCGAAACATTTTGACACTTACTTCAGAGCTACGTCCTCATCATCGTACTGTCTGTAAGTCGGCAATGGCGAAGCGAATTGATTGAGAGGACTGCAGGAGAACTCGTAGGCGGCAGCCGTCTCAGGCCACCTTCCGCCGGCTGGTGGAGGGAACTTGGTGGCTGCGAATTCATGCCGGTCACCGGACACAACCACGACACCGACGCCCCGTGCTCCAGCATCCCACATTGCCTCCAGTACCTTGCGTCTCTCGACAAGGAAACCACCCCAGGTATCCCGAGTGTTGACTGGCCAATTCTTGGTGAGAGGAATCGAAGAGGCGACAATCTTCCACTTGACGCCCTTAGGCTCAGGACGGTTTAGCCAGTCAATAAAGTCCTCCAGCTGCTGGGCGCCCAACATGGTCTTTTCCGGATGATCGAAAGGCAAGGAGTTGGTGGATCGGTAAGAGCGGGTGTCGAGCAAGAAGAAAGAAGCCGGGCCTTGCACGAAGTCAAAATACGTTGCACCCTCTCTGCGCAGGTTAGTAGTGCCCGCAACGCGAGCAGGAGGGGGATTGGCGAGCTCCTGGTAGTGGTGCCAAGGCTCAATGGCGGCCCGGTAGACACCAGTGGTGTTCAGGTCCCAATCGTTTCCAATTTCGTGGTCATCAAGGACGTGAATCCAGCTAAGGTTCTGTCCAACTGGAGCCCAATCGGGGGAAGCATACACGTGGCGGTACTTCTGACGGTAGTCTTCCTCATGCTTTCCCTGTCGCTTGGGAACGTCGATGTAGATGAAGTCACCGAGGAACAGCATGAACTGGGCCTGCAGCTTTGGCAAGATGTTGGCGAGGTGGCGCATTCCTGGGATGGCCAAAGGATGCTCGAGAGGGTTGTATGGGAAACGAGGAAGGATGCACGAAGTCGAGAGGAAAGTGAACTTGTTGTCGGCAAAAGCTGACATCTGACCCGGCTTGGGAGGAGCGACGAACTCTCCGCTGTGGTTGTTTGAAGTCCTCCACTCGTAGATTCTCTGTTGCGAATGCTTCAAGGGGACGGTCAGAGTAGCTGTGAAGTCAGTGGTATTGTCGGTGTACCTCAAGCCGCCACCAATCTGCCATAGGGGGTTGTCGAAAGGAGGCTGAGGGTCCTTGATGTGAATCTCGATGGTTACCGGCATCTTGGCTTGGTCAGGCTCGCGCAAGACGAACTTGGCTTCCGAGGGGGAAACATAGCCCAGGCGCACGAATGAGAGGTCCTCGACCGGGTGATACTGCCGAACGCGAAACAAGAAGTCGGTGGTCATGGCAATCAGCACAGCGTTGATGAGGAACGTCAAGATTGACAAGATAGGGCTGCTCGGGCTGGGTGAGCCGGCCAGAAGAGTAACCCAAGGTCGTGACCTTGCCTTCACGACGATGGTCTCCTCAATTCGGATCTCTTCAGCGACGACTTGTTCATCTTGGCCGTCTTCGTTCTCGTCTTGCACCAAAGCCTCCTTCACCGAGACATCGACATCGTCTTCCACGACGTCATACTTGGGCTCTGAGAAATAGCCCGAAATGAATGAAGGCACATACACAACAAACAATGTGTAAATGCTCAGAGGAACAGCCGCCTAAATAATGATCAGCATACTCTGCCAAGCCAGGGGAGCTTGCCGATAATAAGTGGAACTTACTGGTCCTGGAAACTGCAGGTGCATCCAATGGTCAGCAATCGATTTCAAAAGCAATTTTATAATGAAGGCATTTGGAAAGCTCACCCATCGAAGAAAGACGTACGACACAGCTCTCAGAGCGACCGAGGAATAGAAGGCGATTTGCGCTTGAGTCCCCATGGTGTCCGAAAGATCCGTTCGGTGGGCAGATGTGAATTGGTAGATGCTGGTCGGTTCATGCAAAAAGAAGATGGACGTTGGAAAGGTAGATATTGGATGAAATTGTTCGGAGGAATTGCTGGCACAAGGAGAAGGTGCAACCCAGCACCTGCCCGCTGACGAAGTGGGAAGAAAGTTTGATAGAGGAAAGAAGGAGTCGCGATGCTGCCTTCAGGGAGGTAAAGAAGCTCTTTGCTAGACGGGTCCACGGACGTGACGTGACAGGGCAGCTTCAGTTAGCAGCGAGATGAGGTCACTGATTAATGAAGGCTCCATACGGGCTGAAACACGAACGCTGCGATAACAAGCCACTTTTTAGGGGAAACCTCAGCGCCTGAGAACATGTGAGCGTGGGTGGTGAGAAGCGGAAAGGAGCTGAGGAGCTCTGATGGGGCCACTTTACCTTCCCGCAGCGAGGTTCCTTACAGCGGCTGGGCCAGTGGGGATACGTACCTTCTAGGCCCTCTCTAGCGGCCCAGCACCTCAAGCTCCGGTGTTGCTGCAGGCCGCTGGCAGTTGCTCCTGCCGTTGAATGGTCCGTGCACACGTCCAAGGGGCTACCTTACATCTGGCGGGCGCCAATTTTCCGCGCCGAACTTTCAATCGTGGCCCGTTCATGGTGACCTTTTTGGCGACAGCTTGTCCTGAATACCCAGCCAGCTCCAGAGTCGATCGATCGAGATACCCTCACGCGCGCACGAGGCTCCCACCCACAACATCATGAGGTTATCCGCTGTTGCCTGCGGGCTTTTTGCCTGCTTCGTTTCTCAGGTTGCCGCCACGGCATTGACCTACAAGATCCATGCCAACGAGAAGGCGTGCTTCTACGCCAAGACCCAGAAGGAGAACGAGAAGGTGGCCTTCTACTTCGCCGTACGTCGACACCGCCACGCATGCATTCAACCATGACAATGCTCTAACTCTCTTGATGCAGGTCCAATCCGGTGGTTCTTTTGATATCGACTACGTTGTGACGGGACCGGGCAACAAGGTCATTCTCGATGGATCCAAGGAGCGTCAGGGCGACTTTGTCTTCACTGCCCAGCAGATCGGCGACTATGAGTTCTGCTTCAACAACGAGATGAGTACATTTGCCGAGAAGTTTGTCGACTTCGAGATCGCCGTACGTTGCGTGCTCAACCCAGCAATGATACCTCAGCATGCTTACCATCCATTTTGATGCAGGTCGAGAACGAGGTTCGCGCTCAGCTCCCCTCCAAGCAGGGTGCCTCTCAGGAACAGCACACTACTCTCGAGGAGACCATCTTCAAGCTTTCTGGCCAACTTTCGACCATTTCCAGGGGCCAAAAGTACTTCCGCACCAGAGAGAACCGAAACTTCAGCACCGTCCGCAGCACCGAGTCGCGCATCATCAACTTCAGCATGATCCAGTGCGCATTGATTGTGTTGATGGGAGCTCTGCAGGTCTTCATTGTGCGCTTCTTCTTCCAGGGCGCTCGTAAGGGATACGTATGAAGGGTGATGACAAAAGTTGGGTCTGGATTTCGCTGGGCGCAGGCTAAAAGGAGTCTTCAGGGACTCATGTACATCAAAAGCAAAAGAGGCATGATGTGGTTTATGGTATAAGAGATATCGACGACGATCCGACTCAGCGCTGTGCTGATGAAGCCTGGGGCTAACCCGGGACCCGGCCTTTATGGCTGGGAACCACTCCACATGGAGTAAATAGCACTGGGTCACCAGTGAACATATTGAATGGTTTAATGAGCCCTGTTCTTGCGTAGATCAATGTGTTTAAAAAAGGCATTGCATGCCTCGTGATGCGTGGAAAGAGCCTTGAAGCATTCTTGAGTTCATTTGAAGAGCGAATATCCAAGACGACGAAGTATCTCGCCAACTATTGTGCAGCGCGATTCGGTTGGCTTGACGGCATCCAGGTCTAAGTGAAGCTTCCCACCTGTCTAGACGACGCTTGCTTGGCTCGTGCGCGTCTGCTGAGCGAGGCTGCAGGTGAAGCGTGTTCCTGGAGTGGAGCCAGAGCGAGAGGCGTCGTTTGATTGGACCAGAATGGGGCTGGTGTCACTAGCCACGGCAGGCTGACCGTGGAACCACTGTCATCCTGTTGCCCGAGCGGCGCGAGCTTGGAGAGCTTAGAGTATCGGTTATCAGCCTCGTCTGCGACCCGGCTAGGTCCTCAAAGCGACCGATCGCCTTCCTCACCACCTGCGACACACTTTGCGACTACGCGCGACATACATGGACACCTCCACGCCAAAGCCGACGCGCAAACAGAACCCCTAGCAACACAAACACCACCTTCTCGGAGGTGGTCCGCGATCTGTCAATGCCGAGTGGTGCCCGCCGAAGTTCGAAACAACAACGCAAGAAACCCCGAGAGCCTAGCGAGCCAAAGTGGTACACGATCAAGAATATTCTTGATCAGAGACAGTACGGGGGAACCATCGAGTACCTGATCGACTGGGACGACGATAAGAAAACGGGCGAACGCTTCTCTCCATCTTGGGCAAGTACAGTCGCGCCATTGTGTTTCGGTCCGTTCTAACAACCAAACAGGCTCCAAGCAAGGACGTGACGTCCAAGGCGATCTTTGATTGGAAGAAGAAGCAGGAAGAGGCGTACACTCAATACGCGACGGGCTCTGAAGAGCCAGAATCACAACGCGAACGGGAGGAGGGAGCAGAGGACCAAGGCGCATCATCGCATTCTCCAACTGTCAGTACCCCTAACGGTAGCCAACCTATTCGGCCGCCTCATCGGCGCAAGCGACTTCATAGTGAGCGCTTTGCAGAGGAATCCGAAAACTCTCAAATTGAAGACTCAGAGGAGGACGAACACGATCTCTCTAAGCGACATTGCAGTGAGCCGCCGTCGCTGCTTTCATTCGGCTCCGAGTTCGACACGGATGCTGCCTCGGACATTCTTCTCGAAGCACCGAGTAACATCTTTGTCGCAATTCCCTCCAAAGTAGAATTTGACCCTACCGAATACCTCAGTGTCTCAGGTTCTCAAGGTTCAACTTCGCATGGGTCACAGCCCATCTCTACACAAGAAGACGAGGATAATCAGGTGCTGCTCACAGAGAATCTCAGCCAAAGGACCATTCCCGACTCACAGGACTACTCAGGGCCTGACAGCCAAGAATCTCAATTTGCTGCCTCAGCAATCGCGCCGATCACTAACCGGGGTGAGATTATTTCAAACCGTGAGATTGCAGATTCACAAAGGCAGTCCAGCGTCGGGACTTCTCTCAGTAAGACTAGCGAATCTCAGACGCGCCTCTCGTGTGCACCCTCTGGTCGTCTTTCTCAAGACGTTCTTAAACAAAGCTCTTTGCAAGATAGTCATTCGGAAGTCTCCCAGCACCGCCAGGAGGATCCAGTCTTTTCAGACCCTATCTTCTTCACGCAGTACTTTCCAAGCCAAAGCCAGCACCTGGTGATACCAAACACCCTTCCATCCATTCCGGAGAGCCAACTGCCGGATTCAGAATCTGCTGCTCCTCGAAGATCGCGTTCTGCATCTCAAGACTCGGCATTGTTGGCAGCCCAAGCTGCCGCTCAACTTGTTCAGGAGCAGGAATCAGTACCGGCATCTTTTTCCGACGCGTCTATACCGTCACATCAAGTTGACAGCCTTTCTGGACACAACGACGCGGATCAATCATCGAGGTCATCCGGAGCGAGACACCAGGAATCCCAATCATCCGGAGCCCCCGTCTTTCTGACCCAGCCAGCTTTTGACTTTGACTCACCGTCGTCTTCTGAATCTTCTTCATCACAAGAGAATAGAACTACAGGTACCAGTGGTGGCTCAGGCCAGCGGATTTCGCAAACAGCCAACCAAGTTGATCCGGCGCAAATTACTGTATCTGATTCTCAGGGCGACAGTATTAACACGCAGCACGCTCAACGGGTCGTGCCTTTGCCTCAAATCTCAGCAAGCCAAATTGGATCGGTTAGCAGTCTGACCGAGGAAGAGTTCATTCCTGATACGGTTCGCCGCAAGCCACAGCAACGACGTCTCTGCATCGATAGCTCATTGTCGGCTTCGGACGCATTATCGCACAGAAGCGTGTCAACAACGCCTTCCGGTCGTCTGCTCGCAAATCTACGGCATAACCGACGCCGCCAGTCGCTGGAAGAAAGTTTCCGCACCTGCGTTGAAAGGAGATCTCTTCCTCCGTCCAACAGCGACTCAGCACCAGCACGGGTCGTGGGATCTAACCGACAATCCAGTCTTCCCGCAGCCATGGCGTCCACGGGTGAGCCGATGTCGGCCATTGAGGAGTTGCTGAAGATGCAAGAGGCGGCCATGAGCGGTGACTTGGGCGATGACTCTGGGGAGCATTTAGGACAGCTTGATGGGAACGGTAGCGTGGCGACGGGACCAACGGACACACATGATTTCTCGATGGCCATGGAAAATCCGTCTCTTCAGATCAACTCTCAGCCCCCTATTTCCACAGATTGGCACATGGGAGGAGCTGCCACATCTTCATCAGAATTGCCGGTTCTGACCAGCGCACCCGTTCAGCCCGCCATCCAAGCGCCAGCTAGCGAGCATCCGCCGACGGCTAACCCGGGGGACATCTTCTCTGGCAATCTTATGGCCGCTGAGACCGCACAGCAACTACCCATGACGATCTCTCCGTCAGACATTAGTCGCTCGATCGAGCCGGATGATCCTCTAACCTCACTGCATCAGCTAGATGATGCGCCGTTGAGCATTCTACCTGCAGAGGACACGGCCACGGCGAAGAGCACAGCATCATCCCCTGATGTCGAACAGTATCGATCTGGGCCCCCAACGTCGATGGACCAAAGCGAATACCTTGTTACCGTCTCCTTCCCAGCGAACATCCGCCCTCTCTACCTGAGCACAATCACCGTCTACAAGAACGAGATCGAGCAGTTCAACAGACTCTGTCGATCTGGCGAGGCTTTGCCGGATGAGACGCTGGTGAGCGCCATTGGAAGGCTTCTAGACCAGCTGCGTGATATCTGCGACCTCCCTGCGCCTCTCGACAGTGGCACCATTGACGCGCTAGCAGCGGAAGATCTCAAGAAGCACGCCATGGGGACCAATAGCAAGTACTTCTTCGTCGGACGGTTCCTGGAGAGGCTCCAGACAAGCCACAAGAAGGTGCTCATTGTTGTGCGCGACATTACCATCATGGGTTACCTTGAGGCCATCATTGGTACCAGCGATATTGCGTACTCTTTGAAGGGCTTGCACGAGCTTGAAAGCGACGACGAACATTCTCTGAACGTCGTGCTTATGCACACAGAACAGACTCTCGTGGATGATTTGAGCGACTTTGACGTCGTCATTGGTTTCGACGGCGGCATCATGAGGACTGATGTACTGAGCCGCTGGGCCCAAATGAACGGCAGGAAACCTATGCTGATTAGGCTGATGACTACATACTCAGTCGAGCATCTCGAACCGATGTTGGGGGACGACATGAGCGAACTAGATCGCACGAATGCTCTGCTCATTGCCATGTTCCAGTCCCGGGGTCTCATTAGTAATGATGAACTGGGAGAGATGATTGATGGACTCACGGCTCATTTCGCTAACCAAGTTATTGATCCGGAGCCCAACTTTGGCTGGGAGCCCGAGCCCGTCCCGACTGCAGTTCTCGATCTTTACTCCGACAGCCAACACCAAAGCCAGATGCCCCCAACGGCTGAGGAGCTGACAAGTCGGAAGCGGAAAGCGGTAGGACGCCCTTTACTCAGAGATTATCAGCCACTGATGTGTATTCCAGGATGATGGGCCCCAAGAGGTCACAAAGCGCCTGCGCGTGAGCCCTTCCCCAGGTCGAGATGGCGGTAGCATCGACGACGCGGTCCGCGGCCACCTGAACCCCAACCCAACCCACGTACAGGTCCGCACGACGCAGGACCATCTCGACTCGTTGACCACAAAGGTATTGTATGATCATTCGGTCTCACAGTGCAAGGCGCTAACCATGATCCAGATCTCTGAGCTCGAGTACCAATTAGCAGAAAAGACGACTCTAGAGGCAAACTTGCGCAAGCATGTGAACAGCCTGTCAAAGAGGGTCAAGAGTCATGACAAGACCATTAATATTATTCAGGAGAAACACATGGCTGCGCTGAAAGAACGCAGCCAATTTGAGGCAGAGCGAGATGCGGCCAAGCAGACCGAGGAAAAGGCTCTCAAGAAGAGCCAAACCTGGCAGAACAAGGTACAAAAGCTCGAGGAAGAGCTCAAGAAGAAGTCTGCAACTCTCGACGAAGCGCTGGTCGACGCCGGCACAGTGGCCACGGAGGTGTTTAAGCAAAAGACGGACGAGCTCGAGAAATCCCTCGCAAAGATTGCCGATCTGGAAAAGAAGCTCGAGAGCCGCGACGGCGAGCTCAGCTACGCGCGAGACGCCTACCAGACGGCCAACCACGCTAACAGTGAGCTGTCCCGGGAGAACAAGGAGCTCAAGGAGCAGGTTGCCGAGTTCCACAAGCAGGCGGCCGGCAGCCTCGCGCAGATCCAGGATATCAACTCCAAGGAGCAGATCAAGGAGATGCAGCGGCAAATCGCCGAGACCCAGGCCATCAGTCGGGACCGCGAGAAGGAGCTCGCACGCGTGGAGAAGGAGCTCCGTACGCTCAAGAACGGCCGCAGGGAGACGCGCCAGCAGAGCGTTCCCCGAAGCCCGCGCCTCGGCATGATGAGCCCTAGGGCGCCGCGCACGGCTGGAGGTTCGGCTAGTAGGGGAACCTCGCCCGTTCCGTACGAGTCCTCGGGCACGGGGAGCACGCCCGTGCCGGGCATGCAGTTCCTGCCGTCGAACAATCACAGGTTCAACCACCTTAGAGAGTGAGATTGCTGTCTTAGGGTGGCGAGATGAGAAAGCATGCCAGCACGTTGTGAGATTGTGAGTATTGATTTGTTTAGAAGGAAGGAGAACAGACGAGGGGCCCGCGAGATGGCCTTTGCAAGCATGATACCCTTCAATGAGGGACGGGTTATTGTATTTTTTACGAGTTGAACTTAGGTTCTGATGAGCTAGAGGTTTTTTTTCCCTGGTAGAAAGAGAAAGAAAGGGCTCTTTGCGATGTCTGTGTTTGCTGGATGTTGTCTCACAAGGTGATATCGATGACGCCTGATGGCATGATTACCACGCGTGACATCGTTCGTGGGGCCAAGTTGAAGTGTATCGGAAACTTGCCCCTTTCCGAAGCATTGAACTTCGCGGGGGAAGTGTAGATTGCTTCTGCGGCCTGCCCACATTTTTGCCCAGCACGCGAGGGGGAACTGCGTTCTGATGGTCCCGAGAGGTCGGTCGGAGCATACCACCACCCCAGGTTTTTTTACCCCACAGATTCGGCTGCATGCGGTCGGCCGGCGCAGAGACGAGATCTAGTCTTGTGAAACAAATGAGATGTGTATTGGTTTGTATATCTGTGAGAGGAGGCTTTTGGTGAGATGGTACATGAGACTTGATTCAAAATCACACTACCAGGATCAGAACTCCCCCATCTATCACTTTCACACACACACACACACACATAGAGCGGCACGCACACACGCAAACACACATATAAAAAAGCAAGCTTCTCTCTCTTAAGCAGTTTGCCCTTTCTCACGCTTCCCCTGCACCACGGCAGCAGCTCCTTTCCCCCGACGTAGAATATACAAGTTAAAGCCTTGGCCAATCCGCAACCCCAAGGACTTCTGGTTCGTTGTGTTCGACTGTTTGCCCGGTTTGGTATCGAATCTCACACGTCACCTGTTCTCGCGAGAGGAACGGTCATGTGTTGTGCGGGATGAGAAGATTTAGTTCTTCTCCTCGGGGTAGATGTCCTCCTTCAGAGTGACGCCGAGCTCTTCCCTCAGGGGCTTGAGCTCCTCGAGGTACTGCTCGTACTGGCCCTTGTTCTCGACCTTGGCCTTGATGCCTGCGGGTAGAAAGTAGAAAAGGTTAGCGATTTCCGATTTCCGATTCGACATGATTCGCGCCGTGCATTGATCGTGTTTCAATTGCTTGCAGAGCCTTTTTGGGGGGCGTGCGGAAGTGCGATGCGGGAAAATCGAATCTGATAAGCGCGGGACAATCACGTACCCTCAAAGATGCGGACGGCGGTAGCAAAGTCGTTGACGCGGCGGGCAGCCTTCAGGGCGGCGGTGACGACGGCGGGGGAGGGGACCAAGTCGTAGGCGAAGGCGTTGTTGAGGTTGCGCTGTGGTTGTGCGGTGCAAGAGTCAGCCTCGTGTGTTCCTCCCGTCAGACCACTTTGGGGCCCGAAACTAGGTTCAGATCCCGAGGAATTTCGATGCAGCCGGGGGAGCGGGTAAGCATGCTAACCTGAAGCTCGAAAACGTCCTGAACGCCATCGAATTCCTTCTCGAATCTGGGGTTAAAAGTCAGCGACGTCGTTCGGGAAGCGAATTGAGGGGTATAGAGGCCTCAATGGCTGGGTTGGGCGGCGGTCGTGGTGGTGGTGGTGGGTTCCGTTGGTGGCATGTCGTGGTCGATTCCGGGTATCCCTATCGTCCCCGGCTCACTGCCGCCTTTCCCAACGGCACGCCCGAACAGAAGGTCCCAACCCGCCACATCCCACCACGCTAAAGCCTGACGTCGAGGAAATGGCTCACCTCGCGCTGAACTCCTCAAAGGTCTCCTCCTCGTGGGCGCTGGAGCGCATGCGGGTACTGGTGCTGAAGTTGTTGGCGGCCGGGACGCCAGCGACGATGGTGGGCAGGAGGACGGCGGAGCGGGCCATCAGAGGCTGGGTCGAGCGGACGGGGTTCGCACGGAAGAAGGTGGTCGAGCCGCGAGCGGCGACGCGGATGAGGGAAGAGGTCGACATCTTTCGGGTCGGTTTTGTGTGTGTGCAGAGGGGAGAGAGAGAAGGCGACCGGAGGACGGAGGGACGTCGGAGGTTGCGGCGGGCTGTGTGACGTGGAGGTGGTGAGTGGTTGCTATTTTTTTATTTTTTTTCGCTCGCGAAAGCTATGGGCGTTTCGTCGGGATTAGAGTCGGGTGATGGTGAGTGTTTGACGGCACGAAAAAGGATTGGATTCTGCGAGATTTTGATTGGATGACTAAGCGGTAGCTTGCTGCTGTGAGGTCGGAGCTGAGCTCCAGGCCGTGCGAATTGGGATTATCTTGGTGGTGATGCAGCAAGCTGCAGCTGTAAAGACACAGTTGATGCGCCTTTTCACACGGAGTGTCCATTATCAGGCCACTGTGGACGATTCATCCCCAAATGTGGTAATGGTCATACTCATCATGCTGCAGCTCACTGGTCCCCAGGCAGCGAACCCTTGAGATCTAACACATCTTCAGTGGCTGTGACAGCCCATTGGGAAGCACCACGGGGAAGGAACAGGCGATCAGGTAAGCAGGCTGGCAAGGCAGGGCAACAGAGCCGATGCCCCGAACTCCAGACTCGAATCGAGGCCCCTCCAATAGCACCTGGACACCCTGTCCGGAGTTCAAGGCGATTCAAGGTTCCGTCGCACCGTCCCATCCTGCCTGCCACGCCCGCAGCCACGGCGCGGCACTCACGCACACCATCGCAGCCGCACACGCGGGATGCGCAAGGCTGACAGCTTGACGGCCGGACGGGCTCTAAATCTAATAAGGGGGGATGGGAGCACTGGGCGATGACGGGATTTGGGGTAGCGTGTTAGGAGGGGTGGGCAGGCAGGAGCGAGGGAGGGATGACACGGAGCCGGACCGGACTCAAGATGCCGGAGATTGGGGACTGTGACGGCATCGCCCTCAGAAGTCGGATGAGTGATCGATCATTTGATGGTTGCTAGTTGCTTGCTTCTGATTTGGGTCCGGGCCAATTGGCCGAGGTACAATTTTGAGTGTTTTTCCTGGGCGACCCTTTTCTATCGAGCCCATCGTCGAATCCTGAGCTAGAACGTCGTGACCGTCGCCGGGCCTTCTTCTTTTGCGATTGGCAACGTAGCCTAAACTCCCGAGATTGCAAGCCGCATCACGAGCGTCGATGTACCGGGTACTTCGCGGGCCAGACGGTTGTTTTGGGGCTAGGTCGAGTTGGCAGTGTGGATTTGGAGATTTTGGGGCCCGACGGGAAAGCTGCGATGCGGCCTATGCCGGGCCCCTGTCCAGCGCAAAACCGCAGAAGAACCAAAGTGTAGGTGAGACCCAAAACGCCAATTCCATTGGCAGCCAGCTAGAGGTCACCTCGTCGCAACGGTGCTGCGTCATTTGGCAGGCAATGCCACCGTAGAGAAAAGCAGGTACAGCCTCTCTACCTTGGGTTCCGGGGCTTCCATTAATCAATCCATCCACCCGGAGCTTCCAGGCCTTCCATTCAGTCTTCTATCCGTAGACCTGGGCACTAAGCATTGTCTATCATCTTCTGTTACCTACCAAGGTACTGTAACTGGGCACTTCCTGTTGGCTCCTAAAGCTGACGGGAGTCAACACTGCAGGCATTGAACCCAGCACGGAGACGGCACGAACACCACACCAGTCACGTGGAGCTGGTTGTTGTTCGTGCTGTGCCTGGGAACCATAAAAGCTGAACAGGCCCCCCAAATGAGCATAGGCCCAGGCACAAGAGCCCATTGGCTGGGCTAAGGCCGGGCAGCGAATCACATGCTGCACGATCAAATGAAGGCCGCGAAAAGAGCAACGCGACAAGTACAGGGTACCTGGTCCTTCGTGATAGGAATTTTCCCCTTTTGACATGGAATCTCAACAACTTTTCGCATTTGCTGCTGTCCAGTGTCTGGCAGACTCCCAGACCAGACGGCACGGCTCACTGACACCGACGGATCCTGACTGACTGACCGTCTGCCCGCCCAGTGCCCACCTCAGACTCCTCAGTGCCTTGCTCCTAGGTTTGCCTCTGCCTCTGCCACTGCCAATTAATGCAAGTGCTGCCGCCGCCGGTCTCCCCGTCTGGCCCTTCCTTTTCCTCATAAAACCAAACTTCCTCCCGTGCTCCCCGAGTCCGTGGCGTTTCCTACCTTCCTGTCCCCCGTCCCCCGTTCTGACTTCTGTCCACCTCCTTCCCTCAAAGTCAACAACTTCACCGGGAGTCCCGTGGTGGGTAGAGAGAAGACGAGAGAGCGTGTCGCCATTGTTCTTTTGAACCCTTCACTTTTTGCTGCCATTGTCTCCAGTCACTCCTTACTGGCTCCCGTCACCTTTGCTGGTTAGGTTGCCGATCACCTTCTCTGCTAGTGCTACCGCGCCTTGCATCTGCAGTCTTGCGTCGCGTGCATTGCTGAACACTCAGAAAAGCCAACCACTACCACCGCCCTCACCTCCCCCAAGCCTCAAGAGATCCGCGTCTTCCGCGTCGAGTCCACAGGGCAACCCGCATCGAGACCCACGGCGTAACCGAATTTGTTGCCGCAGCTACTCTCCCCCGAAAGGAGATCTTTGCGCGCCATCCTCCCTCGATCTCAATCCTCCTCAACCTCTTTCGAGCTCCAACCCAACTACAGCATCAGTCAAGATGGCCACCCAAGCCCCCTCTTCGTTCTACGAGCAGCTGCCTCTGCCTACCCTCGACCGCCCTTTCGGCATCGAATTATGGCCTCTCCTCGATAAGGTCTGGACTCCCATCGTCGGCTACCCCGTCAGCGAGTTCAGATTCGTCTCCGGCGTCACTCCCATGTCCACCATCAAGGAGGCTGGCATCTTCGTTGTGATCTACTATGCCATCATCTTCGGCGGCCGCGACTGGATGCGCAACCGCGAGCCTTACAAGCTCAAGACGCTCTTCCTCATCCACAACTTCTTCCTCACCTTCATCAGCGCCGCTCTGTTGGCCCTCTACATCGAGCAGCTCCTGCCCACCGTCGTGCGCAAGGGCATTTTCCACTCCATCTGCCACGCCGACGGCGGTTGGACCCAGCCCCTGGTCGTTCTCTACTACGTGAGTCTATCCGCCATCAATTCGAGTTCTGAAGGTTTCAACTGCTAACTTTTTTTCCTCCTTCAGATGACCTACCTGACCAAGTACATGGAGCTCCTGGACACCGTGTTCCTGTTCCTCAAGAAGAAGCCCCTGAGTACGCGCACGACCAAGATCCCAACTTTGTGAAACCTTCCGCTAATCCAATATGCAGCATTCCTCCACTGCTACCACCACGGCGCGACCGCTCTCCTCTGCTATACTCAGCTGATTGGCTCGACCGCTGTCTCATGGGTTCCCATCACCCTGAACCTCGGCGTCCACGTTGTCATGTACTGGTACTACTTCCAGAGCGCTCGTGGCGTCCGCATCTGGTGGAAGGAGTGGGTCACTCGTTTCCAGATCATCCAGTTCATCATCGATCTCGGTAAGTCTTGCGGTGCTTCTAGAACCCGGCGAGAAATTGCAGTCGGACTGACTTGTGACAGGCTTCGTCTACTTCGCCTCCTACACCTACTTCACCTCGACCTACTGGCCCTGGATGCCTAACGCTGGCGAGTGCGCAGGTGAGGAGTTTGCCGCCTTCGCTGGTATTGGTATCCTCAGCTCTTACCTCGTCCTCTTCATCTCCTTCTACCTCGCGACCTACAAGAAGGGCGGCAAGTCGCAGACTCGCAAGTCCCTCAGGCGTATGAGCCAGGCTCCTCTCCCTGACCCTCACAACGTTGCCCAGGCCGTTGCCGGCCACTCCAACGGCAGCGCTAAGGCTTCCGGAGCCAAGGCCAACGGCTCTACTCCCCGATCCCGAAAGGCTTAAACGCCTGACATTAAGATGTGTCATCCACACGGTGGAATGTATATATGCGGAAACGACAGGGCCTTTGGTGCTGTCTGCGCCAAGATCTGCGCCGCTTACAACGTTTGGATGTGAAGATGAAATCATTCTTGGCTTGGGCCCGCTAGCTCATGCGCGCGACACGAACGACCATCTGAGAGCATCGGCTGTTTTTAGCAACTATGAATTACTGCATCGTCTTCGCTGCGACTGGCGAGAGACGCTTTTGAAACGAAAAAAGTTGAGCCCAGCTGCTGATGAGCAGCGAGAGGCTCGGCAGTTGGGACGTGTATGACGACGGAACCTTGGGAGGCTGAAACGACGTTTGTATGTCTGCGTGCCTTTGGCGAACTAGGGGTTGGCTGGCTTTGGTCGGTTGGGCATCATTGCAAAGAGGGACGAAAACGACTCCTACGAGTGGGCGGTAAAGGGCCCCGCTGCCACTCGGAAAGGAAACAGACTTTAGAACTTTTGTAATTTTCCTTGTGTTTCTTGTGTCATAGATGGAGTTGCCGTCGCCCCTGTTTGAAGGGCTGACGACGCTTACTGATACTAATACTCTTTTAACCTATGAAATGCAAACGATGGCCCCGATTTTGTTTTACTTTCCGAGGTGAAGTTGTCCGGTGTCTGTCGATGTTCTCAAGTCTTGACGAGCGTCTTGGACCTTTTGAGCCCAGCCACATCCAATTTGTGGAGGTTCACGCCACATTGAAACGTTCTGTTTATACTTTGATACATGCCTACTAAGCATTGTGATGCTGTCTTATGTGATAACCAGCAAAGCTTCCATCCAGGTTCGCAATGACGATGAAAGTCTTGCGGAGCAATTGTGCGTCGGCTCACGTGTGGAGGGATTGGGGCTGTCCCTTGAACGTCTCATGTTCTGTCGTTGAAAATGCATATCGGTTTGTCTGGTGGCTTGAGGCTTAGTACGCCACAAAACCACGAGAAAGTTGGTGCTGCTGCGATGATGTTTGCCATTACGAGCTTGGTATGAGAGTTTAGGCCAGTAAGTTCGAGGTCAGGCTTCGATATTTCATGCCTCTTTGCCGCATGGCTGCTATCCACGCGGCATAGGTCGTTAGGGTGAGGGACTTGACTTGGATCTGTCAGAGAACACCGATATAACAACAGGCCGTGGATAACAACCCTAGCGGCTACTATGCGCCACATGCCGATTGAGGCTTTGCATTACCGGCTGATATATGAAGCCACTGAACTGCTTATACTTTCCTCCCTCTAAACCATCAATTTCTTTTGCGGTTAGCTTCTGGAAGAAGGCCATGATACCCTAAGTCAGCATTCTTCGTCTCTTCCCAGTTGTAGCCCTGTTCGCCTCTTTGCTGGTATCTGTCGTCTCTACTATTTTCCGCCCTGTTATTCACAGACTGTATTTTCAGTCTATTTTATGCGGCAACGTGGTCTGATCATTATGCTAATCAGGGGCGAATCTCGAATGTGATCGCACATTTTGGAAGCGTTAACAGACCATTCATCTTTAATCTCCTTGAAGGCCTCAAGGAGTCAGTCACCTTCATGAATAGCCACGCTGGAAACATGGAGGACGTAGATGAGATTGATGATATTGTTCACTGCTGTGACCTGGAGCAAGCCGCGTATAAAAGGTTCAACATTCTTTATGACTGACCATGCACAAGACAGTGCAACTAGTCCCGCAGTGTATCTCATCCCACCGCTATCTTCTAATCTGGAATCTATGTGGCCGGATAGTCACAACTTGGACAAGTCAACACCCAGCAACAGTCTCTTCATTCAGTGTACACTAAGCCCCAGCTTCCGTTATTGATGTTGTCGTCTTATACATATGTATCAAGGCAGCAATGTAATCTCCGCTATTGGCTCATGTCAGTTCCCAAGACGTTCAAGGGTCATTGTGACTATGTATGTACCTTACCCAAGGCCCTAAGATTCATGGTTCATCGCAGTTGAGTCTGTGCTTCCTGAACACGCAGAGGACTCAGTACTTTTGATACATTTCCAACGGCTCGGGGCAGGCCTACTTCAACTTCCATTTGCAGGGCTACAAAAGAGGCGCGAATGTCTCACAGACAATCTACAGGCGCAGCAAACGCGATCAGAATCTTCGCAGTCGCTTTCGTAAAAGCTTCGAGAGTCTCATGGACAACCTCGATTGCCGCGCCATCTTCGCGTCCATAAATCACTCTCGAAGAGCTACACGGGTAAGTCTTGTTGACTGGATTTGTCGTCGAATTTCAGTAGTTGTCACTGTCACCCGTCTATTCTACCGCATCAGACAAGTCTCTCGCCTAGTTTGGTCATCAAACCTGGCCTCTGCTTCGATATGCGTTTCCCTGATGGAGCATTGGATGAATAGTCCTCAGCAGGAAACATCGACTTTGAATTCCACAGGCCGCCAATTTCAGGCTATCTCCCGTCTTTCCGTACTCGTTTTCAACCAAGACGCACTTGCTCCCCTGAACTGCTCTTGTTACCGAGGTTCGGGGACGAGACCACTTGTTGAATTATTTGTTTACGGTCAACATGAACACTTCAGAAAACAACGGCCGCATATGAATTCATAAGATATGGCATTCATCAAAAGAACTAGAAAGAAAATCGAATGTCCTATTCAAAGTTGCAGCCGGGTCTCATTTATTGCGCACATGTCTGTACCGCAATCAGTTGTGACCGGATGCCGTGTGACCAACCAGAGCGGCTGCTTTTCGCTGTCGTCTGTCTCTCTGACCTCTGGCTAAGTATTCAAAATAACTCACGGACGGACGTAACCCTTCGACGGAAATGGGTGAACGTCTTCTTTTCTTCTGCTCAGGGAAAGTCCCGGTAGTCCACGCGGTCATCGGACTTTGAGCTTGTGAGCAACAGCGCGCATCCGATGCGTCGATTGCGTGCTGCTGCTCAGACGTGATACGACGAACTTACATATAACTTCTAAAACAACATCGAGATCCATACGCCTGTCTTTAAAGTCAAGCAACCATTCTGCACGAAGTACCATAGCAGCAATGACCACAGCAGTAATGGCGCGAGTCGGCTTCTTCTTCCTTCAGAAAAGAAGAAAGAGGAACGACATTAATGATAGACATAGCGTTTAAGTTTTGGAGGTACTAGATAAGTTGCTGCTCATCTTTGTCCTTCATCCTGCTTGGCTCTCTTATTCGCATGTTCAAGCGGGCTATGTTCTTATCCCAAGTTTACCTTTGGTCATGATGGCTCCAATGATTTGGGAAGGTATCGATGCAATTATCTATGTCGCCCCCCTCACGAAATCGCAGCGGTACTCGCATTTGACGAGAAAGAAATCTCGAAACGGCTTGAGACCCTCTGCTCTTGAGTAGGATAGAGGCTTGACGGTATTGTCTGCGGGATGCAACCTTCACGCAAGAAATTGATCCCAGACTTCTGGATCCTTCAGGTTCGAAACCATAAGCCGAGCTTTCATACGATGTGCATATCCAAACGTTTTTGTGATGGCCTCAAGTTCTTCCTGCCAAATCGTCGACTCCCCTTGCGTTGCGATCAAATCGTCGAACCGTACATCAAACCATGGTATCAAAGTTTCCGCATTCCTGGACTTCCACAATGATCCGTAAGCAGTCCTGATTTCTTGCCCCGGTTGGTCATTCTTCTTTGCTTATTCCAGCACGTCGAGGTACCCTCCTGATCTACTATTTGATTGCCCGATCCGCCTCTCAGGTGACAGATTGTGTCTCTGGCCCACATGCTTTCACACTGCGAAAGCCAGACATCCAGTAGAAGTGCTGTTTATATTGCTGTCTTACCCCTTGAGTTACGTTAGCTTATTTATGTTCAGAGTGTAATCCGCGCAGAAGCTCCTGTCTCTAGAGGCTGAAAGAAGCTCCCAACAGCGGGTATACTAAAACAGCCTTGCCGTGGAGAGGAACGGACGCCGCAGCAACTAATCCGTTCAGCAATCCTAGCTCACTGAGTGATTTGAGAGCTCGCATTGATAAGTAGACGGCTGAGTCGGGAGCTGCCCTGTACCATCGACACCGTCGGAAGTCCAGCACGAAACTTGTCTCGGTGGCCAACACTTCCGCCGTCTTGTGAGGATGTATAGCGATTACCACATAGAGGTCGGTCAAGACTTTCAACATATATATCTACCTGCAGCACTGCTTCTCTCGCACTACAATGATGTCTCTGGCCACGACAGTGGAATGGTGTACTGAGTGATACATTGGTGTATGTATTGGTGTAGACTTTCACAACCAAAGAGGTTCATCCTCTCTTAAAAGAGAGCGCTGTCGACGTTCATCGAGATCTCTCAAATCCACCTAGACCATAGATCTGAGCCAAGTCTGTCCTCAGGCGAAGAAAGTCTGGCTCCTGCTTAGACAACGGCTCGTTTCTAACTAGTAGCCTCTTACGTCGTCCTCTTGCCTTTCAATACCGCATGGAGATGCATGGTCTGAAATAGCAACAGATATCGCTGCTTCATGCTCATTTACTCCGTGACCTCTTGACTATTCGGACGAGTCATCATCATGATATTCAACACAGTCCACAGGGCCAGAACTTCCTGACGAAGTCGACCTGTGGCCGCTTCCACCGTCTTCGATTGCGTATTGCCAACCTTTCTCAAAAGTTGCATGTCAAGTCATGCCCTGCTTATGCCTGATCTCAACACGCGATGAGTAGCAGTCAAGAATTCAGTGCCTGACGATTCTGTATCTATGACCATAAGAAACGTTGGTGATCATGTTTGATTTGATTCGTCCATCAACTGTTCAGAGCATCAGGAGGTTGGTCTTATAATCTGAATAACGAGCTGCATGGGATGCAACATGTACCTTGAATGTGCAGGGCACATAGCTCGAGGTCTCACCGGCTGGAAACTGATCTGATCGCCACCAATCGTGTCTGGCATCATAGACCTCGGCCCTATAAAAAGCTTCTCGGATCTAAGTTTAATGAGAACTTCCCTGACAAGCCACCCAGATCGAAAAGCATGTATGGCTTAGCTGATCATATGAATGCGACTTGTACGATATATGCCACGATGTCCTCTTGGTCCTGCGTCCTGAGATTCGACGAAGATGTCACTTACGATGCCGTTGGCATTCGTCTCTGCTTCGCGAGTATGCATCGCAATAACCAAATGTCAATGATAGATCACTACTTACATGAATACAGGCCAGGCGTAGAGTCTTGAGAATTGATTTCTAGTGGAATGTACTTGGGGTAAGGTGCAATGTTGATAACCAGTGGTAGTGTCATGGATCATTCGTGGTCTTGAATATGGGAGATGGAATGGGTGTTGATATTTTATACAAAACAAGAACAGTGGTGGTTTGCCCCTTTGATGCCTTGATAGTTACCGAGAGACCATAGGAAGACTAAGTGAAGGCATACCCATCGGAAACGTCAAGACAATAACAATGAGATGTGACTCAGACAGCTTGCTTAGCTAGCGGTCCCTCAAAACGCTGCTTGGCAGGTGCATTCCTCAACCTCCAAGAGTTGATGTCTTCGCTTCCACGATCATCCATCTACCCCTTACTGACACCCGACATTCTCGTTTCTTGAGTTTACGGGCACCGAGAACGAGAATACTCGCGCAAGACACACTTCGCCATCTTCTGTCACAAGTCTTCATCTTGTCTGGCCGAATCTCCAATACGGGGAAATGGGGGTCAGAATGTCAATGAGCAACGCAGAAATTGAACATTGAATGCGAATGCGACATTGTCTTCGGAATCATAACTTCCTGACGTCAGGGCCGCTTTATACGCCTCGCTGACAGGGTGAGATTTCATCATCTTAGATGCTGTGGAATCATCGACTCTATCAGCAACGGCCCCTTGAACGTCGAGTGGAAGATTCTGACAAGCCTTTCGCCACTGTCACGGTTGAGCGTTGCGGTACTCTCGATGGGCCGTATACCTTCAAATCATTGAACGTTGTTGTCGTCAGCGACTGCCGGATCTGGTCAAGTCCCCTCTACATCAATAACGTCAACTCAACGCTGATCAACCCAACGGTTCGCCGAACGCGGTGATTTCGCAGAAGGATTCGCCATAAGGTATCCATGAAACGGTTCCCTCCCGCGCTTGATGTCAGTCTCGCCGCCTTCACCCGCTCACACGCAACCCAAAGCGGCGACATCACGGTGACGATCAGGGTCCCCACTTGAGGCTCTAGTCTCGTCGTCGGGGACCTCAGGCTATGGATGAGGCTACCGGAACATTTGGTCCAGTAGGATCCACTCAACGTTTGACGAAACAACACCACTTGGTATCTCAGGGCATGAGCTTCTTAGAGCTAGGTATTCAGACAAGCTTTCCAGCCATCGGGGTCCAGCCTCGTGGGCCAGGTCCCCGAGATGGCTTCAAGTGATGTGCCGGGCGTGCAATTGGCATTCGACTTACTTGCTCTACTCACGCCCGTCTTCACAATAACCCAACACTGTCAAGAGGTCAGCAAACGACACCCAGGAGAACAGACATACTGCAACGACGACGTGGTCAAACCGTGATGGCTTGTCGCGCCAGCCAGACAAGCACGTCGCAGCTGTAGACATGTGTGCTAAGGCACGCCCTCAACCATGAGGTTGGGTATCCGTGCTTTGTGATGGCCTCATCCACCCGGCGGGTATAGCGAGTCGAGCGTCTTGCTCTCCAGGTGAACAGCACTGCACTGTACGGGGAGATAAAAAGTCAGTGCCCGCGGGCGCGTCCGAGTGCCCGCAGATGACAACGCAGAGTCGACAAGAGGTCAATGGTCCAGCCTAGGGACTCCCGCCCGCTGGCCTCCGTGACTCGGACGCGGAACACGGCCGTCAATCAACGCCAGCCTACCATGGTAGATTGACAGGTCAGTGCTGTAATAAGATGTTCACGACAAGGGCGCCCGTGTGTGTGATTGCGGGTTCGAAGCTCGCCGTCGTCGAGGGCCGTGATGGATTACAGTGTGGTGTTAGCTTCCCGTCCGGGAAGGAGCCTCTGAGTCTGGGAGCAGCTGCACGACGGCCGCTGCGATGTGATGCCCGGGTAGGTCCCCGGTGGACGAACACCAGCCTGAGGATGCAACTGTCAAGGCATGTTTGAGGTGGGCTAGACTCGAGGGTCTGAACGTTTTCTGAATACCATCGGAGCAGTGCCGATTCAGGGCGGGCAGCACATCGTGCTTTGTAAGGCAGGCCAGTCGTTGGAGTAAAGACGGGCGCCAGCGCTGACGGGATGTTTCAAACAGTCCCGTCATAATGGTAAACCTCTGGCTGGCGATGAGCGGCATCGGGGTTTTGAGACGCAGGTCCAAGTGACTGGGCTCGATCATAGCAGGCGGTAGCTTGCCTAGCAGCCGCGGCGTCGGGAAACGCCAAGCTTCAAGCTGTTGAACATCACATAATACCACAAGGCTGGCCCCATCGGGCCCGTCGATGAGGGTCATCATCCTGAAGAGGATGTTTCGAAATCATGGCCCAGGTAATTGGGGCTTGTTTGAGCCCTACCCCGTTGAGAAAAAAACGGTTTAATGTGTTGGTCAGAGGCTGACCCAATATCGTGTGCACGCCCCCTGGTTCCCGAACAGACGGTGTAGAGCCCCGGTTTTCGACGAGGTAAACGCCATGGAGGTTTTGAATCCGATCACGATTCCCAGGCATCCACGATCTGTCCCTTCCGGGGGTGTGTGGGCGCGGATGCGGGCGAGTGATGCCTCATTTCCACCGGGCGCCGCCCGCTTTTGCCTGTTCCCTCGAGGCCCGGATCCGACGTAGAATCCTTCCCGCTGGTCGACTTGTGGCTCGTCCAGGCCTCAGCCGAGTCCTTTTGAAGGGGCGCTCAGATCGTGAATGATGGGTCGTGATTTAAGATGGGATGGCCCCACGCCACGAGAGAGGCTCCGTGGCGCAAGTCTTTGCGCGAGCTAACCAAGACCCAGTCGGGATGCGGCGGGCTAAAATCTGGCAGCCTTGTCAGAGGTGCCATCCCAACTTTGATGAGTTGTGTATGCTCTGCCGCGCAGGGACGCACAGCTCGGACCGGGTGGCTGGTGACGACGGCTTCAAGTTTGGACCTCGATCGTCATCATGTCATTTCCACGATGCGGCCGGACAAGAGATGAGGGTAATGCCACGATGTGTTCATCTCCCGGATGTCTTGCTTGTCAACGCTTTGTCTGAGAGAGAGAAAACAGTCCCCGTTCCGAGGTAAGCGCTCTGCTCAGCTCCCGAAATCCGGTTACCTGGGAACCTTATGTCCCCTGATGCCTCAAAGGATCCTGCTGTTCCCAGCCATTTATTCACGCGAGTAATTGAAGTGATTCCCAGCCACAACGTGTGCACGGAAAAAGGCGGCTAATGCAGAGCCTGGCCCGACATTGAGGGCAACGCGTGGGAGGGGGCAGTGGCCAAGCTAGAAGCTGAGCCCGGGAGGCTGGCTGAGGCACCAGGACAGTTTTGTTCGTTGGCTGCGTTCCCGCAACCAGCGTTGAGCTTGTGCAAGTTGCCGGATAAGAAGAAGGGGGGAAGAAAACGGAGTAGTGGGCGGTAAGCTTAGCTACAGCTAACGACCTAGGGGCGTGGCGGTGGTTTGTAGCTCTGTATGCTTTCGTGCGGAAGGTTTTTAGGGCGGCTCTTTTGGCACAATTTCTCAACGCCCAAGTGACCGGCGTCACAGTTGGTGACGGGCGTGGAGCTAAAATTCTTAGCCTTGGTCCAAAAGGGGCGTGGGACGCACACAGTACACACAGTTGAAGGGGAGGCTTGGCTCATGTACCTTCCTAAAGGCTTCATGATGGCTTGCTGGCTGACGGTCGTAATGAGGCTAAGGGGGAGTAGCGCGATGCCGGTGGCCCGTTGGGAGTGACGATGTGCGCGGTGGTGTATGAGATGCAAAAAGGGGTAGCGGAAGGAGAGGTCAAGAGACCGGAGGCCGGGCTCCACTCCCGGTGTTCGGCGGATTGAAGGGGGCGAGTCCGGCGACGGAGGGGGGAGGCCGGTACGGGCGCTGATAGGTGCAACGCATGGGAGCCGGAGCAGTGGAGGGGAGGGTCGGATTGACCTATCCCGTCAGCGACATGCAGGCGTGGCCGGGGCTGATCTTAACGGCACGACATTAAGTCGGCAGGGAACAGGAGAAAAAAACGCGGGACGGGTGGGAAACGCGGCTGTTTGTTCGTTCGCTCGCTTGGTACCGAATGCAAACCCCTTTTTTTGCTTTTCATCGTTTCTTTTTCCTGCTTCTCCTCTTTCCCTTTTGAGTGGAGGCGTGGGATTTGGCCGTTTGCAGGGGAGAGGAGAGGCAAGTCCGGATGGGGACAGACTGGCCGACGCAATGGACGGGGGAACAGTCGGGGGCTTTGGAGGCTTCGGGGTCTTCCTTCCTCATCCTCGTCTTGGGCCTTGTCGTCGTCGCAGTCGCCGGTGGATGCATGCAAGGCTGACATGATAAGACGGGGACGGCAATGGGTTGAGAGCCCGCTTGTTAAGATGATTGGTGGTCCCTGTGTGGGCGACTTTATGTGAGGCAGGCATCGACATTGGCTGATAATGTTTCGACTCTTTCGAGTTTTCACAGCGCCCTGGCCAGTCTTCTCCATCTTCTTTGTGCATCTGTCAAGGCCCCCCAGCAGGAGGCAATTCGACTTCGGGACCTCGGCCGGGTGGTGAGTGTGGTGACGACTCGATGTGATGAGTGCCATCCGTACCGGATGAGATTGGAATTAGATGTGGCTTGCCGAACGGACTGTGCGGGTGCGGTGCGGTGCGGGCTCGCTCAACGCCAAGTGGGATGAGATGAGCATCGCACGTCGTGCCATTGCCCACGAAGCTGCTTCCCTGGCTGCAATGTCGTGCAGATGTGATGGAGCCGGCAACCCAGGGCCGATTACTCTTTTAAGCATCGTGACGGGCATGAAATAGATGAAGTCGTTCGACGAAAAGATGAAGATGAAACGGGCGGGGGATGAAATGAGCGGAGGGCGAGTGCAGCTGCACTGCATACCTCACACAGAATTCAGGTGCATATTGCCTAGGTAGTAGGTAGGTATGCAGTGGGTAGGTAGGTTGCACTAAGAACAGATGGTGGCTGCAGGTACAGAAAGAGCATGCAGCAGAGCAGGATCGGCAAAGTGCGATTGCAACGCTCTGGGGCAGCAGCAGCCACGCTCACTCGCTGGAGAGCCTGAGGTGATGCTTCCCTCTGCGAATCGCTCCAGGGCGGCTGACCTGAACCCCACATGCATCTTTCTGGGGGTCGTTGTCACAGGTAGAAGCACCACTAAAAAGCGAAATGAACAACGACAGGGAACGCTCGCCTCAACAAGCCACACGACAAGCACAACTTCATATCGACTGCTGGGCATCTCTGCCATCCCAACCCGAAATCGTAGATCTGCCTTCGCCCAAACCGACTGCACTGTACGGGTCCCGTACCTCGGTGGACTCTCTATCCACGTCTTGGCATGCTACCTGGACGGATGGCTCTTCACTGTGTGGCACCCTCGCTTTATTTTCCGTCAAGGGTCTACTTGTCGTGTACGCTGCGGGCATTTGCGGACCACCAGCAGGGATAAGGGGTATCTGCGGTAACGACGTTTTGACGGCTGACAGAAGAAGAAAAATGGCGAGAGAAACCGCCAACCCAACAGACAGACAGTCGACGCGTCGGTCAGAGTTGGGGGCCACACCGCACAGCAAACTACAGTCTCCGTCGGCCCGTTGGATCATGGAGAAGGTCATCTGCATCCATATCGATTGGTTGCTGCGGCTGGCCGTGAGATCGGTCCAAGCCAGCAGCCGCAGTGTGCCTATCCGCATCTGCCTCTCTTACGTTGGATGGCTGACAGCTGCAGGACAGGCAAAGGCTCACGGACAGTGGCCGCTGAAAGCACACAGGGCAAGGCTCGCCCGCGATGTCGTTGACGATCGACGCGGTTGCCTTGACTCAGGCAAATTTTTGATTGGGCTGGTACGGCTGCGCACGCGCAGCTACAGATCACCACAGGAATCCCCCACGATGCAGCACAGCAGATATAGCAGATATGGGGTCTCTCGCCGTCAAAGCGCACAGCAGACGAAGATCATGGCCCCGAACCATGATATGACATGACGGAACGCACACTCGTCAGCACATGGCGCACAGCAAATCGCAATTCCGCTCGTGCGGGGGGCAGACGACGGAGCACTGAGCAGCGGTGTAGCGGTGTGATGGTTGGTAGTGTGGCAACGGCCGTGATGGTAGCATTCTGGCATCTGCCACCCCTACACGACTCCCCCAAGGCGTGGCCCCGATGGCCCGATGGAACCTCAATCTTCGAGGGGCACCACGAACCCCGGCCGAGCCGCGGATCGGAATCTACCTCTCACCGCGCCAAGAACTCTGTTGCCTCTCCTAGGTCCTGACCGTCCCGATTCCTCCCACCGCGGCTGTACTTGTTTCCGCGAGCCTCAATTCCACTTGCTCGCGCTAAATCGCAATCGCAATATATGCTAGCACCAGATAATCCCACGATGAAATGAGCAGAGAGTCAGCGGATGTCTGAGCTAGAAAGAAGAACACGGACCGGTTCGCACAGGTCTTCTAGTCCTTCCCCATTGGGCATCGCGTCATCGCAAAATCCTCTCGCACACGGCAGCCACCCCCAGAGCAGGCTAAGGCTGAGAGGTGCGGCCAGAGATTCGTGATTCAAATTGATAGCGACAGATGGACCCCGACGCTAGGAATAGTCTGCAACGTAGTTTAAATTGCGGGAAAGCCGAGCGGAAATCACGAGAACCGGAACCACCAACCAAACCGCGTTGGCCGACAGACTTGCCATGGCTTCACAATCCGAGGTCTTGAAGCCTATCTTCAGATACGAACACCATACTTCGAACAATCTGCGGGGTTTTGATTATGATTGATAGATTATCGTTGTGCTAAAGAAAGATCGTCAGGTGTTTGGAGTAGAATGTCTTACTTGGCCACCTGCCACCTTACCCCAAAGCTTAAACTGCCTTACCAGATTTGTTTGACTCAGCCCATCTCTTCTTTCAGACTTCAGCTCGGCTAAGCCCCATAACCAATATCACTCGTCTGATATCGTAGACGCGCTTCGTCCCGCTCGCATGACGAGACTACAGGAAACAACACACCAGGTAGCCAGTCGACCATATTTTGTGTGATCCAATTTGTCACAATCTATTTCTGGACCTACAAAATTCCCGAAAAGAACACCTCAGAGAAACCATTATCGACGAAACCGCCGCCCACCTCCCTCACCGGGGATCGTCCCTGCGATTCAGGGAATTGCATCAGCCAAAGGCCCCGTTTGGCCGCCTTGCAAGTCTGCACAACACCATCACACAATTCCCATACTGCCGAAGCCGGCAGGTTGTTCCCTGGTGCCACCGTCAGCCCCGCGGCTAGCGTTGTGTCTCTCAACATCACACGAACCCGCCCGTGTGGATTCCAGCCGTGTGTGCGTTTGCGAATTATGAATGATGTGTGCACGTGTCGAGGCATGTAAGATGAGCGCCTGGCAGATCATCACCAACTCCGGCCCGGGGGGCATAAGCCACAGCACATGGGCGGGCCATCTTCATCGGCAGGCACGGTTACGGATAGGCTAATGTAATCAACCGATAATCGAAATGTGTGATGCACACGGCCTTTCTGGAGAGCCCTGGGTGAGAAATTACGTCCAACGTCATCGGCGGACGTGATCATCAACCCATCATTGTTCGTTGCAACACAAGACGACGTTCAACTACCGAAGACCGACGGGCCAATGAGAGGCGGGCCTGGTTTGCACAGTATCGCTGGCTTTTTAGTATCCAATCTGCTTCTGGTAGAGACAAACTTCGCAATCATTCCCGCCTCACCGGACCGACGGCTTCGTGTATATTGTTTCTTCACTAATAGCGTTCGTCCTGGCCAAGGCCCAATTGCAACCAAACCAAGGCAAATTTTTACGTGTCTAAAAACTACCATTTTAGCGCGGGGTTTGTGTGGGATAGAATGTTGTTTACAAACACGTAAACCTTCCCTATATTTCGCCCGTTCTACTCTAAACCAGTACTTTCCATAGACAGTGCAGGAATCTGTAAAGTGAATAGTGGAGGGCGGCTGTTCTAGCACCGGCGCCGGCGGTGGTGTCCCGGGCTTCGCCGCCCACATCGTGGCCACACAGAAAACGGCCCGCAAGCCCCAGCAGAGCTCCGGCGCGCCGTTCGTTCGTTCGGTGCGGGAAAGAAAACGCCCACGCAGGTCTATCCCGGGCTTCCGACGCGTCTGTCCAATATCTTGGAAACAGGCGCCGTCTGCTATGATGCTACCACCGGTGTTATACAATCGCCTCCAGGGTTCTGCGGCCGGCCAGACCTGGCTTTCCATTGTGCTTAATGCTCTGTTTGTTAAGGGAAGAAGCTAGAAGAGGAGGAAGAGCTGGAGCTTGGGAAACATGCTCAACCCTGCCACAGGCGCGCGTCCCACGTCCCATCCATATTGCACTTCTCTTGCTCTCTCTGTCGATACTCCACAAACCCACGCATCGGAGCGATTTTTGTACTTGGAGGTGATGGAGGTTGCATTCAATGGCAGCCCAATGGCGAGAGACGATTTCCGAGCGTGGCAGCGACGACACGTCTACACGTACGCTGCATGGGATCACTCCGGGATCGAGGGAGTTTTCTGGCGTAGATTGCAACGCCTGCGCACCTACCAGAAGACACTGAGAAATTCCAATGCAACGTGAGTGAGCGGACGACCACAGGACCAACACCGAAAAGAGAGTTGCCGAAAGCAAAAGTCAGTCTCTCTCTCATCTTCCTCGGTCTCTCTCTCCCTGCCTTCGATGGCCTGTCCTAGAAGGTCTTTGGCGATTGGATTCAAACCATCGCAGCCCCGATCCCGAGGTGGTGGGATGCAAGGTCGTGTGAACCCGTCTGTGTCTGGTTCCCTTGGGTGCCAGCTCCCTGCCGAATGACGAATGCGATCGAGACCTCTGTTCTTCGTTTCTGATCCAGATCCCAACCATTATTCACAGCAAACGGACCCCGCCCCCAAAAAACCAAGTCGGCCATACTGTGTGTGTGTCTGTGTGCCCTGATGATCAATCCTACGAGCGCAGGTAAGAACCCAACCTCTTGTACGAATCTTGTGGTCACGCCGTCGCCCAAGGGAGGTTTTCGTCAATGTCAATCAACCCCGCCATGGAACGTGCGTCATGGGCTTATTTTCTGTGTTGAAGGGACGTCGAAAGTCATTCGAGGAAAAGAAAAATGATTCGACAGGTGGACAAGCCACCTGCATCAACCTACATGTCGTTTTTGGGGGGTGGTCACTCCGCAGTGCCGCCCAAAAAAGCGCCTCCCGCGGATACGTAAACGTCTTTTGGTGGAGTACAAAGCAGTCAGTAGACGACATCACACACATTGAATCCAAGTTTCTTCCCACCCCCTCCAACGTCCAAAAAAACTGCCCTGCCTTGCTGCATTCGTTCGACGGCCGCCGACGTGTTCCTGCATTGAATGCCCAACGATCAACAGGACAAGGGGCCGGCCGTTCCTAGTTTTTTCTCCTCGCCTCCTTCGCCTCTTCCGTCAACGTACCCTACCACCGAAAAAAAAATATATCAAGCGAGCCGCCAAAAAAGACGTTTCCGTCGGTCAACCGGCCGGTGCCTCCCACATGCCTTAGGTAATAAAGAAAGATAGAAGTAAGGTAGCAATCGCGACGGGGGTTGGGGACTTACGTACTCTGGGTCCTGGGGGGCCACATCGGAAGCAACTAAACAGCCTCGTGCTTTTTTCGTCGTTTTTAGAACGTGCATCCCAGGTGGCACCGCAGCCCGCACACCCATGTCCGATTCTTCTTCTTTTGACGGAACGTGGGACCTGACCTTGGACTTCCTGCTCAAAGCCTCAATTCTTGGGGGCCTGGTAGTATTTTGGACGACTGCATGTTCGTGATGAGGGAGGCACAGGGCCGGACGCGGGGGCCGAAAAAAGATGAAATGTCTTGGCTATCGTGATTCAAAGCTACCTACCATTATGCAGTAGAGAGAAAAGAGACCTTGGTTGTTGGATTTGGCACGGCCACCGTCAGTCAACCTTGCCCGTCTCTGCAATCCACACAAACGTACGGTCCAGCCGCACTATACCCAACGCACTCGCCTTTTGCGAAGGTGTCAAGACACGCGCATATAGACGGCGGGATCAATAATGCGGCTGTTTCGCCCCCCTCGCCCCCAGCTATAGGTTCGCCTGGAAATAGAACAAACGCAGGGACCAGACAAGTGAGGGGGAAAAAAGAGACAAGCTGATGATGCTGATGAAGCCGGCGGCGCGCGGTTGGAGAGTTTACGTTCGTTCGGTCGTCGATGTTCTAACGAACGACTCATCACATACTTTGGCGAGGTCGGTCGGTTTGTGAGTCGGCTCGTCCGGAGTCGTTGGAATGGTCTGAGGTCACGCTCCAATTGTCGGCCGTCAGAGCCTCCTCCTCCTCCTCCTCCTCCTGTTCCTCCTTCTCCAACAATGCGAATGCGGCGGCACCAATCGCGACTCGTGTTGGCCAACGCCGAAACCGAGAATCGAGCTTCAGACGGCCCGAGCTTCCAACACACTGTCCGCCCGTTCGTGCCATGTTCCCCGTCAGTAGCGATTATAGTCACAAACGTCACAAGATGCACTCGAAAAAAGATTTTGAGTTTTGAACAAATAGAAGTGTTGGTATCATTGATAATGTCTACTACGCCACGCCCCCAATCGCGTGCTGGGGCCGATTCGGCCGCGCCTTGTGGTCTCAGTCTCGACAAGTGCCACCCTTTTTGGTACATGCCACCACAATCCCACTGTGTGCAAGGCTTTTGTGTGTCTGCTCCTCCTCCCGCCACCTTTACACATTACTCAGTCCGTTTGTACACTCAAAAAGAAATTCGTTCCATCGTAAGTTGTTGCCAAAAGAAAGGAGTGTTGGCCAAACCCAGTAAAACCCCGTGAGCCTCGCCCGAGGGTCAGTTTGAAACGCCGTGATCCAGGCCCAGTCCCCGTTGGTGCGCCGTGCATGCAAAGCAAAGTCCTAATTCGAATGCAAAATGTTTCAAGCACGAGTTCCTGCCGTGTGTCTGGCTCTTTTTTTGGTGTTTTGTGATTTCTTTGTTCTTGGTCTTGTTCGGCGACTAGCCGATCTTGATGCTCTTCCTCCTGTCTCTCAGGCCGCTCAGAATGCGGTTCCTCGTGTTGCCGGGTGCGGGGGACACGGGAGATGCGACACTGGGGGTCGAAGGGGTAGGAGTTTGTGCGGTTTGGGAGTTCTTTTTGGCCGCCCGCATGATCTCATGGTAGCTGACGGCAGCCCAAGGGCTGTTGGGAGTCTTCGTCGCCTGTTCGGGCTCCTCCTTAATATAGGTAATGTCCGAGTTGGCACTGAGAGGAAGGTTCTGCATCGACGGGGAGGACAGTTGGTCGCGCGAAGAGTTCGCGGCGGCTAGGTCTCTAAGCTGGGGGCGGCTGCGCTTTCGGACAATGCTCAGCGTCCGCCTGAAGAGAGCAGAAGTCGGCGTCTTTGGCCTCTCGGGACGCTCAACCTCAACAGGGCGCTGATCCTCCTCGACGGTCCGCTCCTCGTAGGTCGGTGTGGGGCACGGGTCGATGTTAAGGAAAGAAGGGCGCTCCTTGGGCAGCATGCTGCTAGTGATCATCATGCTGCTGGATCGGGGAGGGTGCAAAATGGGAGAGAAAGAAGAGGCGCTGGTGGAGGAGGTGGACATCCTTCGTAGTGAAGGTGCTGTGGCGGAAGTAACCAAGCGGCTGCAGGGTCTGCTGGGAGGACGGGACTCCATGGACTCGGGAGAGGCCGATCTTCTGGTGGAAGGCAGGTCAACAATGGAAGGCTTGCCGGCGTACACAACAGAGACGACACGAGCAGTATCCTCGTGGCTCTTCCTCCTCACAGGAGAGTCGGCAGACTCTTCGGTATCGGAGTCGTAGCCGTAGTCTGAGAACTCGTCGGCAGAAGACGAGGCCTCCTCTTCGGAAGAGAGGTAGACCTCTTGAGGTGCCTGGGTGGTTGTGGGTTGGTTGGTAATGATCTTGAGAGCCATACCGTCGAGTAGTCTCGAGGCTCGTAGTGAGCTCTTGGCAGGCAGGGCGGGAGCTGATTGTTGAGGCTGGGCCTTCTTGGGAGAAGTGGCCGACATGTCGTCGTAGTATTCGCGGTACATCTTGTCGTTATCGTTCTCGTTGTAGGCGTCTTCGTTGTAAACGGGAGGTCGAGGAGCGTTCGGGAGCGAATCTCTATAAGACGACCTTTGCGACTGTTGCTGATCCTTCTGTTCGGTAGCCACCTGTTCCCGGCTGGAATGTACCGACTCCCTGACGGGCATAGTCTGGCCGGCCAGAGACATGGTGTGTGAAGGTGACGGTGTTGTCGATATCCCTCGGGGAAATCTGAGACTGGGCGTTTTCAGTGTCGCAGGGCAGCTGGTCTACAGCGAAGGTCGATGGGCTGGCAGTGCGTGTGCGTGTAAGTGACCAGACTCTTCTGCCGAGAATGTAATATAGCTGTGGTTGGAAACACTTTGTGTGGTTCTCTTGAAGAGAAGGAAAAGGAGCAAGAAGAAGTGGTAACAGAAGTAGGAGGGTAGGCGAAGATATTTTAATGGACGAGTCGGTCTGGCAGGCTCGTCTTGGATATGGATACCTGTAGGCACAAGCAGCTTGAATGGGGACATGGGGGCTCCGTATGTGTAAATAGGTTGCAAGGGGACCGACATGGGAGAGACTAAGTGCGCATGGGAGGAGGGTACGCAGTACGGGTGCTAGGACCATTTCTGCACAGATGCCAACTGCACGCCGCCAGATAGACAGCCAGAGACAGGCGCAGGTGCAAGTGCGAGTACGTATCGCGGTTGCAAGCCATCAGGAGCAGGAGGCAGAGAGCGGGATGCTCCTGCACTTTGCACACTTTCGCACTTGCACCTGGCCCTGGCGCGCTTTCCCTGGTCCCAGTCAAGCCATTCAAGCCAATCCCAGTCCTGGCTCCTTCATCCCTGTCCTAGTCCCGATCCTGGTCAGGTCCAATTCTGAAGCGGGTCCAGAGGGTACAGGGACTACAGTGTGCTGCAATCCGGCTGACACGGCCAAACGGGGCAGGGGCCATGGAGGCTGGTGGTCGGTCCCTCCTCCTGTCGTTCTTGCTCTCTCTACACCTACCTCACTCTGCACTACTGCTTAAGCAAGTGCGTTCCTGCTGAACACGGGGTGAGGTGTACGCCCACCAAGTGGAAGGAAGGAAGGGGAGGAAGAAAAAAACTTACGTCGAGTGCACACACAATGACCTACGAATACGCTGCCTCTATCTCTGCTCTCCCACCACACGATGTCGTTTGTGGCCCACGCCCCTCTCTTTACCTTATCCATTCCCACCCACACACCATCCACAATCCACGTCCACGTCCACCGCTTCACACACCTCACACAACACCCCTTCATCAAGATGTGCACAATCTACGGCTCCACACGCTAATTCGTCCTCAACGCCAGGACAGGACGGCTTGGCCATCGTGTGTCGACGGAATCTGCGATGCCTCGAGCATTGCATCCAAAGTGTGCTGTTTCATGTAGAAGATGCCACTTACAAGTCCTATCTCGTTCGAGAGAGGTGGAAAGTGGCGTCGATATTTGACCTCGTCCCCGGATACCTCTACGCATCCAGGTTACCATCTCCGTGGTTGCTGGATCATGGCGCTGAAAGCCACGCCCTGAAAGACCGCTACGTTTGCCCACGCGACTATGAGACTGACGAGAGACGAAAGCGACAGAGTCCCGGAGGTGTGGGAGCGGCATTCCCAGAACGCCGCGATGCTGTCTCTGCCTTGGATTGGAGGGAGAAACGAGTGTGGAAGGTTTGGCGGCACTCCAGCCCGCCATCTACGGCAGTCAACCATCTACCTGGTACTCATGTCACTTTGAATAGCCTTTGGTGGCAGGCTTCTCTGACTGCGCTCGCCAACTTCTGCCGGTGATCATCACCATGACTTCCTCGTCGCCACACCAAGGTACGTTGCGGTTGACCGCCAGCTGAAGATTTCTTCGTCATCCATCATGAGCCTCGTCGGTTTTCCCTGCTCGTCTGCGTCTCCCAGCGCCAAAACCTCCACATCTCGCCGCTCCTAGGGACTGGGGTGGTTGGTCACACCCACGACCACAGCAGCAAACTCCACACCCACCAAACGAGGCGGTGGCAGGGGTTAGCTGCCTCTGTCCAAGGAGAACCGCCCTGGGGTGACTACCGCTCGACACCGACCAAAGACAAGTCAAGCCGTGTTAGCCCAAGGGGATGACAAGAACGCAAGCGTCTGCATCTACCTCTCCAACTCCCGCCAACCGCTTGATTGGCGGCATCGATTCTTCGGTAGGGCCTCCGGACGGCTGATTGGGCCCGACGCCCCTTTGCCATCTCAATGGCCGCCGTCAACCGCCCTCTGTCGGACCACCAGAAACGGCCGTCGGAGCCTAAGCTGCTCGTCTTTTCTGTGTTAGGGTCTCTTTTTTCCGCCCGCATGAAAACATCCATCAAACTTCTCATGCGACCCGACGGATCGTTGTGCTCCCGCTTGGAACTTTGAGGGAGGGAACGGCAGAAAGACACCGGCAAAGGGAGAAGCAGAGCCTGACTGTCGAACTTCACTGCGGAAACTTCTTGGCCAGTCAACGTTACTCCGCGAACTCCAGAGTCTGCAGGGCGCGAGCTTCGATCCAAGGGGGGCCGTCTGGGCGAGACCCTCCGCTCTTGGCAGTCCTTGATAACTCGCAAGTGTGCATGTCACCAATAAAAAGATTCGCGAACCCGTGGTCCGAACAGGCGAAAATGCTTGGTTGTGGCCGCCAGGGCAGGGCCATGGGCCACGGCCATACCGAACTTGCCGGAACTCAGGAAGCGCTGGGAACAGACGATACATCTTAAAATGAGGGCGACGACGACTAGAGATATCATGTCGGGCGCAATCAAGACGTAATATGTCCGCAACTTGACTGACATGAAGGGGCCGGGTGGAGGGATATGTGCGCGATTCGCGATAACACGACTGAACCTCCTCCCGGATACTCAATATCGACACTATTGTGTCCATCCATTGACGTGCAGCTCGAGGTCTACATCGATCTATGCTTTACCGCCTCCACAGCATCATGTGGCCTCGAAACATGGTGAAAGTGGTGGAAACTGCATGGGACTCATCGTGCTTTGGAAGCCGCCCTGGCAGGCGCATCCGGCCAATTCTCAGGCCGCAATCTGGCCTGGTACCTGCTGCACCGTGCAGTGTTGTCGATGCAAGTGCGAGAAACGGGAACGCTTAAAACGTCGTGGCTCATAAAAACTCACCAACACGTCGACACCTTACTGGCCGAATATCTGGCAAAGAGTGTTGCATCGTCAAAGTGACACCATGTTGGGTCGGCAGAGGGACAACGGGATGCACGAATCACATCGTGAACACGAGATTTTGCGGGCAGTCCCAATTGTTCTCTGCTCCGCCGCATCCCCGGCATGCCAGATGCATTTTTTCTCTTGCTCTTTAGCTCTGGCCATTGGGATCCCAGACCGACTTTTGCCTCGTACTTCGTCGGGCCATCACAATCCAGTTTGCCTGGGCTGTCTGGCGGGGACAGCCAACAAGCCAACATCTGTCTCTTGGACCAGAGCGATCGGGCATGTTTCTTCGGATGTCGAGGCGAAGCAGTGCAGGCTTGCCCTTGCATCCATCGCACGCGATGGAAGAGATGTTTCTTTACTCCCTGCAGGCACCTTGCCCGTCTGAGAAACAATCTCAAACTCGCTGGGCACCGATGAGTTTAAGGGTCAAGGTCGCCGCTTTTCTCTGTTTCGTCGAGGGCATGCCGAGTTCCAGAGACGAGGGTGTTTAGGCCATTCACAGGCCCCGAGAACGGGCGGCCCCTGTCGTTCGTCTGATGTGCTGCGACAGACATTGTCAAGACTGGAGGACGGCCATTCGCCCAAGGGCTCAAGTCTGTGTGCGCTGAGGCCTGTCACTGGACGAGAGCTGTCATTTAAAGCTTGGGGATGCGCAGACGCACAAACATAAGCGTCTGCCCACGAGACAAGCTTATCGTTCTCCTTGGGCAGGGTCCCAACCAAAACGCTCTTGACATCCCGAGTGCTTCATTATGCCAAAGCAGAGCCCTGCAACCGCATGGCGATTCGTTTCGACATGGCTGCGGGAGCAGAGTGTTGCTGGCACGCGAGACGTGATGCGGACGACGATCGGAGCAGGGCATCCGTCCGCGAACCCGAGCCGTACAGATACAACGCCGTACCGCGTCCGTCTCTGCCCGGGATACTTGGCACACAGTGTACCGCATCCCGTCGACGCCATTGTCGCAGCGATGTGTACCACCACGCGCCGTGTGGCATCCTTCGCACAGCAGACATGTTTGCCGTAGCGGAGGGTCATATGCGACGTGATACGAAGTGCAAGGCCCATCATGGTGCTTGGCGAACGAGTCGTCGACAGGTTGGCAATCAGGATTCGGAATGAGAAGAGGGTCCTCCTTTCTCAGTTGCGGCGCATTTCTATCCATATATCGGCCCATGTGCTGTCGGCTGCGGAGGACGTATCCAAGACCAGCCTAACACCGGCAGACAATAATTTGACATGGGAGCCCTCAATGGGGGGGCTCGAAAGATGCGATGAAATCCAGCACGACGGGTGCATATCCATTGTTCGTCTGTCTGCCTAGCAGTGTGGCATTGGCTCAACAATAGCCGTACCGAACGGGCCATCTCCGAGCGTGGGCAACGGTAACAGTGGGTTTGCCGTTTGGCGAGCTCGCTTGCTGAAAGAGATCCCTTGCTTCCGAAGATTCTTTTTCTTCCATTCCTTCGACAACCGGTCAGCTTCGGAAGTTTGTCCCTTGAGCTCCAACGGTCATCTCGGTCTGCCGCCGCCGCCGCCACACCCTCAGGCTGTCTGCCGCCCTCTCTACCGGCGGCTGCCCGTGTCTGGCGTGACTGTCGTGGCCAATACCCGCCAAAAAGGCTCGTCAGGTTGCATTCTCAGTCTCCCGCGTCCCTCACAGTAAGACGAGTTGGTCTCTCACATTTCTAGCGCATCCACTAGAAGTGGCTCTCTGGTGGACTTGACGCGGCCGAGATAGCCAGAACAGTTTGTCCTCCCAACTTCGCAACCCCACAGTCGCATTTCGTTGGAGATCACGGACCACCATCTGCCGCTTGATTCAGTTCAACGTCTGTCGACGGGCCATTCAGCGTTCGCCATCATGATAGCCTCAAATTCCAGCCACACAGAGGTCAGCATGCCAGCACGTATGCGAGATGATGCTAGCCCACTTGCGGTATGGCGCTGGCTGACCCATGCTTCTAAAAATGTCACTCTGGCCCTCTTCACATTTTTTCCGTCCACGATCACGATGGAACGGCGGGAGGAGCGAAAAAAGAAAAAGACAGAGGGAGAACTCGCGAAGTACTGTAAAGTTTACTAAAGTCGGCAGCTTCACGGCATTCAGGGAGCCAAAGTGGCGTTCTATAGAATGTCTGAGGCTCCAAGACAAGCCGCTCCGTCATGTTTTCAACAATGGCTTTGTTCTGGCCCTCGTGCCAAACGGCCCGCGCTTGTAGCGCTCAGGGAAGTATTCTCTTTCGAAAATGGTGATGTGCGCTGGGCAAATCGCCTCCACATCGCCGGTGGCCGACGATCGGCCACTCATGCATGGCTGTTGTCGTTCACTGTGTGTTCAACGTACTGGTGCAGGGCCTAAACGGCACCCGACGGCGCGAATACCTACCGGGACTTTCTTTCCAAGGGTGACGCATGGCTGCCCGGCTACTGCTGTCATGAGAGTCCAGTTTCTCAGGAACCACATCTGCCAAAACATCACTCGCCACGGCCAGGAGAACCGCCAGCGAACCCGGAGCCCGACCACCGCGCTGGGCTCTGTATGATCGACGCGGAACCCGGAGAATGATACACTTGCCGCAACGTGTGCCCCCGGAACCAGAAACAATAGATCTGCTCGGAGCAAAGCGATAGCAAGCCCCTCTCCCAATCCCATCCCATCTTGTGCCCTCCTTCTAACATGGGATGCTATCCCTTTCCAGCCTTACGTGGCTCCCCGTCTCATGTTATTGCCGCTGACCGACCCGTCTGGAACCATTGGACGGTGTTTTAAACGAGCGCTACGGGCTCTGTATCACAGCTTTGGCATGTGCTACATCACGTAGCACAGGGTTGCCGTTTCAAGGCTTGGGCATGGCAGGAGACCATCGTCACTACGATCAACTTGGCATAGCACTACACATCATGGGCCGTAAGCCATTGCCGCCGCCTACTTGGGTGTGCACGCATGCGATCCCACACAGCATGGTCACCGGATAGATTTGATTTCAGCCGGGGAGGCTTCACTCGGCGCCGGCGACAGACGGTGTGGGTCCGTCGTCCAATGAGACCGACATTCCCGACCACCCCGCGATGCCGCTGAGTTGAAGGCTGTTGTCCGATATCTGCGGCTGATGGGAGTGCAGTGCGATAACTGACCTTGCAGGAGATGTTTGCCTGATCTGGAAGTGCTTAACTTTATTCAATCGTTTCCTTCGTTCGGATGCTTACATTGGGCTAAAAAGACGGATAGATAGGATGACATCCGCCTCGAAATTCGGCAATGAGGCTATGCCTTCGTCCAGCCATCCTTTCACGTTCCCGGAAATCACAGCGGCCACATGAGCATTATCTATGGAACAAGCAATTTACTCGTCTTATTATTTCCCTAAGCTTTCTATTCTGGTAATCTTTCCATGGCTTAGTTGGGGTTTCCGAGGTGGCCGACAGGTAGACCAAGACGTTATTTCTGTCTGCCTAATACCCACGGGACGTGGCGCAGCCTTCCGCATGGAGGTGGGCAGGATTCAACACCATGTCTCCAATTTCCCTAGTTCGTCCAACATCAACCTAAAATGGGTTGGAGGACATGAGAGATTCCTTGGAGGCAGAAAAATTACTGCCCTCATTTGATTTCTGACGGTGGAGATGGTGCCTCTCTCCAAGCCTTGGGGGTGGATTGCCAAAGGCCCGTTA
Organism: Colletotrichum chrysophilum; assembly: GCF_026319265.1. Classification (NCBI taxonomy): domain Eukaryota; kingdom Fungi; phylum Ascomycota; class Sordariomycetes; order Glomerellales; family Glomerellaceae; genus Colletotrichum; species Colletotrichum chrysophilum. Next base: position 234,602 of record NW_026517288.1, on the reverse strand, counting down.
AGGAGGCGGCACGCACGTACGCCGCACGCAGTACTACAGTAGCGGTGATGGTCTGCCTTTTCCGCGCTCGCACAGCCGCAGTAGTGAGTTGAGTGCGCTTGTCAGACGTATCGATGGGGGCGGCTCGGATGCATTCACGCGCGTTTGCAGTAGTCGCGCTCGGGAAGGATGGAGGCAACGGCTGTGTCCTTCTTGGAGCTGCCTGCGTATGATTTGCCTAATTTTGGCTGGAGACAGATTGACAAGTAGGCAACAAGCTATGGTTTCTTGTCAGCTGGTGTTCGCCTGCTCGGCTGGGCTCATCCGAGCTGGATTACGGTGCTGACACGCGCATTTGACTGTCAGCTTCGCTCTCGGCCCTGGGGGCGGTTGGAATGCCATCGTGGCATTGTTTTCGTGCACTGTCTCGAAGATGTACCGCAGCCGTCGACAAGGCTGCCCTTCGATAACGACAGGCAGCTTCATTGGCAAAATGCACAGCGATCCAGACAGCGCGTTGACGTCGGCAAACTAGCCGTGGTGGTAGGTTTTGTCGACATCGGAGAGTTCGACCTTTATCCCACGATTCAGTTCCGGAACACGGGGTTATCGTCAGCGTCGTACTCCAGCGTCCCCTCTCGACCATAGCATAAACGGTTCGGACCTGCCGTCTGTCTCAAACCCCGCCAAAGCCATTTTTTCTTCCAGCGCTGAAACGGATCGAAACATAGCAAAGACGGTCGTAATATCGCAACCTAGAGCGTTGCACCCGTCAATAACGAACCCGAATGCCACCGCCGTCACGCATGCGACTCAGGCGTGGCAAACAGCGCCATAATGCACTGTGACCGACCCCGTCGACGACATCACTAACATCCAACTTTTCCATTCTCTAAATGGTTCTCTCCAATGCGTTTTGATACCAAGGGATGTATTTGAAACGAGCCCAGCAGGTATCCACTCGGTGCCCAACACCACGGGGATCGGGCCAGTGGGGTCTCGAGGCCAGCCTTCTCCGCACCCGCGTCTCCGCCTCCGCATTCCTCTTTCTCCCTGAGCCCGGCACCGCGCGCACCGTGCCCGGAAGCCAGAGTCCCCACAAAAGAGACGCATAACGGAAAAAGCAAAGTTCCAGCGTCGGGGAACGCAAGACGGCAAGAGATGACATCATCCCCTGCAGCTTGCCTCACTCTCGTTCTCCACCCCACAGCAACGCCGCCCACGAATGCTGGACGTCACTGACTGCTGACAGCTGTACGCAAACCTTCTTGATAGCAGATATGCACGGGAAACAAGCTTAGGCTAACGATTTCATCAGGATTTCCCGGGGTGGTTGGTGTGAAGGAAGCCCACATTTCGATGTCATTCACAACAAAGTCAAAATAACATGCACAGGCAGGTTTCCATGTCTCGCCGCCATGGGACTAACACAGAGACAAGAGAGAGACATTACGTTTCGCCATAGCCGCACGGCTAGAATACCCACATTGGCACAATCACATTGTGTCTCGCTAGCCTGGTTCTAGATTTCTTCTCTTGATTCTGGGTGCGTAGGTTTGCATGTTGCCCGCCCATACCTCATACGGCCCACCAGCGCCCGTTCCTTGGCACCCAACTTGATGTGATGAATCTTGTGTGTACTTTCGCGACACAGTGCAGCCTTTATTCCGCAAGTTTTGAGATCCTTAAATGCATGTAGTAGCCTAGCTTTGATACCCTTTCCCGAGGATTGCCAATGATCCTGGCCCGACGCGTGGGTGTTCGAATCGTGGGATGCGCGGGAACTGCACCGTGACGTCGCCTATCTGCTCACCACACATCATCCATCCAACATCCCACCCTCCCAGCCAAAAGCCGTTGGCGGATTCACTGCATGCCTGCCGTGGTTCTGGGCTCTCGCCAGTCCAGCTCACACGTCGATCCCTCCCGAAGCACCGGGGCCTGCCTAGAGAGAGAAGGAGAGACTTCTATCTGCATGCGTGTATCATCGTGCTTGCGCCAGCGACCTGGGCTGGGCTGACCCGTGGTCTTGATTGTGTCAGCCGAGATATCCAACCGAGCCCGAGCTGCATGCAGGGTCTGACAAGGATTGATGATGAGAGATGCTCGCCAAAAAGAAAGGCAGAATGGAAGACGTACATCGCTGATGATGATGCCTTGCTTTTTTTGCACGCAAGGGAGATCTCGGTGGGCTACGCAGCCTTGGACGGTAGCTTTGTTGGCGCTGCTGTTGACATTGCGTGAGTTGCTCGCCTTGCTTGACTGGAGGACCAGCCCCATCCTGGGTGCAGTTTGAAAGAGCATCATGCGGGATATAGCGAAGCTATTGGTGCCGCTAATGGTATGTCGTTGCAGTAAGCCGCGATTATTTTGTTGGTGGATGAGGTCACGGTGATAGCAACCCTTACCGTGGGATCGAATGATACCTCAGCGAAGGGTAAGCTGTACTGTAAGAGCGAGGTGCTGGAAGCTTCTGTGGTGAAGCACAGCGACTCCTTTCCCTTGGTGAATCATTTTGAAAGCCCGCATGCGATTCCAGCAAAGTTCTAGACGTATTGGTACTAGGTTTACAACTCAACAGGCCTTTTTCGAGTAATTTCATGTGCATCAAGCCAGTAATTCGACATTGAGAAATTTTCCAACCCGCCACTTCTGCCTCGAGATAGACTTTTTGCAGCCCAGACATATTCCCGCAATTCATTTGCCTGGGAAATACAATGTGTTCAGCCTCTGCGTGCGGCATCGGCCCGTTGTCTCATTGCCATGGTGAAAAGCTGGTACCGGCTGAAGAAGCAAACGGGGAGGCGGGACCGGAGAAATAACGCAAGTGAAAAAGCAATGAAGACATCGGAACTCCGTCTGGCATGTGTGTAAACATGCAGGCTTGTGATATACAAGCTGAATCACAGACTGTCTCGGCTGTTTATCCTCAGGTTTGTCTCGACTTGAAATCACCGTGTGTTAGACCGGGGAACTCGTCCGTCCGAAAGGACAAGGTCGGAAATAGACTCTCTACTGTCGTTGGAGTAATAGGCTGAGATTTCTTACCCGGCCGCACACGTTGGAAGTTGTAGATCAGCCGGGGAACGCATAGCTTCATTTGATGGTCTCATCCAGCGCAGTGATCACCGTGTTTTTGATCAGAATCAATGCCAAGAATGGCCTGAGAAGATTGCCGACTCTCAGAAGGCTCCTTCGGCTGAAGCATAATTTGACAATATGAACGTCTGCAAGCCTATGCCGACAGGGTGACCATCCGACCTTGTTCAGCCTTGACTCACGTTCATCGTTGTAAACAACTTGTCGGTCGAAAACAAGGAGTAAGATACCTCATTTAGGCTTTCTTGATAGTCTTACAATGTCGGCTATACCTTGTATGAAAAACGCGGTTCAGAATACGCTGACCGTGGGCTTCCACACCTTGCGACCATGCGTAAACAACCACAGGCTTACTGGGCTCTCGTTGGATCTGACCATGCGCTCAAGTGACAACCGGGAGCGTTCTGGCCTTTCGCCATGGAAAGAATTCTCAGCACAGGAGCAACCTATTGTGCCGGTCGTCATCAGTTTCTATCGTGTATTCTTGTTATTTAGTCCAGCAAGACCGCGCCCAGGCCAGGAAGTAACATGGATGGCCAGCGTTCGCTCTGGAGACAGGTCTGAGATTTGGCACTTGAGTCTGTGTTTGAGGGTAGTGACGATTTCATTGGCGCGTGCGTTACTTCTATACAAATGGATGTGGTGTATGTTTATATACTATTTCTAATGGCAAAGCCCGATGGTTATCGACTTACACCGACGTGAATATCGGGACATCAAGAGAAGATTATTGCTACGACTGTTTTTATTACGGAACAGCGACTCAAACATGCAGCTTTCTAGGCTTCTTTGTTTCCGGGGAATGGCGGACGCTATGAGTTGCAAACCCGGGTAGCTCGTCTCCATCAACAAAGTCTTCTGGGAAGTGACACCACCCAGCGAGAGGCTCATGCTTCTATCGGCACATGTAACATATATTCTTGTCCAATCAACTGGTTAAAAGTCAACATTTGCCCAAATTTGTCCTGTGGACTGGTTGGCATCGAAGGCGCTGCCATCCCCCGTAAACCCAAGAACACAAGCATGTAATTGCAACCGCTTATCGCCGGTTCCTGCTAAAACAATGTTGTCTCCGAAATACTCCCTGATTATTTTGTCGCATACGCTAAGGAGAAAAATACCAGAAGATACCTGGTTGGTATGAAAACCTGACCAACAGGGCTTTGCGGGAGTCAAACCCATGCTGTACATGCCTTCGGGACATTATGCTAGCATGAGACCAAGGGAAACACGAGAATCGTTGCAAACTACAATCATAATGAGTTCCATCAAGTAGTAACTGGTGACCATACGGTAATATTCATATTTAACATCGTTCACACCAGCGTCTGGCAGCCCCCTCGTTCGTCCTACAGCACACGCAATTCTCAAAAGGGTTTACTGAGCCAATATAGCTGCCATCAAATGCATCATAAGTTTTCGAGCAATGCAGGCCTTTCTCTCCAGTGTCTGCGATGAAATTCAGCGCATAAGACGCTGTTCTCTAGTTCAACGCTGAAAATGAGCTTCATGCACATGTGCCGCAAATTTCACTGAGTGTGGCTGCGGCGTTCTCCTATTTTGTCGTCCTATGACCTTGAATACTCTCAGATACATGATGTAAGACGGAAATTGGGGGTTTCAGGTAGTTCTGTTAATCAAGAAGTCGAAAATTTTGAGGTCCGGTATCATTTCACGCATTAGACTTTTGTGGCTTCCGCCGTGATCAACGATACCCATTTGCTTCCATGCGAGAAGCTACACACAAAACGGCACCCAGGTATACATGGCCAGAAGTATGTCGGAAGTAGTTGCGGCCTACGTTCCCGAGGCCATTCTCCATGCTTATTATGCGGTTGACCATCAGCGCCTGGTATCTCTCGCGAGATGAATTCTACAAATCCATTCGCAGAACGACCATTCTCTTGATTCGCATCATGACTATAAGAAGACTGTCATTATCGAAGTGAATAGCAATCTTCAATGACTTGTCTTTCGCACTGGGCGTGGCTATTACATATTTGACCTGAAGCCAGAATGTCCAACTTGGGCGAACTGACGTTTGACCTGCGATTACACGGGACAGCATGTGGGGAAAGCGGCATCACTCCTCACGTATCCCGCTGTGAATAGCACATGATAACCAGAGACAGTCACCTCAGGAGTCCCGGATCAATGTTGCTAGGCTCGACATGCGCCTCGGAGCACATTGTGAATCCACACCGCCAGAAGCTGTCGAGGAAAAGAGAAACCTGGCACCACAAACAGATCATCTATGGATTCACGACTAGCTATCAGATTCGCACCTTTTATAGTCCACCATGTGTCCGAATAGCTGAGCTACATCGCCAAAACTCGTAAACAACACGGTACAATTGAAAGGGGCAGCTCGATGATAGATAGACCGAGCAACAGGAAGAACGAAACAACATGAAATCTTGCTCGCTGGGTCTTCACGAACCGAATACTCAGGAAAAAAGTGAGTGACGACGAAGCGCTGTAAACCAACACGGAAGCCCACCAAGAAGATCCCAACTCACGTCCTTTGCCGGGCACGATTTCCTTGGATATTGTTTTGGTCCCAATTGCAACGAGTCATCATTGTTAACAGGCCAAGTCTAAACGCTTCCAATGCTGAGTTATTAAATGAAGCCTTTAACGTAGACAGGCCGTGGGTGGACTCACAGGGGGCCGGGCATGAGTGTCTTGACTAACACGGCATTGGGGCTATACACGTTGAATATGAGCACTCACCTGCTCAAGGTTCCCAGTTTTTGCTATGAAACCGAGCCATGTTTCGTGATAGTCGCTTTCGAGCTGTTGATAATATTTATTCTCACATCATACTTACACTGCCGAAAAACGACGAGAATCGCAGGTACTGATGCCCAATACAACAACGATACCTAAAACATGGCAATTTGTGCACTCAGAGTACTAAGGAACAAATGACTTTGATTCACCACAACTCCCTTGCAGGCGTGGCAAGCGGATTTTACATTTGGCATGTCACCGGTGATCTGCTCGGTATCGAAATGCTTCAACTAAAACTGTGCCACAGGACCTCTCTTTACTCCATAAACCGTCGGGGTATAGTATTGTTACAAGCGTAGCAGCGGTAGAGCATCCTAAGCCCGAGTCGAAAAGCAAGAAGATGTGTGGAAAAAAGCAAATTGAGTGACCCGCCAAGTTTTTGACCCCCACCGACCTTCTCGGTGTGTCTGTCCCTTTCCAACCCTCGTCATCAAAGCGTCTCTGTGCGACCTCGCCATTGGCGAAATATCGTGTCTCATGACATGAGAGACATCATACCATTCCTCCCCTCTGTGTGACCAGCCCGTGATTTACCGCCACAAGTCCGCAGACTTCTTCTCATTGTTGGCCGTGCTCGGTCTCGGCCAGTAGTCCTCGTCACTTCCCTTGCTTCCGCCTGTGCTTTGGCTGGGGATGGCCATGAACATACCCGCCCCGTTGCCCACCATAACGCTCTTTCTCGCCGCGGCGGTGTTCCATCCAGAACCTGCAATGTCCGCACCGAGGCCATAGGAACTAATCGGCCGGTCACCGTGTGCGCTCATGCTACCGCCTCGGCGATGGCCACTAACCGGGGCCGTTGGCTGAAGCATCACTGAGGACCAATCGAGGGCGTCGTCTGCCTTGCAGTAGATGGTCAAAGGATGAGAGAGCGGACCGGTTCCAGCGAAAGGATTCGTCGAGCTAAAACGTTGTGACGCGCGGACGTTGGAGGCCGCTGCAAAGGGCCGGGGAATTGCCATTCCACCGCTATTGGGAGGGGCAAGGCCGCCGCGGCCGCCGCTGGGCATGCCCGACATGGGCCGGTGGGATGTGACCGAATGGGAGGACTTAGGCCTAGCATTTCCGCCAAACGAGAATGGTGCTTGGGGCCGCGGCAGGCCCTCTAGCTCGTCCTGGAAGTACTCGTCCAAGACGTAGACATCTCTCAGGTTGGGCATACCATTGCCTCTGAGAGATGCAGCTAGATATGTGTAGTAGCTGGCAGTCACACTGGAGAAAGGTCCTGCTGACTTGGCGGCGGTGATCTCGAAGCGGAGCGACTCCAGAGAGGTTGACGCAAGCCGTCTCGTTTTCGGTCCGCTCTTGAAGGCCTCGCTCACCGCAGCCTCAATTGCAAGTGTCTGTAGACTCTGGGCCGCAAGTAGAATTTCAGCCAACGTTGCTGGATGGACACCCGTGTTCAGCAGAGAGAGAACGGTAAGGATGTTGCGAGTGTCGGGACGGCTGAAGTACTCGACCAGACCCGCGGCGGTGACAGATGGGGTGTTGCTGAGGATCAGCTCCTCCAGGGCCGGGAATGGAGGCAAGTCCTCGTTGCGGGAGAACACGTCGTCTGAGAAAGCGTGAGAGTCCATCACCTTGAGTGCACGGAGCTTTCCAAGATTGGCCAACGCATGCCGCAGTACGAAGGGGTCCATATTGATCTTGTGCAGCTCCAGAACCTCCAGATTCTGCCAGATACCGCCATTGGCCAGCTTGGACAAGCTGCTCTCGGAGCCTCCATGGTATGACATCTTTCGGATGTCGCGGCATCTAGCCTCGACTTCAAGTCGAAGGGTTGCATAGCCGTGCTCGTCGGAGAAAAGACCCTCGGGGAGGTCGACATAGAGAAGATTCGGGAGCACGTGGATGATGCGGGCCAGGTCTGCCGTGGCAGCCTCACGGAGCATGTAGGGCACCTTGAAGTATCGAACTCTCGAGCCAAAGCGGGTGGGGTCTTCACGCAGCGTCCGACAGAGCAACTTCAGGCGAACAGTTGGGGTATCTTCGGGGTCGGCATTGCGCTTGAAGAAGGTTTTCCGCTTCCGCTGCTCGGAAAGGTAGATTTCGCGGGGGCAGTAGTGAACGGCGTCGATTCGAATGCTGTGATACCTGTATGGAGACAACTATTAGCCAAAAGCCCGACATCTCAGCCTCGGGAGAAGGGGGAGGGGGGCTTGCTTACAAGGCGGCGTTGGCGACTGAGTTCCATTTCCAACTGACCCGTGCGCAGCTTGCGAGATCTCTCAAGTCGCATAGCATGCAGGCGTCGAAGATGGCGCTCGTTTCGCAGGTCTCGTAGGTCTCATCTTGGGTGTGCGGGCAGACGAAGGCGAATATGCGCGGAAGAATATCCTTTGGCAAATTTTCGAGGAGGAAGGTGGAGGCGCGGCTTGGTAAGTAGAGAGGCGAGGTGTTGTTGCGGAAGTTCTGCTGGACCTGGTTGGAGTACTTGGACAGCTGGTGGTCGGCAATGTCGTGGGACTGAGAGTGACTCTGCACGTGCTGCTTCTTCTTGTCCTTATCCTTCTTGAAGAACCTCATTTTTGGTAATGGCCGAATGGCGAACTTCATGTTGGAGGGAGAAGGAAGGGCGGCGTCGGCGCGACGAGGGTGGTATTAGGGGATTAATATATTAAATCAACGGGTCTGCAGTCGCATTTGACCGATCGGCGTCGGCGCCGGTGTTTGGTGCGATGGACTTGGGTGCGGCAGCGGGCAGTGAGCAGCGAGCGAGGCTTACTGCGGCAGGGCCAACGCTACCACGAACCAAACTTTGTAGGTCTGGTGGCTCGGTCAGCTTTTTATCTTTGTCGCCGTGTGCTCGACGGCTCTCGCTCTGCAAACGAGGGGTTTCCTGTGGTTGCCCGTCTTAAGTAGGGAGGTGGTGGTGAGGTGGTATGCGCCGTAATACCTTCCAGGCAAAGTTCGGGCAGGCTTACCTGCTTTTGGGGGAGGTGCCAACGGTTTTGTCTGGGATTTCCCGGTAAGTCATCGCCCCCCAAAATGGCAGGAGCCATGCGTGACCCCTTTTTCCAAACTTCAGATGAAAAAGTCCGGATATCCGCAACCAGTAGTAGCTCTGGTTGGTAACGACACCAACCAACGTTGGCCTTGTGTGTTGCTATAAATTTCACTCTACATGCAGGTGGGAAATCACCAAGCAAACCGAACAAAGATGGAGGGCCATTGGAACAAAGGCTCGAGCGATGCGACCGCGGGAAGCGGCTACCAGGGGAACCTTTAGTGGCTCCTTGGTGCAAACTAACCTCCTTGGTCCCCCTCATTCAGCTTCCTCTCCACTGCGAGGCGCCCTACACTTCTAGGGACCCCTGGGCGCAGCGGCCATCAGCGTGTGGGGAAGGAAAACGACGTTCCCCTGATTCGCTGCTCATGCCCTTGGATCCGCAGCGGCCCCTGAGTCCTGGAGCAACGAGCACGCGTCGGTTCACTGCTCATCCCTCTTACCCTTGGTGCCCAGCCGATCCTCTACTCTTGAAACGAAACACCACGCCTTGCGCTTTGCTGGCGTGCTGCCTTGCGCCTCCCTCCAACCGCCCACCGATGCGTCGTGGCACCTTAAATGCTACCGTGAAATGAAGCCCAATCGGCAGGTAATGCAGTGTCATTTTGTCCACTATCTCTTCCATAAAGGAATCACCTTAAACCAATCTAATGCTCAGTATGCTACTCTGCTCGTACATATCCATGTTCATCCATGCAGTCGGTCCACAAGCCCTACCCTATTCTTCTGCCTCGCCTTTCACCTTTCCATTTCTCTTAGCATCCCATTACGTCCATGTCCATATATAGAATCGTCATTTGCGACAGGCTGGCCAAGAGGCTGTGACACCCACACTCAACCACCCGGTATCGCTTTGTACATATCTCGGTTGTGACCCCTCTTCGTCCCCCGTATCACATCTTCCTGACATGAATCATGTCTTGTGGTTGTTGATGAGAAGTGTTTTGTCAATCAGTTGCCGTTGAGCTGCACTCCGTCGAGAGGGCTAGCAGGGCCCGAGGGACGCTTGGCACGGAGGGTGAGCGGGAACGGGTATTCATCGGGGTCTTCCTCCTCACTGCAAATGCTTGTTAGCCTCCTTCACGGTATGGGTAACTTGATAAGACTCACGGCAACTTCCAAGCGACATAGTCCTCGGTGTTCAGTCCCTCCCTGCCCTCCTGCAAGCTGGCAAAATCACCAGGAGTCATCATGCCAGTACGATCCCTAGGAGAGCCAGGCACCGAGAATGGCCGTGAGATCTTCTGCTCGACACCCGGGATGAAGTCCTCCTCCTCATCGCCGCTGAACGAGCCAGGGTAGGCTCGGCGCAGCGCCAATTGACGGGCCTTGACGTACTCCATTCCCATTCTCTTCCAGTCTAGCAGGTCGCTAAGACGCTCCGTGCGGTTACGCTGGTTGATACGTTGGCGACGGCTCTTTTGACAAAAGTCAAACATGTGAGTGGTGAGCTGGTTTACGGAATCATCAACACCCTTCGTGCGGCGGTCGACAATGTAGATACCATAGTCGCTTGAATTCTCAATCAGCTCCTCCATGTAGCACCCGAAGCCAGACAAGTTCGTCGTGATACTGGGAACACCCATGACGGTGCACTCGGCCGGAGTGTAACCCCACGGCTCGTAGTAGGACGCGAAAATGCCCATGTGTGTCCCGCGCACGAACTCGTCATAGTCCAAGGGCAGTACCGGGTTAGCTGAGTTCAAGAACTCAGGGTGGAACACAATCTTGACACGGTCTGTAGGGTGGTTGAAGAGCTGTACCCGTCTGATCTGGTTCAGAATGGGATCTTCGCTGTCGCTGATCATGTTGTGGGTGACGATAGGGGGAAGGCCGTGGCGCTTCATCGCAAACAGACGCCTGCGGATCAGGACACGATCCTGGCTGCTGATGAGCTCCTTCTCATCAGGCATCGGGTCACCGTCGTGCCACTTGAGGGAGCGCTCGAAAATACGGCGTCCAATGCCTTTCTCGATAATATCGACGGTATCACGCAGAGACTTGATAACAGCCTGCCCCTTGAGCGCTTCGACCGTCAACGAGGTGGTCTGGGCCGGCATGATAACAAAGGCAACAACAGTCATCTTGCTGCCGGCAACCTTGAGGCGGTGGTTCAAGCGAGCCAATGACTCGATGAACATATCAACACCCTTATTTCTGAACTCGTACCGTCCGGCCGTGAAGAAGTAAAGGGTGTTCTCGGGGTCGAAGTCGTAGTGGCCGTAAAAGTGTCCGCGCACGAAATCGTGGATCTTCTCCTTGGCTTGCTGGTGCAGGTTTTGAAACTCGTGCATGGCGGAAAACTTGGTGACGTTCAGTCCATTGGGCAGCACGCCATCGGGTTTCCGCTTGAGCAAGTGCTCGCTTTCGTATGCGGTGATATGAGAGACGGTAGTGAAGACATCGCAGGCGTGCGCGGCAGCGCGCTCGATGCAGTAGCGGTGGTAAATGCCACGCTTTCCGGCTTCAGCGTCAACATCGAACCATTGTAGGTTGTTGTAGAAGTCTACAGAACCAGCGCAAAGGTATCTTCCCAAAAGCGTTGCGTGCGTCGTGAAGATGGTGGTCACGTCGATGCGGCGCTTCTTCGTCAGGGGCAGAGCCACGCCGGCAAGCCATTCGTGGAAATGCGCAATGACAGCTTTGCTCTTCTCGTGGCAGACAAACTGGGGAATTGGTCAGCTTCATCCTTGAGTTATCTGGAAGCAGCTTACCTCGCCTAAAAACCACGCGACAAGGTATCCGAAAACAACAGCTTCGTTCGTTTCATCATCATTGGGTGGCGAGGGGATGCTGGCGACGTTCCACAAGTCGGTCTTCCACTCGTCCAAGAAATGGTACGCAGTCTTGGTGTCAATGAGCAGAACTCGAGGAGCGCCATCAATGAGCCATCGACCGTAGAGGATGCCAATGCCACGGTCCCTCATGGACTGAATCGTGGCAGCAAGTTCGGGAGTGGTCGGTTCGAGCTCCTCAACCTCAACAGCAGCCTACTGCCTGTCAATACAATGTAGCTACGGCATCTAGAAGACGTTCTCTTACGGAATGGTGATTCAAGGGACCGATGAGGGTGTAGCGGTCGCCATATTCGGCCGTGGTTACAGGAGCTTTGGACTTGATGACGGAATAGATACCGCCAACTGCACATGGCACAAATGGGTCAGCCCACTGCGGAGACGATGATCCGGGGGGGTCAGGCGTGGGGATGGTACCTCGATGAGCAACCTCAGTTGCGATTTCGAAGAGAAGGTGGTTCTTGACGTCGCGAGGAGGACGATCGGGGTTGTCCCGAGTACCTTCTGGAAGAGTGGACATTGTAGAAGCTTAAGGGGGGTTGGAGATGCTGTTGACAAAGCGTCAGTTGGTGCAGATGAAGAGGAGAACAGCTTGAGAAGTGATGGCAGCGACGAAAGGCGAGGGTAAAGAAAGAACGCGAAAGCTGCAGTGGAGTGGCAGAAAGCCAATTGAAGGTTGAATGACGCAAGTATGCAGGGCGTACTGACAGGCAAGGTAAGGTAACCAAGGCGACGCAGGCGAGAGGTGAAGGACGTCGGAGCTTGGGGAAGCTCCCGAGATGGCGTGCAGACGGACAAGGCTTTGATTTAAAGACAATAAGGCGTGTGGGAGATGCTGGGCGAGACAGACAACAGCGGGCTTAAGAAGGGCTGGATGGCGGAAGGAGAAGGGCAAGACCAGAGCTCTCGAGAGGAGATGTTTGCGGGGAAGAAAGGTTTTAGCTACGAGATTGTCTTGGGGGAGAGTGAGAGAAGGCGCGCGGGCATTGCATTGGCAGGCCTGGCCTGATGAGGTGGTGGTGTGGTTGTGGTTGGACAATCCAGTCCGGTCCAGCCCAGCTTCTCGCTGCATGTACTGTTCCGGGTACTGCGCAGTACCTTGCTTCGCTGCGACGCTAGCCCCGATACCTCTAACAGCTAGCTCCTCTCCTCTGGTATCTGGACCGGGGAGAATACGAATGGTCAGAGGGAGTGGTCAGGCAACGGAATGGCAACAGCAGCAGCTGCTGCTGCTGCGAATAAGCTGCTCAGAGGACGTCTTCCCCGTCTCCATCTTGTCTGTTTCCTCGGAGTGCGGGTGAAGAGGGGGGGAATACTGGAGCTGCAGCACGATTCAATGGGCAATGAATGGACGCTGGAGGGAGAGCCGGGGACGACTGTGGAACAATAACAGCGGATATTACAGGGCCCTAGGCCTGTCTGAACTTTCAACTTTTGAAGCTACCGCTAGCGGGAATCCACAGTGAGGTGCAGTTTGGGGTGGACTTTGGTCACCCAATACCAGGGGGGTACAAGTCCAGACCACGCGCATTCTCAACAAATTCTTTTCCCATATTGCCCTCGCCGAGTCGCCGTCCGGTATCCGTACTCTCTCTTCTCTCTCTCTCTCCACCTCCTGTTCTGCTCTGTATCTTGTGTGTGTTTGCTGACTTGCTTCTCGTCCCCTACGGCATCGCCGTGTGTGATGTTGCCGCTCTTATTCTCCGAATGCGACTCTTCATGCGCCACGAGTCCTGACGAACCCGATATCTGGCGCGCGAGAATTCCCGTTGCTATTACGGGAAACAGTGAAAACTTTTTCCATGCTGCTGGCTTCGTCCGAACGCCGAGGAGTCGCCTTGTAAAGAACCCTGGGGTTGCTTTCGACCCTCTGTCTAGCTTCTACATCGTAATCCTGAGCCAGATCGAAGAAAACCCCAGAGAGAAAAGCGCACGGGAGGCTGGTCAAGGTACCTGGGCCGTACCCAGCATGGGGGCAGCTACCTGTGGAATGACGGCCGGGTAGCGCCAGCGCCAGTCTTCACGCAATTTTGATAGCTGTGGGTACCTGATCAAAGCACTCGCAAGCTGTTGCGAGCTTCCTCTGGAGATGCTTAGTCAGAATGACGACAGTCTTTGCGGGGTTGACACTCCAGCTCCCCAGACTCTGTCTGCGAACTCGCAGTGTTGCTTTCTGGGGTGACCTGTCAGGAGATTGAGCGAGTAAAGAAACGCGCGTGCACGGCGTCCAATCAGTGTAAACAATTCGAGCGAGCTGCAGACTTCGAGCCTTGTCCTGCAACCCTCGATTCAGAGTTGCTGTTGCTTGCGATGGCGTTTTTGCCAATTTCTATTTGTCCTTCGTTCTGACCGAGCAAAATTTCCCGGTACCCCCAACTGTCGTGTCTCACTTGGAAGTTTTTTCCTCTTCCCATCTCGCCACAGTCTCTCACTAGCTATCCTAAGACACAAAGTTCCAAGGCATCGCGGGAGTCTTGTTTCCATCTCGCCTTGCAAACTCAGCCCCCAATGGCCAAGATCGTGAAATGGTCCACGAATGCGTCCGGATACACCCGCCAGACGACGATCCCTTACATCACCTACTGTGTTGATCTTGCAAAACCTGGTTGTCCGGGAATCGGTCTGTGACATTCCTGTCACTGACATCTCAACCATCGCTAAGGTCCCGCCCGAGCCAAGTTGACATGTCGATCTAGGCCCTCGTCATGTCATTCAATTGAGCCTTTTGCGATTCTCAGACGTCCGAGGGCTGAGGCATCGTCGGTTCAAGTGTCACACTCCACAACTGCTACATATCTGAAAACCAAGCTGTTGTCTCCATTCAAGATTCATCACCCCGTTCTATGAAGTTAGGCACCGATGCCCGAGTGCGGCATCTGAGGCTAAGCATACCCGCCCTCCACTATTACTGCAACCGTATACCTTCATACCGATAAGCTGGGACTTTAGCCAGCCCCGCGAAACGACGAAATATATCTGTAACGGTTTCGACCGTTGTCCTTTGACCCGATTCGTTCTTATTGAACGTATTCCCGCTGACACGGATGCGGACAATACGATCGCTTCATCTCGAGATCACGATAACACCGACCTCTCTTCAACCGCACGATCATTACAACAACTATTCTCCTTACAGCTCAACGCAAGCTATTGTCTTTCAGATTGAGAAACAGCTGTAATTCACCACGCGAAACCCAGACGTAATACTTACCGGAGATGTGGCGTCTGTATAGCTGAGAATTCTCCAGAGTCCTTAGCTCCAGGGTCTTTGGATGGCTTGGCCCACACGATCATTTTCAATTCCAGGCTTTGTGCCTTCAACATCATTCTAGGGATGATGTTAAAATGCGTTGATCAGGCAACGAGCCTTTCTAGTCGGGCGATGCCCTCTTACATCGCAGCAGGGGTTAATCCTAAACACACAGCTTCAGTCATTTCGGTGATCATGTCAACAGGCCGAGACTGCTTCACGAGGTGCAGCCAATTCCTCAAGGCATGGTAATGTCTCAACCTGATCAAAAATCTCAACTGCCACGGACAACACTCAGGAAGCCTCAGCTGCCATGCTTGCAGCGACTGCTTACGGGGCCCAAGCGCTTGCGGCCGGCACTTCGGATCACATTCCGCGTGCTCCATCGAGACGCACTTGGGAGGAAATGAGCAAGAGACTGGAATTTGAATAGTGCCCGAAGGACGCAGAAGTAACCCAAAAGACACCTATTCAGGCAAACGTGCAAAACAAGACACCCTTACCCTTGGCGGATTCTAGAATTTGCTGACTGCCGTATATGAAGAAGCCATCTCCTGGCTCGCTTCATAGCTGCCAGTTCAACATGGTCACAGACGTGACGTTTGCTTTTGAGAAATATCCGATATACTTCTCGGACTAAGTATTGACATGTGGTTAGGGCACTCATGATGCCACCGAAGGCAAATGAATATAACTTTGACTATTGAACGCCGTTGTCGACGGTGGATGTGATATCCCTGAGGTAGCATACACAGTGCTCAAAATATGGACACTGTACAGCTGTGCACTGTCCGCTTGGCTCCGTTTCACGTGATTTCACTGTGGGATCAAGGTTTTCCCCCTCGGCCCACGACACTTCCATTTGATTGTCACCGACCAACGCAACCCAAGACACTACAACTGATCCCCAACCAGCAGGCGATGACGCGCGATTGCGTCTTTCCAGACCATCAAAACATGCGATCGACCTGAAATATTTCACGGCGGCTTTTTTTTCCGCAATGGATGCAGGGTACATTACCGCCCACTCCGCGGGCGAGGGCTTACGGAGCTACGGAGTTTGTTGCCTGAATGTGCCGGAGGTCTTTCAGAGCATGGCGTCGTGAACAAGGCTATGGCGGCGGTTTCCATGATACTCATCAGGCAGTTTGACTGTACTTTCGCTGTGCAATATTGCCACATTCGCAAAGCCATGCATACGGCCAACGGACGGAAAGGCCTCGGTGCCGCGACTACCCACCCACCAAGTCTGGCCATTGTGCCAGCTCGACCGGGTCCGACAACGAAACGCAGCGCCGTACCCGGTTGCTGATTATGCGGAGAACGGCGACAGAAGCCCAAGACCTACGTCGCGAAAGACGACGTATTCAAGCGATGCCCAGCGGGTCCGAGCCAGCCGGTCCTCTGATGCTGGCCCATGGGGTTTTTTGCCTCTAGATTCTGAGGAGAGGAA
The DNA here is from genome assembly GCF_026319265.1 of Colletotrichum chrysophilum. Lineage (NCBI taxonomy): Eukaryota > Fungi > Ascomycota > Sordariomycetes > Glomerellales > Glomerellaceae > Colletotrichum > Colletotrichum chrysophilum. Next base: position 218,226 of record NW_026517288.1, on the reverse strand, counting down.
GGCGGCGGTTCTACGCACGGCGGGAGGAGTTTGAATGCAGATCACTATGGGAACTTTTTTCCCTGCCTGTGGAGGACGCCTTGAGATGCACGCCCGATCTATCAACACGGTCCGTGTCGGGCGACATTTGCAGCCGTTACCCTGTGCAAGACGGCCATGGTTATGTGTTTCTATCGACGCTGCCATCATGCTGTCCGTTTCGGCCCTTGCCACTCGGGCAGAGAACACTGAGCAGCAGGCCGGATGGTCTGAATTCTTCTGCCACCGTTCGAAGCAGGTGCTCCGGGGCAGCCACTCGTCGGGCGTGGCTCCAGGAGACTCCAACCAAAACCCGGCCACGTCCGGCTCGTAAATCGTACATAGTGACATTGTTGCGTCAGTCTTGTGCCCAAGTATTGGGGTATCGGCGGAGAGGAGGACAGATAGTATGCTAGGATTTTGGTCTATCTCTCGGTTCAGGCTCAGGCAAGAACTGGATCACCAGTTGATGCTTCCAGGCGTCACAGGACAAGCCAAATTTTTGCCATGGGAGCATCGGTGGAGGTTTCCCCCCCTTCTGTGGTTCTGCAAGTGCACCAAGTTGGGTCGGGGGAAATGGAATGACTGCCGACTTCCTGACGGTTGGTGGTGGCATGCTACAGCGGTGTACGTTCACCGAAGCGCCTACCTGCTGCTCACTCTACAAAATCCGCATATGCGGCAGATTGGGCTGGTGCAATGCTGCCATCTACGCTCCAAGGCGAAATCTCTGCTTATCCACCTGTTGCCTGGATTTTTCCTGCCGACTGCAGCCCCCAGATTCTGTCTTTGGTGGTTCGCATCACCACAGACGCCCACCTCGGCAGCTGCATATCCCGCTTAGCAGGGCAGAGTGTCGCGTTATCGGAAAAACCTCGGCTGGCAACGTGCTCACATTGCATCTAAAAACTCAAATCGAATTGCCTGCTACGATGGAGTCCTACCACCACAACCGACCTCGACATGTCGCCATGAGAGACGACCGCAGACCAGGCGATGAGCGCAGAGACCGAGGCCGAGCTGGTCGAGAAGTGACACGCTCCCGCAGATCTCCTTCACCTCCATCCCGTCGACCTCGGGATTCCGATAGATTGCCAGACAGCAAACCGCGCGACCATCCCAACGACAAGTCACAGCCTTCCTCCCGAGACCACCACAAATCCCGCGATCGCAGCCGAGATCGCCCTCGCCGTGCGTCCCCATCGCCTTCACGTCGCGACAAGTACAAGGAGGATATCCGCGATCGGTCTCGTGGCCGGGACGCCGTTGACTCGCGGCGCGACTCCCGGACCCGGTCACATAGGGATCGCAGCCGAGGACATCCCCGAGGCGACGGCCGTTCTTTATCGCCCTCTGTGAAGCGAACGAGCAGTCGAAGTACGGACCGAGCTACTGCAGACAAGAAGAAATCAAGACGAGACCACAGCCCTCGTCGTGACCGCAAAGACTCGGCCCCCCTTGCGGAGTCACGGCATTCTCGCAGCTCTCCTCGGCCTTCCAGACGATCACCTAGCCCCGATCGCCGGGATTACAGGTCAAAGAACAAGGAACGGAGCCACCGCAACCGCCGGAGCAGGTCACGCTCGCCGGGTCGAGACCGACGCGGCCGAGACTACTCCCCTCCGCGTCGTCGCGAGCCATCATCGACCCGGAGAAGGGACCGATCTCCGCTATCAAAACACCGGCATAGATCCCCTGCACGAGAGTCTTCGACATCCGTCAGGGGTGAGCGACGTCCGGCATCGCCCCGTCGTAGTTCCAGAGGCCGCCAACGTCGCAAGGAATCTAAGTCTCGTGCATCCTCTCGGTCCGCTAGTAGGGGGTCGAGTCGACGAGTGCCGCAGAACGAAGGTTCACGCCAGCCTACAAAGTCTCAGCCATCCTCCGGCGCGAACAGCGTGGAGGTCAACATGGGCGGCAGAGGCAATCACAGGGGAGGCTTTGCGTCTCACCCTGGTTCATTCAACCAACAGTTCAGCGATCCGCGCCAATTCTCCCAGTCCCCGCAGCCGACTCCAAATTCTTACAACGCTTCCCCAAACCACTCACCCTACGGTGCTGGTAGAGGGAACTGGGGCTCTCAGCAATTCTCCCCGACACAGTAAGTTTTCCATCATTCCACCATCTCGTTCTGATTCGTCTACTCACATTCGCATAGTCAATACCCTCAGTACCCTCAATCCAACTTCGGCCCCCCATCTGGACCACAAGGCTCGTACACACCAAACCAATCGTTCTCACCGCCCCCGAGTGCTCCAACCGGACCTATGCAGCCATATTCCCAGGGCAACTTCCGCGGCAGCTTCCGCGGCGGCGGCGCTGCATTCCGAGGCAACCAATTTGGATCTGGTCGGGGGAACTACAGAGGCAATGGTTTCAAGAGTGCGCAGTGGACTTCCAATAACCATGCCTCTGCTTCGCGTGGCCAATTCGGACAAGCGGATGAAGCGAACTCTCAGCAGTCCACGACTCCCGCACAAAGCAACAAGTCAGACGTCGGCGACAATGTTGCAGAGGGCGAGAACCCTTTCCGGCCATCAAAAGACATGCAAGTGGAGGACACGACTCCGTCCGAAAAGACCGGTGAGAGCGATACCCAACGAACTAGCAGAGCGCCGCCCGTCGGCCCGGCTGCTCAGTCGTCGTCGAAGTTCAGCTTTGCGTTTAAGGCGTCTGCAAAGCCCACTCCGACGGCGCCCAAGCCGGAGATCTCTCAGAAATTCAATGCCGTCCCTCAACGACGTGAATCCACTCAGCAAAATGATTCGAGAGACCACGACCGTGATCGCGACCATGATCGGGATCGTGACCACCGGGACAGAGATCGAGACCGTGACCGTGACAGGGACCGTAACCGAGAACGTGATCGCGGCCGGGACCGGGAACGGGACCACCGCGACAGAGACCGGGATATAGATCGGGGGCGGGAGAAGGAGAAGGACAAAGCCGCCGACAGAGACATCCCTCGCGGGGCTCCGACCGAACCTGCGTCGGCCAGAGCTCGCCAGGATTCAAGGCACCTACCACCCCCTGGGCCCCGTCAGCCCCCTGCACCAAGGACTCGCAAGATCAAGAAGACTATGCGGCGGCTCAAGCCTGGGCCGGTATTGCCTGAAGACCTGAAGACTTCAGATTCAGTTTACTTCCGCAAGCCTGGCAACGAGTCTGTCGTCGGTTCGGGCACCTATGGCAAGGTCTTCAAAGCTTTGCACGTCTACACCAAAGGCTTGGTCGCTCTCAAGCGCATCCGGATGGAAGGCGAGAGAGACGGGTTCCCGGTCACAGCCATCCGAGAGATCAAGCTTCTCCAGTCACTACGCCATACCAACATTGTCCAGCTACAAGAGGTCATGGTGGAGAAGAACGACTGTTTCATGGTTTTTGAATACCTGTCCCACGATCTGACAGGTATTCTGAATCATCCTACCTTCAAGCTAGATGCGGCCCAGAAGAAGCACATGGCCAAACAGCTTTTCGATGGCCTGGACTACCTACATAAGCGCGGAGTCCTCCATCGCGACATCAAAGCTGCCAACATCCTGGTTAGCAGCGACGGAATTCTCAAGCTTGCTGACTTTGGTCTCGCACGATTCTACGCGAAGAGACACCAGCTGGATTATACCAATCGTGTTATTACCATATGGTATCGCTCGCCTGAACTACTTCTCGGCGAGACGCAGTATGGCCCAGCCTGCGATGTCTGGAGTGCTGCCTGTGTCATGGTGGAGATCTTCACCCGCCATGCCATATTCCCCGGGGATGGAAGCGAGATCAACCAACTGGATAAGATATATGCCGTCATGGGAACACCGAACAAGGCAGAATGGCCTGGGCTGGTGGACATGGCTTGGTTCGAGTTACTAAGACCAGGTTACCGGCGGGCAAACTCTTTCGCCGACAAGTACCAAGACAGATTGCCTCCTGCCGCCTATCGCCTGTTGGCCGCCATGTTCCGTTACGACCCTGCGAAGAGGCCGACAGCTGCAGAGGTCCTCGCGGATGAATACTTTACCACCGAGGAGCCTCCTCCAAGGCAGGCTGTTGAGTAAGCACTTCCACCCGCAACTGTTTAGATGACATTCAACTAACAAATCAACTAGGCTCGCTACTCTGGACGGTGACTGGCACGAATTCGAATCCAAGGCACTCCGACGCGAGAACGAACGCAAAGAAAAGGAGGCTCGGCGCGCCGCAGCGGCGTCCGCCAAAGACAACAAGTCTAGAGAGAGAAAGAGGGAGAACGATGCTCACGATGAGCGTGGGGAAGCTAAGAGAGTTCAGCTCGAAGGCAAGGCAGCCGTGCCTGCCGAACGCTCGAAGGCCTAGAAGACCTGCCCATTTTGAAGCTGGGCTGCCTTGGCTTCTGCCAGACGTGGTGCAGCGCATGGAACGGCTGGCCATGGTGGTACACATATATCCTACTTAACACACAAACCTGCATTTGTTGCGTTGGCATGGCGTTGGGGAACTGAAACTTATGGTTGAACGAGAAGGCATAGTTGCTCTGAGGCTTTGTGAGCAAAGGGTTCGTTTTTTAAACTTGACATGTTTCATCGCTGGTCAGCGAGATTCCCCCCTACTAGATGGATTTGGAGACACGACGGACGGGCATGGGATGGCTTCTCATCGTGTGGCTGTAGGATTAGCTGGTAAATGCATGTGGGATGCGTCTCGGACTAAACTGTGGGCGTCGAGATATGAATATACCAACAGATGGGGCGGACTCAAGCCATCTGTTCTTGCAAACATGACAATGCATCTCTATGTGATGGGCCTCCGGTACTTGATTAAGTCTCTGAGGTCGTGTTTGATGGTGACGAGGATACGGGAGGTTTAGATCAACGACCACACTCGTCTTTCGTTCCTCCCACACCACATGTTTCTTGCTCTCGCTATAGTACAATAGAAAGTCAGTCTGGTGTTCTGCAGACTTTACTCTTATCGGCAAGAGGCAGTCTGTCTTGCCCAGAAAGTGTACCGCGTAGCTGTCGTGCACCGGTCTTGGATATATGTAACCGAATAAGACAACACCGGCAAAGATGAGAAGAGTGGTTAAGTTTGAGCCCCAGGCAACGAGTCTCTGGGAGGTAAAAGGGTTATCTTCCTGCCTTGTTGCTCTCCCTCTTGTGCTGTCGCCCGAAAAGATTCAGAGGTTGGATCGGCAACCATTGCATTGTTGTGCCGTCAAATGTTGACGTCCTCGCCATCCGATTATGTATCAAGAAAAGCCGTGAGAACCAGGCTGCTCGAAGTCGGTTACAAACAGAGTCTTACTGAAAGTGAGGAGGGCTTAAGGGATGTTTGTTGTGTGTGGAATGATACCTGCTCTCATTGATGTGTCCATCGTGCCTACACTGGTCATTGGAAGGTGATGAAGACGATAAGGGTAGAGTCATTTATGGGTCATTATGAATCACTTGAAAGTATTCGGCTTGTATAGCGGCAAGAAAACGAGAAGGAAGACCACGTCCGCACTGACAGCGTATGCGGAGGGACATTGCATGATCGTCCCTTACCCCTGATGGTTCGCAGCCAGGCGCAAGGTCAGAAACACCTTCGATGACCTTCAATTCGGTTGGCAATGCCTCAATTTCGCTCACAGGCCCGTATACATAGACAACCTCTTGTTGTGTCTTAACGGTCTCTGATCTATGTCTCAAAATTTAGAGAGGTGGTAGGGCTGGGGTTGTTCAGCCGTAACCTATTGTCAGCTCGAGTCTATGCGGGCTTCAGGTCGAACTAGCATCTGATATGGAATCCCGCGTCGTCCGTGGTCTCTGAGAAGAGTCGGTCAAAACCCGTGCGAATACGCTCTGGAGGGTATTGCAGACACGAACTCGCAAGGCCTGGGTGGAGACTCGCGGTGGACGGCTGTGGTAGTCAGCTATTCAGGGTTTCTCTCTCGGGACACTGGTCTTAGAAGAGACTTCTTCTTCTTCAGGTCACATTTGGGAACATGAGGCCTAACGTAAGTACTCGTACTTATACCGAACAGACAACCAACGCCCTCCCTTTTGCGTGCGTCCGACTCGCGAGAATGCTACGCCTCGTCATATCTCCGGGCAGTCATACGTATAATAGATGGATTAAAAGCAGGTATTCCAGCATCACAAATGTCTGAAATCGACTTGACTTTCATTCATAAGGCTGGTTGTACATGCCAATATCCACATGCAATGTTGGCGATACGTGCAAACTAGGATGTCGGATTCCTGACTGACTGACATTAATGTGGTAACATGCTGTTCTTTCCAGCACCCTTCATCTCTGGCCAATTATTCATTCCAATTGGACAAAAAAATTAGAGCACGGCAGTTCCGCTGACATTGAACACACAGCCGTGCAAGTCCCAACGACGCCTTCCTTCACCATCCCAGTCAACACCAACGGTAGGTACACAACAAGAGAATCAAGAAGAATTATCAAGAATGTTTGCTCGGGCCCCTCTAAGTCCCTCTATATACCTTGAAGACAGTCCTGCTAGCATGCCTCAAGTATTGGCCTGCTTCACGATGACGAGTACGTAACCAGGACATGTCACTGGTGGCTATTTAAACGACGCTTTATTCGGAAAATGAATGCCAAAGCCGAGAAACAAAACAGAAAGCGCCCTCCATGCAACCTATGAGGAATGAGGACTTTCCCCCATAACTTGAACCAACGCGAATAAAGACATGTACGAGCATTATGCTAGGCCCCTTTCTAAGCCTAATCTTATAGCATACTGTTCTTCAATTTTCTTAGAAAGTACGTCTGTATACGCACAAACAAGAGAACATGGTGATGTCGGTTGCACAGATATACATCCTAGTGCGAGGTCTGTAAACCAGGGCGCACAGAAGATCACAACCACAGCCCGCAGCTGTATGTCCACTATAGGAAAGAAGATTCCACTGGCGTTTGCGGCAGAGGTTGCGATGCCGCCCCCTAATCGCCCTTCTATTGAAGCGTGTCGCTGACTGTATGTATACCCTTGACTGTCGACATACATGCGCATTGCTTTACGTTTTCTGCTCAGGGGGCCGTCAACGTGCGTATGATTATGGTTTTTCTTCATGGGAAGCAGAGATCATGAGGACCCCCTTATGGCCAAGTGGATGGCTGCTGACCATAGGCAATTAGCCCAGAGGCACCCGAATTAGCAAATCCGACGTTATGTCCCACAAGGCAGTGAAGATCGCGACTCTACGCCAGCTGAAGTTTTCAAACAAAAAAACATTCTTGCTTTTGGATCTCATATTTTTGGAGTATCTTACAAGCCAAACACACCTCGAGACAACCCTGCAGGAACACTCAATATGACGCCGCATGAAAATCTCAATTTGAAAGAACCGCCTATCCTAGCAAACCCTTTCCGCATCTGGCTAATCTGTGCATCATAAAAAAAGTCGTAAATCATCGTCAAAATCGTGAGCTGTACTGGTTACAGATGGCGAGACAAACACCCATTTGCGTCTCTTGTCCTTTTGTGTATGTCCTTTTGCTGTATATGGGTATCGTAACCTTTTTTGGTAAATCCTTTTTGGTTGCGGGAAACAAACCATCGCCGCTGCACCGTATCGTCCAGTCATGTATACCGTAAAAGGCGTCTGTTTCGCCATCTTCCCAAGTTGTCATCGTGTTGCCATCTCAAGCCTGGCCTTCGATGGCCTTTCCCTTGTTCTTAGTGTCAGTTGTCTTGAGCAGATCCCGCAAGCTTCCCTCGGCATGGCTCCTGGGAACACCGCCTTGAGCGGAAGTCGATCCCAATCCCACGATGGGCGGTAGTCTCCAAGGCACCCAGCCGGTGAGCCCTGCCAAGAGACCCTTGGGGTTCTTCGTCTGATCGAGCTGGGTTGAAGTTTCGCGCTGTTGTGGTTTGGACACTTCGTGCTGCAGTCTTTCGTCCGAACCTTTGCGGGCATGGCGATGCCCCACGCTCTCTTCTACATCCGTCCGAACTTCGAGGTGGCTCGTCGAAGTCTTCGGCAGAGCCGGCTCGCTCACCAAAGCATTCGCCGAGCTTCGTGGTGATGCCTGGTTGCTGGCCGTTAGGCTCTGTCGTGTGCTCCCTAGCATGGCCGTCGCGAACGAGGACGACTTTCTCCTGACCAGAGGAGGCGACTGGTCATTCTCTTCTTGTTTCAAGGGCCCTTGCTCTTCACTGACTGTAGACGAAGGCGTCGTGCTGCCTGACTTCCGAGCTGCTGCCCTACCTCGTACCTCTGCTGTAATCTCAGCTGCCGACTTCTTCTTGGACTTATCTTCCTCGGAAGACCGGCTGGACGACATGATGGTCTCAAGCGTCCCCATTGCTATGCTCCTCCTCCTACCATTACTGCGTCGCTTCCTATGTCTTCGTTCATCATCTGATACGGCTTCCAAAGTAGGTCCCACGCTGCGACGCTGGCGTCGGGAAGATGATGCGTGGCTGACGAAGGACGCGCCGGAGCCATGAGGCGCGACGTGAACTTCATACTGGTTGCTCAATGAGTATCGAGACCTGGCACATATTTCAGCGATGCGGTCCAGGTCGGCGTTGATGTTGTTGTCCCCCTCCTGCGACTCGATGTTGGCCATCATGCTCTTGAAGCCGAAAGCCTCTACGGGAGGGAGCTTGGCCATAGCCTCTTGTCCTTCCAGTCGCTTCTTTGCCATTCCTCTGGCCATGCTTAGACCGCCATTTTGAGCCGACTTGCTGCCGCCAAAGGGTGTTCGCAGAGCAATGATGCGCCGAACAGATGCCGCCGGGCCGCTCACAACGGATGAGGTGGACCTTGGGCCAAGACCGGCGCTACCACCGTTGCTCCGATTTGTGCTCGTGGGTCGGCTATGTGAGCCAGAATATGTCCTGACGATGACTGGCTGTGAGTAAGTACTGCTTTGGGCGCCGGTAGACTTGGCGTAGCGGTGACGAGACGGGTAATTGCTGTTGAGCTCGCGCAGAGCTGAAGTGCGGTGGGCGGCAGTGCTGTCGTCAAGAGGTATGGGCTTCCCCTCTGCAGTCGAAGGAATAAGTGAGGTCGAGGACGTGTTGGGTTGGAAAAGCGGGGGAAAAGAGAAGGTCAAAGAGTCTCGCGTCGCTTTCTTGGACGCAAGTGGAGGGAACAGCGTCGTGGCCGAAGAGCTCCCAGTATGAGACGCGGAGGTAGGATGGCGGGATTGGGATGGACCGGAATGGTCCTTTGGTGGGATCTTCCCCGAGTCCATCTTCACAGTGAATGGCGTGTCGTGGGATGGGCTTTATATGTGTACATTCATAAAGGCAGCATGAGCTGCTAGGGTAGCAGTGAGGAGCTCAGAGCAGGTGGTGTTTTCTGTCGTGCGGCAGGTAGTGAGAAAAACAGGAGAATCAGATCAGCGAATGCGGAGGCATGGCTGTGTCGGTTCTCGCGTGAACAAGTGTCGAATGTCGTTTTTTGACTGGGTTGTAGGTCGCGCGGGCGAGCATATGCAGGTAGGTTTTAGCAGCGGTGCGTCTCGTCCGTTCGGGATCTCTCGCCTTCCACTTTCGCCGGGGTGGAGTTGGGGAAAGTTGAGACAGACAGAAGCTGGCTCGTAAATCGAGGATGGAGAGAGAGAAAGAGAGGGCGGCGTGAGACAGACAGAGGCGGCCGAAGGAGTAGTTGATGCGATGGTGGATACTGTCGAGGATGCAATCCGGATCGCCTCGAGGCGCGTGGACGGCGTCGACGCACGAATTCCCTGCAGCAATTGCAGTTCCTTCGCAGAGAGATATGGACTGGGGGCTCTGAGAGGGGGATGGGAGCAAAACAACAAATAAAGAGAAAAAAAAAGAGGAGGAGGAAAAATGGCTTTGCAGTGTTTAGGGTGAAGTTGCATCCGGTAGTAGGGATAGGCGGGGGAACTACCAATAGCTGGGAGATGGTACTTTCAAGACGCAGCAGACGGCGCCGTTTTTTGGTAGGTAGAAAGGCAACGCAAGTAGGCCTGTCGCCTGTCTGTCCTGTCTGTCCTGTCTGTCTCTCAATGTGCCCCGAAGCTGACTATCACACATGCGGGCAAGGAGCAACGCAGCACCAGCGAACGAGCAGGTGCGTGCTGCACGAGTGTCGTGGCTGCCGTTCAAAGGGTGGACCGACCCCGACCCCCCTGTCCACGACTGTGTCTTTCCGTCCAATGACAGCTGTCTGGGCCGTGCCAAACGAACACACTGTCGGACGGCCACACTGTCCCCGCTGCCGTTCTTGCTCCGGTTCGTGGTTCCCCTCCCCTCCTCAGGCGACTCGGGCCATTCCCAACCTGCCATTCGACGCCCAGGCCACAGCCAAATCTGACCAGTCACCAGCACCAAGCAGAGTATGGCGACTGGCTAGCCACACCAGCTACTTGCTAGACCAGACCGTATCAGGTCGTTTTTCTCTCAACTGAGGATAGGTAGGAAAGGACGGTTGACGTGGTCGTCTCTCCGGGCAACTGATGTTTACGGCTGTTCAAAGTGCAAATTGCTCGTACGCTGTCCTTTCCAACCCGTGTAAGACGTCAGAGCCGTGGGAAAGCGCATATTGCTTCGCCATCATCATCTTATGTCTCTGCCCTACCGACCGCCGCTGTGGACCCGACCACGGCCATTCTGGATCAATGGTCACCATCCACATGGCCCCGGCCGGGCCAATTCTGCCGGCTCTTCCACATTCGTCCTCCGGGCCGTCGAGGCGCATGCTACCGTTGTCCTCGTCTGCATCTTCCAAGGTCAAGGTTGTTATCCGTGTTTCTCGCGGCCACCATGTCTTCAACTCTCCCTTGCCTATCGGGTGTTTACTCTACAACGTGGCGATGGGCGAGGACAAGGTCGGATGCGCTGGCACACAGATCCGGCGCAATAATCTGCACACGCGCCAGGCACGCACACGCCGTTGGTCACGTTTGGAGTATAGTGATTTGTTTTGATTTTTGCTTGATTAATCATATATCCATGCCGTCGTCAAGTAAGCTCTCGCTCGTAAACCATACACCCTCCAAGCCACCAGCGCTGGCGATGCGTCGTGCTGCGTGGAAACTAGCAGCGCCGTCGTCATGTACTTGCCGCGTGGAAGCACTCTGCTGCAGCCACCAAAAAAATCCTCTCCATCGCTACGCGCCATCACTCTGAACACCGATCGCCTTTAAGCCGTCGGTTGGGCAATCGTTCCGTAGCCCTGTCCACCGCTCTGGACTCTGTCGCTGTAGACACCAGGCGCGCGACCGGTCACTATGCGGCCCTCACGCGCCTGCTCGCGACGGTCGTAGTAGATGTATTCGACGTAGAAGGCGTGAATGTGTCCCGGGATGTATCCGAGAATCGTCAAGCAGATGTTGACGAGGAGATCTACCGAGCCGCGGGGTCAGTTTATGCAAGCCAAGGATAAGAGCGTCGTGCGATTCATTGCGGCACTTACCCATTCCACAGCCAGCAACGGCATAGACACCGACGGGCGGAACTGTAGTCAACTGTCAGCGCGAGGATTCTCGTGGTGCCGGGCAGGGTCAGGACGAACTGAGGATGGTGATGAGGATGAGGAACACAGCAGAGATTGCGCCCATTGTGCCGGTTTGTCTGATGTCTGTGGTTGAGTTTATGTGGGGTCGAGGATGATGCTTGATGAAGAATGTCCAAGTGTGAAGACGAAGAGGCAAGATCTGCTAATCGACTGAAGTGCGTTCAAGGGTATCACAGTATTGGGATTGTTGTTGCGGGACAACACGATGACAGTCCCAGCCGAGGCGGACAGAAGCTTAAATGCACCGACCAAGCTCAGACACGCAAGGAAGGCAGGCGAGCGGCCAAAAATTGCCGTGCCTTGTCTTGTTTTGGGTAACAGATTGCGTGTATGCCCGGACGCCTCCCTCTATTGCCAGCCAATGTTCTGGTCGAGTCTCATCGTGGCGCGGACTGGACGGCCTGTGAATGACGTAACCTGCACGTGTCGTTTCACTTCGCCAGCAACCGAACCTCGCGCTCGCGCTGCCTGCCCTGGACTGATGTATCTGAGTCTACCTAGGCCCCAGCTGGACCTTCTTGCTGGACGCGACCCTCAACACCAAAGATGTCAAGTTGACACAGTTGGGTAGGTGTTGGCAAGCGCTCTTACTTAACCACCTTCCTCCTATGCCCTGGGTGGCCATTGGGGCCTTTTATGTCTTGGTCTCGGCCCCGGCCCGCTGCGTATTTCTGTCCCACAGCGCCTCCTGATCACTTGATAACAGCCGTCCACCAATCTGATCCCTCGGTGAGGAGCTGCAGCGGCTATCATCACATCCACCCATTCGGGAGGTCGACTTCGGCACCACTTGGGGCCCAAGCTCCCGGCCACACACACCCTTTGCGGCAACAAACCTCGCAAACCCGCTATGAATAGACGCATCTCATTGTGAGGCACATGGTGAGGCGATTGCTGCTCTAGGGATAGCTTCCTGGCTGCACCCTGTGCCTGAGACATGCAGTCTGCCCTTTCCCGGGGAGCCCAATCAGATGGAACTGCGGAGCCATATCTCGAGCCGAATGTCCACGTCCACAAGGCAGATAAGAGCATTGAGCTTGAGCAAAGGTGCGATTGCGATGACATGCTGCTTGGCTCGAGCACCAGCTTTCATTGCCTGACGTAGGTGACGCAATTGTTCAGATTGAGCTTAATGGATCCTGCCGAAACAGCCCATCTGCGAGGCACTCGATCGTCTGGTGGTTGCCAACAACGCGGGAGGCATGATCTCGAGCTGAGTGTCGCTTTGTTGTAACAGTTGTAGACAAGCTGAACATTGCTTTCAAGTTTGAAAGCTTATGTGTCATTGACAAGGCATTCATAAGACACGATACCGACGGCCCCCTCAACCTGGATCGACCGCTGGCTGTACCAGGACCTAGGAACAACGAGATGTATCCGGAACATCATCCGGGGTTCCGTACTCCTCCTGACAACGAAGCCGGCTGTCGATCACAGGTGCAGAGAAACTACACTGCAACAGGGAACAGCGCTGCGGTCGTGCTTCACAGCCAGCATTTGAAACGGCGGGACGCGTAGCCGCACCGTTAGCCACGACTAACATGCGCAAACAAACAATACCATCCGCCCACAACGTTTCCATAACCGGTCAATTGCCTTTCGGCTTGCTGCCAACTTCTCCAGCCGGGGGGCTAGACAATCGTGGCAGTTTTGGAGCTGAGATTCACTGTCGCAAAGCAGAAGGCGATGTCAAGCTTGATCCAGGCACCACGATGTGAGAGTTTGTGCACCCTTGAGAAGGAGGCAGACGGAAATGAGGCAGGCCGGCGGACGGGCCATGGTTGTCGAATTCGACCCCCGAGCGGTTTACAGTCGCATGCCGCCGTCACATCGGCGGACAACGGAGTATTCCGCGGGTGCCGAAACCCCCCAGTCGAAAGCGAGATGGCAGAAGACTGATTCAAGGTCCAGAGACAACGGGCGTCTGCGAGATTGTAAGCGGTGACTCGAGGAAAAAGGCTGGAGAGATATGATCGATTAAAATTGGCAGAACGAGGCTGTGATCTGGTGCCGAGCCCTCGTGTAGTAGAATTGGGCTCGGATATTACTGACGATCAGCTTTCCAGCATACGTCTAGGCAGTGCCACGCAGAGTTGATGCACGGGATGTTCGCAGCACGGCGGTTGATGAAGTCGACGACATTGGTGGGCATGTATATCAACCGCTAGCTCCCTGCCAGGCTTATCCGTATTTGAGGGCCCGTCGAAAACGGTGCGGATCAGAAAAGAGACACTTCTTCCAACCTTCTCGAAGCCAGAGCCCTGTGAATTAGTGTCTGAGCCGTTGGATTCGGGGATTGGTTCAGGGCAGGCGCATGTGGCAACACCCCTGAAATTCTAGCTAGCCTGTTCCATATAGCTAAAGGCCACCGGCGCGCTGTTCTGAGTTAGACCATCCAATTCAATTGGGTTGATCGATTTGATGGTTCTCGATATTTGAGCGAGCGACATTTCGCGATGGGTAGACTGTGGGAACCCCATTCGTTTGAAGCTTGTCACGTCGTGCCGTACCGAGCTGGTTCGGCATGCCGCTCAAGCAACCGGCGCGGCGGTTGCACTATCATCGCCGTACGTGTGCCGACAAAGACAACACGTAGGGTCGGGGTAAGGATGATACATCATTGTGGACTGATCCCATCGGAGCGAAATGACGCCTCGCCTAAGTCGGCAAGTCAGGGTTTGGTTGTGTGGAGCTCTTTTAACGTTCCTCATCTGCAACACAACTGGTCCAGGGAGCTGTCGACCACTCCAAACAGCGAGTGCTTTGCCAATGTTCCCCATTGGAGAATGGAGATGTACCCCGAGAGGCAAAAAATGGCGATTGCAAGAAATCGAGAGCTTGGATGCTGAAGCTCTTGTTCCCCGGGACCGTTGGAAGAGTGAGCTGGTTACGGAAAGCTAGTTGGGCGTTTCCACGTGGAAGACAAGGAGATGCCAACCAGCGACCGGCGCGGTGTGGCACGCAGTTTGCCCATTTGGGACTCTTTCTGATACTTGTACTATGCAGTAAGCAGCGAAACCACAGCTCACCTCAATGATGGTATGGAACACGAGCCAAGGTGACAAGGTCGTCATGTAGGCAGTGCGTAAGGCGCAGCGTAGGACGACGGCAGAGAGAGAGAGAGAAGGAGTTGCAAAGATGGAAGGCTGCCTCATCTCTGTGTTCCACACCCACTTGTTCGATTTGGCGGTCGTTCCTCACGAGCCAAGTCGCCGCCAATGGCCACTTGTGTTCGCGGCCTGCTCGGCGAGTGGAGGTCGATGATGTGTGTCGGCGTAGCTTCAGGTAAGGTGTCTGGAGTATGGTAAAGCACGGTTGGTGTGCTACCTGCCAGCTCTAACAGAACTGGGGCCAGCATTGGCGATCCAGCAATGTACACAGTACGGTGCGGTCCAATTACCGTAGAGACGGTACCGAGCAAGCCTGACGAAGACCTGGTCGTCGACACTTGCCCTCTGGCCGAATGTCGACTTCTGTTCACATGTGTGCAGCCGGAGACGTTGTTCCCACTCCCAAACAAGAATGCCTTCGTAGTGTCCAAGTGCGTGTGTGACAGAGGCGCATACGGCGCCCTCCCTGGCGAGTGATGGAGGTCGACACACGGCTGGGACACGCTGTGCCGCTTGTAGTTGCAGTACCCGATACCTTGGACTTTTGAGGGGGACGTGAGTGACGGGTTCGGGCCGGAGAGACGAGGTGAACCGGAACAGGAGGGCCCTGCTGATAGGGAAGACCCAGGCAGCCGGCGACGGCGGCAAGGAGCCTATATGCAACAGAGCGTGGCTATGTCCAGGGGTTCCCTCCCGAGGTGAAAGTCATCGGAGAGTGGACGCGTCG
The DNA here is from genome assembly GCF_026319265.1 of Colletotrichum chrysophilum. Lineage (NCBI taxonomy): Eukaryota > Fungi > Ascomycota > Sordariomycetes > Glomerellales > Glomerellaceae > Colletotrichum > Colletotrichum chrysophilum. The sequence continues at coordinate 202,891 of NW_026517288.1, read as the reverse complement.
TGCTCATTAGAGCGTGGCCGTCCGCTGTAATGTGACATACGAAGAGCGAGATGCTTCGGTTTAAGCCCTGCTCTGCAAGCCAGTAGCATCGCAATTATGCCATTGTTGGGGGCCAACGAGTGAATTCCCATATCTTTGTGTTTGCCAGGCCCCTTGGCGGATGCCTGCTTATGATTCATGACCGAATACAGATACACAGACAAGCCGCCGGGTTTGAAGTCTGGCTGGCAGGACCGCGAAGAGTCCCGTCCTGCAATGATACCAACACGAGACGGCCTAGCGGTATGACGGGTGGACTTTTCAGAAGCACATTCCGTTCTTTAGCATTGAATCTTGCCCCGTTTTTTCTAGCTCAAGCGACAACGGCAAGAATTTCTTGGCGCGCTGATGTGGCTTCGGCGGCAACGCTTGCTGCCCTCTCCGAATGTGCGCTTGCATCTCTAGTAGCAGTCCCATCAGCACACATGGCAGTCGGGACATCCAAGCTGTAAGGTTACCTAGCAGGAGAGGAGAGAAATTGGCTGGACGCAGGTCAGACTGCTCAGGCACGGGCGCAGTCTGACGTTGTCCCAAGAGGACTAAGGTAAGGCAAGATGAGCCAACAGACACGCTTCGGTACCTCGGGACCGCTGCTGCAGCAAGACAAGAAATTGACTTGACACGGCAGCTGACAATTCAACATGTTTCGTGGTGCACCAGGTTAGGTCTACTCGAGAGCATCCAAGAGAAAAACGGAAGGCTCTGCAATGGCGAGGCGAGCAATTGAATTGTTCCGGTGGAGGGGGAAGAGAACAATCCATCCAGGCAGCACTGATTCATCATCATGTATGCAAGCTATGGCCATAGACAGAGCTGATTGACCGCATACATTACATTCAACGAGCAGTTGAAAGCAAGTTGGAACAAGGCAGCTGGGTTACTTACCGCATGTACCAAATACATGTCTGCATATTCATCCAAGCAGCACCGAGGCCGCCAACCTCGTTTGGTAGAGCTCCTGATCCCCTGTTTAGCTTACTGCCTTCAGTCAGTCTTGGTTTACTTTCCTCGGTTCACTCATTGAGAGAGACCGAAAGAGAGATTGACGCCCAACTGGCCGCCATGACATTTTCCTGTTCAGCTTCAGGCCTCAGAGAAATGAAGGAGACAGATAAACAGCGGGCAATTATTCAGCTTCCCGGTCGCAGTTGCGTCCGAATACCCACCGGCCAGCCTCATGTCAAGTATCTTTCTAGCTACCCAAACCCACGTTTCCTACTGTGTGCACGCGTTGCCGTCTGCCAATTGTTTCAATGAAAGAGACCCCCATTGTACTTTGCCTGGGCTCTAACGTCAGAGGTAGGTGTCTTGTCTATGTTACTGGTGCATTTAGAGGTCCCCTGTCCACTGCGCCGACCAGACAGCAAAGGTGCTCACTCACTGAGTGGATGGACGTTGAGAGAGTTGCAATTCCCAGTTCCAGGGCGCGCGCGCGTGGCAGGGAAGCGGGACGTCCCTGAAGGTTCGTAGTTAAGTACCTATCTTGAGTGGTTGTTACCTTAGTCCCGGGAGGTGAGGTACCTAGAGGTACACTCTCCGTTGGCTGTGGTCCTAAAAATGACCGCGGCGACTCCCACCACCAGCTCCTCCATAGGACCACCTGCACCACAGAGACCAACGTAAGGAAGGCGGCACCCGGACACGGTACGCTAAAAGTGTACAGCGGATTCTATGAGGTGCCCGGTAGGCGCAGAGGTACCTTGACCTGACCGACGGAGCAGGTTCCCACGTCCCACGCCAACACCAATGCCAATTTTCTTCTCCTGTGTCGACTTCTTGTTCTCTGCTCTCCCATCACCTTTCCCTCTCTTTTCGCTTCCTCCTCCTTCCCCCCTACCGATCCTCCCACCTCTTCCCCGAGCTGCGAGGAAAAAAGGTACGACGACACGAGGACTGGTCAATTCTGTCCTCGTCTCCTTTTCTCCGTTGCTTGCTTGTAGCTGCAACTCTCGCCTCACTTTTGCTGCTGCAGCTTGCTTTGCTCGGCACCTCTCCTGAAGCAAGCTTGCCGGGAACCACTTCCGTCCCCTCCCCGAACATCCGTCGTTTGTTCGAGTCGTAACGCTGCAGCAACCCTCTCTGCCAGTCGGTCAGCAGCTGTTCCAACCCATCGACGAGTCTTCCTCCAGACATCAACAGACCCATTATTCTTATTGTGCTGCTTTCACCGGTAGCGCTACTGTTGCCAATCGCCCAAAATGTCTGGCCCTCCCGCTGGCAACCAGCTCAACATTGATCGCTATGTTGTGATCCACGTCGCGACCACCTGCGATGAGCATGGTGTCTACGTCACCAAGGACTCTGCCGAGGTCATTGAGCTGGGATGGATTCTGCTTGACGCAAAGTCTCTCGAGGAGGTGAGCTTCTTCTGCCTGCCCCGTCTTGTCTCAAGACGGCCTCCACCTTCACCCGCTGCCACCGTCACTGAATCTTTGACTAACCCTCAATGTCTTCCAGATCACCCGCGAGAGCGTTCTTGTCAAACCCATCAACACTCCGATTACACCGTTGTGCAGTAAGTAGTTGCACGAGGCTTGAGACCTTATCTTATTTCCGTCACGCCATACGACGCCCCGTTCCTGCAGCGGTGACGACGAGTTGAAAATTCTCCAGCTAACATTTGCGTCTTTAGCGAGCTTGACGACCCTCACCTGGGAACATGTGCGCAACGCGGGAACCTTCCGAGACGCCATCAACCGATTTGACACGTTTGCGAACGAGCACTTGACCTCGCAAAATCTCGATTTCGTCTTCGTCACCCTCGACGCCTGGGATCTTCGCGTCCAGTTGCCCCGAGAAGCCCGAGACAAGGCCGTCGTTCTGCCTCCATACCTCCAGCACTCCCGCACTTTTGATCTGCGGACTGAGTACCAGCGATGGCAACAACACCACCCCGAATCGCTGCCCTTTGGGCCCTCGATGCTGTCCAATATCTGTGCCGCCTTGGAGGTGGAGCCGGTCCAGTCCAGTGCTCCAATCAAGCACAACTTGCCCTTCCACCTCCAGGCTCTGGCCCCTGCCTCTCCTCGCCGTGCCATGGAGGAGGCCGTCACCTTGGCCCGCGTCCTTCGAGGCTTGATTCGCAAGTCGCAGCCTTCCCACGAGCACCCCGATGTCCTGACTCGGCCCATGGACGCGCGCGCCGACGTGCGTGCTTTCCTGTCTGAGCGCAGCAAGGTCCTCCACATGTCTGGTCTTCCTCATGATACTACTCAATCCGAGCTCGAGAGCTGGTTCACCCAGTTTGGCGGTCGTCCTATTGCGTTCTGGACCCTTCGCACCCCTGAGCAGCACAAGCCTACCGGCAGTGGTTTCGCCGTCTTCTCTTCCCACGAGGAGGTGAGTTCAATTATTCATTTTTGCGCATGACAAATCGAAGGATCGCAATTGCGCATTCACATTGTCGCCAATTGGGCTTCTCTGAGCAGAAGACCACGCTCCCCAGCAGCCGAGTTTTTTTGATCAATGCTGACTTCTGACCAGGCCGCTGAGAGTCTGTGCATGAACGGTCGCGCTCTTAACGAGAAGGCGATCGAAGTGTCACCGTCTTCCAGCCGTGTTTTGGACCGCGCCGCTGAGATCCTGACGCCCTTCCCGCCTAGCAAGAACCGCCCCCGCCCCGGCGACTGGACCTGCCCCTCGTGTGGCTTCTCCAACTTCCAGCGACGCACTGCTTGCTTCCGCTGCTCCTTCCCCGCCGTCAGCGCTGGTCCTACCGGCGACATGGGCTACGGCTACGGCTACGGACCACCGGCCATGATGCCTCCTCCCCAGCACCACCATGGACACATGGGTCACGGCGGCGGTCGCATGGGCGGCAGCGGTGTCGTCCCCTTCCGTGCTGGTGATTGGAAGTGCGGCAACGAAGTTTGCGGATATCACAACTTTGCTAAGAACGTTTGCTGTCTGCGTTGCGGTGCCAGCCGTGCTGGTGCCGCTGTTGTCGCCGATTCTGGTGGTTACCCCTCCCCCATGGATCCCCCTTCCAACTATAGCATGAGCCAGGGCTCCATGAGCGGCACTCCTGGACCCGGGCCGTTTGCTTCGGCCGGCGGTGGTTTTGCTTCTGGTGGCGGCTACGGTGGTCAGCACTTTGGCGGCCCCCCCAGCACTTATGCCCTTCCCTCAGGCATTGGTGGCGGCGCCGCTCCCTACCCCTCTCTCAACACTCACTTTGGACCGGCTCCTGGCTCTCACTCTGCCGGCCCTTTCGATAGCCGTGCCGCGGAGGCGGCTTTCCAGTCCGCTTCCAACGGCCCTGCGTCTGCCGGCCCCTCGAACAACTTCTACTCTCAGAACGAGAACGATCCGTTTGCGTTCCTCTCCAGCGGAATTGGAGGGCTTTCCGTGAGCGGCGGAGACGCCCGCCAGAACGGAGGAGCCGCGCCGCCGAGCAAGTCTCCTGCGTAAACTACACAACTGGATTTTGATAATCGAGATGAGCCAAAGTTTGCTACATTAGCTGGCTTGGAACGTTTTCAGCATGTGACTTACTGATGCGGATTACGCTTCGGAAACAAGACGAACATAGATCATTTGTCCTTATGGCAATCAATCACCTTCTGGATTTCAACCTGCGTTATTGGACGGGGGCGGGCAGGCATCGGATTTGGAAGATTAGGACGGGGTGTTGGTTGTCGGTATACCAAGGGACGTGGGAAAAAAGTTTGCAAAGGCTGGAAAGACAAAAAGAGTGTTACACTACCGGACGGGCTGTTGGAACTGCTTTCTCGCTGACAAGCGTCAGAAGCTATGGATTGTTTTACGGCCTCACCTTGATGGACGTTGCGGTTGTTGCTCGGTCGGATTTTGGGCGGTCCAAAGGGAGTGCATAGCGATGGGAGTAAGTAGTAAAAGGTATACCTGTCTGGCCTTCATCGTGTGCGAAGAAGTTGTCTATTTCCAATCATTTTCGTTTTCCTCTTTATCCGTCGTCTCTCCCTCTCTAAGTACAGTTGTCGTTTGAATTGTTATATTTATGCTGTCTTTCCGCAACATTCTTTCTTTTTCCGAAAACAAAAACAAAACCACAAAATTCTCCATCTTGCTCATCACTCTCCTCCCTCTCTCAACTCCCTCTTTCTCCTTGGAAAAAAAGATTGGTTTGGCTTGGCATTTCAAACATCACACCCCTTCCTTCCGCATTCGACATGGTTTTCTCTATACGGGTTGGATGGGCGGCAGCGTTGTGGGAGTCGGGGAGTGAAACAGGGTCCAGGGCAGGTTGGCTGGCTTTTGGCTTATATTCCTCTTTTTTATTCTTTCCTTTGCCATTTTTTCTCTCAAATAATTCGCAAAGTCTCCGTCGGCATCTCTTTTCGAAATGCAAATAAAAGCTTCTTCCCAGCATACTTGCAAGAGGTTATGTTCCTTCCTTTGGAGCCCCCGTTTCCCTCAGTGAGTGTATGTATGTGTGTCTGTATTTGTCCCAGGGGAGGTTATTGGTGGCGGTGACGGTGACGGTTGTTGCGCGTGCATTCGCCGGATGACGGGGTTGCTATTGTTTGTGTATGTATGTATGCATTGACTGCATTCTGATGTTTTCAGCATTCTGACTACTGCCCTGGTGCTCTGATGCTTGGACTCGTCGATAGTCCCGAACCCCTGCGTGTGACGTACTTATTTGTTCGTTCTTTTGTCCAACCATCACCGTGATTGGAACTGAGATGTCTGCCCCTGGAAACGAGTGTTCCTGGCATGGCCCTGAGTCTAATGTTCCAACAATGTCCTCCATTTTTCATAGGGGAATTGCGTCGCCTTCTGATCGTGGGTTCTCACGAGGTATAACCTTTGCGCCAAGTTGGGGCCGCACGTGTCACGGACGTAGGTTTGAAGTGAGAAACAATGCAGCTGATTGGGAATCTGAATACATCTCCGTAGACGCCGGAACAAAAATGGAACCCTGAATTCATCACCGTTTTGAACCCCCTCCCAATGTGATTCTCGGCCAAATGGTTGCTATTACGCTTAAGTATGTTTGAGACTCCACCTTGCCTATCGGTCGATCTCGTCGAGAGGCAGGTCGCCGTCGTCCTTGCCGACGATGGAGTCGGCGACCTTCCAGATCTGGAGCAGGTTGTCCTCTGCGGCACTGCAGACGAGCCAGGGCTCGTTGGGGTTCCAGCTGAAGTCTGCGAGGTGGTTGGTGTGACCACCGTGCATAAACAGGCTGCGATCATGTTAGCTATTAGATTATGAGTAGGCAGTGAGAGAACATACAGCTCCGGGGGCCCATCCTCCTGGTCGTCCGGCATCTGCTCCTCTCCGACGCGGGACAGATCCCAGAAGATGACACGTCTGTCGTAGCTACCGGAGCCGAGGATACCGGCCTCTTGAGGGTGCCATGAGAGCGAAGTGACCGCATCGTTGTGACCCTCCAGGGTGTGAACCTTCTCCTTGACATTGCGCAAATCCCAGATGCCCAAGGTCTTGTCAGCTGAGGCCGTCGCGACGAGGACTTCTGACGTGGGGTTGAAGGCGAGGGCGTTGATCGCATCCAGGTGACCGCGCTTAGCGACCACGGCAGCACGATCCGTCTGCTTCTGGCGCACGTCGATGATTTGCATCGTCAAGTCGTCCGAGACGGTTCCGATGAAGTTCTTGGCAATCGGGTGGTATTGGACATCGTTGACGATCTGGGTGTGGTGTGTGTATCTGCTCTGGGGCTTCAAAGTGTGGCTGCCGCTTTGCAGCTGTTTGAGGTCCCTATGAGTTCTTCATTAGTCTCATTCACGTATCATGGCGAAAGCAGCGACATACCAAAGGCAAACGGTGGTGTCCTCACTACCAGAAGCCAGGCAGCCCGTTTCATGAGGGTTCCAGCTCAGGCCAAATCCTTCCTGCTTATGGCCAATGAGTTCGACCTGAGCGTTGACCTTGCCGTCAGGCTGCAGGCTGTGCTTCGTGCGATCAAAAACCAAGACCTTGCCATCGACACAGAGTGTCGCAATGATGTCGGGGTTCTGAGGCTGGTAGCGCGCCTTGTTGATCTCGCCAGGGTGATCAATCTTTTGCACGATGCTGAACTCAACTGCCGAAGACTCTCCATTCGACGACTTTGCATGCCCTCCAACCTCACCGGTCTCCTCATTGTAGTCGGCCGGGTTCGGGGTTGCGGACTTGGGGATCTTGACTTCGGCGATCTGGACGTGGTTGGGCAGTCCTTCGGATGTGTGGGTGCCGAGAAGCAGTCTGTGGATGCGGTAGTTCTTGTCTTCAGGCTCCTTCACATCGGGGAACCATTGTGTCGTGAGGGTAGGCCACTCAAGGGCGGTGCTGCACACAGTGTCAGCTGGGGTAAATCGGAAGTCGGAAGGCTCTTCGTACCTGAGAATCATGTCGTAGAGAAAGGGGCTGTTCTTCTTCCAGGTCTTGTATTCTGAGGACGTCGTAAGCGATATTTCGAAGAACATGTTCAATGAAATGCTTACCCTCATTGATGAGACGTTGCTCCTGATCCTCATCCTCCTCGCGATCCATTTCGACTGGTCAAGGGTCAGAAGCTGATGCGCTCCAAGCTGGTTTGCGAAGCTTACCGTCATGGTCGTCAACGACTTGAGCGGGCGCCATTGTGTATGCGTTCGTGAATGAAAAGATCGATCTCCTCAGCTAGGTAGTCAATGGATTCCTCGGTTGTTGCGTGCGCGGGGATTGCGATTGTGCTGAGATAACCGGGCGTCAGGTCGGAAAGTTCTTCGCTAGCGCAAACGATGGTGAAGGAGGTTGACGCGAGATGGCCCGGGGGAAGCAACGCGCAGCGCGTAGATTGAATTTTAGTTGCAGCAGCAGGAGTAGGCCGGCCCGCGTAAGGGACGGACAGGCGCGCCCCCGGCGCACCTGAAGGCTCGAGCTGTGACGCCTGCCACGCTAAATCGTAAGCGGCATGGCGGGAGCCAGAAGCATTCTCCCCACATTTTGTGCTTCGAACTGAGGCTGCCACCAGCCTCACCCTGGGAGGTCCATCCGCCACAGCTGGCGGGGTCCTGAGGTGTGGCGCAGACAAAAAGCGTTCAGGCCTAAAGGTGTCCTGTAGAGTCACACCGGTTCAGGGCCAAATGCAGTGATGACTTGATGGCGAAACCCCTGTGGCCACTAGTGCTACAGTGTTGTCCTGTGAGGTGAGGTGGTTATGCCACCTGGCCCCGCTACCGCCCGAAAGCTGGGCGCGGAAGTTCCTGCATCATCCAATCCATATCGATTGCGCCCATATCAACCTGGAGGCGTCAGGTCCATCTGTCCAGCTTCACCTACCTCACCTTCACCTGCGCAACCCGACTTTCCCATCCCTTCCGCCCTCACACAGCTCGACAGCCGAGTTCCCTGTTCACCTGGCAGAATCGCAAACGCCTTGGTCTTACAACAGCCAGGAGTTTAATATTCTTTCACTTGTTCATTTTTCTTTTCCTGTTCCAAAGTCGCAACTAGCTTGCGACTGATTCACTTGGACTCCTGCGTCAGGACTCCCCTCGTGTCTGGAGAGAAAACATCGGTCGCTTTCAGCGCTGAGACGGATAGAGACTGCAGCATTGTCTCTGCGAATTATTTTCATCAATCAAAACTTCATCAACTTCATCATCACTAGCCGCGCTTAACTCAAGCGCGCACATCATCGTCACATCATGGGGTTGGTCCTACTTCTCGTCCTGCTCTGGCGCATTAGCTCAGCTCTGCTGACCACCTTGTGTACAGTGTTCCCAAGTTCTTCAGATGGCTCTCGGAGCGTTATCCGGCCATCTCTCAGCTAATTGCTGAGAATCGCATTCCCGAGTTCGACTGTCTTTACGTCCGTCTACCCCACCACCTCGCCATCGTTGGGTACGAGTAGCTGACAATTTCGGTAGCTGGATATGAACGGAATCATCCACAATTGCACGCACAAGGACACGGGCGAGGATACCACCTTCCGACTAAGCGAGGAGGAGATGTTCATACGCATCTTTAACTACATTGAGCACTTGTTTGGGAAGATCAAGCCGAAGCAGCTCTTCTTCATGGCTATTGACGGTGTCGCACCGAGAGCCAAGATGAACCAGCAGCGCGCCCGTCGGTTCCGAACCGCTCTCGACGCCGAGAAAGCCCGTGACAAGGCGATCAGCGAGGGTGTTGAGATGCCCAAGGAGCCTCCCTTCGACAGCAACTGCATTACCCCCGGCACCGAATTCATGGCGAAGCTTACCCAACAACTCAAGTATTTCGTCAACAAGAAGGTCTCCGAAGACGCCGACTGGCAGGGCTGTGAGATCGTTCTGTCTGGTCACGAGGTGCCCGGTGAGGGAGAGCACAAGATCATGGAGTACATCAGAAACGCCAAGGCGCAGCCTGAATATGACCCCAACGTCCGTCACTGCTTGTACGGACTCGATGCCGACCTCATCATGTTGGGTCTTCTCAGCCACGACCCTCACTTTTGTCTTCTTCGAGAGGAGGTCACTTTCGGCCGCCACAACAAGAACAAGGCCAGAGAACTGGAGCACCAGAACTTTTACTTGATGCACCTCTGCATAGTTCGCGAGTATCTCGAGTTGGAGTTTCAGGAGCTTCAAGAACCTGGGAAGCTTGGCTTTCCCTTCGATTTGGAGCGGGTCATCGACGATTTCATTCTCATGGCTTTCTTCGTCGGAAACGATTTCCTTCCCAATCTTCCACGTCTGCATATCAACGAGGGTGCACTCGCTGCCATGTTCCGTATCTACAAGGATATTCTCCCCAAGGGAGATGGCTATATCAACGAAGGAGGTATCATTAACCTTCCGCGTCTTCAAAAGCTTTTGGAGGAACTTGGAAAGGACGAGATTGAGTCTTTCGAGAACGATGCTAGCAACGAGAAGTGGTTCCAGTCCAAGAGATCCGCCGAACCGAACGGCGTCGACAACAAGAAGTCCAAGGCCAAGGGTCTTGTGCTGACGTCTTCTCAGAGAGACTTATGGAAGCAAAAGATTCGTCCCTATGTCAACAAACCATCATCTGAGCCGCTTGATCTGGGTACCAGTTTGAACGCTGCGGACCGCAAGTTTGTCCAAGATCTTGCTGATACCCTTCATATTGAGTGGAGCACGAAGGAGGACGATGATGGCCATCGTCACCTTCTTTTGTCTTTCCCCGAGGGTGCCGTTGAGAGCCTCAATGATGAAGAGGAAGAGGGAACACTGGCTCTCTACCGGGTTGTTCGAAACTACGACAAGGCTCTGGTTGTGGACATCACTCCGGAGGATGCCCAGCGTCACTACCAAGAACTCTACGACACCAAGTATCAAGCCTGGAAGACGAAGTACTACTTGGAGAAGTTCCCTGAATGGCCGCAGGAGTCTTACGACAAGGAGCTTGTCAAGCTTTGCGAAAACTACGTCCAGGGTCTCCAATGGGTCTTGCACTACTACTATCACGGAATCGCCTCGTGGCCCTGGTTTTACCAGTACCATTACTCCCCCTTGACTTCTGGTAAGTAAAAATCAAATCTGACAAGAAAGAACAAGACTAAATATCAATATAGATGTTGTGAAGGGTCTCGGAGCGGACCTGAAGTTCACCCTGGGTCAACCGTTCAGACCATACGAGCAGCTGATGGGTGTCTTGCCTGACCGAAGCAAGTCTATCGTTCCTGAAGTCTACTGGGATCTCATGACGAATCCCAACTCCCCCATCTACGACTTCTACCCCCGAGACTTTGAGCTCGACATGAACGGAAAGAAGATGGAATGGGAAGCCATTGTGAAAATTCCCTTCATCGACGAGAAGCGTCTTCTTAGTGCCATGGCGACAAAGAATGATCAACTCAGCCAGCAGGAGAAGTCAAGAAACGGCTTCGGTGTTGCTCTCAAGTTCACGTATAACCCCGAGGTTGCGTACACCTACCCGTCATCTCTTGTGGGTGTGTTCCCTGAGATCAGCCCCTGCCATTGCATCGAGAACATTTTTGAACTGCCGAACACCGAAGGATTGAACTTCCGCAAGGGTCTTGTTGAGGGCGCCAAAATCAACATCGATGCCCTGGCAGGATTCCCTACGCTGCACAACCTCCCCTACACAGCGATGTTAGTTGAGCACTACGGTGTCAATGTTTTCCAAGCAGACAGCAAGAACCCCAGCATGATCATTACCCTCACTGATTCAGAAATGAGAACGAAGGCTGAAGTGGCCAAGGCCAAGCTTGGAAAGCGTTGCTTCGTTGGTTATCCTTTCTTGCAGGAAGCGAAGATCGTGAAGGTCTCCGACGAGCTCTTCGACTATGAGCTTGATGGACGCGATGGGTCCGTGATTACACGTCATCACGGCGATAGGGAGATCAGGGAATGGTCCAAAGAAGCCGCGTATATCGAGAATTGGCACGCAAAACGTCTCGGGTTCACCATCGGCACCGTCGAGTCCCTTGTTCAAGTTCACATGCTCAAGGGCTTGATCAAGACCGAGGAGGGTGCTCTGATCAAGGAGTACGCTGAGAATCCCAGCATGAGGAGCATCTACGCGTCCCAGACAATTGTCGACGAGGTCGTCAACGAGGATGAACGTTTCATTGAGAAGGCTGCCGTCCCCATTGAAGAAGAGTACCCAGTCGGTACTCAGGCTTTCTTCTTGGGCGAATTCCAATACGGACGAGCTCTCGAGGTCACTGGGCATGCTAACAACAAGGCGAACATCAGAGTCTTGGCCCTCAAGAACAAAGAGCCAGACTTCGCAAAGCCGATCATTCAAGATATGAAGCGCCAGAACCGGTACACTCCATCGTATGCCGTTGCCAAGATGCTGAATCTTCATCCCTTGATTCTGAGCAAAATCTTGTCATCCTATCAGATCAACACGGTTGGCGGTCTCAGAGTCAACCTGGGACTTAACCTCAAGTTCGATGCGAAGAAGCAGAAGGTCTTGGGCTACTCCCAGAAATCAGACTCTGGATGGGAGTTTAGTAACGCTGCCATTGAACTTTTGGCCAGATACATTGCTGCTTTCCCCGACTTCTTCGCAGCCATCCAGCAGAACCCCCAGTCAAGCGATGTCAGCGACACTGATCTCTGGAAGGATCCCAAGGTTGCCGCTGCGCGCGTGAAGGAGATTGGTGCCTGGTTGAAGTCAGCTCAGACGAGCAAGTTTGAGAGGGTTCCTTTGGATGCCGAGCAACTGGATTCTGTCGTGGTGATGCGTCTTGCTGAGGAGGGTGCGAACGTTTTCACCAACTCCCATGAGGTTGAGGTGAAGAACATGAAGGGCGTCCCGCGGTCAGCCATCATGAAGCCCAGCGACGCCGAGCTCTTCCTGAGCAATCAGAGATTTGCGCTCGGCGACCGCGTCAGCTTTCTGTCCTCTTCTGGCAAGGTGCCCTTGGGAAGTCGCGGAACAGTCGTTGGCTTGAGCCGCACCGCCAATCATGTACTCCTTGATGTCGTCTGGGATTTGACTTTCATGAGCGGTACGACACTGGGTGACAGATGCCCGCCTTTCCGCGGTATGACTGTCTACTCTTCGTCAGTACTCAACACTACACACAAGCAAGTTGTTTCTGGTTCAAAGGCCGGAAACTTGCGCCGGCCGGCACCTCCTGTATCTTCATCGCTCACCACTGGTGCAGCTGGTGTGGTTCAGTACAAGGATGCCCCTGCTCCTGGGCCCCTCGCAGGTGGTTGGCGCGGTGCTGTTAATGGCAGCCCCGGCCACTCTGGTCGCAGTCGCGGTCGCGGCGGTGCGCCCAACTTGCTGCACAGCAACCTGGTCTACCGTCCTGCCAATGGTGCGGGAGAGGGTCATGAAGTCAATGGTCATGGTCATCGCGGTGGAGGAAACCCGAACGGCAGAGGCCGCGGCCGTGGACGTGGTGGACCTGTCCAACACCCTGGACACTCAGGACTTCATGAGACGCCGCAGCAACCGATGTATTCCAACGTCCCACCTCCTGCCAACCTTGATGCTAGAGGCACAGGACGCGGACGTGGACGTGGCGGAAGGGGTAGGGGCGGTCCTCGCAGCCGTGGTGGCAATGGAGCCGGAGCGCCGGAATCTTAGGACGTCCATCGAATCTCCCGAGACAAGTCCCGCTGCCGAAAACGCCGGCCCAAGGCGACATCATTTTCTGATAGAAGGTATTGGTCTCTAAAAGAAGGCACATGGATAGAACGAAGACAGGCATGATACGGCGTATAGGCATAAAGGTGATGGCCTCCAGCGACGGTTGGTTACCTCCAAGTTGCCGAGATGTTGGCTGTAGCGATGTGGAAGAGGGTAGCATTATGTACAACAGCCAGTTCACAAGATCAATGCATCCTGCAACATTGTGTTGCGACCAACACTATTGTCACGTTATGATAAATGAACTTAAGACAGGCACGATTTGATGAGTGAAAAGGGAAAAAACCGTTTAGAATACGTGATATCTGCAGCCGCTCCTCTTACGGCTTCTTCTCCTTGACCTTCAGAGCAGGAAGCTTGAAGGCCTTGCTAACACCACCCTTGAGCGCCTTCCAGTATCCGAGGTCCTGGTTTTGGTTCCACGTCAAGATGCCGACCCAGGGTTGAACGTTGTAGTGAAGCTTCAAAACGACCTTGTCGGCTTCGGCGATCTTGCCCGAGGGGTGGGTGATTTGGTACTTGGGCTTCTGGTTCTTGATCTTGAGCTTGCCACTGTACGTTTGTTAGAATGCGCTCTCTGGTTGAAGTAGCTCCGAAGCAGTGTACTTACCGGCTGGGGTCGATGCTCTTGCCCTCGGCGCTCTTCTTCAGCTTGCGCATGGCAGCGGGGCCAATGTTGGCGAGGTGGTCGGAGCTAGGGGCGGTGATGATCTGGTCCCAAATGACGGCCTGGTTGGTCACGTTGACGCCGGGGATGGCGTTCTTCTTAGAGTTGTCGGGCCATTCCGCTGTCACGTAGACGAAGACCTGCTTGGTGTTCCAGGTGAAGAGGTCCGAGAGGTCGGCGTCGAGGGAGAACTTGATGATGGCGTACTCCTCCTTCTTACTGCTGTAGTAGTGGGGGCGGCCCTTGACGACCTGGACGTTCGTGGTCTTGATCTCGCCGGAGGAGGGCGCGCGCGGGGTGATGAGGTCCGTCGCGGCGATGAAGGCGGCGACGAAGAAGGCTACTGTTGTGAAGAAGCCAAATGCGTTCTGGGCGCGGGTTATGGTGTTGTACATTTTGGGAGGGATCGGGGCCGGCTGGGGCGCGGCGATCGTAGGGAAGGGCGGGCTGGTGTTTAGCTGCGTTGCATGAAGGAGAAGAGTGTGAGGTTTGGTTTTGCCCGCAACTACAAACTCCTTCTTAGGCCACGTTTTGCGGAAGCTTCAGCCTTGCGGAGACATGTGGCTTCAGCGGGTGTGGTCTGCGCCAGGGACCTATTGGCTGCAAAGCTATCAGCGCAAGGTTGAAGACCTGAGCTAATGGAAGTGACCTGTAAGCTTGGGTACGTACCGAGGTGGAAAGGTAAGAGCCGAACCGGTGGTGCGGACTGTGGATCCTAGTTCTCCAGTGGATCCTTGCCGGCACCCGGGGAAGCTCGATGCCAGCAGATGTCTCGTTCGAATGTTAGTTGAAGGTTGGTCTTGACATTCTTGAGCGAGGAAGTGTCGCGAAGAATGCAAGGCTTGTCAGCGACACATCTTTTTTTGTTTCTCGCAAAAGGACTCCTGCCATTTTTGCTTCGTCACTTTGAGGTGATCGTGTCAAGAGAAGAAGGACTGAAGCAGATCCATTTGCAAGCTCCCTTGTCAATCCATCTGTCCATCCCCCACGCATCTCATATGACTTCTCCAAGAGGCTTTGCTTTCGTTTGGCCCTTTCCCCTCTCTTCTCGAGTGTGGGCTGCCGTGAAAGAATCAGACGCTCAACTACATCTCAAGAGATTCGCATGACTTCCTGTTTGACCCTCTCATCTAGTATTCTGCTTCTATCCTGCCCATTCTGCTGCAACTAGCTGCCTTTGCACATCAAGCATGTTTTCAATTCATCTTGGACAATCCACTTCGACTAGCAGCCTTCACTCTCACCTCCCAAAAGCCACACTTCTGGAAACAACCTACGGTGGCATCTGTAGAAAAGGAAACCATGGCCCAGGCAAGAGATCATGGCAGAGAGGTCAGTCTGAAAACGATCGTTCAATTTGTTGCCGGTCATCTAATCTCATGCCTACGAAGCCAAGCGGCTAGAATGAGAGAAGGAGTGGGTGGACTGTCTGGAAGTGGCAAGTGCCTTCGCAGCGGGTGACGCGCCCGACGCGCTGGTTTAATTGAGTGGAACCTGCCAAACCTGCCCGTTATCGCCAGCACAGGCCTGCCACAAGGCTACCTGCCTACCAATCCGCTGTAGCCAGCGCGTGTCAGCGGACCCCTCGCCCTGTTAGCTGTACATGTGGCACCCTTCCACCTCAAAATTTCGACCCGAGTTGCAGGGCAAACCGCACCTTTTTGTCTGCGCAGACCCCACTACTAACCGACTTTCGTGAATGAAGAAGGAACACAGAACGACACCGCCTGCCGACCACGCACCTTCTTATCCCAAGATCTCGCCGCATTCCTGCGATGAAACGGCTCAAAAGTACGCAGTTCCTCACTCCTTGTCGTCCACGCCAACCTCAAATGCCCGCTCGCATTCCTTACCAGTTACCGGCACGAGACTGACCTTCCCCAGAGCCCTAGAGGAGCTAGGTCGAGAAAAGCCCGCGCATGAGGCAGAGGAAGAGAACGGATCCCAAGGCGGAGGCAAGACGTGCGGCAAGGACGGTGTCGCCGGGTCCACTATCAGGCGGAGAGCTGCGAGGAGGAACACCATCACGTATGCGTTTGCGCCAGACAGGTTCTCCGGGTTCACCACTGACAAACGGGTTGCAGAGCCGAGCAGCTACGAGAACGATACCGAGATCCCGAGAACCATTCGTTCCCTGCATACGGGTACACTACGACTTCATGCGCCGCCATAGACCATGTCACTGACCATGGCTCTTGTAGGAATCCAAAGGACGGAGTTCCCATTTCAGACCCAATGGTAAGGTCCACGGGCGGAAGAAAGACGAGCCTAGCTAATGCTAGGATAGAGTGCGAAGAGCAACAGATTGAAGGGGCTCTTAAGTGGTTCTTTTGCCCCTAAGAAAACCTTCGACCCGGGAACTGGGGGTCAGAACAAGAGGCCAAGCTACTCTACGACGACAAACAACGAACCCCCTAGGTCTGCGAAGCGCCAGAAGACGAAAGATGAACCCTCATCCGCCGCCGCGTACACAAACTCAACGTTCGCTCCTCCTCCTTCTCCATCGCCAGCCCGGTCGATCAGGTCCTCGTCGGCTGTAGATTTGACGAAACCTGACGTCGACGCTGCTAGCAACCGCTCGACTCAGCAGCCAGCTTTCCAGGTCGAAGAATACCGCACTGTGCAGAGGAACAATAGCGTTCCAAGGAAAAACACCCGGACACGGAAAAGGTCGGCCAACAAGTCGCCCGCCTCCAAGGTTCAACCGTTGGACATCGACGGCGAGGAGGATGAGATCTCACAGGATATGCCGGCAGTGAAGAAGCGAAATGTCGGCAAGATGGTACCTTTCAAGATGACACCTCTTAAGGGGTCACGGGATGCCTCAGAAGGAATTTCGGACAGCGACCTCCATAAAATCGACGAACTCGCCTCCGAAGCTGGTTCTGCCAAGAAGCGCCAGGTTTTCGACGTTGACCCTATTTCGGACGATGAAGCGCCGTCGCCGACGACGTCTGAAAGCCGCCTCGCCAAGGCCGACATGTCCCGTGTTGAATTCAAGAAGCAGAAGCCCGACGCGGTAATTTTCAAGCTGAAACGAGCTGTCTCTGGCAAACATGTACTCGTCGTCGATGAGTTACCTCCTGAAGAACAGCCACACCTCCAGGTTCTAGATGACAAGAAACATCTTATCGCATGCAGACGCAACGGTAAACGGCATCTCGGCTTTCATTGGATTGACGTGAAATTGAATTTCTGTTCAAAGATTCGCTATACGGCAACCGCGACCCAGTTAGCAAGCATTTCCAGATGTGCATCTGAGGACGCTCCAGGCTTCCTAGTGTTGGAATTTGCCGCGAATAATGATGCCCTTCGATTTGGAAATTGGGTTGAGGAGACAGCTGGAGGACTGCGTAACATGAAACTATTGTGTGAACCAGAAGACAGGTGAGTTGAACTACACACTCTAGCCCAAGGTGCTTCACTCACACCAAGCTTAGCCAACACCTTCAGAAGGTCTTTGACAAGCAATGGGAAAACGCCGTGAAGTACAAACCAGCACCTTGGACTCCAAAGCCAGACGACATCAAACATCTTGAGTCGAAGCAAGCAAGCAAGGACGGCGAAATTCAGAAGTCTACCCCGCGAACCAGCTCTCGTCCAAATTCCGCTCACCAAGATGCATCATACCAACCCTGCAAGCCGCTCAGAAGTAGTATGAACACGGGCGATCCTGCGTCTACACCCAGCAAACCCCCAAGAACGTCTTCTTTCTTCACACTTGCTGGTGAGAAAGATGCCAAAGCCGAGCCCCGACGGACTCGAGACTTGACGCAAAGACAGACTAGAGATGCGGCTGCCCGACGTACAACTGAGCCAAAGCCAAGCATTTTGGCACCGCGGTCGCCTAGTCCAGTACTGTGGACGGAGGAAAATAAAGAATGGAAAAAGATTTGGGACGACGACAAGCCACTCCTTTACCCAGAATTCGGCAAACACAAAGCGACTGTCATCAGAGATGATATTTTCAGACTTGACGAGGGCCAATTCATGAACGACAATCTCATCTGGTTCTACATGAAGTATCTCCAGGTCAAACTCGAAAAGGAGAATAAGCAGACCCACGACAGGATATATTTCATGAACACCTACTTCTACCCGAAGCTCACAGAAAAGTTGGGCCGAGGGATCAACTATGAAGGCGTCAGATCATGGACGACGAAAGTCGATCTTTTCTCTTACGATTATATCGTCGTTCCCGTCAATGAACAAGCGCATTGGTACCTCGCCATCATTTGTCACCCGTCCAAACTTATCAAAGCCCAAGAGGTGCAGGAGGTTGATAAAGAACCGCCCCAGGTTGCACAGAAAGAGGCTTTAGTCTCTGCGGTCGGCGAACAGGTGGAGCATATGAGTTTAGACGATCCTGCGACTGAAAATAAGGACACGGTCGTGCTCGTTGAACCAAAAGCCTCGCCTGTCAAGTCGCAGTTGCCCCGGAAAAGTACAGGGGCTCTACCTCGCAAGAAGGACCCCTCTGAGGCCAGAGTCATCACTCTGGATTCGCTCGGTGTTGGACACTCAGCGACTTGCGGAAACTTGAAAGAATATCTTGTCCGTGAAGCCAAAGACAAGAAAAATCTGGAAATCGAGGCTCCGGGCCAATTTGGCATGACTGCGAAGAATATCCCGGAGCAACTCGATCATGCAAGCTGCGGTGCTTTTCTGCTGGGCTACTTGCGAGAATTCTTGAAGGCTCCGGATGACACCGTTGGTCGCATTGTGCGCAAGGAGGAAATGAATTGGGATATCACGTCTATGACAATGCGAAGCGAGTTGCGCAGCATTATTATCGAGCAACGAGAAGAACAAAACCGACGTTTCGCTCTGCTTGCTGCAGAAAAGAAGGCCAAGCGCAAAACACCAAAGGCACCCATTTCGAGCAAGTCATCGGAGGAGCCAAGTGGCGTGCCCTCGACACCAAGGACTCCCGTCTCAGCTGGAGACGCGCCCAAGAATCCGTCTTCTACTATCAAAGGGTCCCCTGCGACCCCTTCGATCCCTTCGATCCCTTCAATGGATGGCAGCAGCTCTCCCGTCAAGACGGAAACCAATGGCGAAGCACCACCTGTGCACGATAGTGTACCTCAAGAGCCATCTGGGTCTGAAGTCGGCATAGCCAAGACCGCGGAAGAGCTGCAGCCTGTCGCATCGAAAATTTCTGAACGGCCGAAAACGCCGCCCAGGTCTGAGCCGCCCGCAAAGGTCAATCCTTCCCCAACTCAGCAGAGAACGAGCCCTCGCTTCAACAAAGGCAAAACGAATGGTCAAGTTGACAAGGTGCAAACCACCGACGAGGCTCCTGCTGCTTCGCCTTCGGCAACCTCGAAGGCGGAGTCAGCCCAAAAACGACTGAGGAAACCAGGGTCTAGTCCGGCAGAGGAGATCATGAACCGGATATCATCACCGTCCAAGACTCATCCCATGCCTATCCGCACTGAGCGGCGTGCTTCTAGGCCCACCGAAAAAAGTCCGACTCCAACCCAGCAGCTTCTAAGTGAATCGCAGGATT
The DNA here is from genome assembly GCF_026319265.1 of Colletotrichum chrysophilum. Lineage (NCBI taxonomy): Eukaryota > Fungi > Ascomycota > Sordariomycetes > Glomerellales > Glomerellaceae > Colletotrichum > Colletotrichum chrysophilum. The sequence continues at coordinate 183,620 of NW_026517288.1, read as the reverse complement.
CGCCGTCCAAAAAAACACTAGTACAGAATCTCACCCACACGGCCGAACGCCCAAGCACGCACAAAGACCGATCAACGCCGAAACAGAAGCATCTCCAAACCCTCACGCAGGCGCCCACACTAACGAGCCCCTATTTCGCGCCTCCTGTCAAGTCGCCGCCTTCAGCGACTAAGCCTAGACAACTGAGTATCGAGGAAATACCTCAACCCATATCGACTCAACCCATACCTAGCATTGAGGATGAGGGGCTTTACCACAAGTCACCCGGCAACAGTGGTTTCAAGTCCAGCCAGACTGTGACTGTAGACCTCACCGACTAGGGCGTGCTTCAAGATACGCATGATGATGAATTTAGCGAGAAGCAGCCAGTTGTGGCTGAAGCGAAGGAGACATAATGAGCTTTGGCAGGCATTCGAACGGTTGGAACAACCGATCAAGTAGATTTGATCTTTTTGCCTTTCGCCGATTGATTGGTTGGCGAGGCGTTGTTAAGGTAGCGCATGGTCCCATAGCATAGGAAGCCTTGATATCCATACCCATAGAGTTATAGCATGGCGTCAACAGGGGGCCGGGAAGAATTGATGAAGTTCTCGAAGAGTGGCTGCGATTTCCATGGCCTTGATGGAGAGTAGAGGCTCATCTCGTAGATCGTACATTGTGGTACAAGATCCTCTATGCAAACGTCCCAGCTCCTTCCCTCTCTCCCAGGGATATATAAACACGTCTAACTTTTAATCGCTTCCCGAATCTGATGCATCATTATGGTTGCCGTTTACCTCTGGCTTTTTCACCACCCTCGGCACTTCAAACACGTAACCACCGTTCTTCCCCTTGCCCTTCTTCATCTGCCACCTGCCCAACCTGTGCTCCTTTCCAACTGCAGCGACGACGCAAACACCGTCTTGGCCGCGGTCACCGCGCTCAAAGATGGCAATATCATTAATCACGCCCTTCAGGCCGCAGACATCTGCTGACTTGCCGTTGGGCGCAGATTGTGAGGCTCGCTCGGCCTCTGATGTGAGAACACCCGCCGCCTCAATCTTTCTCTTGTCTTCGCTCAGCCGCCACACTCTTATGCAACCGTCCCAGCTTCCACTGAGGATGACATCTGAGTAGGGAATCGTCTTGAGCGCTGTGATCCACCGCGGCTGAGGCGGCGGTACGAGGCTCGAGTCTGGGTTGTGGTCCGCCGAGATTTCGTCAGGGCGGAGGGGTTCTTCCAGGCCGTGTGCCATGGGGAGGATGAAGATGGGCTTCTTCTTGGTCACGCCCCAGAGCGCCAATGAGCCGTTGTCACTGCCGGTGACGAAGAGCTCGTCATCGATCATGGCTACACGGTCCATACTGCCCTCATGAGGGAGCGAGCGCGGATCAACGTCTGGACGGGACTTCTTGTCTACTGCACCACCGCGGAAGACGAGCTGTGTCTCTTCCGCAACCTTCCACAGACGTGCTGTGCGGTCACGCGCGCCCACGCTGACGCAGCGTTCTTGGGCGAGGGCGTCAATGTCGACGATCTCGTCTTGGTGTCCGAACAGCGTCTCGATGTACGCGAGCTCGTCTAAGCTCCAGACCTTGACGGTACGGTCTCTTGAGCAGGAGTACAGCTGATTTGTGCCACGACGGAATGCAAGACCAGTCACAGCGTCGCGGTGGTGCGTGAAAACGCGGATGGGCTTGAGGGTTTCGGCGTCGTAGATGATGAGCCTGCGGTCCTCGCCGCCGGTGACGACGTACTTGCCGTCCGGCGAGGCGGCAACGCAGAGAATCTTCTCTACATGACGCTGGAATGACTTGTTCCTGGCGGCATTGATGTTGCCCCTCAACCATGTCTGCAGCTCGGGTCGCTTGCGCGGCGGCGCGGGCGGCTTCTTGGGCTTCTTGCGCGTGGTCTGTTGGAACTGGTTCTTCGGCAGGTCTTGTATCCTCCACTTGTGTACGTACAGATCCTTGGTGGTGGTGTAGGCGTAGGGGAAGTTGACGGCAACGGAGGTAAAGGTCTCGGTGTTGTTCTTGAAGAAGGAAGAGGTCGCGTTGCCAAAGGCAAGTTCGTCCGCGAGCTGGCGGTAGACTTTTCCCTTCGACTCGGCCACGTCCTCTTGTAAGCGCTCGTTGATCAGGTCGCGGTCAATCTCGGCGGCGTCGAAGCCCGCAAGGTCCACCTGCTCCTTGACGTTCTCGAGGTACTGCTCGGCCAACCTCAGGCGGCGCTCAGCAGCCGTCTCGCCGGGCACCTCGTCGTCGTCGTCTTCGGAGCCATTGCTCTCTTCGGGGCCGGCGCTGACTATGCTCTCATCGTCCGAGTCGCTACCCGAGATGGATTCGTCGTCGTCGTCACGCTCAGTTCGCTTCTTGGAGGCGGGTGCTGCTGATTTCGCGCCTTTCGCCGCGCCGGTCTTGCCTTTGGCTGCTGCCGCTTTTGGAGGGGCCCTGTTGTTCGCGGTCTTGGAGGCTGCGATTCGCTTCTTAGGAGCCTCGGGGGCGGCTGTCCTCTTGCGCTTCTTGTTCGATCCGGGGATTGTGAAGAAGGAGGACATGTTGGGCACGCGGTCGGGTGACCTCTAAGGGGGTATCTGGGCGAATTGCTCCCGTCTTCGCCTGGGCTGCCTTCTCGGTGAACTTTTTTTTAGGTGGGCATCCAGTCCAGGAAAAAAAAAAGTTCTGGACGGGTACGTATTTCGGAGAATCAGATGTCAATGTGGGGTCGCTTGGGCCAATTGAGTGAGATGCGGCAGGGGTGGTTTTTCCGGGCTCGGAGGCGGGTGGCGGTCTGATTCGGCAGAATTCCGCTGTCGGCTGGTGCGTTCAGGCTGTAGCTTGACTGCGCGTTCCGGGGGGTAGCTCGACGTAGCCACCAGGTAGAAGGCTGACGAGACGACGACCCATACCCAACGACCGAACAAACCAAACAACAAACTTCCACCCCTCCAACCACGAAGCAGACACAGCAACAGCAGCCATCATGTAGGTTTAATTCTCTACAGCTTCTCGTTGGTTTTCATGGATGCAATGGCTAATGTGAATTGCGTCGGGCAGGGAGGTGTTACTCGGTATCACGGGCAAGGACTTCACCATCATTGCAGCTTCCAAAGCTGCCATGAGAGGCGCTACCGTCCTCAAGGTCGCCGACGACAAGACGAGACCTCTCAACAAGCACACACTGATCGCGTACTCTGGCGAGGCGGGTGACACTGGTTAGTAGCTACTGTGTGCCCCACCGAGCTTCCCCTCCTACCCGGTTCGGGCGGGAAGCTTCATCGTCACGACGGCGAGATGGGTGCTAACGTTAGTATGAAATTAGTGCAATTCGCCGACTACATTCAAGCAAACTCCCAGCTCTACTCGATGCGTAACGAGACGGACCTCTCACCCTCCGGCCTGGCCAACTTCATCCGCGGCGAGCTCGCCTCGAGCTTGCGTTCGCGCAAGCCCTACAACGTCAACCTCCTCCTTGGCGGCGTCGACCCCATCACACAGAAGCCTGCGCTGTACTGGCTGGACTACCTCGCCTCGCTGGCGCCGGTGCCATATGCCGCCCACGGCTACGCACAGTACGTTTGCCCAGGGAGCTCCATATCTACCACGAGCGGAGCATGATTCTCGGAGGCGGAACGACAGAAGCTGACGATGATACAGATACTACTGCCTGTCGATCCTCGATAAGCACCACCACCCCGAAATCACCCTCGGCCAGGGCATCAAGATCTTGAACATGTGCACGGACGAGCTCAAGAGACGGTTACCGATTGACTTCAAGGGCATGGTGGTCAAGGCCGTCACCAAGGACGGCATCGTGGACATAGAATTCGACGATGACAAGGTGGTGAGGGCTCCTTGAGCGAAGCAGGCGGCGGATGAGTGATGAAAAACGGGCCCTTTTTTTGATGACGTGCAAGGAGCACCAAGAGGCCTTGCCAGCAACAACTGTACTACTAGACCGGGCTGGTAATTGATACAGGCATCAGTTCTATCATGAGAAGCGAGGTTGAAGAGGGTTACATGGTGCTGTCTGAGTGATGCAACTTGCTGGGGCTTTCTAACCGGCTCAGTTGGCGAGACCGACCAGTTGACCCGGGATATAGCCAGCATGCGTTCGAAAACACATATCCTGCGAGACCGTATTGTGTAAAAAGGCCTGGATATGGTGCCTGTCTTTTCTACAGCAAGGCACACGGTTCCGACGCTCGGATTTAACTTTGCCTGACAGCGGTGTGATTTTCGCTGTATCAGCGTTTGAAAAGCGCTGAGTCGGGGTTGAGGGGCAAGCGGTGAGGTCACGGTTTTGTAGCATAAACAGGGATAACGGGCGTTTGAAACGTGGGAGGAGGGCCGTACCAAGCGGTGCCAGCACCAGCCAGACCGGCCGTTTGGCCGTACTTTTTTCCTTTTCGCTTCTCGAATCGTTCGTTTCTTGCCCGGCGTATGTGTGGTGTGTGTAATTAGGTGTGATCCGACAACATGTTTGGCTTCATCCCATCATCTCGGGCGTCTCAAGAGTTGTGAGGATTAGGACGGCATGCCGGCCGGCCGGTCGAATCAGAACCGGCGATACGTACCCGACCGTCTGGACTAGGCCGGATGTTGACTCGGTCGTCCTGCCCTCTGAGCAACAAATCCCTTGTGAAGCTGACTAGTATGAAAGTAAATGCGCGTTTCTTTATTGGTCGCAACGGGCAGCTCGGCGGTGCCGATGCATCAGACAATGAAATGCGAACGGTGGTTGGGATTTCTCGGGTTCTGTATTTTTCATGCCGCGACCCTAGGCGGAGGGAAGTTTTGCCCTGGGAGTGGCGTGGTTGAGTGTGTCCGGCCAGACAACTGGAATTCAACGGGGTCGGTTGTCGTAGTGGAGGACGTGGGATGTGTTAGGGGCCATACGAGTGCAAGGACCCAGGAGATGACGTAGGTGAGATAGTGCCTTCATAGAATTTCTCATAGAAAGCACTTGCAGTCGAGGGCTTCCTGTACCACGTCTGGGTTTCTGGAATGCGAGTCCAAAACCCAAAAACCTAAGTTATGGCGTTGTAGTGGTTGGTTGAACCTCCAGATTGAGTTTCCATGTTCCGGTGTTGAGCATCCGCTTGTCTTTTCGACTGAGGGTGGGGGTGCTGCCCATGGTCTCAGCTATCTGGATAGCCTAGCTCAGTGTTCCAAGAAGGCGGATTATTGGAAAATAGTCAAAGCCAACGTCTTAGTTTAGTCGTTTCGAGGGATGGCCAAGGAGAAGGAACAGAAGCAAATCGGATCATTTCTTCATCTTAGCCTGCGTCTGCCTGGATCGACTGTTTGGTCATCGCTGCGTAAAGTTTGTCGAGAAGAGGCCCTTTTTACGCACCTCGGAAAACACCACACCAACGTGCTGACTGTAAATGCTGTTGATGGACTTGCCAAAAAAAAAAAAAAAAAAAAGCCTCCCAAGCCTCCAATTCCTCAAGTCGCCACTCTAGCCACCAAACCCCCATTATCGACTTCACTGCGGGGCACTTTGCAACCTCCAACTTCGTCTCTTGTTTCTCGCTCCCGTCCAGTCTAGTCTAGCCCCTGTCACTTGACTCACCTTGGCCCAAATAGGCCACCACCAACCTCTCTGCCTTTGAACTTTTCGTCAGCCTTCAGCAGAAATTCCAGCGACCGAGCCATTTGGGAGAACAGCGGGGGAAAAGGAAGGGAATTTTAGGTGCTCGTCTTCATCCATCATCGATATACGTCTTTTAGCCCTTCCCCAGACTAGATCTAGCGCACGAGCCGACTAAACCTGGCACCATCGGAATCCGGATACATTCCGTACTTTATTCAAGATTCAGGGTCCCGTTCATGCTTAGGCTAGGGCGACATCGACGTGACGTTTAGGTCGATTATCGATAACAAAACGCCCTGTGACACCACCACCACAGAGACCGCAAAAGGAACAATCCGCTTTGCTCATCGCAGGTACGTCCATACGCCGAAGGTGTGTTTCCTTCGCCCCAGGTGTCCTTCCAACCCCGGTATTCCGCGAAATCCCCGCTGTTGTCGTTGTCCCCGTCGTCGCCGTCAACAGATTGGCTCCCTCCTCAGGCCCGCGCAAAGAGCGCAAGAAAGAAAGGGGGAGGGAAAATTTTGTTGCAGGGCCGTTGGTTGGTGTGGCAGGTAACTTAGTGCGTGGCCTGTCACCTCACATGTCATCATTTCCTTCCCACGCTGCAAAGAGCAAGCACATGCTGCTACGTCTACGGGGAACGTGGCCAATCCGGTGCGTTGCTTATCCACTCGTCTGGCGGCGGCGGCCTGTACTGGGTACCGGCTGAGAGCCAGAGCCAGAGCCAGGAGCCTGGAGCCTGAGCGCGGGCAGGGCAGGTTGTCCTCGTCGGCGCAGTGGAAGGAGGGAAAGAACCTGGGAACTTGGAAGGCGAAACCAAGCAGGCAGGCAGGCAGTGGAGGCATGCCGTAGGACTCACCTTCCATCCCGTCCCACCAGTGCAGCGTTAGTGCGGGTGGCAGTCTCTACCGACCTTACCACCTTAGGTTCCTTCCAGCAGGTTGCCTGCTGGCTGTGGAAGGGAGGAAGGCGCCTCCCAAATTTTTTTTTCCTCAGAGGGGGTGCATTGCCAGAGTCACAACGCACTGCCAACAGACACAGGTTGCAGGGGTGTCTGGCCTTTTCTGGTGGATTCCGACACAATCTCAAACCAATTTTTTTCTTCCCTACTTCTTGCCTCCGATCTCCAGTCCCTTTTCCCTCCCACAACCTCCCCCTCAAAAACTCTTCCCACACCACAAAAAGGGATTTTCCTATCCTCACATCCCCCAAACCACAAACCCTCTCACGCATTTGTTCTCTTGTCTTTCCTTTGAGCATCTTGGGAAATACAAGGCCTCGGAACTAATCAGTGCCCCAGAGCACGCAACGCGCCTGCCTAATTAGACGACAGAGACGAACGTTTGGAAGTCACCCCGACTTTCGGTTTTTCTTTCTCTTTCATCCTTCTTTCGGTTTGCCTGTTTGTTTTCATCTCGACAACGGACCGGTTTCCCTTCATTTCATCTACTCTCTGCTGCATTCCACAGTCTTTTCGAGAGTAACGATCAACCGACTCGACTCGCCTTTCGAGATACCCTTCTGTCGACACCACACAACTCCCGTTTCTTCGACAGACGATCCGATCAACCCATCCATCATGGCCGATCAACTCAACATGTCTGGCCTGAACATTCAGGACCAGCAGAACCAGCCTCGTTCCTACATCCCTCCCCACATGCGTGGTAAGATCAACGGTGGTGGCGGTGGTGGAGGTCCCCCTCCTGCTGGCCCTCCTCCCATGAACGGCGGTCTGAACAACAGCGCCTGGGCTGGGTAAGTCAACCCTTCTATGAGATCCCCTCCTGGCCGTCGTGCCTTCCGTAACTGACCCATTTCCCAAGCAGGAACCAGAACTTCGACGCTCGTCAGGGCGGTGGCGACTGGCCGGCCATGGGCGGCCCCGGTGGTCCTGGCGGTCCTCCCGCTGCTGGACCCCCTCCTCAGCAGCAGCCCTACCAGCCTCGCGGAGGCCGCAACTGGGGCGGTGAGGGTGGTCGTGGAGGCTACAGCGGCGGTGGTGGCTACGGTCACAACGCCGGCGGCGGCGGTGGCCAGCAGGCTCGCGGATCCGGTGATGGCCAGTGGCGCGACGGCAAGCACATTCCCGGCCCCGCCAACCCCCGTGTCGAGCGCGAGCTCTTCGGAACCGCCGACGACCCGTCCAAGCAGCACACCGGTATCAACTTCGAGAAGTACGACGACATTCCCGTCGAGGCCTCCGGACACGACGTCCCTGAGCCCGTCCTGACCTTCTCCAACCCCCCTCTCGACAACCACCTTATCGGCAACATCGAGATGGCCCGCTACAAGATGCCCACCCCCGTCCAGAAGTATTCCATCCCCATCGTCATGGGTGGCCGTGACCTCATGGCTTGTGCCCAGACTGGTTCCGGAAAGACTGGTGGTTTCCTCTTCCCCATCCTCTCCCAGGCTTTCATCCACGGCCCCTCTGCCATCCCCGCCAACGCCGCTGGCGGTTTCGGTCGTCAGCGCAAGGCTTACCCCACCTCTCTGATTCTCGCCCCCACTCGTGAGCTTGTCTCTCAGATCTACGATGAGTCTCGCAAGTTTGCCTACCGTTCCTGGGTTCGCCCTTGCGTCGTCTACGGTGGTGCCGACATTGGCTCCCAGCTCCGCCAGATCGAGCGCGGCTGTGACCTGCTCGTCGCCACCCCCGGTCGTCTTGTCGACCTTATCGAGCGTGGTCGCATCTCCCTGCAGAACATTAAGTATCTTGTGCTGGACGAGGCCGATCGCATGCTTGACATGGGTTTCGAGCCCCAGATCCGTCGCATTGTCGAGGGTGAGGACATGCCCAACGTCCAGAACCGCCAGACTCTCATGTTCTCGGCCACCTTCCCCCGCGACATTCAGATGCTCGCTCGCGACTTCTTGAAGGACTACGTCTTCCTTTCCGTCGGTCGTGTCGGTTCCACTTCTGAGAACATCACTCAGAAGGTCGAGTATGTTGAGGACGTTGACAAGCGTTCCGTGCTCTTGGATATCCTCCACACCCACGGTGCTGGTCTCACTTTGATTTTCGTCGAGACCAAGCGTATGGCCGACTCTCTCTCCGACTTCCTCATCAACCAGAACTTCCCCGCCACCTCCATTCACGGTGACCGCACCCAGCGTGAGCGTGAGCGCGCTCTTGAGTTCTTCCGCAACGGTCGTTGCCCCATTCTGGTTGCCACTGCCGTTGCTGCTCGTGGTCTCGATATTCCCAACGTCACTCACGTGGTCAACTACGACTTGCCCACCGACATTGACGACTACGTCCACCGCATTGGTCGTACTGGTCGTGCCGGAAACACTGGTCACTCCACTGCCTTCTTCAACCGTGGCAACCGTGGTGTCGTCCGTGACCTCATTGAGCTTCTCAAGGAGGCCAACCAGGAGGTTCCCAGCTTCCTCGAGACCATCGCCCGCGAGTCTTCATACGGTGGTGGCCGTGGCGGCCGTGGTGGTCGTCCTCGTGGTGGTGGCCAGGGTGCCAACCGTGACTTCCGCAAGTTCGGTGGTGGTGGCTTCGGCGGTCCCCCCGGCGGCGGCGGCGGCGGCTTCAACAGCGGTGGTGGTGGTGGCGGCTACGGCGGCGGCGGCGGCGGTGGTGGTTTCGGCGGTGCCCCTGGAGGTGGCTTCAGCGGCGGCGGTGGCTACTCCGGCGGCGGCGGATATGGTGGCGGTGGTGGCTATGGCAACCCCAGCGGTCCCGGCGGAAACTCGTCTTGGTGGTAAACGTCTCTCCACCACGACACTTGGCAGCTGTGACAACATGAGTCTCACAGCCTTTGCCATGCAGCGTCTGCAACACGCTGCCAGTTTTCGATTTCTCCTTTTTTGATTTGCGCGCATGGGTCGACACTGTACGCATTCGTCGTTTCTCGTTTCTCTGCATTTGGACTTCGACACGGCGGCGTGGCCCCGAGAGCCGACGGTATTGCCTCTCAATTTTCAACGAGAAGCATCATCGGGTGTTCGGGCAGGCATCGGCATCGATAGAGAGCATTTCTTTTTTTGCTGGACCGAAACTCCATGATACCCTTAGACCGACATTGGGAAAAGCTTTCAGAATCGGCAGAGCGCATGAAGAACACCCACATGCGGTGTGCTACAGCGTGGCTGGATCTACGGATACACGACACGGATCCTGGATCTGCTACGCATTACGACGTTCATGTTACTGCTTTCTTCAAGCGTTTCCCGAAGGGCATTTTCTCGCTTTTCGATGATAGAAGGGTCATGCATTTCGCCGTGCATACATAGACAAAAGTGGATTTCTCGGTCGTCTGGTTCAACGTCACAACAGCTTGCCCCCGGGGCAAACAGGGCAGGGCAGTGACATTCAGGACGAGGCGGCGGCATAGACTGGACTGGTAATGGAAGGATCGGATGGACGGTCGACAGAACGGATAATTACAAGACGTTTTGAGAGCGGGAACCAGAGGCCCTCCCCGGTACAAAATAGGGATTCACAGGGAGGGGATACAAAAGTTCTTGCTCTTAATCGGTTAATGGCCACACATGGACGTGGTCTTCAGCTCAGGCAATGGGAAATGGATTGCCGAGGGCTGGAGGCATCAGAGACTTCGGTCTTGGGTTCGGGGCAAAGCGGCCGTGCAAGGCCTCCCCAGGTAGACAGCCAGTCTGGACGGAGAGTCCCAATAAAAACAGATTCTGATAAACATGTTGTCTTGTGCATGTTCTAGCATTCATGTAGAAGAAAAACGTTTCGTGACCCAAAAACGACTTGCGGAGGTGGAGGGAATCTCAAACACACGGCATATGAGGATTTTGTCGCCTGGAGACATCATTACAGCAGGTGGAACTACTTGAATTGAATTTTGAATCGTGGTCTTCTCCCTGGCTCAATTATTAGCGAAACATTGGACTCAAACAGAGAACGTCAGTTCTTGGAGGGCAAGTTTATCGAGACTCAATGGAATTCCGAGAGGGAAAAAGAAACTCGTTATTAACGCCCACTGCCCAGTCTTTTGAACCTTGATGACTTAATCGGGTGGTTTTTTTCTTCTATCATCAAATTGATCTAGATAGAAAGAATTATTTATTCGGAATCTAATGTAAGCTTCAAGGTATCTACAGATAGCCTGCCAGTTGGCCTCATCTTTCTGAGAGAGACGTGGGGGAAAACTCTATTCGCATCATCGCAGTCTAATAAAATACCTCACCAGTCGTTCCGCAGTACTCACCTGGAGTGACGAAAACCGGGTGGAGTTGAATCCGTGGAGAGGCCCGGCTAAGACAGGAGGATACCAGGCAGGCTGCAGCTGCAGCCCGCGGGCGAGGCCTGCCCGGTGAGGTACGTAGTTCGCGCAGACTAAGGTAGGTGTTGGACCAGGAATTTTAGTGGCCGGGGGATAGCCTGACGCGCTCCCCCAAATCGTGAGCTCGTGCATGCTGTAAGTGTGGTCTTCCCGGGTACCTCGCAAGTTGGTGGGAATCTTACGGCTCAAGATCAGCTGGTCTGGGCGGCGGAAAGTCCAATCGCGGCTCACACTTTCTCTCCTTCTCCGTTCCGTCACATCAAACACATTCACCCATCCCTCAACCTCGCGATTGGCCTTTTTTTGTTCCAAGCAACATCTCTCCATCAATTCACCCAGCCACCTCGAAAGCTGCGCGTCTCGATAATTGCGCCCGCGGCCACGACGACTTCCGCATTCGTGTTCCCGACCGACGGCGCTGCCCCAGTGATCACGACCTTTCCGGCTCTGTTCTGAATCACCTGTGCCCTACCGATCGATCAGCCTCGTCGCACCTTTCCATCCGATGGCGCCCGCTTCACCCAGTTCCACTGCGGCAGGCGCCATGTCGGACGCGGAAGCCCCGACATCTCCCCCTCGCGCTGGCGAGGGCAAATCCTTCGTCTCGCAGGCAATGACTGAGGACGACGATACGCAAATGATGGATGCGACTCCGGAGCCGACCGAGAAGACTTCAGGCCGTGGTAAGAAGGGCGGCCAGTCAAAAGATTCATCTCAGGTCGTCACCGGAAAGATTAGACATCTGAAGAAGGAGGATGGCGAGCCCCTCTGGCGCAAAGACATCCAGTATGACTTCCTCAGAGCCATCTTTGATGACGAGAATGAGGTCTTCACCAACTCCTACGACCCCGACAAGGGCCGCCAGAACTTTGCCGATCTCTACATCGACACCATGTCGCGTAGCAGCAAGACGAGCAAGGTCTTGCGCGACAAGCTGCTTAGCGACCGGAGTGCTGCCAAGGGAATGGCAATGGTCTGTCTGCTGGTCAATATCGGAAGGATGAACACGACGCTCAATTGTAAGACTATCTTCCTCGTTTGCCTCACTTGATTCTCGTGCTGACGAACCCCTAGTTTTTCCCGAGATGCGAGCCCAATTACGAACCTACCACGCCATCCCTTCCCTGCAGGCCAACCAAGATGCGCACGCCTATAAACAGCTTCAAGACGCCCCGAGATTGAAGTCCATCCTGAAGGGCGGCGCTGAGGATCGGGAGGAGCCCTCCTCTCTCAACAAGATAAAATCTTTGGAAGCTCCGAGGACGAACCCGGTCAACCTGCTCTTCTTGATATGTCAGTCGGCTGCCAAGATTGCCGAGCTGCACTTCCCTCCTGGGCGGGAGTTCCACGATCTCGTTATGAAGACCAACTACACCAGCAAATCCCGTGCGAGGGCTTTCCTCTGGGTTATGTGGTTCTATCTCGAATCCGATTTCACGGAAGAGGGTTGCGAAGAGAACCCGTTTGGTTCGGGTGTCGACTACAACGTAGATGTCGCTAATCAAGGCATCCCCGAGCTGGAGATCATGACCCCCGAGGAAGAGGCGCTGGAGAACGTTGACACGCCCGCCGAGATCCAGTTTGGAGAGGAGAAGCAGAAGATGCGTGCTAAGATTCTTGAGGCGGACCAGGCATACCTGGCCGACAGTCAGACCAAGCGAGGTTCGAGAACATCTCGTATCATGGCCGAGGAGGGGCCAGCAATCTTACCGAAGATCCGCCCATCGAGACACGAATCCGATCTGGATAGTACGAGATCGACACCGCCGCCAAGGGCTCTGGCCCGCGGGCTTGGAAGCACCATTAGACGTGGCGGAGCCTCTCTCAAGTACCAGATCTTCGAAGGCTCCTCGCCAGCTGGCCCCGGCCACCATCAAGCAGAGGGGATTCCCACCCGAAAGCCTCGACCGCCCACGGCGCACCAGATTGCAGTTGAGAGGAACAGGAATCAGAGGGTCGAATACATCCTCGACCGTGGCATCCGCAAGCAACACCATAAGGCCAGAAAGGCCCGACGTCAAGATGGTGCCATCTACCGCCAGTACCAGCGTAACCTGCATCTTTCAGACCCCTTTGAGAACAGCGACGGTGAGGATGGCTCCCAGCCGTTTGTCGGTGGTGACAAATCCCTTGGCCTACTTCGGCTCAAATTTGGCAGCGTGGGAGATACCGATGACTTTGGCGAGGAGGCAGCCTCCTATGCTGCTGCTATCCGACGCGCTACGAGACGCCTACGCAGGTGGGCGGCGCACGAAGGACCCCCGCTTGGCGTCGTCCCTGCTCGAAAGAAGAGAAAGCAGAATGGTGTTGAAGATGGCGATGAGAGGGGTGGGGACATGGACGCCTCTAGGATGGGCACTCCATCCAGGATGAATGGTGACGCGGATGGAGACATGACTCTGGGTGGCGTAACCATGGGAGACATGACGATGGACTACGATGATGACGGCGGCGACGAAGACGACGACGAAGGCAATGAGACGCTTCTTCGCGACGACGGCTTCGAGGACGAGACGCTGCGTGTTGAGGAGTAAAAAGACGGGCGGACGGAAATTGTTCAAGCGAGACGCATCACATCGTCGTTCATCCTCCCTATAAGCCGTAAAAGTCGGCGATTGATAGACAGAGCAGGGGACGTCCCCTCTTTGATTTCCCTTTCCTTGAAGTTTTAGACTCGCGGGCGTCGGAGTTGTATATTAGTAACACTACAAAAAGCCGGGCGTGGGAGGATATGCGGGCGAAGGGTGAAGGATCACTGACGCTTGAGAGTATCTCTAGGAGCGTCTGCTTCTACTTTCTTTTTTAACGTATTAGTTGGTTCTTTTCTTCTTTTTCTGTAGTACTTTGTCATCGTGCCCAAACTTGCACGCGAATTCGATGAAAGTTTATATCAAATCCTAATCGAGACTTTTCTTCCAGCCTTGCCGTACTGTTTGATGGGAAGACGGAATGCGTTAGTTGCCAATCGAGAGCAATGAGAGAACAGAAGTGGCCATAATATAGAAACTTTGCCAAACCATCATTCCCAGAAGGGAGCATGGTCGCTTTCTTCCTTTGACTGATTCAGCTAATGGTGCCAACATGTGGACGGCCACGCTGCACATACAAAGGTCGGATTAACGGTTTCTTCGTGGCATCCAACCAACCCAGAACGTACTGATCGTAGTGCGTGCTTGATAGACACGCTTCTGACGCTCGAGACGCCTAATTCTACTACACATTAGTCAAACTCTGTCATGTTTTTGGACCAATTCGAACCATTGGCAGCCAATAGCACTCACCGAGGTACCTTTGAATTTCATAGCATTATCAGTATGTTGCTGGTCGGGTAGACGGAGATTCGAAAGCAAGGATAAGAGGCCGGCTGCCGATGCTTCATGACGACAGCTTGGCTTGTTTACTCCTGGAACTGTGTGAGATGAAGTCTGAAGAGGCCTTGTGGTGAAAACTCGGTTCTTGCCATTCTCCATTCTTCTTGCTACGTCTTGGTTGTATTCTTACTGCTCCCTGCGCAGCTGGTCGTTTCGTCGAGAGTCTTTAGACACAAGTTCAGAGCTCTATTTACACTCGCAGTTTCATTTGAACGTGAACAACGGGTCGGCATCTCCCATTATTCTTCTATCTGTCTTAGCTTTGCTTCTAGAATTACATTCCATATAATCTTTCTTACCTAGAATAGACGCACGGAAGGATTTTTTTGTCCACATGTCACAGGATGTGGTTAGGTATGCATGTTAAGATTGGCGAGAGAACGAAAGACATGATGAGAGAGAACAGACAACATGTAACTGATGGAAATGAGACGTGATGAGGCTCAAAAGTAAGGCGACCGGTTTCTTTCAGATGCAAAATCTCATTCACAGGGTGGCAAGGAAGCTTGTGTTGGATGAGCAACTTCGCGGACGACTGAGGGCTGGGCTTGATATTCCATCATCGTCTGCGAAATTTCTTCTTCTGGTTCACAGTAAATAGTAGAAATGAAATCCCTTTCATCACTCGCGGGGGCTTTTCTCGAGGCTTTTGCTTTAGCGTGTTGTGAACTATGCTTGGCATGACGTTCATCAGCCATGGGAGCCTCGCTGATTCCATCAATTGCACGAGGGTATGCTAAATAATGAATATCACAATCAGTCGCAGCAGTAAATGGATGTTTAATGTGACGGCACTACTCACGTGGAGGGACTGACATTTCTCAGCTTCATAGGTGGCGCAGTTGTTACCAAAGTCCCGATGTTGTCATCGATGTTGCGATCGATGTTGCAATCGTGCCACTTTTCGACTAGGCCAGAACTAGAAGACCTCAAGGTACGAGAATGTTCAGCTTCAGTGTTCCAAAGTCCGCTAGATGGCAAGAGAACACCGAGCCGGTCTGTCAGCTACGTGGACATGTTAGACTTTTAGTTGCTCTTAGGCTACAGAAACGTAACGCCACGCATGTCTGCGGATGTATATTGTGTACTCCGCCGCCCAGATGCTCTCTCGCGCGCGGGTAACTTGCAGAGTCAGACGTGCAGTCCCCTCGGCGTCCTCGAGACCGCGCGGCAGATACAAAGACGCAGCGCCCTGCCTGATCTGTAAGCAGCTCGGGCAAAGTCTCTATGAACAGCGATACATGTTGAGAAGGACGAGTCGACTACAACGCTACTGCAGGACCGGGCCGCCAGGTGTCTGGCCTCAACCCGAGCTGCCCGCGTGCCCATTTGTAAGAATGCCATGACCCTGCTGCAGCAACACCGCACCCGACTGCAGATCTCGATAAGTTCCGCAGGTCTTCTGCTGGGTGGCTAGGTTGAGTCAGAAGGAACCTGCTCGTGTGCACTGGCCTTGGTTCGTTTGTCGGGAGAAGAGCGACTTGGCTGGCGGGGCCGGGCCCGAAGGGGGTGGAGCCGGTGGTCTTCGGTTCGGTCAATCGGGCCCAAAGGAGCAGCCGCTTGTTTGCGCTGATGGAAATTCTGCCGTCTTCGCTGTTGGTGTGTTCACTTTCCACCAGACTCACATCGATGTTGTGCTCAAGTCCCAAGAAACGGTAATGCCTGACATATCTCGACACACATTGCAAGTTCTGCTGGACAAAACACATCGCAACTCAAGCAACCGGGTTTCGCCAAAACCGGTGTAAGGTACCTTTGGTCTTTACGCGTATTCCTGTGGTGAAGTTGGGGTTCTGGCATGGACCGTTCTGGGGCTTAAGTCCTGGCCGACTAAGTCCGCTGTGCCCTCGTGTGCCGGCGCCGTTTCGGCAGCAGACCGACCAAGTGACTTTCTGTGCCAAGATGACGGGGAGAACTGGGGCACTGCATGGTGGTGTGGAGCCGTCTTGTTGGGTTTTTTCTGCTCTCGTTGATGAAAGATGACTTTCACCAGGACGAGGGTCATGTCTGTTAGTTGCCAAGAGTAGTTTATTCACAGCGCCTGCGAGCACAGGAAGAACCTTGCTTCAGACGGTGAATGCGCCTTCGGATGAATGTGCAGACGGAAAAGACGCGCGTGCAATTGTTGATGATTGGACCCAACGCAGAACGAGTCCGTGAGCGACAGCCCCTGGTAGCCTTTCGTGCCTGGCAACTGATGGATGTCTTCTGCAATTTTTTTTTTTCTTTGGTCCCTCCGAGGGTGTTTGATGAATCATGGATCCGTCCGCTGCAGTGGACGAGTGTGCGCCAACGATCTTTCCACGAGGGTGGTTGGTTCCAGGGATGGGCGCTGCATCCTGGCGGCCGGCAAGGTCTTTGCCGGCCCCGGCAGCAGTCCCTGAGGGCAGCTTGGACCGCAGAGGACACCAGGCTCTATGGAAGTGTTCGTCTCTGCTGGCCTACGATCGACTTCCACCTCACGTTGAGGCGTACTCGCCGGCGATTATCATAAGTGGAACAACTGCGCTCTGTAGATTTCCAAAAAAAAAAAAGTGGTGTCCATCTTATGGGGCTCCTGTTTGATCTCGAGTCGTGCTTCTTGATTTTCCTGGGACACGAGGTCGCCACTGTACTCGTCGCAACACAGGTTCATGAGTAGACATAATTGAGGTTAAGCGTTCGTCTGATGCTGGGTGCGCTGACTGTTCAAATATCTCTGTTCCTGCGGCGATGGATGTCAGAACCGACAACCCAGCTTGGCATGATAGCGACAATTGGGAAGAAAGCCGACAAGCCAATCGCGCCGAAGATGTCCAATTGGCAAGTCATCGAAACAGGAGCAGGTCTGAGGTGTAGCTGGATTGCCACCGGCTTTGTCAGCTTAATTGGGGGAGTCCCGAGGCCGTTGTATTGATGTTTCTGTTGCAGACCCAGAAGACGTGGTGGCGCCCATCAGAATTTGCAACCGTCGTAGTGGAATACTTGTTTTGGACAAGGTAAACGACGAATTGTCCGGTGGGCCCGAGTTGCGAGGAGGTAGTCCGGCAAGTCGATGGGGCGGAAGAAGTCCTCAATCTGCGGTTGACGAGAGGGCTCGCTGGCTGGTTATGCTTAACAAATAGAGTAGCAAAAGATTTGGCTGCTTTTTCTTACCGAACGGCTGGTGTTAGTTCGGCACGATGGGCTGCCACTTTCTTACCTTCGGGTCGGCTAAAAAGCGGCCGCTTTCACCGATGGTTGGTAATGCCTTTGCAACTGCAGGAGGCAGAGAGAAAGACAAGCTGCCGTCGTGGCACCTTCTTGCCTCGTGCTAGCCATTTCGTGGCACCCCTGTCTCGTGCTGTCCCATCCTATCCCGTTTCGTCTGTGTCCCCATCGTTTTCCCGCTTCCACCTCCCGGAACCAGGCCAGGACTCCAGGCCAATGCAATCCCAGCACCCCATGCATCGAGAATGGCCGCTGCTGAACGGTGGACGGTGGCCCAGTTCGCCCTCCCGCCTTCACTACTCGATGCTCTCTGCAAGTCGGGTTGCTGGGTCGGCCTTCGCCGACTAGAAGTCACTGTGCCTGCCTTTCCTCCACAACCCGCTGCTCAAATCCCCTGCGGAGAATAAGGCGAACAATAAAAAGTACATTGTCCAGAGTCCAGACTACGCAGCTATCTGCCTGTCATGCACTCTACTTGCGGTTCATTCTTGCCCACACCCACTTTCATCTGCAGACGGTCTTCATCATTACACGTACAGTTCCTTTTCACCCTTAGCTGACTTAGTCGTCCATATCTCTGACTCTTCCTCGCTTCCTCTCGTTATCTTTCCCCGCGTTGTCACCTCTCCATTCATCCATCCTTCCATTGTCCACAATTCCACGTCTCTGTTCGACACCACCTAGACCGGGTTTCGACAGTTTGCCCTCGTTTTTACCAAGTGGAACCAGGGACACATCTTTGATGATTCCGTACCAAATCCTTTCTTCCCGAGTGACGGACATATGATTTCTATCCCCGGCCGCACACTAAAACCTTAGCCTGCTGCGCTGCATCTGCTGTCTCTCGCAGTCGCGTCCAACAACGGGCAGGCTTTACCCACATAAATATACCAGCTGCCGCCGTTGTACACTGCTTGCCAAGGGCGAAGCACACAGACCCAGCCAAAACTTCCCCAGACCGGTTGCCAGAGGATGGCAGACAAGGAGGAGAAAACCAACATAACGGCACCCGACCCACAAGCCGCTGCTGTTGAGCCCATCACTCCCAAGGAGCCCGAGGATGCTGCCTATGTCATCGACATTGATGGCACTGACGAGAAGAATGAAAGTTCCGACGTCGATGAGAAGACTGCAAGGCCAGAGCTGAAAGCGACAAAAAGCCATGCCACTGACACGAGTGTTGCTACCACGACCGCAAACCGACAACCTGAGAGGAAGCCATGGTACAAGACGCCGAATCCACTGAGATGGGGCGGTGTCCCCCCAGTTCCAGAGGAGAGAATCGTATCCAGAGAATACAAGGCCGGCTTCTTCAGCCAACTGACCTTTCAGTGGATGGCACCGTTGATGAGTGTGAGTGAACATGACAGCTCACTATCAGCTTGAGACGTTGAAACGTACAACGCTGCAATTGAACCGAAAAAAGAAAAGTTCTGACATCTCAACAGACAGGATACAAGCGACAGCTTGAACCCAATGACATCTGGACCGTCAACCCGGACAGAGCCGCAGATGTCATGACTGACAAGCTGAAGGCTGCCTTCCAAAAACGCGTCGACAAAGGAGACAAGTACCCTCTGCTATGGGCCTTGCATGAGACTTACTTCTTCGAGTTTTGGCTCGGAGGCTTTCTCCAGCTGATGTCCACCATCTTCCAGGTCATGTCACCGTTTACGCTGCGGTATCTGATCCAATTCGCCAACGACGCTTGGGATGCTGCAAACCAAGGACAGCCACCCCCCGCCATAGGCAAAGGTATCGGTTTGGTCCTTGGTGTTACCGTGATGCAGATTCTGCAGAGTCTGGGAACGAATCATTTCATCTACCGTGGTATGATGATCGGTGGACAATCCAGAGCCGTTCTCATCAGCGCCATTTTTGAAAAGTCCATGTCGCTGTCTGGTCGTGCCAAGGCCGGCGGCCTGAAAGAGGGTGCCAAATCACAGACTGACGACAAGGGAAAGAAAAAGGAGACGAAGGGAAAGAAGGGAGACGCCAAAGGGCCTGCCATCTCGGGCGACGGCACCGGCTGGGGTAACGGACGAATTGTCAACCTCATGAGCGTCGACACGTACCGCATCGACCAAGCCTGCGCTCTGTTCCATCTTACCTGGACTGCCCCTATCTCCTGCGTCATCACATTGGTTGTCCTGTGCATCAACTTGAGCTACAGCGCACTTGCTGGATTTGCACTCCTCGTCGCTGGCATTCCGCTGCTGACCAGATCCATCAGAAGCTTGTTCAAACGGCGAAAGGCCATTAACAAGACCACCGATCAGCGAGTCAGCTTGACACAGGAGATTCTGCAGTCAGTCCGTTTTGTGAAATACTTTGGCTGGGAGAGCGCGTTTCTCGAACGCCTCAAGGAGATTCGAAGCAGAGAAATCCACGCCATCCAGATCTTGCTCGCCATCCGGAACGCCATCAATGCTGTCAGTTTGTCGCTGCCTATCTTCGCCTCCATGCTCTCCTTCATCACGTATGCAAAGACCAATAACGCACTTAACCCGGCCGAGGTCTTTTCGTCCCTTGCATTGTTCAATGGCCTTCGTATCCCACTGAACCTGCTTCCTCTCGTTCTCGGCCAGGTCGTCGATGCCTGGTCATCCCTGAAGCGTATCCAAGAGTTTCTGCTGGCTGAAGAACAAGAGGAGGAAGTGGTTTACAAGCCAGAGGGGGAAAACGCGTTGGAGATGCACAATGGCGGCTTTACCTGGGAGCGAACGCCGACGCAAGAATCGGAGAAGACTGTAGGCGGAAAGGGAGGAAAGAAGGCACCTGCTCAGCCCGCAGCGGCAAAGAAGACCGAAGAGCCGGTCACTTTCTCTGGGGATAGCACTGGAGATGGCGCCAGCACACTGGTGGAGGAAGAACGCGAACCCTTCAAGCTGCAGGACCTCAATTTTGAGATCAAGAGAGATGAGCTGGTAGCAGTCATCGGTTCCGTCGGGAGCGGAAAGACCTCGCTGCTAGCTGCACTTGCAGGCGACATGAGAAAGACATCCGGCGAGGTCGTGCTTGGTGCGTCTAGAGCTTTCTGTCCCCAATATGCTTGGATCCAGAACGCTTCGGTTCGGGATAACATCCTCTTTGGCAAGGATATGGATAAGGCCTGGTACCAAGAGGTCATCAACGCGTGAGTAAACATCATTCTCGAGGATCTGGATCCATACTGACATTCCTCAGGTGTGCCCTTCGACCTGATATGGCCATGCTTCCCAACGGCGACCTGACTGAAATTGGCGAAAGAGGCATTACTATTTCTGGTGGTCAAAAGCAGCGTCTAAACATTGCCAGAGCCATCTACTTTGACTCAGATGTCGTGCTAATGGACGACCCTCTGTCGGCCGTCGACGCGCATGTTGGACGTCACATTTTCGACAATGCTATTCTTGGTCTCCTGAAGGGCAAATGCAGGGTCCTGGCGACTCATCAGCTGTGGGTGCTGAACCGATGTGACAGGGTCATCTGGATGGAAGGCGGCAAGATCCAGGCTATCGATACGTTTGACAATCTGATGAGGGATCACCGTGGGTTCCAGCAATTACTGGAGACGACCGCCGTCGAGGAGAAGGAGGACGATGCCCCGCCCACCAACTTGACCGAGGCCCCCGCAGTCGATAAGAAGAAGAACAAGAAGGGTGCTGCGCTCATGCAGCAAGAAGAGCGAGCAGTGTCGAGCGTTCCCTGGAAAGTGTACACCGACTACATCCGCGCTTCCGGAAGCATTCTCAACGCCCCCTTCCTGATCTTCTTGTTGCTCCTCTCGCAGGGTGCCAACCTTATGACGAGTCTGTGGCTGTCGTACTGGACCAGCAAGAAGTACCCGCTCTCGGACGCACAGTATATCGGCGTGTATGCTGGTCTTGGTGCGGTCCAGGCTTTGCTGATGTTCATCTTCTCCCTGCTCCTGTCCATCCTGGGCACGAATTCCAGTAGGGTCATGCTTCGTCAGGCAGTCACCAGGGTTCTTCGCGCGCCAATGTCGTTCTTTGATACCACTCCGCTGGGCCGCATCACGAACCGGTTTTCGAGGGATGTGGACGTAATGGACAACAACCTGACGGATGCCATGAGAATGTACTTCTTCACGCTGGCCATGATCATATCCGTTTTTGCCCTCATCATTGCCTTCTTCCACTACTTCGCTATCGCTCTCGGACCTCTCTTCGTCTTCTTTATCCTCGCCGCTTCCTACTATCGTGCGTCGGCGCGCGAGGTCAAACGCTTCGAGTCGGTTCTTCGGTCAACTGTGTTCGCCAAGTTCGGCGAGGGTCTGAGTGGTGTAGCCAGTATTCGAGCATACGGCCTCAAATCCCACTTCATCGCCGACCTACGCAAGTCGATCGACGAGATGAACGCGGCGTACTACCTCACGTTCTCCAACCAACGTTGGCTTTCGACCCGCCTCGATCTCATCGGCAACCTCCTCGTCTTCACCGTCGGCATCCTCGTCGTGACATCCCGCTTCAGCGTACCGCCAAGTATCGGAGGCCTCGTGCTCAGCTACATCCTGGGTATTGTGCAGATGATTCAGTTCACGGTCCGCCAGCTCGCTGAAGTTGAAAACGGCATGAACGCCGTCGAGCGCATCCAATACTATGGCACCCAGCTTGAAGAGGAGGCGCCACTTCACACCATCGAAGTGCGTCCGTCATGGCCAGAGAAGGGTGAGATCGTGTTCGATAATGTCGAAATGCGCTACCGCGCCAACCTCCCCCTTGTCCTGTCGGGCCTGTCGATCCACGTCCGGGGCGGCGAGCGCATCGGCATCGTCGGCCGTACCGGCGCAGGCAAGTCCTCCATCATGTCGACCCTCTTCCGCCTCGTCGAGCTTTCAAGGGGTCACATCACCATCGATGGCGTCGACATCTCCACCATCGGCCTCCACGACCTCCGTTCCCGCCTCGCCATCATTCCCCAGGACCCGACGCTGTTCCGCGGCACCGTCCGCTCCAATCTCGACCCCTTCAGCGAGCACACCGACCTCGAGCTTTGGTCCGCACTTCGTCAAGCAGACCTCGTCCCGGCGGGTGCGAACCTCGGCGATCCGCGCTCCAAGGACCCGTCCCGGATTCATCTCGACTCCGTCGTCGAGGAGGACGGCCTCAACTTCTCCCTCGGCCAGCGCCAGCTCATGGCTCTCGCGCGCGCACTCGTCCGCGGCAGCCGCATCATCGTCTGCGATGAAGCGACGTCGTCGGTCGACATGGAGACGGACGACAAGATCCAGAACACCATCGCCACGTCCTTCCGCGGCAGGACGCTCCTCTGTATCGCGCATCGTCTGCGCACGATCATTGGCTACGACCGCATCTGCGTCATGGACGCAGGCCGCATCGCCGAGCTCGACACCCCGCTGGCGCTGTGGCAGCGCGAGGGCGGCATCTTTAGAGGCATGTGCGACCGCAGCGGCATCAGACTTGAGGACATCCGCGGCGCGAGCGAGGAGATGGGATCCAAGGACCAGGCGGGCGAGTCGAGTCAGATTTGAAGAGACCATTTGCCGTGCGAAAGATCTTCTGCAAACAAGACAAAAAAGGGGGGGCCGAAGAACACAAAACAAGTAGGTAATCATAGGAACATATGGCGTTTTTTCTTTCTCTCTTTCTCTTGTTAGTGAGCAGCATAGTTTCATACCCAACGAGCCCCCAGGCCACTCGTCTCGGACGGGGACATATCGCCCTGCTGCCCGTAATGTTATACAAAATAGAAAGACAAAAACTCAACAAAGCCGCAATGCGTCCAAAAAAGTCTCGCTAAGATCCGAAGATGCATCGTTCTTGTGTACCTTTAACCTACCTTCGCCCGCAGACGCTGTCTCGGATAGAGACAGATAAAAGACCGACATGCCCTTGCTCAGAAACATGCCTCACGAACCACAACGTCAGCAACGCGCATGTGTTTCCGTCATACGCCCGCCCGGTATCTCGAATCGACGTCGCACAGGGAGCGGGCGTGTCACAGAGATCCGGCGGGTGTCGGCGATGGTGAGAAAAGAAGAACGGCGAGAATCGTTGTCGGGCATATGCTGTGTAAGTCTGCACTCGGCCAACTTAACCGACAAACATGCCACCAGCAAAACTCTTCTCTTTCCCTGAGAAACATTGAAGAATAGGCGGTGAGGTGAGCACGCGCGTTAAGTCGAGGTCACGAATGTCGTGTCACAGGAGAAACAACTGTTAAGGAAACATGAAGTCGATAAGTGGACGACGGCTGAGCTTTTTTTGGGGGGGGGGGAAACTCGGTCCGTTCGGTATTGCGCTTTCGCGAGGTCCGGGACGGAGCACTCCCAAAAGTTTAATTAATTGGATTCAACGCGGGATCAAGTCGGGATGAGCATGAGTTCAAAAAAAGGTTGGGATGACATAAACGGTCGTAATAAGCTTTACCCGGCTCTTGAGTTTGTTTCTTGGTTGTCACGGACGACGGCGGTTTGGACGAAGTATATATGCACGTTGGCGATGTCTGAGCAACGACCAGTCCTCTGAGCCATTGGAAGTGGTGTCAGTTATGCTGCCAAGGAGATGGTCGGTGGGCCACAATACACAGCAACACCCGGCGGGATGGGAAAACTATCACACTTTGAATAAGATTCTCATTGAACGGGAATATGTACTAGCGAGGCGCGAGAATTGAAGAAACAAAAGTGTCGTTGGCAGACCTGACCGCCACGACTCCCAGTCTAATGCTCCGGCACCCGTTGAGTATGCAATGACAAACTGGTAACGATTAAAACACCACCCGCCCGCAGTGCCCGATTAGGGCAACCGGCTTGCTTTTTTGACTGTTTCCACCAGACTGTAGAAAACCTAACCCTGAAGGGCCAGGATATTGATAATTAGAACAAAAGTAGGCCGTTCTTAAACCAAGAGTAATCCATGACGCCGTATTTGTGCCTCCCATAACCCCAAGCCGTGAATATCGCCATTTTCATATGACGCAATGAAAATTGCTCCTCGGTGCCTCGACGTAAGAAATCAAACGCTCAAAACAACCGACCGCTGTTGTTGTTGTTCCGATGCGCGCTGGGCGGGAAAGCGTTGGGGTTCTCGTCCAGCAGGTCCTCGAGGTATGCGCTGGGTGCTCGTTGGCCGTTGCCGGGAGCTGCGGCCAAGTTGACGGAGCTGGTGCTGAAGTCTCGTCTCGCGGCGAAAGAAGGAGACTCAGGGGGCGTAGATTCTCTCATCGTGTTGCGAGAAGTGTTTCCATATCCGCCGCGGGAGTCAGGGCGCAAGTTCGTCAAGCTTATTGACTGGCTGTGAGCGTGGCCGGGCGAAGATGTGCCAGCAGCGTAGAAGCCAGAGGGGAGGAAGGTTGAATCACGGACGCGGACGCTGTCACGGTTGTTTCCGCCGCCAGCTGCCGTGGGCGAGAAGAAAAGGTTGGACTGGCTAGGCGTGGCAGAGGGAATGGGGCCGCGCTGCGTTCTACGCACGCCGCGCCCGTTCGCATTCAAAGACGGCGTAGACTCTTGATCCGTGTACTTATAGAACTGCGCGGGAGGAGCGGGGAAGCTGGCCTTGTCGTTCGCGATATGTTGAGCGTTGGCAGCACGAGCGACGGAGCGGTGCAAAAGGCAGGCGACAATGCCGCGCCAGATGAGGATACCGAGACCGAAAGCACCTAGGATGGCACCAACGGCGATGAAGACGGTTCCCTGAGGAGCGCTCGAACGGTGCATGAACGGGGCGTTGTTCGTAGGTGGGACAGTCGGAGGAGGGTAAGTCGTGGTGAGGGGTTGGTTGGTGAGGGATGGGAAATCCGTCGCGTCATCTCCTGATGCCGACGTCGCAGTGCCGGTGATCCTGGGGGCAGAGAAGCTCTCAGCAGTCGTCTCAACAGTGCCGGTGTTGGTGATGACCGCGGCGGCGTTTGAGGTTTTGCTCGCTTCTGTGGTTGCTGTTGTTGCTGCGGCTTGCGTCGTTGTCGCTGCGTTTCCTCCCGTAGTGGTATCCTGAGCCAGACCTGTTGCGGAGAAAAGCGAGACGGCTGCGAATGTGGACAGGAGAAGCGTGCGCTTCAGCGAGACTCGCGAGGGACCCATGATGGCCGGATCCTAAAGTTTGGCGTTTGTGATGAAATGCAGGAAAGATGCGAGATGGACACAGCGAGGCAGATGATGAACGACGGACGTTTACGGAGGGCTGCGTTTGCGCGGTGTCGGTCGATCCAGGAGTGTTGGTGTGTGTGGCTGTGTTTGTTGCTCAGCTATTGAAAATAGAAGGCGCTGTCGTCGTCGTCGTGATTGGGTCGGATGGCGCGGTTTGGCTTGGTTGAATTTCGGTCGACTAGATGGTGCGCACTATGTACCGGGGATTGCAGACAAGTCGAACGAAGGTATCGTGGGAATTGCAGAACAGCATGGGATGGGAAAGAATGAAAAGAGGTCTGTCGTGGGCTAGACCATTGCTTTGGCCGGCTGAAAGGCTGGCTGTGTGGGCGGCTTTCGGAAGCTGGACTGTGAGGAGAGACGAGAGGGAGGGATGAGGGTGCGTGAAGGGGAGGGAGAGGGTAAGTAGCAGCGGGTCGGGCAACAGGGAAGCAGCCTGGGGAAAAAAGGAGGAAGGGTCTTTCCCTGTCGATGCAGAGGAACGAACCAGAGGAACTAGAGGAACGGCACCAAGCACGCACAGCACACACAGGCCACTGGCAAACCACAGGTCAAGGCACAGGCACAGCAGCGGGCAAGCAGGTTCGTGTAATGGCGCGGACTGCCTGGACTGGGCGGTCCTTTTCCAGACTCAGAAGTGGTGTGGCGCATCTTGCTGCAATGAAGGCTCTGACGTGCTGTCGTGTCCCGCGGGCTGCTCTGTTTATTCTTGTGGTCTTGGGCCAATTTCTTGGACAGAGACCTGCATGCACAGTGCAGGGACCTATGCGAGGCATGGCCACTGGCTGCATGGCCTGGGTTTCTGGGGAAGCGAGACAGTGCGCTGCTGATCGATGCACCGTCCCGTGGAAGTCCCGGACGACGCTCGTATCGCCAATCAGGCACGGATCCCACTAATAAACGGCCCTCAGCATGCGCTACAGTGGCTGCATTCCGCACCAATATCCGTACCCGGGACTCCATCGCCCAACACGAGCCCTCGTCCGGGGTAAGCGCACACTGTTCCTGGCAGAAGCCCACCCAACGGCCAACGGCGAGTGATGACACTGGTGACTGGAGGTGATCCTCGCGAAAACCGGGCCATTGGCATTGGATCGTCAAATGATGTGACGAGATGGCGAAACCACTGCCTGGAATGCGAATGATGGCCCGGCACCCCACACAAAGTCCCCTATCGTTTCGTCGCGTCGCCATGTCTCTCTGTCCCGTGCCTGGACAGTCAACCATTTCTTAGATCAATGGTCATAACTGCTGCTGCTATGCATGAGGTAAGGTAAGCCGCAAACCACACGGGACACGCACTGCAATCTTGCTGCAAGGCACCACGCGCCCGACAGTCTGACGCCCATCGGAAAATGAGTGATCGCTTTCTTTTTCGGGGGAGTCAATTGCAACGCTAAGGCGCCCCGGAGGCCCCTGTCATTCGTCCACCAGTCCCTGAGAGTCTCATTGTCCCCTCATTCCCACCACTGCGGTCCACTCCTCGGTCGGGTGCTGAAGACGTGAGCTGGAGGGGCTTCAGCTCTGTCAAGGCCTCTCTCTCTTTCTCTATGAACGCCCAAAGACGGAATATTCCTATGAGGCCACTGTAAGTCGATGCGAAAGAAGCAGAATGAAGCACTCGGACGATGAAGAGCTGAGATCGACTGGCGCTGGTGCTCTGTAACCAGCCTCCTCGATTTGGTGGTTGTCACCGGCAGGGATCGGGCCCCGCCAATATTGAAAAAATGCGCCAGCGTGACCCTTGGGTCCTCCGAGAGCACAGACCTTCCTTCACCTCTCACCTAGCTTCCCCTATCGTACACCGAGAGATAAGATTGTACACCGAAAACTTTTTTCTCCAACTGGTCCGCCCCGCCACACCCATAGAGCACTTGCTGCACCGATAGCCTCGCTCAGCCTCGTGAAAATCAACATCTCCATATCAACACCACACACACACAGCTGTCGCATTCGCCGCCCAACGAGCGCAGTACACAATGGGTGTTCAGAAGAAGACAAGGAAGTTTGCTGAGGTATGCCCCCTTCTCACCTACTTCTCATGCAGCTCCTGGACCGGGGAATCCCATCTTATCGATAAGAAACTTTTTGGCTCTTCAACCTCACGATGCTGGCCGTCTTTCCCACCCCGGACTTCACGATGCTGACTGTCTTTTCCAACCCGCCAGGTCAAGCGGGTGATCGGAAAGAACGATGCGAGACGCAAGGAGAATCTGAAGAAGGCGGAGGAGGCCGTCGAGAAGGCCAAGCGCGAGCGACGAGGAGCCGACGGCGAGATCGTCCGCGAGATCCCACAAGTCCCGTCTCATATGTTCTTTCAGCATAACGAGGCGCTAGTCCCGCCCTACTCCGTACTCGTAGATACGTCATTCTTCAGTAGGACGGTCCAGATGAAATTGCCACTCTTAGAGACGATGATGGACTGTTTATATGGTGAGTTTGGGAGGAATCAGATCCGGGTAGGAGGACAAGGGGCTGATCTTTCCCAGCGACGTGTCACCCGATTGTCACAGACTGCGTAATGGTACGTGATACTCTCTGAACCTTCAGGCCCATCTACGGGGTGCTAACAGGTTGCAGGCGGAGTTGGAGAAGCTGGGACCCAAGTTCCGTATCCCTCTGCGTATTGCCCGCGACGAGAGGTGGCAGAGAGCCAAGTGCGATCACAAGGGAACCTATGGTGATGACTGCTTAATCAGCCGTGTTCAAAAAGATAAAATCTACATTGTCGCAACCAACGATCGTGGCTTGCAGCAGCGTATACGCAAGATTCCTGGAGTTCCGAGTGAGTGGCCCCGCGACCCCAGTTCCTTAGGCGCACACACGCTAACAGATCCAACAGTCATGAAGTGCGCCCGCGGAAAGTACCTGATCGAGAGACTGCCTGGTGCTCCGGAGTAAGAAGATGCTAAAGGGAAAGGCTGGGGAAACGCATACATCAAAAGCGAATCTGTGTTGGGTCATTTGTGTTGGTTTAATGGGATCATAAAAAAGTCTGGCTGGTCGTGATGTTTTTCGACCTGGGTTCCATCACATCTCTAGTACGCATAACATGGTCATGGAGTTTGGCCTCCTAAAATTGTACATCGCGACTATGGCGGATGCAATTCTAGACATTCGGCGTTAACAACCGGATATCTCCGTGAATGACGACGGATGGCGGCGCCAAAACCGTTGCCTAGTCATGGAGGGATGTGATCCTTCCAGAGAAACAAAAGATACTGATACCGATTCCTCATATCCTGCAGATATCTGGGCCCTGTCCAGACACAGTCAAACAGTCCAATCCTGCCCACTGCACTTTTACGTGACCTCCGGCCCGTCAACATCCACACACTTTCCGGATCCGGCCAACGTTCAACCACACAGACCCGGCCCGGAACCTTCGTCACGGAATTGGACTCCGTGAAATCCCCCCTTTAACCCCCCACCCATCCCAAAAGATCAAGACACAAGATGGAACCCGAGACGAGTCCATACGGGGAAAGCAACAGCGACGGCGGCTCAAACCCCCAAACCGCCAACGGCAACGACAACGGCAACGGCAACGGCGTTCCCACCAAACGTTCCCGCGTGCTCCTCTCATGCGGCCCATGCCGCACGTCCAAGCTGAAATGTGACCGCTCCGAACCCTGCGGGCAGTGCCTCAAGAAGTCCCGTCCGGAGGGGTGCGTCTACGCACCCAAGCCCCAGAAGCAGAAGCCCACCAAGGGCATGGCGGCCCGGCTCAAACGGCTGGAGGGCATGGTGCGGACGATGATGGATGATGGTGCCTCGCTCCCGCAGGGTGCCACGCCGACGGCAGCCAGGGAGGAGGGCGTCGCGCAGCCCGGTGGCCAATTCGTTCAAGGAGAGAGCTCGACGACGTATGTCGGGGCCACGCACTTTGCAGCGATTCTTGACGATGTAAGTTGCCCGCTGCTCTTGATCGGTGGGGTCGTGGGGAAGCGAGTGAGAGACTAACAGCCAGGACCTAGATCGAGGACATGAAGAATTACTTTGAGGAGCCCGAGGTGAATGAAGACTGGAGCGGTGATAGTCCTGATCAGACCGATGAGCTCGAGTCGCCGGACGTGTTGCTTTTTTCGAGGAACATGCCTCGTAACCGGGAAGACATGATGAGGCTCATCCCCGAGAAGAAGATTGTCGACCGTCTCGTCATGAGATACTTTTCCTCTCAAAGCCCTTCACAACGTGAGTAACTCTCTAGAAAAGTACATCCTGTATAACATCACTGACACAGAGCAGACATCGTTCACAGGCCAACATTCGTCAAACAAGTTCGTCATCAAACCTCAAAAAAACCATGATGATGCTAACCACTCTCGCCAGTACGCCAACTTCTGGAAGAACCCCTCCGCAATATCCCTCAACTGGCTCGCCCTCCTTTTCATGATCATGTCCCTCGGCGTCTTCTACTCGACCTTCCTCGCCCCGCACGAGCTCACTTCCGACTCCCCGCTCCCGCCCATGGACCGCTTCAAGCTCTTCCGCGCCGCCGCCGCGTGGTGCCTCGTCTGGGGCAAGTACACCCAGCCCTCCATCGGCACGATCCCGCCCTTCATCCTCTACGTCGAGGCCGAGTTCATCATCTCCCGCGCCGCCCAGATGAACTGCTACCTCCTCTCCTCCGTCTGCCTCCGCCTCCTCCTCAAGATGGGCCTGCACCGCGAGCCCTCCAAGCTGACAAACATCTCCGCTTTCGAGGGCGAGATGCGCCGCCGCATGTGGAACATGGCCGTCCAGATGGACCTCCTCGTCTCCTTCCACATGGGCCTGCCCAGCATGCTCAACGGCATCGACAGCGACGTCGACCTCCCCCGCAACCTCGTCGACGAGGACTTTGACGAGCACACTCCCGAGCTGCCCCCGCCGCGGCCCCTGACCGACTACACCGAGATGACGTACCCCATCACCAAGTCCTCCCTGATGCGCGTCTTCGGCCAGGTCGCGCGCCAGGCGCACCTGCTCGCCCCGCCGCCCTACGCCGAGGTCAAGCGCCTCGACGGCCTGCTCAACGACACCTGGCGCGCCGTGCCGCAGTTCATGATGGTCAAGCCGCTCGAGCAGTGCGTCACCACCCCCGCGATGCAGGTCATCCAGCGCTTCGGGCTGGCGTCGCTGTACAACAAGAGCAGGTGCGTCCTGCACCGCCGCTTTCTCCTCGAGCCGGTGCCCAAGAGGGAGCACGACTACTCGCGCTGGCAGTGCCTCGAGGGCGCCATGACGCTGCTCGAGTTCCAGAACACCATCTGGCACGCCTGCCGGCCGGGCAACATGCTCGCCCAGAACGGGTGGTTCGTCTCCTCGCTGGCCGTGCACGACTTCCTGCTGGCGGCCATCATCCTGTACCTCGCCGTCGGGCACGAGCAGTTCTGGCAGGAGGGCGGCGAGTTTCTGCCCGAGTGGATGGACAAGATGAGCCCCAGGCCTACGAAGGAGCACCTCCTGCATCTCCTGCAGCGGTCTTACTCCGTCTGGGTCAGCATCGCCGCGGACGTGCCCGAGATCAAGAAGACGGCGGACGTGTTGGAGACCATGTTGGGCAAGCTGGGCTCGCCGCCCAGTTCGCCGCCGAAGGAGGACGGTGTGCGGCAGCCGGCTTCGGTGCAGCGGAGCGAGGGGACCGGGACCTCGGGGACGCTGTCCAGTCGCGAAGCCCAGCTCCTCACGAATCTTTCACTCAGCGGTAGGGACTTTCTTGACTTCTTCACACGTAGAGTGCCTTCTATAAAATGGCTAACTTCTTGTGATAGACGCGGCATCGTTTCCTTCAAGCGTCACGAACCAGGTGACCAATCACTTCCAGCCCCTGAGCTTTGTCAGCCCGGGCTTGGGATCGAGCGACTCTGCTGCGCTCGACCGTGGATGGATCGAGGTTGGCAACGAAATGGACTGGGTAAGTCTTCATCCAGCAAAGGCAGGCGTCCGCCAGGAGATAGCTTCCTAACCTGGAACAGCGCTACTTTGATAACATCATGGGCCAAACCAACAACGATCCCATCGGCGACTTCGACGCGGCCCAGACGACGCCGTGGTTTGACCGAGGACCGCTCCCCAACGACTTTGACTTCTCGGCTGCCGGGGCTTGGGACCCGAACATGGGACAACAAGGTTGAGGGGTCAGAGGAACGTCCTATGCCGTTTTCTACAATGAGCTACAAGGGTTTGCATATTTTCACAGCCACGCACCATATGCCGCTGCCAGGGCGGGCTCGGCAGCTGATGGAGCTGAACCTACCGCCTACGCGCGTTTCGTCTGCATGTACGCACACCTTCTCGAGCAAACAGGAGCCTGGCCGGGACAGGTACATGGGGCTGCGGCTCCGCGAGCTGCTTCTGTCCTCCGGACCTGACGAGAACAACAGCTTGGCCGGGTGGAGAAGCACACGCTTGGGACCTTTTGAATCCCTCAACACGCGGTATCGGTGCCCACAGCGAAGATGGGCCCGTGGGGGAAAGAGCTTGACCACCAGACCAGCGGCAGGGATACCAAAATGAGTCTGCTCAGGTGACTCGAAAGTTGACTCCCAGGTAGGGGCTCTTGATAGCAATAGACGCCGTGACCCCGGATTTCTTGCTGTTTGGGTTCTCTTGGCTTTTGCCCCCCCCAAAAAGCCCCCCAAGACCAAAAGCTGGCTGGACCGATGGCGTGCGAGGGCGGCGGCCGTCCTCCGGGGAATCGGACCCTGCGCTTGCTTCCGTGACGAGGGGTCTTTCCCAACGAGCGAGACAGGATCGAAACTGTGACGTAAAAGCCCGGTGGCCCACCCTTGCGATGCGGCCGGCGGCGAAGGGGGCGCGGCGAGCCTAACGGAACCGCAGACGATGAGCACGAGGTCGGTCGGGCGGCCATGGTGGTTTCCCGGTGATTCTGTTCCATTGCACACAACCTGCATCTCGTCGGCGTCGTCTCCATAGCCTTGGTGTAGGGGAAGTGTCGTTCCGACATGCAAAAGCTGGCGCATCCGTACGACGGTGCCCTACAAGGCATGGGCCATCTTCCCCGCAAAATCCGCAAATTGACGGCAGCGAAGCGGGCCCTGTTTGCATTAGACCAGCATCCGGAGCAGCAACATGCTGGAGCTGGTGGCCCTCCCATTCCCAGAATGAGGCTGGCTGCTGAACGGAAGAAAAGTCATGTTCACAAATGGTGTGTTGCGTATGGATCATTCCATCCTCTGTTCAACGACACAACTGCAGCTTGGCTACACAAAGCTTGCGGCGCAATATCTCGTGGTGACCTCGTTTTGGGCGTGTGGCATACACCTCCGCGGAGATGCCCGCTTCGACGGTGAGGGGGAAACGTTGGCATATGAGCAGACGGAAGGCCAGTCGGCCTGGTGGATGACGGCATGCACGGCGTTTTGGACGTTTAGCTGGGTCCATTTGTACGTAATGGAAAGAATGCGGTGCTAGCAAGGTCGGCATTGCGCGATGGTTTGACCTGCCATTGGCGCGTCGTCGCCCGAGCTTCTTGTTTCTGTCTTTGTTTGTCAATCCAATTACAGAGCTGGGCAGTTTCCTATTAGCCGGGTTTGAGATGTGCTTATCTTTGTCCGCCAGCCTTCATTTCGCCATGTCTCGCCCCTCGGGATTTGCCTAGGAGCACTTTAGGGGACTGAAATGGGCGGGTAATTGTCTGTCGTCCCAAGGCGGCGGGCCGGATCGCTGGTGATGGGATGTGTGTGTGTGTGGAAGAACGGTCGCAGCAGCTGCACGTCTGGACTTTCAGCAGCGGCGGCACCGCCGCAGGTCTCGCCTTGCCTCATCCTCCGCGATGTGGATGCCCCACTGAGATGCGTTTGAATGTTGCGACTTTGTCTGGGCCCTCTTCTAGGTTTGCAAGCTGCTCAACTTCAATGCAATGTCTCTGCAAACCAAGTCGTTGACGTCTCCAGATATCCAAGACGTCGTCGACTGTGGATGGCAGAGTCTCCCGTCGATGTCAACGCATGTCTCGCTTTAGATGCAGGTGTTGTTGGTTTCCGTCCATTTCCGATGTAGTGCATGCTGCGCACCATTCAGCAGCATCTTGGCCGGCAACGATGGCGTTCGAGCATCCAATGGCACGATTGACGTGAGGCAGCTGGGATGAATCGGCCTGGCGTCTGGTGCGCCTCCATGTAGCCCGTAGGCCAGGAATTTGATCCTTCTGTAGCCGACGTGCATGAAGGGCCTGGGACACAAAATAGACGGCGGCGCGCGGTTTGGTGCTGGGTAATACCTGGAAGAAACAGACGCTGCTGCCGGTGCGAGGGCGACACTAGTCGTTGAGGCAGAGGCTAATCTGAGACCTGCAGAAGATGAGGCTAGAGCCTGGGGTTCGCATCCGCTGCATCGTGAAAGAGTGCGGGTTGGACATATCCGACTTTGAGCTGAATTTTCCCATCGCAGGCCAGGATTGCGATATTTCGGTGCTTCCACGTCTTTCGCCTGAGAGCCGGGAGTGGGGCCGGCCGTGTACACCTGGGGACAACACCACCGGTGCTGCGACTGAACGAATGGGCCCACGCCCGTGACTTTCATATACTACCCGCATGTATGTAGTGTACCTTGCGACGAGAAGGGCCCCGTCGTGGAGGCATTCCCTTGAGCGGTGACCTCAGAATTTGTGCACAATGAGGTCGTAGATGGTGAAACCGCGCAATGCATATACGGAGACGGCTCCGTAGGGTGCCATCGTCCGCTGCGTGGAGAGGTACCGCGGTGCCGTGCACGTATGGTGGGAGGCAGAGTTGTGTTCCGCCGTAGGTAGGTCAAGGCCAACATTCAACGTGGGCCGCGCAGATTTCTGTACATCACGTTTCGGAGTGTGGAGACTCTTGTTGCCAGAAAAAGTTTGCACGCGCCTCGGAGGATTGTGGCATCGGGATGGACTCCGATCACCGTTCGACGTCGACGGCGGCGAGCCAATTGGCAAGGTGTGGAGACCCTGATTTGCGCCGGGGGTTGACCGGAGCGATAGTGCTTAAATAAAACGACCCGTGCCATGCCCTGTGCCCTTTGCGGGAGGTGCACTGGTGAGATAGGAGGACGGGAGGTTATCAAGGTGCATCCGTCGTGTCTTATCGGCATCATCGTCAGTGCCCTGGGCCGGGTGACGACTTGCCGCGAAATTGCGCAGAGAGGCACAGGCGACGGGCGACAGGCGGATGTCTCGGTCTGATGTGATGGCAACGCCGCTCGAGCACCCGCCGTCAGGATTCGTGTATCTGGCCAGCCGGCGGTCATCTCGTCGGTGAAGAATCGGAGGACTGAGTCAATTTGCGGTTGCGGCGTGTGCAAGATGGCGTAAGACGTCGTCCGGCGCGTGCTGTGGAGGCAGACTGGTCACTGCCAGATGCTTCTCATGTACCCGAGCAGGTATCTCGATCGGACGGGTACAACACATGCGGCACCCACCAGGTCCGCAGGATACTGTACCTTTTTTGAGGCAAGGTAGCCGACGGGTCTGGTGGTCTTGCAAGGTTGGCATTGGTTGCAAAAGTAGCACGGAGTGAGGCACAAGCAGGCCGGCCTTGGAAGGGAAGGGTAAGGTACGGGGGGGGGGGGGGGTAAACTGCAGTCTACTTGCGTCGAGGGGAAGGGGACATGGGGAACAAAGAGAGAGGGACAAAAAAAATCAGCAAAGATAAGGAAAATTTTTCTGAAGCAGCAGCAATGCACAAAGAATGGGGACAAATGGCAAGAGCACACGGTGAAAAGTCCTCCAAGCAGCAAAACAACGTTTAGCTGTAGGTAAGAGCAACTGGGTAAGAGACTGTCCCAGCCAACAGGAGTCAAGCTCTTACATAATAAGCCCAACCTTGGAGCTGGCGGGAACAGTCGAGAGAAAACTACAGTGGATGGCGGGCCCGGGGACGTCCCGGTAAGAGGCTGATTCAGTGAGCCTGTCCTCGATCCCCGACGGTCGGGAGCCCTGAGGTTTCCGTACTAAATGTAAGGTAGGTACACCGTACGGACGGTACGGCCGTCAGTACCTTACCTTACGGTTGCGTGCAGGAAACTGGACTGCCCGAGTAAGGCAGGCCCTCTAATCACAGAGTACCTGCCTACTCTCTTGAACTGCACGCCGTATTATTCCAGGTACACGTGCTCCCTCCCCGACTGCGTGTCGGTTGAGGTATCCGTTGATTGCACCACTCATGTCTCTGGTATCCCCTCCACCACCACCACATCATCCTCCTTCTCCTCCTCTTACTCGATTCTTCCACCTCATCACATCAATCATGCTCACTCCCACTCTCAAAGTCACTCTCATTAGCCATGTACCGTCTGACTCCATCCCCGTGCTACCTACCTCTCTGACGAGTCTCCATCCCTCATGCTGCCATGCTCATATCCATGTCCTCCCGTCCCCGTCCCCGTCATCCTTGGCCTAGTCAGCAATAACAGCCCAGGCCCGGCCCAGCCAGCAAGTTGCTGCAACACGGGCACGCTTCCGGGTTGCGGCCCCTCATGGATGGGTTGATGGCTGGTGTTTCTGCTCGATGGGGCCCCAGTTGCTGCGCTTGCATCAAAGACGGCGGGAAAAACGCAACGTGCTCGAGCTTGCAAATGAGCTGTTCAACCCTCGTGGGCTCGTGGGTTCGTGTACGAGTGCCCGTGGCCGCCGGCGAAGATTCAATTATTAACAGAAAACCCCTCCCAAACGCCAAAGGGCAACTCTCCATGCAAAAACGGCCGCGTCTGGCGTGCCCTGTTTTTGACTTGTGTGTGTACCTGGCCACCACTCCCAGATTCTAATAATTAAAATACAAATCCATGACAACTCGAACTGCTGCCGTGCCTACGCAAGTTGAATTAACTTTTGTTTCTGCCTCTCTGCTGTTGCACCAATTCTGCCCAGTAAATCCTAAACTGTGGTCTCGAGTCTTGTCTTGTTTGTCCCATCGTCCTTCCTATCTCAGGGAGCCTGGAACCCGCCAGTTGCGTTTGCATTTGCCTTTGCTTCCCAAGCTAGCAAATCCCATCTCATCATCCACACTGCACTTTTTCCACCCTCATCGGTCCCCTCTTATTTTTCCCCGTCTCTCTCACTTCCGTCTTTTTGCATCTCACTCTGCACCTTTCCTCCCTTCACCGGAAACCGCGTCTACCTTACCATACCTTATTTACAGGTTGCCATCTGCTTCCTGTGACTGTCCGTCATTCAACCAGCAACTTACCACTGCACGGTCCAGACAGCAACATAAACCCTTGTCCG
The DNA here is from genome assembly GCF_026319265.1 of Colletotrichum chrysophilum. Classification (NCBI taxonomy): domain Eukaryota; kingdom Fungi; phylum Ascomycota; class Sordariomycetes; order Glomerellales; family Glomerellaceae; genus Colletotrichum; species Colletotrichum chrysophilum. The sequence goes on along the minus strand of NW_026517288.1, from coordinate 146,893 downwards.
TTTCCAGTTGGTCAAATCAACACACGGACTGACTAGGACCGGTATCAAAAGCTTTGATACTCTCCTCAACTGAGGTCATCTGGTCTTCGCCCCCCCAGGTGCTTTACCTAGAACGAGTTGGACTGCTTTCTTTTTCTGCCGGCCCAGTCCTATTCTAAACCGTCCGACTTCCGTCAGAGTGGACGTTCTCCTCCGATCGTCTCACCTCATAAGGTTCGACTTCACATAAGCCGACCCCATATCTCTTCGCACTCTGCAGAAACTCCCTTGCCATCTGCAGGCAACAGAGCCGCCCAACGACACAACAAGAAGGCCAGCGCGACATACAACACGACCCAAGACCCCCTCTCAACGAAAGCATCATCTGATCCGGCCGTTACCCACCGTGGATCTCTCTTCTCCTTCCCCCATTGTCGTCTGTACGCTGCGCCCTACGTAGCAAATAACAAGCGACAGACAGACCGACCTCCGTCCGGGACGCAGCCATCAACCCATACACCGCTGGTGCTGCTGCGAGTTCCCCCCCCTCTCTCTCTCTCCGAAATCAGCCAGCTTCGCTTCGGATCTCCACGCCGAACTCCCACCTCGCTCGGCCGTGTCTAGCCCAGCGACTCATCCCAAACGACCAGGCCACGAGGCAATCCGGCCAGTGACGCTCCTCTCGCAGACAGGGGCACGGTCAGCCAGTTTTTCCCCCGATTGGACGGTTTGGACAAGACCTTGCGCCGTGAGCCCTCCGATGCAGATTATCGGTGGATAACCCGACGACGACGACAGCAAGTCCAAGAAGCACGCACACCCGCATCACCCTGACGAAACTGGCCTGACTGGGCAAGTCGACTTACAGCACGTTGCTCACTTGACTGAGACCGACAGGGGACAGGCACACCTCTCACACGCACCTCACTCACTTCAGCCAACGTTGGTCTTTCTCTCGCTCTCACACGCACACACGCTCACACTGAGCACTTATCTACGACCTTACACCTACCTCAGCTACATACGCCTTGCATACGTGTGTGCCTCTATCTACACACCTTACAGGCGCATCATCTCATTTACCAAACGCCCCTCCACCATTCTACAGCTTCTGCAGCTGCCAACGGCCAACTACCTGGGCACTTATCTCAGGAACAACCCGCCTAATACGAGACAGTGTGCGACAATCCTCGCGAGATAGATATCCTGCCCAGAATCTCTCTTATCAGCCAGGGAGAACCTCGACTGGCTCCTGCCAAATCCTGTGTCTTTCACCAAAGGCCACTTAATTACCTATCTTAGTACTCATACTCTAGAGTCAAGCACGCGCCCACCACCGCCAACACCCCCTTCCAGCCCAAACGGATACCACCATCGCCGCCTCCGCCGACGGACGCAGCCTAGTGTTTATCCTTTCATTCCCCAGATCTTTGATCGACCTCGGGCCTGGACAGGCTTACGCCCATCTCGCCGTCGGTCCTGCGTCTGCAGCTGCAAGCTTGGCCATCGCCTGTTTGCTGGGGTAAACCCCGCCATCGACAAAAAGAGGAGCTGACTTTGATAACGGCGTTTGCTATCTATCTCGCCATTCTGCTCAGCCGACCCCTCAGGGTTCTTGAATCATTCCGAACCACCACCACACGTTCTGTTCCTGGGACCGGGACCGCGACTGCATTTAATTATTTTTCGAGAACGCACCCCGTCACCTCGGCTCTCACCTCACCTCTGCCTTTCCATCCGCGCCTCTTGCATTCACTCCGTCTCATTGCTGCTCCCTCGGCGTCTCGCACCTTGCAAGTTGCGCTCGCGTGCCGCCTACCCTTACGCAGACAGACGCAGAGACCTGCACTTGGCCCGTTCGGTCCTCCCCTATTTCGCGATAGCAATCCGGCCTGCCATAGGTTCGACTTTGGCTTTTACGTATCGGTTTGTCATGGTTGATACTCCTGTGTAAAACATTCCCATCAACTCGACCCCGACAATAGGAGAAAGCGAGCCGTTTTCGGGACATCCATCACATCACTGTTCCCCCTCCGAACCAAAGGTCTTCTCCACAACCCAAGACCGCACTTACACCCTCCTTCGGCGCAATTCTCTGGGGGAAATAGCGGGGTTGACGACAAGCCCTTGCACTTGCACCACCTACCTTCCGCATTTTCACAACTCAAAACCTTTCGGCCGCCGCTGCCTTCGGTTGCCCTTTCGGTGCCTGCTCTCCCACCCCGCGCGCGAGTAGTTCATCCCAGAGACTTCTAAATGGTCACCCTGATGCCTTCCCAACTTAACGGGGTCGGGATTCCCATCCGACCCGCAAAGCAACAGCAGCAGCAACAACAACAACAACAACAGCAGCAAGACCACTCAAATCACCACTACCACGGCGACTCGGCAGTCTACAGCACCGTAAGAACGCACAAGCACTCGCGCTCCTCATACTCTGAGTCGTCTCCGCTGGCGGCTTCGAGAAACAACTCGTTGACCTTCCGCCCCTTCAAGCGTCCGATGCCCACCCCTAACAAGACCATTGCAGTCATCAACGCCGCCGGTCGCCAGGCTGCCTCTTTCATCAGAGTCGCCACCGCCGTTGGCTACCATGTCCGCGCCCAGCTGAGGAATCTTGAGGGTGTTGTGGCAACCGAAGTCAACTCAAATCCCAACGTCACTGTCCTCGTCGGCGAGCTCTACACAAGACACAAGCCTACGCCCGACAACAGAGACGTGACAACAAACGGTCCCATCTCCGGCGTCGGCGTTAATCATGACTTGATCAACGATCTCTTCCGCGGCGTCCAGCTCGCCTTCATCAACACCACATTTTATGGAGACGAGTTCCAAATCGGCAAGGCACTCGCCGATGCTGCAAAGAAGGCCGGCGTTCAGCACTACGTCTACTCTTCCATGCCGGACCACGCAGCCTACAACGCCGAGTGGCCGTCGCTGCCTCTCTGGGCCGCCAAGCACCAGGTTGAGGAATACGTGCGCAAGATTGAGCTGCCTGCAACTTTCGTCTACACAGGCATCTACAACAACAACTTCACCTCCCTGCCGTACCCTCTCTTCTGCATGGAGCTCATGCCGGACGGCTCTTTCCAATGGCAAGCCCCTTTCCATGAGGATATGAAGCTGCCTTGGCTCGATGCCGAGCATGATGTTGGCCCGGCCATCCTGCAAGTTTTCAAGGACGGCGTATCCAAGTGGAGGACGAAGCGCGTTGCACTGGCATGGGAGATGCTCACCCCCCGCGAGGCCTGCGAGGTCTTTGCCAGGGGTGTTGGGCGGCCCGTGAAGTACATTCGGGGTCCCATCGACTTGAAGGTAAAGATTCCCAACGGATATCGCCAGCAGCTCGAGGCTTTGGAGAAGCTGTTCTCGCTGGGCCACGACGACCCCAAGAAACAACCCCCCTACTTTGGTGACGCCGAGTTGGAGGAAAACTGCCTTTCCCAGTCAATGGCCCTCTGGGAGGGTCCGCGAGGTCTCGAGGAGTACGCGCAGGAAGCTTTCCCTTTGGAAGAGCAAGCCAACGGGCTTACGTGGATGCTGGAAGAGGAAGAAGAGGCAGCTGAAGACGATGCGGCTCCCGTCCATGGCACGAACATTCCCGGCGCTCGCCAGCCCGAGCATGAGGTACAGCAGGAAGAAGAGGACGACGAGTACTCTGAGGATGAAGATGAAGGTCTTACTATGAGAGGCCTGAAGAGAGACGAAGAGGAATGGCTTGCTTAAGAGCCTGGAGACGACATGCCTTGACAACCCGGTGGCACCACTCGGTTTCGGCTGACATGGCTCGAACGACCTTTGAAGCACATCACACACAACCCACACACGACATACACATTGCATGCAGCGGCGTCTGGGCGAGGAAGAAGGAAAAACAAAAATGACGGGAAATCGGTTCGGGAAAAAAGTGCGCGTTTGGGGATTGAGATTTGTGTTCTTTTGGCTGCCCGGCAGAAACGCATGTCTCATGCGTCCCTCTGGGGGTCAATCTGTCTGGGTCAGCTGTTTGGTTTCAGTGATGGCGATGACAGCTCTTTGCTCGATTTCATTTTCCCATGGGCTGGCATGGCGTTGCGTGGTCGACAAAACAAAAAGTAAGGGACGGTGAGTAATGCATAGCTCGCGGGCGATTCGAATTGGGTGCTTTATGCTTTTTTCCCGCTCCCCATGAAAGCATTGCGTCGGAGAAAGACAGGAAATAGGTCACCAATATAACGAGACGTATTTATTTCAACACCGTTCTGCAAACGACGTGAAGGTGACGAGGGACGCGCGGAACATGAGAGCTGAGACCCAGGGGAAAGGTCGCTTTTACATATTTATCCCTGGTTATGTGGCCAGGTCACGGAACGTGACTCTGGATGCCGCGAGGGCGGCAGCGGCCGTTCGTCCCCTTGCTCCCAGCGTGGGGGTTTCCGCAGCGCTGACCAGAAGAATCCCGATTCGGTGAGGCCCGCGTGGGACGGTCAACCATCCAAGGCCACCGACGGTATCCGTTCTTGGTGTAGGTTCAGCAGGTTGAATTAAAGAATAAAAAAATTAAATAAAAACCAAAACTGACCATCGTGCGGCCGGCCGGCCGTCGCGAAAGATGTGCACATGGGGGGGACCCGGGACTTGCATGAGATGACTTCATTCTTATTTTTAGAGGGGGGGGGGGGGGGGGGCGCTGCCGCCCGTTTCGGTTTCTTCAGTGTCACTTATTTCTCCTTTGGGTTTGGCACGCGGGTTGGTGCTCGTTCATCTGATGAAGAAGTTATTAATCCTTGGCGTTGAAGTGATACCCTCTTCTAGGAAGGTTTCCATCGCAGCTATCGTTTCTCACAATGGGGGTTCTTACATCAATACTATGCAAGAGTATCCGGATGTGTTCTCGTCTTTGCTCGGATGCAGACGGGATATAGCGAGAACACACACACACACACAGAGAGAGAGAGAGAGAGAGAGAGAGAGAGAGAGAGAGAGAGAGAGAGAGAGAGAGAGAGAGAGAACCCATCGTCCTTGACTCTTTGGTGTTGCAATCTGATAAGGAACTGGTCCTAGCCCCATCTCTTCTCTCGACTTGAAATCGTGACGATAAGCAGGGGAGTGTGTTGCCACGCGTGGGAGCCGACTGAAACCGAGTCGTGGGATTTCCTTCTCTATTTTTTCTCACTTTCCCTTACGTGTAGTCTGATGAGCTGCGAGAGTGACGCTGCGATAGCATGAGTGCTTCAAGTAGTATTGTGAGATGCTATCCGTCAACTTGAACAAGCCCGATAAGCACAGCAATCTTTCCAAAGATGCGTGCTTGTGTATCTACTGCTTCATTAGAGTGTGTTAAACAGCTGGAAGATGTGCCGAACGATGCCAGCTTCACCATGACACGGGCTACCTAGGGATCTCAAAGCATCAGTGAAACGACACCATGAGGCCACCACCGATGTATCGATAAGCGCAAAGATCCTCTTCCAAGGTCTTCATCGCTCACCTTAAATCTCTACCAGAACGCAGATCATGTATCGTCCTGAGTGAAATGAATTATCGGTGAGTTTCCGAAGGGCTTTCCCCCTATCCACTCTCACCTGAGGACCCTCTGTCAGGGGAGCACTCCCAACCGGAGCGCCGTTCGACCCAGAAATAAGCTGTAACTGCTGTCGCAATGATGCAGAAAGCAGTAAAAATCTTTGGTCGCCTATTTCATACGATTTGACGACTGGTTCGCAGGACTTAGTCGCAGCATCTCACGCGTTTTGCTCACACTAAGCTGGCAGAATCGATCATCTCCATGATACTCTTAACTCACAAAAGACGAAGGACTCCTCTAACTGACTATTGGCGATCAAGGCCATACTAGAGGCAATGGTCGCTCCGTATCTACAGTTTGATTCCTTGAGGTGGTCTTGTTCGACGATTTGCAGTGGCAGTTTAGGGGGAGGATAGCCTACCCGCCCGTGGGCCGTGTGACAGGTTTCTGCAGTTCAATGTGCTTTTCCACGAATATCATTCAGAATTTTTAAATATCGGTATCATCATTGTTTGTGCCCGTGAGAAGAAGCCCTCAGTGCTCTTCAGCCCACCAGACGGCGCTCGCCCCCCTGGGCCCCTTATCAACACCGTGGACCACCTCTCACTGAACCACAGCAGCTTTGCCCCAAACTCGCAGACACTATTAAGTGAAGTTCATTTACAGATGGCATTGGGCATGCTCTAGTACTTCTTTCCTGGCTCAGCCAACTCATTCATCTCATGTCCCAAAACACCCCCACTGGGAGCAGTTCCAGCACCAACACGACCTTCAGGCAACTCGTTCATGGCGTCTTCCTCGGCGTCTAAACCGCGGAACTGAACCCAGAAGATTGCGCCTGCTACGGCTGCTAAGACAGCTACGATGCCATAATTCCAGACGAGGTACGGATCCGCACTCAGGGGAGTGAACGCCTGGCCCAGCGCAGCCGAGATGGCGGACATGAACAGCGCAACAGCTTGCACCATGGACCGCATGTTCTTCGGCGCCTTGCTGAAAGCATACTCCAAGCTGGTGATGCTGGCAAAGATCTCCGACAGGGCGATGAGCACGTATGCGCCGGTCTGGGCCCAGACCAGGATGTCGACGTTGGGACAAGGTTCCCCGTTCGGCAAGTTGCCGGAGGCGTTGTCGCCGCAGACGGACTTCTTGTAGATGTAGTATTGGAGGACGCACGCCCAAACCATGGCCGCGGATCCGGTGAAGAAGCCAAAGGTTATCTTGCGGATGGGCGTGAAGCGGATCTTCATCTTGCGGAGGGTGGGGTACAGCACGAGATCGCAGAGAGGGATGAAGATAAGCAGGGCCAGGGGGTCGAGATTAGATAGAATATCATTGGGAAGCCCGTTTAACTTCATTGTTGCCGCCTGAGAGACGAGATTGTTGTTCACTGACTAGTGTAAGTTAACAAGCGTGCTAGGTGGGAAAGGGAGACGTACACTGGTTGTAAGAAAGCCAGTATATCGGATACCAGGAGAACACAGCGCATGCTGCAAATCCACGACGCCTTGAGAAGGTCAGCATATCTCCCAGATAAGCATTTTGCATCCGTAACCTACAGCTCATCGACCCATGCATCATCATATGTCATCCACTTCGGACGAGTTGCGTCGCTGAACCGAGACGGCTTGACATTCTCCCAGAATGTACCGTCGTGCATGTTCCGCCAGGTTTTCACTGGGTTGATCGACCATCGACCCCTTTGCGCGAAGAAGAACGTTCGCAAAGCCGGACCCAATACAGATCCAGACGGAGGCTGATCGCGATATCTTCCCTTGCCCCACCACATCACCAGAGGGCATAATGCGAGCATACACGTCGGGAGCGTGAAGCTGAGCCAGAAGCCGACGTATTTCTCCGCGTACACCATCGATATCTGACCGACCAAAGCACCGATGTTGATGAAGAGGTAAAACCAGTTGTATACTCGGTTGATAGTGATGGCGGGATCCACGATCACCCTCTCGCCGTCCTTCATCGTTCGCACGGTCAGGTGGTCGATTTCCAGCTGTTCGGTGATCAACGGACTGATGTTCGGCTTGAAGCCTCCAGTCGCAAATCTTCGACCTGTTAGCAGGTCCCCTGCATCTGCGAACCGGCATGACCTTACCCGATGGTAATCATTCCGACGAGGAGCGCGGCCAAGGAGTTTTCATTCGACTTGGTGATAACAGGAGGAATCGCCGAGGAAATGAGAATCAGATGCCCGACGAGGTCGACAGCGATGGCAATGCAGATGGTCTTGTATCGGCCCCAGTACTTGTCTGCAACCCAGGCACCGAATAGGGGCATGAAATATTGCCAAAACTGATTGAACGTAGTGATACCCGTTGAAGCCTGCTGTCCCATTCCTAGAGCACCGGGCTGACCTTTGGGAGAGTCAATGCCACGGCCGGTCGTCGAACCAGGCGGGAGGGGTTGTTGAATAAAGTTGGTAACTAGATCTTATTAGTCTTTCCCTCCCTCCTGTATTCTCAATTGACCAATACATACACTGGACTCTGGTCAGTCGTGCACTCTGAGAAAGGTTACCCGGCAAATCCACTTACAACAATGACAGATCCATAGTAAGAGAAACGCTCGCAGAGCTCAACGAAGGCAATGGTGAAGAGCTTGAAGGGTATGTGATCCGCAACGCGTCGGAGGGTCTTCAGCTCCTCGTCAGTCGGTGCATCGGGCCGGCTCTGTATGCCTCTCTTCTCGTCCAACGAGACATCCTCATAGTACTTCATGTCGTAGGAAATCTCGGTGCTTTGGCTCCCGGCCTGCTCGATCCTATCTCGGTTGGACATCTTGACTGCGATCTCGCCCGCGATGACGACCATAGACACTGGAAGGAATGACTTGACTGACTATGGGTGAGATGTCGTCCGCGCTGATAAGCCCGAGGGTGCTGGGTGGTATATATCGTGGCTCGTGGCCCGAAGTATGAAACGCATATGGAAGGCAAGGATGGCGCGAGCTCGTTATCTCGAGGGGTGAAAAGCCTAAGGATTGGCTCCCGAAAACCCTGGAGTCGAGCGACGCAGGGATGCATTGGGAGTTCTCAAACGCTGCAAGAACGGACGGTTTGCCTTGCAGATCGTGGGGGAGGGGAAGCAAGTCAGTGGGAGCGGCGACTTGTGGAAGGAAGGGTCTGAGCTCAGGGGCAACAGCGTATGGGACACCAGACGAGATGGAAGCCAGACGGGCACTTTGCCTGTTGATGGCTTCCAAAGAGTGATTTGGTTTATTGAAAAGTTCTATTCTGGTTGATCGGCTAATGTTCCGGCGTCTGTGTGTTAAGCTTGATGCCCAAACTGTCGGGAGCTTTCAGACCAGGCGACAATCGCTGCCGAAAGTTGATGGAATTGCTTCAAACATGACTCCGTCCAGAGCCAGAATACTGGGGTAGCATTTGTCACAGAAAACAACCTCGAGAGACTGAATGGCTTGTGAAAGACAAGTCAGGACTGTGAGAATAGGTAGGCATTCATGCCGTATTCCTCGACGTAGGAAGGCAGGGGAACCTTTCGGGATCCAAGAAGATAATTTCTGCGAACATGACCCCAGCATAGAGCAAGTAGCATCAGGTATTGAAGAAAGCTCAGCTGGCGCGTATAACGGTGTCATTCGAGATGCCGCGCTCACTCGTAGCAGGTTATTGGCTTTGGTTGTCTATTTGGTGTAGGAGGGACAACTCCGACTATGAAGGAAATGAAGCTTTGCGGATGTTTCAAGTCCATCGCAACTTTAATGGCGGCACCAAAGGTAAGCAAGCGCCAGTGATGGAAGCCTCTGAGCTTCAAGGCGGCTCATAAAGACTCAGAATTAGCGAGAACGAGAATGCTTGAGATGAGCTTCCAACTGAACATAGGTATTTAAGGCAAACAGCGCCGATGTTAAGATACAGAAGAACTCATAACGAACTTTAGAGAATATTTAAGCGCATGTTGCCAGTCAACTTGCACGAGAAATGTGTTCTAAGCTCATCGTAAAAGGCGATAATAACCTTAAACTATAATACTGTACGATCATCAATACCTATATCACAGGTAGATCGTGAATCCGATCTTAAACAGCAACAATTTTCAGCTTCGATGCTAGCTAGCTGACCAGAAGCCATCTATACTATAATGACAAAAGGAAACGATGCCAAGTCCTGGGGCAAAGTCGATAGATCGTCCTGACAACATACAAAGGGTGCTGGATATTGAACAGTGTGACATAGTTGATGTGGCGAAACGAGCCTCTGTGATCATCTTTTCAGCTCACAGCTAGAAGAGCTGACCATAATATTGTGCTCGCGGCCAGACTGGGGTCTTCAAAATACGAGGAGGGTCAGGTCGATTTGAAAGAGACACTGGCCCATAAGACAGAGCCATCATAAGTATCGTAAGAACATTTCCTGCCATCGATCCTAATTGACGTCGAATAATACAGCCAGGTGTTAAAGAGACCGCCCACTTTTTCTGTGCTAGAGCGACCAATTTCTCCGTGGTTATATGATACCTAAGTCTGTTCTATTATCGTCGTCCTTATTAGTATCATCGTCATCGTCGTCGTCATCGTCGTCGTCGTCGTCGTCGTCGTCGTCGTCGTCGTCGTCGTCGTCGTTACAACTACTATCGTTATCATCGGAGTTATTGTTACTATTATCGTCGTCGTCATTCGTAATATAAGCATTTAGATACATAGGAATGTAGTCGCCCAGGCACAGAAAACATAGGATGTCTTGTGTTGAATTCAAGCAAATGCCGGCGGCGAGTATCGAAGTCTACCGAAACTGATCCGCAAGTCATCAAGTTACTGAACATCATCTCTTTAGACATCATCGATACTCCTTCGTCATCTCTCGTCCCGTGGCCCTTATCGTTCTCGCCGTCCCCGTCTTGTACAGCTCAATCATGTTGACATTTAGATCCAGCTTCAGTGCTGTTTCCCCGGAGCAGATTCATAAGTCTCTTCTAAACATGCAGCTGGCACATGCGACCACACCCACTGGAGAACTCGGGGTCCCGTCCGCTCCCCCATCGATAAACCAGTGAGGGCCGAAGTAGTAGTCGGGTCGGAGACGATCGGCGAATGCTCGGTGTTGCATGTGGTTCATCATCTTTTTTGTCTGACCCAGTGTCAGATATACGGAGTCCAATATGACATCCGCGCTTATAAACAACACACGCCTAGTCTGGGTCAATCTGTGCCATTGGCGATTTCATCAAATTGTCGAGGATGCTAACATAACACGGCTGCTCTGAAAGCTTCGAGATAACCAAATAACGGCGACGGAAGTGGTTTTGAGATAGAGCTGCTCCATTGCCAACGAGCATGCAGACCAGGGGCCTAGGGCTGATCAGCGCAGCAGCATGCAATATAAGGCCGATCTGCTGTATCATTGGATCGCGTACTGGTGTTGGTCTCTTATCTGCAGGTACAACTTCAGCTCGTTTGCAGCACCGCTGTTGGGCGATTAGCCCATTGAAGCTTCGTTGGTGTTGGAATGTGGCATTGTTGCCGTATTAAATATTGATATGGACGAGTCTTTCCCTCGGAATGACCGATTGGAATATATAAGCCGTAATCAGCGTCATGTACCCTCTAACCACCCTCGGTCAGTGTCTATGTTCTTCCCGTCTCTTTCCTCGTCTATATCATGGCGCGTCATCGCATCATGATGGTATGCTAGCATCGCATGGCCATCTGCCAGGGGCTCCTGCCGTAACGTGCACCGAGTTCATTAGAACTTGCCCTTGAGCAGGTTGGAGATCATCTCGCGACCGGTAATTCTGGTGGTCGTCCACAGCGTGGGGAAGTCGAGGGTGCTGGACAGGCCGTCTGCGAAGCCGAAGAAGAGCATAGGAGGGATCCAGCCACGGGCGTACTCAAGCGCGAAGCAGCCCTCATCCATCTTGTACTGCTTGACGTCGCCGCGGTGCAGGTGGTGGACGCTGCCCTGGGGGTAGACCTCGGGCTCGTACTTGCCGGGGACGTAGGCGAGCTGGGTGCCGTAGAGGATGTTGAAGTAGTCATCGGCGGTGTGGCGGCCGGAGTGGCCTTCGGTTCCGATGGCGGTGCCGAACACGATGAGGTACTCGGTGATGCCTGGCGGAGAGGAAGAGGTGTTAGTCAATTGGCACGGAGGAGTAGCGGTGTGGAAAGGAGCTGCTTACTGGCGTGGATAATGTACATGGCGCCCATGGCACCGCCGGCGTTGTTAAAGACCCATTCCTCGTCGAGGTTCACGTTGTTGGGGACGATGCCATGGAGCTCGGTGACGATGTAGTTGACCACGGACTTAGTGTCGTTTCCGTGCGCGGCGATGGCGCGCTTGCTGAGATCGTGCAGATGCTCGTGGTCGAAGATGTAGAACTTCTCCAAGTTCTTCTCGAGGAACATGTAGATGGGGGTCAGGAGACCGATCCACAACGCCAGCGAGAACAGCCGGCTGATGGACAACATTGTGAAGAAGATGCCAGAAATCTAAAACCCAGAAGATAGATCCAAAAAAGAAAGCTCAAGGAATGTTGCAAGTCCCCGGACTCGGCGATGCGCAATGGTAATTAGGGAGGTATGTGTATCGGGAAAGTTTGCGACGGGACAGCCGGTAAATAAGTAAAAGTATCGTTGAGCTGCGGAATCGCACCGCTCCAATGTTTTGGTTGAGGATTGGACCCTCGTCACCCAGGACCCTGCAGATTCACCTTATTTCTGCCTTGCGCGACCGCCCGGAAGCTCGAGTTCCCAGTGGCCTGAGTATGGGCAGCTCCAGGTCGTTAGCGGACAGCTCACAGCGCATAGCAGGTGCAGGTCGTCTAGGATTCCTCCGGATAGCGGGGCCCCGGCGCACCTCTCGTCTAAACGGCCCCCGCGGGACTATGCGGCCGCCAATAGCTCACTGAAAAATTTCGGACATTCGGATTTTTACAATTCTCAAAAGCTGCCGAACGGAGCGGATTCTCTCACCCCAGCCTTGCTCGGAAGAGAACTTTTGCAATATCAATCCACTCTTTGTCATTCGTCAGCTCATTCTGCACGACTTGCAGACCGAGTACGAATAAGAGCTGTGGACTAAGCTGAACAAACGAACTCTTCACATACGTCATATACGACAGTCAACAACATCTGAAGATGGCCACGGATGAGATACCCCAGACCGCCGTCCCCGGCAAAGCATTGGGTCCGACCTCCCGCTACGTTGCCGGCCCCGGAACGCACATCTACAATGGCAACGTCGTGGCCTCGCTGATGGGCAAGGTGAAGGTGACCCCTTCCGCCAAGGCTTCAACTGGACCCGCGAAGCGCCTCACTCGCATCACGGCCCTTCCCGCAGATGAGCTGCCCACGCTTTCTGTGGTCCCTCGCCAGGCGCAAGCCAACGGCGACAAGAAGCGCGAGGTGCTTCCCGACGTTGGAAACGTGGTCCTCTGTCGTGTGGTGCGCTTGATGCCGAAGCAGGCCATCGTGACGATCCAGCAGGTCGGTGACACGGTCTTGCAGACGGAGTGGCAGGGCGTCATCCGCTCTCAAGATGTGCGGGCGACCGAGAAGGACAAGGTCAAGATCTATGAGAGCTTCAAGCCTGGCGATATCGTGCGGGCGCAGGTGGTATGTTCTATGCTATGAACTATGAGAGAACGAAGAGTTCTGACTAACCTTGTTTGACAGATTTCTCTTGGAGACCAGGCAAACTACTATCTCTCCACGGCAAGCAATGAGCTGGGCGTCATCATGGCCACCAGCGAGGCTGGCAACGATATGGTGCCGGTCAGCTGGAAAGAGTACAAGGACCCGGAGACGGGCATCGGAGAGCCGCGCAAGGTGGCCAAGCCGAACTGATGGGTGCTTCCTAAACGACCTCGCATTCGGAGCAGATCTCACGACCACGGTGGTGTGTCGTGTCCGCCGACAATATCAGGCGGGACGCGCAACGCAAGCCCAAATTAGAGTTTTCTTGCTCCGCCTCGGCCGCCGACGAGGCTGACCGGTTGCCGGCTTCGCCCTCCGAACAAGGAAGAGCTCTCGTCGTGTTTCGAAACGGGAGGCTGATATGACGACATGACAGCGGGTTTGGCGGTTTCAGACTCTTGGACCGAACCCGAGGGCCGGCGCATAGCTTCAAATTTTTTCTGTTCTGAAGCTGCTGCGCATAAATTTGGAGGAAGCAATGAGGGGGAGAGAGGGGGATTGACCGCCGCGAACCACACCACGGAGGCGGCAGTCAGTGTCGTCTGGTGAGGGTTTGCATGTCATGTTCGGCAGAGTGCCCTACGTGTTCCCCGGCGACGTCGGGCACAGGCAGGCGGACGGACTGTGTAGGTGTCCAATGTGCCCAGTCCGATGTCAGAGCCATATTCATGCAAGGGGACGATCGTGGGTTATCAGCAGGAAATTCCGGGCATCAATGGGAGGAAAGGGGCCAGGGAGAAGAAGGGTTGAGGCTTGCGCCCACAGATATGATACACGACGAATGTGACCCCTTTGTGGCCTTTGACGCAATCAGTCAGTGATGATGGCACATGACAGTCGGGGGCCAAACATTCTTGAAGCATTGTCAGCAATTAGACCAAAATTAAACAACAAGAAAAAAAAGGTCAAAGAATGGATGAAAATAGAGACCAAAAAAAATTCATCAAATTAAATCAAACGTCCGACGGCCTGCAAAGAGGACAGGAAACACGCAGCAGGTAGAGGCCTTGACGCAGCGTTGTCTTCTCCCTGCCATCTCGGTAGATGAGGCTGATCAAGGAGGGTGCTGGAACAGCAGTGGAGCACGGTCGTCGCCCAAATAAGGTGCTTCGCCAATCGCCGGCGCCGTTGGGCTGCTCCGCCCACGTTTTGGACGAGCCTCCCCAATTGCGACGGAAAGACGAAAGCAGGGAGGCGCAGTTGAACCCAGCCGCAGCCCGTCCCGTCGCGTTGGGTTGCGTTGGTTGATAGGTTGCAGCGAGCGTATTCATAGGCCACCTCGGCCCTGTATTCGTACGGAACCCCAGCCTTTGAAGCCTAGTGTCACACGCACACGGAGAAGATGGATCCTTACAACATACCACCCACCACCTCATTAACCCGGTGGCTAAGGTGAGAGGGGACAGGGACAGGACAGGATGCACTTTGCATGGCACACCACATCTGAATGGAGGGGGAGGAGGCATGTGGGCGCCGGAAGTCCAGGCAGACGAAAACGAGAGAAAATTGTGGTGAACACTTTTTTAATTTGTTCCTCGCCTTCCTATCGTTTCTAGCTCAGACAAGCCAATATCCTTCACATTCGGCGCCAAAACATCTGTTTCTCTTGTCTCTCACAGAGTTTTAGTCTAAAGGTCGAAGCGCAAACACAGGGCCGAATAAGGGACACACTACCGCAACGCTTCCAATTATACCTACCTAACTAACGACGGGACCTTTAACCTTACCTTAAACCTGCCATCGTGCGCCCACCCCTCGCATCCGCCCTACCTCCCTCCCGAACCTCTTGCTCCGCGACGTCACACCTTCCAAACTCTAGCACCCGCTAGCTTTTCCCCCTTCCTGCACAAAAACGACTCAACCACCCACCCAAAGCTTGTACGACTCGCAGCTTTTGTTGGCTCAAGCTCGGTGTCTTCCCACCTATACCTGCCAGGCCTCCTCCTCTTCCTCGTCTGCTAGCTCTTGCCTTGGCTGCACCCCTTCGCAGAGAGAAAAAGAGAGAGCCCGCCACGAACGTCCACCCGCATACCAGCCATGAGCGCAACCATGACGATGACCGCGCCTCTGCCGCCGCCGACACTATCCCTCTCAACGGACCGCTCCGAGCAGCATTCCTGCCCATCCTGCGGCGTCGTCATCGAGCCACCACCCGCCCTCCTCGAAGCCCAAGCCCGCATCGCAGACCTCGAAGCCCAGGTGCGCCTACTAAACCAAAAGGCCGCCGCCGCCGTCGACCGCTGGGCCGACTACGAAGACGAGCTCACCCGCCTGCGCATCGCCGCCTCCCACAACCCTCCCCCGGCCCCGCCGAGCCCGTCGCCCACCCGTACCTCGTTCCTGTCCGGCGGCGCAAACAGACTTTCGCAGCTGCTGAGCCCGCGCGGCATGAAGAGCACGCCGAACCTGCGGGCGCCGACGCCGCCCCCGCCGGGGGAGCGGGACCCCGCGACGACGGAGGACCTGCTGGAGGCGCTGACGAGGGAGCAGAAGCTGAGGGTGCAGGCCGAGGCGAGGTTGAGCACGACGAGCCAGGAGGTGGAGGAGCTGAGCGTCAGCCTGTTCGAGCAGGCGAACGAGATGGTCGCGACGGAGAGGAGGGCGAGGGCCAAGCTGGAGGAGCGGGTTGGCGTGCTCGAGAAGAGGGACCAAGATAAAAAGAGGCGGTTGGAGAGGTTGGAGGGTGCGGTTGGGCGCATCGAGAGGGTGAGGTCGTTGCTGGGAGAGATGAAGGATACCGCGGAGGCCGAGCGGCCCGCGGGCAGCCGGCTTTCTGGGGAGACAACGGGGTCGCAGTCGACAAGTTCATCACAATTATGAGATGGTCACGCTTGGCGATGAGTGTACGATGCATAGCAGTGCGATATTTATGACGACATGACTTAGCATATTGGGCGGCTTCATGGATACACAAGGACATTTTATGGATATCTACGGAAGTTTGGGGTCGGTAATGGAGCATATATGGTTGGCATAATGGACAAGTTCAAAGGACTTGGAAAATGATTAGTTTGCATCACAGGTCACGTACTTGGTCTCAATTGCGATACTACTGTGCGCAAGATGAAAGGAAGGAATCAATTGGATCGTCACAGCATATATCTAATGCGTGTATCGACAGTTAGCCAGCTGGAAAAGAGCAAGAATTGTAGCTGCCAACTCTGCCACCTGGCCCGTAGTGCTTTTGAGGTCCTGCAAAATGATGCCTTATACGCCGTGCCTCTCCCATTTGCAATCAGTCGGATATAAACGTGCCCCATGCTCTGCGTCCGTAGATCCTACATCTAAGTGGGCTGGCTGGCTCAGTCTTTGATGCCCTCCCATTCTGCCTCTTCAGTTTTAGAGGGCGTCTTTGCCTTTGGAGACGCCTTCGGTGACGCCCCGGGCGATCCCTTGGGCGATCCCTTGGGAGACTTCTTGGGCTCCTCGGTCTTTGCTTCTTCAATCTTTGGTGCCTTGGCGGGCTTCTCACCCTCGTCTGAACTGGAATTTCTCCTCTTCTTGACATATCTGTCGCTATCGTCGTTCTTCCTGTTCTCCTCCCACTTGCGCTTCTTCTGCAGCTTGTTGCGACCGTTGTTCTGCTGGCTGGCTTGGCTCTGGTTGCGCTGCTTCTCCGACTGCGGTGCACCGTTGGGATACTTCTGCATCCAAGACGAAAGCATCTCCGACACCTTTGAGCCCCAGGCTTCCTCGCCCTTCTCCAAATCGCTGTATTCCAAGCAATTGGCGGTACGGACCTCAAAGTCGCCTTGTCTCGAGCGTTCCAGCTCAGCCATGATGCCGGCAGAATCGACCTTTGCTCCCAAGTCGTGGCAGAAACTGCGCACGTAGAAGCCAGAGGTGACAGTCATGCGAATCTTGGCAGCTGGCGGTCCCTTATCAGTCCACGGGAAGGGTTCGTCCTCAGAAGGGGGAGGAGGAATGAGGTTGGAACCCTTGCCAGGGGGCAATTGTCCGAGTGCACCAGACATGAGGGCGTTGTTCTTGGGTGGGCGCTGCTTCTTGGGGGGCTTGTCGCGGATGAGATCGTCCTGCCGCTCCTCAAACTTCTTCTTAAAAGATTCGTGCTCCGAGATGGCCTTTTCCTCTTCCTTCTCCTCGGCTGGGGACAGTTTCCTGCCGCCATTGGCGTCTTGCTGCTTCTTGACCCGCCAGACCTGCTCGGCCAGGTTCTTCTCCGCAGTCTCGGCCTCCTCCGTAGGCCATCTAAAGTTGTGCGAACCAGGCTCGTACCACTCGACCATCTCGAGATCGGTGACCTCGACTTCGCGACCGGCAATTTCCCTCGGGATGGCCTTACCCTCGCGGGCGTACTCATACAGTGGCTTGCCTTCCATCTTGAGCGCAGAGTACAGCGGCGGAATCTGCTCGAACTTGCCCCTGAAACTGTCCAGCGCCTTCTCGACCTGCTCCTTCGTGATGTGATCGTAGGGTCGTCTGCTCAATATCCTACCCACGCGGTCATAGGTGTCCGTGCTAGTGCCAAAAACCACTACGGTCTCGTACGTCTTGGTGCAATCGAGGAAGGAGCCGAGCGACTTGGTTCCCGAACCGACGCCCAGAATGAGCACACCGGTGGCCATCGGATCGAGCGTTCCGCCGTGTCCCATCTTCACGCGAGTGTCCTTCTTGACCTGTCGGCGACGCTTCCATTCTTGTCGGGGCTCGGCGTTCTTAGCGGCGAGGTCCCTGTCAATCAACGGCTTGAACATGGCCGAGGGGTTGAATGCGGACTGAGCATCTCGAATAACTTGCGCAGAGCTCATGCCGTACGGCTTGTTGATGGCTGGTCGCAGAGTCTGTGGTTAGCGAAGGGTGCTCCATTTGCGCAAAACATTGCGCAGCGAGAAAAAAAGCATTCGATTGGAATACAGGGAAAAGTAGGAGCAAAGCTTACCGAAGACGCCTTCGAACACGGTGTCTTTCGCCATCTTCCAAAGACGAGACGCAGTTCGCATTCGCCTCGGTTTGTAGATAAGTGTTTTGTTCGAGCAAGAGGGAAGGGGGAAAAAGAAGAGGAAGGGTCGAGGCTAGTGGGGGGAATAGGTGCTCTTTCTTTAGCTTTTGCGATGCGGTCTGCGGTTCACTGCATGCAGTTGTGCCAAAATTTTTTGGAAGGGACGTTCCAGCGTGTGTTATCAGCTTATCGATTGGCTGGCAGCCGTTCAAGCCCCTGTCTCTGGGGCCGCAAACCAGCAAGTCCCTTGCTGGCGCAGCGAATGCCTCTACGTACCTGGCGCGCCCTCTTTCCAGCTCTAGTGGGGGAGCAGCAGCGGCTTCGAGTGCCCCGCATTGGTACTGCAGTACTATCCGGTTACGTTAGCGCGAAGCAAAGGGCCGGTGGTTCGAGGGCCACCAACACAACTGTTGCCGTGCGCGCGCCTCTGTTCTGTTTAATGGAATTCATCGCGTTCGCGCGTGCGCTCTTCTCGATACCACCCTTACGCATCCACCAACGTCGGCGCAAGTCACCGCCCCGCAACGCTTCTTTGACAATTCTCCCACGACCTTGTCCACCAAACCTGCCTCTACAATGCCTGCCTTCCAGTACTGATCTCGTCGTCCCCGTTCCCAATGCTGGCCACCCTAATCGATCCCACTCATTCGATCGCAGTCTAGGCCGCCAACATGGTCGGACGACGTAGGAGGACGTCCGACTCCACCACGGCAACCGTCGACCCCGAGGACAACGTTTACACCGATGAGCTAAACGTACTCAAGAAGTTCGATCCGCGCCTGGAACCCGACGACGCTACATCTACGATACAAACGTTCATCCTTGAAGATGCCACCATCCACGACAAGCACGGCCATCCTGCTGAACTCTTTACAGTCAGGACGAAAGGGCCCTTCACAATTCGCGGCCGTTTGAAGATAGACCAAGAGCAAAGCTCCAGAGGTCAGTTACGCATACGCCCATTGTCTCGAATCATGATCTAACTCAGCGTAGCCAAAAACCCAGCCATGAGAACCGCCCTGATCGAATCCAAGAATATTCGGAGGTACGCTATAGGCGCTTTCGACTCAGAGAATTCCGTCAGATATGGTGCGTGGGCAGGTGGGGGTACCGGCTGGTTTGAGATAAGACCTCCATCGGCCGAATATAAGCCAACACATGATCGAATGATCGAGGGTGTTGCCATTTACTATACCATTATGACGGCAATTGAGGAGCATGCGGATGCCGTCGAGGAGTACGAAACTCAAACCAAGCCGGGCAAGAAAGGGTCCAAGAAGAAGGGAAGAAAATCACCACCGAAAGCACTTACCATACAAAGCTTGCTTCTAAAGGTCAGTGATTGCCGACCGAAGCACTATTGTGCCCGCTAATGTGCTCCAGTATGCGGTGGCTATGGGCGACGGGGCGACCCTTGATGAGGTCGAGGCGCGTTGCGACAACCACGCACCATTCTTAATCTCGCATTTCTATGAAGACCGCGCAGCGTTCGATTGGGAACCCACAATATTCTTCAAGTGGCTTGTTGAGCGCCACCCCGTGAGCAACAATCTTCGCCACACAGAAGAAGCCGGAGCTAATGGTGATAGGACATCCATTTGGAGGTGCAGAAGGCTCGGAAGATGAAGCCACAAGGACAACCCACCATCGAAGAAGTTCCAGAAGAGATGGACATCGTTGCCCCAGCGGACACAACAGACGAACCCCCTGCGCAGAAGGCTATTTCGAAGCGCAGACAGCGGGACACCCCACAGGACACCGGCCTTGACAATGATGACGTTGAAGCTCACAACTCTGGCGCATCCGGTTCTCGGCGAAGCATCAGGTCGAGGTCGAGAGCCAAGACGAAGACACAATCGCGGAGTCCGCCTCCAGTGGTCATCGCGGCAGCACCTTCGCCGTCTCCTGAGCCGATGGATGTGGACGCAGCGCTACAAAACATGTCTGTCTCGGAACCTTCGCAGAACCAGGAAGCCAGCGAACGCTCAAATGTTGATTTGATTTTGGAGGGACTTGAGGAGCTTCGTCCAGAGCTGGAACCCCTCAGCAAAAATTCTTTCCCCAAGGTTTCATCGAAGCTGTACTACAAGTACAGCATCAAGCACTATCTTGGTTCAGCGGAGATACTGAAATATTACGCCAGGGAACTGGTGGAGCGTCTGGACCAAAGCGTATGGGGAGATTCCAAGTTTTGGGACACGCTGCAAGAAAACGCTCATGGACCTCGCATCACGCTTGAGCACGTTACTATGGAAAACATCCCAGGCAGCCTGATCCGGCGAAAAGCCAAGACTACAAACACAAAGCCTGAGACGAATGGAGCTGGCACAGCGGCATTTGCAACGCCCCCGCCAAAGCGTGCCGGACGTCCCGCAGGCAAGATGTCGGCTTTACGTCTGGTCGGCAGTAAGGGAAGTAAACGACGCTTCGATTCGACGGAAGACACCCCCGACACAGTTTCCCGAGGGTCCAAAGCGGCAAAGACATCGCACACCTACGACTCGGAAGAGAACAGCATGGAAGCCAGCAGCTCCGGTGATAGCGACAATGAGTCTGAGGTTGACACGGCTGAATCTCCCGCCGCGTTGAAGGTGGTTGTCCGGGCGGAGATTCTCCCTACAACTGATGCCAAGGGGCCCAATGGCACCTGGGTTTGCGACGAAGAAGATTGCGGGTTCGTTGTTCGTAACCCTGATCAGGACGAGGGCCGGGAAAGAATTCAAGACCACATCCAGGAGGCGCACTACAAGGACGAGAACCGGGACGCGCGCATCGACTTGGCAGTGACCGAGGGTGTTAAGAACCACCTTCCTATTGAGTATGGCACCCATTCTCCTTCCTCACACTTCAGACAACTCTGCCTTTCTGATGAGGTCTCCCCTTTCTGGGACACCGGTCCAAGTGGACCCTTAACTAGCAGGAAAGCATCCCCGTCCGAGTCCGTCACTGTTGTGGGATCTTCAGACGAAGACGACATTCTTCCCGGCACACTCGAATCAATTTCTTGCGCTCTTTCCAGCTACATTTCCAGATGAATCATTCTAACACTTGCTCTACTACAGCCACTTGCTCGAGAAGATCCGCCAGATGGGACAGAAGGTTATGGACGATGAGGAGCTGTCGGTCGATCGGGTCTCCGTGCCTCAGCCGATCAAAAGACGACTGATATCCTAGCTTCAGGTAAGGGGCAGGCACGGGGAGACTTGGGAATACATCGTGTCCGTTTAGGGAAGGGAGAGAGAGAGGGAGAGGCAAAGATACCACCAACATGCATGAATTTGGCGTTTGGGCCGTCGTTGGATTATTTTGGGCTGCGCGTCGCCCGGAGTTTCAGGGGGGATAAGGTCTTGGGTCACCGTCACGACTTACTATTGGAGGTGATCGAGTTCTACAAGACCGATACGAGGTTATGGAAGGGTAGTTGACCTGGCAAATAGTTGCGCCGAAGACACGCAATTGTTCATACCCCCCCTCCCCTCTCCGTAGCATTGTCTTTCGTGATATCACAGCCCGCCCAACAGGACGAGTTAGTGATTAAGTTTGTTCACAGGTCGAACAACCTCTGGTCTAAGTCCTGTAGGTTTCAAACTGACGGCGCTATTAAGCGTTGCTGATCAGTGAATATGTAGTGAACATCTACAGTAGCCGTGCTAGGTAAGTCTGCCTCTATTCATCCACTCAATACAGAACAGCGGACCTACAACTTTATCTAACTTTGTAGTACTGCAAACATCATCTCTGCGGGTCGCAGCCCAGAGCAACGCCGCGGGCTATGGTTGCCTCGGGCTATGAATGACCAAATGCTTCATATCCTGCCCAAGACACACGCCGTTCCGATAGCCGTAGCTAAGCATACTTCATGCTGTCCAGATCTCCGTCTGCCTTTTTGTTTTGTATTTTTTATTCTCCAACGCCGCGCTGCAAGGCCTAGGAAATTTGGGCCCTAGAATCGCTTTTGATCCAGGTATTTGCTTGCTGTTGACCACACCGCCTTGTCTGCGGCCGAAACCTCCTTATTCAGCGTCTGCACGCCCTTGTGGATTGCATCGAAGAAAGCGTAGGCCAGCTGAATGTCCTCCTTGAAGTGAGTAGCATAAGGGAAGAACTTTCCGGGGAAAGCGTCAATAGTAGCTTGTCGCTGTTGCAGGGTTTCACCGGCGGGAACCTCGTCCATCAGCGTCTTGACCGCAATACCTAGAGCAATGTCTGGGCTGTGCAGGAAAGGCAACCTGTATGTCTTCTCGTTAATCGGTGCGGTCAAATCTGGGTTAGGTATCCTTACGTGTTGTTAATGTCCAAGTAATCATCCCTATCTCTCTCAGACTGCGCGTAAAGGAACATGGATGCCACGATCGCCTCCACCAGGTCGCGGTCAGCCTCGCGCACTGCAGTGGACAGAGATCGGAACAACAAGAGATTCTTGTTGAGGGGACCCGTGTACCCATTTGCCTCGTGTCGAAGCTTGAGTAGCGAGGAGCATCGGCTGAGGAGAATGATACTGGCTTTATCATCCTCACTGCCAGCGCTGGGAGCGCCATTGAGCTCCTCATGTTTGTGTCGGGAGTTGAGGACGTCAAACCTGATAAGCTCAAAAGCAGTCAAGATTGCCTCAAAGATGTTAAGACCTTCAGGAAGTTCAATGTTCTTCAGTGAATCCTTCATGGCCCAAATCGCACTAGCAACAGCATTACCCCAGTTGGTAAGCATGTGAGAATCGTCAACGTAGCCACGGAGATGTAGGAATCGCCAAATGACAACGGCTTTGATATTCTGAGATGAATCGATACCACCAATGCGCTTCTTGTCCTTTGGGAAGGTGGCCGTAACGAAATCAGTGAACAGCAACGCTCCGAATTCGTATGCGATTGAGCCAGGGGGGTCCTCAAGGCCCTCGACCATCTTGAAAGAGCTCTCCTTCACATCCCATGTGGCGGCACGCAGAGATGGCGACGGTTGAAGGGATTTGTTGATCTTGTAGTTGAACGCATCGTCGAACCACACTTTGAGGTAGATCGGGTTGTGCTGCAGACCACGATGCAGTCTGGGGATGAGAAGTGCGATACTCTGCTCCTTGAGGGGAACGAGCTGGTTTGTGATCAGCTTTTTGTACTGCTCCGAGGACACGCCGTCGAGAGTTGGTGTCACAACGATTTGGCTATGTGTTATGTAGTTGAGAACGCGAGCACCAATCAATCCCGTGTTGAGGTAGTGGAAGAGCTCTCCAGGAAGCTGTAGGCCGAGATATTCGTGATTATCGCTCGTAATATGATCATAATCATTCACCTTGACCTCGCCGCTCTCTGCGATGTAGATGTAGTGGTTGATGGCCATCTTGGCCTGCCTGTACTTGTCCAACCACTTCGGGTCCTTTGACTTGAGAACATCCCCGTATGAGCTGCAAGCGGACTGCACTGACTTCTCTGACGCTCTGAGAAGGTTAACCGCATCTTGAATGGTGAATGGCTGACGCGGGTTAAGAGATGCGTCCTGAAGAGGAGGGAAGGGAGGCAGGAAAGAGGTGCCAGTCATCAACAGCGCATCAACTAGCATGCTTTCGCTGACGTTGAGTGATTTCAGCAGTAGTTTCTTGGAGAGTGAGGTGACGCTCTTCGCCTCCCAGTCTATTGTGCGGATGATGGTGTCCCTGATGGGGTACAGGAGCAGCTCTTGGGAGCCCATGATGGCAGCGCATTGATCGGAGTCAATCACATCGAAATAGGCGAGCTATCGTTTTCTGTCAGTACTGCCCACTTGGAGGCCTTGCTTGACCATCGACTGACCTGGGCAGAGGCATTGTATGGAGGCACGAGGAAGTGAAGGTTGTTGTCCTTCAAGATCGACTGGAGCAAGGGGTACAGGTTTTGAATGCGGAAGGCACCTAAGCCAAGTCGTGTCAGTATAATAGCTACCGTCCGCATCGTCCGGGTTCCGTACCGTAGTTCGCACCAAAAGCCTCGACGGCCTTCGTGGCTTCACCGGAAAAGTATAGAGTCCAGGCCTCGTTCGTTTTCTGGTTTGCAAGCTTTCCCCGCTGCACCGCAACTTCTTCTTGGCCAGTCACAGACTGGCCGTCGAAGATGAAGAACGGGATGATCTTGTGCGCTTTCCATTGCTCAATGTCGGCTCGGAGGTGGAACTCGATACCGGTCATGCCACCCAGCGCGGGCAGAAGTGGCTCGTGGAAATGGGGACTCTCGAGGAAAAGCTGGAGGTAGTACGTCGCATCAATCGCTATCGCACAGTCCTCGAGCTCGGAGACATCGTGGGACCTGGGTCATGAGAAATTTAGTTGGCAGGATCCCAACTCCGGGGGCGGGTTGAACTTACATCGCATGGCCATTGGTCCAGGCGTCCTCCACAAGGCCTTTCATTCTGGGTCAGTAATGTCCAAGAAACAGCTTGTGAAATATGAAGTCGGGACGCCGAGCTGCAAGGGCAGGGTTGAGGAGCGGGAGTGTCCGGTTGCCGTCGATCGCAGTTTGAGGCCAGGTGGTGTGTGGTGTAACATGGACGAGACGAGCTTGAAGTGCAAGCTTTCGAGATCCTGATGACGACGAGTAGCCACAGAGCTCCCTTCCTCGTTGGGCGACCGAACTTTGATTCTCGTAGGATGCCCACTCTGGCGGGAACTCGGATGCTTCTGGGCGCGAGGCGAGTCGAGGCGGGTATGACGCAGGTAGCCTTCAAGGCATGTGACGAGAAGACGAGGCTCCGGACAGGGCACGAAATGCAGCAGAGGGCGCGCGCATGGAGGGTACGAGGTTGTTCAAGTGCAGAAGAAAATGGCGGACTCACTAGGCATGTTGTCGGACCTTGCGCGACCACGAGGAAGCTCGTCGAGCTCGAGTTGACAACGAACCGTTTGGGGGTGAGGGACGGGGGGTGGAGCTTTGGGTCGCGAGATCTCTCAGGAGAGGCAAGATGGTCGGACAGGGTCTGCCGGAAGTTCAAATGACTTCTGAAGGAATGACTGAGCTTGTCATGAAAAAAGGAAGGCCACAGGAAGGCCAATGACACTGACAAGCGTGTCTCGAACGAAGAGGGGAGCTTTGGAAAAGGCGCTGGCGAGGGGCGGTAGGTAAATTAGGAGAGTTTGGGGTTCAAGGACGCATGGTAGCGTCCAGGACCTTAGGTAAGACCAGTAGGTGCGAGGTACGGTGCCGCTGTACAGACACGGGCAGGGCCCAGGGGGAGCGGGTTGGCAAATGGAACCCTTGGGTTTCGGGGTGCTAGCAACAATACCTAGGGTTAGCGCCTGCCTTGAGTTACAGGTTGCAGTGCCGCCGCAGGTGCTGTTGGGTGGGTTTGACTTTTGTGGCGGTGTCCTCCATTGTGGCTTGCCGCGCAGGCGTCTGCACCTTACCTGCCTATCTGCCGAGGAGTGAGTGACAACTCATCATCGCAGTTGCTTCACACATCTTAAGGCGGGCAAGCAGAAAGAACTCCTTCAGGTCTTTACCACCTTCCTGAATACTCCTTTATCTCGCTCTACCAACCAGAGCTTGTCTTGCGCTGTCCATCTAGCTCCAGAGAAAGACACCTCTTCGACATCTTGGAGACCCTAGAAGCATAAACACACAAAAAGACAAGCATCCGAGACCGCGTTTCGGTCCCATCTTCCAATAGCAACAGGCGCCACTCCGTGTTCCAGCCACTCGAAGCTTCTTTCCAGTGAAGTGACCTTGCAGCGGCTCCGTCCCCGCCTGTCCCGATCCCCGCTCTTGTCGGATGCATTCGCGCGTCTTTACAGTCAGGGATGTGGGATGCAACCTCCTTCTTGAGCGCGTCCTTCCAACCCTTGCAGATGGATGCCGCAGATATTTTGTACTTGGTATTTGGTCTGACGACTTCTAACTCTGTGAGGTACTGGCATTGAGTGATATCAAGATCGTAACATGAGCTAACTGAAGGGGTCCTTGACTTCCCTAAACCCATTTCGACTTGCTACCAAGGGCAGTTGGACTTTTTCACTGCCAACTCGCCCAACTACTCGATCAGTGACTGCCTGTGTCGCTGACAGCACACATCGACACCGGTATTCCATGGGTCAATAGCTAGCATTTCCATTCATAACATGTCCTCGGTGTAGACCTTACGGAAGTAGCCTGTGGCATGTCAACGGACCAGAATTTGGCCCATGCCAAGGTCAATTGCTCACAGCTCAAGCTTTGTGCTACCAACCTGCTGCATCCCAGCAACCCGCCATTCAGTTGATTGCCGACTCAGGGTTCAGCTTGGAACAAGAGCAGCCCAACGAGTAGGCCGACAAGAAGTCAAGACGACTCTGCACCTCAATTGTCATCTGCATCACTAACTGGAATTACATTGAATCACGACTAACGTCGTCGCGACAGCTCGAGCTGCGATTTCTGGCTTTTCGCCTGATCTGATTGGACAGCCATCCCAACAGAGACAGCTACTGTCATATTGAGTTTGCTTAACCTCCCGCGCCTCCTTATCTGAATAATACTTCTTCACGTTTCACCCCGCACATCGAATATGCAGCACATCTTGATCTTGTGGCCCGTAACATCCAAGGGCAACCAGCCGTTCAGAGGAGTACGGCGGTAACACTCTAGCTCACGAGATTCTGGCTGCCTCTCGAAACAGACCCATTCTCATGTCCGCTATCAAAAGCTGCGTAATAGACATTACACAAGTCGCCCGGCCCCGTCTCAAGCGGTCCTATCCGCCCCTCCACACTCATCATCCCACCCTTATCGCTTATCGCATCCCACTTCGCGCGAGTTCGGGTGAACCTCGCCCCTCCAAGTGCGCCGCTCGCTCACTCTCATAATTCGCCTTGTTCTTCTCTCTCATCTCTCCTCTTGTGAAGGCGAATAAGCGAAAGGAAACGCAGCAGATATGGCCCCCAACGCCAACATCCCCATCATCGACATCGCCGCGCCTGGCGTCCACAGGACGGCCATCGCGCGGCAGCTTGTCGATGCCGCGGTTGAGCACGGCTTCATTTACATCCGCAATACCGGCAAGTACATCAACCTTGGCGACATCGATGCTGCCTTTGACTTGGTAAGAAATCGTAAACCGCCTTGAATTCATTGCTTGACTGACATGCCCGAAATAGTCGAAGAAGCTCTTCAGGGCTCCCGTAGAAGAAAAGGCTGCCTGCACCATTCAGCAGAACAACCGTGGTTGGTCTGGGATGCACTCTGAGACCTTGGACCCTAAGAACCAAAGGGCAAGTAGATCAAACCCGGCCCAGACATTTTCGTAAAACTAGTACTAACACTTGCCACAGGTCGGAGACTACAAGGAGTGCGTTTCCCCATCGCTTCATCGATATGCACCCGAAGACGACTAACATGACTTAGAGCCTTTAACTTTGGCGAATTCAAAGACTCCAAAGCCCAGCAACCCCTGCCTCCAACAATCCAGCCCGATGAGCCCTTCTTGAACTCCTTCAGAGACCAGTGCCACGCCCTCTGCCTCGAGCTCCTCAACCTCCTCGGCATCGGCCTCGAGGTCGACCCGCCAACCTTCTTCTCCACCGCCCACCTCCGCGAAAAGGGCGACTCAGGCACAATCCTCCGCATGCTCTACTACCCGCCCTCCTCCGCGACCTCCTCCTCCCCGGACGACGTCCGCGCCGGCGCCCACTCGGACTATGGCTCCCTGACCCTGCTCTTTCGCCTGCGCGGCCAGGCCGGCCTCGAGATCCTGACCCGCGAGAACACGTGGGCCCCCGTGCCCGTGACGCCGCCCGGGACCGAGGCCGACGCGCTCCCGCCAATCCTGATCAACATCGGCGACCTGCTGTCGTACTGGACCAACGGCATGTTCCGCAGCACGGTGCACAGGGTCGTCTTCGGCGGCGAGGGCGCGCCCGGCGAGACGGACTCGGGGCCGAGGTACTCGATGGCCTTCTTCTGCCACCCCGTCGGATCCGTCACCCTGGACCCGGTGCCGAGCGAGAGGGTGAAGCAGTTCGTCGCGCCGGAGGGCACGCCGCACGCGAACCCGTACGCGGAGAGGAAGGTCATGACTGCTGATGAGCATCTGTTCATGAGGCTGAGGGAGAGCTACAAGGGCCTATATAAAGAGGAGGAGGCGACGAAAGCATAGACCAAGCCGTGGGAGCTTGATCGAGAGATCTTTTGCAAAAGTCATGTCTCATTATGTACGATGCGTGATGTATGCCGTGACTACTCATGTACTCATACAGAAAAACTCCTTCGCTATGCTAGAAGAAGGCCTAGACCAGTCCGACGAACCACTTGCGCTTCGGATCAGGGGGTTGGTCAGACAGCGCCTTTGATCCCTTGAGCACTCTCTCCAATGCAGTAACATCCTCCAATAAGCGCCAATCGTACACCTCGACCCACTCGCGCTTCCCGCTGGGAAAGTATTGCGGGCTTTCCTCCGCTCGTTTCATGAATTCTCTGGTGGCTTCCTTGCGATTATGCTCGACGAAGCAGATCTTGCGGGTGCGGTTCTTCTTGGACTGTGAGCACGCCGGGATGCTGCTCCAATATTTGAGATCTGTGGTCCATTCGTGGATGCCGTGGGACGGAAGCAGGTTTTCGGTGACCCACAGTTGCTGGGCGATACAGGGAGAGAGGAGGGCGGTACGCTTTTCTGCAAGGAGACAGTGGCTGCCTGCATATTCGCATGCCTTGGTGGTAGGAGATGGTTGGGGTGGAGGCGGCATTTCGGTTTGATCGTTCGAGCCATGTGCCTGAGGGGCTGCATTCTCTGCGGCCGGGGCTTGGGCACCGCCGGACGAGGGCGGCGTCGGGTTCGGAGGCATCGCAGCTGTTTCAACGGGCTTTGTGAATGCCACTTGTTGAGAAGCCCGAGGTGAGGGAGCGGTTCGGTTGGCGCTCACTTCTCCGAGTGGCAGGCGACTTTGCTGAGGAGCAGGTTTTTGCTTGGCCAAGCAAGGGTCTGAACAAACTCTCAGTCGCTTGTTCTCGCGAGCAACAGGGTGATAGTTTTCTTGCGCCCGCTTATTGGCTTTGGACGACGTCTCGGCAGTGACGATGTGGACAGCTTTGGTAGTCTTGCCTGCAATGCTTTCAGGAGCAGAAGACGTCGGTGGAGTGACAAGAGCAGGCTCTGCCACCTCAAGCAAGGCTGGAAGGGATCGGCGATTGGTCAGTGGACTTTCCGCGCGAGGAGCTGGCGAAGTTGATGGTTGAACGGAGGATGTGCGGGAAGGTGTCATGAGAGAGGTAGTCGTCGACTGGCTGATAGCGTCGACAGGAATACCGCGTGGGTCTGCGCCTTCCAGCGCAGCGATCCAGCCAAGCATCTCCTGGCTGTCCTCCATTGGCGGTGTGGTTGTGGCGTCCTCGGCTACCTTCTGTAGCTCTGAAAAAGATATGGTGTCGATGAAGGATCTGTCGAAGTGAACCTTGGATACCTGAGGAAACCTCGGCTGCCAGAAGCCTGTGTTTCCCTCCTTATCAAACGAGAAACAACGGACGTCGAACACCAAAGGCTCCGTGAAGACCACACTTGGCATCTTTTGTTGCGCGATCCCTGGAGCAATATCCAAGATCAGCGTATCATTGTCGTCGAAGGCCACAGGCATAGGCCTGCCATAGGTCACCACCGTCTTGAGCATGGTCTCGTTCAGCTCTACTTGGTGAACCACTGTGAATCTTGGTCTGGCCTGAAACCTCTGAACATCTTCTTTGTTGTCAAGACAACCAAGGTAGAAGTTTGTCCACTTGAGATTCGGGATGCCGTAGCATTTGGCTTTGTCCGGGTCGTAACGAGCTGCCACCACAGCAAAGTCGCCCACATCACCAAAGCTGCCGATGTACTCCTTCTTTAGCTTGATGGGGCAACCGGAAAATGGGCGACGGTTTTCGCTGAAGTCGAAGTAGGGGTCGTCGGGCTTCAAGACCAAGCCTTCGTCTCGTGCTGTTATAGACTTGGCGAATGCCTTTCTCAAGTGGGATGCAGCCATGGGCTGGCTGAAGGAAATAATTTGGCGTTCTACCAGCTCGGCGAATCCCTCTCGGCAGGTGACCAAGTCAGTCAGACGCTTGAACCGCTCGCTATGCCGGACTCCAAGCAGTGATTCTCCGTCAACGAGAAGGACGTCGTAGTAGACGATCATCAAGTGCTCATAGTGATGCCGTCTATGCCAGTCAGACTACAAGTTCTGTCTGGGAAGTGGAGTGCTTACTGTGAGTCGGCCTCTGTATGCAGAAAGCTGCCAGACCGAGACACATATTTTCGTATCTTATGAAATGGAAGAATCTTTTGTTCCTATGCAATGTAAGTAGGTGGAGATTTGACGGATAATATATGCATACTTTATCACTGTAGACGACTAGCTCGCCCTCTAGAATGCATCCCTTTGAGAACTTGCAGTCGAGCTTTCCGATGTTGAGGGAATCGCGAATTGCCCTGTTGCCATTAGCCCACGCAAACGCAGCGAGGCGATCATCAACGTACCCATGCAATGCTGCGCGATCTGATGTGCTGTCTTTGCCGCTCTTGGAAAAGATCTGAATACACTTGTATCCCTTGCTCAGATCTATGTGGATCTGGCAATATTCCCCATCAACCTTCTTTTCACAACTCATCTGACCATGGCCGATTTTCATGCAGTGTTTGATGCTGCGTCCCTTTAGCCACGATTGTCTCCCTACCTTGACACCCAGAACAGGCGTCAGATGCTGCAACAAATTCTCGCGTCTTTTTCGTCCTGTCTCGTCGCGGAGATAAGGGTCGTTCCTCAACTTTTGACGAAGAGACAGAGCCGCGGAGAAGTCATCTTGGACTCTTAGAATCATAGGGAGCAACGGATCGTAGCAGTAATAGACGTGTCTGGGGTCGAATACGACAGGCTGGTAGTTTTTGAGGATGAGACGAGTCAGCCACTTGGCTTCCCTGGCGTTCAGGCGAAGGTACAAGCTGGAAAGAAGCTCATCTCGGTCGCGCGCGCTGCTCGGTCGGAGCTGTGATGCCTGAACTGCAGGAGAACTGAATCTGCATCTGGCGGCGAGGCTATTGAGAGCTGTGTCGATCTCCTCAATAGTAATAGGATTTGCAGCGTTGTAGCATGGGCTCGGCTGTGTGTATGTTAGAATGGACAGGTTCTTAGACACACGCATCATCCAAAGCCGGGTAGCTCAATAGGGATATCCGATGACATACTGTTTCTTTGAAAATGTTCTCGATACAATCAGCCAGATCCAACCCTAGGCCGGGCTCTTTGAATCGCTTCATCTCTTTCACACGCGACTGGCCAAGGCCCAGCACCCGTCCGACGATGCCACATAGCGTGTCGGCCTGAATGCCGTATACACGATCAGTACGCTTCTCCGGTAGGAGCGTAGAAAATAGAGCGGAGGCACTGTTTCCTGAGTCGTCGATCCGATGGCGGTGTTGCTTGAACCAGTTGGTCACGCGTTCGTTGACCTTGGTAGGATCCGATTTGCATTGTCTATGAGCCTGTTCTAAAAGGTCGCAAATAAGAAGGAAAGGAAACGGCATCGTGACAGGTTGACCATTGTAAAAATGAACCGATACAACGCAGACGATGTCTGATGAGAAGAAGACCTTGGTATGGGAAAATTAACCTCCAGCCAACTCACGTTACAAGAGTAGGCAACCACGGCGGGCTTTACCCGGTGACAGCTCGCGAGAGTGAAGCTGATTGCCTCAGGTGAATGATCGAATGGCGATTTCCGGTTTGGGTGGCCGCTTCCAGCTTAGGTCAGATGCTGTGCCTCGTGAGAGCTTCATGCACTGTCGGATGAAGAAGTCGCGTCTGTCACGCGTCTCGGTGGTACGCGCCGTAAGTACCTTTGGGTCCAGTGGAGGGCTACACCGGCCGGGCTCGAATTCAATTGCAATCGCAATTGCAGGTGCTCTGTGTGGTGCGACTGTGCATCCGATCGTCCGCTGGATTAATGCGTGCACAAAAAGCCATGCACAGCTTCAGCCAGAGCAGGTGCGGCAGACGTTCTGGAATGGGCAGAAGCCAGAAGCAGCGCGTGAGATGGGAAGAATGTCGCAGCCATGACAGGCAATCACGTGGGGCCCGATGGCATTTGGGGAAACAGACTGCAACTCTGATTGGACACTAATTTCTGGGAAATTGTGAAATTGGGGGCTCTCCACGCAGGCCACGGGTCATCCCAGCTGTTTCCTGCGTACCCTTGCGGGCCCTGAATTCGCGACCAGGCAGTGCTGGCCAAGCTAGCATCTTAGTTGGCGCTGCTAAGAACTGGTGAAGAAGCTACTAACGACTGCTAGCAAACTGTCAGCAAATCCTCCAGACTGTGCGCCTACGTACGACTCGGAAGGAGAAAAAAAAGTGCCTCGGGCCATTTTACCAAGACTTCCCCGTCCGGCACCATCATGGCGCCGTCAGGACCGGCTGCACGTCGCACGCCTGTTGCCGGGGCGCCCATCGGTTCCTGACTGTTTCTGACTGTTTCTGACTCCTTGCAGCAGGAGCCGCAGTTTCTTACAGGCTGCCCACGGACAATGGTTGCACGCTGCAGCAAGCCCCTGAGCAACGTCCAACTCTGTTAGCCCGGTGGATCGGCGCCGATGCAAACGCACGACTTGAATCTGGTGGTCATGGACTTGGTCTTTATGACTCTCGAGTCTCGACTTCCATTGAGGGTGTGGGCCACCGGTTTCCGTGGACAATGGTTCGTTCGTTTCGTCTTGTTGATGGGACAAGGCGGACGCCAAAACAACAGGAAACATGTGCCAATGAGATCTGGGCTGGATTTTGACAACAAGCCGCCATGGCCAGGTAGCCTGCCATTGCCCATGACTGGTGTCTCATGCGGCTTTAAGCTGTGAAAACAAAAAGAGGGGGGTGGTGTTCGCCCAGCAGGGTCTATGGATGTAAATAATGCGAGTGCAATAGGCAAAAAGCAATGCAAACCGCACTGCCAAACCACCAGATGTCCGTCATCAACAGCCCAGGTCAGACCACATGCTCCGGTTCCCATCCCAACAACCAGGCCCGTAGCCAACAAAAAAAGAATCAAATGACTGACTAGCTGCTGCACGTCTTCTGCGACATCCGTACAGATACACAGCAAGACCACATTTCGTCCATTCACTCTCTCACTCTTACTCGTCGTTCGACATCTGCATCTGCATCTGGCCTACCTCGATCTGATCCAATTCTCCTTCTTCCCTTTCTGCTGCACAATCCCATTGTCAACCAACCACACCCATCTTTCCTTCTTTCCCACCTGGTTTCGAATTGTCGCAGAATCTTGCGTCCATCATCGATCCCGCCTCCTCGTCATTGGCTCCCCGCCTCCCGTTGCTGCTGCTACCGGCGCTGTCGGTCTCGACACTTTATTACACCTTACTCAGACATACAGACGACCGTTGCCGTCCATCCCATCCCGCCTGCACCTTTGCACCTTTCGCTCGTCAATTCTCGTCCGAACTCACGGCCTTTGCCCTTCTCTTACCTCGTCGTTCCTTGCTCATACCTTACCTCATACTCTGGGTCCTGCCATCGGTCTCCTTGGCTACCCCTGCATGAACCCCAGGACGACCACGTCGACTACGGATACCAACATCAAAGTTCGGACGCACCACCAAGGACTCACTGCCGGACCGATCCTGGGCCTTTTACCGCGTCTTGTCAACAACACAAGCAAAGCAGACAGGCATCAAGCAATCCAATCCAGACCGGTTCAGTCCACACTGTGAACTGTACAATCCACACAAATCAAGAAAAAAAAAAGATAACAGCATTGACGCCTCGGAGTCACCATCATCCACTGGCAATCCAAGGGCCCCGACTCGCCTCTCCCAGTCGCAATTCCTTCTCTCATCTCGTCCTCTCCTGTCCGTCACAATCTTTACAGCAACACCACAGTTCCCTTCTCCATTTCCAGTCCTTGTCGTTCCTCGAACTGGGAATCTGTGCCCGAATCCGTCATTCGAGCCCCCCAAGGTACGGCAAACAGGCGAGATAAAAGATTCCACAGCGGCCGCACCCACTGGTTGACAAGCTTGAACTACCCTACCGCCCCCTATCTGAGCAGAAAATACCCTCGTCCGCCACGCCAGCTCAGCCAATCTCGCTGTCCAATCGTGGCATCCATTGTGCCTGCAACCCTCATTCAATCACCCCCCGACCAGACCCAGAGAGGACTCGACGAGGTCTGGTTCCTGAACCTGGGCCACACACCCCCGAAAGCCCCCCGTCCCCATCGAGAAGACCCAGAAGAGACCAGACCCCCCAACCCCGTCTCTTGCTCCGGTTCCTGCTAATCGCTGCTATCTGCTGGGGCGTTTCTCGCTTGCTTTTGGCTGGCTGCACTGCAACAACAAACACGGCCTGTCAATAATGACCCTCTTTCCACCCTCTCCATGACAGCCATTTTCCTACTACAAATCTGCTTCGTCGCTACTGTTTCTCGCACTCTCTTGAATGACCACCAAAAACACCTAAACACATACAAGGCTGTCGTCGCCAGAAGAACGAATTCCGCTCACTCCTCCACCGCCTGGAGACAAAGGCACAACCGGAAGGCCAGTAACGCCTCTCCCTCCCATTCTTTGCTTAAGCGCCGCCGGTCATACAACATCGCCAACGCTCAACTCTCCCGGGAGGCGTCACGCAACCGATTTGCTGGTGCTGAGATGCAGAGCACCCACGAGATTCGCTGTCGTTCCTCTTCTGTGGTCGAGCGCCCGCCGGCGGACTCCCCGGCCACTACCACGACGGCTTTTACACCGCAACCCTCGCTGCCCCCGAGACCTACCCAATTCAAGCCGTCAGAGATGCACGTCGAGACTCTGATAGGAGAAATGGAGGAAGAAGCACCGGGGGCTATGACACCGCCTCCCCCAACCCCCTCGACACAAGACCGCCTTAACCGCGCGGCGCGTTCGAATTCCAGTGCCTCTCGAAATACCAATCGGCTATCGCTTACACTGCCAATCGCTCCGCCGACCAGCGACCCTTCAAGGCCAGCGTCAGTTACAACCGCATCGTACCCTCCCACGCCCGCCGACACGTCGGCGGTCACCTCACCGTCAGACCCCAATGACTTCATCATTGCGATAGCAGCGCAAGAACGACGAGTATTGGAGATTCGCGAGGAGCTGGCGCGTGCGGAAGCTGAATTGGCGAAATTGAAGCATGACTGGACTGCCCAGTCAGCCCGGAGGAAAAGGGATCTGCCACAGCGCCCATTGGCGCCCCAATTTGAGCCGTCGCTATTAGACGATGATGAGGCAGCTTCCAGACGAAGTGTCGAGCTGGATAGAAGGAAGGCGCTTCTGAGGGACTTGCAGGGACAGACCGGCCCCCGAGAATACAGACGAAGAGTCCTTCGTGGCGGGCACACGCGGACTCTCTCATTACTTTCGCCGACGAAACCGGAAGGCTTCGCGGTGCACGAAGACACCTCCAGTGTCAAGTCCATGGAGCTTCGTTCCCCGGTCATGACCCCTACCCATCCTGCTCTTCCTAAGAGGGCTTCCTGGCAGCCGCGCACTTACAACACCGCTACACCTGGAGTGAAGCAGATGGCTCAAGACTTCAGGGTAGGACTCTGGAGCTTCGTGGAGGACATCCGACAAGCCACCGTCGGCGACGAGCCGATTCATGGCATTTCCCGTCCTGGCTCGACCGATCCCACGGGGAAAAGGGTCGGCTCGTTCGGCGACCAGGACACGATCAGGGCCCTCAACTCTCGTCCCAGAGTCCCATTGAGCTCCGCTTTTGACTCGCCGATCGACACCCCAAGCAAGTCGTCCAAGCCGTTGCAGGAACGTCCGAACCCGAAGCCGGCGACGAAGTCTACGACCAAAGCAAAGCACTTCTCGTGGACGCCGTTGACCTTTGACTCTTTTGACGATGACTGGTCGAATTGGGACTCGCCCGTGGTTTCTTCGGCCAAGTCTGCTCGCTGGAGCGGCTCGACCGTCGGCGGCGCGGAGGGACTTGCGTCCATGTCCGAGAACAACGATGAGAATGTGACTCCA
The DNA here is from genome assembly GCF_026319265.1 of Colletotrichum chrysophilum. Lineage (NCBI taxonomy): Eukaryota > Fungi > Ascomycota > Sordariomycetes > Glomerellales > Glomerellaceae > Colletotrichum > Colletotrichum chrysophilum. The sequence continues at coordinate 110,819 of NW_026517288.1, read as the reverse complement.
CTGTAAGCAACTCACCAACGGCCTCATCCCCCCACTGTACTAAGACATCCGTCCACAGCAAGAAGAAGATGCCCATCACCGTTGACACTTCGGCCCGGTCTGACTCCCGCCCCGAGTCGGCTCTCTTGTCGCCTACCCAGCTCGGGGAGCTTCTGCCCACCGTAGTGAACAAACTCTCACCTGGCAACCTCAAGCGTACCGCCAACAACCTCATGGACGAATGGGAAAAGAGCTTGTCCCCGCCGCGACAGCAGCAAGACGAAGAGGAACAGCTGATCGATTTCCGGGAGACCACAGCCTGATCTGCGAAAGACTAGGCAAACGAACAGCAGGCCCTCACACCCAAGCGGATGCATTTGCATCGTACATGAAGAAATTCAGCACCGTACATATCCGAGCACGTCGCATGGATCACATTCAAAAGTATAGATAAAAGTAAACCGGACCGGATTGCGCAAAACGGCCAGAAGAGCGGACAGGTTATCCCGCCGAACATAGACAACGGGTGAACAACACAGGCAAGAGGGGGAGGTGATGGAGGGGCCATGAAATAAGGGCAGCCCAGAAGCTGCTATTGGTTATAAGTCGACAAGACTTGCCAGGATAATGAAGCTCTGCTAAGGGAGCTTATATCGGCGTATGTCTGGATGGCAGTCTAACAGTCATTGACGATGATGAGCTGTTGGATGATGGCATAATGACGATATTAATGAATGTACGAACGCAAGTATTTCGTGCTTTTGGAGGGGAATGAAAGAACCAGCGTTTATGCGTTTGGCTGGTTTGCTGTTTCTCGTAGTTGTCTGTCAGACACGGCCAGATATGAGAAACGTTTCGAAGAACAGCCTGTTTTACCCACGTAGTTAGATTCGAATAGTAGTAACTGTTTATGACTGTAATCTGTGTTCTGTCGTCTTGTTGGCGCCAATGAACCATGGGACTTGCGACGAGGTGTTGCTTATCATGGTGATGTTTGACAAGCCACACCTGTGAAATGGCGGGTGGTCGTTGAAAAGCCGGTCTCAGGGTCAACGGTGCGGAGAACGGGTGTGTTTGGGGAGCATTTCGTGGCAGTGCAGCTTTCGCAAGCCTGACCTTGACCGCAACCTGAGGTGCAGGCTTTCGCTTGGCGGATCGCTGGGTTGCTGCGGTGTAATTGTCGACTGGCTCCCTGGACAAAGGCCGTCGTCTGGTGTCAATTACACTTTCTGGGACTCCTGTCGCGCTCGTTGCTTTCAACTCAAACCAGAGACACAGCAAGCTGCATCGCCATCCACAGAAAGGAAAACGAGAAAACATCACAACTTCTCTGAACCCTGAAATCAAAGTGAATGCAGGTCGGATTCCGCCCGAGGCTGCGGGCTCGGCCGTCTCTGGTCGAGTTACTGGCCCGGGGCAAGCAACAAGACGACGATGGTCTGTCGTCGTTGCCAGTGTCACCTTACATTCCTCCACCTGCTTCGGTGACGGCCGCTGGCACTGGCGGCTCAGGAACCTACTTGCAAGTCCCAGGCGAGCTGGATCTGGATGTGGACTTGTTGGACGTGGACGCTACAGGCGCTGGCGGTCCTTCAGCGACAGGAGGCGGCGGCCTTAACACTGACACAGCAGGCACGGGCCCCGGTCATACATCATCGGGTCCACTCTCGCATGCACTACGTGAGGCGTGGGCTGGCTGCACCAATCCCATTGCCAGCTGGAGTGCCCCGGCCAGACATGCACGGGAGCCGCAGCCGCACCGAAGCAGCCAAGTGGACGTCGAAGCTCTGGCAATAGCTTCTGCTCAACCTCTACCATCATCTCCTCCAACAACACCTCGTCAAACGCCATCCAACCCTCCCTCCCCTTCAACCCCGGACGCTCTCTCCGCATCGACCGACCTTCTTCCTGTGACGATAATCCACGAGCCGAGCCCTGCTCGCGTCCAGACGTCCACCATGCCTCCTGTAAGCACCCCCCGAATCGTCGTCTCTTGTTATGTTGATGCGGCATATGCCTGCCCCACCGGCCCGACCTCGATCGCAGAAGCTGACCAACGCCCCAGAAGCAGAAGAAAGACAGCAAGGACGATGAGTCTCACACCGGTCAGTAACCAAGATCATTTCCAGTTATCGATGACAGCTTGAACTGACCTCCTCTTGCAGGCAAGATCTTCTCGGTCTCTGGGTACGATCGAAGCTCCCCCGATTCGCCCCCTTCCCCCGATCTACCGCGCTCTACGACTAACCATATCCTAGACCCGTCATTGTCGCCGAGGACATGATTGGTGTTGCCATGTACGAGTTGGTAGGTCGCATCGCTCGGATGGATGCTGGGATTGAATGTCTGACAATGCGCAGGTCAGAGTCGGTCACGATAACCTGGTCGGTGAAGTCATTCGTATCAATGGCGACCAATGCACAATTCAGGTCTACGAGGAGACTGGTGGGTATATGGCGCACGACAGCTGAAAGTACAGTCGACTGACAAATCGCAGCCGGTGTCACTGTCGGTGACCCCGTCGTTCGCACCGGAAAGCCTCTGTCCGTCGAGCTGGGCCCCGGTCTGCTCAACGGTATCTACGACGGTATTCAGAGACCCCTCGAGAAGATTAGCGAAATGTCCAAGACCATTTACATCCCTCGCGGTATCGCTGTTCCCGCCCTCGACCGTACGAAGAAGTGGGAATTCGTTCCCTCCCTGAAAGTTGGCGACCACATCTCTGGTGGTGACGTTTGGGGTACCGTCAACGAGAACTCCTTCATTTCCACCCACAGAATCCTGTTCCCTCCCCGCGCTCGCGGTACCATTACCAAGATCGCCAGCAAGGGCAGTTACACTGTTGAGGAGAACCTCCTCGAGGTCGAGTTCGACGGCAAGAAGACCGACTACCCCATGATGCAGTCGTGGCCTGTGCGAGTTCCCCGTCCGACCACCGAGAAGCTTCAGGCAAACGAGCCCTTCGTCGTCGGTCAGAGAGTGCTGGACGCTCTGTTCCCCGGTGTTCAGGGTGGTACCGTTGCCATTCCTGGTGCTTTCGGTTGCGGCAAGACTGTCATTAGTCAGTCTGTGTCCAAGTTCTCCAACAGCGATGTCATCGTCTACGTTGGATGCGGTGAGCGCGGTAACGAGATGGCCGAAGTCTTGAAGGATTTCCCCGAGCTCACGATTGAGGTCGACGGCCGCAAGGAGCCCATCATGAAGCGCACCACCCTTATCGCCAACACCTCCAACATGCCTGTCGCTGCTCGTGAGGCTTCCATTTACACTGGTATCACCGTCGCCGAGTACTTCCGTGATCAGGGTCTGAACGTCGCCATGATGGCTGACTCCTCTTCCCGATGGGCCGAGGCTCTTCGTGAAATTTCCGGTCGTTTGGGAGAGATGCCTGCTGATCAAGGTTTCCCTGCTTACCTCGGTGCCAAGCTCGCCAGTTTCTACGAGCGTGCCGGCCGTGTCAAGTCTCTCGGTTCCCCTGAGCGCAATGGCAGTGTCAGCATTGTCGGTGCCGTCAGCCCCCCTGGTGGTGATTTCTCCGATCCTGTCACGACATCCACCCTCGGTATCGTACAAGTTTTCTGGGGTCTCGACAAGAAGCTCGCCCAGCGGAAGCATTTCCCCTCCATCAACACCTCGCTCAGTTATTCCAAGTACACCATGGTCCTCGACAAGTGGTACGAGAAGGAGTACCCCGAGTTCCCCCGCTTGCGTGACCGCATCAAGCAGCTCTTGTCCGACTCCGAGGAGCTTGACCAGGTCGTGCAGCTGGTCGGAAAGAGTGCGCTGTCTGACCCCGACAAGATCACTCTGGATATCGCCGCTCTCCTGAAGGAAGACTTTCTGCAGCAGAACGGTTACTCAGACTACGACCAGTTCTGCCCTCTGTGGAAGACTGAGTGGATGATGAAGTTGATGGTCGGTTTCCACGACGAGGCGCAGAAGGCCATTGCCCAGGGACAGAGCTGGGCCAAGGTTCGTGAGGCCACCTCTGACCTGCAGTCCAAGCTGCGTCAACTCAAGTTCGAGGTTCCCACCGACGGCGAGGAGGTCATTACCAAGAAGGTGAGTCAATTCATTATGAAATGCAGCCATGCATCCTTAGCTAACCTTCTGCGCAGTACGAGGAGATCCAGCAGCAAATGTTGGACAAGTTTGCCTCCGTTGTTGACGAGTAAGCGCTGCAAGGCGTTGGGTAATATCCTGTTTTGTCAAAGTCTCCCGCGTCGCGCTGTAGGGTATGTCTGGGGTCCAATAGATGAGTCTGGGGCGATGGCATCCTGCATGATGGTTCCTCTTTTCGTAGTCTCGGCTAGTATATCACATCTGTATATGATCCTAACATGAGCTTCATGCCTTATGATGATGGTTCAACATGTGTGATGTCACGGCAGATACACATTGCAATTGCTGTGATGTAAATGCATGCAGCCATTTGCTTGAACGATCCTGCAATTTGATGACCAATGTGGATACGTAAGAATGTTTGAGCAAGTTTGAGTGCATGAACATAGCGAAATAACTTCAAGCCCCATCTACCGTAATTACTTGGACGGTTATGACCACTGCCAAAAGGAGAAAGGAAAATTTCAAGGACGACATTATTGGAAAAGACAGACAAGGAAAAGGCAACGCTAAGATTCACGCGACAGATCTTCAGCCAAGAGTAATCTCTCTCCAGGCTTTGCCCGGGTCAAAAGAAGCGAAGTCGTAGGCCCTCTGGTAGATCTTTGCCAACCCAGCTCGCTCCGCCACTTCATACTCCTCGCCCCAGACGATGAGGAGGGCATAGTACAGCTGCCACTCCGATACCTCCCTGTCTTCGGGGACATAGTAGTTCCAAGTGTCAAGCTCCTCCATCGAGAAGTCTCGAGCGTCGGAGATAGCTGCAAACTCGAGTACATCACCCACGCAAGTGAACCATTTGTCTTCGAGTATGATGGTGCCACACCAGTCTCCATTGGAATCCAGAAGACTAAAGCGGTGCAAGCCTGGCTCTAGCTTTGTGGCGAAGGTTGGACTTGTCCGGGTTTCTCTAGATAGCTGGAAGAAGGCCGTGTAAGTCCAGAAGTACAGGTAGGATTTGTCGCGATGAGGGCTCGTTGGGAACGTTGGCTTTGGTTCACTATTTTCCATCGGACCGACTTCACCGTCAGCCAAAACCTGCCGGCGGCCGTAAGGCTCATCTGAATTGCTGGACGTCTGATACCCACGCCATCGAGAGGACATAGACGCGCGAGGTGAGTCGACCGATGACCACACAAGCTGAAAGTCTGTGTCATCCGGTATGGTACTCAAGATCTCCATGTCTTCGCGTGAAAAGTCATCCTTCAACTTGTACCAAACCACCCATGTGTGAGACACCAGCCAGTCATGCAAATCAAGCAGAACGCCCGATATGGTGGAGAGCCTCCAAGTACAGCCCCCAATCCAACCGCACCAAGACCAACTGGGAAACTCTAGGCTGTTCCGTCTCCCACCGCTCATTCGGTTCCAATCAATTTCGGTCTCGTCATTCTTTGTTTCCCAGAGGACAGCCAAGTCAAAGTACGAGCTGGGAAGCCCGAAGAAGAATGTGGTTCCAAGGAGAGGCTTCAACATGGCCAATACTCCCATGAAGCCGTTGATCCTATCGCTCTTGGAGGCCATTTGCCTGACACTATACAGCTCCACATACTCAAGATACAACCGCACTGGGTTCTTGGCGATTGAGTTGAAGGGCGAACTGACCATCTCTAAAGTCCAGGCCGGGATGGAAGATGCAGAGCAGACCTCTTCAGACCATGTTGCTTGGTGACATTGGAAGAAGACACAATCTTCAACAAAAATCAGAGACCTTTTCGATAGCACCCTTTCCTGGAAAACCCATGCTCTCGAATTCCATTGTGTGTTCTGTATGCGACTTTCGACCGTCTTAGTTGCCATGAGAGTGAGGCCTGCGCATGTCGCAATTGGAAGATGGGCGAGATTTCGGGGGGTCATGGGTGAACCCTCAATTCCATTACGTACACTGGTTCCAGATGCCGCGCAAATGTTGACAGCTGCATTTCCATATATTTGGTCCATGACTGGAATTGTGCGACTCTTGTCGTTATAACAGTCTTGAATGATGCATAATGCGTCAATCCATATGTATCGAATACCAATTGATCGGACGAGTTGCATAGCATCGCGAATCGTTGCCTCCATCTCAGGTATCCTAGGGCTCAGTGCTCCAGATGATCTGAAAGACTCGAAGTTGTGCCTTCTTAGAAGAAGCTTCTGCGCACGACCCCATACATAACTGAGAGTGGCATACTCGGGAACCACGGTTCCCGTTTCTGCACAAGAGACCAGGGCTTCTTGTTCCAAATCGATAAATCTCAAACAATGAGAAAAGTCTAGGGACTCCTGGGATGAGTCTCCAGACTGACAGCTGTGATTCTCTCTGCATAGGCGAAGCCAATTCTTCAGCATCTCCGGATCGATGGTGGAAGGCGATACCTTTCGTGCCAGAAAGCTCGGTTCTGCCGAGAAGGAAGAGTCTGGAGACATGAGCATTATGTGAGTATCGGTCCAGTAGTTTTCCGGGCTGAAAACCCTCAGGCGGCGCGTGGGCGGTCGGGGCTTGGCTTCTGGCTCTTGCACTTCCATTAGACGCCCATCAATCTGCCACTCTATGTAGCAATAGACTCTTTGTCCGTCTTTGGTGCGGCCATCGAAGCCGATGTGATGTCCTGTAGATGCAGTACGTGACTGGAGCGAATGGGTTCCCTGAAAAACCAGCCAACAGAGCGGGCATTTTCCTCGACGACGATAGATGTCGTCAAGATAGCCCAGGTTTAGCGTCTGCAAGCCGGTGGCAGCCGACTCTTCCGAAAGAAATCCTGGGAGGTCGCTGTTCGAAGCTCCAGCTGGGACGAACTTCTGATCCGACAGGTTGAGCTGCTCGCAGCTTGGGCACAGTTCGTCGTAAGGTGGATCGTTTTCTGCTGAATACTTGCGCCGCTTTCTATCGGAATCTCTATCAGGACGGCCAAGAAACCTCTTCGTGTCTATGTTTGATGTTAATTTCGACCGCGGGAACGACACTACCTTAGGTCAGGAAGCCGTCGGTGTAGCACGCCTTAGACCACACCGAGAAACACCACGACGCGAACTTGCGGTGTATTCACTAGACAAAAGGAACGGAAATTTCTCGAGTTGAAAGGTGGCAAGAAATACCGGTTCTCAGCCGTAAAGCGCAGCCTGTTCAGACAGCGCCTCTCCACTTTCTGCTGATAGGTTGTCTTCAGGCAACCGGGACCTTCTTCCTCGCGAGTACCTAGTCATGTAAGCAAGAGCCGTAAAGCCAGGTCATGAAGACTTCACATTCAGCCTTCATGTTAAAAAGCGTATCAAAGTATGATATCTGAAAAAGAATCGGCGACACTTTGTAGAGATTCTTCTGAGTGCCCGTGCAAGTGTGCCTACTTGTAGATCCGCAAGTGCGGATGATTGAATTGGGGAACCTTATGAGATTTACCTTGTGTAGTCTACATTGATGCACGGACCATGTCGACCCACAACTCCCGTACAGCGGTTGAACGGCCGGTCCTTCGGAGCAAGTTCTTACTATCACCTTCACAATCATACATAACTAATATGACCCAAGTGCCATATGAGCTTACCGCATCGCTCAACTCGACATTTGTTGAGGTTGATTCCACGGCGGAGATATCTGAAGTTCTCTCCAGCACAGTCGAGAAACCCCCAATTCAAAGTTTCCGACGTCACATTCAACTCTGGGTTCTCACTCACCACTCATCGCACCTACACCACAACCCATACCCTGTGCCGTCGGCCGGCTCCTTCACAACCAACGCCAACCCCCAAAATGTCGGACGACCTCAAAGACGAAATCGAAGTCATAAACTCAATCTACGGAGACGGCACCCTCTCCCCCGCCACCCCGCCAGACTACATCCTCGCGCTGCCCTCGGCCTCCTCCCTCACCCTCCGCCTCACAGACTCGTACCCCTCCGTCCCGCCACAGGTCCTCGGCACCCACAGCGCCGGCGAGGGCGCGCCCCGCGGCGCCGCCGCCCGCGACCTCGCCCTCTTCCGCGACGCCATCGCCACCGTCTACCAGCCCGGCGCCGTCTGTCTCTTTGACGCGATAGAGGAGTACCAGCGGTGGGCCGAGGCCAGCGCAGAAGCTGAGGCCGCGGCGCGGAGCCCCTCCCCGGAAGCAGCAGATGAGCCCTCTTCAGCAGCAGCAGAGTACGAAGAGTCGTCGGTGCCGGCGTACCTCGCGGAGGAGCCGCCGTGGGTGATCTCGGACCCCTTCGTGGAGCTCAAGTCCGTCTTCGTTGCGCGGGCGGCGCCGGTGAGCAGTCCCGAGCAGGCGGCGGGATACGTGCAGCACCTGCTCGCGACGGACAAGAAGGCGCGGACGGCGACGCACAACATGACGGCGTGGCGGATCCGGGGCCCGAACGGGACGAGCTTCCAGGACTGCGACGACGACGGGGAGACGGCGGCGGGCGGGCGGCTGTTGCATCTCATGCAGCTGATGGACCTGTGGGACGTCATGGTCGTCGTGACGAGGTGGTACGGCGGGCAGAAGCTCGGCCCGCGGCGGTTCGCGTTGATTAACAGCTCGGCGAGGGATGCGTTTGTGAAGGCGGGCTGGGTCGAAGAGGCAGGGAAGAAGAAGGGCGGCAAGTAGAAAGGATGGATATTGGATAGACATCAGCGAGTTATACTCTCGCAACAACTGCATTTAGATCATGAACAACCCACACCGAGGCCCGAGATGGGATCAAAGACAAACGAGATCGAAGCATCTCCAATTCAATCCGGACCGACACCAGCTATTCTCGCAAGACATACAAAGAGTTGGTATCTAACATCAGAGAGCCGCCGTCCTCCGCGAACGCCAACATGTCGAAGGAAATTTTCAAAATCAGATTGCCAACCGCCGCCAGTCCATGCTAGTACAGTCATCCAACATCGTAAATCCCACTCCGAAAGTGTCGTAACATTTTTTGGTTCCCCCTATCTTTTGTTTTCTTTCGATCCGCCCAACAATGTTTTTGGCAAAACCTTACCAATGCAGGCTGTTTCCCGGGCTGTGTTAATATGCTCAACCATATCAGGCCTTGAACAGTTTCGGTTCAAGAATCTCAAGAGCGTGAATCGACTGTTCACACGAAAGAATGACGGCACCGGCTCGAGCGGTAGATAGATATGACAGTCCTGCGCTGTCTCCGGTGCGCATGTCCTGCACAAGTGTACCGGCAACTCCGCAAACGATGCCAGTGGCTTCCAACGGAAGGCTCTCGAGATCCAGGAAGATGGGAGTGAGGTTCGACTTGGTGTCTCCTACGAGTGAATCACCAAAAAGACCGAGGAGGGACCTGTCCAGCAGCAGCGAGGGCGGGTCCTCCTGTGCGAGGGTGATGGATATGAAGCGCGGCCGCGCCGCCAGCGCCGAGATCATGGCGGTGTACAGCTTCGTGTCGATGTTGTCTAGCCAAGTCTGGCGATGGCCGTTGCCCGTCACCTGCCTGCTCAGGGGTGGACGCTGGGTATGCGAGAACTCGCCTCCAAGTTGCGATGTCTCTCGGCCAGAGCACTGGACCAGGAGCAGGTCGTCTTCGACGTAAGGGGCGACGCTACGCTTCTTGAGCAAATCGAAGGTGCGCACCTGGAGCTCGGCGATGGTCGAGGGCGGTGGGGTCAGCGGAGGGCCGTTCTGGCTACCGCCGCGGGAGTGAACAGATGCGGCAGGGCTGACGAAGTTGGACTCGTTCTCGGCCAGCTCAAAACCGCGCGCCAGGAGGGCCTGAACGACAGTCTTCTTGTCCTTGGTCGGCACCAGGATGAAGTCGGAGTAGTAGGTGGTAATGAAGAAAATCGGGATTCCGGCGAGGGCCAGAGGCGAAGTCAGCTCCATGACGCGCCCGGCAGCGTCCATGCCTGCGCTGATGACGGAAAGGACGAGGTAGGTGTCTTTGGATATTGAGACGGACTTGGCGAGGTCCTTGGGCAGGTCCTTGATGGCAGGCTCAAAGACATTCTTGGCCCAAGAGCTGTGGCAGACGATGGAGCACTCCATGGGAGTGACGCTGATGTTGAGGAAGCCATGCTGGCTTTCGGCATTGAGGCCTTCTAATTCATGTTCAGGCTCTCCTTTTGACGCCTTAAGGGTCTGGGTCTGTGGCAGGAGGACGCGGAGAATGGGCTGCAGCAAGGTTGAGTACAGATCGAGAGGAATGTGGATCAGAGTGTAGGTGCCGTCCTAGATCGTAATCGGTGTTAGTCCAAAGACCTCAACAATGGGCCCAGCAAGACGTTATGTCATGTATTGTTCTTGGTCCGGAAAGGGTACGGATGCAGCTCGTAGGTAGCGTCGCAGTGGTGGGGTGGACATGAAAGTGCAAGAGCCAGCCCCGCCTTTTTGGTGACTCTATCCAGAGCGCAGCATGGGCTGGTGTGAGTGTGTCTACTTACGAGAAACGAGACCTGGGCGTTCATGATGTCCCTGGCGCGCAAACTTCTGGCTCCTGAAGCCAAGAAGAAAACCTTTTTACTTCCTCCTCGCTGACTTTCGAAACCCTTTATCTATGAATCTGTGGGTGGTGGTCCAAGAAAAAAAAAAAGTCCGATGTCGATGCGCAGTAGGGCACAGACGTTGGCAGTTGCGCGTGCGGGAGGATATCGGAGGGGCCTCTCTGCCGGGTTCGGATCAGGCTCTCATAAGGCTGGCCGGTGCTCTTGGTGAGACTCAAAAGTCTCAGCGAGTGAGGGTTTGGGTAGCCGTTGCTGACAGGGAAACCGTCGTCTCTTGTGTTATCTCTGGTTGTATACAAGCTCTGTATGTCCGACGTGGAACCCAAGGTATGAACGGAAGACGGTCGTGGAATCGGGAGGAGGATATCAAGTAAAAGAGCCAGGAAAGAGGAACAAGACGAAGGGACGGGAAAGGTTATGAAGGAGGGAAGGGGGAAAGAGGAATTAGGTTCATAAGGACCCCGGAGTTGCAAGCTAAGAGGTCCTAGGTGAGGTACCTACTATGTGAGGTAGGTAAGGTAGGCAAGGCACCTCCAGGTAAGGCAAGGCGAGGCAGCTTCAAAGGTAATGGTGCGGAGAGGAGGGCGCTGCGGCGTGCGGCGTGCGGCGGCCGTCGATAAGGGGACGCTAAAGCACGGGCACACCTCACTTACCGGGGCCGGCCAAGCAAAAGCCCACCCCAAGGAGAAAATAGAAAAAGCGCGAGAGGGCCAGGGAAAAACAGCTAGTGACGGAGAAAAAACGTGGGCTTGCTTGCTTGCCTTGGGACTTTGCTTGGGTTGCAGATAACGTGAAGGAGTTGAACAAGCATCAGGTATCTACGCGGTAGTTGTGTTGGCCGGGGCCCTTACACGTACAGCAGCAAGAGCGGGTAACAGCGCAGGCCCCTCTGAGGACCCTCGACTCCGCTTGAGTGGTTTGCGCCGAGATGGAGATTTTTCCTCTTTTTTTTTTTCTTTCCTTCCCAAAGACTCAGCGATGTGGGATGCTTGCTTTTTCCGTCCGAATGCATCACGCAGGACCACCTCGGTCAAGACGCGGTTGGCCGAGTCCGTACCAAACTCAGGATGGCCATGGCTGTCATACTGTATTTGCGCGAAGCCGCATTGGATTATCATTTTCCATGACGGAGCTCGTCACAAAAGCTTACCTCGTCGTTGATCATTGATGTGTATGCGTGCTATGTGCACCCGCAATTATTGTTCACTCTGCCAATGCTGAACCCAGGCAGACTGGTTCCTCCGGCTGCATGAAGGTGGGCAGCATGGCATGGCGGGGTCAAGCAGGGGATCGAGGAGAGAAGGCAAAGGGCAAAAAGCATTGGGGATGGGAGGGATCCAGCCCATGATTGCATCTTTGATGGTGTGTGTCTCGTCAGCGCGCACACACGCACACGCACCTATCCCACGCACCAAGGGGGAAGCGAGAGCGATGCCTGGAGCACCACGATGGGAGGGGGAAGGGATCCCCTTTGGTGGTTTCACGACGTTATCTGGTTGCGGCAAGTGTGTTCTGGATCCAAGAAGGCTCCTCGGCCGCGCTGGAGATATCCGAATCAGTGTCTGTCCTCGGTCGTGAGGATGTAAGAGACGGCAACTCCAGCGGGCGCTTGAGTCAGGCACGCACCAATGCCCGGCTTCGTGTAAGTGGGCGATGGCAATTGAAGTTGAGCCGCTCTCTGTTTACTCCACCGTCCGATCCTCCGTAGAGGTGAACGTGATGCCGAGTTGAATACACGTGTACGTGGAGTGCGTAGTATTGCGTTGCGTTCTGGTGCCATAGCCTGGGCATCTAATCTGCAAACCAAAAGTAGAAAGGCGTGATTCCCCACGAAGATGATGATGAGACGGAGGCGCGTGCTAGTCGAATCCCGTCATCCTGACGCCTTGACCGTGGCCGACTGACCTCTCCGTCCAGCCAAGGGAAGGAAGGCATCAACAAGCTCACCTCAGAGCTAAAGTGAATGATCGGAAACCTAGAGGACGGAAAGGCCAGACGCAAGAAAGGGTTCAGTCGAAGGCCGTTCCGGGCGGCTTGCAGCAGACTAGTGAGACGGGAACGTGGGGGTTTCTTTGGCTGTGCGGCCTGCTTTACGAGCTTCGCAGTGGTCAGTCTCTTTTCAGCTTATTCGCACAGAGAGAGACACAGAGAGAGAGCGCTGAAGCATCATCTCCAGACCTGGTCTGAATCACCGACGCCACCGAGACAATGGGTCGCTGACTAGCTAGGCATGTAGGTCCGGTAAGGTGATGACGGGAGCGCCTGCATCAGTGAAGCAACTGTCTGGAGAAAACCCCTTCCAGTCTGGCCTCCAGATTGGACATCTCATGAACCATGATGTAAGCCAGGCAACGTACCTGACAGAAGCTGCCGCCGGCAGGAGTACCCTCACCCCCTTCACCTTACCTCACCTCACCTGCCTCTACGTGCCTCACCTCAGCATTGCTACGCACTTGTCATCTCTCACTTCTCACCTCTCAACTGGGCATCACCACCACGGGAACAACACTGCTCAGTGCTCGCGGGCGCCGCCGTCATTCATTGCCTGATCCTGGATGCGGCTGGCGTCGGCCTCGCATCCACCTACCTCGATGAACGACGTGGGATAACGACAACCGCCAGCTCCAGTGAATGCCCGCCTTTCTCGGGTCCTAAGCTGGATCGGTCGGATTTCCAAGCAGGTTATTCATTACAATAGCTATCGAAGGACCTGCGGCACGGTGTTTGGCGATGACATCGCCCAGACACTGATACGTATCCCAGCCCCCGAGAGAGCTTACCCCCGCACTTGGACCCCTCTTCGGCGGCCTGGAGCCGGTCCCCAACGCTGAGCTTCCAGGTGCACCTCACCTCACCTCACTCGCTTTGAGTTGCCGGCGTCGTCCCCAAACTCACCTGCCATCTCAGCTCCCCGCCTCCAACGCCATTGCGTCAGACCAGAGGTTCAGCCGTGTCGGGTAGCCGTGTCGGGTAGCCGTATCGGGTCTGCAGTGGTTCACGACGAAAAAGAAAAATTTCGCTTCTCCAATTCACCAAGTACCAACCAAGCCATCTTTTCACCAAAGAGCCGGCCCCGCCGATCGCAACGGTTCCTGAACCTTGTCTGAACCAACCCTTTCCCATCGCTCCCCGTCCTGCTGGCTCATAGCAATGCTTCTCGCCAAATCGGCGCCATGCGACAACTGTCGAGTTGAGCATGGATTCTCCAGTGGACTCAACTCTGCCCCTGCTTCACCTAACGCTACTCTTGACGTAGCAGCAAGGTGTCGTGGCCAACCTGCGTCGTCCGGGTTTCCTAATATCGACTCCCGGACGACTGCTTGAGATGCAAAATGCCACCTCTGGTCAGGTTGTTGGCGCCATAACTCTCAGAGAGGGTGCAACCCTCGCTCAGGACAGGGGATCCCACCCCTCTCGGCCCTCATCTTTTCCACTCTGTCAGTGACAACTCTCCTCCCGCAATCCGGCCTCCATCTGGACCCCCATCAAGAATTGGATCCTGGGATCCGATCCCTTCAGCAACCACCTCCACTGCGACCCTACACACTTTCGCATCGTCCGCAGCTGCCTCCAACGGCCGCTTCTAAGCGGTTCGTCGACGCGCCTTAACCCCCATTTCTTGACCTAGCCGTCCACTCGTTGACAACCTTTTGATGAATTCGTGCGGCGTGGTCAAACACTCTCTGGGGTTCGGGAACCTGACTCGCAAACGAGCGTGGGTTGACGACGCCAACCCACGAACCCGAGATTTGCCTTGTGACACCCCGACGTCCAACGGGAGTTCACAGACTTGACCAGGCCGAGCCAAATACTCGGTCGTCTCACCTGCAGGAGAAGGGATTGACAGGCACACATCGTCACCACGCGCCCTTATGACAGCATCGCGCACGTTAAGGGTAAACATCACGTACGCATTGGTCGCCGCTTCAACATGGCTGATGGTGGCCAAGACAACAGCTCTGGTACCATATGAAGCTTTCAGCTTCTCATTGTTTGCTGTTTGATTGCCGAGTTTGGCTTCGTCTGCATCGCAGGCGTGGGATGCTGCGGACACTGCTGACAGGAAGACGAGAGAACCTCCACTTGACTGGAGACGGGCCACCCTCACCGCGTGCCGTGATCCATCATGAGGCCGGAGCATCGCCGAGGTCTCGGCCCTGACCATGAGCTTTTTTTCGGTCTTGAAACGTTCCTTCGGCGACTGGCTACCTTTCTATTACAGTTTTGCTTCTCTTCATCATGCTTCCTCAAATCTCCGATGGGGTCCCATTCGCCCGTCTGTGCTCTCATACGTTATCTTTGCGGATCAGATCGTAGATCCACTGATAGGGAATCGGACGGTTGGGCGTTATCTCAAGCTATGACTGTCGCCGTCTCAAGCTCTACCTTGTTAGCCTCAAGAGCTAATTGACGAATTTGCGCTTCTAGCCCACTAGTCTAACCGGCCAACATGCCTTTTCCAGGCTGGCCTTTTTGGCCTGTACCCCGCCAATCGGCCGTTCCCTGCGGATGGTAAGACGAAGCGGAGGGAATGAGGGGTTCTGTTGCTCGTCCCTGTGCAACTCTATGGCGAGGTAATCCTCAGTAATCGAGAGGAAGCATCTTCAACCTATCGCAGCCCTCCTTCTCAACCGATGCTGGTTCATGCATGACATCAACGACGAGGGAGAACAAACCCTACGGTTTGTCCGTTTACCGCAGTAACCGACGCGCAAGTTCAACCCTTGTCCTGTTCAGATCAAGGCCACGAGACGGCGACGAGGGCGAGGACGACGTCGCCGCGCATGCAAGCTCAACCAACCCGAGACTTTACGGACTTGCCGTTCGTCTCGGCACAGGCAGTCCGTCCCGATGACTACTCATGACAATGCATACACGGGACCCAGCTGTCCGGGCGCCGTCGGTATGGTTGCCGCCGTCGTGCAAATTTGCACCGCGCTTGTCGCGTGCCCATTTGCCGATCCAGGGTAAGACATCAAAGCCCAAGCGGAGCCATGACGGGAACCTTGCAGCCGATATGAAGAACGTACGCCAAGTCAGTGAAGATCAAGAGTTCCCCGCTCTTTATTTCTTGATACCGACGACAACCATATTTCGCGGGCTCAACCCATAATCGAATACCGTCTCAACCCAGGCGTCCCGGACAACGTCCGCGTGCTCCTTGAGGAACAACCAGCGGTCTGTGACAATGAGCGACTCGACCACGCACGCGCTGAATGCCATCAGACTCCACACCGCGGCGACCTCCTTCTTGCGGGAAAGGTATTCGTCCTCGTAGCGCTTGATCTCCTGGTCAGACATGTCGGACATCTTCTCCTTGATGATGGCGCTGTACTGCCCGTACTCCCGGTTTGTGGTGAGCTTGGTGACAGCCCCGCGGATGTAGTCGCCCAGCGAGCGGTAGCAGGCCTTGCGCAGGGAGCCGATGATGACGGGGTTGGTGCTCATGTTGAAGGGCGTCTCAGGGGTCTCGTCCGAGTCGGCGTCCGGATCGCGGTGGTACACTTTGGATATGACGCCCTTGTCAAGGAAGATCTTTTGGAGGATTGCACGGAAGAGATGGCGAGTGAAGAAGTCGTCACTCTCCTCTCGCGTCCAGTTCTGGGGTGCTTGGCACGCCATCATCCGCGCGGTGATGTTCATGCGGACCCCGCCATCGTAGGTCGAGAGCTTCTCGCTCAAGGGGAAGCCTTCGGGGTCGAAGCGCGAGGACTCCCTGACGACGCGGCCGTTGAGGGCTTGCAGCGACGGGCGGGCGTAGGTGTACTTGAATGTCGGCGGGCCGAGTTTCTCTGTGAGGAGGTTGTAGCAGCAGCCGACGATGGCGACGGAGTGGATCGCCGGGTTCATGATGAGCGAGCGGATGCCATAGTGCGAGAGGTTGCCGCACGAGTGGATCGAGACGGCCATCATCTTGAGCTCCTTGTCCTCCTCCTCCGGGAGGACCTCCTTCTCAATGCGACCAATGACTTCCGTGAGGTCGCCGCTCTCCAGCCTGCCGACCACGTACGACACCGAGCCCTTTCCGATGGCGCGGTTGTACTGCGGTTCGAGCTCCTTGATGGGCCTAAAGTCAAAGTCCTCAACCGCATCCGTAGACGGCTTCGTGATCTTCCTAACATTGTCGGTGCCGAACTTGTCGGCCTGCATCTGAGCCCAGAGCTTCTTGTTCCGCATGACGACTTCCTTGCCCGCCAGCCCGGACAACACGTCCAGCCCCTTTGCGCCGTCAATGTTGTGCTCGCGACCCTCCACGGCCACGACGTGCCTGTTGTAAGGGGGCAGGGCCAGGGTGCGGCCGAGGTAGTTCTGCCCGCTGCCAAAGTCGACAAAATGCGTCGTCTCCTTATCCCAGCGCTCCGCGATGGCGCCGGCGAGGGAGTCCACGTACCGCGCGAAGTGGGCGACCTCGTGCACCTTCTTGGGCTTCATGCCGACGGCGACGGAGCGGGACAGCTTCGGCGGCGGCTTCGTCTCGGACTGCGAGGGCTTGAACTCGCGCGCGAGGGAGAAGCGGCGGATGTCGCGGACGTAGGCGAGGAAGCTCTCCGGCGGGGGCGAGTCCATCGCGGGGAGGTTGTCCAGGTCGTCCCTCATGAGCAGGTCGAGCAGGCGCATGGTGTCGTAGGCGAGCAGGAAGGGCTGCCATTCCTTGGGCAGGACCTGGTGGAAGAGGCCCGGGGTGTTTGTGAAGAAGTCGAGGACGTGGACGCCGCCGCAGAGGATCTGGAAGAGGTCCGTCTCCGTGACGAACTTGAGGAGGGCGGAGACGTAGGCCTCTGGTGAGGGGAACTCGTCTGAGCACGGGAGGGGCTTTTCTGGGATCATTTTTGGATGGCTGTGACTCCCTCGATGCCTTTCCTGAGTTGCGGTACTGTTGCGGCCTGTAGAATGTCTCGAAATATGAGACGCTGCCCAAGTGAGCGACCGAGTTGTGAGTGAGTGCGCGAAGTGAGTGACTGTGGGAATCCGTCTGAAAATACATCCCACTTACATAAAAAGAAAAGGGACCCCTCTATGGGGAAATTTTTCTCGGTGAAGGAGGGGTCACTTTGGTGGTTATTCTCGGTGAGCCTGCTCCACCTCTGAGCTTCTTCAGCCGAAGAATCCCCGGATGCAGCAGCTTGTCACTGCAGCGAAGTACCTCCAAGTACCCGACACCGAGTGGACACCTAAGGGGGGCCAGCCGGAAGCTTACTACCACCACCGTCCGCAGCAAGCAGCAGCGCAAGACAGACGCGCAAACGTCATCCCAGCCGCGTTTACCTAAAAGGTAATTTGACTACAGATCACCCATAACGCATATCCGGCGCACCTAGTATTCGGCCACCATCGATTGGACACCCGAAATAGACGCAAATCTTGACCGGCGCATCGATTGTTCCAACTACAACTGCACCCGCAAACCAATGCGTCCACGGATGCGCCTTTCCACACCCTCGTCGCCAGGATGATGTCCTCCGCCAACGAGGAGGATCCCTTCCTCCAGGTCCAGCAGTATGCGCATCCCCCCTTCCAGCTATCGAAACCAGTAAAGGAGATGGTCTCCAACTAACAATAAACTCGCAGAGATGTCCTCGCCCAGCTGGATTCCACCCGGCCCCTATTCACCTCCTACCTCCGCATCCGCTCCCTCTCCACATCCCCGACGTCCCCCGAACTGGCCTCCGCCCGCTCCGACCTCGAATCCGCCCTCGAGTCCCTCGCCGAAGACCTCGCCGACCTGGTTGAGTCCGTCAAGGCCGTCGAGTCGGACCCGGCCTCCTTCGGCCTCTCCGCGTCCGAGGTCACCCGCCGCAAGAGGCTGGTCCAGGAGGTCGGCGGCGAGGTGGAGGACATGCGCGACGAGCTGGCCAAGAAGCTCGGCGACGCCGCCGCATCGTCAGCCGCAAAGGGCAAGGGAGCCTCGTCGGACCTGCCGGACCCGAGCTCCTTCGCGATACCCGACGGCGACGGCGGCGACGGGTACGCCGAGTTCGAGCAGCAGCAGCAGCTCGAGATGATGCGCCAGCAGGACACGCACCTCGACGGCGTGTTCCAGACGGTGGGGAACCTGAGGCGGCAGGCCGACGACATGGGCCGCGAGCTCGAGGAGCAGCGCGAGATGCTCGAGGTCGTGGACAGCGTCGCGGACCGCGTCGGGGGCAGGTTGCAGACGGGCGTGCAGAAGCTGAACTACGTCATGCGCCGGAACGAGGATCGGTTGAGCAGCTGCTGCATTGCGGTGCTCATCTTCGTGCTCATTCTGTTGCTCGTTTTGTTGCTGATACTATAGCGATCTCGAAATGGTCGTTCATGAGGTTTGTGTCGAAATGACGAAAAGGAGGGGGCAATCACCACATACATTTACAGGAAGGGATAGGGAGTTCATACGGAGCGCTTGTCATTGTCTTTCCTTTTTTGTTCTGATAGTGTCTACTGCTAGGGAGGTCCTCAAATAGGATATGGTATATCGTTGCATCCAACGAACGATACGCAACACCAAGCTGCTTGTCTCCTCGCACAGAGGCGTTGTCGCTGAGCCCGTTAATGATGGACAAACGACTTGCCGTCGAGAGTCAACGCTTTGCCGTATTTTAACTGTATGAGTGTTTTGTCCAGAACGCCTAAATGAATGTGCCCCTTTTCCTGGTATCAGAAACCGGCCATCCTTGAATTGGTTATGTATAAGATTATGTTTTCTGTTCCCCTTAGTCGTACTACGACAAGTCCAAGCCGGAATCTCTCCTCATGACGTCTGCGAGCACCTGCAGAGCCTGGGCTGCCGTGGCCCCAGCGGGAGCCTTTCCAGGAAACTCCACCAGCGCCAAGCGCAGGGCTGCGAGGGCAGCGTTTCCGTAGAAGTTGATAAACCGTTGCTGGTGGCCGTCGATCATGGACTTGAGCACGATGTACTGCGTGTTCGAGATGAGCTGTGGCGGTGAATTGACTATCTGCGCCATGGCCTTCCAGTAGTTCGTCGGCGGGTACGGGTTTGTCTTGGACGCCTTGCTGAAGTCTCGCAAGGCAATAGCCGCGAATCCGGCGCCGAGACCCGTCATCCTGTCATTGTGCGCCTGCTCAGGAATCCAATTGCCGTCCTCTTTCTTCCAACCGATAGCCTGGCGGCCCGCTTGCGTCTTGTCGTTTCCCCTAGAACCGAACAAGACTGGGCAAGCCACACGGAACTTGGCGATCAGAATGTCAATCAGGGAGACGCCCCGCCAGTGGTAATCCTTGTTGGAGAAGATTTGAGCCGTGACGATACCGACTGGCTCGGCGGACTTGGTATTCGCGCCACCCTCGTTGGCGAACTGTCCTATAATTGCCTTTGAGAGGATGTTGAGAAGATAGATAAACAGCGCCGGGAGCTGTTCGCCATTGTGGACAGCTCCTTCGACAGGTTCTCGATTTCGTAGAACATACAGACTGACGTCTATCGGCGGCGACTGTACACTTGCGAGTGATTCACGCAGAGTGACGTTGATTGTGTTCATCTGAAATGATGTCAGTGTCTTGGCAGGGATAAAGGCAGCGGCATCCTTACAGGTACGGCGTTTGCTCCCTTGCCAGCGGTCAATTGCCCAATGGATTTCCTGATTTGTCGGCGCATGTCGCCGAGCTTGCCTTTGAGCGGCGATCCAGGCTGCTTCGATAGAGCCTCGACGTCCTTTCTCAGCTTCTTCAGAGCCTGGTGTATTTCGGCGTACCTATCGGCGTCTGCCGATTTCGCGGGTATCGCGGCAGCGGCGGGCTGCGCGGCGGGCTTCGGAGGCTCGACGGGCTTCGTCAGGAACCCATTGGCTTGGGCTGGCGCTGCGGCAGGTTCCTTCGCCAGTGTTGGTAAAGGAGCTGCCAGAGAAGTCTTTGCCGTCTGAAGAGCTGGCGCCGAAGCGTTTGCCACGGGTGTCGGCTGTAACCTTTGCGGTGCTGGAGCAGCAGTCTCGACCTTGACTGCTTGGCTGGTGGTGCCATTGACCTGGGGCTCTTGCTTCTTCGGCGGTACGGCTTCAGGTTTGGGAGGTTCGGGTTCGGGCTCGGGAGGAAGCTGAGGTATCTGCTTTGCCTTGAGCTCTCTAAGCCTCTCCTGTTCGGCGCGGACAGCAGCCTCGGCCTTCAATCGCTCCTCCTCCTCCTTCTGAAGTTGTGCTATCCTGCGCTGCTCGGCCTCCAGCCGCTGCTTCTCCTCCTGCAATTGGTGGACCTCGTACACCCTGAGGGCAGCGAGGCGAACGCGCTCGTGTTCGAGCTGGGCAGCGGCGAGAGCATCGCGATGGCTCAGCTCTGAATTGCGGTTCTCCGACAGAAAGTCAGCGACAAACCCACGCTCAGGACTCTGCTTGACGTAGTCCTTGCTGTGGCTCCTACGTGAAGGCGAGGAGTGCGCCATGGTTGGTTGCACGCGGGTGCCAGACGTTGCTGGATGTGGCCGGGCCTACGGCATCGGGCGGTGGGGTCGGAACGCGTGGGAACCACGATGACACCGGCGACGGGGAAACGAGTGAAAAAAATAAATAAACGATAAAAACCCCCAACAAATCGGTCGAAACGAGTGACGTCCGCCGTAGCCGTTCGGTCGGGGGAGACAAGGCTCTCGGGCGATCTTTGGGAGTCCAGACGAGGCTGTGCTCCTTTGCGGCCTCGGGGTCCTTTGGAAGGGGCTTGTCGGTTTGGGGTTGGCTACGTTCGGTGGTGGTGTGTCGTCAACTGGGCAAGGTCGAGACTGAGACCGTCGAGTTCAGGTTGGGTGCGCTGCGCGGGTGTGGAGCAGGGAAAAATAATACGATGTATCAGGCGCGCTTTGATGGTGTCCGCAGGTGGGAAGATGTTACCGTTCGCGGCGACTTGGGGCTCTTTCGGGGGGGGGGGGGCGCTGGAAGCGACGACCCCTGCTGCACTGCTACCCTGTACCCGCGATGCAGCGTTTCTGCTCGCAGCTGTTCCCGTGGGGAGGAAGGGGAAGGGGGGCAGGAGAAAAAAAAAATAGAGAAAAAGAGCCGCTGGCAGTCTGGACACAGAGTCAAACAGAAGACCAGAAAACCAGAGACGTCGCCATGGTTGCAGTATTGGTGGGGCTATTGCGGCTTGTTGAGCCTATAGCGGCTCTAGGCTCGAGCAGTTTTCAGTATAGCGTCCCCGCTGGTTGGTCGGACCGCGCGTGGGTCTCTCCGTCCGCCCAAGGTGAGGTCGGGCACCTAAATAGTCCCGTCATGGTAGGTAGCTTTGAGTGCAGTGAAGACAGGTACATACTTCACAAGGAAGGGCCTGGAGTCTGAAGCTTGAAGCCTGAAGGTTTGGCTGCCAGACTCTCCTTGAGACCATGATGTGATGCAGTGTCTGAGGACTCAGGTTGACGGTATTGCCGGGCGGTGAAGGACTCGCGGGCCGTTCCAAGTTTCCCAGTCTGGTGCGGACTGAAGTTTGATTGTGGCCTGTCTCGCTTTGGCTTGCCCTGCTTGTGGCCCTGGCAATGACAGAATAGTCCAGCGCCCAAGCAGACTGAGACTGGACAGATCGTCTGAGAGAGAGACGGGAGGATCTCCAACTCTGGGTTGGGGTGATGCCATTGAGGAGCGATGCTGTCCGGGAGGTACGTAGGTGGACTCCACAACGGTGCTGGGGGACTCGGGGGACTCAATCGTTCTTGTATCGTATTTCTGTCCAGCGGCCTGTCCAAGAGTCACGCGGTGTTCCGAGTCTTGAGTCCTGACGGAGCTCCTTGGCACCCCAGACTGGCTTTGCCAGGCTTGCCTGGTCTACCGATTCTCTCTACCAGTTCCATGCTTTTGATATCCACGGGAACGAACAACAAAAGGAGAGCAGCCATTTCGTCGCAGCGGACTGCGACCGGCCTGTCATGTCGCTGCGCAAGTATCCATCTCTCAGAAACACGCTACATGTCTCTGTGGTCGACTCGTCTCCCCGTCTTCGTCGTGTACCCTGCATCTGATTCTGGACCCAGAGATGGCCCCCCGTATCTGTCTGCAGCAGGTGTCCAAAGAAGGGACGCCGAGGTACGTAGCAGGTCGCAGCCGCCGGCGGCGCTGACTGTTTCAATACCCTTAGCTGCGGTACATGACGGGACTTGGGGAAGCGTGCCGCTAGGCCCTCGGCTTCTGCCTTAGGAGGTGCTCTTGGTGCTGTAGTAGGACGTTAGGGCGACACGCTACGGCAAGGGACTGATCAGCTAAGTACCCAAAGTACCTCCCTCGAACCCGGGAGCCCTGACCTGGTCTTTCTTGCTCTGGCGTGCGGCGCGCGGCGTGGACTCTCCCCACTTCCGTCGAACTTGACTGGAGACCTGGAGACCTGACTTGAGTCCTGAACTCAACCCCAAGTCAGGCAAAGGCAAGGTACATGTGTTATTGGTAGCGCTGGAGGTAGCTTGGGGTTGGTTGTATTCGTTGTGACGGCTGCTGACTGCACCTCTCTCCCCGTCGTTGTACGTAGGTGGTCGTGTCGGCATGCGGCAACTTCACGGCTGCCAGAACCAGCGCTGTGGCTCCGGGCTACGTTAGACGCAAATGCACAACAAGGTGCCACTGTGGACAGAAAGAAGGTACATACCTGACAGAGGAGCAAGGTACCGAACGCTTCAAACCATCCCATGCCTCGTTGCATACGTAGGTCTCTAAGGTACACCTGATGTGAGGTGCTGAGGTATGCACCGCACTCTGTAGGGCCGCTTGCTTCATGACAGATAGACGGAGAACGGAGAATACCTTGTGTCCCTAGGTAACCTACCTACCTAGGCAAAGGCAGACAGATAGACAGACAATCCAGTGCCAGAGAGCTTACCTCACCACTTTCTTTAGCTTGTGCTGTGCCCCTCTCTCTGACTTCAACACTTGTAGCTGAGGTACCTACCTAGGTAAGATGCCTGCCAGAAGTTGAGGAGGTACCTGACGCAAGACTGCCCGCACTGCACAACTGCAGCTCTCTGGAGCAGGAGTTAAAGGTACCTTTCCATCACCTTACCTCACCTCGCCTGCCCGCCGCCCACTCGCCTGGGGTCGCTGCTACTGCTGCTGCTCCTGCTCCTGCTTGTCCCCCTCCACCGTCGCCGTACCTAGTGTCCCTGCTCCTCCTCCTCTCTACTCCACACCCCCGACCCGACTCGCCTTTCGCAACAAACCCCCCGTCAGTCTCGCTCGCCCAGAGAGCACATTCCCATCCTGCCTCGTCTTCTCTTCACGTCCGTCTGCCTCACCCGTTTTTCCCACCTCAACCATCACATCGCACACTCCTTGCGAGCTCCTTTCCCTTTCAACCTCGATCGTCGAGCCGACAATCGTCTCCCTCCTCTCCCAATCCATCCCATCACAATCCAATCCAATCCCTCTCTGATCATCAGACAAACAACCTACCCTCATTGAATCGCTACGCAACGCCACACTACGCAACGCAACGCATTACGGATACCGTCCACCGCAGGACACTCCAAGACCAAAAAACCAAAACCACATCCATCCCAGTTCTCCACTGTCTTTAGTCCGCAAATACATACGTCAATACGTGCCACATCATCCCACACAG
Source organism: Colletotrichum chrysophilum (assembly GCF_026319265.1). Classification (NCBI taxonomy): domain Eukaryota; kingdom Fungi; phylum Ascomycota; class Sordariomycetes; order Glomerellales; family Glomerellaceae; genus Colletotrichum; species Colletotrichum chrysophilum. The sequence continues at coordinate 86,792 of NW_026517288.1, read as the reverse complement.
CTCTCCGAGCATCGACGCCAACGACCAAACGACCTTTATCCCACCCACCCGGCCTTCCTGCCCGTCGCTCCGTCCATACCTATCCGACGCACTCGACGTGCAATACAATACCATCATCAATCCTTCATCTGCCTGACTGCTCACCATGGAGCAGCAGCAGCAACAACAGCCCCAGCAGCAGCCGCCTGCGGGCGGCGTCCCAGGCCCTACCGGCCGCCGGCTTCACATTGCGCACAGGAGAAGCCCCTCCGAGCTGACTCCGTTGATGAGCATGTTTGCCAACCCGGGCAGTAAGTTCAATCCTGAATCATCTCCCAGCCTTCAATTCCACCTCTCGTCGAGCTTCTCGCTACCCCACCTTGCTCCTTGTCACCCCGTCGTCATCGTCATCATCATCATCATCATCACCGTGCTGACAATGTGTCTTCTCCGCAGTGGAACAGCTAGCTATCCAGCAGCAGATTGAGCTGTTGCAGCAACAGCAGCAACAGATCCAAGCTACTCAGCAATACATGAACATGGGAATGATGCCCCCCGCGCAGCAGCTCGGCCCAGGTGGTGCTTTCAACCTGCAGCCGGGGATGGCGCCGCAGGGCGGCTTCCAGTTCCCTCAACAGCTCCCACAGCAGAATGTATCTATGGGCGGTCCTCCCACGCAGCCCATGTCACATCGCCGTAATCAGTCGGCACTTCCCAACATGGGAATGGGTCCCCCTCCCGCCCCCTCCTCAGGTGCTTCCGGCTCGGCCTTTAACAACGATGCCGCCGCCGGTGCTCCCAGCGGCAGAGAAAACGCCGGTGGTCGCGGAGGCCGAGGTGGCGGCGCCGGAGGTGGCCATCAAAGACGTCACTCTCTTGCGCTCGCCGATGCGAAGAAGGCGGCTGAAATTGCCCAGCAGAAGCGCACAACGTCGGGTTTCCAATTCCCCGGCCCCGGCGCCTCTGGCGACGCTGCCGAGGGTGGCGCCCCCGCCCCCGCTCCGACCCAGCCCGAAGCCCCGATTGCTCAGGGCACCAGTGCCGGTCGTGGACGCGGAGGACATGGCCGCAGCCAGAGCATGGCTGTCAACGGCCGTGGAGGCGGCGCTTCTGGTGGTCGTGGCGGCTTCTCTGGTGATAACCAAAACGACTTCGGACGCCGCGGCAGCTCCGGTCACGCCAGAACCGGCTCTCGCAACTTTGACGGCAACTGGCGCAACCAGGGCGGAAACCAAGGCCAGGAGCAGGGTGGCTTCCAGCCTGGACACCGCTCTCGCGGTTCCATTAACCAGTCCATCTCTAGCATCGGCGCGTTCCAGTACCCCGGTCAGCCTCAGCTTATGCAGATGCCCGGCCAGATGCTTCCCATGCAGATGTACCCCGGTCAGCAGCTGAACCCCATGCAGATCCAGCAGCTCCAAGCTCTGCAGGCCCAGATGAACGGCCAGCAATTCGTCGGTCTTCAGGGTGGCCAGCACGGCGGTCAGCTCGGCGGCAACCAGCAGCAACAGCAGCAGAGAAAGACCCTCTTCACTCCTTACCTCCCCCAAGCCACTCTCCCGGCTCTTCTCGGCGATGGCCAGCTTGTGTCTGGTATCCTCCGCGTGAACAAGAAGAACCGCAGTGACGCCTATGTCTCCACCCAGGACGGTTTGCTCGATGCCGATATCTTTATTTGCGGTAGCAAGGATCGCAACCGTGCTCTTGAGGGTGACCTGGTCGCCGTCGAGCTGCTCGACGTTGACGAAGTATGGTCTCAGAAGCGCGAGAAGGAAGAGAAGAAGAAGCGCAAGGACATCACTGATACCCGGTCTGGATCGACCAATGGACAGAACCAGTCGTCCAACAACAATGACGACAACACCCAGCAGGAGGGCGGCATTCGCCGTCGCGGCAGTCTGCGCCAGCGCCCCACCCAGAAGAAGAACGACGATGTCGAGGTCGAGGGCCAGAGCCTGCTTCTCGTCGAGGAGGAGGAAATCAACGATGAGGCGAAGCCCCTGTATGCTGGACACATCGTCGCTGTTATTGAGCGTGTTGCTGGCCAGATGTTCTCGGGTACACTTGGTCTGCTCCGTCCCAGCAGCCAGGCTACCAAGGAGAAGCAGGAGGCCGAGAGAGCCGCCAGAGATGGTGGCAACAACCGTCATCAAGACAACCGCTCCCAGGAGAAGCCCAAGATTGTTTGGTTCAAGCCTACCGACAAGCGCGTGCCGCTCATTGCCATTCCCACCGAGCAGGCCCCTCGCGACTTCGTGGAGAAGCACCAGGATTACGCGGATCGAATCTTTGTGGCTTGCATAAAGCGCTGGCCGATTACTTCGCTGCATCCTTTCGGTACCCTCGTCGAGCAGCTTGGCCGCATGGGCGACCTTAAGGTGGAGACCGACGCCCTGCTGCGCGATAACAACTTCTCCTCTGATGAGTTCTCTGAGGCCGTTCTGCGTAGCGTTGGCTTGCAAGATTGGTCTCTCGCCAAGGAGGATGAGACAGCCCTGGCAACTCGCCGTGACTTCCGTGATGAGAAGGCCGTTACTCTCGACCTCGACGGATCTCCTGAGCTTGCCAACGCCATCCACATCAAGACCCAGCCTGACGGCAAGATCGACATTGGCATTCACATTCCTGATGTCACTCACTTTGTCAAGCCCAACTCCCTGGTCGATCGCGAGGCCAAGAAGCGTGGCACGGCTGTTCACCTCGTGAACCGCACCTGCGCTCTCCTGCCCCCTAAGATCTTTGGTGAGGTTTGCTCATTGACCCCCGGTGAGGAGCGCCTCGCTGTCAGTGTGCTCTTCCGTGTCAATCCCCACACCGGCGCCGTTGCCGAGGGTGACGCCTGGGTTGGCAAGAGTATCATCAAGAGCACCGCCAAGATTACTGTAGACGAGATCGATGCTGCCTTGAACGGCCAGGCCGACTGGAAGCATGAGTCTATTCAGCTTAAGGATATTCAGATTCTCAACGTAAGTACACTCGAATCTCATTTACTGGCCTAGATGCTAATATTTCATAGGCTGTTGCACAAAAGTTCACTGAGGCCCGTCTTGGTGCGGGTGGCGAGCCTATTGCCCCTCTCCGGCTCATGCAACAGCTTGACGATGAGAACATCCCCATCAAGCACAACATCTTTGACTCGACCCCTGGCACCGAGCTTGTTGAGGAGCTTATGCACAAGGCCAACACCTTCGTTGCTCAGCGCTTGGCTGAGGCTCTTCCGGAGAAGGCATTGCTCCGCCGTCAAGGCCCGCCCAATGCCCGTCGTCTGCAGACCTTTGCTGATCGCATGAACGCGATCGGCTATGAGGTTGAGACTTCCGGCAGCGGCAGCCTGCACAACAGCCTCTTCAAGGTTGACGACGCCGATGTCCGCAAGGGAATGGAGACTCTTGTCCTCAAGTCGATGCAGCGCGCCAAGTACTTCATCGCTGGCAAGACGGCCAAGCAGCTGTGGCCTCACTTCGCTCTCAACTTGCCGCTCTACACTCACTTCACAAGCCCCACTCGGCGCTACGCCGATATCATCGTTCACCGACAGCTCGAGGCTGCTCTTTCCGAGGGCAAGATTGAGTACACTGAGGATCTCGAGGCCCTTGTCAAGACCATTGAATCCTGTAACACCAAGAAGGATTCTGCACAAAACGCTCAGGAACAGAGCATTCACATTGAGTCCTGCCGCAAGATGGACAAGAAGAGACAGGAGGTCAACGGCGATCTCATCACGGAAGGTATTGTTATCTGCGTGTACGAGTCTGCATTTGATGTTCTCATTCCCGAATGGGGCTTTGAGAAGCGTGTCCACTGCGACCAGTTGCCGCTTAAGAAGGCCGAGTTCAGGAAGGAGAAGAGGGTGCTCGAGCTCTACTGGGAGAAGGGTGTGCCGAGCTCTGCATACGTACCTGAGGATGAGCGCCCCAAGGCTGCCGCGTCTGTTAGGAACGCGAATGCCATGGCTGCTGCCCGTCAAGCGCAGGAGGCTGAGCGTGTCAAGAAGGAGAGGGAAGAGGCTGCTCGCAAGCAGACTGAGACCGGCACCATTTCCACCGACGATGTCGACGCCCTCTTCGATGATGACGATGACAATGCCTCGGATGTCACCGAGGCGATGGCCGGTGCTTCGTTGGCCGAGAGGCCGACGCAGAGCGTTCCCGGCTCCCCGACCCGATCGGACGCTAAGCCTCTGCAGCGCACCAGGTCCGACTCCAAGGTCCCCGCACCGGAGGCTCCCGAGACCCGCTTGTCCAACAAGGAGAAGTACCTCAAACTTTACAAGCTGCGTGAAGAGGGTGGCGAGTACATCCAGGATGTTACGGAGATGACCAGAGTTCCGGTCATTCTCAAGACTGATCTCTCCAAGAGCCCACCGTAAGTTGACTATTACGTTCTTGAAAATGAAATTTGTGCTAACACGTTGCAGTTGCTTGACTATTCGGTCCCTGAACCCCTATGCTCTGTAGAATGGCGTTGCGAGGTACGGTGTTCATGACAGGACACCCAAAATTGGTCATGGCCCAGAGGGCAAAGAGGCGTTCGTGCACCCTGTGAGGCGAAAGGCATGCCGAAGGCATTACGAAGGGAGTAGAAAAGTTTGGGTGAGAGATGGGACGATACACTAAGGACTGGAGTAATTGAAGTATATCTTCGTCCCTGGATGAGTCATTTAGCACAACAGCAGAAATCGAGAGGGAGAAAGGCGGTGGATGAAATAGTAGAGATTAGCGCTCATCAGTTAGCAAAATGGAACATCCAATTACACGTACACGACGCACAGCATGATGCACCTGGCGGGAAGGGACCGCCTAGACAGAATCAGGCACGCAGTGATAGATGACGATGGAGCGATTCACGGCAAGCGGGAGAGCCACACGCTGGATTTTACATATTTTGGATGATTACAAGGCATCCCTTGCAGAGGGTCGCAGAGGCCTCGGGTTGGACTCTTGCTCGTGGGCCAAGGCGGGTCGGCAGAGTTTCAGTTGTGATGGTTGACAAGAAAGCCGGTTTAGAAATTTGACGTGATGGATAATGCCGGAAGACGGACTGGGGGACGAGGTTCGGTCTGAAGGGGATGGGGGGAGGACCAGGGAGGGGGGGTTTTGGATCGGAGAGACGGGGGGCCGGGGGGGCAGGCAAGGGCAGGTCCAATTCAACACAGAACAAGCCTCGGGCTGCGGAGCAAGCAAGATTGTGGAGATGGAGGAAGGAGAAACTAAGGGAGGCCTTTCCTATGAAGGGGGAACTTCCGTCTATCTATCGGTATTGAAGGGGAAATCTCCGTCTAACAGGCCGATGACGATGGCCACTTGAACTTCCCGACAGCCCTGGGATCTAAGATACCAGGACACGCGTATGGACTACGAATACTAGACGAGACTGATAACCCTTCCCCCTGGGGCTCCTTGTTCTGTGTCTCTCCCTAATCGCAGTGAAGGGTAAGGTAGCAACGGCGAGGGGGATCTGCAACAAGTCCAAAGTTCAGATTACCTGATGTTCTGTGAGATCTGCGCGGCGATCACCAGGTACGTGGGTGGTAGCGTATTAGACTTATTCTCTGCATGCACTGTCTTCTTTTTACGAGTTCTTGTCGTCCCTTGAGGAGAAGCGTGCCAAGTAAGCTCCGGTGTGATCGTCGTCTCTTTTTCGCTCTTGCACCGTTGCGTGTAAATTGGCTGCGCGGGAGATCGCACACCTTGCCCTTACACCATTAAAAGGGAAAGTGTATCTTACGTGGGTTTGGAGCACGTCACCCTCACATTCTGCGCTCTTTCTATGGTGGTTCTTTTTCTTCCTGGTGGCTTTCCCTGGCAGAATCTTATCCTGGCACAGTTCAAACGAAATGTGCTCACCCTCTTTTTCTCTAGTCCATTTATCCGGGCGAGGAACGGCATGAAGATGACCACGCGGTTGCGATACCTGGGGCGTCGGAAAACAATGAGGCTCATCGTTTCTTTCCGAACCGGTCGGGAGGGCCTTGTTTGAGTTGTCTTGCGGGGGCACTTGTTTCCAGTGGCCCGAACGGGACGGTTGAAGTGCCCGAAGACATAGCCCAGGCTAGTGGAAGCTGCCGTCGGCCGCAGGCCGCAGACAGCGACAGCCGTTGAGGAGACGGGCAGGTTGAGAAGAAAAGAGAGAAAAAAGGAATGCCCGTTGCGTTTTTGTCAGGCGCGCGCATAGAGTGTGGAACTAGTGTGAAGGAAAGACTCCGGAGTCATGATGTCGTCCATCGCAGCTGGGGTGACGAGACTGAAAGAAGCGGGGGTCATCCCTTGTGAGACACGGGACACGTTCGAGAAGCAGGGGTTGGCATGCGAGGAGGAGAGGCTTTCGGAAGTTTTTTGTTTGGCGGGCCTGCGGGATGGGTATGGGGCAGGCGGTTTGACGGGCGTGGCAAGCGTGGCACCTTTCCAACACGACTCGGGTCACGGGTAGACGGAATGGAGGCGTGCTTTAAGTTGATCAAGGCCACTGTTCCATTCCAAGAGTCAGCCGGATCGCTCGCTTTGTGTGTGTGTGGCTTGCAGTGGGCGATGGGATGGTTTAAAGCCTCGATGGTGGGTTTGAAACGGTGGTGCAAGCCCTGTGAGGCCTTGAGTTGCCGAAATGGGAGAAAGTGTTTGAATGGTTTGGACTGGTCTAGTGTGTCCATCCGGTGTCATTGGAAATGGGCCGAAGGTGGAGGGGGGAAGCAGGCAAGCCTTTTGCGTTCGTTCCCGTGATTTAGTGTGTTTGTTGACGAGATGAGAGGAGAACGGCAAGTTTTGGCCAAGCTATTGGATGCTTGGTGATCACCCACAGCGACGATAACTTGCAGCCTGATGTCGCACACACATGCGAGGGACAATGAGCCTTGTCTTGGTGTGACCGCCGAGGCCTGCCCTCGTGGGCGGCTGGACGTGTTCCATGGCTTGGATAAGCTTAAGTGGCTAGTGTATTAGCAGGCCGTCGTTTTGGTGGTAAAATGAGCAGGAAGTTGAGGAGCCGCCTCTTGGGAAGCCTGGGAAGGGGCAGGGGAAGTGTGGCGACGGGGTCAGTGCTTTTGCTTCTTGGTTGTAGAAGCGTTCCCTTCGTGTTGCGGGCCTTGGGATTGGGACGGCGAAACCAAGGGAAACGCGCGAAGAGTTTTCGATGTTGGCATTGGGCGTTGGCGCCTGCATATGGCCAATTCCGGGGTCTTGTTGCGCGAGGGTTGGAATCGTGACACTTTTTGAATGAAAGAGCAGATTGTTTCCTGCTCATCTCGTTGAGTCAGACATCGTCTTTGACAAGATTCGACCCTTCGAGTCAGGCTGGATTGTTTCCTGCGTCTCCCACCCATGGCATGCTTTGGAAGGCCATGCGGTCGTGGGCCAGTGCATCGCATCTTCTGTCAAGATCGCGAGGCGTCGATTAGGTCGATTAGCATGTTCAAGATGGCTGCCTCACCACGGCCGGCTCTGCAGATCATGGGCCCTAGACAGGCGGAACGTGACACCCTGGGCGGCGGTTGAAGAGCACGATGCGTTGCTCTCAACAGGAATTTGCAGCTGGTGCATTCGGCAACGTCAGAAGATAGTCGACGCCAGTGGAAATGAGATCTGCTCTTCCGTGTCGCAGACAGCCAGGTAGGAGGCACTTTGGCGTCGCCCTGCGCCGGGGGTTTGGTTAGACGCCAGCGCTAAGCCCATCAACGGCAGCCGGAGGCCGTGAGTACATACATGTTGTGTGAGTGATTGTCTGGTCTAGGTGGTCTGGGATGGACGGGAACAAGAGGCCGGTAGAGGACGCGGTGGAGGAAAGGTTGCCCATGAAGCGCGGTTGAGGACTGGAAAGAGACGTTACCGAGAGAACGTTCCTGCAGATGAGATGCGTGAGGGAACGTACCTTTGCGGGTCTCAGAAAGAACGGGGCATATCTACCTAAGCAGGGGTTCTAAAGCAGCATCGGCCAATCAGACAGCTCGAGAGATGCCAATGACAGGAGGGGCCTGGGCGAGGGCGGACCGGGGGTTCTGACGTGGGAGACGTATCACAATGGTTTCGGTCAACGGCCCGTTCGTGACCCGGGTTGGTCTCTTGCTCTTGGCTGGGGGTCACGATGCAACAAAGTTGGTTCGGCTACATTGCCAAACAGTGGCGAGCACTCCTCCCCCAAGGCCTCTCCAGGTGTCCTTCCTGCAAGTCCCCCCCGCCTGGTCCCTCCTGGACACTTCTGGGGCATGCAAGCCTGCAGGAGACGATGGACCCTTGCCTGCAAAATAAAGGTCGTCGGGAAAAAAGAAGCGCAAAAACAAGCTCGGCAGGGGTCGTATCTGCGAGTAGAAACGGGCTTCATCCCAATAGAGGCCTCTCATTTTCTCACACAACAACGTCCTCAGCGACCGCCCTCCCCTGTCGCTATCCCATCTTTTTCCACCCCTGATTCCATCTTGTTCGCTTTGCCCCTCTCTTTTCCACCCATCCCGTGCTTCTGATTGGTGCCTTGTCCGAGCGACCTTCTGCCGATTCGTCGAGCTTGTTTGAACCGCAGCGGAAACGAAACAGGCACACACAGCCAAGAGGCCTGCTTACTTACTTAGTACTCCATTGCACCTACGACCCTCCCCTCCTGCCTCCCACTGTCCGGATTCACTGCGAATTCCGTGCTTGGCGTCGCCCGCCTGGCTCTCGGAAGAAGGAAGGGAAGGGGGAGGAGGCAGTAAGAGGCTTGCTGCCATCTGAACTTTCAACCTTGAATATCTCACCATGCACCCCCCCTTGACGACATTGGCCAGGGGCCCCGTCTGCCTCCCACTCCCACTCTCACTCCCACGCCTCTCCTCTTCAGTGCTTCACTGTCTCGTCCGCTAGATCCCCCCTTCCCCTACACGCGCACATACTCCCATACCCCAGGCAAACACTACACTACACGCTTTCCCAGTACGGATACCAAGACCAAAGCCCGCCTCAGTTGCCCAGCGGCAACTCATCACCACCCAGGAGCAGCCTCCTGCTTCCTGCAAGGTACCATGTACCCCGTCAACCGTACCCCTGTCCAGTCCCACGTCTGAAGCTTCGCGGTCGAGCGTATCTTGCTACCCGCATAGTGGGCTCCCGTGTGAACCGACGACGGAAAGAAAGCTAGCCGCAGACAGTCCCCAGCAAGGACCCAAGTCGATCCGACCCCCTCCCGAGTGCCTGATGGCGAGAATGGGCCATGCGCCGCCTGCGAGAGACGCCATGGGTGATGGGGGTGGCTATCCATCGATGAGCTCGTGAACTTTCTTTAACTACTTTGTTTCCCTCGTTTGCTTCTCCTACCCCTCTCTTCTTTTCCTCCTCATCCCGTTCACTGTGTGTCTTCTTCCAATCTCCAAAAGCGCTGGTCTGCTTTCCTGGGTCCACCGGTTTTGCTTACACCCTCCTTTCCCTTCGAGACCTCTTACTACGAACTGTCACTCCCTCGGACGACATTTAATTATTCTTGTAATCTTTCTCTTCTCTGACATCAACAACAATCGACCGTCCCAGGTGGCACCGATCGACATACTTTTACTACCGCTCGATATCACTGTCCCCGGAGAACAGGCCGACCGAAAGGAAATTTAGGAAGGAAAAGTAAAGCTGCAAGAACCACACCACACATAATCAACATGCCTTCAATGAAGACCGCCCTCGTCGCCGCCCTGGCCGCCGTGGCCACCGCCGTGCCCCTCGGCCCCAAGTTGAACAAGGACCAGATGAAGATCTACGACTTGGCCAAGAGACAACAGGCCGGTGCCGGCGCTGCTGGATTGACGGACATCGACATTCTGCAATTGTGAGTAGGGATTTGGTGGATGCCGGGACATGCAAGCGCGGAACAATGGGACATGACAACTAACACTGGTTTCACAGCGCTCTTACCTTGGAATGGCTCGAGGGTACTTTCTACCAGCAAGGCTTCCAGAAGTTCCCCGCACAGGACTTCATGGCTCTGGGTCTCTCGATGGAGCAGGTTAACGACCTTCAACAAGTCGGCGCTACCGAACTGTCGCACGTCTCTCTCCTGCAGTCTGCGATTGCCCAGGCCGGCACTCAGCCCGTCCAGCCCTGCCAGTACAACTTCGGCTTCACCGACGCCGCCGGCATGGTCAAGACCGCCGCCGTCCTCGAGAACGTCGGTGTCTCTGCCTACCTGGGAGCCGCTCCCCTCGTCAAGGACAAGGCTATCCTCGGTACCGCCGGCTCTATCCTCACCATCGAGGCTCGCCACCAGACCTTCATCCGCGCCGCCTCCAAGCAGATCGCCATCCCCCAGGCCTTCGATGCTCCCCTCGGCGTTCGTGCTGTCTTCTCCCTGGCCGCGCCCTTCATCACCTCCTGCCCTCAGGGTTCCAACTTGGCCCTCCAGCCCTTCCCCAAGTTGACGATGACCGCCCCTGCTCAGCCCAGCGCTGTTGCCATCGGCGCCCCCATCATGCTCCAGGCCGACAGCGCCACCCAGGCCAAGGCTTGCGCCTTCACCACTGGTGGCCTCCAGCCCGGCGGCACCACCTTCAGCCCCTTCACTCCTCAGCAAGGTTGCGTCGTTCCTCAGGGTCTCAGCGGCATCACCTACGTCTCCCTCACGAACCAGTCCCCGATGAGCGGCGTGCTCAGCGATGACATCACCGTGGCTGGTCCTATGGTGCTTACCATCTCGTAAGCGCGTTCCGCAAGTTGGGGTCTGGTCTTGTGGCCCAGTAGGTGGGCTCGAAAAGGACGTGACGGGTGCGTGTTGATTAATCCCGAAGGTCACGAAAAAAAAGCAAAGAAAGGGGAGGAAAGAGCGCATGATACCTTCGCTTTACGACACGAAATTTGGGGTTAGTCAAGCAGAAGCAGCCAGTTTTCGATCAATGTCGACCTCCGTTTCTTTTTCTTTCTGACTCTTCACTCTCTCAAACTCCTCCCCTATCCGACCGACAAAAACATTTTTTCACTTCTCTGGCTAGATAGATGGCCTGTATATATGATGTCATATTATATATATTCCCGACGGGGTTTCAGGAGTCGAGTCGAAGACTTTTTTATGTATTGTTTAACTGGTAACCCATTTTCTTTCTCTTCTCTCATCAAACGTTTCTTTGTCACCTTTTCTATGTCTGCATCATGCCTGAGAGCATGCGAATCGATGGGGAGGAAATGATTGGGTTGGGGCCTGAAAAATCGTGCTGGAAAGCGAGGAGTATGATACCACCAAAGACAGAGAAACACAACCATTTCTTCTTGCTTCTCTTGACCCGCTGAAATAAAGCACGATTTTGAAAAGTCACCATGTTCATCACATATAGCTACTACCCTCACCCTGACAAGCAATCGAGAGACGGGAGGAAGAGTTTGAGTGCCGGGGGAGCAAAACACGACTTGAGAAGCCTGCTCAAATTGAAAAAATAGCTATCTTTACTTTTGCACACGAAAATCTTCTTTTAGCAAGCTGGTGCGATGTTATTTTGGTGCGGTGAGATTGTAAGTTCCTTGACAGCTGTGACGACTTGGCGTCCATGGCGATCAGACACGACGTAAAGATAGAGTCGAGAAGTAAAGATAGAGAACGTGGGGGTTCTGGGTCTGGGGTGAGAGGAATGGGAGGGTAGCAGCAGCGCGGCTCTCCGAGTTCTGAGCTCGGTGCAAGTTCGGTGGTCGAGCAGGTCGGAGGGGGCCTTTGCTGGGTCCCTGCTTCTGGGGCGTTGTGGTTTCGGGAGGCTCTTTGGCCGGGTGATTAATGCTGACTTGGCGTGCCCGAGGTCTTTTGTCAGAACGTGTCCCGTCATATGTCGTGGGGCTCGGGTCGGCTGGGTAGTGAATGTCCCGGGCCAGGGGATATGGGCGGGTTTGAAGGAGGAATTGGAGGACGCGGCCGACGCCCCAATCCATGGTTCGTTATTCTTTGACGGCCGGCTTTATTCTGGTCCCGGAGATGCTGGTGGTTAGGGGCGGCATGTAAGCGACGGCTTGGTGTGCGATGCCTCGGAGACGTCTGTCGGGACAAGACGCCGATAGATCGATCAGTTTGAGGCTTGACGCCTTGGCATGAAGCCGGATGTAGAGAGGTCATCGTTCCGAGATACGGATACGCTGGCACGCATGGCAGTCGAAGGCTTGGTAAATTCAACGTTAGAGATCAAAAGTCCGGTCTAAGCTGATCGCATTGCATCCCTTCGCGGTCGTTTCCGCAGATTCAATGGCACGATAAATTGCATCTCCCTCCGTACGACACGAGCCATGATCATTCAAGAGTTTGCGAAGCGTTCCGGCTTTTCTTTAGAATATATTCCAGTGCCACTCATCCCTCAACACCCAGGCGCTCACGTAATATCACGCTGAGCGTGGACTATGGACGCCAGTGCCATCCACAGGGTGGCGATTTAATCACTTCCTTCTGCCGTTTGAACGTTTAGCCATTCGTGGTATAATCTGTTATCTGCAGCGATCAACTATGAATATTCACTGTCAATACAATCAGTCAGTCGTCCGCGGCTCTAGGCCGCTACAGGTCTCAAGGCGCTGGCACTATATCATATCACTGTCTCGTTATCCTATGTGCTTATGTCAGTGATACCTATCGTCTAAGACGCTTCTAACATCTTATAACATCCCAACCCACTACTTAAGGACCATCCCGCTCGTTTGGAGCTATGCCGCTAGTCCCAGCAATGAAAACACTATAAAAAAGATCACAAAGGGCAAAAAACTGGACGAACAGGGAATCGAACCCTGGACCACTCACATGCTAAGCGAGTATTATACCACTAAACCATTCGCCCAGTGGGATGATTTCGCCCGGACTTGAACCGGAGACCTTCAGTGAACCAGGCGAGACTCGAACCTCGAACTGTTAGACTGACGTGATAACCAACTACACCACGAAACCATGTTGTTTGATGACTCATCCTGAACGGAAGGAATATGTGAAGCCTGGTGCGTGTGTGTGGGGTAGCGGGTGAGGGCATCGTGGAGCCGGTTGTGGGGGCGGAGTGGAGACTTGGAATGAATGCTGCATTAGATTGGCTTTGGTCCAAGGTGGTCATTCCCTCGACTCTCCCGCTCACGAGAGAGCTCAGGCTGGCTTAATTGCGCGAAATCCGCAAGTCTATGTCGACGGGTGATTTGCAAGAATTCGATCAAAGCCGTGGTGGCGTTGTCAAGTTGAAAAATACCATTCTTCTCTTTTGTTAGCGCCAAAGTACCGAAGTGGGGCCATTCGGGGCCGTGAAGGCCGTCCGGTGGTCGCTGCCCGGGGCAGCTTCGGGGAAATATGCCTGGTTTCCTGCAGCGACCCTTCCGAATACTGCGTTTTTGGCATTCAATTCGTGGAGTGCCACCACGTTTGTCAGTCCAAGAAATCCCGTGGTTGACAGATAATGCGGGCACCCGGCCTTCTCGCCGGCCGCGGCACTGCAGCAGGAGTGCGCCTACCTCAACGGATCAGTTCTCCGCACATGAATTACCTCGTCACACATCGGCCGTGATTCGAACCAACAATATCTCCGTCCACTTCATCGACATGGCTGGCACCAACTGCATGTAAACCAACCTACCTTCCAAACCGAGGTCCAATGTCTGACCACTGTCATCAATTATTAAGACGGCAATCTGCTCTGAGGTGTATAGCTTTGCGGGCGGAAGCGTGTGATACATGACGACATGCATTTCATGCAAGTGTATTTCGGCGTCTCGCGACAGATTCCGGACTCTTTCGAATCTCCCGCTTGTGATGTGCGACATAACGGGAGAGAAGAAGTCTAACGGGCGCCGGCAGCCATCCGATCTTTCGCTCAATCTAATTGCATCTGCCGTGACCCCGAACCCCGCGACTGGTGAGGGGCTAGCGCGGGGATGTGTAGTGGCGGTTCGGCCGGTCGCGTGGTGACGTCTGCGGGGTCGAGGTTTGCCGGAGAGGACTGGAGTAAAATGGAGACAACACTTGGGACGGAACAGTCCCCCGGCTTGTCGTGGGAGCAAACAAGTACCGTTGCATCGACGGATCATGGCCGGCATGCTCTCCCCGGCAATTCGCCCTCCACTGCGGGGTCGAGTTGCTGTCCCTCACGTTGTCTTCTCTTTGAAGACTTATCTTTCTGACAGGTTCGCCCCATCATGCGTGTTAGTTTAAACCTACATCAACTAGATCCTCAACGAGACGCCTTCCGCTAGTTGAGATGAGTCGTCCATTTCAAAAGGTATGCCCCCGTTGGCTTCTGCTCCAGTAATTCTCTAAAGCTATTCAGGTCGTGATCGTGGGGGCCGGGCCTTCGGGCTTGCTTCTAGCGCTGCTACTTTCGAAGAAGGGAATTCCCGTTCAGATGCTCGAAGCTCAGGATCATCTCGACCAGCAACCACGAGCCGCCCACTACGGCCCAGCCGCCATCCCGGACCTGAAGCGCGCAGGCATCTTGGACGAGGTCCGTCGTCGGGGGCCGACGGTGAGCACGTTCGTCTGGCGGCGTCTCGAGGACCACAGTGTCATCGCCGGCTTCGACGCAGGCGTTCTTTCCGACATCAACGGCGACGACCTGCGCACAGCATGTCTGGTTCTTCAGGATCTCGATCAGCTGATGCTGGACGAGTTTCTGGGGAAACACAACGGAACCATCAGCTGGGAGCATCGTGTGGTCGGCTTGGGCCAAGATGACGAACGAGCCTGGGTGGATGTTGAAACACCACAGGGGAAGAAGAAAATCGAAGCAGACTACATCGTCGGGTGCGACGGGGCCAACAGCGCAGTTCGAAAGGGGCTGTTTGGGGAGGAATATCCCGGCTGGACGTGGGACGCCCAGATCGTCGCGACGAACACGTACTACCCCTTCGAGAAGAAGTTCGGCTGGGACGATGCCAACTTCATCATCCACCCGGAACACTTCTTCATGGCGGCGAAGATCACAAATGACGGCATGTACCGCGTGACGTACGGCGAGGAGTCCAACCTCTCGCACGAAGAGCTCAGAGCACGCCAGGAGAAGAAGTTCAAGATCATGCTGCCTGGACGCCCTGACCCGGGAGAGTACGAGGTCGTCAACTTCGCCCCTTACCGCATGCACCAGCGGTGCGCGCCGAAGTTCCGCGTGGGCAGGTTCATGCTGGCTGCCGACGCCGCGCACTTGTGCAACCCTTGGGGCGGACTCGGGATCACCGGCGGGTTTGTGGATGTTGGCGGGTTGTATGACTGTCTTGCGGGCATATGGGACGGGGTAGCGGATGAAAGCATTCTGGATCTATACAGCGAGAAGAGGATTGAGAAGTGGAAGACGATCATTGATCCGATTTCGCAGGAGAACTTCAGAAGGGTGTCGGACAAGGACCCCGGTACCAGGGTAAAGAGAGATGGGTTCATGCAAATGTGTCAGCGAGCTGCAAAAGATGAGAACCACATGCGGGAGTTGATGCTGGGGAGCTTGGCTGTGAGATATGATTTCACGCAGCATTACAACAAAGTAGACGGCTAAGGGGCGAATCGTGCTTGATCGAGTTGGGTTTTGGTGTAGAGTAGCGCCTGTTAGTGAGGGCCAATTCAGTTCACCGATGACATCTCATTGATTTTGAGCCATGAGATCACCACCAAGAACCCCTAACAAGGAATCCTTGCTCATCCACATCGCCGGATGAGTGTCGGCTGGACCTTTGCATGGCTTCCATGTCAAAAACATGCGGAAGAGACTAAATGAAAGAGCAGGAGGTAAACATTCCGCTCAGTGCCGTTTGTGGGAAGAAAGGCTTACCCAGACCTGAGAATCGAAAGTATGTAGCGACTTGCTCACTTGAGATGGTCATGAAAAAGGATGTTTGGAGTAATGGCTAGGTGGAAATCAGTCCAATGCCCGGGCTTAAGACAGCTTGAACCAGAGATCTACGAATATGAGAGACCAGAAATACAGCAAAGCGCTGGATTCTTACCATTCAAGTGTTTGAGCAGTTGCTCTTCAGAACAGGGCAAAATGGCATGACAAATGAATCTGAAGTGAGTTGAACGAGAGAAACAAGTGCACTTTGACTCGGCGGCCCTCGAACGACATTTCTCATAAACTTCACAGAATGGATGAGAAAGTTGTATAACTGTGTGGCGACACAACCGTATTGTAGCCGCGGCTTTTCTGTCAACGGCCATGCCGCGGGTGCCGAAACTTGCATTTCTTTGTTCTGGCATGGGAACCGAGAACCGGGGGTTTCCAGACTCATGCTCTACCTCATGATTCGACAGAACCACCCATGGTGTTGGCCTGGGACCGCCACTGGTTTGATACGCTCTTCTGCACTCCTGCGGCGCATGCGTGGTATCGTTCCGGCGCAGCAGGCTCTGCCTTGATTCATAATTCTTCGTGGAGCTTGCAACATTCCGTCCGATGAGTTATACAATGAATGAGCGTCGAGATGTCTCCCATACGACAGCGGAAGACAATGAATTATGAATGAATGTTGAAAGGAAGATCAATAATTGTGAAGTGGTTCTGAGTCTAAATTAAGGTGTAGTGGAGCCTCGAGAAGACCCGCCGATTATCCACATTTCGGAGAATGATCCAATGAGGGCTCTACTCCCGGCGGCTAATCCTAACGGCCCCAGCATCGTCTGTTGACGAAGCTCTCCCATTGAGCCAACTTCTTCTCATTCACATCTGCCCCCAAATTGTCACAATGCAATGCGACGTCCAATGAGCCAAGCCAGGAAGCTGAATTGAAGATCGCATGTTCGTGTCTGAGATTGACGACTGAATTGCTGAAGAAGATCGTGGCGATGTATTCTGCAGACGGCGCAGTTGTTGTTGGTCCGGTCCCCACCCGGGCCGCCCCCTCGATCATCGTCTGCGGGCGCTTAGCCAACACCTCTCATTCCTCGACGCCCCTACCAGCGGGCCCACGTCACTTCTGGACCAATGCAGGAACCCTAGATCAAGTAACCTTATGTTGGCGCGAGGTGTTATCCGGCTACGGAAGTGGCATAGTCGAGAGGAGAAATCATGCGAACTGGCAAGTAGCCGCGCTGAACAATGCTGTTGGAACCGGGGTCAACCTCCTGGTTCGTTTCGACGTCCCAAAATCTCGGATTCATTCATTTCTCCTTAAGTCGCCCGTTCTGCCAGATGAGTAGGTCTGGCCAGCTCGGTCTTCTCCCCTTTCCTCGTCTTCTTGTTGTCCCATTTCCTATGTCGGTTGTGGCTGGCTACCACGAGGTCTTGTTCTAGTTGAACTACGGGCTAGTCTGCTTCGTTTTCTTCACTTGAAGTGTTGGATGACATTTCTTTCATCTTTCACGGCGTCACATATTTGCGCTCTGCGCCGTCGAGCCAATGGGACAGAAAGCACCCGAAGTTAGGGAAACTCGGGTCCTCTCCCACGATGTTTCCCCCGAGAAGCGAAGCCGGAAGGACTCAATACCATGGCTAAGAAAGCATAAGGACACTCAGTGCAGCCTCGAAACAGGTCAATCTCATCATACCAACAAAGGTGTCGTGGTTCACCGCAGCTGATCATTCCGACAGTCCATAAACACGGCTGGAAGCCCATGACAATTGGTGCACCAGTCCTGTTCTCGTTCGCATTTGTTTCCTTCATTCTCGCTGTCATCATTGAGATCCTCGCTCAACAAAGCCAAAGGGCTGGCGGCCTTGCACTTTCGCCATCGACCAACGAGATACCGACGTTTGCCAAGTTCTGCTACCTGTTCCTTCCTACGATTGTCGCCGTCATTTATAGTCTTCTATGGAGTTGGATCGACTTGGATGTCAAGCGCCTGCAGCCATGGCTGGAAATGTCAAGGCCAGAAGGCGCAATAGCGGAACACTCAATCTTTCTTGATTATCCATATGAGTTCGTCGCGTTCGTGCCCTTCAAGGCGGCTCGAAGGCGGTAAGAACATTGTCTCAGCCCTGTCCTAGGCTTCGTGGGGAACTGTGCTGATCAAATATAGACACTGGGCGACATTTTACGCTGCGACTATCATGGTAATCATCTTTTGGCTGCTCACTCCTCTTCAGAGTGCCATATTGGGCACTGGACCAGTGAGGGTCGAAAGGGCAGCTCAAGTCTTCTCCTATGTTGCCCCTCGCGCAGCCCCGGACCAGGCATTTATCTTGGATCAGTCAATTCTCAATGAAGGTTACGCTCAAACTTGGCTGGACCAACCGCTGCCCCCATACACCACCGATGACTACACATTGCTACCATTCAAGGCCGAAAGTAGAGATATACCGGTGTCATCCACTAATTGGACAGGATCTACGACCAAGTACTGGACAGAACTTGAATGTTGGCCCGCAGAAGCCAGCAAGAATGGGCCACCATCGAAGGAAACGTATGACTTCCTCAATGGACGTGAGTGCAACGCCAGCGAGATCGATGTATACGGCAATCACGACAACAGCCAGCCCTACAAGATGCTCTACCTTGGGTATTACAGCAGTCCCTGGTCCGACTATTGGCTAGGCATGACGTGCTCGAAGGAATCTGCGGGCGGCCAGTTCTTGGCCACTTGGGGCCATTCACTCAACTTTCCCGACTACAAGATCAACCTCACATCTCTCTTTTGCGAAACCAACTACTACAAACAGGCTGTCAACGCCACAGTCAGTTCGGTCGATTATGTCCCACTGGAGGATTCGGTTGTGCCGCTGGGTCCTCGGGAACGAATTGAAGAGACGGAGTTTAACATTACGGCCTTCGAGCGTTTGATCAGCTCTGGTCTTTCTGTCAGCGATGTTACTCCTGCGCTCCAGGAAAAAGTCGTGAGAGACTATCCTTTTGAGCATCTATTGGAGCAGCATCAACAGGTGGCGGATCTCGGTGTCATGTGGCCCATGACGCCAATGACTGGCTTTGCCATAGGATCCCACAAGAACGTTACCAGCCTGGAATTCTTCAGGGACGAGGCCGTCTTGGGCGAAGCTTTCAACTCGACGCATAAGATGCTTTTCAATCTTGCACTGCGTCGTGTTCTTGATAACGTTACAGTAGCAGGACTGTCCGAAGGCAACGTGGACTTTATCTTACACGGTATCATCGTGAGCCGCCTCTTTTCCGCAATCGTCGAAAGTTTCCTAGGTCTGGTCGGGTTTTTCACGATTCTCCTTTGGTGGCATGGACACAGGGCAACCAGCAGGTTGACCATGGATCCTGCGTCCCTGGGATCTCTCATCAGTCTATGCAAAAACAGCCCGATGCTGCTCGAAAGGTTTGCAGGGAAAGGTGCTCTATCCGAAGAAGCTCTGAAGCAAGTATTTACGGACCAAAGATTCAAGCTTTTCTGTGGGTGTCAGAGTCAATCACGAGAGATGGTCATCAAAGTGGTCGACGTACGAGACGAATCCAACGAAGAGCAGCGCATCAGTTTGTCCCAGCCAGATCCACTCTTCCCCGTTGGACACTATTCGCCCGTCAAGCCTTGGGCCCTGCGTAGAGAAGTTGGAGTTACTGTCATTGTGGTGATGATGGGAGGTGTTGCTGCGCTGATCTATCTGAAGCTGCTGGAGCAGCAGAACAAAGGTAGCCAGATTCAGATCGCAATAAGGAGGAAAACTCACAATTCACAGGTATCATCCGACCGAACGCGAGCTTTGAAGTTCTCCAACTTCTCGAGAATTACGTCCCGACTATCATTGCAACATTATTGGAGCCATTCTGGGTTCTCGTCAATAGACTTCTGTGTCTCCTGCAACCATTCCGGGATCTCTGGTCCGGTAAACGACCAGCCAAAGGATCGATCAGCGCCCGATACACCTCGCTTCCGCCACAATTCGTCTTTTGGCGGGCCTCTCGATCTGGCCACTTCATCCTCACAGCCATGTGCGGTCTCGCGCTCCTTTCTAACCTGCTAGCTGTCGGACTTGGTGGTCTGTTCAACGAAGAACCGATCGCGATCGAGCATCCTCATGAATTCCAACAGTCGATCATGCCCAGGCTCAATAACGAATCGGTTTACAACTTTAGCAATCCCATCGCACCGTACGAGATACCGTTTCTGATTACTATGAATAACGTAACCCAGAACACTCCCTTGACCCGTTGGGTTAGCCATGAGTATTTCTTTCAGCCATTCAAAGTCATTCCGAATGACACTGCGCCGGCGAATACCTACTCCGCGCGAACCACGGGTTTCGGAGTCAACCCATCCTGCTCCGACATGGGTACATTCAAGACGCGAGGGAATGCACCAGAAGTCAACTACACGATAACGAGGAATGGGGAGGTTGTACAGGGATGTCCGAGCAACTTCACGACGAAAGTTCTTGACTTGAACACGACGATATATAAGGACCTTACTGGACAGGCATCGGCAGAGTACGTTTCAATTATGAACAAGGACATCACTGATCTTACGATCTGCCAAGTCCCGGTCATGTTCGGCTGGTCAAGGAGTGCCCAGGCCGCAAATAAGACTGGGGAGATGGAAACTTGGGCCGTCGTTTGTGATCCGGTGTTTACAACGGCCATGTTTGACGTGACGGTGGATTCAGATGGATACGTCATCAGCTCGTCCCAAGTCTCCGAATCGTCGCCGACACTCGACTACCCGCTCTCGACGAACCACACCGATATGATGATTACCATCATCAACAGCTTGTTCACAACCAACAAGAACAAGTGGCATAACGATACCTTTGCGCGAGACTGGATCAACTACCTCCTCAAAATTCAGCCAGGCCACGCCGACCTGCTCGACCCGAAGTCCACGCCGGACATCCCCTCCCTGATCCCCGACCTCGAAGCCTTGTATCGCCAGATCTACGTCCTCGCTCTCGGAAATACCCAGCAGAACCTCTGGGAAATGTACCCTGAGCCGGTAACAATTACTGGCATCCGACACGTCACCGAGACGCGCATATTCATGAATACCACCGCTCTCGCCATCAGTCTGGCAGTATTGGGTATCAACATCGCTGTCGCTATCGCTCTCTATGGCCTCGCTATAAAGCATTTCCTACCACGAATGCCGACGACCATCGGGTCGATCCTAGCTTACCTCGCGCCCAGTAGGGCTGTGCGTGAGTACGACGGCCCCGGGAGCCTTCAGAGTGCGACTTTCAGCTTCGGTCGGTATGTCGCGGAGGATGGACGCGCACACGTGGGCATTGAGCTCGACCCGTTCGTTGTGCCTGTGAAACTATCAGCGCTGCGGAAGGGCGACACAGAACCAAGGAATGGGCTGCTGAGACGGGTTCTGGGCCGACGGAAAGTGGAACGGGGAGATGAGACGTGGTTATGATTTATGAGCATATGAGCTGAGCCAGGTATCGGACGACAAAAATCAAGGGCCATTTCTGTTATTTGTGGTTCAAACTGGGGAGAATTTCGCCGAGGTGATTTCACGCCCCCATCGTGCATATCGCGAGACCGAAATCGACATCGCCAACGACTGAAAAACGCCTTGCGGGGATACAGTCTTCTTTTTACCTAAGACATGAGTCAAGTGTTTGCAGGCAGAACGGCTTCCAAACAAAACAGTAACAAATTACAGTTTCCTACTTTACTTGCAACCCGATAATGTTTCTCTATGCGTGCCAAAATGCGTTTCCGCTGTACAGCGCAGATCGCGTCCATGCGCACTTTCTCGTCTGATATATCCTGTGTCAGCCTTTCAGCTCGACAGGGAAGTCTTTCATTCAACTTCACACCCTCGTACCGGTGTTGGTGTTGTGTTTAGTCTGTCGCGTTCGACGTTCGCTGCGTATAAGGTTTAGGTTATGTCACGTTCCCTGTCTACTCCAAACCCCACGAGGTCCTTGACTCCTTCTCATGGGTATCCTCGCCCAAACTGTCAGAAGGAGAACATCAGATCGTCAAGCTCCGGGCTGTCAGTGGTCGACGATGTGCGCTTTGACGTGAAGTAGAGCTATGTGCTATGTTTTGGTGTGTGTGGGTTGATGATTGAGACCACCCACCATTTGCAACTATGAGAGCATTCACATGAAGAGGCGAGATGGAAGACGAGTATGAGCAAGTATGATGCTATTGATGATATCACGCTATTTTTCCATGATGGCTAATGCAGACATCTAGCCTTTTGTAGTCATGCCAAAGAAAAGAAAAGGAAATGTGTACAAGGTATATACAGAAAGTTGTAAATGTCCAGAAGAAAAGACAAACGCCGCAAATCTTTGTGCTGCCGTAACCTGTATGATCATGAAGATAGGTATCCAATGTGCCCCAAGGTATCATATATCCCGTAAATGCTAGACCGTTCATAAAGGAGTGTTCGCCATCGACCAGCTTAGGCGTGAGAACGGAAGCGGAGGGCACGCTTGCGACCGTTTCGGGTCACAACCATGTTGATAGAAGAGCCCATGCCGGCAGTGCAGGAGGTGCCGGAGGCGAGCTGCTGGACAGCAGACCAGGCACCGCTGGCGCAGCGCTGGTAAGAAGTGCCGCCAATGCAGTTCCAGGCTCCCTCGTCAGTGCAAGCAGCACCGACAGTCTGCGCGCCAGCACCGGTCTCAGTACCGTTGCCAGAGCCAGAGCCAGAGCCGGTGCCAGAAGAAGGAGCGGCGCTGGGCGCAGCGGTGGCAGCGGGAGCCTTGGAAACAGAGGCGGTGGCAGAGGCAGTAGGGGTAGAGCCGGAGCCGTTGGGGACGGTGATGAAGACGCCGCCGGGAATGGAAGCCGAGGGCTTGGAAGCGGCAGGCTTGGAAGAAGCAGCGGGCTGAGAGACGGCGGGAGCAGAGGTAGGAGCAGTGGTGGGCTGAGCACCACCTCCGTTGCCGGCTCCAGCAGTGCTAGTGGGAGCGGGAGAGCCAGTGCTGCCACCGCCAGAGCCACCGCCGGAGGACTCCTGGCAAGTGCCAGAGGGGGCCGAGAGGACAGAAGCTTCACCGAACTTGTCGACGGAGGTGCCGGGGTTGGGGAACTGGACGTCCTTGCTGTCAACAGTGGTGCAGCCGTTGCCAATGTTCGCAACGAACATGTCGGGAAGAGCCTGGTAAGCGCTCTGAGAGCCGGCAGAACCAGTGATGGTGACAGGGCCGCAGTTCATGTACATCTCGCGGTTGCCGATCTTGTTGAACCAAGTCCAGGCGATGGTACCGTTTCCAGCAGGCATGTCGTCGGGGATGGTGAAGTCGTAAGTGTCCTGGTTCTGCTGGTTGGCGTTGTCACCAAGGTTGCCAGCAGCGTTCTTGGCAGGGCAGCCTCCCTCAATAGACTTGATAACCTTCCAGACGGAGTTCTTGTCGGGCTTAGCGTCATAGGTAATGGAGACTTGGCAAGAACCACCACCGTGAACGGCAGAGCCAATGAAGGCAAGCTTGCCGCCGGCACCCTGAGCGTAGACGTTGGAGGCACCCTCGGCATCGTAAACGGTAGAGCGTTGCTTGCAAGGGAAGTTGCTGCCGTCAGCCAACAACGGGCTGTTGTCGAGGTCGGCGGCTCCGTAAGGCACGGGAGAGCTCATCTTCATGTGGGCGCTGGCAAGGGTGGCCAGGCCGAAAGCGACGATAGCTTGAGCGTACATGGCGAGTGTTGTTGTTGAGTGATGAGAATCTAAACGTTCCAGACGGTAGGGTCTCAGTGTGGGTTGTCGTTGTGACTGTAAGTTGTTTGGTGGTCGATCAAAGTCGTTGGTTCTCTTGACACTTTATAAGACAAGTTAGCTTAGACTCGAACTCGACTCATCGATCCAGCATGTTCTCGATGACAGCGCATTTGTTCCTCAGCAGGCCCGACTCGAAGTGACTGGTCACAACCGTAACAAGCTCAGTGTGACGATGCTCCCGAACAATGACATTGTGAGTCGCACAGTGACGGGCCGCTTTGTCGAACAAAGGCAGAGAAGCAAGCCAAGTGGCCCAGGTCCCGTGCCGTCCCTTTGATGCTGTGATGCTGCAGAATTCCGTATACTTACAGTGTCTTCTCGCTTTGTCTGCTGGGAGCTTGGACGTTGCGGAGTGTTTGAAAAGTTTGGAGTGAAAGTTGAGAATCGGAAAGGTCGATGGGTCTCGAAGTTTCGTATCGTTGTCTTTGGGTTCCGTGAAGGATGGTAATGCACCAGGCGAGTTGGGTTGGTTGATAGAAAGTTGAAAAGTAAGGACTAGCCTTGTTGAATGATAGAAGAGAGAAGGTAAGATGTCGAAACGACAAGCCTTTCCAAAGCCCACAGAAGGAATGCGAGAAGATGTGTTTGTCCAAGAGGATGAGGAACCAAAAAAAAGAGTGTTTCGAGGTAGGACGAGGCCCGGGTCTTATAATACAAGACGGGAAAGCTGAAAAGATACGATGGGGATGTAGAAAGTAGTGAGTGAGCAGGCCCACGGGCAGAGTATGCCGAGCTTAGAGAAGGACTAGAGATGAAAGTGGAAACGAGAGGCAAAAAGCAACTTAGCACGGCTGCAAAGAACGGCGGTTATCCCAGAACGATTGGAGAAGGATAGACTGAAGGTCGGACCGGAGGATGGAGAGCTGGACTAGATCGGTCCACTTGGGACGGGAGAGACATGGCGTTCTTTTAGACAGGCGTTGAGCAGGTCGACCAGTCAAGCCCAGTCGTGGAGCGCAGTCCAAGGGGATTCGAGGCATGGTGGATCGCCCGAGGGGGACAGGGGCCAGGCGTTGAAGAAGGAGAGGCATGGGCTTGAGGCTGTGATAGGCGGGAGAGGAGCCCCTCGGCCTGTTTCGACATGGCACAAAAGACCGGACTAAACATTCTTGTGAGCAGGCAGGGGTGGGTAAGGATGATCGGGGCATCTGGCAGTTGTGTGCGTGTGTGGTTGTGGGTGTTCGAGGATGAGGTACATACGGCAGGCAATACACTGCGTAGTAAGAACAGGCTCCACGGCACGTAAGGTACGGCTTAAGGTGTAAGGTAAAGGCTGCTAGGACCATGCCATGTTCCTGGATGGGACTTTGGAGGGACGGGGACCTTGCAGCAAGGCGCATCGTGCGTGTTTTTCTCGCGGTGGATGCCCCTGACTAGGCATGTTAGGCTCGTTTAAGGAGGAGCCAAGGACAGCCAAAGGCGGGGGAGAGGGAGGGAGCATCTGTGGACCGACGATGAAGTGATTTTGATGGTATAGGGAGGGATTGGAGAGGAGTTTTTCGAGCTGTCGTTGACGGGGCGGATGAATGGCTGGGAGGATGTGGGAAGAGAGACAAGTGACACTGAGAAGAAGCACTAAGGACTAGTCGCTACCAGGGAGGAGACGAGGTCCGGGACAAGACGACAGGGGGGCAGGGAACCAGGGAGGAGGAAGCAGCCACCAAGGGTGCGGTGTGGGAGCCTGGGTGCGAAGAAAGGTACGTACTCCTACCACTCCCGCTCGAGGACTGGCTGCCATTCGCTGCTCGGGCCACGCTAACGGAGGCACCAAAAAAGCACGTTCCTTGCCCCGCTAACGCTACACAGTACGTATCTCGAAGCTGTATCCGTAGGGAACACTAGCCACGCACTTGCAGCCGGTACGTACCTCGTCGTGCAGCGTCAGATCAGGAAAGGGGCACGGGAAGATGGAGGATGTGTGCAACCATGTGTTTCCTTCCAGAGCACTGCTACACTCTGCCTTTGGCCCTGACTAGAGGGAATGGCGGCAGGAAGCGCGTGAGCTGCAGCTTTCAAGACAGGAGAAGCACCAAAATGGCGGAGGCTACTGCAAGGCACCATCTGCGAAGTGAGCACAGCATGCAGCAGTGAGTCGCAACACCTGAGATAGAAACAAACGGTCAGCCATTGCATCCATCCATCTACCATCCATCTACCATGCACCAGTTCATACGTCCAAATAGCCGCCAAGAGTGAGATCAGCAGCGACAGCGATGCCCCCCGAATCGTTCTGGTTGCCTGCTAAATCCAGACAAGGCTCAGTCATTTCATCCTTACTTTTACCTACCTACCACAAAGTACTGCATAGTATTTCCCCATGTTGGTGTGCGCAATACGCATACCACCCTATCTGACCGTCCGAGTCTAGAATAGAAGAGGCGATATACAAGTGCACCGGCACCCACGGATATTACGCGAATTTGCCTCGCCTAGCTGAATGGAGACTTACTTTTTTTTCTGGCAGACAGAAGACAGATGTGATGCTGACTGACAGATCAAGATCACCCGTACGTATGCACTGACTGGATCCAAAGTCAGAACACGCCATGCGAGGTCAGTAGAGCGCGAAAGGCGAAAGCCTCATCGATATTTGCGGCCCAGCCCATTCCAGACCAAGTCCTATTTTGGCACAGGCGGCCTCCAATCAGGGCAGATCGAACCTTGGATTTGGAGACTGGAGGTGGCCAGTTATCGCGGCCCTCGCCCAAGGCCGCGGTGGCGGCCACTCAGATCCCTCTCATACCCTCGCAAAAGATACGTCACGCTGCGGCGCAACATCGCCTCACCACATTGGCCCAAAAATGTCTTTTCGGACGACTCTCCTCGTGAGTCCTGCTGTCTCTGGCTCTCATCCTCCGTGAGACCCCCGGCCGACCGCTGAAGGCAGGGGCTAGTCGTAGTCATTCCTTACGTAGACTAACATGCAAAGGGGGCAAGGGGGCGGAATAAGACCGGGAACAACTGGGGCACTGGACTGTGATGGTGTCGCCGCCGCTGTCGCGCTGTGAGCCTCTCCCGTCCACCCAGCCCAATGAGCATGGGGGGATGAGTTGAAGAGAGAAGAAAATGGTCAGGGATCGGACTGGTGGGTGGAAAGAGGGTCGATGATGTGCAGGGGTACTTTTTTCGACAGTCCCAAAGTTCCACGGCTTTCGGCAAGGCCAGTATCCTAAGAGCAGGGGTCGGAGAGAGCGTAAGAAAGGGGCAGTCAGTTCGCGATGTGTGGTTCGTCCATTTGATCGGGCTTCCAGGCTCCTTGGAATTCCTTTTCCCACAGGCCGGGCGGCACTTGCGACTACCAGGCGGTCCAAGACAATTTTTTTTTCTGGGCCATCACATCAGTCCACCGTTTGATCCATTGTGATGTCTTGACTAAGAAGGGCGAATAAGAAACAAAAAATGGACGGAAAGGCAGACAATGCAGCCGAAAGCGAGACATGCAACGGGCATGTCGAGCCGGTGAGACTGGATCGGTAAACGCTGGCACGGGCACCCACCTTGCCAGCTCAGCTCACCGACGTACACCGAGCGAAGGACGGCATAAGGTACGAGAGACATCAGAGACATGCCAGAACAACAAGAACGCAGTGTACCACTAAAAACCAACCCCTCTTTCTCCATTGTGCGCATTGTCTGCTGTCACTTGACAAGGCCAAGCCAAGCCAAATCAAAAATGCAAAGACACGTTGATCGACAAGATTCCCCCGAGTCAGTGATGGGTGATCCCCGTTGAAAATAGAAGTAGAGAATTAAGTGGTATCCGTACGGGCACTCAATTTACAGGATCCTCAGTCAGTGCCCATCGGATGGCCAACTCTACTCGCCATCGACCTCGGTATACCCGCCCTGGTCCAGTATGCCATCAAGCTTGTGGGTTGTCGTTTGTATGTGCGGCATGCAGAGTAGATGGAAAGTGGGAGGAAGCATCGCTGCGGCCAGCCAGCCCGCCGTTTATTGCGGCTGTTCTTGATGCTGCCCTTGCAGTGCCTCGTGGCTTCTGCCCAGGTACCTCCCCCCAAAAAAAAAACATCTTAACACGTCATAAGTCACTTGCCGGGGGAACCGTGGTGGCAGTGTACTTGCCTGTCCACTGCCGGGCTGATAGTGGATCCGCTCAGTCGTGCATCCCGGAGTTCGGTCCAGCATCGGTACTTGTGCGGCACGGTGACCGGTGGACGGTTGATTTCAAACGATCAACGGTCCCTCCACCGACGACATGAAGAGAAGCAACGGCGTGCGGATTGCGACAGCCACTCGTTTGCAGGTGCGAAAGCAATGTTTGCCTATCACTCTTTGCTTCTCTCCCAGTGCCGAGACCCTCACATGCTGATGGACAGGCACCGGGGCCAGCGTCCCCTGACACTGCAACCTGACTCCCCCTGTCTGGGCCATCTGGTTCCCCGCTGAATCGAAGGGGCCACCCTTTAAGCGGGGAATTCGGTTGAGCAGACCAGATGTTCAGCTGCATGCGCAGGGGGTATTAACGACGGGGATTTTGTCTTCGCTTGCCAGGGCCTTGCCTGGCCCCCAGCGCACACTTTTGGGAGCCCTCTCGCTGGCTGCCTGCCCTGATTCCATCCCCGGCTGCCCACAACGAGCGGATTTTGTGCTGTCGTCAATCGTCGTCGAAGCCCTACAATGACTGGTGCTCATGCTACGTTGTAGCGCATCAAGGGTCTCGTCGAGGGGGGATATGGAACTGCTGGAGGAGCTGGAAGAGACCCCCCTGCCTAGAAGCGAGGAATCTGAAACAGAGGCAGTTTCACGCCCCCCAAGTTCGCCTCTTCCCCTTTCGGACATTGAGCTCTCTGTCTGCGAACCACTGACAGCGAATCAACTCACTATTAGTCGTCAACTATTAATGTGAACATGACAGGATCATGTCGTTCCTGCTCCAAGAGGCTAAGCTTTTCCTCCCGTTTGTTGTTTCTTCAGGCCACAACTCCCTACCTAATACCATCCATCAGTCACCACATCACATCGCGGGAACGCGGGAAGCGGAGGCATGCCACTGCATTCCGCGGCCATGGCGACTCAGTCCTAACCCGCTGGGACCAGTCATTGTCCTTTGTCCACCGCGCAGTCGTCACAACGGCACCCCTCATCTGCCAAAGCGTTTGGGGTAAGCGTTGGAAACGTGTCCGTCGTCCAGCTGAGGACATCCAGCTGTCACAGATGTCAACGCTATTTCTCCCGGGTTACCTTGCCGTTGGCCAGTCATCAGTCAGTCGAATGACAGCGACGGGACGACGACAAATGCGCCAAAGCTCTCGAAAAGCTCAGGCTTCCGCTTGACTAAGGTGAATTCAAATCACCTTAGGTTCTCAGCTGCCTGCTTCTGCTTCTGCTTCTACTTCTGCGACCAGCGACGCAGCCTGGTCATCCGGCTGTCACTCTGGCACGTTCATCAATCACCCCCGTGAGCCCAGAGCCCAGCAAATGTCACGATAACCCCTGGTCCGGCGGCCCTTCTCCCGGCCTTTGCCCGACCGCAATGGGAGGCCACTGCCGGCTGTTGTCCACTGTCACGTTGCTGATCGCCACCCCGTTCCCACTGTCCAATGCCCGGATGGAGGTGGCCCGGACTCCACGGCCGAGTGGATTCGCAGGGCTTCACGAGAGCCGCCCAGGGAGGAAAAAGAGACGAGAAGGACGTGATGCCCATGGGCCACGGGGAGCTGCGGCGCGGCGTCCTACGTACTCCCTGCCCATCTTCATCTGCTCCTAGCCCCCGTCCGGGTTAATCGTCCGAAGATGATCAAGAAATCCCTCTTCTGCAGCTTGCTCTGGCCCGTCCGGGTCCGTGTTGCTGCCTCCCCTGAAGGACGCAGACGCAAACGACGCAGCTGTTTGGAGCATTGAGCATTTTGAGCCCAGCTCGACAAGCGCGGTTTTGGTAGACGATCCGAGGGGGCGCAGAGAGACATTTCCTTCACCTTCAGACGATCTGGTAGAACCGAGTCTCGTACCCGCGACACTGATCGACCGCCAGAGAACACAGCCCGACGCCGTACCAGCTACGAAACGGCGCCGTCCCGCCCGCATGAATTCCCCGACATGAGCTTCTACCCTTGGCCCGCGCCCCTGGCTGATTTCCAGCTTCCCTCCTTGAGGCAGTCCAGCCGCTCTTCTAAAGTCATGGAAGCCACACCTATGATCTCGGGGGGGTCCTGGCGACAACCTTCTTCAGCGGCACAGCATGAAAGATCGCCTCTGAGCCACAAGGACGTCCGATTATTCCCAGCTTACGCCACCGCATTTGCCCCTGTCAGGTGCCACTTCCTGAACACTGCCTGTGGCTAGTTGTCGCTTTTTTTTGCCTGCCGGAGCCACAGAAGCTCGTATGAATACGGGAGACCCAGTGGCTCGTGAGTCGCACCTCGTGCTCCCCGAGATGGGCGCCTTCCGCGGTTGTCCCGCGGTTGTCCCGCGGTTTTCCCCTCCTCTGTTTTACAGAAACACCGATAGACCACATCGGATGCCTCTGGGCTGGTATCCCTGCCCAGCTGGAATCCCGTTGAAGAGCCTGACGCAGCCGGCATTCCTTGGGTACAAGTGGCTAGAATGTGGGCCGGCATTGTTCACGAAGGGGCACTTTACACGCCCGCCCTCTCGACGCGCCGGCGTTTCCTGTGATGCTAGCGACTCCTGGCGTTGCTCGTGGTTCGCTCCTTCGCCATAGCATGATTTTCAGCCGCTCACCTCAACGAGACTCACACTTGGGATGACCGCCCAACAAACTTGCATAAGCTTGAACCACTTACACACAGCAGTCTGCCTTGGCTAGCGGGTGTTAGCCCGCGGTAGGTTCTCTTGACGTCTTACTCACTGCCGTTGCCATGGATTCCCCCCCCACGAATCCGCGATTCTCATTCCCCTCCCCACGGTCGCGTTGCCGCCCGCATTCGGTCAGGAGACGACGACTCCAATCGCAGGGACGACGACTTTGCATCGCATCACATCACAGGGGCTACGCAAGTCGGAACCCCGCCCGACAAGGCTGGCGGTAGTCATCGGGCATGAAGTGTAAACATCGTCGTCTATTTGTGCTGAACTTCGCGTCTCATGTTTCATCTATCTGTAGCGTCATGATTACCCATCCTTCGTGGGGTGAGCCGGCGGCAGCCATTCTCCAATGAATGGGGTGAGGGAGGTGCTGACTTGTCGTTCGCCTCACACCGCCCTATGGCCCAGTCGCGGACCTGCAGCTGACGCCCAAGTCCCGGAGGAGCCCATCAGATAATCCCATTTGCCGCCAGACAAAAGCGGTCGTGCAGCAAAAGCTCATCTTGTCTAATCAACATGTCGAAGCTGCACTCTGCTTGACCGCATTCTCCTTCTCATCGTAGCCCTTGACATTCTCTGCCTAAACCTTCTCGAACTCAGCGTAGTCGTCGCAGCCTGTTCATTTTGTCAAAAGCGTTAGTGACGGCGTCTCCAAGATGCGTAAGATTGGCCAGTCCGTTTTCTCCTCTCCAGTCTCCAGGGTTTCATCAAGAAGAAGCAATGCCAACGGCAAAAGAAAGTGGGCTCAGGCATAGTCGTTACCTTCAAAGACGTAGCTCTCGCGGGTCCAGACGTGCATCTTGTCCTTGCGGAACTCCTCAAAAGACCACTCGCGCCGGTCGAGGTTCTCCGGGCGCTTGTAGATGTAGGCCGTGGTCTGCTTGTCCTCCTCCTTGCCGTCCGCACCGCGGACCTTGACGGTGACGACCTTCTTCTCGTACTCGCCGCCCTCGAAGAAGTCGAGCTTCATGACGTTGACGTCGGTGAGGCCCGTCGCGAAGATGCCCAGGACAGAGCCGCCCTTCTCGGGGATCATGCCCGGGTAGTCGGCCTTGTTGACACGGTGGCGGGTGTAGTCGTGCAGGACAGCGGGGGTGAAGGTGTAGAGGTCCTTGATGGCTTGGGCAGGCTTGCCATCGCCTTGGGTCACGGTGAAGAAGACCTTGGGCTCCATCTGCTTGAGAGTTAGTGAAGTCCAACAGTGATGTTCGGGGCTACTGAGTCATCGATACTGACCAAGGTGCCTGTTGAGAAGCGTTAGCATGTAAACCAGCAGGTAGATGAGCCAGACTTACCGTAGAAGAATGCAGTGTGCTCTCCGCTCATTGTGACGTTCGATATCAAGTTGGTGACTGAAGTGAAGTTGATGTGTGTAGGTTGGTTGATGATCCTGAGTCGGAGTCGTTGTGGTGAGCAAGAGATGTTTCCGAAGAAGGTGCGCTGTGGGAGGGCATATATATGCGTCTTGTGAGATTCAGTGTTATTGTAAGTCCACAGAGATGCTTCTGGAACGGATGGAGCTTGCCTTACCCGTCTTCTGATGTTTATTGCGATATTTGTTGAAGCGATACAAGAGACAAATAAGCCAAGCAGATGGCAGAAAGTTACGCAAGCATTTACCTTTGTCTATCTCACAAGAAATAGCCAGTGAAACGAGAAAACATAACATACATACAGCAAACTTTGCAATCGAACAAACGTCAAAGACCCCGGAACTGAAGGAAGGTGGCCGGAGAGTGAAGTGCGATCCCGGCCCACCTCCGGATTTCCGGCCTCCACCTGGAGAAGCCGCCGGGCAGACGCGATAAGAGCTTGATGGACGCGATAAGAGCGTCCCCAGCTTGCCCCTGCTGCAATCGCGGGCCGGCTGCACTCCGGGTGGATACCTTCTGCCGGATCAATATTCTTGCAGCGCCTAGCGCCAAATGATTTGGCGGCTGCTGCCCCCAGCTTCGCGACGGCTTTGGGAAATTTCGAAGTTCGGTCGAGCCTGGAGCGTAAAATCCAATTAGACAAGCCGCGCGACCTGTTGGTGACTGGGAACCATTTTGTCCGCCTCCCAACCACAAGGCGCACCCAAAAGGCAGCTGCAGGCAACGTCGAACTCTGAGTAATTCACTGTCTTCTTCTTCCACAGCGACTTTTGATTTTTACTTCCTCCTTCATCTACAAACCCAACTAGATACCCCTCCAGCCCCGGCGCGCGCATCTTCATCTACCTCAGCCTCGCCGCGACACGACCGATCCACGACATCTTTTTTTCCCACGCATGGGAACGAATCACGCGTCCCGAAGGGGCCATTGACGCCGCCATGTCTGGCACCACCATTGATGATATTGTCAAGCGACTCAGCACTCCCGAGACAGGTACGCTCCGCCGCGACCTTTGCACCCTCCCTCTCCCCCACAATGCGATCTCACGATGCACGACCCCGCTGCAAGGCGCATCGCTTCTGATGGTGAAATGTCTGACATGTGACGTCGACAGATGCAAGAGTCAAGGTAGAAGCGGCGACTACCTTACGCGACAGTATCGACCACTACATTAACGGTCCCATCTACGCACCATTCCTGAAGAAGCTCGTCCCTATCTTCATCAATACCCTCAGAGGACCATGCATCTTCCAGAGCAGCTCCCCGGAGCAGGTAAGCTGCTGTGTTGCACAAGGTGGTACGTACCCTGCTGACCTTGATGGAAGAAACTCCGGAACTGCATCCTCGAGATCCTCCACCGACTGCCGACGACGCCGACACCCCCCGAGGCCTTCGAACCTTACGCCGAAGAAGTCGTTGACCTGTTGATGCAATTGGTCCGGACGGACAATGAGGAAAATGCGACATTGTGTGTTAAGATCATATCTGATGTCATGCGCCATCAGCACAAGGTCTTGCAGGGCAAGGTCCAGGCATTTCTCAATCTGATCCAGGAGCTCTTTGAGCAGATGGAGAAGGTCGTCCGCGAGCAGTTGGACAACACCTCTCTCGCCACGGCATCAAGCTCTGGAGCCCCGTCAACTCCAGGAAGCTCTCAAACGAATTTCCAATCTCCTCGACCGGGCTCGCCCGTAGCGTCTGTCACAGATCTTGGTCCGGATCCCCAACAACAGAACCGGATGCTGCTGAAGGGCATGCAATCTTTCAAGGTCCTGTCAGAATGCCCAATCATAGTGGTTTCTGTCTTCCAAGTATACCGCACGACCGTCGCTACGAACGTTAAGGCCTTCGTTCCGCTCATCAAGGGGTTCTTGTGCCTTCAGGCAAGCGCTCAGAAGCAAGCTCATGCCGACGCCAAGGCCAGGGGTCAGATCTTCACAGGAGTCAGTCCTCTCATTAAGAACAGAGCCGCCTTTGGAGAATTCATCACCGCCCAAGTTAAGACTATGAGCTTTTTGGCCTACCTCTTGCGCCAGTACTCGCAGCAGCTCACCGACTTCCTCCCGACCCTCCCCGAGATTGTGGTACGGCTTCTCCAGGATTGCCCTCGTGAGAAATCAGGTGCGCGCAAGGAGTTGCTTGTTGCTATCAGGCATATCATCAACTTCAACTTTAGAAAAATCTTTCTCCCTAAGATTGATGAACTCCTCGACGAGAAGACTCTCATTGGCGATGGCCTGACAGTGTACGAGACGATGCGGCCACTGGCCTACAGCATGCTTGCGGACCTGATCCATCATGTCCGCGACAGCCTCACACCGGAACAAATTCGTAAAACGGTCGAGGTATACACCAAAAACCTGCAAGACAACTTCCCGGGAACAAGCTTTCAGACTATGAGCGCCAAGCTTCTACTCAACATGGCGGAGTGCATCGCTAAGATGCCCAACAAGGTCGACGCACGGCATTACCTCATCATGATCCTGAACGCCATCGGTGACAAGTTTGTGGCCATGAATCGACAATACCCTAATGCAGTGAAGCTCTCGAAACTCTACGCCAAGCAGGCCGCTGACGGAACCCAGGACAGCTACCTCGCGGAAAAGGACCACCCTCCGGATTGGGATGAGACAGATATCTTCACTACTATGCCTATCAAGACTTCAAACCCTAGGGATCGAGGGGCAGATCCTGTTGTTGACAACAAGTTCCTCTTCAAGAACCTGATGAACGGTTTGAAGAACACCTTCTACCAGTTGAGGACCTGCAACGTCAACACCAACGTTGACCTGACGAACGCTCCAGCACACTGGCAGGACGTCGCCTACGGTTTCACTGCCGAAGAAGTCAATGTAATTGTGAAGCTGTTCAGGGAGGGAGCATATGTCTTCCGCTACTACGAAATTGAGAAGCCCGCCACCGAGTCTCAGTACATGTCACCAGTCGAGTACATGGCCAACTTTTACATGGTTTCTAGCAGCAAGGAAGAAAAGGAACTTCTTGAGACCTTTGCAACCGTCTTCCACTGCATAGACCCCGCCACGTTCCACGAAGTCTTCCAGCAAGAGATTCCTCACCTGTACGACATGATCTTCGAACACACCGGTCTGCTCCACATCCCCCAGTTCTTCCTCGCCAGCGAAGCTACTTCACCTAGCTTTTGCGGTATGCTGCTGCGCTTCCTGATGGAACGGATCGACCAAGTCGGTTCAGCGGACGTGAAGAAGTCGTCGATTCTTTTGAGGCTGTTCAAGCTGGCTTTCATGGCCGTCACGTTGTTTGCCAACCAGAACGAGCAAGTACTTCTTCCTCACGTTGTGGATATTGTCACCAAGTCCATCGAGCTTTCGACCAAAGCGGAAGAACCAATGAACTACTTCCTCCTGTTGAGGTCACTGTTCAGAAGCATAGGTGGTGGGAAGTTCGAGCACCTCTACAAGCAGATCCTGCCGCTTCTCGAGATGCTCCTGGACGTCCTCAACAACCTGCTCATGGCAGCAAGAAAGCCTGCCGAACGGGATCTCTACGTTGAACTGTGTTTGACCGTGCCTGCGAGGCTGAGTAACCTGTTGCCACATCTCAGCTTCTTGATGCGACCACTTGTCGTCGCGCTACGAGCTGGAACCGATCTCGTTGGTCAAGGGCTGCGGACACTAGAGCTCTGCGTCGATAACCTCACTGCAGACTATCTCGACCCAATCATGGCGCCAGTCATTGATGAGTTGATGACAGCCCTGTTTGACCATCTTAAGCCGCATCCCTACAGCCATTTCCACGCTCACACGACTATGCGCATCTTGGGCAAACTAGGAGGCCGCAACCGCAAGTTCATGACCGATGCACAACCCCTCTCGTACAAGAATTTCGCCGACGACCCTACCAGCTTTGACATCCGCCTCGTTGGTTCCAAGAAGGACAGAGCGTTCCCTGCTGAAACTGGTGTGGATTTTGCGATTAGGAAGTTGATGGAACAGCCAAAAGGCAAGGGCAGCCAGTCTCGCCAATATGACGCCTACTACAAGAAGCAGTCATTTCATTTCATTAAGTCTCAGCTCAAGATGAGAATCGGCTTCGAGAATCTGCCCGACGATCTGCCAAGACTGGTGCGTCTCCAGGCACAGGACTTGCTTCACAAGAAGATTGACTTCGACTTCGCCGCCTTCGAGACATCTGACCGGGACAGATCGATACCCAAGAAGGACGAGCAGGATGATTTGCTCCGGCGTTTGCTCAAGGCCATCATGTTTGCCGAGTCCTTGCCAGAGTTCAAGGAAGAGGCCAATGCTTTCCTCATGAACATCTGCAGACACTTTACCATCATTGAGGTTGGACGCACTCTAATTGAGATGAAGCGAATCCTGAGTCCATTCAACCCGAAGGCCGGAGAGGGCCCGCTCTTCATTGACACTCGTGTGTTCTCTGACGCCATTGTGGAATCTTTGGCTTCAGACCATCCCGATGTGCGGGAGGCTGCGCAACGCGCGATTCGTGAGGTTTACGACTCCGCCGCCACAATCTTCGGATCCGACCAAAACGTGGCACGGCTAGCATTCTTCAGCCATCTGAGCTCCACCTTCTGCCATGGCTGCTACGAAGAGGAGTGGTTCACCAAGACGGGCGGTTCTCTCGGCATCAACTTCCTTTTGACTGAGCTGGACCTTGGCGACCAATGGATCTTGAGCAAACAAACTGAGTTCATCAGAGCGCTCATGTACGTCATCAAGGATATGCCCCAGGATCTTCCGGAGAAGACGAGGAGATCTGCGCAAGCCACATTGGAGACGCTGCTTCACAGGATTACGAAGAACATCAAGAAGGAAGATGCCCTGCCCCCGCAACCCTCGGCTCAAGGTCAAGCGCCCCAAAGATCTCGTCTCGCCCAGATCTGCATGCAATTCAATACTGAGTTGTCGCACATGAATCGCCACGTTCGTGAGACTGCCAAGCGATCCCTGGAGCTGATCGCCAAGGCAGCCGGCTGTGCCGTATGGGAGGTGATTGAGCCTTACAAGGAGCGTTTCCTCCAACCCATCTACTCCAAGCCTCTCCGCGCCTTGCCGTTCCCCATCCAGATCGGCTACATCGACGCCATGACATACCACATGACCTTGAGAAAGGAGTGGGTAACGTTTGACGACAACTTGAACAGACTACTCATGGAGTCACTGGCTCTGGCTGACGCCAGTGACGAGTCTTTGGCCAACAAGCCTGGGGAGTTCAGAACACATGAGTACATTGTGAACCTTCGGGTCGCCTGCATCAATATTCTCAGCACGGCGACCAGTTTCGAGGAATTTGCTCCGCTTAAACAAGGCAGCCACCCGACTCGTTCAAAGGTTGTGTCGGTCTTTTTCAAGTGTCTCTATTCGGACTCCAAGGCTACGATCGATGCAGCAAACAGCGCCCTCAAGAACACACTGGAAGCACACCAAAAATTGCCCAAGGACCTGCTTCAGGGAGGTCTTCGACCGGTGCTGGCCAGTCTGCAAGATGCCAAGAAGCTGACTACACACGGGCTCGACAACCTCGGTCGTCTCTTGAAGCTACTTACTACGTACTTCAAGGTGGAGATTGGTGCCCGTCTACTCGACCATGTCAAGGTTCTCGCCGCCCCAGAGGTGCTTCAGCCACTCGCCTTCACGTTCTTTGAGCAGAACCAGCAGATGAAGATCGTTGCAGCAGTCTTCAATATCTTCCACCTCCTGCCCCCACAAGCAGAAGGGTTCAAGC
This sequence comes from Colletotrichum chrysophilum, assembly GCF_026319265.1. NCBI lineage: Eukaryota > Fungi > Ascomycota > Sordariomycetes > Glomerellales > Glomerellaceae > Colletotrichum > Colletotrichum chrysophilum. The sequence continues at coordinate 49,433 of NW_026517288.1, read as the reverse complement.
AAAGACTGATCGATCTGTCTCTGGAGCTTGAGGAGAAGCTTCGTCGCACCCACGAGAGCCCATTCCGCGCGCCTCTTTACAAGTTCATCAACCGCTATCCTAATGAGGTCTGGACTTATCTTCTGCCCAAACTTGAGGATCTTAAGTATGGACGATTCCTCTCTCAGGTCATCCGACATCCAGAGAGTGCTCCTCTGCGAGAGACAGTGGCTGGCAACGTACAGGCCCTGATCGACTTCTGCAACAGCACCATCCAACAGAACAAGGACACAAAGTTTGTTGCCGTTGTAAACGCCATCCAAGTCCTCTACTCATTGACTCTGTCAACTGGGTCAGACGCTTGGTTGGAGAAGAAGGAGCACCTCAACTGGCTGAAGGGTGTTGGCAAGGAACTAGAGAAGCAAATGCGAGCACACACTCTGTCGCCCAACCTCAGACTTCCTGCATGCCAAGCTTCAGAGCAGCTGATGTCCATCTTCATCAAGTCGCTGGAGCGCAACCCGCGAGATCTCGAGCCTCTCTTCAGCCTGGTGGACTCTGTGACGACAGACGACTTCCGCACCTCGCAGCCTCTGATAACCTACATTTACAAAAACATCATCAGCAGCGACTCGGTGGAGTTCTGGAAGGCCACGGTACTCAAGTGTCTGGAATCCTATCCCGCCAAGAACGTTTCCCAGAAGATGAAATGCTTCCTCCTGCACAACATTGTCAATCCAATTGTTGCCATGGATGTCCAGCGACACTGGAATCAACCTCCTCAAACCAAGGGCCGGTTCATGGACAAGGCCATCATCGATGCGATCACCGCTAAGATCTGGAAAACGCATCAGGACACAAGCCAGCATGACTACGACGATGTCGCACAGCCTGGCATCGACCACACTAAGTTTGAGGTTCTCCAGCTGTCGGCTATGCTGGTGAAGTACCACTCCCACATCTTCCAGGAGGCGAGAAAGGATATCATTAAGAGTTGCTGGACTTTCATCCGCCTTGACGATGTTATCAACAAACATGCTGCTTATGTTGTCATAGGATACTTCATTGCCTTGTATGAGACACCAGTTAAGATCGTCACTCAGGTGTACCTATCCCTGTTGCGAACCAACCAAAATGAGGGTAGAGCCCTTGTCACGCAAGCTCTCGAGTTGATTGCACCGGTCCTACCGAAACGCCTTGGAACTCAGCCCAATGACCGCAACGCCGGCTGGGCGTTGGCGCCACGAAAGATTCTCGCGGATGAAGGTCAGAACGTACAGCAAATGACAAGCATCTTCCACTTCCTTGTCAAGCACCCCGACCTGTTCTACGAGTCTAGGGATAAGTACGCTATGCTCATCATCCAATCTCTGAGAAAGGTTGCTGCCCCTCCCAACCCATCCAACGAGTCGAAGAAGCTCGCTCTTAACATGATGTGGTTGATCTGGCTCTGGGAACAAAGACGCGTTGAGGGCAAAGGCGACGCCGTGACACGCTCAATTTCCGAATCACCACAGTCCAAGAAGCGGAAGCTGGACAGCGACCAGCCCATGTCCTCGCCTCCAGCCGCTAGGCAGGCTCCTGAGAGGGCGGAATACGTCATTCCAGTGATTGGTCGGCAGAGAATGGTCAAGTACCTCGTTGAGTTCATCGCCCAGCTCAATGAGCGTTACCAGCTTCCCTCCACGCGGACGCGAGACTCCGTCGCCACGAACGGCCCGGCTATGCCGCCTGCTTCCACCGAACTGTGCAAGAAGGCGATGTCTCTATTCTACAACCTCCTTCAACCTCAGTACTGGGGAGATTTGGATGTTGATCTCTTCCCCAATGTCACCGATGTCGTTTTGGCCAGCGAAAAGACGCAGAACATTCTTTCAGCAGACCCTGCCGACAAGGAGAAGTTCGACGAGAAGTTCATCACGAATATCATTAACACTCTCCAAGTTGTTCGCATCATTCTCAACTTCAAGTCGGACGACTGGATCGCGCGAAACATGACCCACGTTCAGAAGGTTTTGGACAAGGCTCTCAAGAGCGAAAATCCTGAGCTCCAGGATTGCTTGCATCTCGCAGACAAGAAATACGACGACGACCGCGATATCAAATCGACGATCAAGCGAGTCCTCGATGCGGTACCAGAGGATGTTCCAATGGAAGACGCTGATGCCGAGGGCGAATCCGAATCTCAGAACTCTGAGATTATACAGTCTCTTTCGACCATCGCCGGCGAGGCAATGGCTGCTGGCCACTATGGATCCGGAGTCAATATTCTGTGGTCTCTGGGCAACCGAAAGCCTACAGTCATCGACCAACACATCCCTGTTCTAATGAAGGCTCTGCAGAGCAAGCTTGCGCGTGAGCATGTTCAGCACTACACTGCCGTTGCCAATCACCAGCCTGGCCAGCCCCCTCGAGCGCAAGATCCCAACGCGCCCACTGGAGAGATGTCAAGCTACGACCTTGAAGTTTCCACAAGCCTCATGCTCAAGGCTATTCAAGTCGTTGCTCTGCGGATGGAAGTCCTGGGTGACAACAGACGCCCCTTCCTAAGTGTTTTGGCCACACTTGTCGAGAAGTCTATGCACATTCCCCTTTGCGAAGAAATTCTTAACATGGTAGAAGGCTGGGTTTTCCGCTCTGAAGGCACTTGGCCTACTCTCAAGGAAAAGACTGCGGTGCTGCATAAAATGCTCTCTTTCGAACATCGACAAGACCCTACAATGCTCACGAAATTCTTAGAGCTGGTCATTCGCATTTACGAGGACCCGAAGATTACGAGGACAGAGTTGACGGTGCGCATGGAACATGCCTTCCTTATCGGCACCCGTGCTCAAGACGTTGAGATGCGGAACCGGTTCATGACGATCTTCGACAAGAGTCTCTCCAAAACGGCCAGTGCCCGACTCGCCTATGTGCTCACATCTCAAAATTGGGACACTTTGGGCGAAAGCTACTGGTTGGCTCAAGCATCGCATCTTCTCCTCGGTGCAGTGGAATTGAACAACAGCATCCAGCTTCATCACGAAGACTTCAAGACCCTTTCCATCACCCAGCTGTTCTCGATTCATGCCAAGGACACTAGAGAGCCTGCCAACATGTCGGATGACAAGTTTGACGCGCTGATGGCCTCCCACCGACGCTTTATGATCGAGCTTGGGGATGTCAAGGTTCGCGATCTTATTGAGCCCTTGACCCAGCTCCAACACGTCGACAACACGCTGGCTCATCAGCTGTGGATTTCTCTGTTCCCTATCTACTGGTCTGCGACGATGAAGGAAGAGCGCACAGATCTTGAGCGTGGCATGGTTGCCCTCCTCACCAAAGACTACCACAGCCGCCAGATCGACAAGCGGCCCAATGTCGTTCAATCTCTCCTCGAAGGTGCTGCCAAGGCATGGCCCGACTGCAAGATCCCACCGCACGTTCTGAAGTATGAGGCGAAGACGTATGATGCCTGGTACACTGCCCTTGTTCAACTCGAGAACGCTGCGATCAAGCCAGAAGTTGAGTCGGCGGTTGTCAGAGAAAGTAACCTGGATGCCCTCGTGGAGTTGTACGCTTCATTGCAGGAAGACGATCTGTTCTATGGCACGTGGCGCAGACGTTGCCAGTTCGTCGAGACAAATGCGGCCTTGTCTTATGAACAAAACGGAATGTGGGATAAGGCTCAGAAGATGTATGAGGCCGCTCAAATCAAGGCGCGCACCGGTGTTATCCCATTTTCCCAGGGAGAGTACGTTCTCTGGGAAGACCACTGGGTGCTGTGTGCTCAGAAGCTGCAACAATGGGAGATCCTCCAGGACTTTGCCAAGCACGAAAACTTCCAGGACTTGCTTTTGGAATGCGCCTGGAGAAACAACACGGAGATGTGGCAGACCCAAGAACATAGAGAGGCCTTGGACAACCTGATCAAGGGTGTCATGGACGCACCTACTCCTCGTCGGGCTTTCTTCCAGGCCTTCATGTCGCTTTTGAAGTACTACAACAAGCAGGAGACACCTCAGGAATTTGCCAAGTCTTGCGATGAGGCCATTCAGCTCTCTATTCGGAAGTGGCACCAGCTTCCGAAGCAACTCACGAAGGCTCACATCCCGCTTCTCCAGAACTTCCAGCAGCTAGTCGAGTTGCACGACGCCAGCGTCATCTGCAACAGCCTTGCTAGCACCAACCAGTCCAATCTCGACGTCAAATCAGGAGAACTCAAGCTGCTGCTCGGTGCTTGGCGTGACCGTCTGCCTAACGTCTGGGACGATATTACTGCTTGGCAGGATCTCGTCACCTGGCGTCAACACATATTTGGCCTCATCAACCAGACCTATCTGCAGTTGCTGCCTCAAGGGGGTGGTCAGAATGCTAGTGGTGCGTCTTTCGCGTACCGTGGTTACCATGAGACGGCTTGGATCATCAATCGGTTCGCGCATGTTGCTCGCAAGCATAGTCTGCCTGAAGTTTGCATCACGCAGTTGAGCAGGATCTACACCCTGCCTAACATCGAGATCCAGGAAGCTTTCCTAAAGCTGAGAGAGCAAGCCAAGTGTCACTACGAGAACCCTGAAGAACTCACGAGCGGGTTGGATGTGATCAACAACACAAACCTCAACTACTTCAACCCGCCGCAAAAGGCTGAGTTTTATACGCTGAAGGGCATGTTCCTGGAGAAGCTCAAGCAAAAGGAGGAAGCTGATTCCGCCTATGGGACGGCGTTGTACTTCGACATTACCGCTGCCAAGGCTTGGGCCGAATGGGGTTACTTCAACGAACGCAAGTACAAGGAGGATCCATCAGACATCAACTCTGCACGACAAGCTCTCACGTCGTACCTGCAAGCTGCCGGAAGCTACAAGAACGCAAAGTCGCGGAAGCTCATTGCCCGCATCCTGTGGCTTCTCAGTCTTGACGACGCCAATGGATCGATCGCCGCCGGCTTTGACGACTTCAAGGGCGAAACCCCTGTCTGGTATTGGATCACCTTCATTCCTCAGCTCCTTACCGGTCTCGGCCACAAGGAAGCTCCAAGGGTGCACCAAATCCTCGTCAAGATTGCCAGGTCCTATCCCCAGGCGCTTTACTTCCAGCTTCGCACCAACAGGGAAGACATGCTGGTTATCAAGAAGAACCAGGAGGCTAAGGAGAAGGCCCGCCAGCGCGCTCAGTCAGCACAAACCAACGGCAAACCCAGCGCATCACCACAACAACCCAAACAAGACGGTGTTGCCAAGCCTGACGCCTCCGGCTCAAGACCTGGAACTGCCAGCGGTGGTGATGCGAATGCTGCCGTCAAGACTGAGGGCAATGACGCCAACGGCACTGCGGCCACAGGCGACCAGGCATCGGCTGCTGGTCAGAAGAAGCCGCCTTGGGAACTTACGGAGGAGATCATGAGTGCTTTGAAGACAGCCTTCCCTCTGCTTGCACTGTCAATGGAGACCATGGTCGACCAGATTCAGAAGCACTTCAAGTGCCCTCCCGACGAAGACGCCTACCGACTCATCGTCGCCCTTCTCAACGATGCTCTCGCATATGTCAGTCGAATGCCTTCTTCCTTTGCCAAGGACGTCAAGCTTCCTTCCGCGACCGAGACCAACATTACCCGCTTCGCTGAAACGATCCTGCCTGCTCACATCAAGAAATCATTTGAAGCAGATTTTGTGGATTTCAAGCCGACAATGTACGAGTATATCCACAAGCTTCGCCGGTGGCGCAACAAGTTTGAAGAGAAGCTCGACCGCAGAACTACCCGCGTCTCCTTGGAGCAATTTTCGCCACATCTGTCAGAGTTCCGTTACCAGAGGTTTGACGATGTTGAGATACCTGGACAGTACTTGCAACACAAGGACAAGAACCAGGACTTCATTCGCATCGAGCGCTTCTTACCCAATGTTGAATTGGTAAGATCAATCAGTGCATCGTACCGCCGCATCCAGATGCGCGGACACGATGGAAGTGTCCATTCTTGGGCTGTCCAGCATCCCGCCGCAAGGCATTGCCGCCGCGAGGAGCGCATCTTGCAGCTGTTCCGACAATTGAACCAGACCCTGGGCAGGAGAAAGGAGTCCCGTCGCCGCGATCTCCAGTTCACTCTTCCCTTGATGGTGCCTCTGGCGCCTCATATCCGCATCGTCCAGGAGGACACTTCATACATCACTCTTCAGAGCGTCTACGAAGATCACTGCCGGCGTCACGGCATGTCCAAGGACGACCCGGTGCTCTTCACCATGGAGAAGCTTCGCGGCGTCCTTGACACGAAGAACTCGAAGCATGCTGAGCAAAGCGCGACTGCACGTCTTGAAGTGTTCCACGCCATCCAGGAGAAATGGGTTCCTCACAACCTAGCCCTGGAATACTTCCAGAGAGCCTTCCCCGATTTCACCGAATTCTGGCTGTTCAGGAGACAATTCTCATACCAGCTTGCCGCCCTCACCTTTATGACATACATCCTCTACATGCATAACCGATACCCGCAAAAGATCAACATCGCCCGTGGATCCGGTAACATTTGGGGCTCAGAGCTCATGGCCTACATGAGCGCCGCCAAGCCTTTCTTCCATAACCCGGAGCCAGTGCCATTCCGTCTGACGCCCAACCTCCAGACGCTCATGGGACCTTTGGCGACAGAAGGCATTTTCAGTTGCGCTCTGATGGCGATCGCGCGCTGCCTCACGGAGCCAGAGTACGAGTTGGAGCACGCCCTCACGTTGTTTGTGCGCGATGAGATGATCTTCTGGTTCACAAGCTCCCACCGAACGGTCCAGATGACTGAGAACCAGCTCCGCGAGTCTGTGCAGGTCAACAGCGACTCAGTCGTGAAGCGTGCAGTTAGCCTGGCGCAGAGCCCGGTTGGCAACCTACCAGCCAACCAAACGGTGATTGATCTGGTCGCTAAGGCCGTCAATCCCATGAACTTGGCCCAGTGCGATGCGCTCTGGATGCCGTACTTGTAAGAGACCAGCTTGGGGAAAAGCTGGCGGAAAGGAATGGAGAGGAGAGGAGAAGATGATTATACTGTTGATTGATCTTGTTTTCTGTATTATTTGAGCAAGGCGTTCTGGGATGCGATGGGGACGGAGGAAAAGGCATCCGATTCTACGTTGGGAGGACTCGGGAAAATGAAGCTTAGATGACGATTCCCTGTTGTACTTGTACGGCCTAAAAGTTAGGCCCATCATCAGACCCCTACTGGAGCAAGTTTGCTCCGCTAATCAGACTGTTTATTTGTTCAAGAAGAACTGAAGTTGAATTTGCCTTTGAATTGATGAGTTGATGTGCTTTGAGTTTTGGACGAACTGAACCTTCAGGCGCAGCCTTAGTGAGGCGACAACCGGGGAACTGGGGTCGACCTGGGGTCCGGTTGCAGGTCCAACACCGGGAAGTCGGTGACAGTCCGAACTCGCTAGTCAGTGGTCGGTCAACCACAGCCGATATCCCTGTCACCTCGAAAACACCCCGGTCAAAAGCCTTTGAACGCCCTTATCAACGGCCACCGGCGGAGCCAAGCTTGAGCTTCCTTATCGGGGCATTCCTCGAGATGGATGACGATTTGTAATCCCGGGGTTCAACTGGGGCCCCTCGATTCTTTCGTACTTGGTATCTTTTCCTCTTTCCCTACTCTCACTCTTATCTTTATATCGATCCCTTCTCTCATATCGTTGGGATCTCGAGCCGGACGTCGTTTGGTCTAAAGAATCTTGGCCAACCCGTTACACGACAAACGCCCAACCACTACGACGGCACACACGGTCACTTTCGTTCCCATGCCGCCGATGCAACCGACGACAGATCTGCCGTTCAAGCCTTATCGCCCACCGTCGTCAAAGATGTCTGCCGCCGCAATGGACAAGAAGCCGCCTCTGAACCTGGAGCACCATTACTCCGATGTGACCAAGGCGAGAGAGCCGAGCAAGATGAAGGAGTACTACAAGTACTTTCAGATTCCGGGCATTGGTCAACTAGCTGGAGGTGAGTTTCTGAGTCTGCATGCCTTCACCTTTTTTCATTGCAAGGCACATGTCGGATCTTGATACGGCACTGCTGGTGGTTGCATGGCGTCAATCAGAGCTATGTCGCGTGCGCGTCGAGCGGGAAGGATGCCGCAATACATGCCGCAATATACACCTTCCGTGGCGTGCTTCCACCACCATGTTGCGCAACACCAATTCCCAAACCCAATTCACCAACCGATCCCGGCACAACGCCCCAGGCACCTGAGTCGCTAACCAATCGGACGCCCCAGGTCTTCCTCATTCGAGCTTGTTCCCGTTCGACACCCTCGAGGCGCAGGCCGCGAAGCCCGAAAGATGGGAGCCATCCCCGATCCCCGACGCCACTTATAGCGCACCCAACGGCGCCGCAGCAGCAACACTGCCGATCCGGGGCAAGACATCCGGCCGGGATACGAAAGAGGACGTCAAGGCGGCGCGGCACGTCACCGTCCCCGGTAGCGATGCCGAGCTCGATCCACTCCGGCGCATTGACGTCGCCACGGCGCTGCAGTACGGCACTGCCGAGGGCTACCCTCCCCTGCGGTCTTTCGTGAGGCAGTTCACCAGGGAGCACCTGCATCCCAATGTGCCTTACCTTGGCGGTCCTGAGGTCATTCTCAGCTGCGGTTCCACGGATGGCTTTTCCAAGACCTTGGAGCTGCTGACGAACCCATGGAACCCTGCGAAGAATGACATTAGGGATAGACAGGGCATGCTGTGCGAGGTCTTCGTGTACAGTCAGGTTCTCACGCAGGCGCTCCCTCGCGGCGTGCAGGTTGCGCCTGTCGAGATGGACAATGTAGGCATGATTGCCTATGGTCCTGGCGGTTTGGATGAGTTGTTATCTGGCTGGGATGAGGCCAATGGCCGGAGGCCGCATTTCATGTACACAGTGACGTGAGTTCTGCCCTGCATACGACGTTGCGGATTAGTGTTTGCTAACATGAGATCTCAGCATGGGCCACAACCCGACTAGCGGCGTGCTCCCTGTTGAGCGTCGCAAGGAGATTTACGAGATCGCCAGCAAGTACGATGTCATCATTGTCGAAGATGACCCGTACTGGTACCTGCAGTACCCGTCCGCTGCTGAGGATGAGGCCAGGCACCGGGGCCTACCCGTCCCCGCCACTGCATCGTCGACTTACAAGCCCGTCAAGTCGTCGGGATACCGGTTCCTGGACTCGTTAACACCATCGTTCTTGAGCATCGATGTTGACGGCAGAGTCATTCGTCTTGATACCTTCTCCAAGACCATTGCTCCCGGATGCCGGTTGGGCTGGATCACGGCCCAACCGGCCATCATTGAGCGCCTACTTAGGTACGCCGGTCTGCTGTCTCATACACACAACCTCAAACGCTAACCGAGTCATAGGATTACCGAGGTCACGACGCAACAGCCCTCCGGCTTCGTCCAGTCGACCGTCGCAGAGCTGGTCATGGGCGAGCAACCCCCGGCCGTGCGATCAGCCTTCGCAGCCCTGACGTCGCGACAGAAGCAGACGTTCGAGGGCTGGAAGATGGACGGCTGGGTCCGCTGGCTCGAGGGCCTCCGCGGCGTCTACGAGCGCCGCATGAACCGCATGTCCTCCATCCTCGACGACGGCGCCGTCCAGCTTAAGCAGTCGACGCCGCGCAGCGTCGAGGATGCGGACTGGGGCGTCGTCAGCAAGACGCGGCTGTACGACTTCGACTGGCCGCGCGGCGGCATGTTCATCTGGCTGCGCATGCGCTTCGAGACGCATCCGCTGTGGATGGCCACGGGCGGCAAGATCCTGCCGCTGATTGACGGCGAGAAGCTGTCGACCGCGCTCATGATCTACGCTACGCAGAAGCCGTTCCGCGTGCTGGTGAGCCCTGGGATGATGTTCAGTGCTACGCCTGCCATCCGGGCGGAGAGGGGATGGGCGTACTTCCGGCTGTGCTTTGCGGCGGAGACGGAGGAGAATGTGGACCGCTGCTCGGAGAGGCTTGCCGGGGCCATTCAAAGGTTCTGGAGGCTTAAGAAGGTGGAGGAGATTGAGGAGTTAATTGGGGACATGATGACGGCCCAAGAGGAGGCGATGGAGGAAGGGCTGGGCAACTTGGGCACTTGGATGGGGTGCTAAGTGGATGTTGAAGCGATAACGAACGTGATGATCTCAGTATTGATGCTTCCGAAACACATGGCTAGATAGCAAGCATGTCACACACTTGAAAGAAAGGGGAGAATGTATAGAGAACTTTTTTGTAGCTACCTGACAGTAACTACGTTTTCCCAAACCCTGACATGTACAAAAGCAAGAAAAGTCATAATCACGTGTTGGAATTGAGTCGTCACGGTCCAGGGCCAGACCAAACTTTTGTTGCTTTCAAGGGAATCATTTGTCCATTGATGAATTGAGGTCAACATTTCCTAGTTGCCATTACGCCTCAAGCACAAACCATGCTAAAATGTAGCCCCGTCCGTTTCAGAAACCTCCGTTCCACCACCGTCGTCAAAAACACCCTACCGAGGAAGTAATTTACTTCTTCTCGGCAGCCTTCTTGGCGAATACCGAGGCGTAGGGGTTCAGGCGGAGCATGACCTGCTTGTTCTTCAGGGGGTTCTTCTTCTGGACCGCGGAGCGGCGGGTCAGAGCGTAGCCCTTGGGCTCGTTGAGCGCAGACTGGGTCTCGGAGCTGTTGATGATACGGGCAAGGTCGGACTGGCTGACGATGTTGGACGGCAGCAGGAAGTCCTTCTTGAGGGCGCTGGGGGTGGTGGTGGAGCCGTAGATGGTGTCCAGGGCCTTGAAGGCGGCGGAGGTCCAGACGACGAAGCGGCCGAGGTGGCCACCGGGGGCGAGCTGGAGGAGGTTGAGGGCGGTGACGGGGGAGGACTCGACACCAGGGATGTTGCGGAAAGCAGTGACGAGCTCCTTGCCGTCGACCTCGGGGTCGTAGATGACAAGGGGACCGCGGCGCTGGCGGAAGCGGCGGCCACGGAGCTTGCCCTTACCGGCGCGGAGCTTCTTGGAGCCCTTGACCTTCTCGACGTCCTCGCCGGCACCGACGGTCTTCAGGAGAGCGACGGCAGCGGAGGTGCGGGCGACAGCGGCGTTCTCGAAGAGAGCGGAGTCGACGACCAGGGGAACCTCGGGGACGGAGGAGATCTGGTGACCGCGGGCCTGGAGGAGAGGGGCAACGCCGGAGGCGGCGATGGCGGAGACGGTAGCGTAGCGTCTGGAAGACTGGTTAGAATCGTCGTTCTCGTATGTTCCCCAATTCTTTCCCCGCGGTGGGGCCTGAAGAAAATCTCACCTCTGGCCCTGGTTGACCTTGACGTGCCACTTGCGCCAGGTCTTGGTAGGGGCGAACATGCGACCGGAACGGCACATGTTACCGAAGGCGGCCTGACCGGCACGGTGAGTACCACCACCGGAGACACGGGGGATACGGGCAACAGCACGACCTGTTTGATGTTTCCGTCAGCTTGGGTGTTCCTCTCCCATCATCTCAGCAGCGCCTCTCAATCTCTTGTCGCGGGACTCGGGTGTGGAGGGAAAAAACTTCGGCTCGAGCCCTCGGGTGGTTCATCCAGCAGCAGCAGTTCCGGCTCCTTCACGAACTTTCCTGCCCGAGGTCCCTCGCCGTCGTTCACCAATGCGACCCTCTCGCCCTCCCTTCCAAGCAGATTCTTCTCGCGCGCGGTCGGATTGTCGGGGAGCACTAACCAGTTCCCCAAGACTCAGCAGAGGTCTGGTGACCGGCCTTCTCGGAGACGGAGTAGGGCTGGCGCTTGTTCTTGGCCATGCCCTTGTGAACCTCCTGGACGATATCGGGGCGGATAGGGCTCAGGAAGACGGCCGGCAGGGTGTGGGTGTTGCCGGAGGACTTGCCATCCTTGCCGATGATGGTGACGGTAGGTCTCGAAGCCATTTTTGATCGTTGATTGACCCTGTCGACGGAAGGACGGATTAGTTGTCTGCGAGGTGGGAAAAAGAGAAAGAGAAAGAGGAGAAGAAAATTCCAATTGCCGGGACGCCTTGCTGGTAGGGTGAACTTTTCGAGACAAGAGGGGGACCGAGAAAAATTCGCACGTACCTGGGTCAACGGTGGGCTTCAGTGCTGCTGGGTTAGTGACGGGGTTGAAGTTTGGCACTTTCTACGTTCGCGATAAAATTGAATGATTTTTTTTCCCTCTGGCTGCGTTTGGTGGGCGGAGACCCTAAGGTACGTACCGCTGTTAGCGAATTGAGCCCGGGCTGAGAATTAGGGTCACGTGTGGCGGGCGGGTCACAGTGTTGGAAGTCGCTCGCCGGGACGGACTGCTCCACATCGGCCCTTCATCGATTGTCCACCGATGAGATTCTGATGGACTGATGTCTGCCAATTGTATTGTCGCAGTGTCAAATACAGAGCCTGTCCGTTCTTTGCGGGGGCAGATTCCAATACGCCTTCCTGGAGCCCTTTTGTCAAAAATGGCCGATGATGCCCACTCATCATTGAATTGAGGTGCATAGGCTTCTTAGACAAACCAGTCCGGGAACCTCACGGGGACCTCGAGCGGCGAGATGAGAGTGATTCCTGGAGGACTGACTTGGAAGTTGACGCTCCCGTCGGATTTGTCCCACGATCCGATCTTCAGAAGGCCATGAGCCCATCTTGCCAGAGTCAACAATACACCTCTTGACTGACAGCACACGGCCTGCATAGAAACAAACGACTTACTTTCAAGGGCCCTTATCCGCGTTCTCAAGTTTCAGTCAATCAGAGTATCGATCATATTCTCAAATCCAGGGGCTTTCTAGGAAGTTGAGCTAGAGGTCACTGCACTGGTTGTCCATACAGAGGTATATGCGTACGCTGCATACGGTTGGTAATTGCTATAGAGTACATAGGAAGGAACACAAAAGCAAAAAAACAAGGATAATGTGCGTAAAGTACATGCACATTTTTTTAATGTCGGTGTAGTATACATAACGAATCGGACAAAACGCAAGGATCACTGCCGTTTACCCACTCCCCAAGCCTACAACCACAACCACTACCGCCAAGCCTCATTCAACAACTACCTCCACATCCACAAACCCGACTCCAGAACGCTCCAGATCCGCCAACGAATGTTGCAAAATGAATGGCGTTGCCGACGTTTACGATGCCGGCGCTGTACAATACGGCGACCGCTTTAATGCCGTAGACCACTATCACGGCGTGTCTGTGAAGTGACAACTCGTACCGCGTTCGTGGCCTGACTCTGTTCCGCTGGCTCGACCCAAGAGAGGAGTTACGTGAGGGTCCAGGGCGGGCGTTTGGCGGGTTGGCTCATTGCCTTCGCGGAGAGGTGCTGCCAGTTGAGGGCAAGGATTCTTATGAGTCGTCTGCTCACACGGGAGACGACGTGGCCATAATGGGAAGAGGTCTTGAGCGGCGCATGGCCTGACTGGGCGGACTCAAAAGAATGAAATTGACTGCTTGCCTGATTATCATAGACACGAACGCTGGAAGGGGGGGCACGCTGGCTTTATAATCGATTACTCGAATTAGAGAACATGTGACTTATAAGGACTGGAATCTCGATATGCCGTTACCCCTCAATCCTGAAGAAGCATGGAGGTGGGCAAGGTTCTGAAGTTCGTCAATGAAAACGCGGGGTGCAGGGACAGGCACGCCAGGGAGAGTTTGCGCGCAACGTCAATTGTCGAATGTTTTGTCGTATTTCGATGGGACGGCAGAAGTGATTCGGTCAGCATCTCAACTCATCGGAACTCCAGGTATGGACGACTTCAAGCTGGGTGGGCGGTGCCTCTTGGTTGGCTGTACCACTTACACCAAAGCTCAGTGTAAGGTCTCGTCACTTCTCAAAGTGTCACGCGGCTCAAGTACAGAAGTACAATCACAAAGCAGTGTGTAGTGGGCGACGCATCTTTTGAGCGGGCGACTACGAAGCTACTCGTGCTAGGAACTCGAAAGGGATGGATCGATGAGCCAAAAAAGATGAAGGCGATCATTGAATCGTGCTCAGGAAATGCAAAAGAAGAGGGCCCTAACCAGGGATCGAACCTGGGACCTCTCCCAGACTGAGATGTCGACGACAACCCTAAGGGAGAATCATACCGCTAGACCATCAGGGCAGAGAATACAATCTTTGATCGATGCGATTGTCGGCTGGAAAACAGAATATGACTCTCCTATCAAATCCCCGCAGCTTCTCCACGACTGCAGTCTTCGGTTCGCAACCTCGAAACTGAGCAACTTGCCTCCGTTAACCCAGCCAACAGCAACCTCAACTGAACTCGTATCTCTCCCGCTCAGCCCATACTCATGCGCATCAACGAGGTCTACCAACATCTGGCGAATCAACTAAGCTATCATCGCTATCAGGGGGCCCAAGACCCCTGTCAACACCTAAAAATGGCCCCAGATGGGCCAGAGATAAGCTACGCGTCCAGTGTCGCAATCGACCTTCTCAAAGTCGGCATCCGAGCCTCCTTATTCCCGAGACTATACAAATACTTTTCAAGGACCCTTCGCAGTGCGCACGTTGACTGACAGTGGCTTGCGATAACACCCCCAAAAATTCAACATTTTCAAGCTTGTCACGGGGGCGGGTTGTCAGTCACATGGTTCACAACACAGAGCCCGTCAACAACACCTGCGCCTTCAGCTCGGGCAGCTTAGCTCCGATGGCGGACCTCCGCACCGACGAAACCTCGCCGTTCCTCCAACGGCCTGGTAGTCCAGCGTTGTCCCGAGAGGAGGACCAACGTCAGGAGCAGCACCCCGCGGCTGCACGGAAGCTTACCCTGGTCAACGGCCTGGCCATTGTCATTAGCCTGCAGATCGGCTCGGGAATCTTCAGCGTGCCCTCGCAGATCAGCCAGTTCGTCTCGGCCCCGGGCTACGGTCTGTTAGCATGGCTGTTTGGCGGGCTGCTCGTATGGACAGGCGCGGCGTCCTTCATCGAGTTGGGGTTGAGGATACCCAACAACGGAGGGATCCAAGAGTACCTCCGGGCGTGCTACGGCGAGTTTGCCGGGTTTTTGTTTACATGGGTCTGGTGCACCATCATCAAGCCGGCGGCGAACTCAATGATTGCTACCATTTTCGCCGACTACCTCACCGAGGCGTTCGTCCCGGACAACCAGCCACCGGAGCCCTGGTTATCAAAGGTAGTAGCGGCCGGGTGCATTGTCACAATGACGCTCGTCAACTGTCTGGGCGCAACAGCCGGCGCGAAAGCGGCTAACCTGTTCCTGTTCCTGAAAATGGCTGCCCTTGCAACCATCATTATTCTGGGGTGCGGCGTCTGGGCGTTCGGTCATGGGGAAGGGGTCCCTTCGTCTGAATACGGGTGGTTCGGCCAGCGGCCCGACCAACGTGAGGTTGGTCTGTGGGAGTGGCTAGGAAACTTCGGGACGGCAACCTTTGGGGCTCTATGGTGTTATGCGGGCTGGGAAATGGTGAGAGTGAACCCTTCTAACTATGCCAGGCAACCTGCTGAATGTTCCGTAGGTAGGATTTGTCGCGGGAGACATGAAGAATCCTCGTAGGGATCTGCCCATCGTGATTAATGGCTCGATGATGCTAGTCATCACTGGCTTCATGCTGATGAATGCTGCCTTGTATGTCTGCCTGCCAATGGGTGTCATGCAGAACAGTAGTACAGTGGCAGTCGTAAGTTTGCAACTCTTGTCAGCCAGCAGATGCTCGTGCTGACATCAGAATAGGAGTTCGCAAATCGGGTTCTCGGCAGCTGGGCCGGTGTCCTCTTCTCCGTAATCGTCTCCATCTCGGCGATGGGCGCTCTGAACTCGAATGTCTTTGCTACCGCCAAGCTAGTAGTTGTTGCAAGTCAGCGAGGTTATTTCCCCGCTGTCTTGGCGAACCTGCATTGCAGCAATGAGAAGGATGAAGCCGGCTATGTCGATGAACAACTCTCTGCTTTGCCGAGACTGCTCGGAGGACCTATCAAAGGCTTCGTTTCGTGGACGCAAAACCGACGTTGGCGCAGAAACGTGCCCATGTGAGAGTGACACCACCCAGCCGAGTTTTTAGCTGACGAGAGAAACAGTTTCCCACTGCTGCTGAACTGCGGCTTATCGGTTGTCTACGTTGTCGTGGGTAGCTTCAACGGCCTTGTAACATTCATTGGTATGTACAACCACTCCAGCTCCCAGGTCGTGGACTGACAGAATGCAGGCCTGGCGGCGTACATGATCTTCTTCTCGTCCGCTGTTGGGCTCATTCTGCTTCGACGGAGAGACCGTCGTGCACCAGTAGCGAAAGCGGCCGAGTACAGAACTTGGCTCATCAACCCCATCATTTTCAGTGCCATTAGTGGTCTGTTGGTGGTGAGAGGTGTCATCACGGATCCTTTGCAGGGCGCGGCCATCCTCTTGGTCGCCCTCTTCGGCCTGGCCTTCTTTTCACTCAGATTCGGGTTGCGTGGCTTCACCAACAGGCAAGAGGCAGGATGAAGTTGTGCCCGGCGACGTGTGTCATTAGGGTATTGCAGCATATGCAACATGCTTTCTTCGTCCAAAATCTCATCGCCGGCGCGCGGTTGAGCCGGAGCATCGTACTGTGCTCGGACGGTTCTCGACACGCCAGAAAGGCGGCGCAGTATATTCAGAATTCTTGCGAGGATGGAACTCGAAGTCCCCTTTCGAAGAGCGTTGCACAGGCCGAGGTTTACCTGCCTCCCCACGTTCGAGCCAGTACGCAGCCGATGTCATCAGCAGCTCGGCGAGCACAGAGAAAGCAAAGAGCCGGATGAGGCCTGTGAAACTTTGGGCGACGGCAGAGTCCGTGTTAGGCTCGAGTGCTTGATCGTTTCCAGGCGGGCGGAATCACATTGTGATACCAATACAAAATATTGAGACCCTGTTGAGGAACCAGAAAAGAGACTGCTGCTCTGTGTGACTACATGCTAGCTGATGCACGGTGCTAATTGAGCTTGGATGACCTCACTCACGGGCCTCCGTGATTGGCTTCAGAAAAATTGACTAGAACGATGTTTATGCTACCGCGGCGACGTGATTGTAAGTTGATGTTCTTGTCACAGTTGACATGTACAGTTGTGGCGTGAGATATGTTGCAATCAAGTTCCCACCGCTCTTTCTTCCTGCGCAGATCATCGGAATAAGGTAGGGTTGACGGATCTTCGCATGACGAGCTGGCGTACATAGTTGCAGCTCTAAGAAGTCGGAGACTTTGAATGTTCTAGAAAATTCATACTTCGTAGTGCACCGTTGACGGAGCGTGTGCATGACCCGACTGCAGATGGCGGACGGCGGATAGAGGGCGGGTGAGTGTACATGGTGGTGGGGGGTAAAATTGCCGGCGTCTGACACGGTTGCAGCCTCTTTGCCTGGCTCGATCGGGATACGTAAGATGGCCTGGGATGCTGCATATTTTCAGTTATTGATCGGGTCCTAGACTCCCCTGATAAGAAATGGTATGTTTCGCCTGCTGCGTGGGTAGGGTTGTGCAAGCCTCACGGCCCGACAACTTTGATGGCGAGGTCGACAGATAGGTGCAGATGTGGTGATGTCGGTTTCATGGCACAGTAGAGTCCACTTTGCGCAGCCTACGCCGTTGATCAAAATGTTTCCCGACCGACGCCGCCTCGTGAAACTGGAGACATCGGCCTCCGAATGGGAGCCGGCATTGTGTTGGGTGCTTGCCGCGGTGCCGTTCTGCATCCAACGCCGACTAAGCCTCCCCATCGCCACGACTAGTTGGACGTTGACCAAGGGCAGACGGGCACTCCGCGTGGCGCATGCTCTTGCAGTCTCCAGCCCACTGTAACTGTGCGTATCATTTTGTCTTGACATGTCAAACAAGCCTTCGTACCGTCAAACAAGCCTTCGTACCCAACAACTCCGCACGTCTGGCTCGGTAAGTCTTGTGGTTCACCAGGAGCAGGATATCAGAAGTCATCGCGATTGTCCACCGGACGACGGTCGTTGGGAAAGGATGGCAAAGATCAGGCCGCGTCAAGGCAATCCGTGCAACGTGAATAATTGGAAATGGGCAGGCTGGCTGCCGTGGTACCGTGCCAGCTGCAGGCGTGGGAGAAACCAGTCGGCCAAGTGCCAGGCCCAAGACTCATCGAGGTGGAAGACCTAATCGACGGTGCCGGTTGCCCTAAACAGGTTCCCAGCATATGCAGTGTGCAGGCCGGACGTGAGAACCGGCTGTGAAAGTGGAGATGGCTCGATGCAATTGCACCAAGACCTAGGCTTTGGACTTGGGCCGACCGCACTCCCAAGTCACGCTTGAACGTCAGGCTTGGACTCTTGGTGGTGTCTGGGACGGGTCCCATCCAGCCCATCCCACATCCCATCTGCAGGACGCAGCAGACTGCGTCGTAGTGCGTGGGCATGGCCATCATGCTCATGCTGCTGCTGCTTCTACTGCTGCAGGTCGGGGAAAGCGACTAATGATGGCGCAGTATTGATTGGCACATCGAGAGTGAGTGGTGAAGGAGCTCTTGTTCGTGTCGAGACTGTCGCCACTCTCAACCCGAGAACTGAACTGGATGCCCTACTGGAATGGTTCAGTGACAGGCCTTACGTATTGCCAATTGACATGTGTCCGTATTCGACGTCGCCGACTATGGAGATTATGATGATGTTACCGCTGCCGGGCCGTTTTCCTGGTTCAAGACATGTGCCGCCGTCCAAGATCAGGTTCATCAACCATCAATGCTGACGGTCGGCTGGAGAACGACAGCGACATCGACAACAACAATAAACGTGAGATTGTCGACTGTAGCCATCAAGGCCGTTTCGGCAGGACGTGTGTCGCGATAAGCAGAGGGACCCTGCCTTAAACTTTGCATCCAACAACATCCAAGAGTCGCGTTAGGAACGGTGTCACCTCGGTGACCACAGAGCACCGACGGTGTGTGTTGGCGGCTGGTCTTTAATGGCAACGGGGAGCACCGTGGCACACAACACGGGCTGGACTCTGCTGTCGTCGGAGGTGAACGAACGCCCGGGGCATTTGGTGCCATTGGTGGTGGTGGTGGTGGGCGGGCGGTGGTGGCCCTGGACCCGGGCTGGAGGTGGAAGGAAAATAAAAAACAGAAGGCGGTGGAGACGTGCGGTACAAGGTACCGCCCTACAGCAGCCCAGCCGTCATCATGGAGGGGCACCCCCTCCCACCCAATGCCAATGCCATGCACCCCTGCTCGCCCATGACCATGACCATGGCCTTCCATGTTCAAATAAGGACTTCTTGCACCTACGCCGCATCTTCAACGCCGCTCCCCAAAATCCCACCTTCCCCCTCCCCGCCTGACACCACCAGATACCTTACCTGCCTGCGCTGTCTGTCTTAAGCGATCTCACCTCGCTCGCGCATTCACTCGATCCAGCCGGTCCTACCTTGCCAACCGCTTCCGTGTCCAAACCCGTCCGCCCAGATTCCCGTGCCTTCCACCTCCACCCGCAGGCATCTCACCTTAATTAACATCAACGCCTGCTCCCCCCCATCCTCCACCCGCCACGACCACTTGGAACTCACCTCGACTCTCGCTCTCACCCTCTGCCGAAAATCTGATCTCAACGTATCAAGTCAGCATCGCAACTCGGGATTCGATCTACTGATAAATCAGCTCTGTTGGCTGTGACGATTACCGCCAGTGCGACCCAAGCCGACGTCCCGACCCAAGCTGAGGGACAGAAACGTTGCGCAAGGCTGAGGCGGCCACACAACAGACCGCATTACGACGCTCCCGCTCTCGCCGAGCCGAGAGACACACGATGCCTTCAAAGACCCCGACATCTTCCTGAGATTCTGTACCCTTTTACCTTGGTCATACAGATAACCAAACATGAACGATTCACGCAATATTGAAGATCTTCTACAGACGGGCTATTTCACCACTACTAGGGCCAAGACTCCCAAGCCGTAAGCCGAGCCAAGACCACACATCTCCTCTCCAATGCGCAACCAAAGTTCTGACCCAAACTACAGATCCACACAGGAGCCCCCGGCCGTACCGCCTCACACATCTACCATAACCCGGTCGAGCTACTACGCCGATGCCGTCGTACCGCCGCCTCATACATCTACTATAACCCGCTCAAGCTACTACACAGATGCCGACGTAGCGCCTCAGTCATCTGCCATAACCCGCTCAAGCTACTACGCCGATGCCTATGTCCCCCGCACATTCGATGCGCCGATAAGAACTTCCCGCCGCAGGAATTACCCGCCTCCCCCAACCTGTGAAGATGAGACAGAGTCACTTCTCAAAGAACACGGCAGCGTCGTGTCGGCGTCCGACGATGAGCCTCCTTCACGAGGAGACGCCGAACAACACCCCATCATTATGGAGGTACATGAGTACAACCCTGAACGCCGTTTCGTGATCATCCCGAAATCCGACAGTGAGGGAGGAGACGGAGACTCCTCGTCAGACGACGCAAAATCGCGTTCCTCCGGCGGCTCGCGTTCTGCCAAGACAAGACTCAACGGAGATTATGGCGCGAACACATCAAGGAAATATTATGCGCCGCGAGTTGATGACCCAGACACCGCCAAACGGCCAGGCATTGAGAAGAGAAAGAGCAGACAGGACTTGCCCAAGATCGAGACCGACATCAAAGAAGAGGAGCCGCGTGTTCGGAGACACGAGCGAACGAAGTCAGGCACTCGTGCAGAACAGAAAGCCGACTACTTCTCTGCCCAGTACGACAAGCGGCAACCGAACGAGACATTGCTATCCCCCAAGGTCATCAAGCACGCAACGGGCGGTCGAGAAAAGGTCTACTACGATTACTCCCAGGCCGGTCGAAACGGTGTACCGCGGCCCCAACGAAGTTATTCGAACCTCGCAGACCAAAGGCGGTTCGACGATAATTATGGAAGGCAATCGTCGTCGAATCCCCCACCAGCTAGGCGCTCGAACACGAACTTTGATTCTCACAAGGAGCCCAGGCAGTCTTCTGGGGACAGAGTCCCTGAGACTCCTCGTCACCAGCGTGAACGCATCGTACCCCGTGGTGAGCGACCAGAGAAGAAAGATCCCACCACGCCGTACGATCGATCGGAGCAGGACAGAGAGCGCGATCGAGATCGCGAACGGGACCGTGAGCGAGAACGAGATCGTGACCGTGAGCGTGAGACGAAACGGACTCCAACCTACAAGCGCGACTCGCCACGTCGACGGGATGACAGCGGCTCCAGCAGCAGCGATTATTCGCACACCCCCCGGACGGCCAATGCCCGAAGGAGAAGGTCAATTGTGAACCAGGAGGGCAGAGAGAGCAGAGATGTTCTATTGAGCCCCGAGAAGACCCGGCCGTCTCAATCCGGCAGATCTAGGTCTCGTGCGCCAGCTGAAATTGTCAACCCATCCCCGCGGATATCAACCAAGTCTTTCGGCGAGGATCTCCCTCCTCCACCTCGCGTCTCGGCAACATTTCCCATCATCAAAGACCCGAGGGAGAGTGGTGATGTGCGGGAGAAGCCCACTACACCGTATCCTGAGGATGATATCCTGCCCAGCACGAGCCGTCTCAGCACTCGCGAGCCTGAACCTGTATCTAGAGCTCGCTCGCGCTCTCGTGCATCTACTTTCAACAACACCGTAGTGATGCCAGCAGTCATGCCGCCCATGCCTGTTCCTGCTGGACCACGAAGCCCAAATGAGAAGAGGAGATCGCCCGAAAGAAGACCTATCACGCAACCTGCTGCGATAGTCTCACAAGCAGATGCATGGCCCCCGGCCAGGTTCGATCCTACAAAGAGCGCGCTTGCCCTTGATGGACCAAGAGGCAGCTATCGGCGGTACTCGCATGACGCCGACAGAGGGGGCGTGCCTGACTTTCCTGAGTGCCCTCGGAAAAACGGCGTTGTTGGTTGCGCCGACTGGCTCAGTCTGCCACGTTGCGACAACTTCAACATCTGCCCTGACTGCTACAACGGAGTTTTTCTGAACACGGAATTCCGCAATGACTTCATGCCCATGCTGTTTCGGCCAATGGACAAGCCAATTGCTTGTGATTTTGGCTCGATTGGGTGGTACCACATTGCGTGGCTCCTTACATTGAAAAACCGACACACAGACTTGCGCCTTTTCTACCAGGTCGCCAATGTCGCCAGCAAGGTGACTAGCAGCAGTCCCTGTCCCGGAGATCGTCGCGTCACGCGCGTCTGGTATTCCCTCAAGAACCCATATACGCAGACGACCATGCCGGATTTCACCGTCTGTCACGAGTGTGCCAAAACAGTCGAGGGACTGTTACCCAATCTGCTAGGTGTGTTTGTCACTTTGCACCCTTCAGCGCAGCCGACCCGGAGCACTTGTGCAATGCACTACAATCCTGATCGGAAGCGTTTCGTGATGTACTTTGACGCATTGGAGACCACGTCAGATGTGGCTCTCGCTACAGCACAGCCGCCAAACATTGCCAAGCTTGTGAGCGATATCGAGAGTCTATCGGTTTTCACTGAGTGCTGCAAGGACAACCCAGTTTTTGACCAAAATTGGCACATCATGCAGTACCTCCCGCAGTTCACCGTATGCGGTGACTGCTTTGACGAGGTGGTGGCACCTCAATTGAAAGACGGCAACGTCATTGCGCGGAACTTCTACGTGAAACCCCAACGCCTCGAGGATGCAACGTGCCAGCTGTACTCGGCTCGAATGAGAGCCGTATTTGACAAGGCTTGCCGCCGTAACGATCCAAAGTACCTTGAGGTCAAGGTACTCGAGCGGCAGAAGATGTTCGTCGAGACATACAAAAGATTGTCCAAGCTGGAGCAGGAGAGGTCCCTCTGGGCAAGGGAAGAAAGCAAGAAGCTGCTACAGGAATGGGAAAAATGGGAATGATAACATGCACGAATGAATGAAATGAGAAACGGACGAGTATTATGATGAGCTTATACACCACGGCTTAGAAGCCGATAGATGCTATGAGATACTTAGAGACTAATTGTCTGTACGAAATGGAGTAAATTGGAACAATCTGATCAAGTGTCTTCTTCAGCGACACAAGAGTGCCGATTCAACCTGTGTTTTATTTAGTGAGCCAGTGTCGCACCTATTTCGGTCAACTCATCAACATAGGGAGATCAAATTCCTGCAACACCCAGGCAGCCAAGCAAGTATACCTTTAAAGCATAAGAAGAGGCTATTAGACATAGCGGTTCAACCATTTGTTCCGTTTCAGGTGCCCAATTAATAAAACGGCTGGTTCGTCCAACCCTTTTCGAGGAGTGTAGGGTGCGGAAAGTGGAGAGCAGGATGCTTTCACGAAGCTACCAACATTAAACATTAGCAAGAATTTACGTCGAAAACGGCTGCAGCGGATGAGCACAAAGTTTTATTTAGTGTTGAAGATACGTGGAAGCCCCTCCTGTTGGGTGAGCCGTTGTAAGGGACGTCAATGTGGTCGCTCCTGTGGTGCTGTGGTGTATCCATAATGCTTTCGCCAAAGATGCTCTTGGTATTTAATAACACTTCGGGGGCTCGCATGGTCATGCGTTCCCTCTATTATGGCATAGTCGTATCCAGAGGTACGAGAACGGGATAAAAAATACGTCCCGTGGAACTGAATTTTGGCCGATCTTTGCGACGCTGCTGCGTAGTTGTTTGTGGAAAAGGTTCTGGTGGATGATGTACTGGTCGTGTTTTCTTTTGCCGCCAAACACGACTGACTGACTTGTCATCGAAACCAGTAGTCCACTAAGCCAAGGACTTGGTGGAACAACAGACCTCTCTTTCACGAAAGCTTGATACAAGAAGTTAGTAATGGGTACGCGGGGATCGGCCATGGGGCCAAGATGATCTGTCTCCTCTCCACGTGCAAATAAGTCGTCCAGAAGCAGATCTCGCACGACACCGGGTCCGCGGCACTCATGTGCCTGGGAGATGTTTGGCTTCGCCTCGGTCGATCAATTGAAATTCAGAGAATCTTTTAGCGCGGAGGGGGCGGGATATTTGAGATTTTCATGCCCTCGCAACCTTAAACGCACCAAGGCCTGTGGGCGTTGGCCTGTGAGGCGCAGACGTCACCCTCAATCTTGACAGATGATTGAGTTGGTGATATGTGTGTGTGGGTGGCTGCGTGTATGGGTGTTCGGACTGAGGAACACCCGCTGCGACCATCCCAACCCAGGGGCTACCTAGACGAAAATAGTCATGCAGCAGTTCTCGTGAGAAGCCAATCGATGGATTGAGGGAAAGGAGGGGAGACATGGACGAGGGCCCTGGGCGTGGAACTGGGCGGGAGTGTGGGGCACGGACCAAGAGCCTCCAGGGGTTTCGACGCTATGCGTGCAGCTTGACAGCAACTCTGCCGAACATCAACTTGGCAACAGGAAAGCAACATCGGATATGGACCTCGCTTTCGCTGCAAGGCGCTGCGAGTGCATGCTGACGCAGAGATGCTTCGTCCATTGTTTGCGCTCTCCGGACGAGAACTGTAGCAAGCGACTCCACGGCGTTCGTGGTCGTGTCATTGCCCACTGAAATTTTCCAAGTTTAGAGAGAGATGTTCGTTCCCCATACTTGCAACACGAGAGTTGTGTCGGCTACTGTTGCCCGGGCGGTTCGTGAGGGAAACACAACGCAAAAGCTAATTGGAGAAAGAGAGACAGGCGAGGAACGCAAAGAGCCTCTTTTGTGTCTCCTCTCCCGCCAGCAAAGATCCAGATCTTCCAAAGGCTTGGCATACGAGCTTAAGTTGTTTACTCGTCCCTTGGTCTTTCCGGTTACACGTCTTGGAGTAGCAGGGGGCCTGCGGCCCATCTTGAGACGGAGAGGCTGCCAAGTTCGAACCGCAACCGTTTCACCTCTCCCAAACCCGACCGCACCGCCTCGCTCGCCTCGCCCACGCATGCCCACGAGATCCCGGTTTTTTTCTCACTTGTTTTTCGCAGTCGTCGAGGAGTCTCGCTGACTGTCGTGGACTCGCGGGGCTAGGGGCCCCGGTGACTTGCACGGCTATCAGGCACGCAAACTCGAAGGAAAAGGAGGTGCGGTTCATGGCGATGCAACACGATGCAAGGGCTACCAGGTCTGGAAACCTCGAGGAAAATACGGGGTCCGCGGTGCAAGAGGCGTCTCGAGACTCGAAGAAAAAAGTCGTCCAAACTCGGCTACGGCGCTCGTTCCCCTTCCCGCTGCAAGACAGCCAGTCAGTCCTGCAGGTCTGCATGTCTCTCTTCCCTTCTGGTTCCCCAGGTCATTCCATCTTTCCTTCCTTTTACCACCTTTGGTGCACTCTCATATGGGCTTCATTGGTTCTGTTTCCCTCTGAAGTGTTCCTTTCTTTTCGTTGAACGAGAAATCGTTTACGACTTCTCTATTCCATTCTTTACTCACTCCTGGTCGAGTCTCGCTATTCATATTCTTGTTTCATTGTTTCTCTTCTTCCTCCTACAGTCCAGGCGACCCTATTTCGAATTTTGAGTTTGTCACGAGTATCTCTTTATTATTACTTTCTTTTCTTAGCTGGGTCCAACGGTACACTCGATATAGTCGCCTCGGGAGGAAGACGTCGATGAACAACTACACTTAGGATTACCAAAGGAACAAGGAAGAACGACGATATCAACGAGGGAGCCTTCCACGAGTCTGTTTCCTCTGGTCGCCGACCCCGACCTTCAACTAGGTCATCGCACACATCAAATCACATCCAACCATGAGGGGGCTTCTCAAGTTCGCTAGTGCGGCATGCGTGCTGGGCCAGCTGGCAGACGCTGCTGTTACAGTCAATTTCAACAGTGATCAATCGATCAAGGATGGAGCGAGCACGATTGCTTTTGGTCTGTTGAAGTTCTACACAGGAAACAACACTGGTGACGTGCCAGGAAACCTGCCAGACCCTTATTTCTGTATGAGCACACTCAACCATCGGCTAGGATCCTCACTAACAACTCACAGGGTGGGAGGCAGGAGCGATGTTTGGAACGATGATCGACTATTGGCTGTTGACTGGAGACTCAACCTACAACGACGTGACAACGCAGGCCATGCTTCACCAGGCTGGAGAGGACGCCGACTTCATGCCACGAAACCAGACTAAGAGCGAAGGAAACGACGACCAGGGATTTTGGGCGATGGCGGCGATGAGTGCAGCAGAGAACAAATTCCCGGACCCGCCAAAAGACCAGCCCCAATGGCTAGCGCTCGCCCAGGCCGTTTTCAATCAATATGTCACCCGTTGGGATACCGAAACATGTGGCGGCGGATTGCGGTGGCAGATCTTCACTTTCAACAACGGCTTCAACTACAAGAACTCCATCTCCAACGGCTGTTTCTTCAATATTGCTGCTCGACTAGCGAGGTTTACGGGTAACCAGACGTATGCCGACTGGGCGGAAAAGATTTGGGATTGGGAGACGAGCGTCGGGTTGATCACGCCGGACTTCAAGATCTACGACGGTGCAGGAGTCGACAACGGCAAGAACTGCCAGGACAAGGATACGATCCAATGGTCTTACAACGCGGGTATTTTCATGCACGGTGCTGCCGTCATGTACAACCATACCCAAGACAAGAAGTGGTTTACCCGCACCGAGGGCGTCCTCACCGAAGCGACCACGCTTTTTTTCAACCAGAGCGCCATCAGCGAGCAGGCTTGCGAGCCTTTTACCCTATGCGACATTGACCAGCAGACTTTCAAGGGCTATTTGGTTCGTTGGATGGCTGGGACCGCGCAGGTCGTACCTGACTTGTTCGACAAGATCATGGGTCTCTTGAGGCCCAACGCCGAGCTAGCCATGTCGGTATGCAACGGATCGCCGGCTACTGGATTCAAAGGCAAACCCGGAACGGCCTGCGGCTTCAAGTGGAACCCCAAAGGCCAATTCGACGGTCTGGTCGGCGTGGGTCCTCAGATGAGCGCTCTCGATGCGGCCATGTATATGCTGGTGAAGAAGTCCGATGTCAAGACCGCACCCGTGACGGCCGATACTGGAGGAACTTCCGTCGGCAACCCCAATGCCGGCATGAGCTTGCAGCCTAAGATTCCCACATTACCGCCAATTGAGACCAAGGACAGGGTAGCCGCCGGCTTCGCCACGACAGCCATGGTTCTCAGCGTCGTTGGCGGATGCTTCTTCATCATGAAATGATGAGTGTGCATCATCAGTAACTGTATTTGGGTTTCGCTGGCATCTAATTCGGACTTGGCATTGGACACGGCGTTGAGGAACAAACCAGCTTTGAGAGCGGTTTTCGCATGGTATGGCCGGGGCGGCAGCAATTGATGAAAATATCCCTCCTGAGAGGGCTTGGGTTGATGATATACCCTACATACATATATATACATACATATTTTATTCTTATTTGAAATCTGTCCGCCAGCCACGTCTTCGCCTAGACTTCCCTATCTGCTTCGAGTGTTCGGACCTCGTGTGAAATTGTCGAGTGAATGGTTGAGTGACTGTTTGACGGAGGGTCTTTGCAAGCGACATGCGCTTAGCATACCTCAATTTTTGATTCATGGCTAGCTCCAACACGGCAACAGTTGCTGTCGTGAAGGTTGGGAAATGTCTCTTCATTTCTCTAGCGCGGAGAGCTTAAAACCTCCCAATTTTGACCATCGGCGTAAACCCGAGCGCTTACACTTTCCCGAAGTGGGTGCAACCTCCCCCCGCGGCCCCGCTTCACCCCGCGGCACCTGTACAGGAGGATGGGCGCGGGTGGGACGTCATGGTCGTCCAGTTCCCTCGGGGGCCAACACCCGACTTACATAGAGTCGGGTTCTTCCCGGTGCCATCCAGAATCCTTTTCGCGGGGTTCTGTTCTCATCTCCCCTCATTTGCTTCGGTAGCCCTCGTGTATCCTGAGGCCATCTAGATCGTCGTCCGTTCTTCTGTTGCGTGATCTTTCCTCTTTAGAGCTTCAGACTCGTCTAATCTCGCCTCACTCATCTCAACTCGACGGACCGGCCCTGAAAAGGAACAAGATCGAAACCTCCGTCAAGATGTCAGCCAAGCATTTCATCAATGATCCCACCAAGCTGGTGAACACGGCCCTTCACAGCCTCACGCTGACGAACCCGAGCCTCGCCCTCGACAAGACGAACAAGATCATCTACCTCAGACCGACCGCCAATGCCGCGCCCCAGACCTCCGTGATCAGCGGCGGCGGCTCCGGCCACGAGCCCTCGTTCTCCGCCATGGTCGGCAAGGGACTTCTCTCCGCCGCCGTGGCGGGAACCATCTTCGCCAGCCCCAGCGCCGAGCAGGTCCGCACCGCCATCGCCTCGCGCGTCGACACGTCAAAGGGAGTCCTGGTCACCGTCATGAACTACACCGGCGACGTCCTGAATTTTGGCATGGCCGTCGAGAAGGCCCGCGCCCAGGGGCTCGAGGTCGAGATGGTGGTCGTTGGCGACGACGTCGGCGTCGGACGCGCAAAGGCCGGCAAGGTCGGTCGCAGAGGTATCGCCGGCACCGTGCTCGTGCACAAGATCGCCGGCGCGCTGGCGGCCCAGGGACGGCCCCTCAGCGAGGTCGCCAAGGTCGCGCGCCTCACCGCGGACAACCTCGTCAGTGTCGGAGCCAGTCTGGAACACGTCCACGTTCCGGGCCGCGCGATCCCCAGCGAGAAGGACGAGGGTGCGCTGCAGCTCGGCGAGGCGGAGCTGGGCATGGGCATTCACAACGAGCCCGGCTCCGGCAGGGTGAAGGCGGATCTGCCGGAGCTGGTGGCCAAGATGCTCACGCAGCTGCTGAACCAGAACGACAAGGACCGGGCGTTCCTCAACGTCAACTCGAACGAGGTCGTTCTGCTGATCAACAACCTCGGTGGTGTGAGCGCCCTGGAGCTGGGCGGCATCACGGCCGAGGTCGCTGCGCAGCTTGAGGGCAGCTACGGCATCCGCCCCGTCCGCATCCTGAGCGGCACTTACATGACCTCTCTCAACGGTTTGGGCTTCAGCATTACGCTGCTCAACGTTGTCAACACGGATATCGGTGGCCCTAGCATGATTCAGCTTCTGGATGCCCCTTGCGAGGCTACCGGCTGGTCGTCTCCCATCCTCAAGGAGACCTGGGAAGCTAAGAACACTGCCATGAGAGAGGATGGAAGCGGCGCTGAGCAGGCCACTAAGCCCAGCGATCTCAAGTACGACGCTGCGTCCGCTACTAAGACCATCACCAATGCCTTGAACCGCATCATTGCTGCCGAGCCCGAGGTCACCAAGTACGACACAATCGTCGGTGACGGCGACTGCGGCATCGGCCTGAAGAGAGGAGCTGAGGGTAAGTTCAAAAACCAAGTCACCCAGCTTGGGACATCGCACAACAAGCTAACATTCAAAACCCAGCCATTCTCAAGCACATCTCCGAAAAGCCCCTGACGGGCGACGCTGTCGTCGACCTGGCCTCCGCGGTCCCCGTTGTCGAGAACACAATGGACGGCACCTCGGGCGCCCTCTACGCCATCTTCCTCAACGCCCTGGTCGGCGCCCTCCGCTCCCTTGCCCCCGGCACCGCCGACCCCAAGGTCTGGGCCGCCGCCCTCAAGCAGAGCAGCGACGCCATGTCGCGCTACACCCCCGCGCGCCCCGGCGACCGCACGCTCGTCGACGCGCTGTACCCCTTCGTCGAGACCCTCGGCGAGACGGGCGACGTCAAGAAGGCTGCCGAGGCGGCGCGCGCCGGCGCCGAGAAGACCAAGGGCATGAAGGCCAGCCTCGGCCGGACGGTGTACATTGGCGGTTCCGGCTTCGAGCAGGTCCCCGACCCTGGCGCCTGGGGCCTGAGCTGCTTCTTCAACGGTCTTGCTGGCGAGGAGGACGGGTGGGAGAAGTTGTAAAAAGAGGGAGCTGTTTCGTGATATCCTGCGTTTAGACGCATCTTGTTATAATTTTCTTGGTTGGGAGGGAAAAGCGATTCAGGGGCTGGAAGGGGCGGTTGCACATGTGTTTGGAAAGCGGCAAAATGCAGCAATGTCGGGAAATTGACGGCCATGGTAGCACAGAGAAAAAAACTTCAATGATCCTATTTGTCACTTCAACGCCAAGTTTGTCCCGTTTTTGAAGAAAGCCACTCTACCGTGGGTATTTTGACGCAATGTCTCCGCCCTCATTGACTCGCCCGTCGCTCTTTTCTCACGAGGCGACTATATCTCAATTGAACAGCTCCTTTCCAGCAGCTTACATTTCCGTATCGCTTGATTTTGATGCGGTCGTAGGGCATCGTGGCCCTATCGCTCTCTTCCCGGCGACGCGTCGCGGATGATGCAGGGTTCGTGGACGGTCGTAAAAAGACTAAGATTCTGAACTCGTTCGTAGATGTACAGCTCCTTCAGCTCAGGAGAACCAGGATGACACTATCACCGCGGAGGAACCTGCATCGTATGTTAGCTTGCGATGTTGTCATGTCGGGAACGGGGGCCGGCGCGTCGTGTTGCCGGCAAGTGTGTACTGGCATTTTGCTGATGAAACGGTCCTTGTTGACGGGACGGCCCTTCTTGCCGTTGGCCAGACGCGGGGTCTCTGTCCACATTTCCTGCGATCCAAAGTCAGCACCTGTGTTCCTTGATGCTCTTCCATCTGATGATCCACGGCGGGTTTAGATGGTCGCACCTTCACGTTCTCGAGAACCATATTGCAGTGTCTGTCGAAAGCCTTGACACGCGCCAGGAGCTTGCGGTTGTTTCTGATGGAGATGAGGACCTGGGTGTGGCTGCGGACGGCGGTCTGGAGGATGGAGAGAGGTCCGGCGCTGAACTCGTGCTCCTCGAGCTGGGCGATCTCGTACTCGGTGAGCTCGTTACGAGGCTTGGTGAGAAGCTCCCTGCATTGCGCATGTCAGCGTCGCGTTCTTTTCTTTCAGCAGGGAAACGGAGAAACGCACTGGATCTTGGGGTCGGTCGACATGATGGGCGATTATGGCGGGGAGATGGTCGTGGTGTGTGGAAGTGGGTAAGTAACGTCGCGAGTAATACTTTTGATGTAGGCCACAGCAAGGCTGAAAGAGTTTGGCGGTACTTGCTGCTCAGTGAATGGTGCGCTGATTGGCTGCACCTGTCCAGTGAAGTCGGCGCTGGCAAAAAAGTGCTCCCGTCCATCTACAGCGCGGGCACCCAGGCAAAGCTCAAGGTGCGCCAGCTTTAGTGGAGCAGAATGGCACCCGCACGCATGGCCAGTGCACCACCCCGGCCGCTGGAACCATCCAATTGCCTTATGATGCCCGTGGGTATCCTCGGCCTCAATTTTTGGTGGTGAGGAGCATGGAAAATCATTCCCGCGGCGTCGTCTAAATCAGTCCTCGACTCTTCGACCAACACCACCCCTCCACCCCTCCGTTCCACCAGCCCGCCAATCTTCAGTCGATGCGCCGCTTGTCCTAGACGAGCGCATAGGCAGCTGGCACACAAATAAATGTTCTCCAGGACGATTTCAGTACGAGCCGGGTCGGCAGCACTAGCTGCTCCTTGCAGGAGCTGCAGCAGAAGCTTCGGCATGCCTCTCAGAGCAAAGATTTTTGGTGCGCAAGCTTCGTCAAGCGCACAGGTCAGTTGTTTTACTCAATTGAGAAGCCTGCCAGAAAGTGAGGCGCTAACTGCATGCCCGCATAGATGTCTACGAAAGTCCCAGCCGAATTCCAGGAGCGCCGCAATGACGATCCCGATGATGTCCTCTTCAACAGTCTCTACGGTCTGCGGACCATCCAGCTCAATCGCCCGAAGAAGCTCAATTCGTTGAACGCCAGCATGATCCGCAAGATTCTGCCGAGGTTGGTGGAGTGGTCGAAGTCCGACATGGCGAACGTGGTGGTTATGAAGGGAGCCGGTGAAAAGGCTTTCTGCGCCGGCGGAGATGTCGCCGAGCTGGCCAAGTACAACCTGGAAAGCAAGGACGGGTGGAAGAAGAGCTCGGACTACTTTGCGCTCGAGTACATGCTGGACCACTATATCGCCACATACAAGAAGCCATACGTCGCTTTCATGGACGGCATCACGATGGGTGGCGGCGTCGGCCTCAGCGTCCACGCGCCCTTCCGTATTGCTACCGAGCGCACCGTCTTCGCCATGCCCGAGACGACGATTGGTTTCTTCCCTGACGTCGGTGCCTCTTTCTTCCTGCCTAGACTGCAGGGCTACATCGGCACCTACCTCGCCCTCACAAGCGAGCGACTCAAGGGCGTGAATGTGTTCTACTCGGGTCTTGCTACGCATTACCTGCACTCGACTTCTCTGCCTCAGCTCGAATCTCGTCTGGCTGAAATCCACTTCGAGGACCAGGATAGCATGGACAAGCGCCTGAAGATCATTGCAGCGACGCTCGAGGAGTACGCCACCGGTCTGCCGTTCGACGAGCCCATGCTCATCGCCGGTGAGCTTCGCGAGGCTATCGACCGCTGTTTCTCAAGGAGCAGCATTCAAGGGATCATTGAGTCGCTCAAGGCTGAGGAGGGTGAGACCAAGGAGTGGGCCGAGAAGACATTGGATACGCTGCACAAGCGCTCGCCCACGGCCGTCAACGTCGCATTGAAGCAAATGCGCGTTGGTCGCGAGTGGGGTATTGGGAAGACATTCCAACACGAGCACCAGATTGCGACCAAGTTCATGAAGCACCCCGACTTTTCCGAGGGCGTGACTGCGCTGTTAGTGCGCAAGGAGACCCCCAAGTGGCAACCAGCCACTCTGGACGCCGTCAAGACCCAGGATGTCGACGCGTTCTTCCAGAAGGAAGGCGACGAGCTGGAATTGCTGAACAACCGCAACTACTCTGAATACCCCTTCTACTTCGGATTGCCAACCGAGAGGGACGTCAAGGAGGTCGTCATCGAGGGCCAGTACTCGCCTAAGCAGGTGTTGAACAAGATGGTGAAGGACAGCAATGGCCGCCAGGGTGTCAAGCAGGTTGTGGAGGACATCTTGGCCAGGAATACGTCTGTGAACGACAAAGGCCGTGCGGTTTGGGAAGAAGGGGGCTGGTAGGCGTGCGGAGCGAATGAAGGTTCGCCGATGTCTCTCTGGAGCGTAGGTGTGTATAATACTGTAGATGCTTCATTATGTGTCTGAATAAACGAAAAGAAGTCACTTTTGCGTCCAAGTGCTGAAATGAACGTGCACTGATTGCCGGAATAGCTTCATCTCATTGGGGGCTTGGTTTTGAGCGATAACAAGCTAATCGTAGCTGATTGGCCAACTAGGTTTTGAGATGTTTCGATAACTAAACTTCATCGTGGGCGAGGTTGAGAGAAAAGTTGGGGTAAGAATGCCTTCATTCTAATAGGTCCGGGTATTGGTTGCGGTAGTGTTGCCTGCGGTCGGCAGCCTCATGAGACGTCGGAGTTAACGCGCGAACCATTTGACGGTTCGGATGTCGCCATCACAGTCATCACTTAAACCTCGGAAAAGTGGCAAGATGGGTGAAGAGATTGGCGCAGGATGGCTTCACTTTCATTGGGCCGGTGACACTAGGCTGGCCAAACTCTGTTGCGGATAGCAAAGGTAGGTGGAGATGAGTCATGGGTAGAACGCTAGCGACGAAAAAAAGCATTGAAACGGATGGAATGGGAGTGATGAATGATGAATGGGAAGAGAGCAAACCAACCTACCCAGCTGGCCCGTGGGATTGTACAGACAACGCAGGCGAGAGAAGAGGGGGACCAGGAGAGACCTCAGGCTTCAGGGGGAACAAGTATAAAGAGGGACGGGGCCCCGCCGTCTTCGGTCAGGGGAAAAGAAGGAATCTCATACAGAATTTCCCTCCTGTTTTCTTCAATCTTCAGTTGCAAGTTCGGGCGCCTGGACCTGTCTCCGGAGAAGGCCCCGGTTGCAAGCACAAAGTCCGACCAAAAGAGAGGTGAGAAATCGGCTGACGAGGGCCCCCACCCACTCCCGAGAAGCGAAAGAAGGGACCCACTTCCGGCATTCACTCACCGCCCGCCGTTCCCATCAAGGCTCAAGCAGAGAAGTCTCGATCCCAGCGTTCTTACGTAAGGTAACCCATTGCGCGCACGGACCATTCGGAGACTTCGAAGTCTCAGTCGCGGGACAAACGAGAAAGCGTGCCTGCACGTGTTTGGGCGCGTTCTGGATTCGGCTGTCCGCGCTGGGAAGCCAGGCGAGAGCAACCCCCTGGTCCAACGTCACAGAGCGGACCCGCCTAACCCAGTTTGTACCGTGACCTGCGACTCGCTGTATCTCCAATACACGCGACACAACTGCAGTCTTTTCGTTGTGTTATTGCTTCCTCTGCGTACGAATACCACTGCCTCAACATCTTAACCCTGGCTTTTGTACTTCAACTTGGAGTTTGGCTTGCCAATTCCTCGATTTTCGTTTTCTTCGTTCGTTTGAGGCCTGCAAACGAGCTGCTGCAGGTTGTCTCGGACGAGTTTCTGTCCTAAAAGGTAGTCGCGCAGGGGGTCTAAGTGGTTGATCCACTTTCTCAAAAACGCGACTTACACCAAAGCTGGACCCAGGACGCGACTACTTCACGACCACGGCCATGATACCCGCCCCGCGGTTTCTTACGTGACGCCTGCACTTTACCACTTTACCACTTTACACCACTCTACAAACACCAATTGCCAACCCACCTTCCACCCAAATCTCTCCTCCACTTTAAACTTTCCCTTTTTCCTTTTTCCACCCTTGGTCACCGCCCTTCGATATCGTCGACCTTCCCAATTCAACCTTCCTCTCTATACACGTCGACACCCACCAAACTGGACCAACACACGATCCGGCACTGAGAGCCTCGCCTACCATGGCGTCGCCAATGCCCGTAGCCCCCATGGGCAATTGGGGAGGAAACGGCCAGGCCAGACCAACACCGCCTCCAACGCAGGAGGCCGAGGAGATGGGGGTTCAGATCAAGACTATGGGCCGTAAGGACTTTCTGTCCTGGTGCTTTGGGAGTGTTACTGACGCGATTCCATAGTCAAGGTCACATACACATTCGCCGACAATGGCGAGAGTTTCCTGGCGCGGCATCCCCAGCTACTGCCTATCCAAACGGTCCCAATCGACGAGAAGCGTACTATCGGTATGGTCGATCTCAGTATATGTGCTCAGGCGGTTGCTAGGTGCAGCCCCGAGCTTCTCAGCGACAGCACCCGCGACTTTGCCGTCTACGCATACGACTACTCGGAACCGGACGAACCCCTTGTCGGCCAAGGCCTGCTTGGCTGGATCGTTAATCACGCCGACGACAAGAGAATCATCGGACGTGCCACCAGGAATCCCCTTTCAGTCTTTAGTGGAGGCGTGAAGGATATCTTGGAGATCAAGTTCAAGTTGAAACCCGTGGCCGCCATGGCCCGACCGCAGTACGAGCCCGAAATGAAGCCAGACTTTCGACACACCCTTCAGCGCTCCGAGAGCCACATGAGCGTTGAGATGCAGCCTGCCAGACCGGCTGAGGGCGTCGTCACGCCATCGAGCCATGCCGAGTGGAACGCATTCATGCAATCAAATCCTCAAATGGCCAGCCAGCAACACCCTGCCAGAGTTGCTTCGCCTCACCCACCCCCAAACCAACACGAGTACCAGCCGCCGATGCAGCGCAACGACTCATTCAACTACAACACACCACCACCACAACAACCGCCGCCACCGCAACAACAGCAGCAGCAACAGCAACAGATGCCGCCGCAAATGCTGCCTCAACTGCCTCAGCCACCTCAACAACAGGTCCAAAACTCTGAAGGACCCAATCGGGTTGCCCCGACGCCTGTTGACACAGCAACCGAACCCCAGGCCAATCCACCTTCGAGGCCCTCATCCAGGGCATCCAACCGATCCAGGAAGTCAAAGCCTACCGGACGCCCTCGTGGCCGACCTCGCAAGCAACCACGAGCTGAGAACCAAGGCAACACCTCAGGATACGAAGATGGAACCGATGGCGATGAGGGTCCGGCAAAGAAGAAGAGGGCTACCACCACTCAGGTCAACAACAACATCAACACCCCATTTGGAGGCGGTCCAGAGCTACTGCGAGTGGCAGCCAGCACATCTGGCTCCTTGCGGAGCCTGAGGCCAGCGGGCAGCCCTGCTGACGCTCCCATGGGCTCCCATATGCTGGAGGTCCCCAGAGCCCCTACACCAGTCCCTGACAGGGGGCCGTCGAAGCCGGCTGGCAAAGCTGCTAATGGTAGCAAGCTCCGTCGGCAGTCGACTCTGAGCCAAGCTGCGACACCCCCAAGCCAGCCTGTTTTTTCTGAGCCTCCCTTCGCCCTGTCTCCCAGTCAGCAAGATGGCCGTTCGCCTGTGGATTCTGAAGCTGCATCTCCGATGTACTCTGAAGACAGTCCTGACGCTATTGGGTCGTCACCGCCTGTCCCTCGCACAGTGAGCTTCGTGCGTTCGAGCCCGCCAGCTTCCAGCCCCATTCTCCCCCCAATGCCTATGCCCATGGGCCAACCCGCTGATTCTGGATTCATGAGCGGTAGCGTCGATGACCTGTTCGAGGATGAAGCGATCAAGCAGCTCCCCCATCCAGTCGCCGTCGCACCAATATTCAAGGCCAATGTCACAAAGGAGAAACGGTCTCGCTCTGGTATCCCAGTCCAAGTCTTCCAGTTATCAACCCAGCCATCTAGCGAAGCAGACTTTTCCAGAAATATCCAGCCTATGCCATCCCGCCCACCAACTTCAACACCTTCGCAGGAGCCCCCATTACCTCCGCCGTCGCGGAGCACTAGTGATCCAAGAGCATCTATGGCTCCTCCGCCTACTCAGTTGACGGAAAAAGAGCCTTCGCCACAACAAGAGGAGCCGGTTGTGGCGTTTGAAGCAGACGCCGAGAAGGACGTCCAAGCTGCTCCTAAGCCAGAGAACCCGCAGCCGATCGACACCGTCGACATTGCGTTGGAACAACTGGCCCAGGCATTACATGGCTTGCCTGAACCGGCTCTCCCAGAGCCACCAAAGGCCGCAGATGAGGCTGATTTATTCGCCCGGCCTTCTGCGCCTCCCTTACTGCAGCGCTCCGAATCCTCGGGCTTTTCCCTGGCTCTACCCACAGTCCCTGCCAGTGATCCGATCGGTCCACTGGCTCTGCCTGCCCTTTCTCAACCGGATATTACATCCTTTTCGGAGGCACCTTGCCCGCCTAGTGACGCGCTACAGGCTCCGAAGTCGCCTCAGCAATCTTCAAGGACGAACAAGAACTACGTCAAGAAGCAGGCTATTAGAGAGAAGTTATTGCAGGCGATTGAGAATGGACAGACTCCGATGTACTGCACAAACTGCGGTGCCATCGAAACTCCGACTTGGCGGAAGATATGGACTCAAGAACATGAAGGAGTGCCGGAGTTTACCGAGTTCTCCGACAAACCTGGAAGAGTCACGGCTATCTTGGTGCTCGACCGTGATGCCGAGGAAAAGCCCACGAAATACCAGGTCATC
This sequence comes from Colletotrichum chrysophilum, assembly GCF_026319265.1. Classification (NCBI taxonomy): domain Eukaryota; kingdom Fungi; phylum Ascomycota; class Sordariomycetes; order Glomerellales; family Glomerellaceae; genus Colletotrichum; species Colletotrichum chrysophilum. The sequence goes on along the minus strand of NW_026517288.1, from coordinate 12,170 downwards.
AAGAAGGCGCTGGGCCGTGACGACAACAAAATTGAATGGAAAGGACACATGCTTTGCAACCCTTGCGGCATCTGGTTGTCCAAGTGGAAGGCGCATCGGCCGCAAGAGAAGTGGGAGAAGGACAGGGGTCGCCTCAATCAGCAAAGGCGACCTCGTGGAACTGGACGAGCCCCACGACCGCCCAGAACAAAGAAATCCGGACCAAATCAAATGAACCCGACATCTGAGGCGTACTTCCCGACTGATCCTCTTGGGCCTGACGACCAGGAAATCTCACCGATGGATGATGAGAGCAGATCTCGAGGCGCCTCTCAAGTCAGCAATGCCAACGAGTCTTGTGATCTGTTCTTTCAGCAACCAGACCAACAAGACTCCCGCCCTGCGTCGCCTGGGAATGCCTCCAACGCTGGCTCTACTCATTCCAGAGGCAGTGGCACGGCTAAGAGCCCAATCACGCTTGATAACAACGAAGGCCACAGCAACATGGGCTCAACTCGACGACTGCTGTTCCCCTCTCCACGAAAGGAAGGCGCTCCGAAGATTTTGGGTGAGCTGGCCATTAACATTGTGCAAACCGCACCGGAGTCTACGGCCCCTGCCAACACAGCACAGAACAAGGCCTCTGAGAAGGGTCCTGGCAAGGACAACATGCCTGAAGCCACTGGTGCGAATAAGGAAAATCTCACAATTCCTGACAATGATCTCGAAGATCTTTTCCGAAGCCCCATGATACCTCGTCCATCTACGCCCCCTCCTCGCGACACGGCCCCTAATAATGGCCCCTTCAAAACGCCCACACGGCCAACCCCCAGTCACCGGCCGATCACCAGGAGCGTCACTAGAAGCGTTTCTCGTTCTTTGGATCTGCTTCGGTCTCCTGCGGCCGTTCGGCGCACTCCTACGCGGACACCTCGATCGGCTAAGGGCCCAATTCGAAGAAGTCCTCGCCTGCATCAAGAAGACTTCTCTCAGATGGAGATGGCGCTTGAAGAGTACCTCCAAACGCAGCCAATGGATCACCAGTATGACTCTGACATGCTCGAGGCTATGAACCGAGCGCTGGCAGAGACCATGAATGCTTCTGGCAACTTCGACATCACCAACATGGAGCTTGAGTTTGGCGACCTGTTGGGCACGCCCTCTCGACCTTCTCCGAGGGCTCGGCAGCAAACGGATTACGACGACTGGAACACGTGGGAAACCAACATGCGCGCTCGTCAGGCCGCAGAAGATGCCAGACGGCAATGATACCCCCGATTTAATGGAATATTGTTTTGTGCATCGACCTAGAGGGATGGGAGATTCGATCACGCAACAGCATCGCGAGGACTCGTGTGATTTGTTTGTTTTTTTGGGACTGCATACAAGAGCACAAGCATGTGATACTCTATGGGAAGGCGTTGCAACGCATCACGATGATGACGTTTTGGGTGTTATGATTACTGCATTGGGTTTACGACTCTAGTAGTATTATGATGAGTTGACGTTCCATCAATGGGCTCAGAACTCTTTTGCTTTCACATTTTACCGTCATGAAGCATCGCGTATCAGCAACATAACAGTTAATGCCACAGAATTACTTTGCTATTCTCAAATACAGTGCCCAATCAGCGACATGTGACCGTAAAAGCATCGGCTCTAAAGGAGCTTCGCTTGCTGAAGATGTTTGTGGCATTAATCGCAAGGAACTCATTTTCAAGGTCCCGGCGCCAACTGTACACAAAATGTGGCCAGTGATCCGAATTATCTTACATGAGTTGTCATTCATTCTGGTCCCTTCCTATCAGAAAGAGGTGGCCTCTACCAGATCAATGAAGCAGCGTTAATGCGCACAGCCGAATGATTTGCTTCACATCTTCGTCCTGTGACCTACTCCGCAGCGAACCATGAAGCACAATGTAGAGTCGATAGTAGGTGACTTATACCAACCGCAGTCGTGGACCGCTTCCATCTACAGCCAGATGATGACACATAGAGTACATATATTCTACACTTTTTAATAACGTCCACAATGGTTTCAGCATCCGCTGCGTCATATCTTCCTGGCTTGCCCTCGCCAGATGCACTTCCCGCCTCCTCACTCTCCCCGGAACATCCGCGCCCCTCATTTCTTCCTGATGAGACCCTTGGCGTTGGAGTATCCCTTGATACGCTTGGTATACTTCCACAGGTGCTTGTACTTGGGACCCTGGCGCTTGGCTTCCCAACCGCGGGCCTTCTTGGGCTCCTTGAGCGAGTAGACGCGCGTGGGGCGGAACTCGATGTCCGCTCCCGGGACGCCCGCGCGCTCCATGACGCCGGCCGTGTTCTCGTCCCAGATTGTGCGGAAGATGTTGAAACCCACGGGATTCAGACGGAACTTGTCGCGGAAGGACTTGAGGGAGAAGCCGTCGCGGCCGGAGTAGAGCTTCGCCAGCTCGGCCGTGTCGAGACGCTTGTCGCCCTGCTCGAGAATGAAGATGGAGAGGCGGTGGTACGGGCTGCCCTTCTGCGCGAAGGCGGGCAGGTAGGGGACGGCGAGCTGGGAGGGGTCGCGCAGCTTGGAGAGCGGGATGGAGGTGTTGGTAGGGGAGACGGGGACGTTGGCGGCGATGTAGTGAACGCGCTTGCTGAAGCCGTCCGTCTCGACGTTGGGGACGTCGGAGTCCATGATGACGATGGACACGAGGCGCTCGCCGGCGGTGAAAGGGGTCACCCGCAGCTTGGGGGCCACCTCGGTGACGTTGCTGGGGAGGATCTTGCCCGGGGGCACCTTTGAGCGGCGGAACCAGAGCTGGACGTCGTAGGAGGGGGTGAGCTTGGGGAGAATGTCGGGGACGATGTTGAACTGCTCGATACGCTGCTCAGTCAGCTTGGACTCGTAGCCGCGCCACTTGCGCTCGGCAAGGTGGCGGTAGATGGGCTTGCTCATGTCGCCTGTTCAATGCCATGTTAGCATCCAATGCAACACATAGAGGTCCGGTTTGAGTCTCTGCGCCGTACCAAGACCATCTTCGAACCGCCTCTTCACTGCCGGGTCGTTTATATCCGCCAGAATCTTGAGCTTCTCAACGTGCTTGCGCAGACTGCTCAGCTTCATCTGGCGCATCCGCTCCCCACCCCTGACATCCTTCGGGTCCATGGCCTCCAGCCTCTTGATCTTGGCCGACTCAGCAACAATAGCAGCCAACTTCTCTTCACGGTCCGCCGCCAGAATCTTGCGCGCCTCCTGGAAAGCCTGGTAGGGCAATTGCTCGAAGGGGAGGTTCTGGCTCGTGCGGATGGCGTAACGGCGACGTCGCGAACCGACGGGTGGTGTGCCGGCCTTCCACAGGTCCTTCTCGGCCCAGGGGGCCACCGCCGTGTTGGGATCCAGCTCGAGGGGGTCGGCCGTCTCGGGTCTTTCGCGCACCACCTTGTATACTTGGGCGGCCGGAGCCGGTGTCGTGGAGATGCCCCTCCGTATCGGCAAAGTCGTCGTTGTGGCGCTGTTCAGGCATCGCCGCAGCGGCCGGACGGCCTGCCTACACGACGACGACATTGTGCGGGCTGTGTGGGCGGTGGAGAGTGGATGTGGGTGGTGGTTTGTCTCGACGACAAGGCGCTCTCACGGCGAAGGAGGATTTTCACCCAGCTTCGGCGGGATGGCACGCACTTTGCAGGTCTCCATAATTATTTTTCCAATTGAATGCACGGAATATCCCGCCCCGGGGGGATACAGCCCAGCGGGCAGAGCTCCCACCTCTAACGGCTGTACGTACCGGCTTTTAGCGCTGTCTGATTGGTGAGGCGCCCGACAGACGGGCCAAATTTTCGTGCTCCTCCAAAGGGCCATCCGGTCGAATCTCCAAATCGACGACGACGGACGACCACCCCGCGGAAACGGATCTTTGATCAACCAGAACCCCGAGTCTCCTTTCCATTGCGAAGCCGTCGCCCGTTCGCACAATGGCCGGCAGGGGAGTCAGGAGCCTCACCGAGGCCATGAGAGGCCTGGTGGTCTCATCGCAGGCTTGCAGAGCGACGAGGCCAACATCTTTCCTCGGCTCATCCAACTTTACGAGATCAATGGCCAGCGAGGCGCCATTGCCCAACATCACGACGTCGGCGATCTCAAAGCCCAGCGATACTTGGGCACCAAGTATGCATTGCCCGCTCACTTCTCGCTCATACACCACGGAAGCAATTGCTAACAAGGCCCTCTGCAGCCACCTCCGTCCCGGTCACGATCCACGCCTTCCCGGACCTCGAGCCCCTCACCCTCGACGTCTACTCGCCGAAGCACCTTTTCCTCCCCCTCCGCCGCGATCTCCTCCATCTCGCCGTCGTCTACGAGGGCGACAAGACCCGCCAGGGTACGGCCAGCACCAAGACGCGCTGGGAGGTCCGCGGTTCGCATCGCAAGGTGCGCCCCCAGAAGGGCTCCGGCAAGGCCCGTGTCGGCACCAGGCAGTCTCCCATCCGCGTCGGCGGAGGTGTCGCCCACGGCCCGAAGCCGCGCGACTTCAGCACCCGCCTCAACCGCAAGGTCTACGACGTCGCGTGGCGCACCGCCCTGAGCTACCGCTACCGCCGCGGCGAGCTCATCGTCTGCGAGAACGGCATGGACCTGAAGATGCCGTGGGACTTCACCTCGTTGGTCGAGGCCCGGTGCATGCCGCCCAAGCTGGACGAGGAGTACAGCCGCAAATGGATCTTGCAGCTCCTGGAGGCCAAGCAGTGGGGCAAGGAGCACGGCCGGACGTTGTTTGTCACCTCTGGAGAGAAGCCGTGGCTCTCCAGGACCATGTTGGCGGCGGGTGACCACGGAAGGTGTCTTGATGTCAAGGACGTGGATGTGAAGGACCTGTTGGAGGAGGGACGTGTGGTGATTGAGAGGGAGGCGCTGAAGGAGATCATCGAGGCGCACCAGAGCGACTTGGTCAGCAAGATCTTCATCAACGGTATCACAAGGTCAGGCCCGGAAATTATTCAGTACTAAAGAGGGCGACGAGGAAGGTGAGAGGAAGAAATCTGTGGATATCGTGTAACACCAATCACCCAAGCAGCAGAGATTGTCTGATCAAAAGGCGCCTCTTCAGCGTGTAGCAATAGAAGGCATATCCTGCCATTCACTCTGTAAATGTGCGCTCGGATGTGTGTTTACGTCGGTCTAAAGTGTAAGGCCATAATTGAGTAGGCCAGATTTGCACTGCTAACGTTTGTTAGATGATTTCATGGATGGTGTGCGGTTAGGATCGAGAAAAAACGAGCCACACAACTGAATGAAACGAAGTGTACAAGTTTTGCTTCAACTCACTGAATAAATTGAGAACATCATGACAATTTGCATAATTTCCCTGAGGGGTAATGCAGAAAACTCATGGGATCCTGTGTCGCAAAATGGGGCGCCAACACGTTCAACTTGCCTCCATTCGGAAACCTCCTACGCCATACCGCGTCAAATTCCCTGGCAGAAACGGGTACTTTGCCCGGGTACCAACCCACCCACACCCAGCCAACCATGTACCGAACGACTCGTAAAACAACACCCCATGTTTTTCTTCTACTGTGATGTCGAAGAAAAAATGCAAAAACACACAATAACTGAATACTCATCAAATCGTCTGACAGTTTAATTCAGTTTGAACCCCATCGTTGGGGGTTTAACAGGGCTCGCCGCTCCCTGTCCTCGCCGGCGATTTAAGCCCCTGCTCCGGCCCCATATTTCCCGTCGGCTTGTGGAGCGGCGGCCCGGCATGCGAGCCCGGCCCCGGCGGCGTGAGCGCACGCACCCTACGTCATTGCGGGCGGCACAACAGCTTGGCTCGTCATTCCCCCCCTTCGACATCCATTGTCAGGGCACTTAGAGTTTCCCGACCAAGGACAACTCCCATACAAGATGTTCATTTATACCCAAGTTCTCCACTGAAGCAAGTGTCTTTGGGTCCTAGGTATCGATGAAGCTTCGTTTGGAAAGAGGAGGGAAAATAAGAGGCACGGAGTAAGCTTGCAAGCGTAACCATCAGTAACCTTTCAATGGCCTTCAAAATCATTCAAGACCTTTGTAGCTGGGCAATCAGAGGAAAGAGGACGTAAGATGTCCTCTGGTACCCTGTATAGGGCTCACCACATCCTTGTTTCCCGCCCAGATACATGCAGTAGTGGAAGACGACATGAATGACACGACGGGAAGGAAACACCTAACCCAGGGTGCGGGTTCAAGGATGCAGTTTACACACCCCTCCCCTCCTTTTTCCAACTCCCATGCGGCACCGTTAAGCGCGTTTTAACTTTTTCGAGTCACGGATACGCGACCCGTTCAAGGGGGGTGTTTTCGCTGTCGCCTGCCGGAAGGAGGACTGGTGACGTAGAGATGAGTTAGACAAAAGGGCAACATGAGGTAGGTAAGCTCATTCACACAGCTTAGAACTTCGCTCAGTACGATGACCCCCGCGCTCTCCTGTCAATGGTAATTTTCTCCCCATATGAACTGCTCAGGACGCAATGCAATGCATACTCACTCCGACGCGGAAGCGGGAAAGACGCCCCGAAGCGAGCAAAGCCCACCCAACGACGTTGCAACTGGGCCCAGGGAGGAGCTGTTCTGACGTAGTAGTACAGCCCAAGCTCCTAGCTCCTAGCTCCCAGCTCCCAGCTCCCAGCTGGCCTACGAAGGAAAGGGTAGCTAAGAACCCGTCACTTCTCCTACTTTATTTCATTTCTTCCTACTCCTACACGACAACTCGCTTCCGTCTCATGATATGACTTTCATCCCGTCTGCAACGAATATCTGGATCCAAGACTCTTCTGGTGTGAGCTTCGCCCTGAGCCATACCCTTGCGAACTGAGCCCGCTCGCTATCGTCTCAAACTCAAGCACGAAACACGTTTTTCCAACACAAAAGAACGATCGAGTTCTTATCAAGGACAACATCGTCAACGGCAGTCGTCGCATTGGAACAGACCCATAATTACCAGGAGGGCAACTTCGTCGAGAGGAACGATGGTGAAGAGAGCAGCCGCCGGTCACATCGACGACATAAGTAGTCAAGCATGCACAGCCAGGTCAGTTGCCCACCCATTTCTTCTCATTCAATTGATACCGTTGTCTCATCGAATCTCTTTTTTGGATATTGATCTGTGTACTGGGAAGAATCTCACCCGGAAGCGAATGGCTCCGCTCCGGCAGTTGGCCCTTGATAAATGGCCTTGAAGCCCGGCTAGTGGCCATATCTATAACTCGTTTCTTGGAGAACCCTGTCCCGAGGCTCCATTCTGTGGCATTTGCATTGCGCCCGACGATCCACCAGGGTATCCGATTGCAATTCCAGCTTTGCCTTCTGTTATCTGCTTCCAACCAATGCCCTTTTGGTTATCATTATACCCGTCCAACTCATTTCTCATGGTCAAGCCCTAAGCCCAAAATCTTTATAAAACGCCAGTACATCAAGCTTGTTCGAAAACACTATCTGGCATGTGGTCATAGTTGAAGTCCATGCTGCTCGCAGACCTGGAGGACATGCTCGTCATGGCCCGCTCAGATCTGGTAGGGGAGATCAGAGACATTTGACCTACGTCCTTGGTCAATTTCCCGCAACAAAGATCACAAATCGATAAACTCACTGTCGATTGAGGGCCTGTATCCTGGTCCCATGTCGAGTGGTCTATCACCAACCCCTCGACTAGCGTCGATGCTTTGCTTCTTAACACGTTCTGCGCTACTCTGAACAAATCGTCGGGCCTCATTTTCAAGCCATAAGTTGATGTTCGGGTCGTTGCAATTGGCATGGGACATGAGCTCATTTTTCATTCGCGTGACTTGGTCCACCAAACCGTTATATTCCATTTGCAGCTGAGCGTGCTGGCTCTCCAGGCCTTGCTTGGTCTCCTGCAAGTCAGTTACCCACTCCTTCTTCTTTTGTCGACACTTGCTTGCTGCTATTCGGTTTCGTTCCAGAAACTTATTACGCTTTTCACCGTCGCCGTCCCCGTCGTCATGAATGTTGTTATTGTCTTGCACGGGCGCCTTTCCCTTCCTTCCCCTCTTTCTTGGAGGGCTGACATCCGATGGCATCGTCGTTCTGCTCGACTTGGTCGATGTCTGGGTGAGCATCGAGCTGGTGGAGTCTGTCCTCGAGCTTGACTTGGAGGTAGATGGCACATGCATCAGCGTCGGTCGGTCGTCTACAGGTTCTTGCTTGGTGGTGTAGTGCGCCTGGTGATTGCCATACATCGCGGGCATGGTAGACATCATTGGGTCCCATGCACTCGGCATGGGCATATAGACTGATGGATTCTGCGACATTGTTGGTGAAGACGTGTGGGCTTCTGGGGCCTGTATTGGAAGCGATTCCGGAGGCAGTAGACTCCGGGGCTGGTCGCTGTCGAAAGACTCGTTAGTCGGTGTCGCAAGATCAACCGCGTCGTTGAAGAAACTGGGAGGGGTGTTCATCGTGGCGACGACAATCGGTTCCGTCTAGATGGTCTGGTCGTGGAAAAGGTCGAAGATTACTGAGTTGATGAAATTGGGGTCGTTCCCACACCTACCCGATACGATACGCTTCAAGTAACGACAATGGCCGACAGGACAAAAGGACGAGAACGCTAACCGGAACGATGGTGAGAACGATGGTGGAAGTTCGAAGCGGATATCGGAAGTGCGATGAGCGCGGAATGCGCGGGAAACGGTGTGGTCCTTTCACAATCTCAACGCCTCCGTGTACTTGGCGATGATTGAAAGTGCACAAGCCGTTGCGCTGCCTCAAGTCGGGTATGTGTAGGGAGCGACGTTTTCTAAAAGCGACAGTCGTTGGTTTTCAGTGACCAAAGCGTAGGTGCGCTTCGATGATTTGGGAAAAGATGGAGCTACAAGCACCAATTGGTCAGTCTTTACCATAAAGTATGACGTCTGGGCAGATCAGGTTGATGTGCAACGGGCTGATGGGGCAAGCTAGGAATTATCGATGAACAGGAGGCGGTGCAACAGGCAATGCCATGTCGATATGCATGGGCACTCCGGGAGTACGACGGCAAGAACAAGAGTACAAGCAAAGGACGAAGAGCGGAACGGCAGGACGACAGTAAGAACGGCAGCAAGGATGGTAGAAGGAGCATCTGAGAATACCTTGACTATCAAATGCTCGGAAACGGAGGGCCCGCTGTCATTGTGGATGGGGCGACGTGGGTGTTGCCCGCAGGGCCAAGAGAAAGCTCAAGGGGTGAGCCGGAGCGATCAGGCCGCTGCAACACTCGCCGGTGAAGACGCCGCCGACCAGACGGAAACGGCAGAGTTTGGGGGCGATGTTGGAACTTGGAACATCTCGCGAAGGGATGTGACGACTTGAGAAAAGTGTCTAATCGGCTTACCTGAGTCCAGGACCAGCTTCCTCAGAGCGGGTGTGATATTGCCGCCGATTTCAATGAGAGTCGTGCGAACTGGGTTGCGGCACAAAATGAGAAGCCAGAGCTCTGGCAACGGTAGCGAAACGGAAGAGGGCCCCGTTTCGAGATGGCGATGCGGTCTATCGTCTAGGGTAAGGTAGCCCCTGTTGGTTGACGAAGCTTTGATATGGCCAGGCGAGCGGTAAGGAGAGCAAGTCAATCGACGATGCGACTTGGATGCCTTTGTAGAATCTGGCCGTAATTCTCGACAGTGGCCAGTATCATGGCACGCTATCACGGTGTTGCCGGACGCGGTACCAAAATGCTGAAGATGCGGCAATCTTCCACCAGAGGCCAGCAAGGATGTTCAGGTAGTGGTGTGGGTGGACACTGCTAGTGCTTGCAGTGCGATGGAGCAGACCAAGTCGCACAAGCAGACGTCGCCGGCTGGGCAGGGATAAGCGGAAAGCGACGCAAGACCGGTTGGATGTGTTGAAGATGAATGACGACGACGGCGGCGAGGTCAAAATCGTTCTCAATCGGCAGATGTTACGAAGAAGGACGACGAGGATGGAAGAGGCAGCTGCGGGAGACGGAGTGTACTCCGGTCTTCAATGACCTGGAAGAATGGGGTTGACTTAGGAAGGGAGCAAGCTGTGGCGAGAGGAGTCGGTCGGTTAGATGGAGCTCTTGGACAGTCGAAGCACCGATCAATGAGCAGCAGGTGGGAAGAGGCCTGCAAGGGAGGGTGACGAGCGGATGTCGTTGGGGGATGGCACGCAGCCGGCAGGCGATGAACGTGGGAGGGACGGATGCGTGAGTGTGAGGTGAGATGAGGTGAGGTGAGGTTCAGACACGACGGGGTAAGGTAAGGTAAGATCAGGGCAGGTCGTTGTGGGAAGCCGAGGAGGAGCTGCTTCCACAATTGCATTACTTGAAGCACCCGGTTTCTACGTTTCTGCCTTTCTGCAAGTGCAGGTGCTGGCGGGAGTGCACTTGCAAGCATGGAAGCGCATGCCTCAGACTGGAAGGCAGGTGGGAGGCAGCTAATTAGCTGTCCAGTACCTCCTCCTCCTCACCTTCTCTGCACACATGGCAACAACACGACTGCCAGCGGTGAGTGCTGCTAAGGATGTTAGTGCGGGTGCAGGTGCAAGCGTTGCCAGACACGGGATGGCTATTTCCATCCCGCCTTCCTACCTACCTTCTCAACATCGCACAGAGTTTGCGGATGCTGCTTCGCAAGGGCAGAGCTGTTTGTATGGCTGCACCCAAGCTTCGCCTTCACCTTTTCTGTGTGTGTTGGGCTGTCAGAGCCTGCCTCGGAAGCTGCTCTGCCAGGATACCTACAGGAAGCTACCCTGCCCGAATTTCCTCTTACAGGCTCGCCTTGCTGCGCAAAGGGTGAAGGGAGAGGGGCCCAATGCTCTCGACAGGAAACGCTACCGCTGGGCCCCTGTTCCTTCGGATGAAAGTCTCCGAAACTGTACAAGACCTGGCTTGACGCTCTGGTCGCCGCTCCTATCGTTTGCTGAGGTGCTCTGCTGAGTCTGCTCTTGTTTTCTGCTGATTGCCTTCCCTGCAGCAACTCAGCCCGCGCAGTACGGTACACGATACCAGATGCATGTGTGGGATGCGAGCTGGAAAGCTACACTACCTATACCTTGGCTGGCTAGCTGCCACTGCTACTGGGTGTCTGGGCCCTGCTTTGCTTCTCTGCGGCGTTTTCGGCATTAGGACATGTGCCAAGATTCGGTTGATCATGTTTGGTAACAATTCCATGGTGTAAAAAAGGTTACCACCAAACATAGCGCGCCACGGCCCAGATCAGTCTCAATGGAAAGCTCAGTGCGCTACGCATTGCCTATCTGCTGCAACGTGGGCCGCTGAGGTTTCTGACGCTAGAACCAGCCGGATGCCGGACACCACCTAGAGATCCCCTCCCGCTCGACCTTCCGTGCTCTCTGTCCAGCACCAAGCAGCCACAGCCAGAGAAAGAGACAGGCATGAGACGGTTTTTTGAGGCCAGGGAGTCCCTCATCAACTCTCCCTGGAAGGCTTGCAGCCCTTCCCTCCCACACGACAGATCCCTAGCGCTGATGACTGGCTCGGTGAGCACAGGCCAGTAGCAGGACAGTGACTGGCAAGAGGGCAGGTCCGGGAGGTGACACTGACATTGCCCGGGAACCAACGCATGGAGCTGGATGGCCCGGGTCTTGTTCCCTTTGGCTGAGGGCCTGCGTGGCATGCCTAGCTTGGCTGGCATCCATGGCTCTTTGGCGCAGGGGTGGGAAACAGGGGGAGCTCGGGAGCGCTAGGTGGGGAAGTGAGGGGCACCTCACACCTCACACCTCACACCTCACACACTGGACACCACAAAGCCCACCACCACCGAAAACATGCCCCTCCGCGTCCTAGCCAGCTGAGGTGCGCTTGAGCCTGCCTTCGCCATTGGCGCACCACATTCTGCCAAACCTTCTTAACCCCGCTGCTACGATAACTGCGACCTGCCTCAACCCACGGAAACAGCATGTCTTTTGTTAGTCTTCTTCCCTGCAATCCCCTGTTTGCCTATTCCTGCTACCTGCTTACGCACTTACTAAGTACGTGAGCCTTTCGGCCATGCCCCGTTTCAAGCACAACTTCTCACGTCTGTCTAGCCGGTATGCCCGGCTTGACTTACTGAGAGACTAAGTCAACGTACCCACTTCCGAAACACCCCCCCATGCGAAACACCAAAAAATAATGCTATCGCAACAACACCACCAATTTCAATTAACTATCAACGAGGTAAAGTGGCAACCACTATGCAGCTTTCGGCCTCACTAG